>NW_026535824.1:6981250-8274375 GCF_028551555.1 Melozone crissalis
TGCCTGTGGCCTCCCAGAGAATGGCTCTGTTTGGCTGACAGTGCTGAGGAAGCATTTCAGAAGCTGCTTGTGCTCAGCAGGGTGCAAGCCAGCTCCCAACATGTTCCAGCAGCCTCCAGGGAATCTGGGACACAGAAAGCTCCAAGGCCACTGAAAGCAAGAGCAGATGCCATCCATCCTGCTCACTTCCAGCCAGGCTGCAGGGCAGCAGATTCGACGCTTGGCTCATTCTGTAGCTCTTTCCCAACTCCGCTCTCACCCAAAGGTGTTTGCACAGCGACAGATGAGCTGCCTCACCTCTGGGTGCTCAGCTGGTACCGAGCTGCCCGGGCACCAACATTGCGCACCAGCCGAGTCTGCTGGGCGCTGACCTTGACTGGACACTTGGAGAAGTCCAGCTGGGCAGGGAAGTCCAGCACAGCTCGGGCACCAATGGCCCGAATTGGCACAATGGTCCTTTCCCTTGCAGTGAGGCACACCAGCTCATGGCAATAATCCTGCAGGAAAAGAAACTGGCTCAGCACAGGACATTTAGTGCCATCCCCACGGCAGAAGAAAAACCATTTCCTATACCCCTTCAAGGCCATCAATTTACCTATTGCACCCTCAAATGAACACGAAGTTCTACTACTATGTCACATTTTAAAGGCACCAGTGCACTTTGCAAAATCTGTCTCAGTGGCATTCAGCTCTTGTGTCACTTGGCTCATACAGATAACAGCCCTAGGCCACCATCATTTCTACTCTAAACTTTAATGATGTTAAAGAATTCCTAAGCCCCTTCTAAGCAACATGGAGCTGGGGAACACAGGACATTGCTCTTTAGGCTTCTATATTCCCACTGTCTGAGAATAGGACAAAGTGTCCAACTGACTCTAAGCAGCAAAAGGAAGAGGAGAAAACAGCTGCACCCAAAGACATCCTGCACCTCTGGCCTGGTGCAGAAACATCAGTTGGCTCACAACTCCCCTCTAACTTTGCCTGTCCAACCAAGTCAGGAGAAGAACAGTGCTAAGAGGTAGCAGGATGCTGTTGGAAAGGGCCTCTCTTTGTTTCCCTGCCAGGCTTCCTCCCTTCCATGCCATGCCCTCAACCCTTCTGTATGAACAAGCCTCCAGATCAGAACATGAACCCTCCAGATCCCAGCACTGAGATCAGACTTGCCAGGGCCTCAGCACTGCCGTTCAAACCTCCCCACAAAAGCACCTTTGGCACCGAATGGGTGCCAGCTGACAGAGCAAGCACAGCGACAGGCATGAAGACAGAGCCCCAGCAGGGTCACTGCCACGGGCTCTGGCCCCACAGCTCTGCCTGCAGCTTGTACCTGCCCTACACCAGCTCCTTCAGGCAGGTGTTCAAGTCCCCTCCAGCTCAGCAACCTCCTGCTGACCAAGGGAACCCAGAGCCCAGTGTGCCTGTGCCAGGCCGGGCTCACAGGCACAGCACATCCTCTGCCCTGGCCCTGCAGCTGTGCCATGCTCACTTGTGCTCTGGGACAGCACAGCTGCAAGGCTGCACAACAGAGGGAGTGAAAAAGCACCGGCTTTGCTCCAGCCCAGGGGCAGGCAGGGAAGCTGTTGGCAGTCAGGGAAGGACGAAAGCTCTCTGACCTCTTTGTTCCTCTGGTGTTTTCCATCAGAATGAAACCCCTTCCACTGCACCTAGAGATGGCCCAACATCTATCAGCAGCCCTCTGTCATTTTCATCCTGTTTCCTGTGCATCTTCCCTTGGCAATGCTCAGCAATGTGCACGGAGGGGAAGCAGAGCCTCTCAGGCCTGGCTGCAGTGCCTGCCAGCAGTGCCAAGGTGTGACTGGCTGCAGGCTGCCTGCCCACACCTGGAGCCCAGCTCACAGCATGCAATGGGCTGGAGCCAGAGTGCAGGGAAAACAATGGCTGTGGAGATCATTGTGTGCTGTGGCTCCTCCAGCCTCACCTTGTTCTTGCTGGGGGTGAAGCGGATGCGCACAGGGGCAGAGGCGCCCGGCGGCACGGCACGGTACGCATCGCTGGAGCTCACCAGCTGGAAGTAAGGTGAGTTCTCCATGGAGACCTTCACCACGTGAAGAAACTGCAGCAAAGACATGAAATTTGATTTTGCCACTTGTGGAAACAGGACGAGAGGAGACCTGTCCATGCCCTGCTAACATCCCTCCCTTGACCCTTTTCCAAAGCACTTTCAGCTGAGCAGGCACAGGCACATCATTCACAAGGCTGAACTTGAATCTCTTCTCTCTGGCTCCAGCGTTTTGGCCAGGGGCAGTAGGGCAGTGCCTGCTGGGAAGGAAGGGCCGAGCAGGTCAGCACCAGCAGGATGGAGACACAGCACCTGAACCAAGTCACCTGCATATTCAACAAGGCCAAAAACCTGTTGGCTTCTGCCTGCACACAGGCATCAAGTTGTCATGTTCCAGAGGGGAAATGTGCTACCTAAAAGCAAACCAGCACATTACTGTGGGGCAAGGAAGAAATTCCCTTCCAGCAGATCAGGTTTGGGTAGGGACCTTCTGGGGATACAGTCAGGCAGGCAGAGCAGCAAGACAGGAGACCAAACACTGTGGTCTTACTGGGAATAAAAGCAAACCTGAAAAGCAAAAGAAGGAATGAACACAGCAAGACAATCCCTAAAACAAGGAGATGGCAAAGAGAACTTAAATGGGCAGTAAAGCAGCAAGGAAGAATCATAAAACCATGAGAGCAACCAGCTTGCCAAAAGTGACAGAAACACAGACAGGTGGTGTCTATTGACCATGGGGCTTCAGAGGCATTTTCTGCCTGGAGAAACAGGACCAGCACTGACTGACAGTGTGGTTCCAGTATGCAAAGCCAATCTTGGCTCTCCAGGGCTTCCTGCTGCCTGTGCAGGCAAGCTGGGCTGCTGGGCATTCCTGCCTGCAGCCAGGAGGCCAGGTTCTGCCCTCTGGGGTACCCATGCACAGCACACATGCATTTTCTAACACACTGATATCATAACCCCTGAGCACCAAAATGCTCTCCAAAAGTCTAAACCAGATGATTTGGACTCCCTCCTGTCTCCTCCCACCAGCCCACTCTTGGCACAAGCCTCACTTGAGAAAATGTTTCCCTGACTGAAATTCAAATGGTCTCAAGTTTTCCTCTTTACAGTGGAACACAACTGACAGTTTTCAACTGTTTCCCTCTCAGCTCTCTTGGGAAACTGCAAAACAATCCCAATTTCTTCAGCTGAAGGTGGAAACCTCCAGGAGCACATGGCTTTGGATGTGCTGTGCTTCTGCAAAGGGAAAGCAGAGCACCGTGTTGCTTTTGGAAAAGCTGAGCAGAGCTGGATGAAGCTGAGCAGGAGCCTCAAGTGGCACCTAAAGGCCTCTCACTGCTTCTGCTCCATCACTCTGATTGCAGGGCTCTTGCAGAACACGGTTCCTGCAGGGCCAATGCCATTAGTGACAAGTGATTCCAGCATAAAGTGCAGGAGGCTCAGCCCCTGAGCTTTGCCTGTGAGCTGCACAAAGGGAGCCAAACTGGCTGAGAGAGGCAGAGATTCCTACCAGGAGCCAAGATTAACCAAGGACACACAGGGTGTGCTATAGACCCAAGGCCAAGCATGAGAGCAGGTAAGAACTGTACAGCCCTCAACATTCCTGTCAATCCAGAGCTTTCAAGAGAAGGAAACTCCTTTGGGATAGACACCATCAACGCCTGGCCAAAATCTGGGGACAGTTCCCAGCAGGAAGATTTCCACCATCTTGCAGAACAAGGTGCTGAGACATTTTCTTCTGCATGTGCTGCAGCAGATAACTTGCTTTGCTCTACACTGAGGGAATGACAGCACTCTCCTCTTCCAGCACAGCGTTAAAGCTTCGCGTGCCAGCACTTACCTTGTCCTTATTCATGAGAGACAGCACCATTTCAGAGACCTCCCGAGCGACGAAGTTCTGAAATACCAGCTCTGGTGGGGAAACCCCAAACCAGCTCTGTTTCGGAGCAGCTGACGGCAGCTGGAGAGGAGAGAGAGCAGGGAGAGCTTCAGCTGCTGGGAGGAAGGTTCATGCAGGAGAATCTTCCACTGATCCCCAGTGAAGTACAGACTCTGGGGGAGCACGTCTGCCCAGCCCACACTGGGCAAACAGTGGCTCACCCACCTCTGCTCTGAGCTGATCCACAGCTGCTGGGCCACACAGAGCAGGCTCAAGCCAAGCTGCTCTTCTGGCATGGATTTCTCCAGGTTTCTTTCTCCAGAATGCCAGGCAGCACTTTGCTAAAACACAGCCCTGTGCCCACGTCGTCACAGAGCTCTGGGGCACTGACTGAGCACTCATGGAGTAAGTAAAACCCATGAATTTACAGGAGACTCCATAGGAAAGGATTTGGGATGTCTTTTACTCTGAGACAGGGAAACCGAGGCCCACACAACTGCAAATATCTTTTCTGCTCTACAACTTAGACATCAGTAAGAAGAGCACAGGACCAGAGAAGGTTTGAGAGATGAGGTGACACTTGGCTGAAGCCAAAAGGTTATTAAGCAAAAGAATGGAATTTGTTGGTTCTGTGTGTTATTTGTGGTTTGCATTTGTTCAGGTTGGTTTGTTGAGTGTCACAGCGAGAGGGACAGGGTTGAAGACCTGACCAAAAGGAAGGAGGACGAGAAGGGAGGGCACAGAAAAGTTGGTGCTCAGTAGAGAATGGAAGCTCCTGAGTAGCCATCCAATGGCAAAGGGCACAGGGACTGCCCCAGCCGGGTACAAAGGGGATACAAAGATTGCCATTTTCTCAGAGGGTGTGTGTGTGCGCTTGGCTCTCAGGGAGGGAGACATCCCCAGCTCAGCTGAATCGTTACTAAAAAACACTTTTCCTTTGCTTTGATGATTTTGTTCCTTTTCATTGTATTTAAAAGTTAGTGTGTTCCAAAGAGAGGAAAAGGCAAAAATAAAAAGACAAATGAGCTGAAAATAAAAAGACAAGTGAGGTGAATGCTGAATGAGGATAAGTTTCAGTTATTTTCTCAGCAACTTGGGTAAAAGTAGAGTTGGTATCTCCTTTTTCAGTGGCCTTTAAATGGGTGCTTTCTTGTCATTACTGCGATCTTATTTCATGCCATTGCAGAGGCACGTCTGGAATGACACAACAACAGCAAATGCTTCTGGAGCAGAGACATTGCTTGGAGAAAACTCTGCCCTGCTTTGTCTGCCTTCTCCAGCCACACTGCTGTCACTGCAGAGATGCAAGCAGCTCTCCTCTGTGACTTCACAGCAGACACATTCTGCTGAAGGGAGTGGCTGCAGCACACTGTCCCTTAGCTATGCCCTTCCCTGAGGTGTTCCCAAGGCCCCTCTCCAGGACAATCCTTTACCTGGATTGTGTTCCATGTCTCTTGCTTCCAATTTCCTACTCAACAGCCCACCTCAGTCACCTACCCGTTTGGACTGTGCTTTATACCAAACTAGTCCTGCCAGAAAAGCAGCTTTAAACACACCTCTGAGAAGGCACTGATCCAGACAAAGCACATCCATTCCCCTCTGCCCAGAGCCAGTCCCCTGTACATCTGGCAGCCTGCAAAATCTAACACCCCGTCAGGGTCCAACACATTGTTCCAGCCCAAAGCAGAAATGCAATTTGTTGTGTTCAATCTGAAGTAATTCCTGCAGATCCTTGGCCTTCAAAGGCCAACGCTGCCACTCTGCAGGGAATCCTGTGACCCCGAGCATTTGATGGTGACCACACCAAAGCAAGAGGTGGCTCCTTCAGCAGGAGAATGGCAAGGGGCAATTTTGGGTCTCTGTGTCCCCAGCCTTCCTCCCATTGTTTTAGCAATGGCAGCTGCACTCCAGCACACCCCAGCAGCTTCAGCAGAGGGTATTTGTGTTGCCTTAGTGCAGATCAGCACTCCCAGTCCACCACTCCCAGCACTTTGCAATGACAGCAGGACCTGGACACTGAGGTATTTTGCTGGAGGCAAGCCTGTCACAAACACACACCCTCTTCAAACTTCATGTGAAACAGAAAGGAAAAGAGCAGGAAAAGGCTACCTTTGGGCGAGTCTCACTCCTGTCTAGAAATGGGCCAATTCTGGGCAGAATACTCCCCCCAGTGCTGGCCTCCTTCTTCCTGCTGAGAAACTTCTCCCTCTGGAACTTAGAGGGAAGCAGCTGAAAGGCAAAAGTAAACCAGCTAGAGCCTCAGAGTTGTGCTTGTTCAGAAAGGCTTTTCTTGAACAAGTGGCACTGCTGAATAACTTGTGATCACAGCCACTAGGACATTCCTGGAAGCCCTGGGGGTTTCCTGCTGAAATACTTAGCATCAGTGAATTAATACAATTAATAATACAGAGTGGAACACACATACTCCAGCCATATGGCTCTGTCCCATTGCCTTCTCCATGATTGCATGGGACATGGTTGGGGATTTCTGCTCTTTGGGCATTTGTTTCCTCTTATGTTTCGTTGGACTGAGGCAGTGACCTTTCCAGAGAATGGGGAGGAGCTCTCAGAACTGCCTGAACTCCATCCCTGCACAACGCTCAGAACTCACAGCAAGGAGATATCGCTGCTGGATGAGTCCAAGAGATGCAAGAAGGGAACACTGTACCAAGAGTGAGGTGCACAGGAATGTGTCCAGGTTTTAGTTCTCCCTGTTGATTGTTTTCTCTGTCTGGGCTGACAGAGCCCTCCACAGAAGAAAACAGAGGCATCTCCTTGACAGAGCCTCAGCAGTGGGGCATCTTCAGCCAAGTGAGCTTTGTGGCCCTGGCTCCAGCGCTGCCTGCAGGGCTGCATCTGTGCCCACACAGGAGCTGGGAGAGAACAGCTGCTTTGGAAGCTCTTCCAGCTGGGACCAGCCGTGGCTCTCAAGGCTTTGGGCAGAGTTTGAGCTTCCCCCCGCCACATGCCCAGGTGCCCAAGGGCAGGATGGTCAGAGCAGCACAGGTGAGTGCCCAGCCTGACAGAAGGAATTCCTGTGGCAAAGGCAAAGGGACAGAACACATGCTCAGGCCTTCAGCTGTGCATTGGTTTCACTTGGCTCTGCTGGCACAGACAGGCAAGACACAGCTGAAGCATCCCACAGTGTTCCCTATTGCACCAGGACAGCCCCAGCAACAGCAGCACAGCACAAAGGGCTGGGCAGGGGCTCTGCAGCTTCACAGCACTGCTGGACAACAGGGGCAGGGAGAGCAGGGACACCAGGGCAGTGCCAGCCTTAACACAGCCCCAGTGGGTACTCACAGTATGAGGCTTCAGCCCTTCCCTGGACAAAAGACGAGGTGTTGTTGGTGTCTTCTTTGGCAATCCAGACGCCATTTCCAAGGGACGATGTCGCAGATTAGCGACAATGCCTCAACAAAACTGGAAGGAGCAACAATGGAACTCTGAAAATCCACAACCCAATTCATGGCAGCTTCAAGGCATATTCTGGTGCTAAAAATGGTACATTACTTGAAAGTAGCTAAGTGCTTGTTTGGTGTAAGTAGCTAGTATAGTTAGGCCACTAGTTGGACTTTATTTGAACTATATGGCTACCTTGTGCAATTCAAAGTTAGATCATACTGAAACCTGGAGCTAAAAATCTGAACATTAATAACAGTTCGAAGAGACAAAACTGTAGCCTAAATATTACTCAAAAATAGCTAGAGTGGGCCTCCTCTTCTTTAGGCTAAAGCACCCTTGCTCTATCAGCTGCTCCTCACAGCTGAGAGACTAATGAGAGACTGGAATGTTATGGCTAATGGCTTAAATATCATAATAAAGGACTTTCTGCCCATTGTGACAAAACTGTATAAAGAAGCTGCGACCACCCAAGCCCACCCCTCCTGACTGGAACTTGGCACTGTGAGTTAAGCTGCCTAAGGGAACTTGAGACAAGATCAAGGTGACACTATTGTCCCATTAGCTCAGGTCTGGGGAGAAGTAAACAAGGCTGAGGAGAAAAACCTATCCACAACAAAGCCAAACCCAGCAGCTGTCCTGAAAATCAGCTCTGTCTGGGTTCAGGCTGGGGAAGTCATAGCCACAGACTCTTCTGCTGAGGCCAGGTTTGCACACAAACCTCCCAGCTAAGACCTCCACAGTGCCTCCAGACCCATTCCTGAGGCCTTGCACCAGACGACTGCAGAGCATGCAAAGCAACACAACAAATCTGAAAATCCAGAACCCAACTCATGGCAGACTCAAAGGATATATGGGTGCTAAAGATTTTATATTATTTGAAAGTAGCAAGAGACAGATTCCAACTTGCCCCACCCCTGGGAGGTACCTGGGCAAGGTATCACCTTGCCCAAATCTGCATTAACCCAGTGGAGTCTTACATTTTGCCAGACCTCACCACAGAGAAGACCAGAAGAGGATTTAATGGTAGGCCAATGGGATCCATGGAATGGTGATATTTTCTACTAAATCTCTCTGTCACTCTCTTTCTCCTCCCCCCCTTCCCAACCTCCATTCCACTCCCACTTTTTCTTTTCTTTCTCTCTCTTTCTCCCTCACATTTACTGTTCCATAAAATCCAGACCATTGGCTTTGGCATATGGTCTCGTCTGCACCTCAATACAGAGGCATCTCCCTAAAAATTTTAAAACCCAGATGATAAAAACCCACTGAAACTTGAACAGAACTCATTCACCTTTAAGCAGTTTAAGCAGTTACTATAGGGAAAAAATGTATAGACTACTATCTTTAGAAAATGTTGCACTTCTTCAGTAAAAAAAGCACAATCAGTAGTCCATTTATTGTTCATCCTCTCAGGTGTACATGTCACTGAACTACTGCGCCAGAAGACTGGCATGATCACATTCTCTGTATCCCTTTGGCATTCTCTTTCAGAGCACAGATGAAACAAAACCAAAAAGTTCAACTTTAGTCGGTCTTTACCTTCAAATGAAATTCAGGACTCCCTAGCAGACACCAGTGTTCTGCACGCTGAGGAGCTTTTCGCAGAGGCCAATGCTCTGCACCTTTAGCAATTCTCTACACCGACAGTTCCCCTGGCGAATGGCCCGGTGCAGCCGCCTGCAGGAGCCCAGGCTGCGCACACCCAGCCAGGGCCGCACTCTCAGGCAACTGAGGCCGCGCCGCTGTCACAGACGCTGAGGGCCCGGGCGCGGTTACCGGGCAACCGCGGCACCGAGTGCGGGGCCGGGCGGGGCCGGGCCGGGCCGCAGGGATTTGCAAAGGAGATTGGCACTGCAGCGACGGACTGCAGTTTGGGGCTTCCCAAGAGTCTTTCTGTAACTAATGAAAGGTTAAAATGTGGTGACGAAGGCACCTATGCCAGGTCTGTACATTGCTCTTTGCAGCACTAGTATCCGACTCTGGCTGGAACAGCAGGAGGGGCTGAGGCAACAGGGAAGGGGGCTCAGCCTGGAGGAAAGGAGGCTCAGGGGGGACCTTCTGGCTCTGCGCAACTCCCTGACAGGAGGGAACAAGAGGCTGCTGCAAGTTCAGGCAGCGCCGGAGCCGCCTGGCTCCCCCTCTCCTCCCCCGCTCCGCCTCTTCCTCCCTCCCTCCTCCTCCTCCTCCTCTCCCGCAGCCCTCGCAGCCCCCGGGAGGGGCGGGGATGGAGCCGGGACAGGTCGGAAGGCAGAGAGGCCTGGGGAGATGCCAGGACTGGGAGTGACTGGGCTGTACTGGGATCATCCTGGGAGCAGCTCCTGGGTGACTGAGTTCTACTGGGATCATCCTGGGATCACACTGGCAGTGAGGAGGAGCAGCGCGATGGCTCCAGCCCTGGGGCTGAGGGCGCTCCTGGGGGGAGTATTTTCTTGTTGGGAAAATTAATCCAGAAACACCAGAGGTTTATGTTCACAAAGGAGACAGAGGAGTCCTTTCTGGCTTTATTCCAATAAAGGGAGAGGCCATGGGGCATTCCCCTGGGATCTCTTGAAATTTTGGAGGATGCAACCTTCTTTTTATCCTAATTTCCTGGCCACATTTCCCTTCTCTCTTTCCCCTTGGCTGAGGTGCTTGAGAGGTACAGATGCCCTGATACGCCTGACACCGAAGATTTCCCAAAGATTTCCCTCTAATGTATAACCCTCCCTTTTAGTTTTTAATTCTTACGGAGTTTAGGGGTTTTTCTTCCCCATTGTTTCTTTCATTTCTCAATGGCTTATTTTGTTTATCTGCAAACCTAAAGTGTATTTGTAAAAGCAAATATCTTTTTCCAATCATCAATCAGTGGAATCCTTCCCATTGTTTCTTTTATCTTCCAGAGCTGGTTTTATCTACGAGCAGACCCACAAATTGTTAGTAAAAACAAATCCACTATTCCTCTCCTTTACAGCTTACAAGAAGATTTCAGCTCTAAAAACAAAGCATCTTCTCAGCCCTCTCATCTAAGACTTAACTTCTTCTTTATTGACTTTAGTGTCTTCATGTTGTTTTTTATATACTTGCATTTTGTTCTTTTCTCTCACTCAGAAGAAGACTGAAGTACTGAAAAACTTAACATCACGCATGAGGCCTACCTAACCCACCAATTACTACTAACAGAAAGCTGTGGCTCAGTTGTGTTCAGATCAGCTTTATAGTTAGTGTTTAGTTTTCTACACCAGCCACAGAAATCTCTGGTCTCAGCCACGCTAAGAAGAAGAAGAAGCAGCCTGACAGCGAGATCTTCACAGCCACAGCCAGCCCTGCTCTGGCTAAAGCTCCGCAGCCTCCCCTGTCTCCTTGCCCAGCGGCTGCTGAAGCCCAGCCCGGCCAAACCAGAGCCCATGGAGAGAGAAGCTAGCAAGCAGCCCAGAAAATAGAAAAGAAGCCCAGCCTGCAGCAAGACTGCCCAGCCCAGCCCAGACACAGAGCAGAAGCCAAAACCCAGCAGCTCCCTGCCGACCAACAAAGAAAAAAAGTTTCTGAATTTTTTCGTCTTTACCATGTGTTTTTCACAAAAGCGTGTCTAGCTTTTCAGTAGCTCAAGAGACTGTCAGATACACAAAAAACTTTGCATCACTTCCCTAAATTTCCTCCCACTCCAAAGCATAACACAGGGCCGCTGGGAGCAACTGGGATCGGACTGGGAGCAACTGGGAGCAACCAGGACCATACTAGGAGCAACTGGGATCATCATGGCATCAGAGAAGGATCATATTGAGAGGGACTGGGTCTGTGCTAGAGGCAACTGGGATCACACTGGGAGGAAATGGGGACATGCTGGGGACCAATGGGATCATACTGGGAGCAACTGGCACCACACTGAGGGTGACTGGGATCCTTCTGGAATCATACTGGAAGTGATTGGGAACAGGCTGAGGGCAACTGGGACCATGCTGGGGCAACTGGGATATACAGGAAGTGACAGGAATCATGTTGGAGGTTACTGGGAGTGGTTATGAGCAATTGGAATAATGCTAGAAACTACTGGGAGCAACTGGGAGTGAGTGGAAACACATTAAGGACAACTGGGATATACTGGGGGAGACCAGGAGTGACTGGGATCACAGAGGAAGCTTAAAGTTACTGGAATAATACTGGGAGTATCTGGGAGTGACTGGAATCATACTGGGGGCAAATGGCACTGTACTGAGAGTGACTGGGTTCATATTGGAATCATACTGGGAAGGACTGGAACCATACTGGGAGTGCCTGGAGCTATGGTAGGGGTGAATGGGAACAGCTGGGACTGTGCTGGGACCATGCTGGGATCATACTGGGATCATACTGGGAGTGACTGGGATGATACTGGGATCACACTGAGTGTAACTGGAAGTGACTGGGAGCCACAGGGCCCATGCTGGGAGTGACCTGGGGGGAACTGGGGGAACTGGCCCAGCTGGGGCTGAGGGTCGTTCTCCCCTTGGGCTGCCCTGCGTCCTGCTGCTGTCCCTGGCCTCACAGAGCCGAGGGACAGGGGACAGCTGAGGGACAGGAGACAGGGGCAGGGACGTGGAGAGGTAGAAGGGAATTCCAGGGGGTCCTTGAGCCCAGGAAATGGGAGTCCAGGGTTTCCCAAAAAGGGGGGACCAGGGTGGGAACACTCGGGATGGGATGTTCGGGAAGGGGGGAGTTTAGAGGGTCTCTGTTTTTGCAGAAAGGTGGGGCTGGGGGCTGGGAAAGGCAGGAATGGGGATCCAAGGTGCTCCAGGGCATCCTAGGGTGACGCCCATGGCAAGTCTGGAGGTTGGGAGCCATGGGATGGCCAGGAAAAGGGGAGCAGGGGGTCCTGATGTCCAGAATGGGGGATTCAGGGGGTCCCTGTGCAGGATAAGAGGAGCAGGGGGGTCCCGGTGCCGGGGGTCCCACTCCCCCCTGGGGCCCAAGGAGCGCCCCCAGCCCCAGCGCTGGAGCCATCGCGCTGCTCCTCCTCACTCCCAGGATGATCCCAGTAGAACTCAGTCACCCAGGAGCTGCTCCTAGTATGATCCCAGTTGCTCCCAGTCATTCTTTATTATGATGCAATTTGCCCCTGGCACAGTTCCAGTTGGTCTCAGTTGCTCCCTCTTTGATCCAGTGTGTTCCCAGTTCTCCCAGTTGCCCCTAGTGTAGCCCCAAGTAACTCCCAGTATGATGTCTGTCTCTCCCAGCAGGGCCACAGTCATTCACACTTGCCCCCAGTTGCCCCCAGCATGGTCCCAGTTCCCCGCAGCACGCTCCCAGTGGCTCCCAGTCGCTCCTAGTCCAGTCCCAGTCATTGCCTGCATGGTCTCAGGCACTCCCAGTATATCCCAGCTGCCCTGAACATTCTCGTAGTCATTGCCAGGCACTCCCAGTTACCTCAGCATGGTTCAGCTGCCCCCAGTTTTATCCCAGTCACTGCCAGGACATCCCAGTTGTCACTAGCATGCATCCTGTCATTCCCAGTTGCTCCCAGTTCCTCCCACTGTGTGCACAGAGAGCTCCCAGCATGGGCCTGGTAGCTCCCAGTAACCCCAGTGTCACAATCCATCCTTATGAACGGGTTTCGTGATTGTTCATGGATTGATCTCAGGGTGCAAAAAGCCGACACAGTACAGGGGGATTTGCAGTAATAATCAAAACAAATGCACCTTTATTGAATGACCACAGCAAAATGCGATAGAGGGATTAAGGGAGAGAAAAATACAGAGAAAGAGAGAGAAAAGAGAGAGAGAGAGGGGGGTATAGCTACCAAACGTAAAGATGAAGTCCTTTGGTCCAGTCCAGTTGAGGATCCGCCTGTTACGTCAGGGAGATCTCAGAGGCACAGTTCATCTGGACCCCAATTATACTCTTTTTCAATGGGGGAAGGGAGAATGAATTTTGCAACTGAATCAAAGGTAGTTTTGGGGAAAGAATGGTGTTTTGAAAGGGTACACACAGTCCATGTTCGGCAGTGGGCGTGAGCCATTGTTTTTGTGGTCCAATGCTCACACCTGCAACATCCATCTTGCTTTGGTCAGCTTGCCTCTCCCCACACACCTCCCCCGGGTTGGGGGTCTCAGTCCCAGTCCTTGGAAAGTATAAGAGGGGGCCTTCTCACATGGGGGTTTGATGTCTTGGTCTCTTGATGAAGAGGCTTCTTACATCTCAGTCTGTGTGTCACGGTGGTTGCAAACGAGTGAGAGGGGTCTTTGGCAGGGTTCCACCACTCAGGAGAAGTCCAGCCAGACCGAGAGGTGGGGCAGCTTCCAAGGCTGTTGTTGCAAAAAGGGCACGGTGCCCCCTTCTTCTCATTGGGCTCAGTGTAGCATACAGCAAACAACACCTGTGGAAACAGTAGCTTAGCAATGCTCTCAGGTCTCAGGGCCTTGTGGCATATGACTTTCTCCTACAGAGGAGACAGGGGGATCTTCTCTTCAGTGGTCGTCAAATGACGATCGTGAGGCAGGTGAGGGAAAATTCGGACAGACTCTTACACCTGCTCAAGGGGAGGTCTCTGTCCCTGTCACTCCCTTGCTCTCCCCCCCTTTTCTCTTTCTTTCCATCTCTCTCTCTACCTCACATTTACTGTTCAATAAAATCCACTTTGGATTTGGTCTTGTTAGCGCCTTAATTGGGGCTGAGGCATCTCTCTGACAATTTTCTTAACCAGATTGCGACATGATTTTGGCACAGTGAGTTCAGGGCACTGTTGTCTGTCCCCAAGTGCCTTTGACAACAGCACGGTTCCTGTCCTCTGAGGAGGTTGTGGTTCTCTCTGGAGGAACTCTTGGAAACTTGGACACAGCTTCCTCTGAGCAACTTACGGGAGAACTGATGAGGAAAATGGCTGTTGTGGGTGGCCAGTGAAAAGAAAATATTTTGTTGTCCTTCCTTGAAAAGTGTGTTAAAATCATTGGAGGAAAGGGAGCAAATGTTACCAGCGAGACTGACAAGGTTCATTCACCCCACAGTGAGGAACATAAGGCTGCTGAAAGTCCTACAAGAAGCCCAGCTCAAGTACCTAAATTCCTGAATATCTCCTGAATTCCCAGGCTTGGGTTCTTTGCCAAATGTGAGAATCATTTTTCTCTTGATCCCTGTCACCTTTGTGACAGCTACACAGAGCTTCCCCTTCCTTTTAATAATCTGTATTGGGCCAAATTTTCTCTTTTCTTCTATCAGAACCTGCCAGAAGCTGAGCTAAAGCTGTGCAGGAACCAATGAAACTTGGAATTGCCACATCACTGCTTGGATTGTCGGTTTATTCATATTTGGGATTTGTTTGCATTTCCATCACAAGTTACTTGTGGGAAGAGCAAATATTCTTCAAAGTGATTTATGCAGAGTTCAGTTTGATTTCTGTCAAGTTTATTTTGTCCAGTGCCCAGGAGATGCTCAAGGGGTCTCTGTGCCTCTCGCCCTGGGGGATGCTTGGGAGGGGCTTGGGAGGGTTGTCCCTGTCCCTGTCACCCCAAGCCATTCCCCAGGGGACAATGAAACCTCACTGAAACTGTAGCAAATTTTGCAAAAGTGGCAGTTAATGGAACAGTCAGCGCTACCTTGAGAGCTCAGTAACAAATCAAGGCGGCCCAAGGTAATTATGGGGCTCTGTGGACACCTAAAGTAGAACATCTAGTAAATGGCAGGTATCGAAGGGAAGAACTTGATTTGTCTTCCCCAACAGTCTTGGGGACATTGGCAGGAGCAATTATGTCATTGTCTTCTTTATGGACTGTCAAGCTGACATAAAACCTGACTTGGAGGAAAATGTCCAAAGGCTTCACCCACAGAGACTTTTTGCCCTGAACTCCTGAGAAGAAAGGATTCTGTGCCCCAACAACCCCATAGCTCAGCCAGGGGCTCATGCACAGCCCCCCTGGCAAAGGCTGATCCCAATGGATGCTCCAAACCAGGCTGAGGGTTTGCAGCAGTGGGGGAACTGTCTCAGATGTGATGCACATCTTAAACTGATCAAAAGAAAAACAATGAGGCTGTACTCTCCTGGGAGAACTTGGAGCACTTTATAGGAATTAAAAAGACTATAAAAGGGCTGGAGGTGGACTTTGTACAAGGGCTTGGCATGGAAATGGCGTCACAATGACAGAGGGGAAAGATAGGTGGGATATTGGGAAGAAATTCTTCCCTGTGAGCATGGTGATGCCTTAACAGAGCCTGCCCCATTCCTGGAAGCATCCAAGACCAGCTTAGATGGGATCTTGCTGCAACCAGGTCTAGTGGAAAATGTTCCTTTACCTGTCCCTGACAGGGGGTGAAACGAGATGATCTTTTAGGTCCCTTCCAGCCCATGCCATTCCAAGACTCCATTATCTATGACTTAATGGGACCCACTGGCTCCCAGGAGTGGAGTGGGATGCGTTGCCTGGCAACAGGAGTTGTGTTGAGGAGGGCCTCAGTCCTGCAAGGTATTCGGAAGGAGAAGGAGCCTGCTGGCTGCTCATCATTTTTATCATTG
The DNA here is from genome assembly GCF_028551555.1 of Melozone crissalis. Taxonomy (NCBI): domain Eukaryota; kingdom Metazoa; phylum Chordata; class Aves; order Passeriformes; family Passerellidae; genus Melozone; species Melozone crissalis. The sequence goes on from NW_026535824.1 coordinate 6,997,010, forward strand.
CTTTGCTCATTGCTTCTATCAACCCTTTTGTTCACCCTGTTTGTCGTCCATTTTGCTCGTCTCTGACAGACCCAACTGGGCAGAAGGCTTGTGACAAATCAGGGACAGAGTGTGTGCAGACAGGGGGAGAGGAGTGTGCTCCTACATCCTGGGGTGTGCCCCAGCCTTGCTGTGGTGTCATGGGTTCCTTTCTGTGCTGAAAGATGCTGTCCCAGTCTCTGGAGAAGCTGCAGAAGGAGAAAGCAGATCCACGGGACATGATGGCTGCAATGGACATGGTACAGTCTAAGGGGCCTCTGTGCCAGCCCAGGGCTTCCCGGGCAGGGTGACAAATGCCCCTTGTCCCTTGGGGGCTGGGTGGCAGAAATTGTCCCCTTGGGAGGGGGAATTTCCTGAGCTCATGGGGTCCCTCACCCTTCACATGGTGGGACCAAGCTCACCAGGGTGATGGGGCAAATGGGGCCACAGCACCCTGAAAGGGGCGTGATGGCCTGGAGGAAGCACTCCTCCCTCTGCCCCTCACACGCTGGCCCTGCCTGGCATTCCTCATCCCTTTCCCTGCCGCTCTCCTGCCGTTCCCCTCTGCTAGAAGGCGGACAAAGCTGCCTTGGACAGCAAAGTCGATTGCAGCCAGTTTGAAGAGAACATGGAGGAGCTGGATGGGAGGATTCAGGAGTTGCAGAGCCAGATTTCAGGCCAGGAGCAGCACTGGAACAACATGCAGCAGCAGTTCAGCAATGCAATTGAAGACAAGGTGAGGGGTATTTCGTCCCCACCATGAGGAACTGGCACCTTTGGGACTTGACAGCCTGCGGCAGAATCCCTCTGAGGATTCCCCCTCCAGGCTTTTCCCTGGAGAGCTCCATGTCACATCCTGGAGCAGCTGGCTGAGGCTGTGCACCTGTTCACAGCTGGATCGCCTGGAGCTGAAGACTTTCTGTAAACACCTGGAGGACTCCTGGAACAGGAACATGGAGGAACTCGAGGATAGGCTGTTGCGTGAAAACGCCGCTGGGATTAAGAAGTGAGTGCAATGGAGATTCTGATGGCTTTGGGAACAGAGATGGCAACTGCTCCTCCCAGGCAGGGCTGTCACACACCATGCCCCTGAGCTGGGCCGTGTCCTGCCCTCCTGGCCATGCACACGGGGGGACTTTGGTGCCAGAGAGGGGCTGAAAGCGCTGCAGGGGCTGCTTGAGATGGTGGCATGGGTGCCTGTGCCCTTCACCTGGCATCAGCCAGCACCTTGGGGATGGGGAGAAACAGGCTCAACAGGCCACGGTTCACCCTGCAATGGCTGTGAGCCTGTGCAGTGACCTGCCCAGCAGCTGGCTGCTGCAGGGAGCTGCTGCCTGTGTGCTGCAGGCCTGTGGCCCCAGGAGCTCAGCTGGCCCTCTTCCCTCACCCTCCATAGGCAGCTGCCAGTCCCTTTCACATGTCTGTCCTGTGACCGCATGCTCAGTGTGCAGGTTCCTGGCCAGTGAGTAGCACCAGTGCATCAAGGGCAGCAGGGCTGGCATGGGGGAGATGGGTGCCAGCAGTGACCCGCTGCGCTGGGCACAGGGGTGACAGTGTCTGCTTGGGAGGGGCTGATGTGGGGAGCCCCCTCTGCAGCCCTGCCCATCAGCAGGGCCTATGGGGGCTCATCCCAAGGGCTACAGGCAGCGAGATGCCATGGGCTACAATCCCATGGCCTTGGGGGTGCTGCCTCCAACAGGAACAGGTTCGTTGTCCCCTGCCACACACCTGTGACCCCTGCCCTCCCCAGGTACCCCAAAAAACTCCTGTATTTGCAGCCGATGCCCCCTAGCAAGGAGCCACCGCCCAGCCGAAGGTAAGGGCTCTGAGGACACGTTCCCCGCGCCTGGGGTGCAGGGTAGCCCTGACACAGCAAGGAGGGCTCTGCACCTGGGCTGGGGCAGAGGAGCCTGGGGGGACGGGGCAGGGTAGGGGAGCAGAAGGCAGCTGTGGAGGGCCAGTGCTTGCCCCAGGGCTGGGGGCTTTTGCATTCCTTGCCTTGCACTGCTCTGTCTGGCCCACTTCTCTGTCCCAAGGTTGCTGAAAGCACATCTGATGAGCTGTGTCTGTTTTCAGTCTGAGCTCAGGCTTGGTGGGGAATTGTGTGCCTCCTGTGAAAGGAGTTCCCAAAACCAATCCCTGCCAGCTGGTGTCCTGTGCACAGGGACCTGCCATGGCCATGGCCAGCACACCTTGCTGTGGGGACAGAGCCAGCAGATCAAGCCTGGTGGGATAGGCTCGGGGCTCCTGCAGCAGGTGGACAGGAGCTGGCAGGGACATGCCCCTGCAAGCAGCACTGCTAGTGCCCTCCCTGGCACAGCAGGGTGAGGCCCTGCATGCCACAGGGCTGGGCACTGAGCCTCCTCTGTCCCATCCCACAGGAGGCCGCTGGTCTGTGCCAGTGTCCCCCGTATGCCTCAGATCTCTGGGGACCATCAAAGCAGCAGTTTCACGATGCAGAACATCAAGGCTTCCCCACATACAAGTGCACAGCTGCAGCGTCTCCTGGTACACCACAACAAGGTAGGTGTGATGAAGGTAGAGACACAGAATGGTGACTGAGGCTTTAAGCATTGCTGACTATCCAGGAGGAATCTGTGCCTTCAGTCCCCAGGGAGACCTGGGTTGGGAGGGTTATTGGGGGGTGCTGGATTGGGCCCTGCATTGCAGCCAGCTGCCCTCTCCTCCTCAGCCTAGTGTGACCCTGCTGCACGGTGATGGACACATCTCGAGGGGCCGTAATGACCAGCATCAAACGGCGATCAGGACACAGGATGTGTCATATATGGCCCTGTCAGGGCGAGGGGGTCAGTGACGACAGGGGCCTGATTATCTGCAGGGTGCTAGCTGGGGGATGAGTAGGGCTCTGTGTAGTGAGCTGGGTAATGTGGCATGGGTATTTTGCGTCTGGGGTAAGAAGGAAGGGGCAGAATGGAGCAGGAGGACTGGCACATGGGGCAACTGAGCTTGGAGCTGGAGTAACGTGGGAGAATGGCCATGCCCAGTGTGGGACAAGACCTTGAGTCCTGGTGCGCTGGGGCCAGCACCTGTGGCGGCTCACCCTTGTCCTTCACCGCCCAGGCCCTGCCGCCTCAGGACAGCACCGGACGGGCACAGCTCCTCGACAGCTCTCATGGGCCCCAGGGCTCGAGCAGCCTCTCCAGCCCCGCCAGACATCAACAGCCCCCGGCCAGCTGGAAAGGACTCAGTGCCCAATGCTCAACCTGGGACATCTTGTCCGAAGCGAGAAACACCTGTGACAACTGTCATAAGGAACTTGACTTTTTACTTGTATATAATAACTAAGTTAGTTGTATATAGTTATTAGGTTAATAAAAACTGTTAAAATTATGGGCAGAGCCTTGTCTCACAGCCTGCCTCTCCCCAGGCTCCCTGGTGCTCCTTCAGCTCCTTCCCCCCTGCTGTGGTTCTGCCCCCGGGCTGAGCAGTTCGAGCCCCGGGCCAGGCCCTGAGGCCGCTGCTGCTCCCGCGGCGCCTGCGGGGCAGCCCTGAGGCTCCAGGCCGGCTGTGGGAGCAGGAGCCGCGCTGCAGAGCCCGCGGCCCTCACGAGCTGCGAAGGCACGGGCAGATGGCCATGGGGCCCGGCTGGCACTGCCGGCGCTGCTGCTCTCGGCTGCCGCCTGCAATCCTTACAGACAGCCCTCATGCCGGCTCAGGAGACGCTCAGAGCCGTGCCCGAGGGCTGGCCCCGACCCGCGGCCCCCAAGGGCACTTGTCCCTTCATCTCTGCACTGCCACATTCTGAGCTCCCTCCTCCCTTTCCTTTCTGCGGGGCAGAGTTAGGGGCCAGCCCAGCGGCTTTCCTCCCACACAGCCGGCAGCCCCTTGCCCACAGCTCCCTGGCGGGAGCCAGAGCTGCTTTCCAGCATGGCAGCCCCGCCGTGTCCCACAGCCCGGGCCGGCTCCTTCCCGCTGCCGGCGAGGCCCGGCGGCTGGGCCCGGCCATCCCGGGCCATAGCAGCTCCCTGGCCGGGGGAACACAGCCAGACATGGGGGGACACACGGCAACACAAAGGGGACACACGACGGGCACCGTTTCCCGTGTCCCCATTGCCGCAGAGCAGTGCTGTGTGCGGGGCTGGCACAGACCTGGGCATAAAGGAATGTCTGTGCTGTCACCAGAGAAAGGACACGGCAGGGGTGCTGCTCACGGATGAGGGTGCTTGGGGCTGGGGGGGCTCTCCGACCTTCTCACACCTGCGGAGGTCGGGGCAGTCTCTGTCCCTCTCAGCCCTGGTGTGACCCCAGCCAAACATCATCGGGGTCAGAGGGACAGAGACACCCGCAAACCCCCAGAACGGCAGAACTGGGGTTTGATTTGGGGTTGAGGATTTAGGAAGGGGCTGGAATTGGGGCTGAGTTGGAGTTGGGGCTGAGATTTGGATTAGAGCTGGGATTGGGGTTAAGGCTAGACATGGGATTGGCTTTGGGCTGGGGTTGGGTTGTGGTCTGGGGCTAGACAAGTTTGGAATTGGGATGTGATTAAATACAGAACTGTGAGTTTGTCTAAACGTGGAGTGAGATTGAGACCAGGATCAGGGTCCGGTTTGGGACTGAGCTCACCCAGAGCGGGACAGAGGGGATGTCACTGCAGGATGTCCCAGGCATCATCCCAGCCCTCCTCAGGCACCTCCAAACATGAGGGGCAGCTGGGTGCCCCAAGATCCAGGTGCTCGCACACTGCCCCACCATACCAGGCAAGCATTCCCTGAGGGCAGCCCTGACTGTGATCCTTAGGGCTCTGGGATCAGCCCTCACATCCCTGTGGGAGAAGCTGCAGACAGGATGAGAGATTTTCCCCTCCTCTTCCCTGTGGAAAGATGAAGCCCAGCTGCCCTTTCCTTCTGGTGCCTCCTCTCCTCAGCTGAGGATGTCAAACTTCCCAGGAGCAGGAAAATCCCCATTCCCTGTTTCCTTGTGCCTGCAGCTTGGAACACCCACCCAGAATTAAGGACTTTCTGACCACCCTGCTGAATGACACTGGGAGGAGATTTGTGAGAAAGGGAGGAAATTGTATTTCAATAGTAAATAAAAGGCGCAAAATTATTGCTTTCTGTCACATTTGTTTCCAGTCAGTTGCACTTCTGGTCCCAGGCCAGAGAAAAGGGTGGGGCTGGGGGCTGGGAGAGGCAGGGGGGGGGGGCCGGGAAAAGGTTGCGTTAGTGCTTGATGAAGAGATGCAGGGGGGTCTGGGTTCTCAGGAATGGGGGTGCCAGGGGGATCTCAGGGTCATGAAAATGAGGGGGGGAGGGCAGGGACGTGGAGAGGTAGAATGGAGTTCCAGGGGGTCCTTGAGCCCAGGAAAGGGGAGTCCAGGGTTTCCCAAAAAGGGGGGACCAGAGTGGGGACACACGGGATGTTCGGAAAGGGGGAGTTCAGGGGGTCTCTGGTTTTGCAGAAAGGTGTGCCTGGGAAAGGCAGGAATGGGAGACCAAGGCGTTCCACGTTGTCCCAGAGTCAAGCCCACGCCAAGTCTGGAGGCTGGGAGCCATGGGATGCCCGGGAAAAAGGGAGCAGAGGGTCCTGATGTCCACAACAGGGGAATTCAGGGGGCCCCTGTGCAGGCTAAGGGGAGCAGGGGGGTCCCGGTGCTGGCAGTGGCGGTTCAGGGTCCCGGTGCCGGGGGTCCCACTCGCCCCTGGCCCCCCAGGAGCGCCCTCAGCCCCAGCGCTGGAGCCATTGCCCTGCTCCTCCTCACTGCCAGTGTGATCCCAGGATGATCCCAGTAGAACTCAGTCACCCAGGAGCTGCTCCCAGGATGATCCCAGTACAGCCCAGTCACTCCCAGTCCTGGCATCCCCACAGGCCTCTCTGCGTTCCGACCTGTCCCGGCTCCATCCCCGCCCCTCCCGGGGGCTGCGAGGGCTGCGGGAGCGGAGGAGGAGGAGGAGGAGGGAGGAAGAGGCGGAGCGGGGGAGGAGAGGGGGAGCCAGGCGGCTCCGGCGCTGCCTGAACTTGCAGCAGCCTCTTGTCCCCTCCTTTCAGGGAGTTGTGCAGAGCCAGAAGGTCCCCCCTGAGCCTCCTTTTCTCGATGCTGAGCCCCCTTCCCTGCTGCCTCAGCCCCTCCTGCTGTTCCAGCCAGAGTCGGATACTAGTGCTGCAAAGAGCAATGTACAGACCTGGCATAGGTGCCTTTATCCGCACATTTTAACCTTTCATTAGTTACAGAAAGACTCTTGGGAAGCCCCAAACTGCAGTCCGTCGCTGCAGTGCCAATCTCCTTTGCAAATCCCTGCGGCCCCGCCCGGCCCCGCACTCGGTGCCGCGGTTGCCCGGTAACCGCGCCCGGGCCCTCAGCGTCTGTGACAGCGGCGCGGCCTCAGTTGCCTGAGAGCGCGGCCCTGGCTGGGTGTGCGCAGCCTGGGCTCCTGCAGGCGGCTGCACCGGGCCATTCGCCAGGTGAATTGTCAGCGTAGAGAATTGCTAAAGGTGCAGAGCATTGGCCTCTGCGAAAAGCTCCTCAGCGTGCAGAACACTGGTGTCTGCTAGGGAGTCCTGAATTTCATTTGAAGGTAAAGACCGACTAAAGTTGAACTTTTTGGTTTTGTTTCATCTGTACTCTGAAAGAGAATGCCAAAGGGAAATAGAGGATGTGATCATGCCAGTCTTCTGGCGCAGTAGTTCAGTGACATGTACACCTGAGAGGATGAACAATAAATGGACTACTGATAGTGCTTTTTTTACTGAAGAAATGCAACATTTTCCAAAGATAGTAGTCTATACATTTTTGTCCTATAGTAACTGCTTAAACTGCTTAAAGGTGAATGAGTTCTGTTCAAGTTTCAGTGGGTTTTTATCATCTGGGTTTTAAAATTTTTAGGGAGATGCCTCTGTGTTGAGGTGCAAACGAGACCATATGCCAAAGTCAATGGTCTGGATTTTATGGAACAGTAAATGTGAGGGAGAAAGAGAGAGAAAGAAAAGTGGGAGGGGGGTGGAGGTTGGAAAGGGGGGGAGGAGAAAGAGAGTGACAGAGAGAGATTTAGCAGAAAATATCACCATTCCATGGATCCCATTGGTCTACCATTAAATCCTCTTGTGGTCTTCTCTGTGGTGAGGTCTGGCAAAATGTAAGACTCCAATGGATTAATGGAGATTTGGGCAAGATGATACCTTGCCCAGGTACCTCCCAGGGGGGGGCAAGTTGGACTCTGTCTCTTGCTACTTTCATAAAATACAAAATCTTTAGCACCCGTATATCCTTTGAGTCTGCCATGAGTTGGGTTCTGGATTTTCTGATTTGTTGTGTTGCTTTGCATGCCCTGCAGTCGTCTGGTGCAAGGCCTCCGGAATGGGTCTGGAGGCACTGTGGAGGTCTTAGCTGGGAGGTTTGTGTGCAAACCTGGCCTCAGCAGAAGAGTCTGTGGCTATGACTTCCCCAGCCTGAACCCAGAAAGAGGTGATTTTCACGACAGCTGCTGGGTTTGGCTTTGTTGTGGATAGGTTTTTCTCCTCAGCCTTGTTTACTTCTCCCCAGACCTGAGCTAATGGGACAATAGTGTCACCTTGATCTTGTCTCAAGTTCCCTTAGGCAGCTTAACTCACAGTGCCATGTTCCAGTCAGGAGGCATTTTCAGGGAAGGGTGGGCTTGGGTGGTCGCAGCTTCTTTATACAGTTTTGTCACAATGGGCAGAAAGTCCTTTATAATGATATTTAAGCCATTAGCCATAACATTCCAGTCTCTCATTAGTGTCTCAGGTGTGAGAAGCAGCTGATAGAGCAAGGGTGCTTTAGCCTAAAGAAGAGGAGGCCCACTCTAGCTATTTTTGAGTAATATTTAAGCTACAGCTTTGTCTGTTCAAACTGTTAAAAATGTTCAGATTTTTAGCACCAGGTTTCAGTATGATCTAACTTTGAATTGCACAAGGTAGCCATATAGTTCAAATAAAGTTCAACTAACGGCCTAACTATACTAGCTACTTACACCAAACAAGCACTTAGCTACTTTCAAGTAATGTAACCCTTTTAGCAGCAGAATATGCCTTGAATCTGCCATGAATTGGGTTGTGGATTTTCAGAGTTCCATTGTTGCTCCTTCCAGTTTTGTTGAGGCATTGTCGCTGACCTGCGACATCGTCCCTTGGAAATGGCGTCTGGATTGCCAAAGAAGACACCAACACCTCGTCTTTTGTCCAGGGAAGGGCTGAAGCCTCATACTGTGAGTACCCACTGGGGCTGTGTTAAGGCTGGCACTGCCCTGGTGTCCCTGCTCTCCCTGCCCCTGTTGTCCAGCAGTGCTGTGAAGCTGCAGAGCCCCTGCCCAGCCCTTTGTGCTGTGCTGCTGTTGCTGGGGCTGTCCTGGTGCAATAGGGAACACAGTGGGATGCTTCAGCTGTGTCTTGCCTGGCTGTGCCAGCAGAGCCGAGTGAAACCAATGTACAGCTGAAGGCCTGAGCATGTGTTCTGTCCCTTTCCCTTTGCCACAGGAATTCCTTCTGTCAGGCTGGGCACTCACCTGTGCTGCTCTGACCATCCTGCCCTTGGGCACCTGGGCATGGAGAGGGGGGAAGCTCAAACTCTGCCCAAAGTCTTGAGAGCCACGGCTGGTCCCAGCTGGAAGAGCTTCCAAAGCAGCTGTTCTCTCCCAGCTCCTGTGTGGGCACAGATGCACCCTGCAGGCAGCGCTGGAGCCAGGGCCACAAAGCTCACTTGGCTGAAGATGCCCCACTGCTGAGGCTCTGTCAAGGAGATGCCTCTGTTTTCTTCTGTGGAGGGCTCTGTCAGCCCAAACAGAGAAAACAATCAACAGGGAGAACTAAAACCTGGACACATTCCTGTGCACCTCACTCTTGGTACAGTGTTCCTTTCTTGCATCTCTTGGACTCATCCAGCAGCGATATCTCCTTGCTGTGAGTTCTGAGCGTTGTGCAGGGATGGAGTTCAGGCAGTTCTGAGAGCTCCTCCCCATTCTCTGGAAAGGTCACTGCCTCAATCCAACGAAACATAAGAGGAAACAAATGCCCAAAGAGCAGAAATCCCCAACCATGTCCCATCCAATCATGGAGAAGGCAATGGGACAGAGCCATATGGTTTGAGTATGTGTGTTCCACTCTTTATTATTAATTCACTGATGCTAAGTATTTCAGCCGGAAATTCCCAGGGCTCCCAGGGCAGTCCTAGTGGCTGTGATCACAAGTTATTCACCAGTGCCACTTGTTCACGAAAAGCCTTTCTGAACAAGCACAACTCTGAGGCTCTAGCTGGTTTACTTTTGCCTTTCAGCTGCTTCCCTCTAAGTTCCAGAGGGAGAAGTTTCTCAGCAGGAAGAAGGAGGCCAGCACTGGGGGGAGTATTCTGCCCAGAATTGGCCCATTTCTAGACAGGAGTGAGACTCGCCCAAAGGTAGCCTTTTCCTGCTCTTTTCCTTTCTGTTTCACATGAAGTTTGAAGAGGGTGTGTGTTTGTGACAGGATTGCCTCCAGCAAAATACCTCAGTGTCCAGGTCCTGCTGTCATTGCAAGGTGCTGGGAGTGGTGGACTGGGAGTGCTGATCTGCACTAAGGCAACACAAATACCCTCTGCTGAAGCTGCTGGGGTGTGCTGGAGCGCAGCTGCCATTGCTAAAACAATGGGTGGAAGGCTGGGGACACAGAGGCCCAAAATTGCCCTTTGCCATTCTCCTGCTGAAGGAGCCACCTCTTGTTTTGGTGTGGTCACCATCAAATGCTCGGGGTCACAGGATTCCCTGCAGAGTGGCAGCGTTGGCCTTTGAAGGCCAAGGATGTGCAGGAATTACTTCAGATTGAACACAACAAATTGCATTTCTGCTTTGGGCTGGAACAATGTGTTGGACCCTGACGGGGTGTTAGATTTTGCAGGCTGCCAGATGTACAGGGGACTGGCCCTGGGCAGAGGGGAATGGATGTGCTTTGTCTGGATCAGTGCCTACTCAGAGGTGTGTTTAAAGCTGCCTTTCTGGCAGGACTAGCTCGGTATAAAGCACAGTCCAAACGGGTAGGTGACTGAGGTGGGCTGTTGAGCAGGAAATTGGCAGCAAGAGACACAATCCAGGTAAAGGATTGTCCTGGAGAGGGGCCTTGGGAACACCTCAGGGAAGGGCACAGCTAAGGGACAGTGTGCTGCAGCCACTCCCTTCAGCGGAATGTGTCTGCTGTGAAGTCACAGAGGAGAGCTGCTTGCATCTCTGCAGTGACAGCAGTGTGGCTGGAGAAGGCAGAGAAAGCAGGGCAGAGTTTTCTCCAAGCAATGTCTCTGCTCCAGAAGCATTTGCTGTTGTTGTGTCATTCCAGACGTGCCTCTAGAGTGGCATGAAATTGGATCGCAGTAGTGACAAGAAAGCACCCATTTAAAGGCCATTGAAAAAGGAGATACCAACTCTACTTTTACCCAAGTTGCTGAGAAAATAACTGAACCTTATCCTCATTCAGCATTCACCTCACTTGTCTTTTTATTTTCAGCTCATTTGTCTTTTTATTTTTGCCTTTTCCTCTCTTTGGAACACACTAACTTTTAAATACAATGAAAAGGAACAAAATCATCACAGCAAAAGAAAAGTGTTTTTTAGTAACGATTCAGCTGAGCTGGGGATGTCTCCCTCCCTGAGAGCCAAGCGCACACACACACCCTCTGAGAAAATGGCAATCTTTGTATCCCCTTTGTACCCGGCTGGGGCAGTCCCTGTGCCCTTTGCCATTGGATGGCTACTCAGGAGCTTCCATTCTCTACTGAGCACCAACTTTTCTGTGCCCTCCCTTCTCGTCCTCCTTCCTTTTGGTCAGGTCTTCAACCCTGTCCCTCTCACTGTGACACTCAACAAACCAACCTGAACAAATGCAAACCACAAATAACACACAGAACCAACAAATTCCATTCTTTTGCCTAATAACCTTTTGGCTTCAGCCAAGTGTCACCTCATCTCTCACACCACCTCTGGTCCTGTGCTCTTCTTACAGATGTCTAAGTTGTAGAGCAAAAAAGATATTTGCAGTTGTGTGGGCCTCGGTTTCCCTGTCTCAGAGTAAAAGACATCCCAAATTCTTTCCTATGGAGTCTCCTGTAAATTCATGGGTTTTACTTACTCCATGAGTGCTCAGTCAGTGCCCCAGAGCTCTGTGACCACATGGGCACAGGGCTGTGTTTTAGGAAAGTGCTGCCTGGCATTCTGGAGAAAGAAACCTGGAGAAATCCATGCCAGAAAAGCAGCTTGGCTTGAGCCTGCTCTGTGTGGCCAAGCAGCTGTGGATCAGCTCAGAGCAGAGGTGGGTGAGCCCCTGTTTGCCCAGTGTGGGCTGGGCAGACGTGCTCCCCCAGAGTCTGTACTTCACTGGGGATCAGTGGAAGATTCTCCTGCATGAACCTTCCTCCCAGCAGCTGAAGCTCTCCCTGCTCTCTCTCCTCTCCAGCTGCCGTCAGCTGCCCCGAAACAGAGCTGGTTTGGGGTTTCCCCGCCAGAGCTGGTATTTCAGAACTTCGTCGCTCGGGAGGTCTCTGAAATGGTGCTGTCTCTCATGAATAAGGACAAGGTAAGTGCTGGCACGTGAAGCTTTAACGCTGTGCTGGAAGAGGAGAGTGCTGTCATTCCCTCAGTGTAGAGCAAAGCAAGTTATCTGCTGCAGCACATGCAGAAGAAAATGTCTCAGCACCTTGTTCTGCAAGATGGTGGAAATCTTCCTGCTGGGAACTGTCCCCAGATTTTGGCCAGGCGTTGATGGTGTCTATCCCAAAGGAGTTTCCTTCTCTTGAAAGCTCTGGATTGACAGGAATGTTGAGGGCTGTACAGTTCTTACCTGCTCTCATGCTTGGCCTTGGGTCTATAGCACACCCTGTGTGTCCTTGGTTAATCTTGGCTCCTGGTAGGAATCTCTGCCTCTCTCAGCCAGTTTGGCTCCCTTTGTGCAGCTCACAGGCAAAGCTCAGGGGCTGAGCCTTCTGCACTTTATGCTGGAATCACTTGTCACTAATGGCATTGGCCCTGCAGGAACCGTGTTCTGCAAGAGCCCTGCAATCAGAGTGATGGAGCAGAAGCAGTGAGAGGCCTTTAGGTGCCACTTGAGGCTCCTGCTCAGCTTCATCCAGCTCTGCTCAGCTTTTCCAAAAGCAACACGGTGCTCTGCTTTCCCTTTGCAGAAGCACAGCACATCCAAAGCCATGTGCTCCTGGAGGTTTCCACCTTCAGCTGAAGAAATTGGGATTGTTTTGCAGTTTCCCAAGAGAGCTGAGAGGGAAACAGTTGAAAACTGTCAGTTGTGTTCCACTGTAAAGAGGAAAACTTGAGACCATTTGAATTTCAGTCAGGGAAACATTTTCTCAAGTGAGGCTTGTGCCAAGAGTGGGCTGGTGGGAGGAGACAGGAGGGAGTCCAAATCATCTGGTTTAGACTTTTGGAGAGCATTTTGGTGCTAAGGGGTTGATGATATCAGTGTGCTAGAAAATGTATGTGTGCTGTGCATGGGTACCCCAGAGGGCAGAACCTGGCCTCCTGGCTGCAGGCAGGAATGCCCAGCAGCCCAGCTTGCCTGCACAGGCAGCAGGAAGCCCTGGAGAGCCAAGATTGGCTTTGCATACTGGAACCACACTGTCAGTCAGTGCTGGTCCTGTTTCTCCAGGCAGAAAATGCCTCTGAAGCCCCATGGCCAATAGACACCGCCTGTCTGTGTTTCTGTCACTTTTGGCAAGCTGGTTGCTCTCATGGTTTTATGATTCTTCCTTGCTGCTTTACTGCCCATTTAAATTCTCTTTGCCATCTCCTTGTTTTAGGGATTGTCTTGCTGTGTTCATTCCTTCTTTTGCTTTTCAGGTTTGCTTTTATTCCCAGTAAGACCCCAGTGTTTGGTCTCCTGTCTTGCTGCTCTGCCTGCCTGACTGTATCCCCAGAAGGTCCCTACCCAAACCTGATCTGCTGGAAGGGAATTTCTTCCTTGCCCCACAGTAATGTGCTGGTTTGCTTTTAGGTAGCACATTCCCCCTCTGGAACATGACAACTTCATGGCTGTGTGCAGGCAGAAGCCAGCAGGTTTTTTGGCCTTGTTGAATACGCAGGTGACTTGGTTCAGATGCTGTGTCTCCATCCTTCTGGTGCTGACCTGCTCGGCCCTTCCTTCCCAGCAGGCACTGCCCTACTGCCCCTGGCCAAAATGCGGGAGCCAGAGAGAAGGGATTCAAGTTCAGCCTTGTGAATGATGTGCCTGTGCCTGCTCAGCTGAAAGTGCTTTGGAAAAGGGGCAAGGGAGGGATGGTAGCAGGGCATGGACAGGTCTCCTCTCGTCTTGTTTCCACAAGTGGCAAAATGATAATTTCATGTCTTTGCTGCAGTTTCTTCACGTGGTGAAGGTCTCCATGGAGAGCTCACCTTACTTCCAGCTGGTGAGCTCCAGCGATGCGTACCGTGCCGTGCCGCCGGGCGCCTCTGCCCCTGTGCGCATCCGCTTCACCCCCAGCAAGAACAAGGTGAGGCTGGAGGAGCCACAGCACACAATGATCTCCACAGCCATTGTTTTCCCTGCACTCTGGCTCCAGCCCATTGCATGCTGTGAGCTGGGCTCCAGGCGTGGGCAGGCAGCCTGCAGCCAGTCACACCTTGGCACTGCTGGCAGGCACTGCAGCCAGGCCTGAGAGGCTCTGCTTCCCCTCCGTGCACATTGCTGAGCATTGCCAAGGGAAGATGCACAGGAAACAGGATGAAAATGACAGATAGATGTTGGGCCATCTCTAGGTGCAGTGGAAGGGGTTTCATTCTGATGGAAAACACCAGAGGAACAAAGAGGTCAGAGAGCTTTCCTCCTTCCTGGACTGCCAACAGCTTCCCTGCCTGTCCCTGGGCTGGAGCAAAGCCGGTGCTTTTTCACTCCCTCTGTTGTGCAGCCTTGCAGCTGTGCTGTCCCAGAGCACAAGTGAGCATGGCACAGCTGCAGGGACAGGGCAGAGGATGTGCTGTGCCTGTGAGCCCGGCCTGGCACAGGCACACTGGGCTCTGGGTGCCCTTGGTCAGCAGGAGATTGCTGAGCTGCAGGGGACTTGAACACCTGCCTGAAGGAGCTGGTGTAGGGCAGGTACAAGCTGCAGGCAGAGCTGTGGGCCCAGAGCCCGTGGCAGTGACACTGCTGGGGCTCTGTCTTCATGCCTGTCGCTGTGCTTGCTCTGTCAGCTGGCACCCATTCCGTGCCAAAGGTGCTTTTTGTGGGGAGGTTTGAACAGCAGTGCTGAGGCCCTGGCAAGTCTGATCTCAGTGCTGGGATCTGGAGGGTTCATGTTCTGATCTGGAGGCTTGTTCATACAGAAGGGTTGAGGGCATGGCATGGAAGGGAGGAAGCCTGGCAGGGAAACAAAGAGAGGCCCTTTCCAACAGCATCCTGCTACCTCTTAGCACTGTTCTTCTCCTGACTTGGTTGGACAGGCAAAGTTAGAGGGGAGTTGTGAGCCAACTGATGTTTCTGCACCAGGCCAGAGGTGCAGGATGTCTTTGGGTGCAGCTGTTTTCTCCTCTTCCTTTTGCTGCTTAGAGTCAGTTGGACACTTTGTCCTATTCTCAGACAGTGGGAATATAGAAGCCTAAAGAGCAATGTCCTGTGTTCCCCAGCTCCATGTTGCTTAGAAGGGGCTTAGGAATTCTTTAACATCATTTAAGTTTAGAGTAGGAATGATGGTGGCCTAGGGCTGTTATCTCTATGAGCCAAGTGACACAAGAGCTGAATGCCACTGAGACAGATTTTGCAAAGTGCACTGGTGCCTTTAAAATGTGACATAGTAGTAGAACTTAGTGTTCATTTGAGGGTGCAATAGGTAAATTGATGGCCTTGAAGGGGTATAGGAAATGGTTTTTCTTCTGCCATGGGGATGGCACTAAATGTCCTGTGCTGAGCCAGTTTCTTTTCCTGCAGGATTATTGCCACGAGCTGGTGTGCCTCACTGCAAGGGAAAGGATCGTTGTGCCAATTCGGGCCATTGGTGCCCGAGCTGTGCTGGACTTCCCTGCCCAGCTGGACTTCTCCAAGTGTCCAGTCAAGGTCAGCGCCCAGCAGACTCGGCTGGTGCGCAATGTCGGTGCCCGGGCAGCTCGGTACCAGCTGAGCACCCAGAGGTGAGGCAGCTCATCTGTCGCTGTGCAAACACCTTTGGGTGAGAGCGGAGTTGGGAAAGAGCTACAGACGGAACCAAGCATCGGATCTGCTGCCCTGCAGCCTGGCTGGAAGTGAGCAGGATGGAAGGCATCTGCTCTTGCTTTCAGTGGCCTTGGAGCTTTCTGTGTCCCAGATTCCCTGGAGGCTGCTGGAACATGTTGGGAGCTGGCTTGCACCCTGCTGAGCACAAGCAGCTTCGGAAATGCTTCCTCAGCACTGTCAGCCAAACAGAGCCATTCTCTGGGAGGCCACAGGCACGTGGCTTTGCAGTGGTCCTGGAGGGGACCTCTGGAAATCATCTGAGCAAACACACTGCTCAAAGCAAGAGCAGTGTCTGGGGGTTGCAAGGTGCCATTGGGAGACATGGACCTGTCTTTAGATGCCATACAAGAAAACAAACATGTCAATGGACCTAGTTATAAAAGCAGAAGAAAACAACCTTTTTAAAACCCCTCCATACCTTATCTTTTCTGCCTGTCAGGTGCAGCAGTGATTCATTGAGAGGATGGATCTAACAGGATGAGAAGTGTCTTAAGGAGCAGCTCACAATTAACAGAGAAAAGCCCAAAATTTAGCTTTCCAGGCCTATCTCTTGGCAGTGATTTTCCTTTGGTTCTTACAGTGTCAGGGATGTCTCCTTCACAGCTCTTCTAGCTGTGGGCTCAGGGAACAGTTTAGTGGTGTTGGCTGAAATTCAGAGGAGTTACGTTTAGCTGTAGACTTGTAGAGCTTGTGTCTTCGGGTCTTGGGGAGCCAGGTGTGTGTGAGAGATGAGTGCTACAGCAGGAACAGAGGAGTCTGGTGGGTACCGCCCAGGGATTGAAGAGATGCGGGGGCTGATTTGCACTCAGTTTTTCAGTGCTGACGGCTGAGTCCTGGACTTGGCTGGATCCTCTTCTCCTGATAATTTGAAAAGAAGAAGACACCTTCTTTCTCAGGCAAGCCCTGAAGTCGTCCCTGGAATGTTATTCCCATCCTGCCACCTGAAGGCAGGAGCATGTAACATGGGGCAGGAGTGGGAAGGGAATGGAATGGAAGGTAGTGCTGAAGCTTGGCCAGGGATTCCCCTAACTGGCAGCTTCTCTATTGTGGTGAAATTTCTGGCCAAAGACTAAGAACAGAATGCTGTGCCTTGCCCCCAGCAGGCCCTGATCCCCCCAGCCCCAGCAGAGCTGCAGCCGTGCTGGCATCAGCCCCGGGGCAGATGCAGGAGCACGAGCACTGATCTGGCTCTGGGGCTGCTGGGGCCTTGTCTTTCCTCCCCTGCCTCCAAAGTCTCACGTCCAGCACATGAACATTGCTGGCCCAAGGCTTCTCCATCAGCCAGCAGTGATGTTCTCACCAGTGGCAATGGGAACAGGTCAGCCCATAATTACAGCAAGAGGTCCTTAATGAGCAGAACCTGAAGTGAGTTCATCAGCTGTTACTACTGACATGAACAAAGTTCAGCTTGGCAGATGTTCTCTTTGTTTTTGTGTGTGATGCATTCATCAGCAAAGTCCCCAGAACACATTTGAAGTGACAGATTGACCAGCAACAAAGCACCAGGGCCAGGAACTTTTGTTTCCTCACTGGGGCTGTAGAAGGGCACAAAGCCCAGCAGCTGCTGGGCAGAAGCACATTTCCCATGAGCTGTCCCTGAGCATCAAAGCACAGAGTCTTGTGCCTTTAACCGAGCCATTGCCTGCTCTGTCCTCGGCCTCCAGGGGCAGCGTCACTGCACCGAGTTTACACTTCGACCTGGCTGAGCTCGACTTCGGGGACATCTCCTTTGGTGAGTGTTCCCTGGGCTGGGACACAGCCTCAGGGATGTGTGCCTTCCAACAGAAAAGCATCCCTCACTCCTGCTCTGCCCCAGCAGCCTCTTCAGGCTTTGAACTGCAGGGCTGCTGCTGCTGCTGCTGCCTCAGGGGGCATTTTGCCATTGTGAGATCCAATGGAAGCAAGGAATAGAAAGGCAGTATTTTCTGGTGTCTCTGTGCTGCTTTAAAAGACAGATGTCTGCCAAGGAAGGTGGGAATCTTGCTGCAATGGAAAGATGAGCCCCTCCCCCCAAATGATTATCCCTTTGAAATGACAGGGCTCCCAGGCAAAACTGTGGGAAAAGGAATAACAGTTCTTTGCTAGACTATCTCAGGAGAGCACAGACAAGACAAGAACAGACATTTCCCAGATGCCAAGTCCTGTTTTTCCCCTTTGGTGGAGTTGTGGTCACAGCAGGAGGAGCTGTGGGCTCTGGCAGGGCAGTGATCCCCCCCCAGCCGGTAAGGGAAGGGAAGGGAAGGAGGAAATGCTCCTTTTGCAAAGCCCCAGAGGGCAGGGGGATGTGGGCAGTGCCCAGCAGCAGCAGCAGCAGCAGCGGGGCAGGCAGGCAGGGTCGGTGCCAGCGCTGAGCTGCAGCCAGGGCAGCCCCGGGCCAAGCACAAACCTCCCGCAGCAGCAGCGGCCGAGCTGCGACCCCCGAGCGGGAGGAAGGGAAGCTCCGCTCCCTGCCCAGCCTCAGCTCCCACTGCACAGCCGCCCACGGCATCACGCCACAACTGCCAAAAAACCCCAAGGGAAAAGCCCAGCCTAGGGCCAAAACCCCCCAGAATCCCCCAGAACCCCTATCCCCCTTCCCAGACCAAGGGCAACATTCACTGCCAAGCCTAAACCCAGAACAATGAAGTTCATGAACTTCTGAAGGAAACTCATTGCCTTTTTTGAGCTGCTTCTTCCCCAGCCTGCATCACCACGGAGGCGCTTGTCAAGTTGCCTTTGGAAGGAATGAAACACGAAAGGCAAGAGATGGAAATATGGGTCTGAAGCAGGAGATTCAGATCCTGCTGAATCCAATTTCATTCCTAAGGGCTCTTGGGCTGAAGGCAGCTGTTGTATCTTTGCTTCTTTGTAACTGTTGACTGTTGTCTGCATGTGCTGGCTTCAGTCTCATTGGAGGTTTTGACATCTGGGTTTGTCCCAGTATCCCCCCCACAGAGCTGGCCAGCCCAGCCAGATGTGCAGTGCAGAGCAGGGTGTGGCTGCTCTGCGCGCTCTGCAGGACATCCCCACTATGAGTGGCTGTATCTCTGGCTTTGCAGGATGGAAAGCAAATCTCAGAGCCAAGGTGGGGTAAACCCTTGCAGGCAGCACTCTCAGTGAGCAGCATGGCTGTGATGTCCCTGTTTGTGGGCTGAGGTGGGACCTGGTTCCTAATTGCTAATCTCAAAGCAAGGCTTGTCTGTGTCCCCAGTTGAGTGGGCTCTGAGCTGTCACGTGCTCAGTCTGTTTGGCCCAAAGCAAGAGATGCCTTAAGGGTCCTGCAGAGAGAAGCTGCATTAGGGTGCTTTGCATCACGTTCTAGTTCCTGATTCCATCCTCATTTTCTTTCGCTGTAGCTTCTTCTCACTGACAACTCACTGTTCATATGTCTTGAAAAAGGTGGGAGTGTTGGCAGGCTGAGCAGGGAATTGGACAGCTTGAATTCTCAGAGTAAATGCTGGGTCTGGGTGCACACTCATCACTGAGAGAGAACTGGTGCTGGTTTGGGGCAGGTGAGGGAGCTCGTCCCCATCCCAAAGAGAGAAGCTTGCAGTGTTCAGCAGGGCTAGGAGTGGGCATTTTCAAGGCTGCAGTCTGGAATCTGTGTCAAAGGGAACTAAGTGACAATTAATTCCTCATGCAGCTTCTAGGTGAGCTGTAGTTCAGATAATAAAGAGCTCAGCTCCAATCCCACTTTGATCCTGCCAGGATCTTGCCCCCAGGATCATGCCCTGCTGGGTGCCTGAATGGATATTTATGTCCTTGTCCAGGCTTTCCCTACACGCAGCGCTGCCGCCTCACCAACAGCTCCGCGGTGCCCCTGACGTTCCAGCTCCGCATGTCGGACGATGGCACGCAGCCGGCTGTGGACAGCGTGGATCAGATCCGCAGGGACACCGACCCAGCCTGGAGGAAGGGAATCCATTTCCATGTGGAGCCCAGGGAGTTCACCATGAATCCCAGCCAAGGCACCATCCTCCCCCAGGGACACCAGGACATCGAGGTACGGCAAGAGCCCAGCCACAGCCGCTGCAGCACCAGGGCTGGAGCTGCACTGCAGGGTGGGAGGGCTTTAGCTCTGGTGCCAGCTTGGAGCATCCTGGCACTGAGAGATCTGCACTGCTGGGGGCCTCTGCTAGCTGGCTTACTCGGGATGTTCCTCAGGGAGCACTGTTTGCTTTCCAAAATCATATGCTGAGCTCACAGACCTTATGGTCAAGGCCTGAAGCCATTCTTGTATTTTTGAGAGCGATTGATTTGATTGCAACGGGGCAGAGCAAGGATGAGGGCAGAAAGTGGCTGTTAGAGAGATGTCATTGTATCAAGCAGTGAGCTTTTCTTCGTGGTGTCATTTCCCCCCTCCTGGGGAGCAGAAAGATTTGTGTTCACTGCAGGAAGCTCCAGTGGAGACAAAAAAATCTGCAGCCATGTGTAGCGGTTCAAATTTATTGTATTGATTCCTTGTTAAGTGGTTTGTTCTGTTGTACCCCGTGTTCTCCCCGAGTTGGTTTACCCCTGGGTTTTACCCTCCCTCAAAGCTGTCCCTCATGCCATTCCCTGCCCCTTGTTCCAGCTCTTTCCCTTCCTGTCAAACCCAGCCCCTTTTGTTCCCCAACCTTCTTTGCCAATTTAACCTGGAGCCAATCCCTGTCTGCAATGCCCCTTTGGAATTCCCCTATTCCTGGAGGCCCCATTGGCCCATGTGAGCCATCCTCCCCACCCTCCTATCCAAAGTGGCCCCAGACACTTGATGTAATCCCCTCAGTGCTCTGCTGAGGATTCTCTTTTGGCTTGCTGTTTGTATTCACCCCCTGATTTGTATCTGTACAAAATTCCTTGTGCAGGAGTGTGCAGGGCTCTTTTGGCTTTGATCCTTTTGCTTGGAATAAACCCTTCCTTGTGGAACTTCAAGACAGAGATCCTCCTCCTTTCTCCTCTGCCTGGTCCCGTTGGTGGCTTGTCTCTTGCGGTGTTGAGCAAGAGGCTCTGAGGGTTCTGCCTGTGGTCAATGCCCAGCCTGGGGCAGTTCTGAGGGTTCTGCCTGTGGTCAATGCCCAGCCTGGGGCAGTTCTGAGGATTCTGCCTGTGGTCAATGCCCACCCTGGGCAGTTCTGAGGGTTCTGCCTGTGGTCAATGCTCACCCTGGGGAAGTTCTGGCTCTGAGGGTTCTGCCTCTGGTCAATGCCCACCCTGACACAGTTCCCCACTCCTGGCTTGGGGCTGGAGTTCTCAGAGCCAGCCCGGGCTCGGGGTGCCAGGGCAGCCATGAACTGCCCAGCACCTGCTGGGCCACACTTTGCCCTCAGCCTCCTGCTGCAAAGCTGAACTCATTGTGGTCAAGTCAGATTTCCTCTACATGGATGTCTTTGTAGTCAGATGAGCAATTGGCCCCTTAATTTGAATGCAGTGGTGCATGGAGCTGTAGTCTAATGTTTTAATGTAGCTGTCCTGTGCCCTGATAGCACGGTGTGTTTAACAAATCTGGTATTGCCAGAAGGCTTTTGTTACTCTGAGACTGTGCTCTACACATGGAGCAGCAGAAGAATGAAGGGCAAATCCTCCCTCAGGAACTGGAGGATATCACCCGTGGGTAATGAGCTTTTGGAAGGAAGAATTGACTGTTCTTCTCTTCCACCAGGTGACCCTGTGCTCCAACACGGTGATGGAGTTCTACCGGAGATTGCTGGTGGACCTGGAGGGTATTGGCAAGGGAGTGGCAGCCCTGATCATCACAGCCAGGTACCAGCCCTTGCCTGGCCTCCCGCAGGCACTGCCTTGCCCAGGCTGTGCTGGCTGCAGCTGCCAAGGAGAAGTGCTGCTGAATGCCCTCATGTTGTGCCAGCTGGACACGAGAACAGCAGTGCTTGGGCAGCAGCCCGTGGTGAAAAGCACGTTTGCTCACAGCCCAGCATGGTCCTGGGCCCTCTTCTAAAGGCACCAGGAATGATATCATTGATTGGCCTTGTTTTTGGTGCTTGAGGTGGAACAAATTTCCCGAGGGCCTCCTCTCCTTCAGGCCGCAAGAGGTGGGGTTGTGCTGGTTGTGAGCACCGTGCACTGGTTTGGGCCACACCAAGCAGCTGCTGAGAGTCAGGCTCTGGCTCTGTCCATGAGGGCACATGGCAGGGGGGAAGTGGCTCCCAGCAAGAGTGGGGAGGGCAAGGTCTGACAAGGGGAAAGCAGCCCTTGATGTGGCAGGTCAGCTCCAGTTTTTGTCCTTCCCTCTGCTTCCCATTTTGAGCTTAAATGTTGTCAGAGTTGAGAGCAAAAGTTGTTGTTGCTGCAGCAGAATTCCATGCTGCTGTGCTGCTGTGGGTGTCAGTGTGATGCCCAGAGGGATGCAGCTCCCTGGTGCTGTTCGCTGTGCCAGGCAGAGCCATCCAGGCAGTGCCTGGGCTGCCATTGTGTACAGCAGGTGGAGCTGGGGCCAGGCAGTGCCTGGAGCTGTGCAGTGAAGGAGCCAGGGAGCTGCAGGGCCTTGCAGGGGCTGATCAACCCCTCTGTGGGGCAGCTGCTGTCTTGTGCCCTCCAGGGCTGGGGCAAAGAGCTGAGTTCTCAGGCAGGGCAACAGCACCATGGCAGAGAAGGGAGTCATTTTTACTGAGACCCTGGAGCTGTGTGTTCCTTGAGCCTTAGGGAGCACTGATCCTTGTTGGGAAGGCTCCCCCAGAGCTCGTGGGTCACTGGGACTCTTCCAGGAGTCCTTGCAAGCCTTCTTGGGTAAAGCAGGGGCTGAGGCAGCTGTGGGGCAAAGTGCTCTGCCTGGGGCACTTGGCAGCCTCTGGGTGCTGCCTCTCAGGGTTTGCCCCTCCTTGACAAGACATGTTGGAGTGGGAAGAGGTAGAAGGCAATTTATCCCTGTAGGGCTCTTCAATGTGCATTTGACAGTGACCAATGTGTTCTGCTCCATTTCACAATCTTTGGGGGTAGGCATTCTCCATTCTCTCAGTATCTCTGATTGTCCTGGGGTCATCTCTTTGCCCAGATGTCTCGTTCCTGAGCTCCAAGTGTCCCCCCAAGTGCTGCTGTGTGATGAGTGCCACCTGAAGGTGCCCTATGAGAGGAAGATCCTCATTAGGAATCCCAGCCACCTTCCTGGCTGCTACGGGCTTATTCCCCAGGTTTGGCATCACATTCACCTCCTCCTGTCAAATATTCCTGAGGAGATTATTAGGGGAAAAAAGGGTTTGGATAAGACCTTGCTGGTTTCTAATCAGTCCTAAAGATCTGCTGAGAACAGGATCCTACCCTACTGTAAACTTGAGGAGGCAGTTTAAGCTCCTGAGAAAACAGTTGATGTTCTAGTCCTCAGGGTGTTTTCCTGTGGGAGATCTTAGAGGGTTGTGAAAAGCTGCTGCACCCACAGACACCAGTGCCTGTGCTGGCAGCCTCCTTGGAGGATCCCCTGGGAGTGCTAAACCTACAGTTCTTGCATCTTGTTTGTGCCTTTGACCTTTGTCCTGGGGAGTTTTAAAGGTGTGTGTAAGTTGCTGTTGTGGTGGATGTTAAGGAGCCTAAAGTTTCTTGAGAGGTCCCTCTGAATCTGCGTTTCATTGTGTCCCTTCCAGAAACGCAAGGAGGACTCTGCTGTGCTCTACTCCAGCCCCAAGCCCTGTGGGATTGTGCAGCCCCAGAGCACAGCAGAGATCCCAGTTGTGGTGGCAGTGCAGGCCCTGGGCACTCATCGCACCAACGTTCTCATCGGCGTGTTCGGGGATGAGAGAAACCCCCTGGTGAGGGCAAGGGGAGATGTGAGCCTGTGTGCAGCTGCTCCTGGCAGGGTGCACAGGGACAGGGATTCTGCCGGGGAAAACAGGCACAGGCTGCTGGGGAGAAGGACAGGAGGGATGGGGGGCACAAACAGCTCCTGCCTTAGAGGTGGGAATCTCAGTGTCTGACACCAAATGGAGTTGGGCTAAGCTGGAATCCAGGGGCATTTGAGTTCATTATTCTTTCAAATGCTGTTAACTTTGGAAACATCTGTTTGAAAATGTCATCTCTCTGAGCACAAAAGAGGATGTCAAAAGTCTTCTAGGAACCTTGAGCTTTCTGTAAAAGAAAGGAAAGCTGGCATTTGACGACTGGTTGAAAGGATTGAAACTTCGATTAAAACATATGGAAATGGCAATGCCAAATTCCTTGGATGGCACCAAACATCTGAACCTGGGCCATTGTGGCACTGCCTGTAAATCACTGAACAGGAAGGAAAGGCAATGCAGGCTGTTGCCAGGGAGCCTGAAGTTTGACCAAACAGTTGCTTTCAACTATCAGGCTGCTTCCCTTAAAGAGGAGGGTTTCTCCCCACCAGAAGAACTAGTTGTTTAACTGTCAGCCTGGTCTTAATTAGAGATTTCTTGCAAAGATTAAAGCTTTGGGCCAATAATTTTTAGTTTGAAAGGTTCTCTTACCTTAATCCTTTTTGATTTGGAGGTGAACATGTAATTTTCTTTTTCCCCAAAAGCCCAGCATTTCAGCTGGAGAGTGGTAGCTGTCCCTGAAGAAATAAGTTGAGCAGGGTTGAGCTGTTGAAGGTTTTTTAGGTTTCTCTGTTGTGGTTTGTTTTGGGTTTTTTAAAATCTTTCTTGCTTGCTTCCTGGAACAGAGAGCACAATTACGGAGCTCAGGACGGCTGGCAGAAATCTCCCCAAGCCCAAGGCTGGCAGAGCTTGGCAGGATCCCAGCACCACAGCCTGTGTATGTATGGATGGAAGGATGGATGGATGGATGGATGGGGAATGCGACCTGAGTCACCTGGGAGTGTTGGAAAATGTCAACCAATCCCCCAGCGGTGTCAGGGGAGCATTCCTGATAAATCCCAGGTGGAGCTGCAGAGTTTCTGGCCTTGGGCACTGGGGGGGCTGTGCTGGCTGGGCACTGGCTGGGTCTGCCCCTCGGTGTCTCAAATCTCACCTTTTTGCTGCCTTCTCTGTCGTTTCCTCTCCCACTGTGCTTTTTGCATCCCCACCAGGTATAAATGCCTGTCCTCTGTAGTTGCTCAATGCAAGCAGGTACAGCTGCTGCAGCACCTCAGTGTCATCCCTGGGCTGCCTTTAGAACAGACCTGCCCCAGCCTGGATTGGGAAGGGCTGGATCAAACCATTTCTCAGTTCAACGTGCGAGCACTCAGCCAGGGGCTGCATCCTGGCCAGGAGCTGCTCGTGCAGGTGTCCCTCCCTCCCTCCCACTGCAGGTCCCTGTTCATAGTTATTTATTTTCCAGAGATGAGCTCCACCCACCTAAATTCAAACCCCAGCCACCGAAGGAGAGGAGAACCAGTCTGGATTGTGCAGCAACTCGATGGAGGCACTTCAGGGCTGGACAGGAGGAGGCAGCCAGAGCCCTGAAAGAAGTGCAGGATTTTAGCCACTCTTCAGGAGCAGAGGTAGATTTTCTTGTGCACCTACTGCTTGCTTTGCCTCCCCAGCCTGCCAGCACCAAGTCCTGCTCATGCTGAGCTCCCTTTTTGCTGCCCTGCTGTGCTGTGCCCTGACAGTGGGCTGGGCAGCAGGGCCAGTGGCTGGACATGGGCTGAGGGGGAGGGAGAAAAAGGACAGTTTTCCTTGGAGAAGCTGACTCAGATCCTACAGGCCTGTGCTGAGTGTGGGATTTTTTGCCTTGTTTCCTTCCCAATGTAAGATGAGGCTTTTCTCTGCATTATAATGGTAACACCTCCAGCTTCCCTCCCAGAGCAAGCTGGGATGATCCTGATCTCCATGGAGCCTCTTCCCAAGGCAGCCAGACTCCCTGTTTGCAGGGCTCTGCTTTCACCCAGAGCTGCTATTGCACTGCTGGCCCTGGAGCTGTCTGACAAAGGGAGACTTTGCAGGGGGGCTGTCTCTTCCTCCCAGCATAGAAAATGGCTTGTTTTTTGGGTGCCAGCACCAACTGCTGAGCACCCTCACCTCCCTCGAGGCTTGGAGGGATTCAGGTGCTCCCTGGACGTGGCGCACACTGCCCTGGGAGTGGAGAAGGCAAGAGGGAATCTGTCTGTCGCCTTCTGATGCAAGGCGAGGCGACCTGGTTCTGAGGAAACGGCACGCAACCCAAACTCTCCAGGGTCACTCGGGCCAAGAACACACGCTAGCACCAGTATGGTGGACGGTTCAAGACCTTTATTGTCCCGTCTCGTTGGGTTTTATACTCTGCAAGTTTTTTCTCTACGTCAGGGGGTCTTACCTTACTGTAATTGGTTAGCAAGGAGTAAAAGTTACTAATGTTAGGGGGAACTACATTCCTGGGTGATCCCTTATCACTAGAAGTTAGGGGGAGAGGAATCCTGCTGCTTTCCGTGACATCGCGAGATTTTCCGAGCGCCTCTCCCTGTCTACTATATCTCCCCCCCCTTTTTCACAAATGAACGAGGTAGTCATATACATAGGTACTGAGACGAGGTATGAGGTTGTTGACAAAGAAAGAGGTTTGGTAAACTCGGTAGAAATTCAACCAGTGTTCTCTGGTTGAATTCACAGGAGTTGTTGTCGGCCTATGAACAGGATGTTGGCCCGTTCCAGGCGGGTCTGAATGAATGAGACTAGCTTGTTCAGCAGGCATGGTCCGAAGGTAACTGCTAGAAGCAGCAATGCCAATGGACCTATTAGGGTAGAAATCAGAGTGGTTAGCCATGGTGATCGGTTGAACCAGGATTCAAACCAACCCTGTTGGGCTTCCCTGTCTTTCTGTCTCTGAGCCAGTCTGTTTCGGAGTTCCGCCATGGAGTCTCTAACGACTCCCATGTGGTCTGCATAGAAGCAGCACTCCTCCTTCAAGGCAGCACAGAGGCCTCCTTGCTGCATGAACAGGAGGTCTAGACCTCGCCTGTTCTGCAAGACTACTTCTGAGAGTGAGGAGACTGACTTCTCTAGAAAGGAGATGGATTTCTCGATCCTCTGCAGGTCCTCGTCGATTGTTGCCTGCAGCTGTGACAGTCCTTGGTGTTGGGTCGCCAAGGCTGAGACTCCCGTGGCCGTTCCGGCTGCTCCTAGGCCCAGCAGCATTGCGATAGTTATACCTGTTATTATTTCTCTTTTGTGAAGCCGGCTGGGTTCCTCAAAAAGGGGGTATACTTCTTCATCTGCGCGGTACAGGATCCTAGGAACAATCAGAACTTGGACACAAAAGTCGTTAGAGTCATCGAATTTGGCAAGGAACACACAAGGACTCAGTCCTGATCGCTGGCAAACCCACATCCCAGATGCGGATGGGACTACCCACTTATTGTTTTTCCCATCGGGTTTGACAACTTCGGTGCAGACGTTGCCTTTCCGCTTAGCTAGGGTTGCATTGCCAAAGCATCTGCCCTGGCCTGTGACTTGACTCAGGGTGATTCCTTTGCGGGGGGTGTCCCATCTACATTGGTTGGGTGCATCTGCTGTGGAGTAACTGAAGGGAGTGTTTAGAGCAACTCCTTCGTAAAAGGGAGGTTCGACAGCGTAACAAAGCCAGCAGGATTCGGTTAGGTTAGGGTTAGATTCGTTCAGGGATAGGAAGATAGCTTCTAACATACGAAGGATTGGGTCTAAATCTGACTCGGCTAAACGGTCTACCTGAAAGGCTTATACATGGCCGGTCGGGATATCAGCGACCCTTGTGGGTAAGGGTTTGGGGCGGGTCGCGTTTCTCCCTTTCGGCACACTTTTAATCACTTTGTTGTGTCCAACCGCTTGGGGTGCCGACGGTTGGAGCCTAATAATCCGCACGTTCACCTTTTCTTTTGACCCTTGAAGGACTACTGTCCATGTTTTGCCTGTTGCCCAGCTAGGGTGATGAGGCTGTAAAACTGTCATGTTGTAATCTGTGCATTTCCGAAATCTGGGGATTTTATGGCGATATCGATGGAAGTTTCCAGGTATGAGGATGGGTGTTTTGCAACCGGTGGGTGCCCAGGTGAACTGTAAGAATTTGTCGGGCTCTTGTGGATCCCACCCAGGCCCCAACGGTCTGGCATCTGTGACAATGGTTTCGCAGCCCCAGTGCCCACAGTGTCCCCACCCTGGGTGGTTGCAGTAGCTTTTCCCAGGGTTAGAAGCTGGGCACCAGTAGGATAGGTACATGTGTGTGGCGTGTGGGGAATGAGGGTCTACCTTTGGTTGTCCTGGGAACAGGTCGGTGATGCGGAGCACGAAGGATGGAGTGTTCGGTGTGGTGATTTCTCTGAGCACCTTGTCACTACTAAGGTGTTGCATGACCCACCTGAATGGCCGATGGGGGTAGTGATCTGGGCTGGCTTGCCCTCTGGCAACAAGCCCCAACAGCAAAATCACACAAAAACACCATTGATGCTTGGGTCTCACCCGTGCGGGTCTCTCGGGCGCTGCCTGACGGCTTGGTGGTCTGTCACTTACCTCTGGAATGGGGATGTACGCGTCACGAGGACGTCCCACGAGCATGTCCTGTAAACAGAAACTCGCAACTCTCATCAGTCTCATTCTGCTCGCTATGGAGGTCCGGCTTAATTGACTTAAGTGGACACCACCTAGTTTTGCCGTCCTTTTTGACAGCTGCGTACCCTCGCCCCGTGAGCATCAACCTCCAGCCCCGTTCCCATTCGCCTAGCTCGTTTCTGATTACAACCTGTGGGCCCTCCTCTAGCGTTTGAGTTACCCAGTGTTTTTGAACGGGACTGTTTGTTTCATCTCCCCTGGGGAATTGGTTCAATGCCAGCAGAGCGGTTGCCAGTATACGTGCCTGATCTCCTGGGGGAATGGCATTGGCAAAGCCCTCTGCTTCCACCAACACTTCTATCTTGGTTTTCAGGGTCTGATTTGCTCTCTCGACTATAGCCTGTCCGGTACTGTTATACGGGATACCTCGCACTAATGTGATGCCCCATTTCGAAGCGAACTCTTGTACTGGTTTAGAAATGAAACTGGAACCGTTGTCAGTTTTGATCTGTTTAGGGATACCAAGCCAGATCATGGCTGTCAGCCAGTGCTGAATTGTGGCCTTGGAGTTTGTTTTGGCGTGCTGTGTAGCTACGATCATTCCGCTATAAGTGTCTACTGTCACTGCAAGCCATGCTCGGGGCCTCAGCAGTTCGCACCATGTGAAGTCCTACTGCCAGATTTCTGAGGGCTTGAGGCCTCTCGGGTTGACCCCGTAGGTCCACAGGGGTGACTTCCGGCAATGAGGGCAGGTGGCTACCACATGTTTCGCGTCCGCTGTCGGGATTCCGCATCTCTTCGCCAGTGCTTTGGCTCCGATGTGGAGCGACTCGTGCAGTTGACGAGCTTCCTGCAACGTCCAGACGCCTTTCGCTGCGGCGTCCGCTTTGTCGTTGCCGATCTGGAAGTAACCTTTGATTGGGTCGTGGCTGTTGATGTGAATGACTGACACGGTGCCCTGTCGCGAGGAGAGTGCTTCTTCCAGCATTAGGGCTGCTGCAGATGTTGACACACGTGGTCCTGCCATGGCTAGGCAAAGCCTCGCCACGAATATAGAGTCTGTTACAATGTTGAGGTGTTCTTCTTGGAAGAGTCCGCATGCCAAGACCACTGCTGCTGCCTCCAGCTGTTGTACCGACAGTGTGGGGTCACACGCTTTGACGCAATGCCATTCCTCTCCTGTCTGCCACACTGCTGCTGCGGTTGAGGTCGTGGAGGAAGCGTCTGTGAAGACCGTTGGCCCTGGCTGCGGTCGACCCATGACCTTTGGCGGTGTGTCCATGTCGACTACGGTCAGTAGCTTAGTCCAGGGTGGCTTGGAGGAGTAGGAGATTTCCCCTCCGAAGCCGGTGAGAGCAAGGGCTAGGTGCTCCAATATTATGGCTGACTCCAAGGTCGGTTGCTTACGGAAAGGGAGGTGGATGCTTGTCGGCTCTGTTCCCAGGTGTCTCAAAG
This sequence comes from Melozone crissalis, assembly GCF_028551555.1. Taxonomy (NCBI): domain Eukaryota; kingdom Metazoa; phylum Chordata; class Aves; order Passeriformes; family Passerellidae; genus Melozone; species Melozone crissalis. Next base: position 7,025,983 of record NW_026535824.1, read on the forward strand.
CGAGTTTCCTGCCCTTCATGATGAGGTTAGCAATGCATTCTATTCCTGGGGAAAACGCAAGGGCAAGTCTTCCGAGCACCACCCATTGGATGGGTCGGGCCTTTTCGGAAAGTCCTTGGGCCAGTGCTCCCACTCCCCCTTTCGGTGTAAAGTGGACGTATAGGTCCAGGGGCATGGCTGGGTTCCACCTGGCAAGTGTGCCAGTGGCCATCTGGCTTTCGATGAAGTCGAGGGAGCTCCTTGCCTGTGGTGTCAGCTTCTTGGGATCCCAAGGGTTCTTTCCTTTCAGGAGGTCATATAGAGGGTCCATGACCTCGGGGGGAACTAGGAGGATGTTGCGAACCCACTGCAGCGATCCCACCAGGCGTTGCACGTCGTGGAGTGTTTCGATGTCTCGACAGACTTTCGCTTTGGGGGGTGTCATGTAGGAGCTTGTGATCCCCACTCCCAGGAAGGTCACGCAGGGTCCTCTCTTGATCTTTGCGCTCGCGATCTCGAAGCCGTTGGCCTGAAGGGTTTCCGTGATTGTGGACACCAGGTGATCCACTTTGCTTGCTGATGGTGCTGCGACTAAGATGTCATCCATGTATTGGATGATGGTTGCATCGGGATAGGAGTGTCGGACTGGCATCAGTGCTTTGTCCACGGTGATTTGGCATATGACAGGGCTGTCAACAAGACCTTGTGGAAGTACTCTCCATTGGAAGCGAAGGTTGGGCTGCTCGCCGTTCCGAAACACCACGGAAAAGGCGAATCGCTCTCGGTCCTCAGGGTGCAGGGGTATGGAAAAGAAACAGTCCTTGATGTCCAGCACTGCGCACGGCTGCCCTTCGGGGATGGCTGAGTTCGCGGGGAGCAGTGTCTGGACTGGACCCGTGGGTCGGATCGTCTTGTTCACTTCTCTCAGGTCGTGGACGAGGCGATAACCTTCTCCGGACCTTTTGGGGATCACGAATACAGGGGTGTTCCACAGGCTGACGGAGGGTTCTATGTGACCCTTTTGCAGTTCGCGGTTGACCAGTTCCAGCAAGGCTGCCATTCGAGGCTCTGTCAGGGGCCACTGCTCGACCCATCGGAGTGTGATGATTTCCAAGTTAATTTGATTGGCAGCGGGGGGTGCACAGCAGTGGCCCTCAGGATAAATTTGTGATCCGGAATCCTAGCAAGGAAAGAACATCCCTTCCCAACAGGGGTGGAGAATTTTGCAAAATGTAGGGGTAAATTGCTACTGTCTGTTCTGGTCCCTCTTTTGTATGAAGTGTTAAAGCCACCAGCTGGGTGCTTTTCCATGCCCGGGACTGCCCTCCCACTCCGTTCACTGGAGGGACTTCTTTGAATTGCCAATGCCCGGGCCAATGCGCTTGGGGAATAATTGTGCAGTCTGATCCCGTGTCGGCCCAGAACTGAAACCCTATGACGTGGGGATCCCGACCGCCATAAAGGCGGCATGTCCCCCACACCATCAAGGGTTCCTTCCCTATTCTCATGGCCAGGGCCACCCAGGGATCCCGCGCTGAGGCGTCCCCTGCTGGTCCTGTGACACCGGCGTGGCTTGTGGTGGTGGGGAGTGTGAAAGCATTACCGGTGGTGTTGTGCAGTTCTGGCATTGTGTTGTAGGTGGGGATGTAAAATTGACTGCTCCCTGTGGGGGCATGGGGTATGAGGGTCCCCACTGGGGGTTGCTGTAGCCGGGCCGCTGCATATTCCAGGCGGGAGGGGGCTGAGCACGGCCCGGCCACCCCCTCCCTCTGCCGTTTCCCTGAAGCCTGGATCTGCATTCCTTAGCTAAATGCCCCTTCTTCCCACATGCCCAGCATGGTCCCCTAAGTTCTCCCTGGCGTGGTGGAGCAGCTGCTGATCAGCGCCTTGGCTGGGGGCAGTTTACTGCCACGTGGCCTGCCTGGCCACACTTAAGGCACGCCATCACACTGGTTATTGCAGTGTGGACTGCTGCTTGGATGGGAGCAAGGTGTTCCTCCTTTGCGACGTGTCTGATCATGTCTGCTATGTTGGCCCCAGGTGGCAGTGATCTTAGAATGTCCTTGGTGGCTGAGTTGCATTGCTGGCGTAGGCAGTCTGCCAGCACGGGACCCTTAGCCTCTGGGGGCAATGAGGAGGAATCTAACGCTGCCTGAAGTCTGTCCACAAAAGTGAAGCTCTCACTTTCACTCTGTCTTATGGTAGACCACTGTGAAGGTTTGGCTACTACTTTGGCAGTAGCACGGATGGCTTCCCGGGCAGCACGAGTGGTTGTCATAACTTCATGGGACCTTAATCCCTCAGCCTGAGCCTGGGGGGTGATCATCGTGGGGTCTCTACCCATCAATCTCTGTATACTGGAGCCGTGCAGTGGATGGTCAGGCCCCGTTATCTGGGCCAGCTCCTTTGCGCATTGATCCTCCCACTCTTGTTTAAAAACAATCATCCCCGTGCCATCGAAAATCATCCTACATATCTGTTTGATGTCAAAGGGAAGCATGTCATCCCCCCCAAAAACACCATCAATGAGTGTGGTAACCATGGCAGAATTAATTCCCTTGTCTGCAATCGCTTTAATAATTGCCTGTACCTCTTTTGGATTCACTGGAGAATAGGTCCTTCTTTGGTTTTCGCCTGCCCCCCCCACACGGACAGGAAACACTAGCTTGGCTGAAGGGGTGTACTCGGCGCAGGCTATCTTTATTTTTCGCCAATCTGTAAGAGGGGTCTGGTCTTTCTCTGATAACCCCTTCACCCATGCGGGAGCGCTGTGACTAGAGATCTTGTATGCTGCTGCTCTCCCTCTGTTAAGGCTAGTATCCAAACCGGAGCTCCCCGACTCCCTCTCGGACTCGTCCCGGCTCGAGTCTGAGTCGGAGTCGGAAGTGGAATGGCCAAGCATTTCCGGGCTGCTCTGCCTTTTTCTCGGGCTCCGACCCTGCCCCCTCCTGCGGGGGGCGGACCGTTCCCTCCCCCTGGGGTCTCCCCGCCTCCTGCTGAGGGAGGTCCTTGCCTTATACGGGCTTAATTTGAATAGAGCGCTCTGATTGGTCTCACCCCTCACCGCGGGGACCGCCCCCCCTCCCCGCTCTCCCGCGCATGCGATGTTGAGCGGGCTGATCCCTTTTCCGCCCTTTGTCCCCTCTTCTCTTCCGCCCTGACCACGCGGCCGGCCGCCATCTTCGAGCCCATACGGCGGCGGAGAGATTGTATCGATCCGGGCGGTTTCTGACCGTCCCGCCGCTTCCCGCGCCTCCTTCATCAGCCCCCCCCAAAAACACCGCGCACGTTGCTCTGCCTCTTCCGTCTGGTCGGCAGTCGGCGGGGGGGGGACGGGTAGAGGGGCCGCGGTTTTGTCGAGAGGCTCCGAGGAGGGGCTGGAATCTGGCGGGCTCCGCGGGGGGGCTGGGGGATCTCCCGGGGGTTTTGGGCTCGGGCGGGGGGGAGGTGGGACGCGCCTAGCCCCCGCACATCCCCATCTGCAATCTGATCGCTTTCCGGGGTGGTCTGTGTCGCTGCCCCCACCCCTAGCTGCGGAGTGACTATTAAACAACTTCTGGCAGCTTTCCAGGTTTCTTGCTCTTGTCGAGCTTTTTGGAGAGCCCGGATGACTCTGCCCCACGATTTTAGGGCTTTCTCCGAGCCTGAACACATGGTATCCTCGGCCAGGGTTTTCGTACAATTATCCCACACCTCCGGGTGTAAAATATCCATGGGGCTCTCTATAGCCCCCAGCTTAATCAATCTCGGCAATGCGAGAGTCATATCCTTGAGCTTACAATCGATTCCCCATTGTGCATGCATTTCACTGACTACCTTTGCGATCGCTTCCATGATTCGAGGGCGTCCCCTCCGATGCACAAGGCCAGCTGTGCAGCCGCCGTCCTCTCTCCAGGCGATCCCCGTTCCCCGGGCACTGGTTCGGTCCCGGGTTTCCGGCACCATTTGTCGCCTTCTGATGCAAGGCGAGGCGACCTGGTTCTGAGGAAACGGCACGGCAACCCAAACTCTCCAGGGTCACTCGGGCCAAGAACACACGCTAGCACCAGTATGGTGGACGGTTCAAGACCTTTATTGTCCCGTCTCGTCGGGTTTTATACTCTGCAAGTTTTTTCTCTACGTCAGGGGGTCTTACCTTACTGTAATTGGTTAGCAAGGAGTAAAAGTTACTAATGTTAGGGGGAACTACATTCCTGGGTGATCCCTTATCACTAGAAGTTAGGGGGAGAGGAATCCTGCTGCTTTCCGTGACATCGCGAGATTTTCCGAGCGCCTCTCCCTGTCTACTACACTGTCTCCCTTGCCCATTGTCAGTGTGGCAAGCAGGGCTGGAGCTGCCAGTGCCACTGGGGGCCCTCAGCATTGGCCACAGAGGGGCCTCCCATCCCTGCAGGCCCATCACAAAGTGCTGCTGGAGCAGCTGCTTGTTGGAGAGGCCGTGCAGGACACGTTGCAGGGCTGTCCAAGGACGCTGTGCGGCACCTGTGGAGGGCACTGCTCCCCCTGGAACTCCTCAGGTGCTCCACAGGAAATTTTTGCAGGAGCTTTTGCTGTAGCACCTTGAGAAAGAAGCATTTAAATCAGAGAGAGAGGGGAAGAGCCTCAGGAGTCAGATGAGCTGGGCTGGACTCCTTCCCTCAGCTCCAAGAGCTCTCACTCTGAGTCTCCTCCTTTTCTAAAAGCAGGTAGTTTTAAAACTTTTTAAAGGAAAGCTGTGCATCAGAGAGAATTTCTACTGCCAGGAGCCATCCCAGTTCACTTTCATGTCATGTACTAATTAATGCATTGACCCATGAGTATGGGAGAAGATTTTCCCCATGGTCCCTGCACTGGTCAATGGCATGGATGCAGGATGAGGTGAGGGTGATTCTGGCAGTGTTTGGGGAATAGGCCCCTCTGGCTACAGCGGCAGTTTGCTCCAAGATGCTCTTCTGCCTCCATTTCCATGCTCAACACCTCAATCTCTCCTGTCTTCCCTCCAGGCTTTCAATATCCTGCCACTGCCAGGTGTGCTGCAGCCAGGAGAGAGCCAGCAGGTCTCCTCCACCTTCTCTGGCCACCTCACCACCACCTGCAATGTCCCGGAGCTGTGCCACATGGAGGGAGGCTCCACCTCCGAGGTGCTGGTGCCCAGGGCGGCCTCACGTGTCAGCTCCTCCCTGAGCCCCCAGGAGATCAACTGTGGCTCACAGGCCCCTCTCAGGGACAGGTGAGTCAGCCTTCCGTGGGTTCCTGCTCTGCCATGGGTTATTGTCCCTGCAGGGCTTCCCTGCTCCAAGGCCTCTGAGCTCAGAGGAGCTGCAGAGCAAAGGCCAGCAGCAACACAGGGATGGCTACTCTGAGCTCCCTGGCTGCCAAGAGAGGAAGGACCTTCTTCTGTTGAGACAGAACATCTTCTTCTCTATTTGAGTGCCGAGCCCTCCTGGCTTAGCTGCTGTCTGTGGGGAGCTGGGCTCTGGGCTTGCCTTGGCACCGCATCTAGAGGTGTCTTGAAGTCCATGGTGTTGAGTGGCATCTTCTTCATCATCTGCCTTCTTCACCAGAACAGTGGGATTGTGGTATGGGCAGGCGTGGGGCACAGAGCAAACCTTGCTTTGGGTCCTGCTCCTGCCACAGATGAAGTCCTTGCACTGCTGATTTGCCAGGGTTCTCCTTATGGTGGCGCAGCAGCCAGAAAAGCTCCTGTCCTTTAGGCTCCCCTGCAGCTGCAGCCGTAGGCAAGCACAGGAGAAGCTCAGCTCCAGCAAGGCAGCCCAGCTCAGGACACACAGGCACAAGTGTGGAGCTGGGAGTGGAGGCTGCTTAAAGCAAGCCTGTGCATCAGGACTTCTTCAGGCCAGACTGAAGTTGGTTTCATGGGGAGGAGATGGATGAGGCTGCTTCCAATGGTTTCCATGGCAGCCAGCACTGGTTTGCTTGGTGCTTGGTCCCAGCTGGGTTCCAGCAGGAAATCTGCCTGACAAGAGCCTGGCTTGCAGGAGAGGAGTTCCTGCAACCTTTGCTTTCTGACTGATAGGATTATTCTCATGAAGGAGCAGGCTAGGAGTCTTTAAAACCGAAGATCACGGACAGAGACTCTAACTAATTAAAGTTAGATTGTGGGATGTTTAATAACACCGGCGGGCGGCACCAGAGCCGTCCCTAAAAGGCATGACCACGCTGTCCAAGGTTCTTTGCCCTCTCTTTATTTCCCAAGATCTTACATACAATACATCTGCACAACCCCGGCACCTCCCATCCCTGCTCTGTATTCAAATGAGGTCATTGGTCCTTCACTCCTGTTCAATTCTTCCCTTGAATTGGGTTGGTGGTCTCGAATTGGGTCAGTGGTCTTAAGGGATGAAGTCAGGAATGTCTTCATCAGGTCTCTGTGACCCTCTGGCACCATCCAAGGTCCCCAACTTAGTGATTGATTGACATCAAGCCCAGGTGCTAACCATTGTTCTACTGGTTTCAAGATGTTCTTATAACAGTTCACTTCCTCCACTTCCTTCTAGAAAGAAGCTCCTAATGGTAAACAATAGAACAATCAACTCCAGCTTAAGCATCTCATAATCATTAACCTATGGTCTGCCTATCTAACCTACATCCTGATCAATGGGAATTGCTTCTAACCCTCAGCTGAAATCTGAACTCTTTAAAATCATGCTTCAGCTATGCCCAGGGAGAAGGGAGCTGAATGAGCTGAGTAAGAACTGTAGGAGAGCTAAGCAGATGTCAGCAATCTGTGCTCTGCTTTAAACTGGGATGCCAAGAGACAAAGGGCGTTTCCAGGCCCCAGTGTAGAGAGCTGCTGGATCAGCCTTTGGCAGGGGCTGGAGGGGTCTGGCTGTGCCTTCAGAGGGAGCTTGCACAGCCAACACCTTATGATGGCAAAGCTCAGGTTTGGTTGGTCCTGGAGGTCCCCTTCCACCCATGCCCTCACTTGGGATGTTCCCAACCTATGTGGGTTGAGGAGAATTCACGGAAATGGCCTCAGGGTCAAGGAATGAAGTGCAGGGCCAGCCAGGACTAGGGAGCCCAAGTTTCTGGTGGGACTCTCAGCCATGTTTTCTGTTTTGTCTGCAGAAGGGAGCTTAAGGAGCCAGCTCCAAAGGTCGAGGACGAGGCAAAAGCCTTAGAGAAAGAAGAGAGGCAGAAGAAGGAAAAGAAGAGTGTCTCTGTTGGGAAGCAACCTCCAAAACCAGCAAAGGGGGAAACCAAGACTCGAGAGAATAAGGAAACCAAAATCCCCAAAAAGGAAACCAAATCCCCAGAGAAGAAAGAAGCCAAAGCATCAGAGAGGAAGAAAACCAAAATCCCAGAGAAGAAAGAAACCAAAGCATCAGAGAAGAAGGACACCAAAGCATCAGAGAGGGAGGAAACCAAAATCCCAGAAAAGAAAACCACAATCCCAGAGAAGACGGAAACCAAAGCCCTAAAGAAGGCGGAACCTAAAGCCTCAAAGAAGGGGGGAACTGAAATCCCAGAGGAACCACCTAAGCTGGAGAACTCTTTAGTTTTTATTCACACAACTAATTTTACACAGTTTGACAGACCTTGTATGCAACTTTAGTTAGTTCATGGATTTCTTTCTAGTTATTCTATTATTGGTTAATAAAATAGATTTTACTTGTGCATCAAATCTCTCTATTGTATTGTTTACCTCTTCACTGATTCTCATGGGACTAATCCCTTGTTGTTGCAGGTGCATTTGTTTTTCAGCCTCAGAATAGATTGTTCACAAAGTCTCATTCTCAAAATAGCTTCACACGGGAACTTGTAACTGCTTAGCTGCACTCAGAATAGATGACAGGCCAGCTATTAATATGGCAGAAGAAGGCCTGATTTCAAAAGGACTTTCTTTTATCATTATTCTACCTGTCTATGACATCTCCCCCTTTTCGTTCATTTAAAAAAGGCTCCTATGTCCTGATGTTGAAACAGCTCACTCTTGTGAGGGTATTATCTCATCACAGTTGTCACTGGTTATCTGTTAAATATGGGATAAGATAGATAAAAGACCAATTACAATCAACAAAACTTAGCAAATTCTATCAAGTCATTGACACAGGGTTTTGCAGCATGAGAAAACAAAAGAAAAATGTCCAATGTCTTTTACAGAAATGAAAAGAAATGACCATTTTTTCCAATGAGTTGAGAAGGATGAGAAAGCCTGTGAGCTGGAAATGTTGATCTTTGACATCACTGAATGTCCTTCTGGGCACTGGAACAGGGAATAACTGCAGAAGGTTCGTAGGAGCACTGTACCATGAGGATGCCATGAGGCTTTTGGTGTCAAATTGCCTCTGTCAGTTTCCAGCCACAGCCATGTCTTGGCAGTGCTCCTTCTGCTCCTGCTCTGGCCACAAAGGCTGCAAGGTGATGAGGTTATTTCTCCTTTCACTGGGCCTTAATTTTTCAGAGCTGATCAGTATCTGATGGAATGAACAGGTGACTGCTTTGAGCTGCTGATGATAAAACACAGGCACATCTTCTCCTGAAGTTAATGAATTAATTAGGCTTCACTGTGGTACAGCCAATTGGAATTTAGATATGATGATTTTTTTTCCAAATTTCTAATGTAAATATTGCATTATTCAAAATGATTATTTATCCAAACTTCTCTTGTACATATTGCATTACTTGAACGTTCTTAAGGCGATCATTCCTCTTCTTTTTTGTTTTTTAAGAATGAGATGCATGTCTTTTGTTATGAGTATGATGAAACATCATAGCAAAATAATACATGCAGTGGACAAGAAACTTACAGCAATTAGGAATAATTTGGATACAACAATCAGGAATATTTCAAGTAGCAGACAAAGCTAACAACATAGGTGGAATTAGGTAAATAGCAATCTCTGAAAAAATGTCCCATCACCTCAGAGTCTGCAAACAGCTGACAAACCTCGATTCAGTGGGGACTTGGATAATTATTTCCAGATAATAATTCCCAAACTCCCTTTCAAAATAGTTCAACTGTCATGTCTAGAGGGTGAAATTGCCAAGTCAAAGCAACTCAAATCTAGCTTTGATGCAGAAAACATCTGGGTCTGTTGGCAAATTCCCATCCAGGTAGAGCTAAGGCCTGGCCACCACCCAAGCTCTAAGTGGGAGAGAATTCCTTAAACGTAATTTAAAACAAGGCTCTTGGGAATAGCACTTAGGAGTAAAGGTCTAGGGGTGACAGACTAATGAACCATCCAAGAGCTGTCTCCTCCAAAATGTCGTCAGCACAGAGATGCTTTAAACTCAGCAAACTGTTGGAGTGGGTCTGTAATAATAATTGGGGCTCCATCTGATTACTGAGAGTAGATGTCACAATACCATCAGTTTAGAGGAGGCTTCCAACAAAGCTGAGATCTCATTTCTTGGAACTCTGAAAAATACTTAAAAATGATGAGACAGCACTGGGTCAAAGCACAGAGCCACAGTGTGAAGCCCAGCTAGAGGGGTAGTCTGGTCTGAGAGATACATAAGCAGCTAGGGAACAAAAGGAGGATCCTGAAATGACACGTGTCTTGTAGATAACTACACCAAAAGATGGTAAGGCATATGGAAAGCTGGCTATAAAAACAGTGATACAAACATTTATATATTTATGACAGAATAAATGCATCAAAGGAAAACACTGAACAGCTCACTAGTAAAATTGATGATACCTCAGTTTAAATAACACTCAAACCTGATAGAATTTTATTTGGACAGCACTAGAGCTTAACAAGAGGAACTTAAACTCAACCCTAAAAGGATTTCAAATTCATTATCACCTTGGTAGTACAAAAAGCGCACTCAAGAGAACTCAAAGTTAATTCCTATTCAATACCAAACATAACTGGATGCATAAAAACTGGAATAGAACATTGTTCAAACTTAGTAATACTGAAACTTAACAGAAATAAAATCTACCAAAATTACCCAAATAAAACTTTGCCTTATTTAATTTAACAGAAGGTAACTGAGCATCAAAATATTGGGCTTTAATTTAACAGAATTAAAATGAACATCCTTAAAAGTTATAGATATGACATGATGTAATTTTGTCCAAGGTTATTAACACAAAAAGACTACTTGAAGGTGAATAAGCCAGAAGTGAAATAACCGCGTGATGGTGTACTGGAGGGATTCAAGTTGTAACAAGCATATTAGAAATATAAGTAAATCAGTTATGAGAAAAACCCATGGTAACTGCAAATTCCATGGAAAGAGAAATTCAGTAAGACTTTTTAAAGTGCAGGGTTACTGGAAAATAAACATAATAACGTGCAATTTAGCATATTGCTGAACAGCCCAACAGCTTTTTGTGACTGCATCTGGCATAATTTTATATGGCAAATTTGTGCGCATTCTTGTTAAAGAAATCAGACCATGTTAAAATTTGATAGGTAATAAGGCATTGCATTTACTGCTTTTCAGTATAGTTGATAGTTATCCATAGGGATAGTTACAGGCTTTGTTAATTGCTGATATGTCTTTTTGGTATGTGTTTTGTGTCCGGTCAATTTTTGGCCAATTGTTTTTCAGATGTCTAAAGTAAAATTTGACACAGGATGTGGCCTTGGAGGACCCCAACAGGTCCAATTCTTCGGATTCCTCTAGAGCATTGGGCAGCATTTTTGTCCACCTGTCCCAAGCATCTGCCAGGTTGGGTCTCTTACCTGTGGTGCAGAGGAGCTCTGAGTTATAGACGGGCCAGGCGTCTGCTGCAAAGGTGTCATAGTTTGACACTGGCGCAATGCCAGTGCCTCCATGAAAATACATTCTCCCTGGTGTCTGCTGTGAGATGTGACCAGGAATAAGGCAAAGCAGGCTCCAGCCTAGGAATAAAAGGGGAAAAAAAACCACTTTATTAACTTAGAATATATAAAAGAAACACACAGAACTCAGGATTAAAACCTTCCAAACATTCCTCCTCCCCTGACCAAATTCCCAATACATCACAGTAAGCAACAACTTGGACTCACAATTCAGTTACCACCCCTCAGATCACAAACTCTCAGTCCATCACCACCCTTTAGATAATCAATTCTCAGTTCATCAAGAGGAGAGGAGTCCCTCTTGTGCCATAGGCTTCCCCTGGAAACACAGTTGAGACCTCTTGTGTTTCCATGTCACATGTAGCACCACCCGGAGATCATTTGCCATGGTGACATCTTACTTCCATGCCCAGTGCTCTCACCACTGCACATGGACCAGAGCTGCTTCTAGGGCTCCTCTTTTAAGGATGCTTTGCCCAGTTCCAGAAAAAGTACAGTCTCTCACTTTGGGACACCCGTCCCCCCCAAATTCACCCCCTGGGGCCGAGGGGTCTTGAGAACAGAGATCTCTTCCCTGAAGACGGAGGGCACCACCACCCTCCTCGCCCGTTGCCTCTGTTCACACACTCCTTCACATAACACCACCATACTCTCTTGGTTCCAAGGCATTGCCTCCCTCTAAATGCAGTCTCTGTGTCACAAGAAAAATGGTTCTGTCCATGGCTATACAGGAGAAGTCCAGCCAAAGGCCATTCCATCATCTCCTCCCACCTAGGATTCTTCTCAGCTCTCCTGATATCTTTCACTTGCATGGACTTTCATCACACTTGTCCATTTCCTTCTATTTCATCTCAATCTCTCATCATTCAGATCCAGAAGGATCAGTATTTGTAAGGTTTCATCATCCAAGAAAAGAGTTCAAATCTCAGGCTCTGCCTGTCCAGGACTCCCACGCTGGCCCTGCCGGGCACCTGCTTGCCGCACCCTTGCTGCACGCCTGTAGAGGCGAAGGGAGACGACCCATCCTCTGATCAGCATCGAACTCCCATTTATTGATCCAACCATGCACATTTTATAACGGTGTTAATTAAGTTCATACATATTGCAAAACCCGAGCTCATCATAGGTTACAGATTAGACATCAACCCCTCCTTTTGTTTTCAATACCTGTGGTTTGTTACTTTTGTTTTCCCATATCAGCCAAGGACAGAATATTTACCTGTTATGAAAAAACAGCCTGAGAACTTTGTTGTTTACAGAAATGTGCCTGAGAACTTTGTTGTTTATAGAAATGTGCCTGAGAACTTTGTTGTTTATAGAAACAGGCTTGAGAATTGCTGCTTTCAGCTGCCTTTTACTTTTCCATCAGCTGTATATTTTCATGGCCTCTTTCTATAAGCCATGTTTGAACAAAATTCTCCAACAATTCCCCGTTTTTTCTTTTATGCACAAGGAGGTTAGTCTGCTAGGGTTTTTCTATTATTCTACTGACCGTATCTTGAATACAATCAAAAATACAAGGCAAAATAAGCAAAAGCAATTTAAAGCACACTTAGTATCTCTGTAAGGTTCTCCAGCCACGGTCTGAGCAATGGCTTTTACCCCAAAGGGTTAAAACCACCCCCAGCTGAGCCATAATGTCCTGCCTTATCAGACATTGCACGGTAGGTGGTAATTGGACTAAGAAAAGAAAGCTGTTAGCTGTTTTCATTCATGCCAACCCGGAGAGGAGGCAAACTGCTAGGGCTAATAATGCTGGAATCAACCCCAGTGTCCAATAAGCTTGAAAATGATCCTTTCTGTCCTTGAAATTCCACGTCCACCCTTTTCTTGAGTTTCTCAGAAAAGTTCAAAGTCAGTAAGGTAAGTCCTCCGGTGGATTCAAAACCATTTCCCCCCTCTCTTGTCCTTTTACAGTCTGTAATCCCTTAGTCATTTGGCTCAAATGGCACCAGCTGAGCGATTCTCGGTCCTTTGTTGATTTGGAGTGGTGGGAAAGTAGTATGCACCATAACATATAGTCCCAACAAATGCAGATCATAAAATAAACACCTAGCATAAATCTATCTAACATCACTCAAACTTAAGAGCACTTAAACTTAAAGCACTTAAAATATTTAAACTTAACAGACTTATTTTCAAATCAACAGAACTTACATGTAAAATCACTTAAACTTAACTTTAACAGAACTTAACTGACTTTAAATTCTACATAATTTAAACCTGATATAATTTAAACTTAACAGAATCAAACTTCACTTAAACTTAATAACACTTAAACTTAACAGAAATTAAACTGAACAGCACTTAAACCTAACAGAAGATAAACTTAACAAAACTTAAACTTAACAGTATTTAACATTTAATGACACTTAATAGATAATCTAACTTAAACTACTTAGCAACGAATAAAACTTACTATAGAAATAGAATATAGCATTTACTATAACTAACTTACAGGCCTGATTCTAAAATACTAAGCTAAAACAACTTTTTTCACATGTTTGCTGCAGCATTTTTATACCAAAAAGCACACTCATAACATCTTACTTATACAATCACTTTACACATTTTTAACATTTTTAAATTTTTCAAAATGCAATTTCGGAGTCTGATGTTCTACCGACTGAGTTATCCGGGCCATGTTAATGCAGGTGATTCTGACCGCATAATGGATGCTAAGCCAAATTGGCCAAAATTTGGCCTATGCATTCAGTACGCTGATTTCTGTTTCACAGTCTGTGCTAGGAAGAACAAAAGGTCTTTTTAACTTAGGCAAGGAACGTCTGGATAGTAATGCTCCTTGGTGTCGCTTGTTTATTATCACTGGTTTCTTAATTGCAGTAGGGGTCTTTTCTGTTGTTGACAAAAGTCACATTTATTACGGCTGTTAGGTCTAAAACTGAAGCTTTTTGCGGCTGCGGGGCGGAGGGAGAAACGCTTGCGCTGGAAAAGCGCTCCGGTCCCGCGCCGCTTGTGTCAGAGCGGGCGAACCCCCCCCGCGCTGGGCTCCTTGTTTCACGAGACTCGCCGGCAGCGTGTGCCGATTGTGTTGGAGCGGGCGACCCGCCCCGCACTGGGCTTCTATGGCGGCTCCCTTCCCCCGCGGCTGCCTCCGCTACTGCGGCTGCAGCGCAGCATTTCAGGCGGTCACTTGCCGCGGCTGCTCTCCATGGCGCAGCGCCCATGCTGAGTTCGGAGCAGCACAGCCCCGCAAACGCCCCGAGCCGCGGCTGCTGCCTTGCACTCAGAGACATGCTGAAGCAGTCTATTGTGCACTACCCGCCATAGCTTACTTAACTTCTTGGCAGTTTTATCACTCTCTAAAGTAGCCTCCCATAATAAATCACTGAATTTACGCCACTCCGTTAACTCGTAAACCGCATGGAGGTTAATAAAAACTCCTCTACCGTAGCCGTAAGTCCAAAGTCCTTGTAAATCCTTTTGCAAATCTACCTCCTTAACCTGCCTTTTTTGTAAATATGCTGCTTGCCTTTCCACACCTAAAATCGTCAGCGCTGATTGCAGCCTCTTCAAGGTCCGTGCAGCACGTATCAGTCAGGCTCACCTGTACGACACCCAAGGCACGATGCGTCTCAGCTTCTTTTTTATCCCTTTAGTTGCGTTTACTGCGCCCGGGCTGCTCGGACCTGACCCGTTTCTTCGCTCCTTCATGGTGCGTTGCCGTATCCCGATCGGGTGTCACAATTTGTAGAGGCGAAGGGAGACGACCCATCCTCTGATCAGCATCGAACTCCCATTTATTGATCCAACCATGCACATTTTATAACGGTGTTAATTAAGTTCATACATATTGCAAAACCCAAGCTCATCATAGGTTACAGATTAGACATCAACCCCTCCTTTTGTTTTCAATACCTGTGGTTTGTTACTTTTGTTTTCCCATATCAGCCAAGGACAGAATATTTACCTGTTATGAAAAAACAGCCTGAGAACTTTGTTGTTTACAGAAATGTGCCTGAGAACTTTGTTGTTTATAGAAATGTGCCTGAGAACTTTGTTGTTTATAGAAACAGGCTTGAGAATTGCTGCTTTCAGCTGCCTTTTACTTTTCCATCAGCTGTATATTTTCATGGCCTCTTTCTATGAGCCATGTTTAAACAAAATTCTCCAACACACGCCCCCCTTCTCCTTCAGCCTCGCTGCCGGCACATGATATCAAATTTCAAAGTGGCACAAGCACAGGCACAGGCTCACTCTTTCTCTGTCTCGGGGGCCAGGGGGCTGCCTGCTGCCTCTCAGTGCTCCTCCACCCTTCCATCCTGCAGGGGCCTTCACCTCCCCTCTCTGTACAAGGCCCCGGCCTACCTCACCCGGCTCCATGGCTTCCCCTTCCCCACCCAGCCTGCAGCTGGGCAGGGGAGCTCTGACCTCTTTCACCCACCGGAACCAAAAGAAAGTTTTCTTGGCAGTTCTCTGCTTTTAACCCCCTGTGTTCTCAGAGGCGTATCCATGCCTTCAGTGGCCACACCACGTGCCAATATTCAAATCTAAGCTCCTATTAGTTTGACCACAGCATCCCAAAATCTCACTTCCTTTTCAAACCAGGACACCAGGATAAACAACCCCAGTTCCCTCAGTTGCTACTCACAGGACTTGTGTTCCAGACCCCTCACCAGCCTTGTTGCCCTTCTCTGGACACAATCCAGCCCCTCCATGTCCTTCCTAAATTGGGGGCCTAGAACTGGACACAGCACTCCAGGTGCTGCCCCAGCAGTGCTGAGCACAGGGAAAGAATCCCTGTCCTGCTCCTGCTGGCCACACCATTCCTGATCCATAGAAGTCCCAGAGCTTGGACGAGGGAAATGGTAGGGAGGAGTTAGGCATAAAGTGTGATTCATTGTCAGCCATGAAGGGTTTTGATTTTCATGTCTATTCAGACTGCTTTAGGAGGTTCTGGAGGTCAATATCAATTGGACATTGCTGGTATCAGTCTACAAAGTAGAAAAGAATACAGGACAAGACAATTCTCTCTGTACTGTTTTCCATAGTGTATTTTGCAGTGTCAAAATGGTCTCCTTGGTTCCACAAGGTCCTGCAGAGCCCCTTGGTTCAATGAGGCTTTGAAATGTCACAATGGGCTCCAGTATTCCATGAGGCCCTGCAATGTTACAATGAAGCTTTTGTTCCTTGAGCCCCACATTGTTCCATCAGTCCTTAGTTCCATGGAGCCCTGTAGTGTCACAATTTTCTCCTTGGTTCCAGAGTGCCATGCAGTGCCACAATTGCCCTTTGGCCCAACAGGGCTGCGTAGTGTCACAAGGGACTCCTTGGTTCCATGAGGCCTTGTAGTGTCCCAATGGACTCCTTGGTTCCTTGGGGATGCAAAGTGCCACAATGCCCCTTTGGTTTCACAAGGCCTCAAAGTGTAAAAATGGCCTCCATGGTTTCACGGGGCTGTGCTGTGTCAAAATGGACCCTTGACTCCATGATACCCCAGAGTGTCACAAGGGCCTCCTTGGTTCTGCACTTAAAGAATGCTCCTTTGGTCCCTTGGAGCCCCACAGTGTCACTGTTGTGCCCTTTGTTCCATGAGGCCCTGCAGTGCCACAATGGTCCCTTGGTTCCACATGGCCCCATGTGTCACAATGGTCCTTTGGTTCACACGGCCCCATGTGTCACAATGGTCTCCATGGTTCCATGAGGTCTTGCTGTGTCACAATGGCCTCCTTGGTTCCATGAGGCCCTGAAGCATAGCAATGGTCTCCTTGGTTCCACGGTGTCAGAATGGCCCCTTTGTTCCATGGAACCCCACAGTGTCACTGTGTTCCCCTTGGTTCCATGAGGCCCTGCCGTGCTACAATGGCCCCTTGGTTCCAATGGGTTCTGAAGGCTCATAGTGACCGCTGTGGTTCCATGAGGCCCTGCAATATCCCAACGGACCCTTGGTTTCAAAGGCCCTGCAGTGTCACAAGGCTGCCTTAGTTCAATGAGGCCCTGCAGTGTCGTAGTGGCCCCTTGATTCCATGAGGCAAAGCAGAATCAGAATGGCCCCTTGGTTCCATGAAGCCCCTTGATTCCAAGGAGCACCACGGTGTCACCATGGTCCCTTTGTTCCATGTAGCACCACAGTGTCATGATGGTCCCATTGGTTCCATAGGGCCCCATAGTGTAACAATGGACTATTGATTCCATGAGGTTCCTCAGTGTCTCAATGGCCCCTTGGTTCCATGAGGCCCCACAGTGTCAGAATGGTCTCCTTGGTTCTGTGAAACCCTACAGAGCCACAATGGACCCTTGGTTCCATGAGCTTCCGCACTGTCAACAATGGTCTGAGTTCCACAGTGTCACCTTGGATCCTTTGTTCCATGAGGTTCTATAGCATAACATGACCACTTTGATTCCAGAAGGTTCTGCAGTGTCACAATGGACCATTGGTTCCATGCACCCCCAAACTCTCACAATGACCCCATGGCTCCATGAGCTTCCATACTGTCAGTAATGGTCTCTTGGGTTCCAGGAGACCTTGCTCTGATACAATGGACTTTTGGTTCCATGGGGTTCCACTGCATCACAATGGACCCTTTGTTCCATGGGGTTCCAAGTGTTACAGCTGGATCCTTTGTTCTGTGTGCCTCTGCTGCCACCAAATGTCCAAAATATCAGAGTAAGACTCCTTAACACTAATTTGGTGTTTAGGAGAGCATCATTTATTGAGGCTGGTGGTCCAGCAGGTGATAACTCCTCACAATGGACTTGAGATTCTACAAGTGTTATCGCTTATATACAGTCACTATGTGTATATTAAAATTTACCCATTTCCATAAAACCCACCCCAAGTTCCCAGATTCAGTCCTTGCTTTTTCTATCACTGCATTCTTGAGCCAGATGTCTTCATCTTCTCTTCCAACCATCCTCGCTGGGAAAGCAGCCCCTGAATGCCTTGTTCCTGTGCTAAAAGCTCACAGGCACAGTAAAAATTAATTAACCCTTTTGATAATAAGCCCAAGGCTTTGTGTGGGAAGGCAGAGGCAGGCAGGAGGCAGAGCTGTCAGCAAAGGAAGGGCCCAGCCAGCTGGGGCAGCCGGGGGATGCCGACAGCCTGCAGGGACAGAGGCGCAGGGCAGGGACACCGTAGCACAGCCTGGGCTGCACAGGGCACAGGGATGGGCAGCAGCTGCAAGACAGCCCTGCCAGAGTCAACTTGGGCAGCACTTTGGCCATGGCTGCTGGCCCTGGGCCTGAGGCCACGAGGGGACAAGTGACCCTTGCAGGGCTGAGGCCTCATTGCCTCCTTGTCCCTGCTCAGCAGCCTGGCAGGGGCCGCCCCATGCTCCTGCCCTTGGCATTGCCCATCCCCACATGCCAGTGCCCATCCCGGGAAGAACCCTGAGCAAGGAGGGAGGGACAGGATCTGCCTGGCCAGGGGCTGGGGCTCAGGCCTTGGCCCTGTGCATTCCTGAAACACATCAAGCTTTGCTCAGCACCAGACACCTTTGCCTTCTTTGTCCCCAGCTGTCATCACTGCCTGCAGGGTTCTGCTCTGGATGGAACCTGGGGACACTTTCTTACTTGTGTCCCTGACAGGGATCTCTTCAAAGTACAAGAAACTTCAGTGTTTCAATAGAACTGAGTTCTTGAGGGTTCTGTGACATCACAGAGCTGGCTGCGAGGTCACAGAGTAGGGTGTGAGTCCATAGAGCAGAGTCTGCCATCATAGAGGGTGGCTCTGTGGCATCAGAGAGTGGGTTGTGACATCACCTGGTGGCTGTGTTACATCAGGGAGCAGGCTGTGACATCACAGAACAGATTGTGCCACTACAGGGTGACTTTGTGAAATCAGTCTTCTGTGACGTCACAGCACTGCTGTATTACATCAAAAGGTGACATAGAGATGGCTTTGTGACATCACAGGGGTTGTGTGACATCATGGGGATGTGTGGCATCACAAGGGCAGTGTGACATCACAGGGGCTGTGTAACATCACAGGTGGCAGTGTGACATCACAGGGGCTGTGTGACATCACAGGGGCTGTGTGAGGTCACTGGAGACTTCACTCTTCCCCGGCTCCCCTCACAGCTCCCCCCAGAGCAGTCCAACCCTGCTCGTGCACAGCAGGGTCCCCTGTCCCCCCGGGTCCCCCGCCCCCGGCCCTGCAGCCTCCCCCAGAGGATGTTCCACGAGATCGACCCCAGAGCCTGACACGGGGACGGGGGGGCCCTGGGGGTGGCACAGGGGGACACGGACCCCCCGGCAGCGTCCCCGTGTCCCCCAGGGCCAAAGCCTGGGCCATGGCTCCCTCACCCTGCTACCAACGAGGCCTTGAGAGTGCTGAAAAAATCCCCAGCAAGGGATCAGGAAAAACCAGATTTAATATTAAGGGACAGCAGCACAAAGTTCCTTGGCAAGAGTCACTCTGCTCCTGACTGGACACTTCAGGCACACCAGGGAAACAAAGCAACAACAAAACCAAACAGAATCCAGGCAATCAAACCAGAAATTAACCCAGAACTGTCCCTCTGTGTGTGTGTGACACAAGGACAGTGAGGGCAAGGATCAAAGGAATATGGCCTAAAACCTTAACAGAGCTCAAACTTAACAGGACTTAATTTATATCTTAACCTTAACTGATACTTTCAACTTCACAATTTAGCAAAAGAGCAGAGCGTAACAGCATTTAACCTAAATAAAACCTATGACTTTGCAATTTAACAAAGGAATAACACTTTACAATATTTTGCTTAGCTTATAACTTACACTAAAGGTAGCAACTTAGCAAAAGAACACCTTAGCAAAAGAACAACTCTTAGCAGCAATTAACTTCACTTAGGCCTTGTGATTTAACCTTTCCTACGGGCCTGACTGACTCAGCTATCCAAGGCACTCAAACTCCTCAGAGAGCAGCATTTCTGCCACATTTCCCCAGCACAGGCACTCCTGTGTGCACACAGACGCAAAGAGTCAGTGCAAGGCACCTGGGAGGAATTCCCCTGAGGGCACAGAATGCTCACTGAGGATGCTTTGGCATCTTCCCAGTGGGCAGAGGGCTGAGCCTGGAGGAGTGGGGGGATCGGCCCAGGCTCTGTCATTGTTCAGGATCCCTGAGTGCAGCAAACGGGAGAGCTCCCGGCTGGGAAAGGCCCCACCCAGAGGGAGTCGCTGGCCCAGGAGAGCTCCAAGGGCTCCTTTTGGAGCGCTGTGTGCAGGGCCCCAAGAGAGGGGCTTCAGTCCCAGCAATGGTTCATCCTGGCCGCACTTGGCACCAACAGCTTTCTTTGGCAGTTTGAGAACAGGGATGTTGTGCCACTGAGGGAACAAAAACAGCTCCCAGGGCTGGTCCTAAAGGAACCAGGAGCTGGTTGGGCAGCAGCAGTGCCTGGAGCTGACTGTGTTTGTACTGAGCTGCAGAGGAGCTGAGCCAAGGGGCTGTTGGCTAAGGCCCAGGCCCAAGGAGCATTTCTCAGCTGGCAAGGCGGCCTGAGAAGGGGAGGGGGGAATGCAGCAGTACAGGGCCCATGGAACCAAGGGACTGTGGGGCCTTGTGAGACCAAGGGACCACTGTGACACTGTGGGACCTCATGCAATCATGGAGACCACTGCGATATTGCTGAGCCTCATGGAACCAAGGGGACTGTCCTGACACTGTGTGGCTCCATGAAATGTAGGGATCATTGTGACACTGAGAGGCGCCATCAAACCAAGGGTGCATTGTGACACTCCCGGGAGTCCTCAAACTGTGGAGACCATTATGACACTTTGGGGTGTCATAGAACCAAGGGGCCATTGTGACACTGCAAGACTCCATGGAGCCAAGGGTCCAAACTGTGACATTGCAGGGCCTCATCGAACCGTGGAGAGACCATTAGGACACTTCACAGCCTCATGGAATGAAGGAGACCATTGTGACACTGAGGGGCACCATGGAATCATGGAGACCATTGTGACATTACGAAGACCCATGGAATAACCAAAGCATTGTGTCACTGTGAGGCCTCATGGAACCAGTGAGACCACTGGGACCCTGGAGGTCCCCACAGAAACCAAGAGGACCATTGTGATACTGTAAGGCCTCGTGAAACCAAGAGGCCTTTGTGACACTGCAGGGTTGCCTGGAACCAAAGGTCCAGTGTGACATTGCAGGCCCTCATGTCATCAATGGTCCATTGTGACACTGTGGAGCCAAAGGAGACCATTGTGGCACGGCAAACCCTCAGGGTCCTGAGGTCCATTGTGACATTGCAGACCTCATGGAACAGAGAGTCACGTGACATTGTGGGGCCTGGGGAACCATGGAGACCACTGTGACACTGCAAGGCCTCATGGAATCAGTGGGACCATTGTGAGACTTCAGGGCCTTGTGGAGCCGAGGGGACATTGTGACACTGCTGGACCCCATGGAAACAAGACACCAATATGTCACTGATATTTTTTCATAAAAATCGTTTCTTTGGGATTTTTCCTCTTCTGGGAAGCTGAGGCCCCAGAAGAAGAATGTAAACTATTGTTATCTGCTGCTGTGGAATGTAGCAGGTGCACCTATGATTGGCCCATGTTCCATGTTTACAATTAAGGGCCAATCAGGACCAAGCTCTCTGGGACAAGTTCACAGAGAGCTCTCTTATTTATTGCTATTCCTATTCTTTTCTTAGCTTAGCAGCTTCTGAACTTTTCTCTCTATTCCTTTTAGTATAGTCATAATGTATTATATATAATGAATTAATAAATCCAGCCTTCTGATCATGAAGCCAAGATTCTCGTCTATCTCTTCACCCCTGAGGAACCCTTGCAAAGCCATGTAACACCATTATGGCACTGTGGGGCCTTATGGATCCAAGGCACCATTGTGACACTATGGGGCCCCACAAAACCAAGGGAAGATGGAACAGGTCTTGCTGGTTTGGCCTCCCAGGGGCCACCTGACTGGTCCAGCTGACCTTGGAACATTAAGACTCTCTTGTCATCTGCTTCTGAAACACTGGTCCTCTGTGCTTTTCTTCCCAATGGAAAAGAACTGTTCTTTTCCGCCAGGCACCCATGGCCAGAATTGGGATTTCACCTCCAAATTTCCCTATATCCAGAGATTGTTTCAGTAGGAATATTGCCAGGACAAGTCTAGTTGCCAGTGGTTTTATGAGGGTCACTTCCCATCTGTCCCCAAAATACTGGGGAAGACTCCATGCTTTCCTTCCTGTGGAAAGAACTGTCCTGCTTTTCCAGGTGCCCATGGCCAAGACTGGCCTTCCACCTCCAAAATTCCTTCAGTTCAAAAATGCCTCCAGACAAAATCTGCCCTTATTGACAAGTCTGCCAGGCCTTGGCCTTGTGAGGCTCTCAGCTGCCTTCCAAACACTGGAGCCCTGTGTTTTCCTTCCTGTGGAATAGAACTGTTCTTCTCCTCCAGGCACCCATGGGCAGAATTGGGATTTCACCTCCAACATTCCCTGTTGTGAAAGACTGGAGGAGATTGTTGGCTCAAAACATTTTTGCACAGGGGAGGAAGGGGCAGGTCCAGCCTTGCCCTGCCCTGGAACTCCAATGCTGCTGTGCCCTGGAACCCCAATCCCCCCAGAGCCTCTCTCCCAGCCCAGCAGTGTCTGCCAGTCCCTGGCACAGCACAGGC
Organism: Melozone crissalis; assembly: GCF_028551555.1. Lineage (NCBI taxonomy): Eukaryota > Metazoa > Chordata > Aves > Passeriformes > Passerellidae > Melozone > Melozone crissalis. The sequence goes on from NW_026535824.1 coordinate 7,048,282, forward strand.
AATGCTCCACAGCCACCTCTGCAGCCCCCAACCCAGCTCCTGAGGGACCAAATGAGCCCAAGTCCCACCTGGGGGAAGGGTCCAGGGAAACCAAGCTGACCACAAGGCAAGCACACATCTTGACCCTACCTCCACTTGGAATTTCCATCTGAACACTCCTGGAATCCAGGACTTGGTAGCTGTGTGGGTGCTTCTGTACATGTTTTTTGTTTTTCTCTTTCTGTGTATATTTCTTCCATTTCTCTTCTCTTGCAAATCTTGAGTAACTTAAAACTACACAGGCTTAGAGTTTGTGAAGGTGAATGGTCCAATTTAAAGCTTTGATAAGTGGGTTTTTTTTTCATTGAATGTCATATTAAACCATTTGCCAAGTTTCCATAATTTTCTAATATAACTAGTAAAAGCTGTCTTGTTCATTTGAGCTCCTGATGATCTCTTGTCAGATTTTCTGCACTGCGTCCAACTCAGAGGAAACAAACAATTGCAATTTCTTTTAAATCTCTCATTGAGAAAGTTTTTTAGTGGATGGGAGTCAGGGCTTGTCTGTCCTTCTGGGCACAGCCCAGGCAGGGCTTTCCCAGCCACATTCCACACTCCATTGCCCAGCTGGAGCCCCTGGTGCCTCTGAGTTGTGCTGTCCCAGCCCCAGGGACGCTCTCCTTGTCTGCCCATTCCCCCATGGTCTCTGGGCAGGGATGGCCTCAGTGGGGGCTGCTGATATCCTCAGCAACTTGGAGGCTGCTGCTGAATTTTCCGGCTCCAGAGGCTTATTCAGCCTTCAGCTCTTCAGCGCAGGAATTCAGTGTCCCAGGGCTCATTGACATTGAGAACACCTTAACAAGCCAAGCCTCAGGGAATAATTTGATTTAATTTTCCAAATCACTTGTTCAGCTTTCAGCTCTTCAGTTCAGGAATTCAGTGGCCCAGGGCTCATTAACATTCAGAACACCTTAACAAGCCAAGCCTCTGGGAATAATTTGATTTCAGTTTTCATATCATCTGTGGTTAACTTGACCGATTTCAGTAGTGTGTTCAAACGGAATATATTCTATTTACAAAGATAATGAGAAAACTTTTTTTAGGTCCTTCTTCAGTTTTTTTCCTGTTCATAAATCAGTATGTGTAGTCTCCAATTGACATTGAATCCAAGTACCTCCTCATGCAATTTGAATAAAGATGAAAATCAAGACTCTTCATGGCTGACAATCAATCAGACTCTGTCACTACCCCCACGCCACCATTTCCCCCATCCGAGCCCTGGCACTCAGAGCAGCCTTGTGCAAATCTGAGCTCCCTCCAGCCCAGGCTGCACCTGCAGCTTTCAGCTCCTTGGCTCCAACTCCCACCTGCTTTCCTTGGAGAAGGAGCTTCCCAAGAAAAAGAGGGATGTTCATTTCTTGTCAGCCAACAAAGCCAAGGGAAGGCACAGCTCCATCAAATGCAAAAGTCATTCCTCTGCTGGATATTGAATCCACTTTCCACAGCAGACAGTCTCAGAGCAATGGAAAACACCTTCTGTGCCCAGCACAGATCCCAAGGTCCCCCAAAACCCTCCCTGCCCCAATTCTGCCCAGATTTGCTCTTTGCACACACGAGTCACATGCTGAAGTCAGGAGCTCCCTCCATGCCCAGAGCGAGGAAAAGAGAGAAAGGGGATGAAGAGCTCTCCTGTGCAGAGCCAAGGTCCAAGTGCAGCCCCTGCAGTGGGAACCACAACTCATCAGGGTTGTGTCCTTTGTGGTCAGGGACTGGTGGCATCCAGAGGCACAGAAAGGTTTCTTGCCAACAAACACAAGTTGAACATTTGAACAGTTTAAGAACCACCACAGCTCTTCCCTCAGCTCTCTGGGATGTCCCAGAAGCATCTGACATACCCCCGATCCCCAAGGGATTTCTGTACAGGAAGAGTTCTAAAAAAAGGACATAAGAAAACACAATACTGTGATAAATATAAACAGAAATGAGATGATGTTTAATTATATATTTATTTGAACTTCAGAAATATTGGGCAAATTCTTGCAGCTCAAAGCATGAAATCAGTCAGTTGAGAGGTACTTCAATGACCAGAGAGGACCTAGAGGAGTAAATCTGGGGGCAACAGGAAGTACATAGAGCCACCTGCTTTAAAAGAAGAGATGTCCTTAGACATGGCCATTTACCCAGGAGGGCTGGAAACACCTGATGGAAAAGAAAGATTAAATCATAGAATGAATATTGTGGACACAAGCAGAGGGGAAGATCAGTATTTTTTCTCCTTCTGCCATTAGTATGCTTCCAGGAAATCCCTGTTTTTGATGGGAAAACTTTGCTATAACTTCAAAGTACTCAGATTACCCAGATAATAAAGATTTGTTTGTATATTAGAAACTAACAAGTATTTAAACCTGTGCCCCTTTCCAGGCAGACATCAGCTGTGTGCCCATGAACAGGCAGTGCCACTTGTGCCCTGAGGTGCTGTCCTGGTTTAGGACAAATTAGGGGAAATCTCCAAAAGGGAGCCCCCCCCAAAAAACAAACCTCTAACCACCCCTCCCCTCAATACCGGGTTCGGGAAGGAATTTCTCGGAGGAGCAAAGTGGAAAACCAAACCTATTTATTGACAAATAACAAAAGAACACTCCCCAACACAAGAAAAGAAAAGAAGAGAAACCAGGCAGTGTTATGGAGGGCACCGAGCTTCTCTCGCAGACTCCGGGGATCCCGGAAATCTCAGGTCAGGTCCGGAGCCGGTCCAGTATCTTCAGGGGAGGGTAAGAAAGAGAGGACGAAAGAAAAGGGGAAAAAAAAACAGTGCAGAAAGCAGAAAGCAGCAAAGGGAAAAAAGGCAGCTATCAGCTAGGGCTAAGGCAGTAGCAAGCAAGCAAGCGGCAAGCAAAGCAAGCAGGCCAGCCAGCCAGCAAGCAAGCGGCAAGCAAAGCCAAAACAGCCAAAAACGAAAGTGCCCCAGTCCCCCACACTCCTCCCTCCCTGCCCCACCGCGGCAAGACGGCCGGTGGTGGGGGGAGAGAGAGAGAAAGAGAGAAAAAACACAGCTGCCAGACACAACACACGATACTGGGATAAAGGCTGTCACCCCGCGACACTCCACCCCTTATCCCATATCGTGAACATACAATAAAAAACTCTCATTTCACTTACTCACACCTTTGACACTTACGCATTCCTCTCATCTTACTTGCTCAGACCTTTGACACTTACAGTTTCCTTCTGTCTCACATTCAACAAACAATGACATTCATATATGAGTCTCATCCCACAATCAGGTCTCCCTGAGGTACACATCGCGTTGTTCCATCTTTCTGCATTATCCACCATGTATAACCTGGTCCTTGAGCAAAAACAATCCCACGGATGGGTTTGTCTGTACTCGAGGCAGGGTTGATCCATACTGTCTTTCCCAACAAACCTCTGACATGGGCCACTGGGGCTTTATCCCCATCTACTATATTAAGGAGCTCAGACTGAGCAGGACCCGCTCGGTTGGTGGAACCTCAAGTGTTAACTAATCAGGTAGCCTTTGCCAAATGCTGCTCCCAGTTTTTTAAAGACCCCCACCCAATGCTTTTAAGGTGGTTTTTAACAATCCATTATACCTTTCCACTTTCCCTGCAGCAGGTGCATGGTAGGGGATATGGTATACCCACTCGATGCCATGTTCCCTAGCCCAAGTATTAATAAGATTGTTTTTAAAATGAGTTCCATTATCCGACTCAATTCTCTCGGGAGTACCGTGCCTCCAAAGGACCTGCTTTTCAAGGCCCAAGATAGTGTAACGGGCTGTGGCATGGGACACAGGGTAGGTTTCCAACCATCCCGTGGTGGCTTCTACCATGGTTAGTACATAGCGCTTGCCTTGGCGGGTTTGAGGCAGTGTGATGTAATCAATCCGCCAGGCCTCCCCGTATTTGTACTTAGACCACCGCCCACCGTACCAGAGGGGCTTCACCCATTTGGCCTGCTTAATGGCAGCGCACGTCTCACAGTCACGAATAACCTGAGAGATACTGTCCATGGTTAGATCCACCCCTCGGTCTCGTGCCCACTTATAGGTAGCATCTCTACCCTGGTGGCCTGAGGCATCATGGGCCCATCGTGCTAAGAATAACTCTCCCTTATGCTCCCAGTCGAGATCTATCTTCAACTCCCCTATCTTTGCAGCCTGATGTACTTGCTGGTGGTTTTGCTGCTCTTCATGAGCTCTACTTCTGGGGACATGGGCATCTACATGCCGAACCTTCACAGGTAACTTCTCTAACCGAGTAGCGATATCTTTCCACTCTTCCGCAGCCCAAATTGGTTTTCCTCTGCGCTGCCAGTTCGCCTCTTTCCATCTCTTCAGCCATCCCCATAGAGCGTTGGCTACCATCCAAGAATCGGTATACAAATAGAGCCTTGGCCACTTCTCTCTCTCTGCAATACCTAGGGCCAGTTGATTAGCTTTGATTTCAGCAAATTGACTGGATTCACCTTCTCCTTCAGTAGCCTCTGCAACCCGTCGAGTGGGACTCCATACAGCTGCTTTCCACCTCTGTTTCATCCCTATGACGCGACAAGAACCATCGGTGAATAGAGCGTAACGTGTTTCTTCTGCTGGCAACTGATTGTATGGCAGAGCTTCCTCAACCCAGGTCACTGGCTCTTGTTCCTCATCTGCGACACTAAAGCTTTCACCTTCGGGCCAATTTGTAATTATTTCCATGATCCCAGGGCAATTTAACTTCCCAATTCCAGCGTGCTGCGTAATGAGGGCAATCCACTTACTCCAAGTAGCATTGGTGGCATGGTGGGTAGAGGGAACCTTTCCTCTGAACATCCATCCCAGCACCGGTAGTCGGGGTGCCAGAAGAAGTTGTGCCTCTGTACCAATCACCTCCGAGGCGGCTTGGACTCCTTCATAGGCGGCCAAGATTTCTTTTTCTGTTGGGGTATAGTTATCTTCAGACCCCCTGTAGCTCCGACTCCAAAATCCCAATGGTCGGCCTCGGGTCTCGCCAGGCAGCTTTTGCCAAAGGCTCCAGGACAGACCATGGCTCCCGGCTGCAGAGTAGAGCACGTTCTTCACATCTGGTCCCGTCCTGACTGGACCAAGGGCTACAGCATGAGCGATCTCCTGCTTGATTTGGACGAAAGCTTGCTGCTGCTCAGGGCCCCAGTGGAAGTCGTTCTTCTTGCGGGTAACCAGATAAAGGGGTCTCACAATCTGACTATACTCAGGGATGTGCATCCTCCAGAAACCTATAGCGCCTAAGAAGGCTTGTGTTTCCTTCTTATCGGTTGGTGGGGACATAGCAGTGATTTTGTTAATAACATCTGCAGGAATCTGACGCCGTCCGTCTTGCCACTTCACCCCCAAGAACTGAATTTCTCGGGCAGGTCCCTTGACTTTGCTCTTCTTAATGGCAAATCTGGCTTTCAGGAGAATATGAATGATCTTCTCTCCTTTCTCGAGAACTTCTATTGCCGTGTTCCCCCAAACAATGGTCTCATAAATATATTGTAAATGTTCTGGAGCCTCACCCTCTTCTAGTGCAGACTGGATCAGTCCATGACAGATGGTAGGACTGTGTTTCCACCCCTGGGGCAGTCGGTTCCAGGTATACTGCACTCCCCTCCATGTAAAAGCAAACTGAGGCCTGCATTCTGCTGCCAGAGGGATGGAGAAAAATGCGTTAGCTATATCAATGGTCGCGTACCACTTTGCTGCCTTGGACTCCAGCTCGTACTGCAGTTCCAGTATGTCCGGCACAGCCGCACTCAGTGGTGGAGTCACTTCATTCAAGGCACGATAATCCACAGTCAATCTCCATTCTCCGTCAGATTTTCGCACAGGCCAGATAGGGCTGTTAAAGGGTGAGTGGGTTTTACTGACCACCCCTTGGCTCTCGGATCATCTTGTGGATGGGGATCACGGCATCTCGATTCATCCGGTACTGCCTGCGGTGCACTGTTGAGATGGCAATTGGTACTCGTTGCTCCTCTACCTTCAAGAGTCCTACTGTAGATGGGTTCTCTGATAGTCCAGACAAGGTATTCAATTGTTTAATAGCCTCTATCTCCACTGCAGCTATTCCAAAAGCCCACCTGAATCCCTTAGGATCTTTGTAATAGCCATTCCGGAGGAAGTCTATGCCCAAAATACACGGAGCCTCTGGACCAGTCACAATCGGATGTTCCTGCCACTCCTTCCCAGTCAAGCTCACCTCAGCTTCCAATAAAGTCAACTGTTGTGATCCCCCCGTCACTCCAGCAATGGAAACAGGTTCTGTCCCCACGTGTTCCGATGGCATTAAGGTACACTGTGATCCAGTGTCAACCAATGCTTCATAGTCTTGTGGCTCTGATGTGCCAGGCCATCTGATCCACACCTTCCAAAAAACCCGGTTTTCCCGTGCCTCTTCCTGGCTAGAGGCAGGGCCCCTCTAAGCCAGATTGTCCTTCTTTCCTTGGGCGTATGCCTTAGAAGTTCCTTCAAGGGGATCGGACATGTCATCGTCATACTCAACATCTCAGCTACGAGCAACCGGAGCTGCTCTCTTTTTGGTGATACTTCCTCTTTTCTTCAAATCACGCACCCGTTGTGCCAAAGCAGTGGTGGGTTTTCCATCCCATCTCCTCATGTCTTCTCCAGACTCACGCAGAAAGACCCATAACTCAGCCCGTGGGGTGTACCTTCTCTCCCCATCAAAGGAGTGCCAGCGTTGGATACCAGGGCCTCTAATTTGCACAGCCGAGATTTGAATAAGGTCCTCCTTAATCTCTTCCCGGAGTTTCTTATGATTCTCCTCTATTTTGTCCTCTAGTTTCCGCAGTTGGGTTTCCACTGCTGCAATTCTGGCATGAGTTGGTCCATGCACAGCATCTGCATACGCTCGAAGCTTCTTCGCCATATTGAGTACAGTCTCACATGTATCATCCTGCTTCATTATTGCTAGGGCAGAAGTGTATTCAGGTGGCCCAAGTCGCACAAGTTTCCTCCACATTACGGGTGTGCATGGTACCAGGTCCAGATTCCTAGTTGTTATATCATCTGAGAAAATGAGCTCTGCCACCGCCATCTCTCTCAGGCGTTGGATCCCCTGTTCTATGGTTTTCCACCGTGTCTGTTCTATATAGAGATCATCTGCACATAAGTATCTTTGTGCTACACTATCCAGGACCCGTTCCCAGAGGCTGTGAGGGCTAGCCCTGCTCATCATACCTTGATCGATGACAGGATCATGTGACAGGGATCCCAAATGCCTCGCTTCAGTACCATCCAAAATCGTAACCTCCCCTGCAGCATCCCAAAGGCGGACTAACAAACTAATTATAGATTCATCAGGTTTTCGTCTGTAATCCTTTCTTAGGCCTCTGAGGTCCTTCAGAGAAAAGGAGTCAGTATTAGCACCAGAATCTGTGCCCCTTGATGTGGCCTCTGATTTTGGTGAGGGTCCTACTCCTGCATCATCATCATCATCTTCCACCTTTCGATCGGTCTTGCCTTAACACTTTCCACCTCTTGTATTAGCTGTGACAGCCATGGGTTGAGGCCTATTGTCTGATTCAGCTGCTAGCCTGGAGCTTGGGATGTTAGCTGCAGCCTGGGTCACTGGGATAGTAACTAACTTATCTCCCTGTTCCCTTTCTGCTATCTGCTGCTCCACAGTATCTAGCAGAGTACAGTAAACAAACGCCAAGACCTAGCTCACTGCAGTAAGCCTTTCCTCCTTAGTCTTACCATGGCACTTCTCCCTCAAATACTTTGCCACCTCGACTGGGTTCTGAATTTGATCAGATGGAAAGTCCCAGACTATAGGATCAGAAAATTCCTTTAAAGTCTGGCCCATATCCTCCCATTTCCCACTCCAGTCAAGATTTTTCTTTCTTTGTTTTACTCCTGAATCAGGAGTCTCTCTAACCCCTCTAGAAATCTCGGCTTTCATTTTATATACATTCCAGACAGTATAGAAAAGGCTTAATAAATTAAATGCCAGAAAGATGGTTTATTTTAAACTCAGGGGAAATTCAACATTTCCTAATAGAGATGTCAACAATTTGGAGGAGAAGAAGGAAGACAAAAGCTGAGAAGCCCCTTCCCCTTCTTCTCCCCAAACAAACTGAGTACACAGCCATGACAGCAATCCATACATTCCTGAAACAAGGTCTTTCATAAACCTCCGACAAATCAGCACACATAAGACCAGCCCAATGACTATTCCGGTTAGTGCCCCCTGCTTACAAAAGCTACTTATTAGGGACAACACCAGAGCTATTTTTGGGTGAGGAAATAACCCTAGGGACCACATAGGTATTAAAGCTTCAAAAACCCCAAGGGACCAGAAATACTGGCAAGCTTTCACCCCAAATGACATTTTGAATACCAATATGCCCAAAAAACAACCAAAACCAAAATATTATTGTTATAGGGGTTTTTTTCCACTGTCTTTGGCCTCCTCTTTCCCGGCCAACGCACCAAAAGGATGTCCTGGTTTAGGACAAATTAGGGGAAATCTCCAAAAGGGAGCCCCCCCCAAAAAAAAACCTCCAACCACCCCTCCCCCCAATACCGGGTTCGGGAAGGAATTTCTCGGAGGAGCATAGTGGAAAACAAAACCTATTTATTGACAAGTAACAAAAGAACACTCCCCAACACAAGAAAAGAAAAGAAACCAGTCAGTGTTGTGGAGGGCGCCGAGCTTCTCTCACAGACTCCGGGGATCCCGGACGTCTCAGGTCAGGTCCAGAGCCGGTCCAGTATCTTCAGGGGAGGGTAAGAAAGAGAGGACGAAGGAAAAGGGAAAAAAAAAACAGCGCAGAAAGCAGAAAGCAGCAAAGGGAAAAAAGGCAGCTATCAGCTAGGGCTAAGGCAATAGCAAGCAAGCAAGCGGCAAGCAAAGCAAGCAGGCCAGCCAGCCAGCAAGCAAGCGGCAAGCAAAGCCAAAACAGCCGAAAGCGAAAGTGCCCCAGTCCCCCTCACTCCTCCCTCCCCGCCCCACCACGGCAAGACGGCCGGGGGCGGGGGAGGGGGGAGAGAGAGAGAGAGAGAGAGAGAGAGAGAGAGAAAACACAGCTGCCAGACACAACACACAATACTGGGATAAAGGCTGTCACCCCACGAAAGGTGCCCAGCTGGAATTGGATCTCTCCGAGAGCACCTGAGAGACAGTAGAGCACCTTGCAAGCTGCAGGTCCCTGACAGCCCCACAGGGCTCCTGGCCCATCAACATCTGCTCTGCTCCAGTCTGAAACAGGGCCCAGCATGGTGCCGGGATCATCAGAGACCTGAGGTGCTGGAATTCAATGCCCTCCCCATCCCTCAGCAGCCCTGCATTTCCCTCCTGCAGCCTTGGTCTCCAGCACAGCCATGGAGGCTCTTTGGGCTCTGGACTGTTCCTGCAGCCCCAAGGGCAGCTGAGCTCTGCCTTTGGCACAGTCAGGCCTGACCAGCGCAGGCCATGCTCAGCAATTGCTTGTGTGTGCCTGGTCTTGCTGTCAGCCCCGGCAGCGGCTGCATGGCCCCTTTGTGGCCCTGTGCCAGCCCAGCCATGGTGGCCCAGCCCCTGTGCAGGCCCAGCCCAGGCCAGGAGCATTGCGGCTGGGAACGGCCCCTGTGCCGTGGTGCCCACAGCAGCCTTGGGGCTCTGTGCCCTATGGCCTCCCTGCTGGGCAGCCTCTGCCAGCTCCTGCAGAGCCCCTGGCACCTGCGGGGCTGCACAGACAGCCCTGCCCTGGGCTCTTCTGGCCTCTGGGCCAGCAGAGAGGCAGCCAGGGGTAGCCATGGCTGGAAACAGGCCCTGAGCCCCACAGGAGGATGGAGCTGGGCCACAGCCAAACTCAGCCCAGGCCAAAGCTGGGCTCAGCAGCCAGGGCTGCCAATGCATGGGCACAGAGGCTGGCACTGACAAATGTCCTGGGCCCCCTCCCTGCTCTGTCTATGCCACCAAGGGCACAGAGCAGCCTCCTCTCTGGGCCACATGCCTGTTTGCAATGCCTTGCACAGGCGCTGGCCCTTCCCCACAAGGCCTGGCCGGAGTCCTGTCCCTGCATGCTCAGCCAGGCTGAGATGGACACTAATGGTTTCTGGGCCAGGCTCTCTGAGCCCAGCCCAGCTCCCTGCAAGCTCTGCCAGCTGCCCTGAGCTCTGGGCAGCACCAAGGGCCTCTCCCCAGCCCAGCCCAGCTGGCTCTGGCCCCACAGCTCTGCTCAAGCCAGGCTGCTCTGGGCACTGCCCCACGGCCTCAGCCCCTGGCAAGGGCACAGCAGCAGCTGCAACTGCCACAGGACTCAGCCCCAGCCATGGGGGAAGGTGCTTGGCCAAAGCCAAAGGAGGCTCTCTGGCTGCCCTGCTTCCCTCGGGCTGAGGTGCTGAGAGCTCTGCAGCCCCTGCTGCCATCCCATCTGCCCAGGGCAGCACAAGAGCCGTGGCCTTGGGGCCCTCAAGAGCTGCTCCTGCTCCAGGCCCAGGGCCCATGCCAAAGCTGGGGCAGCCACAAAGCTGTGCCCATTTCTGTTCATTGCTGCTCTGATGGATTCTCAGCTGCTTGGAGGCTGCTGATGAATTTTCCTACTCCAGGGCCTCTTCTTCCTTGAGCTCTTCACTTCAGGAATTGAGAAAAGATCATAAATATTTGTTCAAAAGACCCAAAACAAGAAAAGTCCATGGGAATAATCTAAGTTTTCAATTCTTCTGTGGTTATTTAGACAGATTTCACTAGTCTATTCAGAGTGAATATACCATATTGAAAACAATGCAGAGAGAACTCTTTTGTCCTGTTTTATTTTCTTCTTTATAGATTGATATCAGCAATCCCCAGTGGATATTGATACCCAGCACCTCCTAATGCAGTTTGAACAGATATGAAAATCAAGACCCTTTGTGGCTGACAATCAATCACACTTTGTCACAATCCCCTCCCCACCATTTTCCTCACCCAACCCCTGGCACTCAGAGCAGCTGAGGAATGGAGTCACATCCAGGGCTGTCCCCAGGGCTCAGGAATGGGACCAGGTCAGTGAAATCTCTTTATTGCTGATCTGGATGAGGCCATCAAGGGCACCCTCAGTCAGTTCCCAGGTGAGCCCAAGCTGGGTGGGAGTGTGGCTGGAGGGCAGGAAGCTCTGCAGAGGGATCTGGACAGGCTGGAGCCATGGGCCCAGGACAGCTGGATGAGGTTCACCAAGGCCAAGGGCCAGGTCCTGCCCTGGGCTCACAACGTGGTTCTGTGATAGATAGAAACATAATTAAGTTCTTGTATCAGGATGCTTAACCTGGAGTGGGGGCAAAAAAGCTCAAACAATTCCTGATTTGGAAAGCTGCCAGTGGTGGATGGAGAAGGGAGGTCAGGCTGCTTTTTGTGTTGAGGAAATGCTAAAACCAGCCTGACTCATTTCATCTCCTCCTGTCCTGGCTGATCTCCCCTCTTTCCCCTTCCACCCATTGGCTTTTGTCTCCCCCCAGCCCCCCGGTGAAGAGCCTGGCTCTGTGTTCTCCATCCCCTCCTGGCTGGCACTGCCAGGCTGGGATGAGGAGCCCCTCAGCCTTCCCTGCTCCAGGCTGGACAAGCCCAGCTCACTCAGCCTCTGCTCACAGCCCAAGGGCTCCAGCCCCACCCTGGAGGCCCTTCCCAGACCCTGCTCCAGCTGCCAGACATCTTTCCTGCCCTGGGCAACCCAACCCAGGCCACGGTGACCTGGATAATCCACATCCTTGATGTCCTGGTCACACAGCCCTGGCCCCTTGTCCCCTGTCAGGCTCTGGGGTGGATCCTGTGGAACATCCTTTGGTGGAGGCTGTGGCTCCAGATGGGCCGGGGGAATCCCGGGGGACAGGGACCCTGCTGGGCATGAACAGCATTGGAGTTGTTGGGAGAAACTGTGAGGGGGAGCTGGGGCAGAGTGACCAACCCAGTGACCTGACACAGCCTGCTGGGATGTCACACAGCCCCTCTGGGATGTCACAGCCTGCTCTGTGATGTCACAGCCCAGTCTCTAATGTCACACAACTGGTCTCTGATATCACAGCCAACTCTGTGACGTCATATTCTGCTCTGTAATGTCAGATCTCTGCCCTGTGGTGTCACAGTCTGCTCTGTGATGATGTCTATAATGTCATACCTGCTCAATAACCTTACATACTGCACTCTCTGATGTCATAGCCCACTCTGTGACCTCATGCTACCAGATGATAAATAGTCTACACCAGGTGAGCTGACACCTGGAGCTTGTTCTCCAAAATTCTAGGCCTATGGAAGCCACACAATGCCCATTGTGTGAGAAGGGGAACTGGAAGTTCAGCAGCCTCAGTGTCCTGCCAGGTCTGCCAGGCCTACGGGAACACTGGGGTCCATGACCACCAGGGACCACCAGAGAGACCCCCAGGACAGAAGAATGCATGCAAAAGGGGAGGGGAAATATGTTAATGATTTCAGGGAAATTATATCATATGTTTAGTCCAGGACAATCAATGAATATGTGTGCAAAATACAGAATATAAACAGAAACTTTCCTGTACTCAGTCTGCATAGCTTTGGGAAGAGCTCTCCCCCATCCATCCAGCTGAATAAAGAATGCTGCTTCTTAATGCTACATTGGGGTTAAGGAGTTTTCTTTTTTACCAAATTTTTGGTAACACTCCCACTGCCAAGGAAAGCTCTGTCTGCTGCTCTTCACAAACAGAGAAGGGCTGGTGGCAGATGTGGGGCTCAGAGGTTGCCTGGAGCACAGTGACCATGAAATAATCAAGTTTTCAATGTTCTGGGAAAGAAGGAGGGGCAGCAACAAAACTTCTACACTGGAATTAGGAAGGGCAGACTTTGGCTTATTTAGGATGCAGATTTGGGGAGTACTGAAGCAGGCACTGAATTTTTTTTAAGGAAAACATCCCTTAAAAACAAAGGGGTCCAGGAAGGATGGACACATTTCAAGAAAGTAATCTTAAGGGGGAAGGAGCAGCCTGTCCCAGTGTGGCAAAAGATGAGCTAGTGAGGAAAATGACTGGCCTGGCTGGCCGTGGAGATTTTGTGGGAACTCAAGGGTAACAAGAGGTGCATCAACTTTGGACAGAAGGTCAAGCAGCTTAGGAAATGTTTAAGGATGTTGTAAAGTCATGCAGAAAAAAAGTTAAGAGGTGAAAGCTCAATTAGAGTTTAACCTGACCACTTCTGTGAAAAAAAAATAGACAATGTTTCCACAATTAAATTAATAGCAAAACATGGGATAAGGAGAACCTCTACTCTTTATTGGATGCAGTGGGGAATATAGTAACTAAAGATAAGGAGAAGGCAGAGCTACTTAACATCTTGTTTCTCTCAATTTTTGATATTAGGACAGGCTGTCCTCAGGACAAGTGCTCTGCTGAGCTGGTAGATGGGCACAGGGAGCAGAACACTCCCTGTAATCCAGGAGGAAGGAGTTGGTGACCTGCTGAGCCACTCAGATGCTCACAGGTGTATGGGATTGGATGGGATCCATCCCAGGGGGATGAGGGAGCTGTGGATGAGCTCCCCAAGCTGCTCTCCATCATTTACCATAAGTGCTGCCTCAGCAGGGAGGTCCCAGGGGACTGGAGGTGCCAATGTGAGCCCATCCCCAAGAAGGGCTGGAAGGAGGAGCTGGGGAACTCCAGGCCTGTCAGCCTGACCTGGGTGCCTGGCAAGGTTCTGGAACAGATCACCTTGAGTACCATCAACAGGGCGCCCACAGGATGGCCGAGAGGTCAGAGCCAGCCAGCGTGGATTTCAATGTCTGCATGGAATGGTCTGGATGAGGGGATTGTGTCCAACATCAGCAAATCTGCAGATGACACCAAACTGGGTGTGAGTTTGGATCTGATGGAGGATGGAGGTAGGAGGGCTCTGCACAGGGCCCTGGACAGGCTGGATCCAGGACCCAAATCCAACAAGGTGAGGTTTAACAAGTCCAAGTGCCGGGTCCTGCACTTTGGCCACAACAACCCCTGCAGCAATACAGCCTGGGGACAGAGCGGCTGGAGAGCGGCCAGGCAGAAAGGGACCTGCAGGGACTGATGGACAGCAGGCTGGGCATGAGGCAGCAGTGTGCCCAGGCGGGCAAGAAGACCAATGGCCTAGATCAGGAATGGTGTGGCCAGCAGGAGCAGGGCAGGGATTCTTCCCCTGTGCTCAGCACTGCTTGGGCAGCACCTCGAGTGCTGTGTCCAGTTCTGGGTCCCCTGAGGAGGGCAATTAGAAGAAATTTGTATCAGGAAGAGTAAAGAAAGCAAAGGTGAAGCAGAGGAAATGCTGAGGGCAGTTTGGGGGTGGCTGCCAGGCAGCCCTGGCTCTGAGCAACAGCGTCTGCAGTGGGACAGGAAACTCCCAGCTGATGGGAACAAGCTTTCTGGCTGACTGCAGAGGCCAGGACAAAGCTGAGTGGTTTCCCTGGTGTTCCCCAGCCCTTGCTGGCCCCAGGGGCTGATGGCATTTGTGCTCCCTCAGGTTCATGTCCCCACAGCAACAGCATGGGGGTGCTCTCCCTGCTGTGTGCAATGCAAACAGGGGCTGCTGAGCCAGTGCTGCCGTGTCTGTGCCTGTAAGGATGGGGCACCTGTGTGAGCTGGGGGAGAGGCCAGGGCTGCAGAGGGGGGATGTTGTTGGCAGCTCCATGAGGATGCTCTGGGACGCTGCCCTGGGCTGTCCAGCGCACTGGGGATGGATCAGCCCCCGCTCTGCTGCTCCTTCCCATCTCCCACAGGGCCCTTGCAGAGCCCCAGCTGTTGCTGCCCTCAGCTGCCATGGCAGCCCTCAGGACAAAGGGGTGCCAGGGCTGTTCCAGGTACAATTGCAGTCACACTCATTGGTGCCACCAGGTGCCATGGCAATGGCCATGGGGCCCGGTCCTTGGTTTGGTGCCATGGCAACCAATGCCCAGCCCCGTTGTGATGGTTAGTGGCCATAGAAAGCTGCCCTGGCCCCTTGCTCAGGGCTGGTGTCATTGCCCAGAGCCAGAGGGGATCCCTTGCTGGGGGCTGTGCCATGGCCACATGCCCTGTGCCGTGCTGGCCGCTCAGGAACCAGGAACCAGCAGGCAACGGCACTGCCAGGGCCAAAGGCCAGGTCAGCCAGACAGAAAGGGGCAGGACTGGGCACTGTTTCCATGGCAATGGGCACTGGTGGGACACCTGGGTCACCTGGCCTGGCAGTTGCCATGGAAACCCCTGGCAGGGACTGAGGGCACAGCCCCTGGCACTGAGACACTGCTGGGCCGGGTGCTGAGCACAGGGCTGAGCACACAGAGATGGTTTTGTTCTTGCTGAGCTGCAGCACAGCCAAGGCCTGTCCTGCCCCTCGTCCAGCCACGCTGGGGAAGGGCTGGGGCTGCGGGGGAGCTGGACAGGGACACAGCCAGGACAGGGGACCCCAACTGACCCCGGGGTACCCAGACCAGAGCACATCATGCTCAGTGTATGAAGGGGGAAACAGGGAGGAAGGGGGGAATTTTGGAGGGAGGGCTTTTGCCTTCCCAGGGAACACCTAGGCAAGAGGGGGCCCTGTTTCACCAGTGGGCAGGGTCACTACCAAAGACACAGACACCAACTGAAGGAATTGTGTCATTTATATCATGCACAGCTGCAAAGATTTACAAAAGGATAAGCTCAACAAAGCACATCATCATTAGCAAAGAATTACAAAAGAAGCTCAGCAATCCATCATAAGCCATCATTACATTTTGATGACCAATCCCTTGGTGAAACACTAGAGGTGTTTGTGGCAGACAAAGATTCTGGCTGACTATCAAGGTACACCTTACAGACATCAGCAGTACTTTTGTGACACCGTTCTTCATTTTTTCTCAATCTCTTTCCAATTAGGAACAAGAATTCTGTTGCGCATGGAGCTGGCCCTTTGCTGTTCAGCTTTACCATGCTGTCTGTGGCTAACAAGGCTTGGGGGGCCCTTTCCCCTCTGGCTGGAAGGGGCCGGGTCCCAGTCCCTGAGGGGCACCCAGGCTCCTGGATGGAATTCCTGTGCAAGTCCCTCAGTGTCTGAGCAGCCTTCACATGGAGCCCAATGGATCAGAGCATTTCCCAAAGGGTCCCTTGGGGCAAACAGGGAGATCTGGTTTGGCAGGATGTGTAAAACAATATCCTGTCAGATTTACTTCTTCTCACACAGAATCCTTGGCTGCAGGGATACATTCCCATTGTTCCTGCCCAGGGTTCAGGACTCAGAGTTGTCTTTCCTAGGAGCTGCTCCTTCAGCTGCCTCGGGAGGGCCTTTTGGCCTCCGACCCACACTCTGGCTCCATTATTAGGGCTGCTGGATCCAAACCCTTTATCTCCACAAATGGTGGTGACTGGAGCTGGATCTCCTTTTTTATCAATTGCTCTTAGAGTTGCAATATCAATAATTGTGCTACCCTGTCACACGGTTGAATAATCCAATCTTGTTCATTATTGTTTAACAGAATTACTGTAATTTCTCCTGGATATTCTGCATCAATTCCTCCTGCCATGACAGGAACACTTTGCAAGGCCAAGCTCCAAGGGAGCAGTTACCAAAGCAAAGTGTCCTGGAGGAATCTGAATTCCTGTTTCAGTATTGACAGCTCTCATTTGCTTTGAATTTCTCCTAATGAACTCCAATGCATGAAGGCCCAGCCCTGCAGCCTCTGGGCCGGCCCTGCCAGGGGCCATCACAGCCAGAACAATTTCCCAGGCAGCCCAAGTCTCACTGCCCATGGCTGGATTTGCAAATTGGGGGCAGCCGTGCACAGCCAGGGGGTTTCATTTCCCCCGTGGGCCATTGTTAAGGGCATGGAGCACATCTGGGAGATGGGTTCTCCATGGGCAAAGGTTCCCTTCTCCTCATCTTTCCAACTGCTCTTTTAAGAACCCCTTCACCCTTTCAACCAATCCTGCAGCTTGTGCATAGTCTGGTACATGAAAAACCCTGCAGACAAAATCGCTATATTTTTCACATGAACAGACAAAACACTCTGCATCACAGTATCAGCACACCCTGTAAAAATAGCCAATTTCCTCCCTTCCTCCTTTTTCCATTGTATACAATCTCACAAAGTTGACCACTGACATTAGGGTCCTGGCCAATCCTGTTCTGTAGGGTATTTAGTGTTACATCCCTGAGCAGCCAAAGATACCAAATTAGTATTGTCAGCACTATTTCACATTATTATTATATGTACATATTTATATATAAATACAGATATAGACATGTAGATATAGACATATATACATTAAAAGCTATAAATATAAACATGAAGGTCTTATTATACTATAAATATGCATATAGTTATTTGTTATATTGATATTTCACTTGCACAAGGGCATCTGAGCTCAAGGTGAAAACCTTCTTCTGTTGCTCCTTGTGGGAGCATTCCAACAATCATTGTTCCTTCTGAAGGTGCTGTTTCCTATGTACTCTCAACAAAATCATCTTTGTCGGCCCAAATCCACAAGGTCTTTTCCTTTTCCATATACAATTTTTGGATGCATTTGAAGACATCCAGGGGTGCAGCTTCTTTTATCCGACTGCCCCACTGCCCACACAGGGATCCAACCTCAGCCCACTCCAGAGCCAGGGAACTCCAGGGAAGGGCTTCCCAGCTGGGAATTTCTGATGGGACTGATTCCTCACACTGACACTGAACAAGTGACATTTTGTTGGGATCTGGCCAGACTGTGCCAGTTTTGTTTTACCAGTGGGCAGGGTCAGCACCAAAGGCACAGACTCCAACTGAAGGAATCAGTGTCATTTCCTGCAGTTCAGAGCAGCAAAGAATCACAAAAGGAGCAGCTCAGCAATGCACCCAACCATCCCCACCAAAGATTGCCTGCAGAGATTAACAAAGATCCAGCAGCATTTACCCTCAGCCTTTACCATCCCCCAGACCCACACAGCAGCTGGGGAAGCTGTCACAGCCAAGGGCTGCAGAGCCACTCCTGGGCACTGGGAATTCCTGCAGGTGCCTCCAGCCCCAGGTGAGGCTCCAACCCCGCTGGGAGAGGGCCCAGCTCTGACAGTGCTGAATGAACAAACTGACAGCACTGCTAGTGTGGGAACATCTGCTTTCATGCTCCTCTTGGGTCCCTCCCAAAGCCTGGCCAGGGATCAAGGAGGAACCAAGGGAGCTGACTTTGACCATACAGCCCCAAACAAGGCCAGATGTCAGATTTCATGGCCTTGTCTGGCTTCTAAATACACAAAGGTCAATCCATGTCTCACTAATGAGTGGCTACATCTATCTCAGTGCTAATGACCATGCACATTTCATTAGGGAGCAGATACAAAGATAACGTTTGCTTGGAAGGTTCATCCAGAGGCCACCTTTGGCTCAGGGCCTGCTGTCCAGGCCTCACTCAGGGCTGGTGTCCAGGCCTTGGCACTTCAGGGACGTGGTTTAGTGCTGGGCTTGGCACTGCTGGGTGAGCGGCTGCACTGGCTGAGCTCAGAGGGCTTTTCCAACAGAAAGGATTCTGTGATTCCATGATTCTATCCACTGCATTGAGCTGGGGCTATTTTAGCAGCATTACTTTGCTCCAAAAGTTCCCTCTTGCCCAGCTCCTGTGGCCTGAGGCTTCAGCTCCTTCAGCTCCCGGTGCTGACCTGCTCATGCTCAATGTGACGACTCGGAGAGAAGAACACAGTCCATGCAATTCCTTCTGGGACACGGAGAGGGGAGGCTGTGCAAACAGGAGCATTGTTTGCTGTGGCCTCCTCTCTGCCCTTCACGCCTTTCAGCGCTTTGAACCAGCCAAGAGCTTTCTCCAAGAGTGCAATGGAGCAGCTGTTCCTGCTCCCAGGCCTGGCTCTCTCCAGTCTCTGCCCTTGCCTGGTTCTGTCCCTTGTGCTGTGCCCTCTGTTCCCCCAGGGGTCGCTGGCTGCTGCCCAGGACTGTGGCACTGGCACAGATCCAGTGCTCCAGAGCCTCCTGTCTGTGCCCTTGGAGCTGCCTGGGCACAGCAGCCTTTTCCATCTGGAAGCTCCCCATGGACAGGGAGTGCCCAGCTCCGTTCCCTGCACAGCCTCCAGGAGCCCAGGGCTGCCATCTCCAGTCCCTGCTGGCAGTGGGGGCTCCCAGGTGCCTCAGGCTGCTGTGACACCGCTGCACACGGGAGGGAAGAGGGGCAGGGGCTGTGCTCAAAGTCAGCTCCATCTGCTGCTGCTGCTGCTGCTGCTGCTGTGGGGTCATTTGTGCAGCCCTGGCCCGGAGTCAGGGATCAGATCCTGCCAGTCTCTTCCAGCCCTGGCTGCTCAGAGTTTGGGCCTTGGAGCCTCAGGTGGCCAAAGGCAGCTGCTGCTGGTCCCTCTGTGTGCCCGTGTTCAGCAGTGCTGCTCCATCAGTCTGTGCCCAGCAACGGGGAAAAGCCTCAGCCCTGCAGGGCCAGGAGCTGCTGGGCTCTGCCTGAGCAGCTCAGCCAGCAGGAAGGGAGCTGCTCCACACGGGAACCAGGAGCAAAGGACATTCCTTTTATAGGACATGTTTTCTATTTAAAGGAAAAAAAAAAAGGAAAAAGGAAAAAAATTGATAAATTGTAAAAGATAAGAATAAAATCCTAGTGTTAGTGAAAAAACATAACATACAGGTAATGAGAAAAAAACCAAAACATAAATGCAAAGTTACATTATTTGCATTAAGAGGAAAATTATCTTTTTAAAGAAAACAACTCAGTTATTTACATTTTCAATGTGCTGATGGCATGGATCCATCTTTGTCACCTCAGTAGACTCTTAAAAGATTTTGGGCTTTGTTTCCAATATTGGTATTTGAAATTGTGGTCGAAGCAAGAGGAAATTGCTTTGTACCCTTCCAGATCCAAGCAGGACTGGGAATGGAAACTCTGTCAAAGCCCAAATCCTTTAGAAGATGACCTTCCTTCTCAGCCTGGAAATGAGCTGCACATTCCCTTTGAAACTGGCAGGGATTTCTTAGAGACACAAAGTCCCACTTATGGCTTTTTGCTCTGGTTTGGCAGTGCAGAAGGGCAATTCTCCATCCACCAGCTCCAGACTGCACTGCCTCAGGAGCACGGCCCACTCGCCAGCTTTGGCCCACTCGTGGCACTTCTAGAGGAGGAACAAAGTGCAATTGCACAATTCCAGCCAATCAAGAAGGAAAAATGGGACAGACAAAACACCCTGTGCAGATCCAGGCGTTCAGCTGGGACTGTGGAGAGTTTGGGTCCTTGCCAGTTGGATGTGTGTCCCCAGCTGCAATCTCTGGGCCTGCAGCAGAGTCTCACTCACCTGCCAAAGCAGAAAGCTCAGGCACTGTGCTCGCAATGGGCTCGTCTGATGCAGAGCTGTCAGAGCAATGTGAGGGCAGAGCCAGCCCAGCTGGGCCCAGGGCTGAGCCCAGAAGAGCCCTGGCAGAGCCCAGAGCAGCCTCAGCACCCGCAGAGCCCGGCTGCAAGGAGAGAAAGCAGAAACCGCCCGTCAGCTGAGGGCTCCTGTGCCCTTGTGCCAAGGCCTGCGGTGCCCCGGCCATGCTGGCTGTGCCCAGAGCTGTGCCCAGAGCTGCCCATTCCTGCTGCCTTTGGCAGCAGAGCAGGAGGGCAGCACATGTGCCCAGCCTGCAGCCAGCCACGGCACATCCAGCCCTCAGCAGCTGCCCAGAGCAGGATGCTCCTGTGCTCGCTGCCAGCTCCCAAAAGCTCTGATCCCACCCTGCCAAGCACACAGGGACCCACCTCACGCCAGCCACGGCTGCAAGAAAAGCTGCTCCCAAACCATGTCCTCAGCCTTCTCCAAGGGCACGGCCCATCCACGCCACAGCTGCTCCCAAGCACTTCCCCATCCACACTGGACCACGTGGAATGCTTCCTCTGGAAAAACAAACAACACATTCTTGAAAAGAGATGAGATGCAAAAAGGGAAAACAAGAAAAACAGTAAAAACTCTTATCTCTGTCAGGGCCTTGAGGAAGGCCCAACCCCTGCATGCCAGTGAAAAACCCAGCCACGGGTGAGGGAAGCCCACACTTTCTCTCTTCCACCCTGCACTGCCCCCCAAAATCACGGTGATCCCAAACCAAACAAGGGCAGTGGAGCAGCCCAAGCCCTTCCTTGCCTGCACAGAAAGCAGCCCCAGCACGGGTTCTGGAGTCCCACCTCTGCTCCCACCATGGGGCTTTGTTTGTGTCGGGCTGGCTGCCTCAGCCCCAGCCCCAGCCCGGGGCACGGTGGGTGCTGGGGGCTGTTGGCAGGGCCAGGAGCCCACTCCCATTTCGTACCCACCCCAGCCCATGCCCCAGCCCTGCCAAAAGCAGCTGGGCAGCCACTGAAGAATGAGCTGCATCTGCCCCAGCAAAGGGGGAGCCTTTGGTTCCCAGCCAGGCTGAGCCATGCCCAAATCTGGCAGAATTTCCCCAGCTGGGGAATCATCTGCAAATTCCCTGTGGGCTTTGGCTTTGAAGAAGGTGCCAGAATCAAAGTCCATCACCTTCAGCCTCCAGTGGCCAGGCTGAGGAAGAGCTTGTCATCCTTGATGTCACCCTCACTGTCTCCAGCAGCAGCAGCAGCAACAGCAGCAGCAGCAGCAGCATCCCCACCTGGTACAGCTTCTCCAGGGGCTCCTTCTCCTTCCCTGGGGGCAGACCAGGCTCTCAGGGCTCTGCCCAGGGCCCCAGCTGTCAGGGAACCAGGACAAACAAAACCAGATGGGATGGATACTCCAGGGACCTGGAGAGCCATTCCCAGCAATTGGGAAAATCCTAGGTGCTCCATCCACCCATAGATGCGGTCTCCAAATTTGCCCCAAAATTGGGTCCAGCTTTTAGAGGTCATAACGAGCAAGTCCAAGTGACTTGATGACATTTTTAGCCCAGAAAGCCCTGCAGCTGATGGCACACTTCACAATCAGCAGGGGACAGGGGACACAGCTAGGCCAAAGCCCAGACCTCTGCTGGGAGCCTTTCTCCTCAAATACCCTTCAAACAAACCTCCATGCAAGTCACTTGGGAAAGTTTCTTCAAATGATCCATTTCTGGCACATGACTACACAGGCTTATGTGAAAGATTCTAAAGCAACTGCTCTGGAGTCAAAGAGGCAGCACTAAGGGTCCCTGTCATCTCTTTGTAGCTAAATCCCACTCTGCAGGAGTTGAAGGAGTTTGGAACGAGCTAGAGAGCAGACCTCTGAGTATTTTACATGATGCCATTGCATTTTCTTCACTTCTACATAGACAGGAAGGGTGAGTTTGGCTCACATCTCCACCGCATGGCTCACAGGGCCGCAAGACTTGTAGTTACAAGAGCTTTGAAGGATTTCTTGGCCAAGAAGACACGGCCAACAAAGATATTTGTGGTTTGAAGCCAACCCTTCAATATTTCGTCTTAGGGACTCATGCTACAGTGTAAGCTTCCTTAGCCAATCATGTTATGACACACAAACCTACAGCACTGCATCCTAAGCTTCTTGTTTTCCATTGTAACTACTTTTATTTTTTCTAGATCTTGGACTCTAAAACTCTAAACTTTCCTCCACTTCAACATTCCTCCCCGTGTCTCTGCTATAAACTAGAAATCTGCATTCTCGCTTCTAGCACCTAAGTTTGGAAGCCCTTTCCAAGGTCTCAGATCAAATCCTGTGCTTAATTCTAAGCTTTGCTGACAAGACCAAAGGTCTGAGATTTCCCTGCATTTGGGTTTCCCATAGCACCAATGATGTTAGTTACACAGTGCCCGGGATCCCTCTTGCAAGTCAACTCTGTCAGGATCAAGGCAGCTGCTGGGGGGCTGCTTATGGCCTCTGCCAGCCCATTGCCCAGGGCTTGCCAGCGCCCCAGCCCCTCAGGGTCTCCCCCAGCCTGGCCAAGCTGCCCGGCAGCAGCGCCGCACCCCACAGCAGCTGCAGAGCAGCCCCATCCAGAGGCGCCTGGGAGCCCTCAGCAAGGCAGCCAGCAGCACGTGGCCAGGAGGACACGGATGGCGCTTCCTGCCTGGCACAGGGCTTGTGGCCATCTCCAGGCACCACTCTGGCAGGGATCCCCACAGCCCCGGCCCCTGCCCAGCTGCTCTGTGGGCAGCACAAAGGCTTCAGCAGAGCCACCAAAGGCCAAGGGGCTTCTGGCCATTTTCCCTGCAACACTGCACACCTGGGCAGTTGGCTGAGCACAAGCACCCTTTTCCCCCTGCAGGGCCTCAGGACCCCTCAGCCTGCTGTGCTGCTGAGCACAAGCTCCCTTTTCACCCTTTCCTGCCTCTTGTCCTGCAGACCCTGGGCAGCAAAGAAAAGCTCCTGGCAGTCTGTGTATCATAATACATTCTATAATTATTTACAGTAATCTATAATCTATAATAATATATATAATTATATATACCCTATAATTTAGTTATTTTCAATATAGATAAAACAATGAAAAGAAGAACAGAAAAATATTAAAGAAAAGGAAAATTACCCCTGGCTCAGGTTGCCCCAGCCTCCAGGATCAGCTCTTCTCCTAAGTCTTCTGGCAGCACAGCGAGCCAAGCCCCGACAGACGAGGCCGAGCCCTCCATGCCCTGCGCAGCTGATCTTGCAGCCTCTGGATGGTGGAATATCGCCCACGCTGTATTTCCCCATGGACATGCAGTGTTTCAAGTGCCAGCTGCGACACGGCACTGCTCGTGTCCTCCGTCAGGCGTTCCAGGGCTGCAAGAGAGAGGAACAGAGGCACGGTCAGAGCCGGATCTGTGGGGAGCCGAGGAGAGCCCCCTGCAAGGGCCATCCCAGCCGGCTCTTGCCGTGGTCAGGAGGGAGCAGGGAGCAAGGGGATCAGCCCGAAGCTGCTGGCCACGAATGGCCCACGGGGCCCTGAAAGCTCCTTGTGCTCTGCCCACGGGAGCTGAGCCCTCCGCAGCCGGGGCAGGGCTTGCAGCTCCCCCCAGCAGCCCCCGCTGTCAGCCCGCTGCCCTCACTCACTCACCAGTGCAGATCAGCTGCAGCTCTTGCTGCTGCCCCCTCAGGCGCCGCCCGGCCATGCCTGTGAACACAGAGGCTGTCACGGCACCAGCGGCACAGCTCCCTGCCAGCGGCGCTGCCGGCGCTGTGGCCACACGGGCTGCTGGCCCAGCAGGGCTCAGCCCGGCCCTTGCCGCATGCTGCCGCCCCAGGGCACAGGCTGCCAGAGAGCGGCAGCAGTAATGCCCGGGCCAGGCGGGGCTCCACGGCGCCCCAGGGCACGGCTGGCGCTGCCGGGACAGCAGGCGGGGCCGGGGCCAAGCTGCGGCGGGCCGGGGAGGGGAGGGGCAGCCCAGGCTCGGGACTCACCCGCGAACCTGACGGCCGCCTCTCGCAGGGGCTCCTGTGGGCTCTCCACGTAGCGCAGAGCCCGGCGCAGGTGCTCGGCCGCTCGGCTCCTGTCCTCTGCCAGCTGGAGAGAGCGGCAGGAAGGAAGGGTTGGTGCGGGCTCAGCCCCTGGGCCGGGCGCTGCCTGCGCCCAGCGCCGGCCTCCCCTGCCCGCACAGCCCTGAGGCGCAGCCAGCAGCCGCTGGCCAAGGGCTCCCGAGGGGAGGGGGCGGAGGGCCGGCTGCTGCCCAGGGAGCCCCAGTGCCGGCCCGCCCCGCAGCCCCGCCGGGCCGGGGCTCCATGGGCACCCAGCTCGGGCCCACGGGAGCCTGGAGAAGAGCCCGCGGGGCCTCTGGCTGCAGCAGCGGGCAGGGGCACAGCTGCCAGCCCCGCACACTGAGCACCACCCTCAGGGGCCTTCTCCAGCCTGAGGCTGGGGCATGCAGGCCCTCCTTACCAGGAGTTCAGTGAACTTCAAGAGTTTCTGTTTCTTCACAGTTTTTTCAAGATCTTTCCTTTTCAGGAACTTGACTGCACAAAGCAGCGTTTCCCGAGAAGTCTGGAGAGCAGCAGAGATGCGGACATGGCCCCACAGCCCAGGGCACAGGAGCCGCAGCCTGGAGGAGGCTGCGGTCCAGCAGGTGCAGGGCAGGAAGCAGCCGAGCCCCCTGCCAGGGGGACAGCAGCAGCCCACGAGTCCTCACCTGTGCCACACGCAGATTCTCATCATGGCAGTGGAAGAGCAGTGGGAGCAGGCTCTGCCACACTTGTGTCATCAGGGGCTTTTTTCCTTCTTCTTCTACAGCAGAAATCAAGGTGTGAAAGACAATCATGGAGAGCTGCTGCACCTGGCTATCACCCTGTAGAACAGGAAGGCAGCAAGAGCTCAGCATCAGCTGGTTCTGGCCCACATTGGCACAGGCCTGCATCTGCACAGGGCCCCAAGTGTCCGGGCAGCAGCCAGTGGCCGTGGCTGGGGGCACAGAGCCTTACGTGGTCAAAGAGTGGCAGGAACACCTTAGCCAAATGCAGGGCAATGGGACTGGGTATGCGGGCACCATTATCCAGGAACAGATAGCCCAGTAGCATGGTGGTCATCCTGACCCGCAGGAGCTCCACGAGCCTTTCAGTCAGGCTCCACATTCTTTCGGCCTGTGTGGAACACGACTTTGTGAAAGGCCACCCTGCTGCCGCAGGGCCCAGAGGCCAAAGGCCTGTCCTGAAGCACTGGGGCAGCTGAAGCGGGAGGCAGGAGAGCTGGGAGCAGCTGCCACAGCGCCCGAAGGCCAGGCAAGGCCAAGCGACTGCGTTGCCCAGCCCCATGCCGCCTGCACGGCTTCAGCCACTGCCCCCTTCTCACCAGCGGGGAATGGTCCCTGAGCGGGAGGAGGGCCCTGAGCAGCTGGCTGCCAATGTCTGCGCGGTCCCTCTGCAGGTGCCATGACAAGACAAGATCCATGATGCTGTCCCTGCATTCCCTCAAGTCCAGGCACTCGAGGACCTGCAAGGCACAGGGCAGTGACGGGGGAGCCGGCCGGCAGGAACCCGGAGCCGCACGGGGCTGGGCCCAGGCAGCAGCGCAGGGCACGGGCACCGTCCCAGGCGGCTGCGGCGACGAGAGGGCAGAGAGCTGGGAGGCAGCTCAGCCAGGCAGCGCTGGCCATCAGGCTCACCTCCACAAGGAATGCCAGGGCAGGGAAATCCCAGTATGGCATCTCTATGCTGAGCATCTCAAGGAGGCAGCATAAGATCCTTTTACACAAGGGCCTGGATGCATGGCACATCTCCCTGGAAGGTGGAAAGTGTCACTAAGACCTTGAGCCAGGGGGGGAAGCCTCTCCCAGCACTGACTCACATGGTTCTTGTCCTTCCCCACCACCCACTGCCAGGGGACCTGGGCCCTTTGAGATGTGGCCGCTCCTGGGCCACATCTGGCTCCCCCTTTTCCAGCCTTTTCCAGTCTGCTTGGCTGTCGCTCGTCCCTTTGACCCACAGCCACGGGGACTGTGTGGGACAGCCCGGGCACAGGGCACAAATGCCAGGAGCAATGGGGAGAAGGAGGTGTCTCACCTGGCTAGCAGAGCCACGGCAGAGTGATGGGTATCAACGCAGAGCAGCGTGTCCCAGCCACGCTTGCGCTCCATTGACACCACCACCTGCTGACACTGGAGAAGGCAGAGCAGGGACTTCAGGGTCTGCACTGCAAACCTGTGTGCACAGCAAAGCCCAGGTCACACTGGGAGCACTGGCTCCTTCGCAGGCCACGTGGCAGGGACAGGAGGAGTGGGATGGAGCACCTGTTGGGGCTGGTGGCAAGGCCGTGCTCTTCCTGGCATTGCTTCCAGAAGGTATCAACCTCCTCTGGCATCTCTTCTGTGCTGAAGAACACTTGGAAGAGCAGATGCACAAACAGGTGGGGGAAATGCGGCGCCACTATACGTGGGACAGGGGCCTCCTGAAGGATCTTCCACATCACCACAGTTGCCTGCAAGGGACAAAGCCCCCCGAGACAGCACTCAGTGCCGAGGGGTCCGTGTGGCAGGGCCCAAGCTTAGCAGGGAGAGGCCCCGAGAGACCTTGGCAGGGGGAGCACGGAGCCTGGTGGGCCTGAAGCTGCCCCTGGGCCAGGTTTCAGATCAGCGCCTGAGGCAGGGAGATGCAGTGGGGGAAGGAGGAAGGAGAGCTACTGGAGAGGGAGCCTTGGGGCCAGCAAAGGCCAGTGTCAGAAACTCACAGCCAGGCCAAAGACACCCGTTTTGTCCCTGTCAGAGGTGCACATGCTGTGCTCTGGCCAGCTCCCCAGCACATCCAGGAGTATCAGCTGCACTGGCTCTGCAGTCCTGAGCGAGCACATGATGGTCTTCCACATGGTCAAAGCAGCTCTGTAGGGTTAGAGCTCTGTCTCAGGGGGCGTCTCAGACACGGCACCGTGGCCTGGGCATCCCTAGGGGCCCGGCTGACCACGGGCTCTGCCTCTGTCCACTGGCCCTGGCCAGCAGCAGCCAGGCAGCCCAGCCCTGTGGAGACAGGGCCCTTAGGGGCAGCAAGGCAGCACGGCAGCAGGCTCGGGGGCTGACGTGCCAGGGCTGGGAAAGGGAGCAGCCAGAGGGCCCTGGAACTCTCTGTTGGTCACACACCTGGGACAGGTGGTACAGGCTGATGGGCTGGGAAGGCCTGAGCCTTCTGGGCAGGTGGGCCCCATACCTGTCACAGGACGGGGCCACACGCAGGAGTGTCACGACTGCGTCACCCGGGTGTGCTGCGGTGAGATTCAGCAGGGCCTTGTCCAGCCTGTGCTCGGCAGAATCATTGGCCATGAGCCAGCGGTGAATGTACCTCACCATGGCGGGCACCTGGAGAAGGCACGGGGAGACTTGGAAAGCTGCCAGAGGGAACAATGTCCCCAGGGTCCCCAGAGAAGTCCTTCCCTTCCCAGCGCACTGCCATGGCCTCAAAGGCTCCCAGGGACCACCAGGCGTGGCTTGGGAAGGCACGGGACTCATGGCGGAATTGAAGCCTGGCCCCAGGCTGCTTACTTGTTCTGGCCTGGCAACATCCTTCTCCAGGAGCAAATCCAGCAGGGCGGCACTGGTCTCATGACTGAGGAGCTCTGAGTGTGCTCTGAGCCCAGTGCCCATGGTGCTGGTCTCTTCCTGCCAAATGCTCCTGATGAAGTCGCAAACAAGCTGTAGCAGAAGGGCAAGAAGCCGGGGATGTTGCACAGAATGCTGCACACAGGGGGCTGGGCTGAGCAGGGACAGCAGGCCCAGCCCAGGTGGGGGTGGCTGCAGGTACCTGCGCTGTGCTGCGGAAGCGGCCACGTCTGCGCTCCTGCTGCTGTGTGCGCTCCAGGGCTGCATCTGGCAAAGAGCGAGCGCAGCCAGAGATGAGGGGCTGCGGGAGAGGCCGGAGAACACAGCCCAGCCCTGCGCTCCCCAGGCAGAGAGAGCCCCGGGATGGCCCAGGGGATGGAGCACGGCCCCTGCGGGATGTCTGCCCGGCCCCTCTTCCGTCCTGTCCTTGGGCATTTCCCCAGGGGATGGGATGGAGCCAAGTTGGCTGCAGGCACCAGTCCTGCAGCCCAGCTCTGCCACTCACCCTCCTGCGGTGGATGGAATGGCACCGCCTCTTCATTCTCCTGTGCTGGAGCAGCTCCAGGGCCTTCTTCCTCCTCCTCCTCCTCCTCCACAGTGGCCAGCTTGGGCACTCTCGAGGCTCTCTGGCGCCCCAGCACCGAACGCAGCCGGTGCCGCTCCTGCAGGGCCTCCTGCGCCTCACCTGCGAGCGGGACGCGGCAATCAGCGCTCGGCCCGGGGCCAGCAACGGCCCCCGAGCGCCCCTCACCCGCCCCGGGCCGGCCATGCCCAGGCGTTCGCTTCCGGGAACGCGGCACGGGAGGCTCGGGGCCGGCGGCCGCGCTGCCGAGCGGCGGAGCTCGGGCCGGGGAAGCCGCAGCGGAGGCGGCGGGAGCGGCCGCGCCGCGTGTGTCCTCTGCGGGCCCCGGGAGGAGCCGGAGCCGGGGCCGGGGCCGGGGCCGGGGCCGGGGCCGGGACTGGACCCTGGGTCGGGGCCGGGGCCGGGCTCGGGCCAGGCGGAGCCGAAGGGCGGCGATGCCGCCCCCGCACCAGCCACTGATTCCCGCCCAGCAGCGCCACCGCCAGTACGGCCAGAGCCAAGCGGAGGCGAGACCGCGGCGGGACGGTCGGGGCCGGGCACGGGGCAGCCCCGCCCGGGGCCGGGGGCGGGCCGGGAGCATGGCCCGGCCCGGCAGGGGAGAGGGAGGCGGGGAGAGGAGAGGGATGCCGGGCAAGGGACCCCGAGAGAAGGGTGCCCGGCAGCGGGAAAGGGAGAGAAAGAGAAATAAAGGGACAAAGAGAAAGAGGAAGAAAAATAGGAGAAAGCGAGTTTTAAATTATCGGTTTCGCTGCTCTCGCCGCTGCTGCTGCCGCTGCTGCTGCCGCTGCTGCTGCTGCCGCTGCTGCCGCTGCTGCAACTGAAGCGCCGGGGCCGTTCGTCCCCGTGTCCGTTCCCCGCTCGCCCCACGAGCCCCACGTTCGAGCCCCGCGCGCCCCGGGGACAGCCCCTCCGTCTGCCCAAACACGGGAACTTTGCAGCCTTGAGCCCGGATGCAGAGCCCTGACTCCTGCGCACTGGCACAGCGATCCCCTCGCCTGCTGCTGTGCATTGTCCCTGCTGAGGGTCAAACACTGTCGGGCCACCTTCCCTTGGGGTAGGATTCCTACCTGACCCAAGCACTGCACTTACATCTCCAGTGTTGCTTTCCAGTAAAAACAGGGGAAGGAAAACTGTGTGTGGCTCATGGGATTTTAGAGTGTCTAAAAATCACTAAGTCATCGATCTTAGAGATGAGGTGCATCTGGAATTACTGGGATGCAACATAAAAAAGGGGAGCATAGAAATAGATAGGGGAAAACATCTTGGATTGTTTCTTTCATTTTCATTTCACTTCTGGAAAGCTGTTTCAGTTTTCCAGGAATCTTCTCCTGTCTGCTCTTCCCAAGAATCTCTCATGGAGAGCAAGGTCAAGCTTCTGTCGCAAGATTTTCCACCAGGAAATTATGCCACTGGTGAAGTTTTCATTGTGACTGTTTGTGCTACTTTAGGGCAAATTTTGGGAGGAAATCTCCAAAAGGGGTCCATCTAGAAAGGAAGTTCAAGCGTCCCCTCCCCCTACTAGTTCAGGGAAAGACTTCCCTTGAGAAAAGTGAAAAAACCCCAGTTTATTTAACAAGTAAAGTATTCACAAGCATGAAAAATGAATAATATTAAATAAAACCTCTGACAGTGCTGAAGAGATGTCACATTCAGAAAGTCCTTTTTGTGGGTTGTAGTTGGCTCACTCGGTCTCTCCTGAGTCCCTCTGGTTCTGGAATGCAGCGTCCCAGAGCTCGGGGGGGCACAGGTGTGAGCTGCCGCTGTTTGTCTGGGTTTTCAGTCCAGAGCAGGTTTAAACAGTTCCAAGAAAAAGGAAAGTCACAGCCCGAGGAACTTCTCTGCCCCAGCTAGCTAAAAAACAATTGCTAGACCTGGGCTGTGAAGGCATCAGGAATTTTCCAAATCTGGGCACTGGCGGTCCCAGCAAACACCAGAGCTGGATGGTGCTGGAGCCAGAACCTGCAAATTTCCAAACTTTGTCTTTCTGTGCCAGCAAATCACTGGACTTGGGCTGTGCCAGCACCAGGAAGTTTTCAGATCTGGGCGCTGGCGCTGCCAGCAAACACCAGATCTGGGTGGTGTCATTGCCAGCAACAGAAATCTGCTGGATTTGGGCTCTGCTGGCACCAGGAAATTTCCAAATCTGGGTTCTGGTGCAGCAAACACAAGATGTGGGCAGTGCTAGACCAAGTGGCAGGAAGCTGCCACGGGCTTTGGATTTCTGTGCCAGCAAATTGCTGCACTTGGGCTGTGCCAGAACAGGGAAATGTCCAGATCTGGGCACTGGCAGTGCCAGCAAACAGCCCATTTCAGGCTCCAGGCTCCAGGAAGGACTGGATCTGGATGCCTTCCTCTTTTCTTTTCTTCTTTCCTTCCTTCTTTCTTGGGATCCTGCTGCCAGCAAACTCCAGATTGGGCAGTGATGGCAAGGGGAAATTGCCAGGTTTTAGCTTTCTTTGCCAGCAAATTCTAGGCATGGGTGGTGCCAGAAGAGGGAAATTGCCAGATGTGGGCACTGGCAGTGCCAGCGCACACCAGATCTGGGTGGGGAATGTGCCAGCACCAGGAAATTGCCAAATGTGAACTTTCAGTGCCAGCATATTGCTGGAATTATGCTGTGCAGGCATCTGAAAAATTCTGGATCTGGACACTGTGGTGTCAGCAAACACAAGATTGGGTTGCTGTAGGTACCAGGTATTTGCAAGGTTTTGTCTTTCTTTGACAGAAAATTCCTAGACTTGGGCTGTACTGGCACTGGGAAATTCCCGCATCTGGGCACTGGGGGTGCCAGCAAACACCGGATCTTGGCATTGCCAATGACGGTAGCAGGGAATTGCCAGATTGTGGCTTTCTTTATCAGAAAATTGCTGGACTTGGCTCTGCCAGAACAGGGAAATATCCAGATGTGAGCACTGGCAGTGGCAGCAAACACCAGGTCTGGGCACCTGTATTGGCATCAGGAAATTGCCAGATTTTGGCTTTCTGTGCCAGCAAATTGCTGGACTTGGCTGTGCCAGCACTGAGAAATTTCCAGATCTGGGCACTTGTGCAGCAAACACCAGACCTGGGTGGTGCTGGTGGCAGCACCGGGAAGCTGCTGGGTTCTGGCTTTCTTTGCCAGAAAATTGCTGCATTTAGGTTTTGCTGGCACTGAGAAATTTCCAGATGCTAATTTTCCAGTGCCAGCAAACTGCTGGAATTAGGCTGTGCAGGCATCTGAAACATTCCCAGTCTGGGTAGTGGTGGTGTCAGCAAACCCGAGATCGGTTTGCTGTAGGTACCAGGTCTTTGCTTGGTTTTGGCTTTCTTTGCCAGCAAATTGCTGCACTTGGGCTGTGCCAGAATAGGGAAATATCAAGATCTGGGAACTGGCAGTGCCAGCAAACACCACATTTCAGGAAGGACTGGATCTGGACCCATTCCCTCCCTGCCTCCCACCCTCAGCAAGGTGCCAGAGGGGCTGGACAGCAGCCAAGCACAAAGGGACCTGCAGAGACTGATGGACAGCAGGCTGGACATGAGGCAGCAGTGTGCCCGGGTGGCCAAGAAGGCCAATGGCTCCTGGCCTGGCTCAGGAATGGTGTGGCCAGCAGGAGCAGGGCAGGGATTCTTCCCCTGTGCTCAGCACTGCTTGGGCAGCACCTCAAGTGCTGTGTCCAGTTCTGGGCCCCCAATTTAGGAAGGACATGGAGGGGCTGGAGCGTGTCCAGAGAAGGGCAACAAGGCTGGGGGGGGATCTGGAACACAAGAGCTTTGAGGAGCAGCTGAGAGAGCTGGGCTTGTTTATCCTGGAGAAGAGGAGGCCCAGGGGAGACAAGGCGGTGTCAGGGCACAGGTTGGACTTGATGATCTCCATGGCCTGTTCCACCCTTGCTGATTCTGGGATTCCATGAAACCAGCCTTGGAGCAGTTGCAGGATGAGCCCTGGGCCTCCTATTGAGAAGCTTCAGCAGCCCAGGTCCCTCAGCTTCTCCTGCCAGCCCCAAAGCCCATCCTGTCAGTCCTGCAGAGCCTCTGCAGCTCCTCCTCACTGCCCAGAACAGGGAGCCCCAGAGCCAGACACAGCAGCCCAGATGTGCCCCCCTGGCCTGGGGTGCCTCTGGCAAGGGAGCAGCACCAGGCACTGCAGGAGCCTGCAGACAATTGATCTGAAGGCCAAACCTCCTTAGCTCCTTCTGGAAGAGCAGGAACAGTTCCTCATTCGAGTGTGGTGGAATGCTGGGCACCACAGCTCCAGGTGAGGACTGGACACAAGTTTGCTCCTACTGAGTGCTGTGATGGGTTCTGCAGGAGCTCTGGCCTCCTCCTGTGCTTGCCAGGCACAATGAGGAGAGAAGGAGCCAAGTGCACTGATGTGGGAAATGGATTTGTAGAAAGCTTTTAGGGCCTAATAGAAGGCCCACAAAGTATGCATCTGTATATAACCCTTGAGACAGGAAACGCTAACTTAAAAATGCCATGGAATAGGACAGATATTGTTGAGAGAGAAATGGAGCTGGAAAAAAGTTTCAAAAGATGGCCTTGCAAATAAGACTTTGGAAAAACAGAGCTATGAAAGATGCATTGTAGTGGGACACACAAGAGGTAGTTTTAAATAATTGGCTTTAAGGCATCTACAACATGGCATGGCAAAAAGCTGATAGACCAAGAAATACTGTAATTAGGAAATAGTTGGCTTCTTAACTGTGATGGCGTGAATTATAACATCTGTATTGTCTCACCCTTCTAATGAGACTGAAAATGGAATAAAAGTTATTAAAACACCTCTCAGTTTCCCCATCTCTAGGTCAAGAAAAGAGTATTATCCAACACACTGACACACCTTTGCCCTGAGCATAACCCAGCCTGGACCAAACACATTGAAAGGTTTCCCCTGTGGCCCATGTCTCGAAACATCAGGTCTGCTGTTTGACAACTCAGGTTGGTTTGGTGTCAAGGAGTTCCCTCAGAAATACTGGGTTTGTCTTCCTCTGTGCCTTCCCCTCAGCAGCCTTGGGGATGCTCCTGTGTGAAGCCATCTGTCTCACACAGTTTGAGACAACTTCAAACAGGATATTGTGCAATAAGTCGTCTCCTCTAAAGTGTTCCAACAATCCCTTTCCAGCAACAGGAAATTATTACTAATAGATGAAAGTGGAAAACTCCCAACAGTTTATTAACAAACAGAATCCCCCCATGGCATGTGTTACAAGAAGGCGCCGGGGTCTCTCTCGGAAGAACAGGAGCCGTCACGGAGCAGTTCCAGCAGCTGATGGAAGCTCGGGGGCTCGTCCAGCGTTGGCTTTCTCCCATGGCAGAGCTCCATGGGGCGGGCAGGGCAGTGAAGCAGCTGGGCTGGAGCCCCTCGCTGCCTTTTCTCCCCGGCGTGGCTCAGCTCACAGACTCTCGGGCTGGGAGCGGGGCCGCTCCGCTCCGGCCGGCACCGTGTCCCTGGGCTTGGACAAACAGTTTCCTGCCAGGAGAGCCCTGCACACTGCTCCACAGATCTTTCATAAAGGCCCAAACCAACTCCAAACACTCTGTCTGCAGCAGCTTTTCACAAAGGGCTGCAGAAATCCAGGACAGCTGCACGTGAGTGTTGGAAGGCTCTTGTCTTGTTCCTGACATCAGAATTCTTGGTGATCTTGTGCAATTTTATTCAGATGTAACATGACAGCTAAGGTTTTTTTGTTATAATACTTTATGATGAATAACAAGCCTTGGGAGCATGAGGTACAGGACTGACATGCGAAAGCATGAGCATATCCTCCAAAGTGGCCAGTTTAATTGTCCATTTTATTACTCTTATATTTACTCCACACTAATAAGGAAAACCCAGCTTTGCTTGGAGGCAAAACAGGCAT
Source organism: Melozone crissalis (assembly GCF_028551555.1). Classification (NCBI taxonomy): domain Eukaryota; kingdom Metazoa; phylum Chordata; class Aves; order Passeriformes; family Passerellidae; genus Melozone; species Melozone crissalis. The sequence continues at coordinate 7,082,522 of NW_026535824.1, forward strand.
GGGATACACTACAGTCCCTCGCAGGCTCAGCAGGGCTGGCAGTGACACAGCAGGCAGTCTTCTTCATTGTGAACCACTACAGAGCTACATCCCAATCTAGTTTAAGTAGCGTGGTATTATTAAGAGCTCCTTTTCTGCATGAGACACAAAAAGGAGATCCCAAATGATTTTCATGCAAGCATGCAGTAAAGAACTGGTCCTGCTATCCTAACGAAGTGTTTGCTTTGGCAATTACACTCTTCCCATTCATCTTTTGATGCAGACACTTCAGGTTTTCCCCTACACCCCTGCAAGGCTGGCAGTCGCTGTTTCCCATTTCCTGTTCTTCCCTAGAGATGGTGCAGTGGCTGCTTTGAAACAAAAAAGCCCTGAGATCTGGACAGCTTGAAGGAGCATGAAATTCTAATTAGGTGCTCATATTGGTAACACCCAGGTCTGCACTGCCCAGTCCTCAGAAGCAGCAGCAGCAGCAGGACCATGCATCATTCTTGTTGGTGGATGTTCATGCTTCTGGTGTGCAAGAGCAATGACTTTGAGGAGGGACAAAAATGCCCCTCTTCAAACAGTGGCTGTGCAAGGAGGTGTGAAGTTTCACAGCCTTTTCTAGGATATTTTAGAAACATCTAAGAGAATATTGTGGCATGGAGTAGGTCACTAAATTTGCCTCCAGAGAAATCCCCAAAGGGCACATTCACTCTGCTGCTGATGGCAACCCCATAAGCTCATGGACCAATTTTCCCTGCAACGTGCCACCCTGCCTGGGCTTTACTAGGCTGGGACTAGACCCAGAGCTAAGCAAGCACATGCAGCCAGGTGACATTGTGTGACAACAGAAGCTGGCAACCATGAGCACTTTGCTGTCAGAAGGTTACAGTTTGCACTGGGCCCAGAAGTGTTTTTCCCTAAGGCAAAGCAAATTGAAATGTGAAGTTTCAAAGCTTCAAATGACTATGAAAGGAAACTGCAGAATAATTTCTGGATGGGCAGCATTGTCAATGATCATGCAGCCCACCAACAGCTGGAGCTGAATCCAGAATTGCTTCTTCCAACTGTGCAGGAATTCATTCCCCTGGCAAGCACTGGTCCATGGGAACAAATGATCCCCTAGCTCTGGGCTGAATGGCGCTCAGGCTGCAGTGCAGATTTGAGGAACCCTTGTCACTTGTTATTGGCCTCCCAGTGCACTCATCCTTCTGCAAACAAGGGGCAAACAACACAGCTGCACTGCTGTCCCCAGTAATATACATACAGGTGGCTTTTCCAAAGCAGTGCATCATTTCCCAGTGAAATACATGACCTCTTCATACCTATCGAATTGTGATTGAAGACACCTGTGAGCCAGATCTGTGGGAGATTGCAAAGGAGCAAAGCTTTGGCATTTGGGCACACTTCTCTTGGTTTCTTTGCTCAGGCCTTTGGTGAGCACAGAACACACCTAGGTAGAAAACCTTTGACTAGACAGGATCTTTTGGATCCATTGTCCCCCAAATGTGTGGCCCTCTTACAATGACAAGTTTAAAATAGCAGCAGAAATGACACAAAGAAAACATGGCCAAAGAGGAAGAGGAGAAGCCCAATGAGGAAAGGATGTGGTGAGGCACTGGCACATTGAGTGAGCTGCACTCCCATAATCTCTAGGCTAGCAGGTCCTGGTCTCACATTCTCCTTTTGGTTTTTTCAATTTTGTTTATTTATTTACTTTTTTTCATCATCAAACTAAAATATATAGAATTAAAAATATGTCATCAAAACTTAAAGATACAATCAAAACACATTAATTCATAACTACATCTAAAGATCAGAACATATGTACAGCTGTAAGTATGAAGCCTAAAACATCAATCCTATTCTTCAAACACTCTCCATACAGGTGGCAGCTTCTTCCTGAGCTTGGAGGAAAGAGAGCTCCTCTGGATGGGAGGCGAGGACTTTGTGGGTGAGGGAACATGGGAAGTGTCCGAGAAAACTTCTCGGTAAGACTGTAACCAGTCAGCTCTGCAAAATGGAGACCCAAAGTTTAACAGAGGCCACCATGCAAACCTAAAGCATCTGAAGCTCCATATTTCATGGGACACATTTCCTGGAAATGTCTATACAGCTGCACAGGGAAACATGCTCCTGCTGGCAGACACTGAGGCAGGCCGGGGCAAACCCTGAGCCACTTGCCCAGAGCTGGCACAGGCACAGCCTGGCCTCTGGGCTGCCCTGGGACAGCAGGGAGCCCAGAGCCCTGTGCTCCCCAGGAATGGCTCAGCTGCACATGCACCCTCCTGCTCCTCTGCCTGCCCCACAGCTCAGCAGCCCTACAGCTCCAGGGGCACTGGCAGCAGCACAGCTCAGTGCAGGGGCACATGCAGGGCACAGCTGTTCCCTGGCACTGTGCACAGCCTCTCTGGGCTGCCACAAGACCCTTCCTGCCAGCAGGGATTGGCCCAGCTCCCCCCTCACCTCTGTGTGAGGCTGAGCCATGATTGCCTTCACCTTGTCCTCCATCTGGAGCTGCTCCAGGTCCCCCATGCCATGACTAGGAAGGGCAATGGAGAGAGCGGGGCCAGATGCACACCCTTCCTTAGGATTTTGTCATTTTTGGCACAGCTCAAAAGGCAAACCCAGAGGTTTCCAACTCAGCGCTTCCTCAGCTTTCTGGAGAACATCTTGCCTTCACCAGCCCAGCATTTTGGAGAGGTTTTCCCGCACATGTGGAGGCTTGCTGGCAGCACATTTCTTCAGCTGGGTGCCCATCACCTTGCAGAGGGCAGAGGCGAGCTTGGTGGCCACGGTGCGGACATTGGCGCTCCGCACAGGCAGCGCCTTGTTCTCCAGGCAGGACCAGAGCACGGGCAGGGCATCGCGCTGGGCGACTTCAGGGCTCCTGGCATGAACCCCCTGCACAAGCACTGCCGGGACAGAGACACAGCTCCTTACCCACCAGCCTCACTGCAAACAAGGATCTGCCTCTGCTTCTGCTTCTTGCCAGCCTCTCTGGCCAAGAGCAGCAAAATAGCACCCAGAGCCCCTTGGTCCAGAAACGGGCAAAGCAGCTGAGCATCCTGGAAACAGAACCACCAACCCCTCAGCACTAATTGCTCCAACCAGAGCCTTGGCCCTGTGGCAGACTTCCTACCTTTCCTAAATTATTTCACAATCTCTTTCTGCATGAACAATGAATGAAATGTCCAATTGCCTTTGATTTCCATTAAGAAATTGTCTAAACCCACACTGAAGATTTGGAAATGCACCATAGAGAGGAAATGGAGAGACTTCTAATAAAAGTGATGATTCCATTTTTGTAACTTTGATGCCAAGTGCCAAATGTCTAATCTGGCTCTTCCCTGTGCTCAGTGGCACACAGCAAGGGGCAGGATTAGAACACACCTCAAAACTCAAGCCCACCAGAGATGGCTGCTGCCTGACAGCTGGATGAGAAACATCAGTGACCAGCTGGGGTCTTTGGCAGAATGCTTTTGGGGATTCCAACAAAGAGCTGTTTCAAACCTCAGGGTGTCTTAGATAATTACTCAGACCCCATTGCCTTGGCATTTGGGCATCTCCACATTTAATGCCACTTCCCCTCCCAATGGTAATGGCATTTTCTCTTATAATATTCACTGAAATAGGGGCATAGAGAAAGAAAAATGCTACACAGGGGACTGAAATGTAACCAAAATATGAGTGTTTTCTCACATTGTCCCTGAAATATCTCTGCTCATTTTCTGAACTAAACTGTATCAAACACAGACAAATATTTACTACCAAAAGGCTTCTTACTTGGCAGATTTGGCTGAGAGAAAAAAAACTGAAATGCTCTGGAGACCATTCTTATTTTCTGATCAGACAAAATGTTATCGAGTAGGCATTTAATATTCTGTGGTGGAAGAGACTTCATTTTCTCTATGCTGTTAATCCATCAGCATTGAAGGAGCTCCTGCAAGTAACCAAAACCAATTCTGCTAAGCAGGAAAGGGTTAAGGTACCCATTTTAAGATGGCAATTCATTTGAGTTTAAATATAATTAAAGATATCGGTGACTACTGAACGTGAGGAACAGCTGTCTGTTCCTACTAAATCTCAGAGAGAACATGTGCTTTTTCTAAAGTAGTCCTAATTTATGGTTAATTCCTTTATTTGAAAAAGAGATCAAAAGAACTGCTAAACTAAATTCCCTATTGCTGGAGATCTGCTTTATTCAAATGCTCTTTAAAGGGCCTTTGACATTCCCAATTGCTGAACATGCCCTTTTGAGATTCCTAATGAAGACACAAAGTGTATTAAACCTTGCATTCAAAGATGTTGGCATATTTAGCAGTGGATTTAGCCCCAGTTCAATCATGGCTATCAATCACCTTCACTACTGTATATTGAGATTATCCTTTTTCCATTCCTTGGCTCTTGCTGACACAGCAAGCTCCTCTGAGGAATCAATTATCAGCTGCATTTGTAGCATTTTGGACAGCGCTGACACAGGCAGACACTGTTTGCACACCCTGAAAGGCTCAGTCCAAGGCCACTCTGACAGCACAGGCAGGGAGCCTCAGCACTCTGCTTCTGTCCCTGTGCCCCAGAGGCTGCCTTGCACTAAACCTGTGCCTCTGATACCTCTGTTGAGTTCTGGCCTAAGCTGTGACCCCCAGGCTCTGCACGGTTCAGCCTCAAAACTTTCCAAGAGAAAAACAAGAAATCTGTGAGGACAAAACAAACTGATGCCCTGAAACAGCACTGGCCACCATTTCCCCTCAAAGATCACAGATGTCCCTGAGCTTCCCAGAGAGGAGCCAGCTGGGGCATTTTTAGCCCTCCCTTTGCTGGAGGTGGTTCTGAGATGCCCCAGTGAGAGCTCAGCCCCAGGCCGAGCACTGCCCCCATCTCAGATGCTGCCCAGCTCTGCAGCAGCCAGGGAAAACCTGCCCAACCCACCTGCCTTGGCCATGGGGCAGCAGGGACAAGCTCAGCACCTCCTGGTTTGGAGGAGCTGCTCTGCTGTCTGCTCACAGGCATTCCCTGTAAATGCTCCCTGGGAAGAGCTCTTGGCTCAGAAGGGGAGGCCATACCTGTGATACGCTCGGTGACATCCAGCAGGGCTTGGCCACTCAGGTGATTCCATTGGTAGCTGAACTCTTTCAGCAGTGACACTTTATCTACAAGGGAAACACAGGTTTCTGCTCACTTTCCTCAGGTCATAGGAGAAAGGGCAGGGCCAACCCCATTTTATAAAATCAAGCACATTTCTGCAGATGTTTGAATCCTATTCTTCTTTCCTTCCAGCATACTTGGCACGGTTTTAAATTCCAAAAGAAAAGCTCTCCTTTCACATTTGTAAATCCAAACTTGTCTGCTGCAGCAGGAGCTGTGTTAAAACATTTCACATCAGGGACCTTGAGAGTTCAGTCACATGGAAGCAGTGAAATGTTTTGCACCCCAGAGCAAAAAGGAAGAGCCCCATACTTGGGTCACAGAAAGGCACTGAGTCAGGCAGTTCCTGAGATCACAGGGCAGCTGGGGAGGAGAAAGTGGAAACTCCCCTTGAAGACCTGCCTCTTCAACACTCCTTTGTTCAGGCATATTCCCCCAGTGCAGCATTCTCAGAGCTGACATAAATCTGTGTGGCACAGGAATTTAGAGCAGCCCTTGCCTATGCAGTTAATTGCTGTGGCCACCTTGCCCCATGCAAAACAACAGGTGGAACAAGGCATCCTTGACAGCTGGGTTTATACCTCTTTGTTCTAAAGAAATGAACTTGGTGAATCACAAGTTCCCCTTTGAAAATAGAAGAAAAGAAGAAAAGTGGAAAATAGGCAGCTAATGCCTCTAATGTAGAGTCTTCCAGGTGGCTGCCCTGCAGAAGCTCTGATGGGTCAGTGTCCCTTCATGCCAACAGCAAAGCTGTTCATTTGGGAAGTCAGACAGGGCCTAAGCAAACTCCAAACCCCTTTGCCTCTGAACTGTAGCAGAGCTGTAGCCCAGGACTTGCTCTTCAGACAAGCAGCACAGAGCCAAGGGCTCCTGGGACTGTTGGGAAATGCTGATCCCTTTCCAGCCTGTTGGGGATGGTGCATAAGGACTGCACCTGCACAGCCTCTGGTGGGAGTCAGCTGCAGTGTTCCACAGACAAGAGCAGCTGTCAAGGCACTCAGCGCTCTCTTGTGCAGGAGAGACAGAGACGAAGCTGAGGAGAGTCCCTGCCAGGGCTCAGCCTTACCCAAATGAGCAATGGATTCTTCCAGTGCTTTCACAGCTGCCCCATGAACCCTGGCATCCTTTGACTTCAGGTTCTTTGTTATTCCTTCCACCAAACCAACGATCACCGGGTTCAAGGCATCTTTCAGGGCTCCTGTGATTTCAGCCAGCACGTCCAGCGCCCTCTGCTTCACTTTCTTTGGCTGTCAGATATTCTCAGGACAGACATAAATAATCAAAAATCTGTGAAGAGAACAAGCAACGTGAAAGCTGGATTCAAATGTCCTTGTTTGAAGAGTGGATGTAGCAGTCAGCAATGTAAAGGATGAAAGTGATCCTTTCTGTCAGGGCAGCACTCGCTTGCACAATTTCACTGTTTTCCTGTGGGCCACTCACTGGAATGGTGGCACAGCCTCATGCTGGTTGAAAGATTTTCTTCTGTTTTTAGGAGGTTTGGCTGGGGACCGAATAGTTCCTATGGTATTTCTCTCCATCTATAAATCATTAAATCAATTCCATTTATTAATGCTAAGAATACCTTTGCTTTGAATGCAAGCAGATGTTTACAATGTCCGGTTTTCTATACAGCTGTCTCAAGTACTGAGGGCAATTATGATTTTACCATGGCTGGAGGAGATCTAAGTTTTCTTTTGTTTGTCTCAGAGGCAGTGTCTGGAGAAGTGCAGGGCTCTGATCAACTCTTCCAGGATCCAGACCATTTCTCTAAGTAACAGGTGGACTTCTGAAATGTAATGTGTTGAACAGTTCTAGGAACATGGATGGAAATGAGTAGCCAGAGCTGTGCCTGTGTAAGAAACGATGGAGTATATAGAAGTATTCTTAAAAAAAACAACTGGGTTTAAACCAACCCAGCCTGATACTTCTCTTCCCTATGCAAACCCATTTTTGGTCTAGGGAACAATTGCCATGCTTTCAGGGGCTGGATTCCCTTCACCCAGCTGGGAGTAGGAGAGAGCAGCAGTTACACCAGCAGAAAATTCTGCCATCATCTGATGAACAGCATCAATAGGCACCTGCCAGACAAATACAGCTGGACTGAAATAACTTGTCCTGAAGCCTGGACCTGAATTACATTTGTCTGGGTAAGAGGGACCAGCGTGTCCCAAACAGCCAGGACAGAGTGCCAAGACACACTGAATTAACTTTGCTGCTACAGGCTCAGGAAAGGAGCTAAATGAAAGGAGCAGTGAAGATACCCTACATACTTGGGCAATGTTAGTGGAGATGAGCTGGGGGCTGGTTTTGCAGAGGTCTCGGAGGAGTTCCACTCCTTCCATCCTTGTCTGAAACCCCTTGGCTTCCAGGAGATGATAAAGCTTCTGGAGCAGCTCCGTTTCTTCCACAGCTGGAGGTGACGTGACCTGGGCTTGTAGACAGTGTAGGAGGTGTCCATCAGAGGGAGATTCCACCCTGGAAAATAAAACCAAATGAGGACCTGGTGGTGATAATTATCGTAGCATGGCATCCCCATAGTGGAAATAATTAGCATTGACTCCATGATTCCAGAAGGCTGATCAATCACTTTATTATACTGTACTGTACTGTACTGTACTGTACTATACTATACTATACTATACTGAAACTCATCACCCTTACAGACAGTCTGATACAGACAGACCAGATTGGTCAATTGAATCCAAAACACCATCACCAGTGGCCAATTAAGAAATTACTCTTTGGTAAATAAATCTCCATAACACATCCCACGTGTTCACAACAACAGGTGCAGCAAGTGCAGGTAAGAATTGTTTCTGATTCTTTTCTCTGATCTTCTCACAGCCTTCCCCAGGACAATGCCTGGGAAAGTTGTGCCTGCTTTTCTCTGTGGAGAGAGCTGCAGCCACAGACAATACCTTCAGTTAAGTGTGAGAAAAACATCTTGAGCAGCTTTCCTAATTATGTGATTTCAAGCTGGAAAATCATGAGGGTCTGAAGAACAACGTGGACCTCATGACAATCACTACAGGAGACAATCTGCCAGTGACATTCTCACCACTGCTCACTCAGGAAAACCAAGGATGAGATGCATCTGATCTATCTTCAGATGGCTGCCAGGGCACACAGGTCACATTGCTTTGTGGAGAAAGAGAGACACTACTGCCAAGTTTAAATGCCTCCTCAGAAGGGATGTGTGTGTCTTAGAATAAGGAAACTCATCACTCTGGAGAAGTGTCTCTACAACCAGGCATGACAATCTGCAAAAGCAGCTCAGATGCATCTGAACAAATGAACAGGGCCATATTTAAAGGATTCAGAAAATCAGTAAGAGAGATAAAAACAGAAACCAGAAATCCCAGAACTACACTCACATTTCATTTGCTTCCCTAGAGATCAGATGCACAGCTTTATAAACCCACTGGGAACAATTCTCCTGGATCAACCTGTCTCTTCCATGAGCACAGGAAGATGCTAGCTGTGCTACTGAGGCATGTGGTCACTTTCCTGCCACTGCTGAGCAAGACAGAGCTAAATAAATCCCCTCTGCTATCAGAGGAGAACAGGTACAAGCAGCTCTGCAACTGCCATGAAGAGACAGCAAGGAGCAAATTCCTGTCTTAAATGCTGATTGCAGCACAGGGGAAAATAAACCAAACATGCTGTCCATCAAGCAAATTACATGGACGGCAGGAATATCAAGACAAAAAGTACACATTCAGACACCCGTTGACTGAAGTTGTTCAGGAATTGCCTTGCTCCTTGCTACTCAAACTTGGTACTGTTTGAGTGTAAGAAAACCATGATTCAGCCTGGACAAAGCACACGGATGAGAACTGCATCTTTGTGGAATGGCATCTTGCTTCCAGACTGAGATTTCTCATCAAAACATCCATCTGAAAACGACTCCACTCAGGTGAAAGAAAAGCCCTGTTTGAATTTACTTGTCCCAAGTCAGGCAGCAGAAACTTGGCCCTCTCCCAGCCTCCACAACACTGCCCTTGCCACTGCCCTGGATCGTCTGAGCTGCAGTCAATGGGTGTCTGTTTGTCTCTCCATTTTTGTGGAAACCCCTCCAGAGAAGTTGTGTTCAGCACAATGCACAAGTAGACATTTTTTATCCTAGAGCATTTGTAGGGAAAGGAAACAATCTGTGGCATTGGTCATCTCTGCCAGAAAGTTCTTCCTGAGGAAGAGACATGTAAAGCTTGCCATGTGCTTTCTCACATCTGACAAAAGTGCTCAGTACCGTTTGCTAGCAGACAATGTGGCCTGGGGCTCCTCTGAGCCATCGTTCCTCTCCTCCACCGGCTCCTTGACAGATGGGCCTTCAGCCTTCTGGTGTTCCATCCCCTACAAAGACATAGAGAAACCCCATCAATCTTTAGAACATAAACCAGGAAATTCCCTGTTGAAAACAGAAGTTAGAACCAGGATCACTGCTACCAAGGCTTAGGGAAACATTTCCTAACTTACAGATGGAAACAGACCAGAGATTCAGTGATGCCAACTCTTTGTTTTCAACACCCCAAGGCAGGTTATGGGTGCTGCCAGACTGAGCAGCAGTCTAAAATCCCAAATTCCTTAGTCTTGAGCAGAAATGGGAATAATGCAAACTGGCAGGCAATGAGTGTTTGTGAAGGAAGCAGCAGAACAAACTGGACTCTTTGGGGGTTGGCGCATTGTGTTGGAAGTCAATTTGGTTCAACACTCACTCTCCCTGTGCCTGCACAAAGGCAAGCTCTCTTCTGTAATGTTAATAATAAATATAAAATCCCCCCCCCATCAAACAAACAGAGGATTTTCCACTGGATGCTGCTGAATTCACCAAGCTTCTTCCAGCTCCACAGGGCTGGACAGCAGGGCAGTATTCCCAGAAGACAGACCGTAATTGTAGTAACTAGGATTGACCTGGACGTCTTTTGTAAATTTGGGAATTTTCTTGGCACTACTACTTCCAGTGTCCTTTGCAAAGACTCTGTTGTCTTCAGAAGCACAATTCTCACTTAATTGCTTTAGAGGGGGCAGAGTAGGGAGAACATGGTGGGGGCTTACGCTTAAATGTAAACCCATTTTCTCCCCTTTCCCTTTCCTCTTTGTGACCAATATTGAAAATATGCAAAACCCCACTTTTCCCCTAATAATATCAGTTCCTTTGTGGTCTGCAGATGAACAGGCTGAGGATTAACAGCTCATTCCCAGGAGCAAAATGATTCAGCAGAAGAGGAATGAGCTAAAGACAGATTGGGTATGTTTGATCTCATATTAGCAGTGGCAATACTTGCACAAAGGAGACATTTCTCCTGCCAAGCACTTACTCTCTTCTTAATTCTTGTCAGAATATCTTCATGGTCACAAGGGGAAAGAGATTGTTCCAAAAGCATTTTAAATTGTTGATGGCTGAGCAACATCTTCACCATCTCCTGTCCAAAATGCCTAAGGAAGGAAGGCAGGAAGGAAACAAAACAAGGTGAACAAACCAAGGAAGAGTGTTAACAGAAGAGGCTGATAACTTAAACTCATCAGGTGCAATCCTTGCAGAGAAGGCATTACCTACTCAGCAAAGAGGGAGATTTACCTCACTTGACACTGCACAGTGCTGTCAGCTGAACACAAGAGGAAAGAGGAGAATGTGGGGCAACAGAAAAATAGCATTTCACTCTGAAACTGGGGGTGTGCTTCTGTGGCATCAAAGCATCCCAGGGAACAAGCAAAACACATCTGCTTTGTTGTCAGAGCCTGTTAGCAGTGTCTTGCTGCCATTGCACAATAATTTGCCTTTCTTTACCTGGCAGGGAAGCCAGGACACAACACCTCATGCATCTTCTTGATTATTCTATACTATGTGTATGCAGAGGGGCAGCTAGTTGCTCGGGTGTTCTTGGCAGCTATTCATGGGAATTTAATCATCAAAGGGAGGGGATTTTGGTGTTTAGGGTTGATTTTGCCACTAGGAAACCACAGTTTTTTTCAAGAAGAAATGTGGAGCTCACTAAGCCACAGATAACAGCATTCTAAAAATCTGCAGAACAGGTTTAGAAAGACTGAATATGTTGGCTAAAGACCCCTGAAATATTTCTAGGCAAGTCTGAAGTTAATGAGAAATTTATGTTTGGGATCCTTCAGTGATGAACATTAGCCACCACTTTGGCTTTGTTTTGTGCACCTAAGGCCAATCAGAACTGTTGGACTGGCTGATCTGAGCTCCTTTGATCTCAGTAAAAAATCCTTCAAGCCACAGGAAAAAGTTGGCAATGCTCCTTTTTGCTGGCCAACCTCAGGTTTCCCAGTACAGCCATTTGCCCAGGCAGCCCAGAGCAGTGGTCACAGTGCCAAGGCTGACAGAGCTCAAGAAGAGTTTGGACAATGCTCTCAAGCACATGGAGTGACTCTTGGGGTGTCCTGCACATGGCCAGGGGATGGACTCGATGATCCTGATGGGCCCTTCCAACTCAGCATATTCCATGATTCTATGACCCTTATTCACACTGTGAGGTAACTTCATTTTCCCTTTAGTTTCCACTCTTGTGTGGTTTCACTTTTATAGCCAGACACAAAACGGTTTTCCTGTTTTGGGAGGTGAAATGAAGATCATTACCTTGTGTCCTTGTGACAGTCCTGAGCAAGCTTCCCTGCCACGTGTGGCAGCCTCTCAGCCCTGGCTGTGCCTGCGAGCTGGGTGACTCCAATTCTCTCCATCAGGGACAGGAGGAGTTGGGCCGCACACTCGCGCACCGGGGCGGGGCGGCTGCTGGGGAGGAGAGAGCAAACCCTGGGCACATACCTGATTCCCACTCTTTCCCATGACTGTTAGAATCCTACCCATTGGCCCAGGCCCTGCTCTAGGAAAACACATCAAGCCCTTTGTGATTCTGCAGCACAACCCAATGAATCTGCTTCTTGCCCGTAACAGCTGCCAGTGCTGTGCTCTCAGATAAGACCTGGTGGGGCTGAGACCAGAGCCCAGTGGATGCTGTGTCTGCCATCACCTGCTGGGACAAAAAGGGCACTGATCCACCCCTCGGTGTGGCTGATCTCAAAGCCCATCCTGGTGTGTCCTGAATGGGGGCAACAGCTTGTCCGGGGCTCAGGCTCACTCTGGCTTCTTCCCATCAGTGCCTGTCAGTGCTCATGCTTGGGCTTTGCCAGCCTTGTTGTGGTCGCTGCCCTGTCCCTGAGGGCTGGAGGGACTGCAGAGGCTGGAGCCTTCCTTAGCTGGGAGAGGGGCATCTTGGAGCTCAGCCTGCTCATAAACAGGTCAGGGTCCTGATGCTGAAAGCCCCGTCAGGATCAGTTACAGCTTGAGCTGCTCTGGTTTACAAATGGGAAGGCATTCCTTTTGCAAATTGCTGAAAGGTGGGGAAGATGTCCTCCTCTCCTGGGATTGCAGGTCCCTGTGCTTTGTTTCCTGTCAAGAGAACTCTTCAAAAGACTGTACAAATCAGTCTCTGTGCTGGCCACTTGTGCTGCAGAGCTGTCTGCCTGGTTGTGGTCGTTGTTACCCCGCCGACCACAAAGGGCTCAGAGCTCCAGGCGCTGGGGCTGCCTTTTGTATCTCCTGGAAGCTGGGATCTCTGCTTTAAAGTCAGCATCTTGCATTTTGTTTCCCTCAGGGAGAATGGTGAACCCCACTGAAAATCCCCATATGAAATACACACATCTGAATTATATTTGCAGCGGGTGAGTCCAACAGCAGTTACTCCTGTACAACCATGGGCCAGGTGTTTTTCTGGTGGAATGTCTATCCAGCGTGAAGTCAGGACAGCTGCAAAGATGTTCACACACTGGGGATAGATTGTCCCATCTCTCAATGCTGCTCAGAATTTGTGAGTGGGCTCAGAAGGCATTGTCAGAGATGCCTTGCTACCGAGGTCTTGCCTGCATCAAGGAACAGGACCTGGAAGGTCTCCTTGTCTCTCAAGTGTGGGACAGCTCTGTATCAATTTCTTTAGCATTTTTTGTATGTCTCAAAATCATACTGGCACACTCATGAAAAGAGAAGAAACTTGCTTGCCTGAAAGAGCAACCTATGCCCTATCAAAGCTGTGAGATAACAGTTCCCAGGAACAATTCTTTCCCCTGGTTTGAAGAAGAAAACACTCTGTGGTTAGGATAGGAACCACACCGTTTAGACAGTGAAACCCAAGAGGAAAGACTAAACTCCCTTTAGAAGTTGAACCCCAGTGCTTCAGGAACAGGCCCAGTGCCCACGCACTTGAGAGGAAAATGCATCATCTGCCTTCTGGCAGAGCCCTCCTGCATCCTGCAGGTTTTGACACTTCCAGCAGAGATTTCCTGTGTGGGCTGGCTTTCACTGCAAGGTCTAAACAGCTTCTCCTTTCTCTGCTTCTGTTTTGTTTCTAGGGGGTTTGGAGATGTTTACAGAGCACTCGACACTGCCACAGGAGGAGAGGTAAATGTCAACAGCCTCTGCAGACTCTGCTGCACTCGAGGGCTTTCCCCTCTGGTGTGAGCTGTGGCTGGAGCTTTGGGCAGAGCTGTGCTGAAAAGGCACAAGAAGCACAGACTGGTGCCAGCCCACAGAACACATTTGGGACTTTGTCCTCCTCAGCTGCCAGAAGGAAGGCACGGAGGGCAGCGGTTCCTTTCAGAGAAGGACGCGCTCACTCGCTCTCCATTGCTAAAACAAAGGTGGTGCCTTTGAGCACCTCACTGCTCTTTGGGGCTACAGCTTCAGAGTCCTGAATTCTCATTTCTGGCTGCCAGCAAATCCATCTGAAAGTTACTGGTAGTTCCTTGGCCACCTGCAGTGCTGCTCTTGGGAACTGCACGTAGGGAGAGATCTGCAAGGCGTCCCTGAAAGCCCTAAGCCCTGCCCATATCCCAAGATGTATCCATAGAGTATTAAGGCATGGATTACTTCTTCTGAGTCCCAAACAAAGCAGCAGAGAGTGTGGTCAGAGGTTTGTGGGTGATAACTGAGACACTGCTGTTACCAAGTGGTCAAGGCAAAATGTCAGTGCCCCCACGTGTCCTGTAACTGGCTCCCAAGGGAGCAGAGAAATGGGCTGTTGGAATGTCAGTTCCTAATGACTGCAGTGCCTAATCACAAGGCAATTTGGCACAGCTCAGCCGTGTCATTGCAAAATCACTCGCTCCACGTGCCTTGTGGTCTCGTGCCACCAACCTCCCAAGTTACTGATTTTCAATGTCATTTTAGGTGGCAATTAAAAACATAAATCTTCAAGGAGTGAGGAGGAAGGAGCTAACCTTTAATGAAATAATGATCATGAAGAGGTATAGGAGTCCCAATGTTGTGAATTATTTAGACAGGTGAGAGGCCATGGTCTTATCCCATGGATGTGTGTTTACATAAAGCAAACATTAGAGGTTAAAAACCCACTTTGGTCAGTGGCAGCAAGTAAAGCTGTTAATTTTTATTTATTCATATTTCTCTACTCATCTCCAATGGATGAGAAGAGAGTGCATCTTGTCTGCATGAGTCTTCCCTGGCACACCTAGTTTGATAATTACTCCAAAATTATTCAATACCTGGATCAGCTGTATCTTCCTAACTCAATACCCTCAAAGTTCACTGCCTCCACATTTATTTGGGATTGATTTTTTAAAGTTTCTTAAGTGCAGATGAAGCATCCTAAAGTGGATTTCCCTTGGATTGTTGCCCCTCTTTGCCATTGCTATGCATGCCAGGAAGACTAGGTGCTTATTTCCAGAAACACCATGCCTGACAGGTTTTTTATCTGGGCTGTTTCTAAACTGCACTTTTCATTTGCTGCCCATCTAAGACATCTCCTTTTTCACAGGTGTGTCTTTCTCTCTGAGACTGCACAGATTGCAAACAATGCACAGCCAAGAGGGAATATCTATTCCTTTGATTCTGTCCTGGTGACAAAGGCATCTGGAAATAAGAAACCTGGAAGCAAAAATCAATGTAGCCATGCATGTTCATCTCCATGCCCTTGTTTCCTTCTTTCAGCTACCTTCTAGGCGAGGAACTCTTGCTGGTTATAGAGTACATGGATGGAGGTGTCCTGAGTGATATCGTCAGCCAGACCTGCCTGTCTGAAGATGAGACAGCAGCCATCAGTCGGGAGGTCAGCAATCCCATCTGTGTTTCCAAGGGCTTGGGCAGGATTGTCTGGGAAACAGGGGCTCAGAACAGGAGAGGTTTCCTGTGCCAAGCTTTGTTTCTGTGCTGCTGGTATGCTATGGGCAAGTAAAAGCATCTCAAGTGAAAGGCCTGCCAGTGCCCCTGCACTCCCTGTACTCAGTGCCAGTACTCTTATCTCCTGCTGTTGTATTCTCGCTCTGTCTCTTGTATTTGTATTTGCTGTCCTCCACTTTGCCTCTCTAAATGTTTGCCTGGAGTCTGTCTTCACTGCATTCCTTGCCTGTGAAAGCAAAGGTGCTGGTGGCAGGATTTGAAACAAACAGCAAAGAAAAAAGAGAGAGACTCGTTTCTCTCAGTCCTCAGCTAAAAAGGATAGGAGTGCAGCCACAATGCTCTTTGCTTCTGAGCACATGCACTGCAGCAGGAGTCATCCTGGCTGGTTGGCAGGGGACAGCCTACAACAGCAGGTGCTGTTGCTCTTTCAAAAGCTGACGTGCCTTTCCTCAGAAAGGTCCTGCTCTGCAGGTGTTGGAGCAGCAAGCTCTTCCTCTCAGTGGCCATTACTGTTCTGTCATTACTCCCCATTCCCCTGGAGAGGGAATCTTTCAGATTCTTTGTTTCCTTTCTTGTGTGATGAAATCACATCACTCATTTTTGCCCTTCTGTTTCTGTTTTCTCGCTCAGTGCCTGCAAGGACTGGATTTTCTTCATTCAAACGATGTGATCCATCGAGATGTGAAGAGTGACAACATCCTTCTCAAAACCGACGGTTCTGTCAAACTGGGTCAGTATATTCTTGGTCAGGTGCAGCATTCCAGGGATGTGGGTGTGGGGCTGCTTGGAGTGACTGCCAGCTCCCCAAAAATGGTGCTAGTGGCAGTGCAGGGACCCCTGCTGCGAGCTGAAGGCACAGTTGCAACATGCACAGAGGTATAAGGAACCACAAGCAGTCAAGAGTGGCCTTGCTCTGTGTGTGTCCCTTCCAGAGGGAGGGAGTTACAAGTCCAAAGTTTCCAAAGAACAAAAGCCACTGCTAGAGGCAGTGAAAAAAATGGGGGGATTTTTAAAGTCACCAATGCCAGGAGATTCAACAGCACATTTTCAAACTTCCACTGGGGAATTCTTTTGCTTGCTTTCCTAATTGCACAGAATTCAGATAAAACCAGTATTTTGTTTTCTCCTTAGCTGATTTTGGCCTTGCTACTCAGCTCACCCCTGAGCAGAGCAGATGGTGCTCGGTAACCGGGACTCCTTGGTGGATGGCACCTGAAGTGGTGACAGGTCAACCATATGGCCCCAAAGTGGACATATGGTCTTTTGGAATTGTGGGAATTGAAATGATAGAACAAGAACCTCCTTACCTGAGTGAAAGTTCTGGCACGGTAAGGAGCAAATACTCACTGATCCCACTGTCTTTCTCACCTGTCCCATGTCCTGTGTGCCACTGGACAAAATCCCATTGCCATCCGCTGGAACTACTTCCACCAAGGTCCCCTCCTACAAATGTCCCTGCAACACATCAGCATCTGCTGTACTTTTGGTTGTATCAGTGGGGAATTCAAGCCTTACCACATGCAAACAAACTCCAAACAAACAAAGTGTTCTCAGGCAACACTTTCATTTGGGTTAGTGGTTCCAGTTCTTTTGTCTGTGTAGATGGCTTAATAACAGGAAAAAGGCATCTTAAAAGTGTTGTTATATTTCCATAAATGAAGGAAGGAAACCCAACCCCAAACCCAACAAAGTTTCTAAAACCGTGGTCTTTAGAGAGGAACCTAACCCTGTGTGCAGTTTCTTCTCACTGGGAAACATGGGCATGAGAGTGTAAAGGCCACAGAGTCTCTTCTGCTTCTTGTGCGGTGCTGCTGAAACACTCAGTGACCGTGTTTCTCTCCCAGCCCAAGCAACATTCTGCACATCACCAAGCCAGAGCCTGGTGATGCGGAGAGCCTGCCAAAACCTCCCAGTGATTCCTGGCACTTTCTGGGATGGGCCTACCATTCATGCATTGACTTGAGTAGCCAAATGAGCAGAGGGTGGCCATAGGGATGGAACCTCTCCTTCTTCTGACGTAGACAATTTTTCTTTTGCTGCAAAAATGGGAAGCTGAAATTTTCAGACTGCTGAGAGACAGAGCTGCAGGTGGCTCCTGTGTGCCCAAGCAGGCATTTTCATCCCAATACATTTGTGCAGGCATCCTAATGTGTCTGTGTTGAAGAGGAGATTGTAAATGTTTGTTTCCCTACCTGGGTATTAACTGATGGATTTCCTTTCTTTTCTTCCAATTACCATTGTTTTCAAGAACAGCACAAAAAGCCTGATGAGTTTTGTTCTAGGGTACGTGCGCTTAAAGGACCAAAAAGCACTGCAGAGATGCCTTTCATGTACTAACCCTTGAAATTAGTTAGTATAGCAAAGTCCCTCTTCCAAAAAGCCTCTCAAGCTGGCATGAATCCTCAGAGAAGCAAATGTCCTTTTGCTGATGTAGTTCCCACTAACTAGGTCAGGCAATGAAATCAGCTGCCAAGGCAAGATCTGAGGGATAGTGGAAAAGCTGTGGCTGCATCGGGGCTTGGGTTTTTGGTTGGTAAAGGAAAGTCATCTCTGGGTCTGTGCCAGGGCAGAAACTGCCACTGAAGAACAGAGGTTAAACAAAGGGATCTGGGAGAGCCTTAGAGATGTGAAAGCAGGAGGTGGAGCCTGGTGTCTCCTTTTTCTCCAGGCTACACACCTGATAGCCACAGTAGGGACTCCACAGCTGCGGCAGCCCAAGCTCCTCTCGGCTTTGCTGCGTGACTTCCTGAGCTGCTGCCTGCAGACAGACGAGGAGCAGCGCTGGTCTGCCAAGGAGCTCCTGCAGGTAAAATGTGAAGGGGCTGCAGGTGAAACAGGCTCTGAGGGATGGGCTCCTCTTCCACTCAAGTCCAAGGCAGCAGATGAGCCCCCTTCCTCCTCACCTCCACTCTTGCTGCTCTTCAAATGAAAATGGTGAGGAATCCTAGACTGGGCTGGGCTGGCAGGGCCCTGTAAAGGTCCTATGGTGCAAGTGTCCTGCAATAAGCAGAGACATCTTTAAAGAGATCAGGTTGCTCAGAGCCCTTTGCCACCAGAGCTGGAATGGTTGCAGGGATGGAGCTCCTACAAGCTCTTGGGGCAAGCTGTGCCAGGGTGGCACCATGCTCCCAGTAAACAAGTTCTTCCTTAGACCTACTCTGATTAGATGCCCTTTGTGTTTAAAAATATTTGTCCACATCCTATTGTAACTGGCCCTGTTAAAAAAGATGTCCCCCACTTTCTTCAAAGCCACTGTGAAGTCTTGGAAAGTGGCAATAAAGTCTCCCCGGGGCCTGTTCTTCACAAAACTGAATAACTCCAGCTCCCTCTGCATTTCCTGACAGGAGAGGTGCTCTGTCCTCTGACTGTTTCTGTTGCCCTCTTTTGTGATTTGTTGGAGTGTTCAGTTTTATCTAAAGGCAAAAGAATTGAAGTAGAGCAATGTGGGGTACAGAGACATGAAATGGTGGTGGAGGAACCCAAGGAAGCCAGTCCCAGCCTAGGGGTCAGAGATTTGGCTGTGGGCAGGAGGGGCTGTGGGGGGCTCACTGTGAGCCTCTGAGGGGCCCTGGTTTGTGCCCCCCCGCCCATCCTCAGAGGTTTCTGCCATGCAAACAGGGACAGCTGGGAGGGACTTGTCCCAGCCCCATCTGCTGCCTGGCACGCTCAAGCAGACGGGAACTGCGCCAGGGTTACTGCCAGGTTGTGTGGCAGAGAGGGAACTGCAGGGCCCAGTGCCACTGGGCTGGCCCTGCTGGGAAGGAAGGTGCCATCCAGCACACGAGGGCCAGGGTATGGAAAGGTAGACACTGCTTTCTGTCCCTGTGGGAATCAGCACAGTGCCTGTCTTTCAAAGGCAGGGGCCTGTGTGAGTCATTGGAGTTTCCTGAAAGGAAGAAAACCCAGGGACAGAAAGCGCCATTTCTAGAGCACTGGCAGGGCCAAAATCCCAGCATGATGAAGACATCACAATAAACAGATGAGTGGGATTCTGGGCCAGGATTGCCTGTGATGGCAAGGTCTTGCACACTGGAGATGACTGGGGAGCAGATGGTCCCATTGCTCCTCTTTCTGGATCTTTCCAGGAACTTGATGTATCCTGATTGAGTCCCTGAAGCAATGAGCTTGGAAAGTAATGGTTCACTGTTCTTTGTTGTATTTTTTTTTCCGGTGGACAGCATCCATTTGTAACTTCAGCCAAGCCACCATTCATCCTGGCACAACTCATCAACTCAGTGAAGAAGATGAAAAACCCTAACCCTAAACCCTAACCCTAAACCCTAACCCTAACCTTAAATGCTAACCCAAACCGAAACCCTAACCCTGTCCCTATCTCTAACCCTTACCCTATCCCTAACCTTACCCTAACCCCAACCCTAAGTCTAAGCCTAGGCCTAAACCTAAGCCTAAGCCTAAACCTAAGCCTAAACCTAAACCTAAGCCTAAGCCTAAGCCTAACTCTAACCCTAACCCTAGGAGACGAGAACATAGCAATCATGTCAAGATGTTATCTCTGTTACCAATTAAGAGTAGGATTGTAGAGTAGGATTGCTGAACAGATTTGTAGCATAGAATTATAGATTAGAGTTGTAATTAATAAAGTTTCTGAAACATCAACTCATTTGGAAGATTCTCCTCCTTCTGGCCCCTTCAGAAAATTCAACATTTCCTTCTGAATTACCAATTGTTTTTTATTGGTGCTAAGTCACACATATGGCTTCTTTTGTATGGTTCGTAAGTGAGGAGGGCTCCTCTTCATTCATCCTCTCCAGACCACACTGCCTTTGGAATATGAGCCACTGGCTGGTTATGGCACAGCTGTGGTATTTCTAGTTGAGGCAGTAAGGGCAATGGCATTTGAAGGCAAAACCAAAGGAAGAATGAGGCAGCCCAAACATCTTGTGCAGATGCAGGCCTTCAGCTGTGACTGCAGAGCATTGGGGTTCCTGCCACTTGGATTTGTATCCCTAAATGCAATAATCTCTTTGGCTGGAGGAGAGCCTTGCTCAAGTGAGAAAGCAGAAAGATCAGAGAGGGTGCTCGGGAAGGTCTCCTGTGGTGCAGAGCTGTCAGCGCCTGTGAGGTGAGAGCGGGCCCGGCCTTGCCCGGGCTGGAGCCCCAGCAGAGCCCCGGCAGAGGCCGGAGCAGCCTGAGCCCCGGCAGAGGCAGGCTGGAAGGAGGCCCTTGGAGCTGCAAGAGGCAGCAGCCGGGCCCTGGGTGCCTCTTGCTGGGAGCGGGCGAATCCTCCGCTCTCAGAGCCCAGGTGGCAGCTGGCTGCTGCCGAGGGGAAGCGCAGCCATGCTGGGCACAGCCCGGCCTGGAGGCATTGGCCGTCTGGAGTGTGCCCAGGAGCAGGGAAAGGCCAAGGGCAGCTGCGGGCTGCTGGGCTGGCTGAGGATTCCTCCTCTTCTGCCGGCTGCCCTGCAACCCCTGGCAAAGGCCAGCAGTGTGTGCAGCACTCTGAGCACCGTGGGAGGGAGCCGGGGTGCTCGGCAGGCTGGAGCACAGGGCAGCTCCTTCAGGCCCGGCACTTGTGCCAGGGGAAGCGAGGCCAGCGTGAGGCAGGGACAGCTTGGCAGGGCACATCTGCAGGAGCCAGCGCCTCACGCAGCTCTGGGAGGAAGCGCCTGCAACCCTGCAGTTCTGCACTGAGCCTGAGCAAAGGTGTGAGATGCAGAGTGATTGGTAGAAATATTCAGGCCCACCAGGCCAGCCTGCTTTGTGCTTTGTGGCGCACAGCATGCGCTGTGCAATGCAGCTCTGAGCTGCTGGGAGAGAGGGAATCGGGGATGTGCCTGAGGTTTGTGCTTGTGGAGTGAACTGATTTGGAAGGGGGCAGAAGGGTTTGAGCAGGCAATTTGTGTTTTCTTCATTAATTTCTGAAAGAAAGTCATAATCTGTTGCACACAGGTAGGGTTATTAGAAAAGAAAGGCCTTATAAAATCAGGCCCTACTACAGTAAATTCCCAGATAGCCTGTTACATCTTCTACGTGCAGCCAGCTAACTTCCCATGGGAACAGTCATGAGTGCAGTTAGCACAACAAGCTATTGTGCTAAGAAAACTGTTTGCATCTGTAATAAACAAGAAATCTCTCCCATGAGCATCCACAAAAAAAAATGTAATCACCTGAGTAAGAGTGAGTCTTAAAAAGAGTGAGTCTTTGCATGTACATACTAATACACCTTCTAAGCAATAAATTGTGTGGCAAGGAAACTACCAGCCAGCTGGACTGAACATGAGATCTGTGAAAACCCTGTAAAAATGAGTTATGTGAATAAAGAATTGGCTTTCCCTGCTTGAAGAAACTGAGTCCCAGCTGTTTTATTGACACAGCAATGTGGCTTCACTCAGCAAGAGCACTTGCAGGGTGTATTGATGAAACGCTTGTGTTTGATTCCCAGAATAGGAAGAAGAGGCGTGTAACAAACAGGGCTTAGTCTTGTGAATTCTTTTAGCTTTAACAGGAGTGCTGAAGCCTGTATTCCCCCACTGCAGTGCTTACTGTGTGCAACTGGCGATCTTGGCCTTGAGAATAAGGAGAGTGCTCCTGCTAAGAACATAGCTGGAATGCATTCAAAGGGAAGAAAGTGTTTTTAGGAGGCTCTTGACCACCAAAGGAGAATTTGAGGAATGGGAATATTGCCCAAATGACTGTGTCAGCAACCAGAGACGTGCCCGAAGCCCTGCCATATTTGATCCATGTTTGAGCAGGTTGACAAGACAGTGAAGGAAAGTGTCTTGTTTAACATGGGGGACCTTGACCCTTGAAAGAGAAACAATGTATTGGTCAATCGGTGGGCAGTCAAGCTGTGAAAGGGGAACAATGGAGCCGTCAGTGGCAGGGAGTCATGGAGTCATCCTGAGCCATCATCTCACACGCCAGCCATGTGTGAGCTGGTGCTAACTGGGAAAATTCCACTCCTGAGCAGGAGATACAAGGCCTGGTTCTGAGCTGGAAGGGTGAGAAGGATATGATGCACAGCGTTTTGATCCAGGGGATGTCCTGGAAGTGCACTGCCTAACTGCCCCTGCTGCCGAGCACCACGCTCCATCTCCTTCTCCTGCTCAGCGGATTTTTGGGAATCCAGGGGTTGGTATGTATTATTTGCTACTGCAACTAATGGAATAAAGTTGCTTTGCAAGCCCAGTTGTGTCTTAGGTTCTTTTGTGCATGGATCGCCTCCTGAACCTGTGGCAACGACCAGCAGGGACCTACAGGACACTCCTCTTCTCATGTCAGTAAATTCTGAGAAGTGATTGAAATATGTCAATAAATTTGAGGCAATGTTTAGCCTATGAGTTTCAGCAAAGTATTGAATATGTCTTAGTTCCATGGATACAAAACGGGTAGGTGAGATTGCTGGGTGTGCAGGGCTTAGGGAAGTGATTCCCTATGCACCCACCACTGAAACAAAATAATGCCTCCTTTCTAGCCCAGAGCTGGCAACAGGGATCAGGCCCTGCTTGGAAACTTTCGTTTTGGCAACTTCTGTTAGCAGGTAAGAAAGGTCAAAATGAAACATTTTCCAGCTGGTTTATCCTTTTAGGCACCAAAGCTCTGTGCCACGGGTGGCCTGGGTGTGTGCAGAGCAATGCAGCCCCCACAAAGCCCTTGGTTTCCCCTCAAGTTGCCAGTTTGACTGCTTCCAAAGGGGAAGAAAGGCAGAGATGTACATCCACAGGAACCCTGGGCTGTGGGCCATTTTCTTGGTCTGGTTTCCTTTGCTTGTATCCCATCTGAGTGCTCAGCTGGGGTACAGACTGTAGGTGCTTGGGGCACTCTTGGAGCTCCTCTTGGATCCCCTGAACAAAAGGGTTTGGCCCATGAGGGGAATTTGTGCTGCTTTGTGACAGAGAAAAACTTCCCAGGCTCTTCTGTGTTTGCTGTAGGGAAGGTTGGTTATTGCTTGGCATAAATTCACAGACCAACATGGAGCGTTTGCTTTGTGATGTCAGGGCATGGTTGCCACGTTGTCATAGTGGCATCAGAAGGTTGCCTTGGTGCATGGAAGGCCTGAGTGTCAGAGCAGCCCTAGGCTTGCTGAGAGCAGGAGTCCCCCCCAGTCCAAGCATTTGTCAGTGGGAAGCTGCCCACTGACAAGAGGCTTGTTCTTTTAGTGTTGGGGCAAACTTGCACAACACTAATAGCATGATTCACCACATTGCCAAAGCAGCTTTTGCTGCTTGTGGCGTTTCCTTTTCTATTTATTATATGACACACTTTGCACGTAAGAGGTTTCCCTTCTGCTTAGGTTAGGGTGTAAACTAACTTGGCATTTGTAGGTCTTCCTGCTCTTTCTTAGTGGCTGAGTTTCTGATTTTGAAAGAGAAAGAGCATTAGGATACCACTGCTTTGGTAAAGCTCCTGCCAAGGCTTTTAGCTAAAAAGGGGGTGTCTGTAGCCACAGGAGCAGCATTTGCAGGGGAACCTGCAGGGCTTCCGTTCCCTCCACAGGAGAGTCTGTGGCAGCAGAGTCTGTCAATTCCTCAGTTTCTGGGACAAGCAAGACAGCTTTGAAAATGTAGACTGGCAGACCTTCTTGGAATGCCTTTTAAAATCTCTGCAGTTGTTCCCAGAATTCAGGGAAAGCTTCTTTCTTCCTCAATTTTGTCATGAAAGGATTTGACTGTCTAACTTGAGCCTTTACCAAGTGCTTAACTAGTGATTCTCTTTGCAAGGAAGTGCAATCTATAAAGCAGTGAGTGTCTGTCACAGCTCAGGGGGATTTTGGGGAAGCATTTCTGGGCAAGCATTTCCAGCAAATTAAAGAGAATTAGTGCATGCAACTGATTAAAAAAAAAAAAAAAAAAAACAAAAAAACCCAGAAGGAGTGGATTTAAAAAGCTGTTTTATGTCTTTGGTAGAACAGGAGCATTGAGTGTTAAAGAACAATTTGGATTTTCTTGGTCATGTTTGTATTCATTTACTGGTTAAACAGGCTGAAGTGTAGGCAAAAGCAAGAATATTGTCCATATTGTCCATATCCCTTGCTGGCTGTGTGAATGAAATGTGTCTGCTGGAGGGATGTTGTGACATGGGAAATCATCTCTGTTTGGGCTGACTTGTTCTGTGGGATTCAGCAGCCCAGGCAGTTTTCTGACAGCATCTGCTTCATTTTCCCTTCCCACTAAAGGTCACATGAAGCGTGTATTCAGTGGTGCTGATCCTGAGCTGAGTGAGAAAGGGACATTTCATGTTCCTGGTGTTAAAGAATTGTAGAGCAAGCTGTCAGCTTGGCCAGTAGCAGTAGAGGGCCGGCTAGGGAGACCGAAAGAAAATCCATTTTCATGCCTTCAACAAAGGTAACAAAGGCATAAGTGGATAGTTCCTAGTTTCCATCTCAGAGCCCTGAAGAACTACAAACTCAGTTTTGCAGAGAAAATGTCGCTTGCTGACAGCAGCCAGAGGGGAACACTGAACTAAGAGAAACTTCCTAGAGAGCAGAATTAGCCCAGTTCCATTTAGTCAGAGGGACTGAGAATTCTATTCTGTAAATTCAATGCCATCTCCTTAGAAGATGCAATTATGGAACAAGAAGGCCATCTTGAAATGCTGTATTTGAAGTCAAACAGGCAACTTTGTGCCCGGAGAGCTGCATGGGCCAAAAGGACGCAGGGCTGGCGGCCTTGAGCAGCTGAAGATGAGGCAGTGTGTGGCCAGATGGCCAAGAAGGCCAAGGGCATGGTGGCCTGAGTCAGCAGCAGTGGGGCAGCAGGAGCAGGGCAGTGAGCGTGGCCCTGTGCTGGGGAGCGCTGCGGCCACACCTGAGGGCACTCTTGAGGCTCCTCTTGGATCCCGTGAACAACAGGCTTTGGCCCACAAGGGGAATTTGTGCTGCTTTGAGACGCAGGAGAACTTCCGATGCTATTTTCTGTTTGCTCTAGGGATGGTTGGTTATTGCTTTGCATAAATTCACAGACCAACACAGAGCATTTGCTTTGTCTTGTCGGGGTATGGTTGCCACGTCATTGTAGTGACATCAGAAGGTTGCCTTGGTGCACAGAAGGTCTGAGTGTCAGAGCAGCCCTAGGCCTTGCTCAGTGCAGGAGCATCCTCAGGCTTGAGGCATTTTTCGGTGGGCACTTGCACACTTACAAAAGCCTTGTTTTTTCTGGTGTTGCAGCACAGCCTGCAAACTTGCAGAGCAGTGCTATAATGATTCACCATCTTGCTCCTGCGCTTTTTGCTGTATATGATGTTTCCTTCTCAATCTACTATGTGACTCTTTTTGCGCATAGGTAGAGATTGGAGTAACATAGAATGCCATTGTTAAAAATGTTGATGAACTCTCCTTAGAAGATGTGGCTGTAGATGCGAGGAGAAATGGGGTTATAAGCACTAGGTAACAGCCTGTCCCCCTGTGATTCTCTCTTGCCACAGGTGATGAGAGCAAGAGCCGTCTTTCCCCTGGCTCTCTCTACTATTGCAGAAGAGGCCAGAGAAGAGGAAAATGAGAAAGATGACCACCGCCTTTGTCCAGCTGTGGTCACACCACAGGCTGCTCATCATCCCAAGAGAGTAAGTGTCCGTTGTGGGGGGTGCTGTCTTTAGTGCAAGGCAGAGGTGCAAGTTTCTGAGCACCCAGCGCTTGATGTTTCTGGCCGAGGATGCTGAGTGCTGGAGTCCTGCAGGACGTAGCTATTTCCTGCAGGCAGTGACAGCTAGAAATTGGCCTTTGACCTGTCTTGTTGGGGCAGTGCCGAGCTGGGGGCTCCGGCTGAGCTTTTGGCTGCTTGGCTCAGGGAAGCTCCATCTCTGGGCTTCTGCTGTGTGACGGCCAAGGGCACATGTGGTAGTTCTGGAGGGTCAAAAAAGTTTGCTGATTTCTTTTCCCTTTTTGGGAAGGTGTCTTTGGCTTGTGGAAGTGTTCTGCAGTTTTCTTGAGTCGTTCTTCACTTGTAGAGTCACTGTTGACCCAACTGCCTTTTGGCTTTTGAGAAGCTGCAAACAGCAGAAGGGGCAAGTTTCTGCTGATCCATTTTGCGCTGAAGTCTGCAGCTTTGGCAAGTGCATTGGAGCACAGAGTGGGGGTGAAGCTGCAAGTCCTTGACTGCTGTCTTGTGTTGCTCGGAAAAGGAAGGCCGTCTTGCAATGCTGCCTGCAGTATCTGAAGTGCAATGGGCACCTTTGTGGCTGGGGAGCTGCATGGGCCAAAAGGACGCAGGGCTGGCGGCCGTGAGCAGCTGAAGATGAGGCAGCGTGGGGCCAGGGGGCCAAGAAGGCCAAGGGCACGGTGGCTGTGCCAGCAGCAGTGGGGCAGCAGGAGCAGGGCAGGGAGCGTGGCCTGTGCTGGGCAGCGCTGCGGCCACAGCTGGAGTGCTGTGTGCAGCCGTGGGCCCTGGGAAGCAGAAAGTCATGGAGGGGCTGCAGCGAGTGCACAGAAGGACAGGGGAGCTGGGCAAGGGGGTGCAGCACAAGGCCAGGGAGGAGGGGCTGAGGGAGCTTTAGCCTGGCCAATGGGAGCCTCGTGAGGGACCTTCAGAATCTCCTCAGTGCATCCAAATATTTGAGCCACTTTTGGAAGCGACTTTACCCCCTTTTTTTCCTTGAGTTTTTTTTGTTTGCTTGGAGGAAGAGGCTTATTCATTTTCTTTTTCTCCCAATTAAGGCTCTTTTCATCATTATTTTCTGCCCTTTTATAGCACTACGACTAGGTCTGCTAGTATTTTAATTTCCAAGGTGTCACTTCTGGAGAATACAGTATTTTTGCATGAGAATACATCATTCTGTGCAGGGACCTTGGTGCAGAAGGAGCTGTTGTGGTCCCAGGCCAGCCAGTAGGGCCTTAGAGGTCACTTTGAGCTTAGTAGTGCTTGTGCCTTTTTGCAGCCCAGGGAATCAGTGTGTGTTGTGTTCAGGAATTGAGCAGGAAATCAATGCCCTTGCATTCCAGCTGGTGCTCAGAGATCACAGGAGCTGGGAGGGGCTGGGCTGCATTTCTGATTCCAGCCACTTCAGCACCATCAGTGTGGTCAAGGGCAAGAGAAGAACTTGCCCGAGCACAGATGCACAAAAAGTCCAGTTCCAGCAATGCTCTGGGTCTGATTGCATTCCATAAGGACCTACATGCTCCAGATGCTCCAAGAGTGTGGTTTTTTGAGGCAACAGGAGAGCAATCTCAGGATTGTAGTTGAGCAGGGCACTGGCTACCAAGTTCTGATGTGTGTACTGGCAGACAGGAAAGAGAGATTTCAGTAATGAGATCTGTCTATCTATCTATCTATCTATCTATCTATCTATCTATCTATCTATTTAACATTTACATAATTGCATCTTCCTGGTTCTGGTCCAAGGCAGCTGGAGGTGCAAAGCTCATCGAAAGCATCCCTTTCAGGAGAGGATTAGAGACATGTTCCCTTGACCAATTCTGAGCAGGCAGAGATATTTTCCCCTCCAGATATGGTGGGTTTTTTTCCCCCTCAGAGTTGTTTTCCTCCTCTGGCCTCTTCTGCCCTCAAGTCCCCAGTTAATTCTTTCAATTTCTGCCTGTCCCAGAGCTGCAACAATTCCATGTTTAGGTGGTGTTCCATGTGTTTGGTGACTCTGGTCACACATGCTTTATGTGACACCTGGTTTCCTTCACTGGCATCCCCAGGGCTGCGTAAGTGCATTCGTTCATGGGGCCTTAGGAGAGTCTTCTCTTTCCCTCAGCAGCAGCAGCAGCAGCAGCAGCAGCAGCAGCAGCAGCAGCAGGGAGCGGTGGCAGGGTCAGGACGAGGAGGAGGTGGCTGCCCTGGCCCTTTGCTCCCGGGCCCCAGGCCAGGAGGGCTCTGGCTGCAGCAGGGCGCTCTTCGGGCAGCCCCTGGCAGCCTCTGCACGGAGCACAGCACGCTGCCCCGTCCTGCTGGTGCCACTTTTCTTCAGCACTACCCTAGCTCCTCTTCACAAGGAAAAAACTCCAGCAATCTAAAAAGAGATCATTCAAGTACAGTTCTACCTGCCTTTGCATTGTAGTTCAGGGCATGTATTTTTTGGTCTATAATTTCATGATTTTTATGAAAACATGCATTCATATCTGCACATTTTTGTGGTTTTAATTATTCATATACCTAAACACTCCATTTTAAACTCTTGATTTATTGCAGTTGGTAATTTTGAGGTAGTATATTTTAAAATGTCACAAAACAACACCTTTTGGGTAGTTTTTCTCACTCTTAAAAAAACCCCCATAAGCCATTTTAGTCTCTGTCTCTCCAAATTGGTTCATATCGGCCTATTTTAAATCAGGGCTACAATACTTTTATAGGATTGAGAGAGCTCCAATGAAATGCACACTGGTGATTCCTCTTGTGCAATGTCATGGCCCCACCGTAAAGCTTCTATTTACTTTTTTTTTCTCTCATTAGCTCAACTGCAAACACGTTTAGTTGCAAACTTACACAAGATGAGCAAAATCAAAATGATGTGATGGGCCTTTGGGAGCTCCTTGCTGATCTTTATGCTTCTTCAGCTGAGCAAAGCTCTGATCCAGGCAAAGAGATTGTACTTAGTGCTACACAACCATTTGGCTGGAACTTGCTGATTTCTAGGAACAGCTGGAGGCCTCTCTCTCCCCAGGATGTTTTGGCTGAGCCAAGCTTTGCTGGGTTTTGGCTGCAAATACCATTGCCCTTGCTTTCTTCTATCCACAAGTACCATGGCTGGGCAAAAACTGCCACGTGGGCCATCTTCCAAAGGCACTTTGGTCTGGAGTTTGTGAATGAACAAGAGCCTCATCCACTTCCAAACCACATGAAAAAAATCAGGAAAGAAAACTTCCCATCCTTAACAAACAACTGACAATTCACAAGTGGATCTAGAGCTTCTTTACGCAATGAAAAGGAAGGCAATCTTCCAATGGAGTTGTGCTTTTGGGAGTTTTTCTTCTGACTCCCACTCCCAGCTGGCACTGGAAAAAGTCACGTCTCTGCAAGGTTCAGTGTGTTCTGTCTGCCATCAGTTGTTTTGCTGCAACAATCAGAACAGGCATCAGGCTGGAGAGAGGCTCAGCTGATGCTAGGAACAGGAGCTGCCCCAAGGAGAAAAAAGACATGAACTTTTACCTCCCAAACCCATCTCCCCAGAGGCTCTAGCAGGATTCCTCTGGTTCCCAGAAATACAAAGAAATAGGGCTGAGAAGACCCTTTGCAGCTACGTCTTCATGCCCAAGACTTTGCTGATGCCATTTGGGTTTTGCCTTTTTTCTTTTCTGTCTTTTCTGTATTCCTTGCACATTAATTTAGAGCTCTGTAGACTACTCGATTTGTGACTACTTTTCCCAGTCCTTTTCCATGGCCTTTGCCTAAGCAGAAAAACAAACTTCCAGAGCTCCAAGCGCCAGGGGGTAGAAGGCCCCAGTGTTATCTTGGTTCTTCCTGGGACAGACCCCTGCAGGGAGCTGGTGGACTCACCATCCCTGCAAGCCTTTGAAAGAAGACTGGATGTGGCACTCGGTGCCGTGCTTTAGTTGAGGTGTTAGGCCACAGATTGAACTCGATCATCTTGAAAGTGTCTGTCTTCCAAGCCAGGGATTCTGTGATTCTGTGACTGAGGCAGCTTTTCCTGCAGCCCTGCAAAGGGCTGCGGGGGCCCTTGGCCAAGGACGGGGATCAGGGCTCATGGAAAAGAAGCAAAGGGCTCAAGGCGAAGGCTGACAGGGCAGAGCTGCCCCAGCGCGGCGCAGAGCGAGCCTCATGTCCTCCTCCTCAACCTGCGCCCTCTGCGCTGCCCTTTGCGGCGCCGGCGGCTCCTCTGGCTGCGGGGCTCCAGGGCGTGCCGGGGGCCGGGCCCCTCGTCTTCGGGAAGCGCCGGAGCCTCGGAGGCGAGCGGCTGCTGCTGTGGCCGGCAGGGGAGAGCTGCGGCTGCGGCCCCGGGCACGGCGAGCTGCCGCTATGGCCGGCTCCTGCCGCGGCTCCTGCCCCTGCTCCGGCCTCTGCTCCTGCCCTGTGCGCACAGACACGGCCGAGGGCTGCCCGGCAGCTCCATGCCGCTCCGCAGCGGGCCCGGCCGGGCTGCTGCTCTCTGCGGCCTCTGCCCGCCGCTGCCAGCCCCGCTGCGCTCCCGCCTGCCTCTGCCGCAGCCGGGCCCACACGGGAGGCAGCACATTGTGGCCGGCTCGGAAAAGCCCTGCCCGCAAACCGCCCGCCACGGGCCCGGCCTCAGGGCACAGGCTGCCGGCGTCGTCGCAGCTGCGAGCCGGCCCGGGCCGCCTGCCGGCCTCGGCCACAGCTCCTGCCTGTGTCTCCATGGCCGCGGCTGCTCCGCACAGCGGGCTGAGCACAGCCAGCGCCAGCAACAGCTCCTCAGGGGCCCAGGCTCTGGGCGCTCCGAGCCTGCCCTCCCCCGAATCCCAGCCCTGAGGGGCTTGGCGTCCCAATGCATCCCCTGGGGACAGCAGAGTCGGCCGCTGAGCTCAGCCCATGGTGACACCACCAAGTGACCAATGGAAAATTCACCAAATCCTCATCAGAGACAAGAGAAAACTCCCATGGTGCCTGACAGCCTGAAGGAACTGCCAATTCCAGATCATTCCATCCATGTATGAAAAGAGGCTTTTGCATTAAAGCAGAAAAGAGTTATCAAAAAGGAGGGCAGGAACAAACAACAAAGTTATTTGGACTCATGCTTCTTGTGTCTGTTAGAAAGGCCAAGAAAATGCACTCCTTGCTCTTCTGACACAGCTCTCTCTGTTCATGATGTGGGACAGCGAGTGCTGATGATGTGCAGGAGCTGATGCAAGGGACAGGGACAAGGATGCAGCAGGCACAGTGCCAAGCTGACAGAGGGATGATCTCTGGCAGTGGCACTGAAGGAGAAGAGTTTGCAGACAGCACAGAAAATGGCTCTTTGTTTCCCCTCTTCTTTCAGTGCTGCTAAGAATGTAGCCTGGAGCAAGCTGGGAACACCAGAGCATGGAGCCCTTTCCAGGCAGGGCTGCATCAGACACAAACCAGCAGGGGACTGAGGAGCCCCTGGGGTGGCAGTGAGCAACCTCGGGCTCTGCTCACTGCTGCTGGCATTTTCTATTGAACCATCTCCAAGGACTTCTGTTGTGCTCTGTATTTCTAAGGGTTTTCCCCCTTGGTTTGTTTTTTGTTGTCTCCTGCACCTTTTTTTCTCCATATTTTCCTATCCTGTCAGCAGCAGCCCTTGTCCAGAACTGGCTCTAAAATATCAGCAAAGTAGCTAGGAACAACAATGGGTGGAATCCTGCGGCTCAGGAATTCATATGCCAGAGCCCTGCCTGTGCCTCATGCTTTGTCAGGACCTCCTTCTCTGTGCAAAACTAGTGATTAGTGGAGTTTTTTTGCTGAAGACCTCCTGAGAAGCAAATGTTGTGCTAAGTGTCGGAGGAAGGAGACCCAGACACCAGTTGGTTCATCCAAGTCCAATTTATTGATCGAATACGGCGGGTTAAATATAGTTCTTAATAAGCTTCATACATATTGCAAAAGTTGAGCTCCGGATTGGTTGGTTACATATCAACAACTACATCTACTTCTACATTCTTGTGCTTATTCTTCTGTTACATTCTGCAGATATTCAGGACTAATCTCACCTCCCTTTCCTCATGTTGCAGCAAGGTCATCCGGCATTCTTGCCTGTCAGCAGTCACTGAATCAGAGACTGCTGACCTCCCTCTTTCAGCTTAACCAGCGGCATTATGTCAGTATGGCCTTTCTCAGCTAACTAACTCTTAATAAAATCCTCCACATTTCCCCCGTTTTCTTCTTGAGCAAGAAGACTAGTCTGCATTTTTGCTATCATACGGCTGACCATGTTTTGAATACAATTAAAGACACAAGGCAAAATAAGCAAAAACAGTAAAACTACACCCAGTAGTCCTATAGCATAGATCACAAGGTTCCTCAGCCATGGCCCAAGTCCTAAGTTTTTAAGCCACTCATCAATTCCTAAACCTTCTTCTTCCTTGAGATTGTCAAGTTCTTGTTGCAGTTCTTTTATCTTAGTGTGAATGGACACCGAATGATCAGACAGATTCATGCAACACATTCCCTCAAACTCTTCACATCCATGCCCTTGTGCTAAGAGCAAAAAATCTACAGCAGCTCTATTTTGCAAAACAGCATGGTTAACACTCTGCACATCTGCAGTTAACATGTCTAGAATTTGGGATGTCTTGTTCAGCTCATTTTTTGCCCAGCACCCTAATTGCTTTGCTAAATTTATAGCCTTATTGGCAGATCCTCCTGGTAAAATAGTTGAAACTACTACTTGCCTGAATGTACCCCAAAACTTTGGGTCTCCTATCTGGCTGCAGTCCAAGTCATGTATACTACGCTTTTTCCTGTTTGATGTTCGACTGAGCTGCATTAGCAAGGACACATTAGGATGAAACAAGGACAATTTTCCCAAATAACAGGGTCCACCCTGTGACTTAGCTGGTACACCATTCCACGCCCTGTCTCCACAAATTAAAAATATCCCTGTAGGTAATTTCATTGGTGCCGTGATTTTTGTACTATTACATTGACTGTAATACTGCGGAGAGAATTCACTCAAATTCAGGGATGAATCTAAGGTGGCCCATGTTTCTTTAGGTTGATTTAAATTTTGAACATACTGGCATTTGCACTTCCAAAAAGATCCAATTCCTCAGGAGGAGAATGCAAAGAGGTGTTAAGTGATTGGATTAGTAAGCATTGGCGATAGCCATCACTCTGACCTGCAGTATACCCTTGTTGCACTGGCAATGTGATGTTTGACATGTTAGACATACATAAAGTTTGATTATTTATCAAACCGCAAAATTCTCCTGGAGACCACACCGGAAGTCCTACCAGGCATGTTCGAAATGGGTTAGTAATTCCTCCATGACTAAGACAAAGCGATGATTGATTAATTTGATTAGCAAGTGTTACCCATAAATTCTCTCTTGGCTGACTAAAATGCGTTATTCCTACTGCTTCACTTGCTACAGCATTGAGCAATATAATAAAAACAAACCTCATTTTTCTTTCTGCTTTCTCTGTTTTTCCTGTCTTTGTTGTCTTTTCCCTGGTTTGTTAGAATGTCTATTGTAAGGCTGAGTCAATTTCCGAATACACTGATCTAATTCCAAATCAGCATCCTTGCTTACAGGTATAGCGTGAGGTAAGTTTAAAGGCAAATCAGCTTTACAGCGAGCTGCTATGATGCGTGAGGATGTAGTAATTTCAAGCTCTCTAAGTACTTGCTGTAATTTTCACCTTATATATGCTATGGCCACTTGTTCTGTACTCTCATAAAGTTGTAATCTTGACCTTCCTGGTAGACCAGTACTTTGCTTAAGAGCTCTATACCAGGAAGAATATCGAATCCACTTCCCAAAACAAGAGTGACACCATAAAATTCCTACTGTCCTCTGTGAATACCAATAAACCTTATTGCAATCAGCACAATGCAAAGCTACCCAAGCATAACACTTATCATTATCCTTTTTGCAAACATAACAAGGAAGTGTATATAGGAAAGGATCAGTATTAAAATTTGTCTGTGTGATCCAATCCAACCAGTTCAATGGTGGTGATTGCAAAGCCTCTTCAGCTTTCTTACTATATACGGCTACCAATTCAAGCTCCTTCTTTAATGCAAAATGTATCTTATCTCGTAATCGCTGTTCTTGTTCTTCAACACCTATAGCATGCCACGAAGCAGGGTCCCATGGAGCTACAGCATCCCACAAGGCAGGGTCCCATAGATGTGAAATTGCCCTAATCATAAAAAACTAATTAGCAATCACTAATAGCCTTATTTAGATGAGGCCGTTCCCTATCTTACCTTCTTTTTCTTGTGTGTTTTCAGTTTTGCTGCTCCTAACTTTACTGGTCCTGTTACTTGCAAACTTAATTTTTTCAACTTTTCAATGCAGCAGTCTAGTGCTCTTTCAGGATTCCTTCTGAAGTGTCCTACAATAGAACGTTGCGTTAAAGGTACTAATTTTCTACACCTTACAGAGACTATACGTGATTTACTTTGAACCTTAATTCTATTTACAACACATTGTACTTCCCATCGATAATAAGCAAGAATTTTCTGTTCAGGAGACTCATAAAGATTTAAAGCTATATATGCATTTTGCCCTGTTTGTCTCCTTAATTCATCTTGCCAGCTTTTACCCCACGTGTGCTCGTGCTTACAAATGTGACACCATAAATCCCATAATAATGATTGTTCTAACCAAAAAGTTCTATCACAACCCCCACAACGTAGGGCTATCCAGGCAGCACAATGTGGATTGTGACAGTCAAGGCAATGTTCCTTTGCTGGATTTGTTAAACGAAAAGTTGATAATGAGTCAATATAACCAATCAGCTCCTGGGACGTCCGATAGTGACGTGTCAGTGCTTTGTCCAACACTTTCGAGTGTCCCTTCAACTGTAACAGTAGTGGTCGTAGGACTAGAAACAGTTTCTTCCCCAGTCACTCCCTGGCCTCCTCCGTGAGGTGGTCTACCAGAGGCTGCATCAAAAACAGGTTTAGTCCACTTAGCAGGCACCCACAAAGGTCCTGTAGGTGAGGAAACACAAAGATATCCCCGACCCCAGTATAATACTTTTGCAGGTTTTTCCCATAATCCTGTAGTCGGGTTTTAATTTCCTGACCTGACCTCGGATGATGTTTAATTGCAGGAGGGATATCGTCTTCCCCAAAAATACATAAATGATTGATCACATACAGAACCTTAGCTAAACATGATTGTGGGTCCTTTATATCTTGATGCTTTTCAATATACTGCTTAAGGTACCATTTGCTCTTTCCACTATTGCCTATCCAGTAGGAGAGTGTGGAATACCTGTCACATGCTTAACAGACCACTGATTCAAAAATTTCTGGACCCTAGCACTTACATAAGCTCGACCATTATCCGTTTTGATACTCTTTGGGACTCCCATGACAGCAAAGCAACTTAACAGGTGCCTGATAACATGTGTAGCTTTTTCCCCGGCCTAAGCCATAGCCCATATGTAATGACTATATGTATCTATAGTGACATGCACGTACTTAACTTTACCAAATCTAGCTATATGTGTAACATCCATTTGCCATTTCTCATTTATTTCTAAACCTCGAGGATTAACTCCAATGCCTAAACCTATTCCACCATTATGATAACTACATGTTGGACATGCTCTAACAATAGCCTTAGCTTCTGACAAACTCAGCTCAAAGTGCTTTGCTAATCCCTTTGCATTTTGATGATATTTACTATGTGCTTCTCTGGCCAATGTATGCTTATCAATAGGACAAGAGTTATCAATGGGTAGGGTAACCAATTTGTCTGCATGTTCATTCCCTTCTCCTAAACCTTCAGACCATTTATGATTCCCAATATGAATCACAATACACTGCATTTCTTTCTCGTAGAGCTTTCCTTAATTGTATCAATAACTCATACAATCGTTTATTATTCACTTCCTTAATTGCTGCTTCCTCTATTCGTCTGACTACTCCTGCGACATACATAGAGTCTGTGACCACATTTAAAGGCTCCTGTAAGTTGGACACTGCCCATACTACTGCTAACAATTCCAAAGTTTGTAAGCTATCTGCAGGGTCTGCTGTGAGAAGTTGATGCTTCCATTGTCCTTTTTCTTGCCAGGTGACAGCAGCACGCCTTGATTTCTTTCCTGCATCTGTAAAAGCTGTAATAGCTCCTGTATCCAATAATCCATAAAGGGTTATGCTTTGATGCCCATGGGTAATTTCCACTTTTTGTTTTGGTCTATTTTGTAAATCCACAGTTAAAAGTGTAACACCAGTAGAGCCAAAACCCTTTTCATCCCGCGTTTGTCCAGTAAATGATGGTATACCAGATGTCATTTGTGATAGTGGTATTAATTGTGCAATGCGTTGTCCTTTTGTTATTTTAATCGGAGGATAAAGGGTGTAAACCATGATTTGTATTTCCCCTGTATAATCCGCATCGATAACACCAGGTAATACAAATAATCCCAGCATAGTTATTGAAGAACGTCCTAATAACAATGCTCCACATCTTTATCCATTTAATATAAGAGGACCCTTTACTCCAGTTTGTATCCTCTCAGGCCGGTTCGTCATTAGTGTGACGTCTACTGCTGCTGATAAATCCAAATCGAGGCTCTCTGCTGTAGCTGGTTGCAGACAGGAGGTAACAGCGATGTTGCGTCGGCAGCTGGTGTCTCCGATGTCACAGGGGCTACTTGTGTCTGGGTGTGTATGTCCCTCATTGCCGCATCGGTAACACTTGATGAATGGTCTCGAGCTCTGCGTGTCCGCCAGTGAGCCGCTTCGGAGAGGAGCAAGAGCAGCTAACACCTGATTCTGAGCAGCTAACACCTGATTTTGAGTAGACTCTGCTTGCTTTTGTAACCCTAATCCTAATTCCTTTAAAGTTTCTGCTATAAATGCCTGTGAAGCTGTTGGCATTAATGCCATTCGCTCTAAAGCTTCCTCAATGGTCCAATTTGCCCCTAAAGTAGCTAACACTCTTGCATTTGCCTAACAGGTTCACTTTTTACTCCAAACTAACTAACCGTAGAACGTAATTGAGCTAACATCTTCCAATCTAAGGGATTATATTCCGCTATATTATGTGTAAGGTTCCCCTGTGCATCCTACTGTGGTGTGTATGTGACCGGACATGCAAGATTAGAAGCTACTTCCACCGCCTCGCCATCCCCCATCTGCATTACTTCTTTTGCTACAGCAGCCCAAGCTTCCCTTCTCTGTTTAGCCATCTCCCCCCATAGGTCACTGTGTGCCCCCGGGATAGGATCTGGCCCTTTAAGGGTGCTATGCTGCTGGCACTTCGGTACCGAGACCGAGCTCTCGCATGGGGAAGGCGGTGGAGCAGGAGCTGACTCGCGCGGGGAAAGCGGCCCCCCCGCTGCTGGAGCTGACAGTGAAACCGGAGATGACTCGTGCGGGGGAAGCGACCCCCCCGTCAGAGCCGGCCCACTCGGGGGAAGCGGCGGAGGCAAAGGTGGCGGCAGAGGCGAAGCTGGCTTGCTCCCACCCCCACCATCCGACCCGCCTGAAGCTGGCGGCGGAGGCAAAGCTGGCTTGCTCTTACCTCCACCATCCAACTCGCCCTCCCCCTCTGACAGGAAGGGTGCAGATGGTTCCACTGTATCTAAGGGAAAATTCTCCACACCATTTTGCTGGGGACCCTTAGGCATAAGTATCTGAGTTACAGAAGGTGCTAAGGGATCATCCTCATGACCATACCCTATATTCTTCTTATAAGCTTCTGTTGCCCTTTCTGCTGCCTTTCTCTCAGAGACCTGCTGAAGTAACGTATTATACACCACCCGCCATAACTTGCCAAATTTCTTTGCTGACTTATCATCATCTAACACTGTATCCCACAGGATATCCCCAAACTTTTTCCACTCTGCTATCTCATGAACTGTATGTGAATTAGCAAAAATTCCTTTAGAATGACCATAAGCTAATAACCCTGGTAATTCCTTTTTTAAATCTATCCCTTTTACTCCTCGTCTTTCTAAATATGAGGAGAAGGGATCGTATGTCGCTTGCCTATCCATACCTATATATCAGCGCGCGCTGTTGCAGCCTTCCAGGCTTCCGGCGACACGTAGAGACTTGAGTCACCTTTGTGATCCTCAAGGGTGCTTTTAAAATCCGGCACCGTCCCGGCTGCAAGAACTCTCACCCAACTTCCTCGACCGTGGCGAATTTATAATCCAAGAAAGCGAATGTTCAGAGTGCTGCCCGCATTCTCCACCATTTGTCGGAGGAAGGAGACCCAGACACCAATTGGTTCATCCAAGTCCGATTTATTGATCGAATACGGCGGGTTAAATATAGTTCTTAATAAGCTTCATACATATTGCAAAAGTTGAGCTCAGGATTTGTTAGTTACATATCAACAACTACACCTACTTCTACATTCTTGTGCTTATTCTTCTGTTACATTCTGCAGATATTCAGGACTAATCTCACCTCCCTTTCCTCATGTTGCAGCAAGGTCATCCGGCATTCTTGCCTGTCAGCAGTCACTGAATCAGAGACTGCTGACCTCCCTCTTTCAGCTTAACCAGCGGCATTATGTCAGTATGGCCTTTCTCAGCTAACCAACTCTTAATAAAATCCTCCACAGAGGAGACTCAAAAATGGACCTTACAAGGAAAAGTTGAAGTACATACTCCTCATGACCTTAAGGCGGTACCGAGACAAAAGGCTCAGCAGTGGCTAACTGATGCCAGAATATTAAAGTATGAGATAATACTAATGAACACAGAGGACTTAGAATTTATGACTTCCAATACCCTCAATCCAGCACAATTCCTAATGGGAGAGCCTATAGAGAATTTAGAACATGATTGCCTTGAATTGGTTAACCTCCAAACAAAAGTAAGAGAAGATTTAGAAGATCAGCCTCTAGCAACTGGAAGAATCTTATTCATAGATGGCTCTTTGAGGGTAGTAGATGGAAAAAGGGCTTCAAGTTATGCTATTACAGATGGAGAAACATTGCAAATTGATGAAAAAGGGAAACTACCCCCAAATTGGTCAGCTCAAAGCTGTGAAATATATGCCCTGAAGAGGGGACTGGACTTACTGGAGGGGGACCGGGGAACCATTTATACGCACTCCCAATATGCATATGGGATAGTTCACACAGTTGGGAAATATGGGAGGAATGTGGATATTTAAGTTCAAAAGGAAAAAGCTTAGCCCATGAGAACTTAGAGCAGTGTTAGAAGCTCTTCAGAAACCTACAGAAATAGCAGTGGTCCATATAAAGGGGCATCAAAAAGGAGACAGTCTTGAAGTTAGAGGAAACCAACTGGCTGATCAGATAGCAAAAGAAGCAGCTTTAGAACCAGGGGATCCAGTAAAAAATGTTAAAGCAGGAACAACACCTGAAGAAGGAGAAAGAAGAGAAGAACCTGTATTTAGTGAAAAAGAATTGGAGGCTATAAAATATTTAAAGTTACTCCAAGGGCAACGAGGGGAATGGTTAACGTCAGATGAACGGGTGTTTTTGAATAAAGCACTGGCTCGGACAGTGCTAACAGAATTAGATAAATTAACTAATTGGGGAGTTCAAGGACTATGTGATCATTTCTTAAGAAATAACCTATGCATAGGTGTATATGGCCTAGCCAAAGCAATTACAAGAGGGTGTGTCATTTGTCAAAAAGGGAACCAGAAAGTCATGAGAAAAGTAGCACCTGGAGGGAGAGAATTAGCTTTAAGACTTTTCCAAAGCATACAGATAGATTTCACAGAGATGGCCCCAGTGCAAGGATACAAATATTTACTGGTTATAGTAGATCATCTCACCCATTGGGTAGAAGCCTTCCCAACCAGAAGGGAAACAACTCAAGTTGTAGCAAAAGTAATCCTAGACAACATTATCCCCAGATATGGAATGGTGAACACAATAGACTCAGACCGAGGTCCACATTTTGTGTCCCAAACATTGCAAAATATAATTGGAGCTTTAGGAATAAAATGGAAATTACATACTCCGTGGCACCCCAGAGTTCTGGGAGGGTGGAGCGGATGAACAAAATTCTCAAAAATGTATTAACTAAATTGATTGAAGAAATAAAAATGAATTGGCGAAAGTGTTTGCCCCTAGCGCTTTTGCGCATCAGAACAAGACCTCGGTCTGACATAAGAATTTCACCTTATGAAATGATGTTTGGACTGCCATTCTTGTTAACACCCCATAGCACAGGAGACTATCTGGAAGGGGAAGAGGCTACCAGAAAGTACTTAGAGATAATTGGAAGAACTCTGGAAGGACTTAGAAAAAGAGGATACCTCCCCCAAACTTCCCCTCTTGACATGAAAGTTGAAGACATAACTAAGCCCAGGAGACTGGGTTTTGATAAAATCATGGAATACAGGACCATTAATGCCTAAATTTGAAGGCCCCTTTCAGGTACTCCTCATCACTAATTCGGCTGTGTGGACCAGACAAAAAGGTTGGACTCACATTACAAGAATAAAAGGGCCAGTCTCATCCCCAGGTATAGGACCAGATCTGACATCAGCTTCTCCCTCTGGCATTGGACCAGATTCTGCATCACTCTCGTCTCCGGACACTGGACAGGATTCAACCACATCACAAGTTAATTCATCCGAGTATACTGCGATAAAAAGACCAAAAGATTTAAAGTTGACTCTCAGAAGGAGGAGTCAAAAAGACTGAACTGTATAGGAAAATAATTGGTATTAGAGCCCTAACATAGCTTAAAATGTTTCTAGACAGTTCTGTGTGTAAAATAAGTTTGTAAAAAGTTTAAGACTGTAAATAAGTCATTCTAGTTAAGTTCCCCAATTTGGCTCTAAAGACTCCAGGTTAATCCCCTACAGAGTACTCCACTAAGAGAAACCAAAATTGGTAGAGAAAAGACCAAGAGAAGTTTAACCAGAGAAGCGGGTAGAAGAGACTCTAAAGAGCTTGGAAGCTTCTTCTCAGTAAAATTCCCCAAGAGGCAAGGCCAGGTGGGCAGGCTCTGCAAGATGACCCATACAGGACTCTTGGGAAGGGTAGTAATGATGACTCTGATTGCTGGTGGTGCTCTGGGGAGCCCAGGAGAGCCGGGCAGTGAGTGCTACCAACCCCTCTATGAGGAGGAAGTGAGCTCCTTGTCTGGAGTCCTCATCAATTCTAACCCTACTTGCGTTAACCTCTCCCAATTAGTCCTTTATCAGAAAAATAAGACAATGCATTAGATGGCCCAGAATACTGCCACTTTTAGGCAGCCACTCCTGGGAGAGTGCCCTATAGGAGAAGCCTGGTTGTGCTTTGAGTGGGATGCTGCTGAAACAAGCTCAGTAGATCTAGTAAAAAGAAAAGAAATTGTAAAAACAGTAAGAAAGATGGTTTGTAACAAGTATTTAGCAGTAAAATATTCAGCTACCCAGGGGATCCCAAGAGATCCAAACAAATTGGAGTCTGTTGAAAAAAAGAAAGAACAAGTGTACCCACTATGAAGTATATGAATGTTATGAGTGTACTGAAAAAGAGATAAACTCGTTTGGAAAATGAAAGAACTGTGTAAATATTGGAAATGCCCAACAGAAACTGATGACACATTTCGGGAGAGCTCTAAACACCTGGTTTTGATCTCTAGTACTACAGCATACACTAAATTGTCAGAAGACTGGTCTGGCAGCTGCACAGCTAGAATAATAAAACCAGCTTTCTTCTTATTACCCAAAGAAACTGGATCAAGTTTAGGAGTGCCTATATGCAATGATTTAGGAGAAACCAAACAGAAGAAACAAAGTGCAATAGAAATAGAGAAAGTCCAAAATTGTAAAGCCAAGTTCAGACCCCAATATCTATGTTAAATAGAATCATCAGGCTCCAGGGAGTATTAAAGATGAAGGATGCAATTATTAGAAACATTTCAAATGAAATAAAAAAAAAATTAGCATGTGTAAATAACCAAGAACAAACTCTTACACTTGATTCCAGTTGGTGAGATAACCTATGGATTTTCAATAAGGATGTATGGGAAAAAGTAGTTTTTCTCACTCTGTGTATACATGGAGGATTGCTCTTTTTACTGTGCTTGTTTTCCTGTCCTGGAGTGACGTTATGATGCTTGTATCCCCATTCATCTGTTCTGTGCCTTTAAGACTGGCTCTGAAGAATGGAAGTTTTGTTTGGGTTTCTCTTATCAGGGACACAGAGACGGGCAGTACTTGGGGCTGTTATTCACTTCTTGCTTTCAGCTTGCTGCTTTGCTTGCTTGCTTTTCTGCTCTTGCTTCTGCTCTCGCTTTTGCTTCTGCTTATTAGCTAGTTCTAGCTAAACAGTCCAAATTCCTTCCCGGACTGTTTCTCCTCTCCTGTTCCTGTGACCATCTCGAACCTGCTCCGGACTGGGACCCGGGAACACCGAAGGTTTGGCTGCAGCAGCTGCCCCAGCGCCGGAGGGACTGAGAACAGAGCAACCACCCCCGAAAGAGACTTTCTGATTTTGTCATCTTTCTCAGAGCAGTGTCATCTGGTATTGTTCATTTTGTGTGCTGGGGGGTGCTGGGCCAGTCAAATAAACAGGTTCTTTCCACCTCTCTCCGAGGAATTTTTTCCCGAACCGGTTGGGGGGAGGGGCCGTGTGGGTTTTGCTTTCTGGAGGATCCTTTGCAGATTCTTTAACAAATTTGCCCTAAACCAGAACAATTAAAATAGTAGCATTGGCCATGCAGACCAACCTAAAGAAACCAAGAAAGGTAACGAAGTTAAGTAACCACGATTACCAGAGTGCGCAAGAAATTTATAATCAATACCAAAAATTAAAGAAATATGAAGCTCATCGGTCAGAAATTGCAAGTTGATGCAAGCTTAAATTTAAGCTCGATCAAAGAAGAAGAGGGGGGACTGTTATAAACAAAATTCTGCCAATTTTTCTGTAAAAAAAAGTTACAAAAACTAGTCAGACCACTGTTGCTGTGCTGCTAAAGTGGTACTTGTTTGTTATGATAATTACAAGTCGTTATCATTAATGGTTCTTTTTTGTATCAGTAAAGGCCCCTGCTGGAGCTAAATTAATGGCTCTTCTCCTGAGAAGGGTGGGGACTTCCCCAAACGGTGAAGAGAAGGGACTGAGACTTGGGAGGGGGTGCATGCAAACTAACTTCAGGACCAGCATGCCATGAGAAGCTACTACTCCAAACTTACTGAAAAGACCCCCAAAACAATGAGCTAACATAAAGTTAGGAAATTAGAGTGATGTGTGAATGTGAGGAGCAGAGTGCTGAGCCTGCAGAGATACTGGAGACCTTTGTAGCCCCTCACCCTGAGCACAAAAGTCATCCTGAAACCAGGACCTGGAGGGGGCGAGGCTGCGAAGATTAACATCTGGCTCCTACGAGGACTGGACCCCCAGCTCTGCTCCTAGTGGATAAAGCTGTGCATATCCTTCTCCTCCTCATCACGCTGGGACAGCTGACGGAGACTGCAGACCCGTGGAGCTGCCCAATTATGAGCTGATCACTTTAATTAAAGGCATTAAAAGGAGAAAAAGTCTCCTGCCATGTTTATTTCATCAGGGAGATAAGACTTCTGTTCCCAGAGATGAAGATGATTTCAGAAATAGATGAAGAGAACCTTTGCTCTTAAACAAGAGAACGTTTGCTCTTAAACAGCTCATCTTTAATATCCCATAAGTTGACATGGCCCATAAACACAGCTGTGGAAAAAGTGGTGATAAAATTGGAGGGACTT
This sequence comes from Melozone crissalis, assembly GCF_028551555.1. Classification (NCBI taxonomy): domain Eukaryota; kingdom Metazoa; phylum Chordata; class Aves; order Passeriformes; family Passerellidae; genus Melozone; species Melozone crissalis. The sequence continues at coordinate 7,125,984 of NW_026535824.1, forward strand.
GACAATTTCAGATTTTTTAGGCGACTGCTATTTGTGGAATTGAGAGCCACGAGAGAACGGTTTTCTTGTGGAGAAGTCTCCATAGCACAATAGAGAGACTCCTCTCCTTAAGTGAACTGAACAAAACTATTCCCGAGGTGCTAAACTGACTGAAAATTTTACGTTTTGTCTCCTTACATTTTCAGTAAGGAAGAAAAGTTTTTAAGGAGAAGAAAAGTGTTCTGAAAGTTTTGTTCTGATTCTTATTCCTCTTTCTTTTAGTTACCATTGATAAACTTTTCTTATAGCCTTTTATTACTTAATCTTTTAGTTACTATTATAATTTTTCTTTATACCATTTTAAAGTTTTGAGCCTACTTTGCCTTCCTCCTAATCCTATCTCACAGCAAGAAATGAATAAGTATATTCCAGTGAGTGCACTGGTAATTAGCCAACACTGAACCCATCACAGTAATTAAAGCATTTGCCAAGAAATCTCAAAATGGCAAACCAAAACCACTACAGAAACCTTCCTGATGAACGGCACAAGAATAGAGGGAAATCGAAGGAGAGCCATGGTTTGTCAGGACTTGCCTGATTCTAATGAGCTCCGTGGTGCATTTGGAGCTGAGCCCTTGAACCTCAGGGCTTGAGAGGAGATTGCACAAACCTTGCCAGGAGTCAGAGTCAGAGGAAGCACCCAAACAGTCTCAAAGCATGAATGGCCCCCACTGAGGTCCATCCCCAACACAGACTCCTCATGGACTCCTTGGAGGAGAGAATTGGAGGCCAGGATGGCACAAAAACCTCTCAGAGAATCAGTGTGGAAAAGAAAATCAAAAGTCCCTTAAAAACCTTGAGTATCTCAAGGTATTAATAAGCTCCACTGAGTGTCAGTACAAAACTCTCAAGGGACTCATTAAACCAGATAATTGGGGCCATGATTGCACAAATTTGTCATAGAGTTTGTATGAAATGGGGAAACACCAAGTACCCTAAAGTAACCAAAGAACCTTGAAGCATTAATAACCCCATGGACTCTCATTAATGATAAGGCCTCTACAGGGACTAATTAAAGTAGATAATTGGAGGCTGTGACTGCACAATCCTTCTCATAGTCTGTATCAAAAGTAAAACACCAAGTAGCTTAAAAAACTGAAGTACCTTGAAGCATTAATGAGCCCCACTGTCTGTTGTTACTGACAAAGCCTCTCCAGGGACTAATTAAAGTACATAATTGGAGGTCATGATTGCACATCAGTGTCGCTTTTCCAGCCTCCTCAGGGTTGCTCTGACGTTGCCATCTGATCCTGCAGAGCCAGAGCATCCGCTGGGCAGTGCTAGAGCTGAGAGGGGTCTGCAGGGCAGAGCTGAGCCCCCAGGGCTGGGCTGGGCTCTGGCAGCACTGGCAGGGCCCAGCCCTGGGCACAGGGAAGCAACTGCTGGCAGGAACAGCTCCAGGCAGCAGAGCCCTGGGCAGGGGGGGAAAGTGCCCCAAGGCTGTGCAGGGATATTTCAAGTCCTCTCCAAACGCAACTATTCCATGGTTACTTTTTGTTACAGATCCCCATGCCAAGACACAGCAAATGTCCAACAGCAGCTCCATCAGGCACTTCCTCCTGCTGGCATTGACAGACATGCGGCAGCTGCAGCTCCTGCACTTCTGCCTCTTGCTGGGCATCTCCCTGGCTGCCCTCCTGGGCAATGGCCTCATCATCAGCGCCGGAGCCTGCGGCCACCACCTGCCCACGCCCATGTTCTTCTTCCTGCTCAACCTGGCCCTCACTGACCTGGGCTCCATCTGCACCACTGTCCCCAAAGCCATGCACAATTCCCTCTGGGACACCAGGAACATCTCCTACACAGGATGTGCTGCTCAGCTCTTTTTCTTTTTGTTCTTCATCTCAGGAGAGCTTTCCCTCCTGACCATCATGTGCTATGACTGCTCCGTGTCCATCTGCAAACCTCTGCACTACGGGACCCTCCTGGGCAGCAGAGCTTGTGCCCACATGGCAGCAGCTGCCTGGGCCAGTGCCTTTCTCACTGCTGCATACAGCCAATACATTTTCCCTGCCCCTGTGCCATGGCAATGCCCTGGGTGTGAGAGTCTGTCAGAATTTTCCCTCATCTGCCTCAGGATCGTCCTTGGGAGACCACTGAAGAGAAGACCCCTCCCGTCTATATCTGGCTCTGAAGGAGAAAAGTCACACGCCACGGGCCCTGAGACCTGAAACCTCAGTGTTGAGCTATTGTTTTCACAGGACTGTTTGCTGTATGCTAGAGAAGGGGGCACCATGCCCCGTTTGCAACAATAGCGGCTCTGGAAGCTGTCCCATCTCTCGGCCTGACTGGACTTCTCCTGAGCTTCAGGTGGTCTCCTACCGAAGACCCTCACCTGTTTTACAACCACCGTGACAGACAGATGGAGATGTGAGAAGCTTCTCCACCAAGGACTGAGACATGAAACTCCTGAAAGGCCCCTCTGCTCCTTCCAAGGACTGGGACTGAAACCCCCAGCCCGGGGGAGGTGTGTGGGGCAGGCAAGCTGACCGAAGCGAGATGTTTGCCTGCAGATTGTGATCACTGAACCAAGAAAACAAGGGCTCTCGCTTACTGCTGAGAACATAGACTACCTGTTACATCTATCAAGCTCATTTACTGCTGAGAACATGGACTACCTGTTACATCTGTTCCCTATTGTGTCTGTTTCTCCCCCCCTCACAATTTTCAGTAATAAAAACCTCTGAGTTAGCTAGAGCCTTTGAGATCTCCCCAGCGTAGCAGGCGGACCCTCGGCTGGACTGCACCAAAGGACTTCATCTCTGCGTTGGTAGCTATATTCCCTCTCCCTCCCGCTCTCCCTCTCTCTCTTTCTCTATCTTTTTCTCTCCCTTAATCCCTCTATCGCATTTTTGCTGTGACTATTTCAATAAAATTGCATTTGATTTGATTATCACTGCAAACCCCCTTCTACCGTGTTGGTGTTTTGCACTCTGAGATCATTCCTACGAACCATCAGGTCATCTGTCCACTAGGACAGACCCTGACAGGCCAAAGGCTTTTCCCTCAGGAGGTTGGACTGTCCCTCTCTCTGTGGACTCAATTTCTATTTTGTGGGATGGGAGAAGCCGGCTCTACCTTGGAAAGGTCTGGAATGGTCTCTGCACTGCAGTGGGAGCTGCTGGCTCGGTGCATTCCTGGTGTTCTGCTCACCAAAGGCGCTGCTGGGAATTCACCCCAGGAACAGGCAGTGGGAATTTCCTTGTCCAGAAGTTCTGAGGGGTCTTTAACCTTAGAAAATTTAGGAAATGGATTGGAAGTGGAAGCTAAAATCCCTTTGATCCACAGCTGATTCCTCTTCCCATTCTTTTCTTTCCGCTTTTCCCCTTTCCCCCTCCTTTTCCCTCCCCTCTCCTTCTCTTCCCTCTGGAATTTTTCAGATCCTTCATGCACCCCATCCATTCCCAGGGGCCTCCATCTCCAGGATTCTTCTTGCCGAGCTCCTCACAGTGAATTCCCCTGACAGACCCCAAGTCAGGGAATTTTCCCAAATCCTGGTGGAAAATGACTCAATCCCTGTCAGAACAGGAACCCCAGAAATTTTTCCGCGTCATGGGGCCCTTGCTCATCCGTGTTGGCCTGATGGGAATTCTGCTTCATTCTCACGCTTTGCCAGCAGCTCTGCTCTTCCCAATGGAAGATTCCCAGATCCCAGGATCTCCCAGCCTTTGCCAGCAGCTCCGTTTTTCCCAATAGAAGAATTCCAGATCCCGCCCCAGCTGGTGGATGAGATGTTTTCCACACTGCCTCCATTATATCTAGGGAATATTGCACTGGGCTGAGGAGCTTCTTCCCAGCTCCCTGGAAAAGGGGTGGGAGAGGAATTCCATGAGCTTCCACCCACTGAATCCAAAGCTTTTCACATGGTAATTTCCCATAGAATGAAGGAAAAAGAGGCTATTCCATCCTGTATTGGGAAATGCCAGAACCTCCTGCTCTGGGTAGAGCCCCTTCCACATTCCCAAAAAAAGGGATTTATCAGAGGAAGTTGCTCCTGGAATGCTGCTGGGAATGGCTCTCCTCAATTTCCCATCCATCTCTAAAGCTGCCAGAATCAAAGGCAAGGGGGCAGGGAGGACCCTCAGGTGCTGGCTGCCACCTGGGGCTGGGCAGAGCAGGGCTGGGCAATGGCCATCCCTGTGCAGTGGGGCTGGGCCATGACTGGGCCCCACACATGGATGGCCACCCCAACAACATCAGCCACTCCACAATGCACATCACTGTCCCAACAACATCACAATATTTAATCAACAATATAATCAATAATGTTATATCAATTTGTAAAATATCCAGCGAAAGTCAACTTCCATTAACTTATTTCTCACAATACATACCAGTGAAGAACTGTTATTCCTGTTCCCACATCTTTGCCTAAAAGCCCCATAATTTCAAAGTTACAATAGTTCAGAGAGAAGGGGGTCATATTTTCCATTCCGAGGGAGGTTCCCACCTTGTTCAGCTTCCTTGACAGAGCTGAACAAAGAAACACCATTTCTGCCAGGTTAACCAAAGAGCTGCATTTTTGTCCCAGGAGCAAAGAACCAGGTCCTGTGCCCCCTTGGAACTGGGACGGGCACCAGTAAGCCACCTTAGCGGGAGCACTGGGAGGGGGATTGCAGAGCCACTAAGCACATGGGGGTTAAGAGGAACAAATCTGGTTTTGATTTACGTCTCAACATATGCTACACATGAGGTGGAAAATGACTCTGTGGATTGTACATGTGCTGGGAACCCTGTCCCTGGCTAGGCTTCACATAACAGAGAATCAGGGGAGAGAAAGCTTCAGTGATTGGGCTGTGAGTGACCCCCACTGGCTGGTGGGACAGATGGCCAGGAAAAATGTGTGGGGAAAAATGCCTGGGAAAATCGGGCTCTGGAAGGACCCTTTGCAAATAAAAGCAGCAGACTGTGACACAACAGGAGCGTTTTGCTTTGGGTTTCTTGGAGGGATCAGGGGCTCGCTCAGAGGGTCAGCTTCACCCTCCTTCCCTGTGCGATTCACATTCTCTGAACCTGGGAGAAGTATTGAGAGAAGGAAAGAATGATCCAAACAATTCTTATCTCATTTACTGCTCCTGTGTTCTTCGCAAGCAGAATGAATTGTGGAAGATTGTTTACCTGAAGGGAATTAATAATTGGATTCTGGTGTGAGTGTTTTGATTCACTGACCAGTTGAATCCAGGTGTGTGTGTGTGTGGGGACTGTCGGCTGGAAGTCATGAGACTGTGTGCAGTGGAGTGCAGTTGAGTGCTTGTCAGATTCCGTTTAAATGTAATGTAATATCATATAGAATAATTTAGTATACTAATTATTAGCCTTCTGATAAGATGGAGTCAGATGCATCATTCCTCCTAGTCATCAGGCAAAAATATCACTGGTACTCCCCCCGCCTCAACTTTTCCTCCCGGTGGTCCTTCTTCCCTGCCTGCATCCATTCTTCCCTGCTTTGCTGCTTCCCCGAGGCAGCTCATTCCTGTTCGTCCTGGATGTTCCTTCATTGCTCCCCAATGGAGCAGATGCTGCCTGCACCCACCCACCGCCTCTGCCGCATTTCCCGTGCTGCCCACAGCACCGAGCCTGCTGCACCTGCCCACTGCAGCCCCAGCCCACAGCAGCCAGCCCAGAGCCACCAGTGCCGCAGCACCAGCCCGCAGCCAGCCCGCAGCAGCCAGCCTGCAGCCATCGCTCGCCCATGCCAGAGACACGCAGGTGCCGTCCTTGGAAATCACGGCCAGCCACTCACAAAAGCCATGTGGGCTTGCCCTGGCTTGCAGCACACACACTCCATCTGCTTAGCTGATGCCCACAGAGCGCCCAGGCTCCTTGCGGTAACGCTGTCCCTGTCTTCTGTTTCTGTCTCTATCCTTTTCCCGTTCTACTCCCTTCTCTTCCCCTTCGGTACAAACGCTTATCCTCCTTTATCAAGAAACTGTTCTCAGATATAATTTTGCCACTTTTGTGCTTCATTTTCATCTGAGAAAACTTTCAGCAAAATCTTCCCCGACTCCCCCTTTTACAGCGGGATGGGACAGGGGTAGTGGGAGGGGGAATGAGGAAGCCCTGGGTGTACTGCAAGCACTGTGGGGAGAGAATGGGGCAGTCCCTGAGGGTACTTGGGCACTTGGATGGGGCTGGGGAGCCCCTGCAGGTAGCAGCAAAGGGATGGGGGAGCCCTTGGGGGTACTGGGAGAGGAAATGGGGAGCACAGGGTGCCCTGTGTAGCCTCCCCCTGACTCATGACCACCTCCCTTGGAAGGATGGGCAACCACAGGAGGCATGGAGGGAGCATCCCCAGTGTCACCCAGTTCCTCCCGCTTCCCAGAGCATCACAACTTTTGGTGTAGTTTTTATAGATGTCACTGGGTTCCCACGGTTTCCTGTGCAGCTCCATGTACGTTGCCTGAGGATCCTCCACTGGGAGTGCCAGGGGGTCTAGGGGGGGCCTGTGGGAATAAGGGGGTGTGTGGAAGGGGATGGGAGGTGCTGGGAGTTTGGGTAAAAGGTGTATCATGGCTGGAGGCTGCACTCACCTTTCCTGGTGCTTCCTGGCATCTGCAAAGGAAAACTGGAGGGGTGAGTTTGGAGACCCAGGGGCTCCCATCCACCCTTGGGAATGCTGAACCACCACCAGACACACAATTCCTCCCAGGGTCCCCCAGTATCCCTGATGCACCCCCAGTATCCCTGACCCACGCCACTTGCACCAACACCCTGAGCTCCCAGAACCCCGTGCCTGGCAGGGAGGGGGACCCCTGATAGAACCCCCAACATCCCTGCAGGACCCTCCAACAGCTCCCAGAGCTCTGAGCCATGGTCACTGGGGGCTCAGCCCCTCCCAAGTCAGGGGCTGTGTGTGCAGCCCTATGGCCCCCTTCTCTGGGGGCCTTCCCACTGATCTCCAGGACCCCTGTTCCCCTATTGTCACCTACCCGGGCAGTGCGAGTGGTACCAAGCCACAATGACACCCATAAGCAGGAGCAGGAACAAAAAGGCCCCACTCACCCCTGCGGCCGCTGCAAGTAACAGAGGGAGACACATCAGGCTCACCCATCACCCCAGGGGTCCTGCACTCCCTGGTGACACTGTGTGACCCCACCTGTGTCCCTGTGTGTCCCTGTGTCCCGTGGTGTCAGCTCCAGGACACCGGGTGTGATGGTGGCATTGTCCACAGGCACTGCGGGGACACAGACAGGGCTGAGGCCACAGCGAAGGGCTGGCAGCCAGTGTGAGGGGATAGGGAGGGAGGGGATGGGTGTGGTGGGGGATGTCAGGAATGGAGTCACACCACAGAGGGGAGAGGGGACACTGGGCAGAGGGACCCAACAATGTGTCTGGGGGACATGGAGGTGCCCAACCAGAGCGCTCAAGGAGGCTGTGGGGGCTCCCCGTGCCCATCCCCGCTTTCACTGCACACCGTGACGTGGAGCCGGGCGCTGCTCTTCAGCACGGCCCCCCCCTCAGAGCGCACCTGGCAGCTGTAATTCCACGAGTGGGAGACCCCCACGGTGGGCACCAGCAGATGTGGGGACCCCTGTGGGCCCCCCCATCACCTGCCCGTCCCAATAGAACATGTGCAGGAGGGGGGCTCGGGGCCACAGGGGGCGGGGGTGCTGAGGCAGCTGAGAGTCAGGGGGGACCACAGAGTGGGTTTGGGGGGATCCTCCAGCACTTGCACAGGGAAGAGCTCAGGGAAGGAGAGGGGAGGTGAGGACTGTCACTCTGAGTCTGCTGGGAGGTATTTTTGGGGGTATGAGGAGATTGAAGTTCCAGCCATGGGGGTGCTCACCATGCACTGTCACTGTCACTGGTGCTGACCGTGATGGCCAGGACCTCAGAAAGCCCTCGCAGAGGTAGTGGCCGCTGTGGTGCCGCTGCAGGGGTTGCAGGGACAGCTCGGTCCCTCTGAGGGACTCTGTCAGGTCCTTCTCGTCCTGGTAAAATCACATCCTGGGTACTGGGCTGTTCCACCGGCCCCGGCAGCGCAGTGTCACTGTGTCCCCCTCCAGCAGTGCCCATGCTAGCATCTGCAGCACCAGCTCGTCTGTAGGACAGGAGACTACCATCTCACTGAGGGGCTTGAGAGAGGTCCTAGGTGGGTCCCCACGGCACCGAGGACATCTGGGTGCACTGAGGTGCACTGGGGTGCAATGGGATTTCCCTGTGTGCAGGGCACAGGCTCTCGCCATGCGGGGGATGTGAGGCCACCTACGAAATGGAGCCCACCCAGACCTATCGAGGGCCACCGTGATGAGTTAAGATTCCCCCTTACCATCTACGACTCTCACGGGGGGGCTGCGCCCACTGCCAGGCCTGTCACATGTGTAGGTGCCACTCTCGGTGACATTGAGGTGGTCGCATTCCACCTGCCCCCAGTGCTTCCCGTCCTTGTACCAGGTGGTGGCACCAATGGTCCCCGAGCCCTGACAGGTCAGTGTCACCCGGTCCCACAGCACCGCCGGCCTCCAGGGGGGCTCCACGAGGAGCTGGGTGGTCTGGGCACCTGTGGGTGACAGGACACACCAGCCTGCCAGGCCCAGTGTGGGACTGGGGACAGCAGGGTGGGGACATGGCATCCCCAAGGACTCACCAGTGAGGCCAAGGGTCTGGGCTGGAAGGCAGAAGGGACATGGCTCAGTGGGGGTGGCACCATGGGGACAGAGGCACAGGGGTAGGGGGGGTGGGGGGCTGTCCCCACCTGTCCTTGTATGACATGGACTCCTTGTGGACAGGGACACTGCAGCCACCCCTTGCTCAGGCAGGACATAGGGACACTGTGGACACCTCTGAACTGAGGATGCCACGGCCACCCTGTGCTGGCACAGGTCACCCCCACCAGCCCCATGATGCCTCCCCAAACCCTTGTCCCGCCTTTTTTGTCCCCATGTTCCTGTCCCCCTTCTCCTGTCCCCATGACCACTCCACGACCCCAGCAGACCCCATGCTTTGGCTCTGCTGGCATTGAGGACATCAGGGGACCCCACAGCCCCTCTGTGCCCCCTCCCCTCCCCATCCCTGGGGTGTCAGGCCCGTGCCCAGGGCACTCACGCCACAGGAGCAGTGCCACCTTCCCGGCCATCCCGGTGTCCCCCGCCATGTGCACTGGCTGTCACTCGCTGCAGGGGGTGGCTGTCCCCTGGGTGGTTGCTCTTCAGCCAAAGGGGAAAGAAGCGAGGTCAGGTCTCATCCCCATGCGTAGGTGGCCCTTGGTGGGGGCAGGATGGCCACAAGCTGGGCACAGGCTGTGAGCAGGGCGGGGACAGGATGGGGACAAGCCTGGGTGGGACAAGGTGGGACATGGGGTTCCCAGGACTGGGGGGCTCAGGGCCTTGGGGGGACATGGACATGACTGTCCAGGGGAATGGGGGGTCCCTGGGAATGGGGGTGCTGATGAGGGGGAATCACTGGGGATTCACTGGGTTGGGAGGACTCAGGGATGGGAGTTCCAGGGGAATGTGGGCTCCAGGGATTTGGGGTCATGAGGTGGGGATGCTGGGGAAATGAGGGATCCCGTGGGAATAGGGGTTCCTTAGAGAATCAAGGTCCTGGGGAAAGGGGCCTTTCAGGGGTTGGAATGAACAGGAGAGGATTCCTTGAGAATCGGGTGCTGGGACAGGGAGGTCCTGGGGAATGGGAGTACAAGGATGGGAGGCCCAGGGGAGGGCGGATGGAAGGAATCGGGGTCCCATGATTGGGATCCCTGGGGAATGAGGGTGCCAGGAATGGGCAGTGGCTTGGTGAGCCCGTGGGTCAAAGCTCCTTCCCTGGCTGGATCAGATTTTGGGGTGACCCAGGGCTCAGCAAAGTCCCCCCAGGGTGCTTGTGGTTTGGGAGGGTCATGGCAGGGAGATTCTGACAGGGGCTGGGTCTGTGTTCCCCCAGCCCCCAAGGGCTTTTTCCCCTCTTTATTTCCATTTCCATTATTTTTCTCAATTTCTCTCAATTTCACAAGACCCCAGTTCATCCCTTCATGATCCTGGGGGGCACCTGAGCAGGGAACAGATTGAGGGAAGCCCAGCGTGGGGGAAGCAGAGTTGAAGGGTCTGCAGGGAGGGCTGGGGAGGCTGTGGGGGATGTGGGTGTCTGACAGTGCCCCCCCAACACTTTCTCTTTCCTGCACAGAAGAAGGAAGAGGCCTTTTGTGCTGAGTGCCACACGGGGGAGGGCAGATTCTGTCCTGGGAGGGCACAACCAGGGGGTACCTGTCCTGGGGGGATCCTGTCCCAGGGGCGACACATGCTGGACAAGGGACTCCTGTCCTGGTGCATGGCAGCTCCGGGGGGGTCCAGACTTCTCCATTCTTGCTCGTCCCCTGCAGGATCTGAGCCGGCAAGAGCCGCTGGGGAATGGAGCCCCTGGGCAGGAAGGAGCTCCCAAACTCCTGCTCTGTGAAGCCAGTGGCCATCCAAGGGTGGGGCCCAGCCATGGCCCAGCCCCACTGCACAGGGATGGCCATTGCCCAGCCCTGCTCTGGCCAGCCCCAGGTGGCAGCCAGCACCTGAAGGTCCCCCCTGCCTTCCTGGCTTTGATTCTGGCAGCTTTAGAGCTGCTGCAGAGGTGAGAATTCTGTGGGTGGAAAAAGGCCTGCCTGTGGTTTGCTCAGCTCTGCAAGAAGCACAAAACGCAAAGGGAGCCGAAGCAGAGGCTCTGGGAGGGCCTTTGATGGTTTTCAGAGCAGGGCTGGCTGCAAACTGCCGCTGCAGGGGGACATGTGGGGGAACCAGTCCAGAAATGCAGCAATATATAATTTTGTACCTGTCCCCAAGACACTGAGAGAGCCCCAGCACTACTGCAAATCCCACACCAGTCTGCTCAACAACCTGACCTGGACCCTCCTCCTCCTCCCTGCCTTGCTGTGGATGGACAGTGGCCGAATGCCCTGCACCCACCACAGCCTCTCTCTCACTGCTCTCCACACCTGGATGGGGAGAGAAAATTGAGCAAAGGCTTCCTGGGTTGAGACAAGGACTAGGAGAGATCACTCATCAAATCCTGTCACGGGTAAAACTGCTTATGATTTAGAGATATGAATTGAATTTATTGATGATAAAATCAGAGTAGGATAAGAAGAAGTTAAATAAATCCTCCAGTACACCTTTTCTCTGTTATGAAGGACTACGTAGTCATTGGCTTTCACTATTATATTGGTTATTGCAAATTATTCTGATATAATGCACTTTCTAGTCACTTTTTAACTGTTTTGATACACTAAAAATTGTCAGCCTTTTTACCCTAATCTCAGTGTAGAAAATATATTTTAATGTGATAAATATTTTATAGTTTAGTGTAGGAAACACATTCTGTGCTGTTCTTGTGAGCCGGCAAAGGCTTCCTGATTATAAGGAAAGTCCTCTATCTCTCCTGAGGAAGACACAATGGTTGTCATCATGGAGACATGATGAAGGAGAGAAAGACAAGAGATACAGACTCTAGCTGGCTTACAGAATGATGTAGCTCCTTGGTCACTCACTGAGAACTTTGTTTCTCTCTTATGACCTACGGGCACTGAATGTGTCTCAAGTAAATGTAAATATCTTGAAAAACTATAAAAGCAACATGTTGCTCTAATAAATCTCTCTTTCACACTCTTCTGATGGAGTTGTGGTGTTTTGCTCTGTGTCGCGCTCTATAGCCATATCTGGTGCCTGCCCCCTGTGATTGCAACTGGACTGTAAAAAATGGAAAGAAAAAAGAGAGAAAAAAGGTGAAGTGTACCCTAAAACTGAGTGAAGGCAGCAAGGATGCTGCAGAGGTCCAGACCTAATTCAGACATCTGATTCGAGGTGAATAATTGGGAAAAATAATGGGACATAATTTATCAAACAAGGAAAGGACTATTTTGTCCACATGGAAATCTTTATTGAAAAGGAAAAATGTTAAAGCTTCTGATTATGCTCTTTGTAGCTTACTGATATGGTGTAAATCACAGGACTTTGAAGCTGATGCCGACAATGCCTTCAGTGTCTGGGCATGGAAAGAGGTTTGGAAGAGACTATGGGAAGTGATATCTAAGGGGGATAAGACGGTTGTCCATTTGGCTACTACCTGGAGACTGTTGTATGAGGCATTGAAGGAATGGAAAGCAGAACAAGATAGCGGGGAGGAACTGGAGGAGCAGGAATTAGAGCAAGAAACTGAAGTAGAGGAACAGGTGGAAGATGAGGCTGAGCCTGTCAATGTATCTCCCCCTGAGGAGGCTGCTGCAGCTGCTGTGGAGGTTCCCCCAGGGTTTGCTATTGTGAGAATCAAACAGCAGGCTAAGACTGTTTCTTGGTATTTATCTCCAGAAGACCATGTTAAACCTGTGCATAGTTCACCTGCTCAGCTGTTAATTGAACTGAGTACAAAACCAAAGTATCTTACACCTGCACAGCAGTTAGCAAAAATGAAGTTACAGAAGTGAAGTGAAAAACAGGCTGGGTCATTGGCCCTTTTGTCTCCCCCTGGGCCATCTGCTCCCCCCTCACCCTCCTCTTGGTCGGCTGCTCCAGCCCCTGCTTTTCCTTGAGCCATCCACCCCTTCTCTGCCCTCCTTCGAGTCATCTGCCTCTGCTCAGTCCCCTGTTGCACCGTCTGCCCCCCTCCTCCCTCCTGAACTGGTTGAAAAATGCAATCCTTAACATTGTGTCCTTCTTTGTCTAGTGATAGTTCTGACAATGAACTGCCAGTTGAAAGTACACCTAAAAAGACCCAGGAATTTGTTAGACCTCGTAGCAGATCCAGGCCAGTTGTTTCTTGTGCTCTGCCTCCCTGCCAGGTGGCTGTGACTCCTTTACACTCTTTACAATTTTGGGAGCATGTGAGAATGAAAGCAGCTGAAGTGGGAGATTGGAATTTGTTAGAGAAAATAGGTCCACCTAAAAGGATGGAGATGGCTGCTGCTGCTGCTGCTTCTGGTGGGCTTGTGGCTTTTCCTGTTTTCAAAGCTGCTCCTAATTCAGGACAACAAGATAGTCATCAGGTTTTTGCATGGAGGGTTGTACAGGACTTTCAGTCAAAAGTAGATCAGTATGGTGTTAACTCTTCACAGGTGATGCAAGTGATTCGTGTTTTAAATGCTGATGTACTCGCCCCTTATGATATTGTTCACCTTTCTAGGATTCTGTTTCAGCCAGTGCAGTATGGTGTGTCTCAAGCTACCTGGAAACAAATGGTTGAAAGAATAGCATTGGACAATATGCAGTTACCTCAGCACGATCCACGTCATGCTTTGGGAGTTGATGCCTTGCTGGGCAATGGAACATTCTCTAACCTGGATTTGCAGGCAAGAAGGGACCCCCTGGTTCTGGCACAGGCCCAGCAGCTGGGTATGAGTGCCTTACTTAAAACAATGGAGATGGCAGCTCCTAAAACAAGGTATATTACCATCCAGCAAAGGGTGAAGGAACTTTTTCTGCAGTTTTTGGAGAGGGTTGCTGCAGCCCTTGAGAAGCAAGTAGAAGATGATAAGTTGAGGTAAATTTTATGCAGACAGCTAGCACAGGAAAATGCGAACAATGATTGCAGGGGAATTATTGATTCTTTACCGGGAGATCCCTTGCTGTCTGATCTTGTAGTTGCTTGCTCAAAGGTTGGTTCGGTTGAGCATAAAATGACTGCTTCGGCAAAGTCATAAAGTCCTCACCCAGATGTTCAGCTTGTGAAGAATCAGGGCATGTGAAGACCCAATGCCCTCAAACTGCTGGATGATGTGTACACTCTAGTTGGTTTGGTTATCGCCCCAGAGGAAGTTCAAAGACAGATGCCTTGGAAATATTTGGGGTTGATAGTCACCAATACACAAATTGTGCCTTAACCTGTAAAATTGGACATTGAAATTAAAACCTCTGCTGATGTGCAGAAATTGGTTGTTGCAATAGGTTGGCTTAGGCCATACTTGGGGATAACTAATCACCAACTACAACCTTTGTATGACTTACTATCAGAGAAAACTTCCTCTACCGATGAGAGACATTTGACCACTGCAGCAAAAAAGGCTGTAGAAGTTGAATTAGCCTTGACATCTGGATTTGTTACAAGGATAGATGTTTCTGTTGGTGTGCAATTCTTTATTTTGAGAGATGATGAAATATCATGCAGATTGTTGTGTCAATAGAATGATAAAAGGGAAGAAAAATTGCATATCTTTTGGACTGGATATTTTTATCTTTCAGGTCCTGAAAAACAGCTCCAGGTCTGTACAAGCTTTTTGCAGATATCATTATCAAAGGTCGCAGACGCTGCCATGACACCTTAGGCCGTGGTCCTGTAACTATTGTCATACCAGTACAACAATGGTATTTTGAGTGGTGTTTTCACTACTCAATCATGAGCTACAATCTGCTTTATCTTCCTTTACAGGTCAAATAGTATATCATTTACTTTCTGTCATGGTTGGACTCTGACACAACGCTAGTGCCTCTATGAGAATACCTTCTCTCTGGTGTCTGCTGTGTGATGTGACTAGGAATAAGCAAAGCAGACTCTTCAGACTCTTGCTTAGAAATAAAGAAAACTTTATTAACTAAACTACAAGAAAAGAAGAAAAAAAATACAAGGAAAATGAAAACCTTACAAAAGTAATTTTCTCCTCCCCCCCCCCCCCAATTTCTCAAAGCAATACATTCTCCTAAATCACTCAGTCTGGCACCACTCTTTAGAATACTCAATCCTCAGTTCATGAAGAGGAGAGGAGTCCTTCTTGCACTATAGGCTTCTCCTGGAAACACGTTGAAACTTCGTGTGCTTCTATGTCACTCAGCACTGCTCGGAAAGTTCTTTGCTATTGTGACACCTTCCTTCTATGCTTAGTGCTTTCACTACTGTGCATGGACCAGAACTGCTTCTAGGGTTGTCTTTCAAGGATGTCTTGTTTCACTCTAAAAAAGGCACAGTCTTTCCTTCTGGACATCTGTCCCCTCTAGTTTTTCCACCCCCTGGGGCTGAGGGGTACCCACACTGAACCCTCCTGGTTCTGAGGCACTGCCTCCCCCTAAATGCAGTCTCTATGTCACAGGAAAAAAAATGGTTCAGTCTATGGCTACACAAAAAAAGTCCAGCCAAAAGGCTACTCTATCATCTCTCCCTTCATTCAAGAGTCTTCTCTACTTTCTTCATGGCTAATCCCTTCTTATCTCATCGCTTATCTCTCTTCTCATTCAGCTTCAGGAGGATCAGCATTTGCAAGGTCTCAATCATGCAAGAAAAGGGTTAAAAATTTCAGTCTCTGCTTGTCTTAGAGCTCCGGAACTCCCACGCTGCTCTGGCCGGACACCTTCTCCCCACGCTCCCCCCTCTTCTCGTTCCGGGCCAGCCGATATCAAATTCAGATGCCGGCTCTCCCTCTCTCTCTCTCCTGGGGATGGGGGGAGGGGAGGCTGCCCGATGTCTCTTGGTGCTCCTCCACCCTTCTATCTTCAAGGGCCTCCTCACTCCCCCATCTCTGTCCAGGCCCAGGCCTACCACATGGCTGCCTCTCCCCCACCCACCAGCAGCAGCTGGACGGTGGAGGGAGATCTGACTTCTTTCCCTCGAAGTCTCAAGACAGCTTCCCAGGGGCGCAGCTCTGGTTTTTAACTCCTGCATGTTCTCAGAGGTGTGTCCAAACCTCACTGGCTACATCAGGTGCCAATATTAAAATCTGAGCACACATTGGTTTGACTACAGCATCCCAGAATTTCCATTTCCCCATCAAACCAGCACACCTTCTCATCCTATTTTGAATTTCACTAAGAGGATTCCTTTTCAGGGGAAACAACTTTGCTCTTCTGTGCCAGGGGAAGTTGTGACAGTTTTTAGCTGTGCCAGTTTTTACAGATGGATCAGGAAGAACTGGAAAAGCTGCTGTAGCCTGGAAGAAAGATGACCACTAGGAATATGAAGTAATGGTTCAACAAGAGTCTCCTCAATTAATTGAACTTTGTGCCATACTCTTAGCCTTTACCTTATTTCCTAGTTCCGTAAATATAGTTACTGATTCTGTTCATGATGCTAATTTAGTAATACAGTTGGATCAAGCTGTGTTTTATAATGTAAAGGAGAAACCATTATTTGTTATGTTGTTGAAATTGTGGACTGTTATTCATAATTAAAAGCATTCTTATTTCATTATGCATATTTGTAGCCATACATCGCTACCTGGATTCTTTGTTGAAGGTAACGCCTATGTGGATTCCCTTGTGGCTGCCTCAGCAGTAAAAATGGTGCCTAATGTGTTATAGCAAGCTGTTCTATCTCACCAAATTTTCATCACGGTGCTCAGACACTACAGCAGCAATTTAAATTATCACATAGTGAAGCAAAGTCAATTATTTCTTCTTGCCCTCATCGTCATACATCTCATGTTTCACAATATTACGGTACTAATCCTAGAGGCTTACTCCCTTTGCAAGAATGGCAAACAGATGTTACAAAAATGCCTGAATTTGGCTGTCAAAGTATGTTCATGTTACAATTGACACCTTTTCTCATGCCATGGTTGCCTCAGCGTTGGCAGGTGAAACATCTCGGGATGTTATTTATCATTTTTGCCACACCTTTTCCATCTTAGTTGTTCCATCACATGTAAAGATGGATAACGGCCCGGCATATGTTTCAAAGAAATTCCAGGTGGTTTTTTGTGCCTGGGGTGTTGATCATTCCACTGGTATTCCTTATGCCTCAACAGGCCAAGCAATTATTGGACGTGATCATGGTGTGTTGAAGTGCTAGGTACAAAAACAAAAATGGGGAATGCAAAGGGAATTGCCTCAAGTGAGATTAGACAAAGCCATTTATGTCTTAAACTTTTTGCATCCTTTACCTGACTTACATGTGTCTCCTATATTCTATCATTTTCTGTCTTTGAATTCAAAACAGCCAAGCTTTAAGAAAGGTATTAAGGTATGGGTAAAAGACTTAATCACAGAAAGGTGGACTGGCCCAGTGGAATTAGTAACATGGGGAAGAGGATATGCATGCATTTTAACAGAAAATGGAAATCGTTGTGTCTCTGTCCATTTCGTTAAACCTTATTTGGAACCCAAAGAAAAGGACAGGATAAGTAGTTCTACAGCAGAAGTAAAATGAGTAGGTAATTGCGTTGATTATTAGGTGGATGGAAGCATGGACCCTCAAGGAATGTATGGTAAAGATGGTAATTCAAGACAGAGTAAAGGGAGTTACAGGCTTACGCTGAAAATCAAAAATTTAAGGTAATGGATGTTACTTTTGCTTCTTTTCTTTGAATTCTCCTATAGAGAGGTTGGTAGTACTGAGAAATGTGTCTTGTACCATTTCCTTTTGCAGGGCACACACAGTTCCAAAAATAGGGGAATTTGATGTACCTCAGGGAGAAATGTTGCCTTTGCATAAGGGTTGAATTAGTTGCTGAAGTCCAGACTTCGAGCAATTAGGTTGGTTATGAGAGCAGCAACCAATTGTAAAGTTAAGTGGATGCTACTTGGTTCTAAGTGGTGACTAGGCAGATGACTTGGTCTCTGATTCTGTGTGGGAGAAAGTTATTTGATTAGAGGTGAAGGTGTCATTCTGCTACAAATGTGTCATCTGAAAATTGTGAGGTCTGTAACGGTATTTGAAGATCTGTTTTTATGGACCTTGTTTGTATATGAATGTTAGGATTGTGAGGGTGTGTGTTGTGGAGTTGGAAGAAGTTGGTTATCTGTAAGTGAATGAAGAATGGATCCTCTGTCTGCTTGGATTATTGCAAGGACCCTGCAAAAGTCCTTAGCAGTTGTGTTTCTGGGTCAAATACAAAAAGGGGGAATTGTAGGAAAGGCATTTTGTGCTGTTCTTGTGCGTCAGTAAAGGCTTCCTAAAGATAAGGAAAGCCTCGTATCTCTCCCGAGGAAGACGCCGAGGCTGTCACCACGGAGACATGATGAAGGAGAGAAAGCTAAAAGATACGGACTCTAGCTGGCTCACAGAATGACGTGGCTCCTTGTACACCTACTGAGAACTTTGTTTCTCTCTTACGACCAATGGGCACTGAATGTGTCTTTTAAGTAAATGTAAATATCTTGAAAAACTATTAAAAAAACTATAATAAATCTCTCTTTTACACCCTTCTGATGGAGTTGTGGTGTTTTTTGCTCTGTTGTGCTCTATAGCGACACCCCCACAGTGCCCCAAACCAACCCCTTCCTGAGGTCCCCCCTCTTCTTCTCCAAGTGTCCTCTCCCTGAACCCGCATCCTTCTTCAGAGTTCCTTTCCATACCCCTCATCTCTGCACCCCCTTGCCCTCACTGGGGTTCCCCTGCCCCTCCCTGACAGCCCCCCAGGTCCCTCACTGTCCCCTGCTGTCCCCCCCTCCTGCAGAGGTCCCACACTCAGGGGTCCCCCAGTGGGCGCAGTCCCCCAGGGGCACAGGTGGCACTCAAGGATCGCCTGCTGCTGAGCTGTGCGGTGGCTGCTGGGACAGGTCCTCTGTCCTCCTGGCACCGGGAGGGCTCAGGGGCACTGCCAGGCACCGGCCCCCACCTGGAGCTGCGCCATGTTGGGGACAATGACAGTGGTCAGTACCAATGCCAGGACAGTGTGGCTGAGTGTCCTCCTGAATGTCACCATCCTGGGTGAGCAGGACCCTCGGGCTGGGGGTGACTCCACCCACAGCACCGCTATTCCACCTTGCCCAGTGCCCTCAGCCCTGTCTCTGTCCTCGCAGTGCCCGTGGCCAATGCCACCATCGCCCCTGGTCCCCTGGCACACCAGGTGCATGCAGGTGATGCCGTGACCCTGCGCTGCTCAGTGCAGGTGGGCTCAGCACTTGTCACCTGGCTGCACAAGGGGCACGAGGTGGCTCGGGGTCCCCTCCTGGAGCTTGGGGACATCGATGTGAGACATTCAGGCACCTACCAGTGCATGGCCACCAACCTGCTGGGACAGGACGGGCACTACGCGTTCAAGGCACTCACACCTTAGGTGGTCCTGGAGGTGACATCTGGCTCACCCTGGGTCACAGGTGGAGTCACGCAGGGTCGCCGGGATGTTCAGGACTCCCAGGGTCGAAGGTGTGTCCCCTCTGGCCCCAGTAGTGGCTGTGAATATTGGCAGGACCCCCCTGTTCCTGCTCGTGGCTGTCAGTAGGGGCTGTCACTGGTGGCACCACGGAGTGAGTGACAATGGAGGGGATGGGCATCCTGAGTGAGGAAAAGCCCTCAGAGTGGGGAAAGAGACTGGCAGCACCCAGGTCTCCTGAGCTCGGGGAAACTGAGCCCACAGTGGCTTGGCTGGGCGTTCTAGAGGAATATAGAGGGTCTTGGTTCTGCTTCAGGGTCATCCAGAGTGGGCTTTGAGGAAAATTGGGATGGCACTGGGATGTCCTGCAGGGTTTGGAGAGCTTCCGGAGGGCTGTACAGAGATGTGGGGGATCATTTTGGAGTCCTGGGAGTGTTCAGGGATCTGAACTTATTTGGGTTCGACTTATTTCCTAGCTTCCAATCTTCAAGGGTATTGCTTTCTGACTGCCCTAACTCTTGTCTGTAGCTCAATTTTCATAGGGTCTGCTCGTTTGGATTTTCCTGGGCTATCAGTATCCCATACTCTTGGGTATACCTGATTCAATACTTCCTCTAACTAGTTCTTCTTGTTTGTTGGTCTGGTGTCAATTGTCAGTCCTACTGCTAAAACCGCACATTTGTCTTCAGGTACCTTCCATTGAAGTTTTCTTTTTCTAAATGGAACTGTTGCTTCCAAATTTTCAAGCAAATCCCTGCATAGGACAGATTTGGGTGAGTTTGGTAAATAAAGAAACTGATGTATTCCCATTTTCTTCTTGATTTTATATCGAAGTGGTTTCAGGAAGAATGCATTTTATGGATGCTCTATAGTTGCTCCTAGTGCTTGACGATAGTTTTCACTTTTGGGTATCAGTGCTTGATTCAAGAGTGAAAATGTGTTTCCACTATTTCTTAAAATTTCAACTTCTTCATCATTCTTTAGCTGTATTTTAAACAGTGGCCTGCCAGGGTAAGAACTGCCAGTCTCAGTCATTTCTTATCATCTAGAGTGGCTGCAAGAGTTTAGTGTACTTTGTCTGCTAACTCTGGGCACTGGCCCTATTTCCAGCGTCCTGATTTCTTACAAGATGCACATTGATTTGGCCCCAGCTTGGTCTGTGGCTGCTTTGAACCTCCTCTGCCTCTGCTATTTTCGCCCCTGCCTCTGCTTCAACCACGCCTACATCAGTCCTCTCCCTGGTGCCGATCCAGAGCTGCCACCATGGCTGCAGGGAGCTCTTTTTCCCGCTCTTGACTATCGTACACTTTCTACTTTTGATGTAGTGTCTAAAAGCTTGCGTGACTGCTCCAAGTTGTTCAAACACTTCTCAAAGTCAGACGGGATTGATGCTGTGCCCATTTCCCTGGGGTGTTCCGGTTCGTGTTTATTTATCAGTTATGGTAGAATGGTTTCTTTTCATGTACCCCGTATTTTCCCCAAGTTGGTTTACCCCTAGGTTTTTCCCTCCCTCAAAGCTGTCCCTCATGCCATTCCCCGCTCTTTGTTCCAGCTCCTTCCCTGCCTCTCAAGATAATCCAGCTCTTTATTCCTGAACCTTCCCTGTCACTTTTGCCTTGGACCAATCCCTGACTGCACCACCCCTTTGGAATTCCCTATTGCTGGAAGTCCCTCTGGCCCATGTGACCTACCCTTTCCTCTCATCTGTCCTAATTAGTGCCAAGCAACTGATGGAATCCCCTCGCTCCTCCCCTGCAGATTCCTTTTTGCTCAATCCTTTGTATCCGCCCCCCTGAGTTGTACCCCGATAAAATCTCATGAACACAAGTGCGGGTGGATCTATGCTGCTGAATCCTTCCCTTGGGATAAACCTTTGCCTGTGGAACCTCACAACTGAGGACCCTCCTCCTTCTTTTTGGCTGCTCCGTGCTGCAGTTAGTAGATCCTGAACCACTGAGCAGTGGCTCAGCAGGGTCAGCCGCAGGCAGGACCCACGCCTTGGCCGTTCCCCACTCCTGGCGCAGCGCCGCAGTTTTCCCAAGAGCCAGCCCGGGCTCCGCTGTGCTACATCAATGGGGAACCCGTCCCAGTGCCTGACCGTGCTGCAGCGTGCTACCCAGGGCCCTTGCACACACTGCCTTCTGCCCTGGGGCCGCCCCCAGCCCAGCCAAAGTGGCCCAGGCTGGAAGGAATGCCTGGCCCCCCCAGGTGTCTAAGACAGCCTGCACAGGATCTTTGGGAAGGGCTCAGACCACCAGCAAACGCTGCCCGGCTCTGCGGGCACAGTCCTATCCCCATATCTTTCCCTGAGAGCATTTGAATTACTAAATGAGAATCATTTGAAGGGAGGACATTTACATTTTCCATTTCAGAGAAGGCTTCTGCCTTCCTTAGCAGGCACCTCTCTCTTCAAACCAAGACAATTGTTTATCATCTTGCAGATGCGCAGTTGCTGGGGAGCCCCGTTTTACACCAGGGACCCGGAGAACCATTCCCAGCAATTGGGAAAATCCTAGGTGGTCCATCCACCCACAGATGAGGTCTTCAAATGTGCCTGAAATTGTGTCCAGCTCTTAGAGGCCTAAAAGAGCAAGTCCAAGTGACTTGATGATATTTTTAGCCCAGAAAGCCCTTCAGCTGATGGCACACTTCACAATCAGCAGGGGACACAGCTAGGCCAAGGCCTGCTGGGAGCCTTTCTCCTCAAATACCCTTCAAACAAACCTCCATGCAAGTCACTTGGAAAGTTTCTTCAAATGATCCATTTCTGGCACATGACTACACAGGGTTAAGTGAAAGATTCTAAAGCAGCTGCTGTGGAGTCAAAGAGCCAGCACTAAGGGTCCTTGTCATCTCTTTGTAGCTAAATGCCACTTTGGGGGATTTGAGGGAGTTTGGAACGAGCTAGAGAGCAGACCTCCGAGTTTTTTAGATGATGCCATTGCTTTTTCTTCTCTTCTACATAGACAGGAAAGGTGAGTTTGGCTCACATCTGCACTGCATGGCTCACAAGGCCCGCAAGACTTGTAGTTACAAGAGCTTTGAAGGATTTCTTGGCCAAGAAGACACTGCCAACAATAATCTTTATGTTTTGCCACCAATCCTTCAATATTTCGTCTTAGGGACTCATGCTACAGTGTAAGCTTCCTTAGCCAATTATGACACACAAACTCAAAGAACTGCATCCTAAGCTTCTTGTTTACCATTGTTACTACTTTGATTTTTTCTAGATCTTCAGCACTAAAACTCTAAACTTTCCTCCACTTCAACGTTCCTCCCCGTGTCTCTGCTATAATAAACTAGAAATCCACATTCTCGCTTCTAGCACCTAGCTTTGGAAGCCCTTTCCAAGGTCTCCCTTCAAATCCTGTGTTTAATTCAAAGCTTTGCTGACAAGACCAAAGGTCTGAGATTTCCCTGCATTTGGATTTCCAACAACACTGATGCTGTTAGTTCCAGAGTGCCCGGGATCCCTCTTGCAAGTCAGCTCTGGTAGGAACAACATGGCTGGCAGGGGGCTGCTTGTGGCCTCTGACAGCCCATTGCTTAGGGCTTGCCAGCGCCCCAGCCCCTCAGGGGCTGCCCCAGCCCGGCCAAGCTGCCCGGCAGCAGCGCCGCAGCACCACAGCAGCTCCAGAGCAGCCCTATCCAGAGGCACCTGGGAGCCCTCAGCAAGGCAGCCAGCAGCACACGGGCAGGAGGACACGGATGCGCTTTCTGCCCGGCACAGGGCTTGTGGCCATCTCCAGGCACTGCTCTCACAGGGATCCCCGCAGCCCCGGCCCCTGCCCACCCGCTCTGTCACCAGCACAAAGGCTTCAGCAGAACCACCAAAGGCCAAGGGGCTTCTGGCCATTTTCCCTGCAACACTGCACGCCTGGGCAGCTTGCTGAGCCATGGCACCCTTCTCCCCCTCTTCCCCAATGCCCTGCAGACCCTGGGCAGCAAAAGAAAGCTCCTGGGAGTCTGTGTATTATAACATACTCTATATTTATACACTAAAGAAAAAACAAATAGAAGAAAAGAAACAGAACAATCTTTCAGAAATGGAAAATTCCCGCTGGCTCAGGTGGCCTCAGCAGACAGAGCCTCTGGGATCAGCTCTCTGCAGAGCTCCAGCAGCGCAACCAGCCGAGCCCCGACAGACGAGGCCGTGTCCTCCATGCCCTGCAGAGCTGATCTTGCAGCCTCGGGAAGACGGAATATCGCTCACTCTGCAGTGCCTGGAGGACATACAATGTTTCAAGTGCCAGATCTGACACGGCACTGCTGATGTCCTCTGTCAGGTGTTCCAGGGCTGAAAGAGAAGGGAACAGAGCCATGGTCAGATCACGGATCTGCGGGGAGCCGAGGAGAGCCCCCTGCCAGGGCCATCGCAGCCGGCTCTAGCCATGGCCAGGAGGGAGCAGGGACCAACGGGACCAGCCCAAAGCTGCTGGCCAGGAATCGCCCAGGTGGCCCTGAAATCTCTGTGTGCTCTCCCCATGCCGCCCCTCGTCCGCACAGGGAGCAGAGCCCTCTGCAGCCGGGCCAGGGCTTGCAGCTCCCCCGGCAGCCCCCGCTGCCAGCCCGCTGCCCTCACTCACCGTGGCAGATGAGCCAGAGCTCTTCCTTCTTCCCCCTCAGGTGCCGCGCGGCCATGCCTGTGAACACAGAGCCTGTCACGGCCCCAGCGGCACAGCTCCCTGCCAGCGGCGCTGCCGGCGCTGTGGCCACACGGGCTGCTGGCCCGGCAGGGCTCAGCCCGGCCCTTGCCGCACGCTGCCGCCCCAGGGCACGGCTGCCAGAGGGCGGCGGCAGCAATGCCCGGGCCAGGCGGGGCTCCACGGCGCCGGGTCGGGCTGGCGCTGCCGGGGCAACAGGCGGGGCCGGGGCCGAGCTGCGCCGGCCGGGCCGGGGAGGGAGCCCGGGCTCGGGACTCACCCGCGAACCTGACGGCCGCGGCTCACAGGGGCTCCTGTGGGCTCTGCAGGTAGGGCAGGACCCGGCGCAGGTGCTCGGCCGCTCGGCTCCTGTCCTCTGCCAGCTGCAGAGAGCGGCAGGAGGAAGGGTTGGCGCGGGCTCAGCCCCTGGGCCAGGCGCTGCCTGCGCCCCGCCCTGGCCTCCCCTGCCCGCACAGCCCTGAGGCGCGGCCAGCAGCCGCTGGCGCCGGGCTCCCGAGGGGAGAGGCAGAGGGCCGGCTGCTGCCGGGGAGCCGCGGTGCCGGCCCGCAGCCCCGCAGCCCCTCCGGGCCGGGGCGCCATCGGCCCCCGGTTCGGGCCCAAGGGAGCCTGGAGCAGAGCCTTCACGGCTTCTGGGTGCAGCACCGGGCAGGGGCACAGCTGCCAGCCCCACACACTGAGCACCGCGCTCAGGGGGCTTCTCCGGGCTGAGGCTGGGGCTTGCAGGCCCTCCTTACCAGGCACTCGCTGAACTTCCACAGATTCTGCCTCTTCACCAGTCTCTCAAGATTCCTCCTCTTCAGGAACTCGGCCACACAAAGCAGAGTTTCCTGAGAAGCCTGGAGAAGAGCAGAAACGCAGAGATGGAGAGATGGCCCCACAGCCCAGGGTGCAAGGCCCGCGTCCCCTGTGCCAAGGCCTGGAGGAGGCTGCAGCCCGGCAGGTACCAGGGCAGGAGGCAGACGAGCCCCCTGCCAGGGGGACAGCAGCAGCCCACGAGCCCTCACCTGTGCCACAAGCCGCTTCTCATTGTGGCAGTGAAAGAAGAGGGGCAGCAGGCTCTGGTGCAGGGGTGTCTTCAGGGCCTTTTTTTCCTTTTCCCCTTCTGGAAGAGTCACCAGTGTTCGGAAGAGCAGTATGGAGAGCAGCTGCACCTGCCAATTGTTCTGTATGGAAGGAAGAAAAAAAGACCTCAGCATTGCGGCTGCATGGGGCTCAGCTTGGCGCAGGCCTGCAAATCCACAGGGCACAAAGTGTCCGGGCGGCACCCAGTGGCCGTGGCTGGGAGCAGTGAGCCTTACGTGGTCAAAGAGTGGCAGGAGCGCCTCAAGCAGCTGCAGTGTGATGGGGCCGGGCATCAGCATGTCTTTGTCCAAGATGATAAAGCTGAGTAGCATGACTGTCATGAAAACTATCTCTCCATCTGCATCCCACAGGAAGTCCACAAGACTTTCAGTCAGGCTCCACATTTTTTTGGTCTGTGCGGAACACAAGTTTGAGAAACGCCATCCTGCTGCCGCAGGGCCCAGAGGCCAAAGGCCTGTCCTGGAGCCCTGGGGCAGCTGAACTGGGAGGCAGGAGGGGTGGGAGCAGCTGCCCCAGCACCCAAAGCCCAGCCAAGCCCAAGCGACCACATTCCCCAGCTCAGCCTCAGCCACTGCCCCCTTCTCACCATTGAGGGCTCCTCAATGAGCTCAAGAAGGGCCCTGAGCGCCAGGCGACGCCTCTCCCTGCACTCGCTCTGCAGCTGCCTTGACAAAATTTGCAGGACTCTGTTAGCACCACGTTCACTCAAGTCCAGGAACTCGAGGACCTGAAAGGTACAGGGCAGTGACAGGGACCCGGCCGGCAGGAGCCCGGAGACGCACGGGGCCGGGCCCAGGCAGCAGCACAGGGCACGGGCACCGTGCCAGGCAGCTGCGGCTCCGAGAGGGCAGAGAGCTGGGAGGCAGCTCAGCCAGGCAGCGCTGGCCGTCAGGCTCACCTCTGCAAGGAACGCCATGGCGGGCAGCTCCCAGCGTGGCTCCTGTGTGCTGAGCAGCTGGAGCAGGTGGCAAGCGATCCGGGAACACAAGGGGATGGAGACACAGCACATCTCCCTGGCAGGAGGAAAAGGAACCAAGACTGCGGGCCAGGGGGACAAACCTTTGCCAGGACTGACACACAGAGGTCTGGTCTTTCCCCAGCATCCTGCAAGGGGCCCTGGGCTATTTGGGAGGCAGCTCCTGGTGGGCGCCCTCCTCTCCCAGCCTTTCCCAGTCTGCTTGGCCATCCCTCGGTGACAAGGCCTTCTGGGCCACGACCTCGGGGACTGTGTGGAGCTCCCTGGGCACAGAGCACAAATGTCAGAGGCAGCAGTGGGGAGAAGGGGGTCTCACCTGGCCAGCAGAGCCACGGCATAGTGGTGGGTGTCAGCGCACAGCAGCGTGTCCCAGCCACAATTGCCTTCCATTGCCACCACCACATCCTCGTGCTGCATTCGGCAGAGCAGGGACTTCAGGGTGCGCACTGCAAACCTGCGTGCACAGCAAAGCCCTGGTCACGCTGGGAACACTGGCTCCTGCCCGGGGACGTAGCAGGGAAAGGAGGATTGGGATGGAGCACCTGTTGGGGCTGGTGGCAAGGCCGTATTCCTCCTGGCATCCCTTCCAGAATGCATCGACCTCCTCTGGCGTATCCAGAGTGCTGGAAAACACTTGGGAGAGCAGATGTAGAAAGAGGCGGGGCAAATACACCGTCACCATATGTGGGACGCAGGGCATCTGGAGGATCTTCCACATAACCACGGTTGCCTGCAAAAGACAAAGCCCCCAGAGACAGGGCTCAGTGCCGAGGTGTCGGTGTGGCAGGGCCCGAGCAGGGCAGGGAGAGGCTCAGACAGACGCAGGGGGAGCACGGGGCCTGGTGGGCCTGAAGCTGCCCCTGGGCCGGGTTTCCACCCGGTGCCTAAGGCAGGGAGATGCAGTGGGGGAAGGAGGACGGAGAGCTGCTGGAGAGGCAGCCTTGGGGCCAGCAAAGGCCAGTTACAGAAACTCACAGCCAGGACAAAGACACCCGTTTTGTCCCCATCCGAGGTGCACATGCTGTGCTCTGGCCAGCTGCCCAGCACATCCAGGAGTATCAGCAGCGCTGGCTCTGCAGTCCTGGGCGAGCACATGATGCTCTTCCACATGGTCAAAGCAGCTCTGTGGGGTTAGAGCTCTGTCTCATACACAGCACCGTGGCCTGGGCAGCAGTGGGGACCTGAGCTGGCTGCCAGCTCTGCCTGTGCCCATTGCCACTCGCCAGCAGCACCCAGGCAGCCCAGGCCACTGGGGACAGGCCCCTGAGGGGCAGCGAGGGAGCACGGCAGCAGGCTCGGGGGCTGACGTGCCGGGGCTGGCCAAGGGAGCAGCCAGAAGGCCCTGGAACTCTCTGTTGGTCACACACCTGGGCCAGGCTTTACAGGCTGATGGGCTGGCAAGCCCTGAGCCCTCTGGGCATTTTGGCCCCATACCTGTCACAGGACGGGGCCCCACGCAGGAGCGTCATGACTACGTCAGCAGGCTGTGCTTCGGTGAGATCCAGCAGGGTCCTGTTCAGCCTGTGCTCAGCAAACTGATTGGCCAGGAGCCACTGGTGGATGTACCTGACCAGGGCAGGAACCTGGAGAAGGCACGGGGAGACTTGGAAAGCTGCCAGAGGGAGCAATGTCACCAGCTTCCCCACAGAAGTGCCTCCCTTCCCACCACACTGCCATGGCCTCAAAGAGTTCCAGTGACCAGCAGGCGTGGCTTGGGAGACCAAGCAATTCCTTGGGAGGATGAAACCCTGGCCACAGGCTGCTTACTTGCTTTGGACTGGAGAAGCCCTCCTCTACGAGCATATCCAGCAGGGCAGCACTGGTCTTGGTTTTGAAGATGTGCGAATATGCTCTGAGCCCAGTACCCATGGTACTGGCCTCTTCCGCCCGAATTTTCTTGATGAATTTGCAAACCAGCTGTAGGAGAAGGGCAAGAAGCCAGGGATGTTGCAGGGAATGCTCCAAGCGCGGTGCCAGCAGGCCCAGCTCAGGTGGGGATGGCTGCAGGTACCTGGGCTGTGCTGTGGAAGAGGCCACGGCTGGACTCCTGCTCTTGTGTGCGCTGCAGGGCTGCACCTGGAAAAGAGCGAGCGCAGCCAGAGCTGAGGGGCTGCGGGAGAGGCCGGAGAACACGGCCCAGCCCTGCGCTCCCCAGGCAGGGACATCCCCGGGGTTCCCCAGGGGATGGAGCATGGCCCCTGCGGGGTGTCTGCCCGGCCCCACTTCCGTCCTGTCCGTGGGTATGGGATAGGAGAAACTGGGATGGGATAAAATGGGATGAGATGGAATGGCACCAAGTTGGCTGCAGGCACCAACCCTGTGGCCCAGCTCTGCCACTCACCCTCCTGCGGCAGCTCAGACGGCACCACCGCTTTGGTTTCATGTGCACGGGCAGCTCCAGGGCTTTCTTCCTCCTCTTCCCCCCAGGCCACCTTGGGCGCTTTCAGGGGTCTCTGCTCCATGAAAATGACTGGATTTGTGAGGGCACCTGCAGAAGAGAAGCCTTGGGAAGGCCAAAGGTCACCAAGTCCTGTGGTCTGGCCTCAAGCTCAGCTGCAGGAATAACGCCTTGGAAAGGCTCCGGGTCAGACAGGACCGAGTGTGCTGTGTGGGGGCTCCTCACGGCACCGCTCTGTCCCGTTCTGCCCTGTTGTGCGTTCCCAGCAGCTGGGCAAGCTTCTATTTCCCACGTGTCACAAAGGGCCCTTGGTCACCGGGTTCCGTTCCATGGCACCGAGACCGTGCTGCAGCGTGCCACCCAGGGCCCTTGCACACACTGCCTTCTGCCCTGGGGCCGCCCCCAGCCCAGCCAAAGTGGCCCAGGCTGGAAGGAATGCCTGCCCCCCCAGGTGTCTAAGACAGCCCGCACAGGATCTTTAGGAAGGGCTCAGACCACCAGCAAACGCTGCCCGGCTCTGCGGGCACAGTCCTATCCCCATATCTTTCCCTGAGAGCATTTGAATTACTAAATGAGAATCATTTGAAGGGAGGACATTTACATTTTCCATTTCAGAGAAGGCTTCTGCCTTCCTTAGCAGGCACCTCTCTCTTCAAACCAAGACAATTGTTTATCATCTTGCAGATGCGCAGTTGCTGGGGAGCCCCGTTTTACACCAGGGACCCGGAGAACCATTCCCAGCAATTGGGAAAATCCTAGGTGGTCCATCCACCCACAGATGAAGTCTCCAAATGTGCCCGAAATTGGGTCCAGCTCTTAGAGGCCTAAAAGAGCAAGTCCAAGTGACTTGATGATATTTTTAGCCCAGAAAGCCCTGCAGCTGATGGCACACTTCACAATCAGCAGGGGACACAGCTAGGCCAAAGCCCAGGCCTCTGCTGGGAGCCTTTCTCCTCAAATACCCTTCAAACAAACCTCCATGCAAGTCACTTGGAAAGTTTCTTCAAATGATCCATTTCTGGCACATGACTACACAGGGTTAAGTGAAAGATTCTAAAGCAGCTGCTGTGGAGTCAAAGAGCCAGCACTAAGGGTCCTTGTCATCTCTTTGTAGCTAAATGCCACTTTGGGGGATTTGAGGGAGTTTGGAACGAGCTAGAGAGCAGACCTCCGATTTTTTTACATGATGCCATTGCTTTTTCTTCACTTCTCCACAGACAGGAAGGGTGAGTTTGGCTCACATCTCCACCGCATGGCTCACAGGGCCGCAAGACTTGTAGTTACAAGAGCATTGAAGGTTTTCTTGGCCAAGAAGACACGGCCAACATGGATATTTGTGTTTTGGACCCAATCTCCAATATCTCGTCTTATGGAGTCGTGCTCTCGGGGTCTCTAGCTGGTCAGAGTGACCCCGAGATATGTTAGAAAGTCTCTTTTCCCAGTCCGGTGGTTGAAGAAGGAGTCAGAGCTCCTCATTTCTTCGTCTCCAGGTTGTTCATTTTATCTTATCTATAAAATTCTTTCTCCTGTCTTTCGAGGTCCGCACAGCCAGACAGTCTAAGGCACTCTGCCTCCCATGGGGCGGTGTTATCTTTTTATACTAAAAACAACTACGTGTACAATATTTGCCATTACTTTCCCATAACTATCATCTACGTTAGACAGTGAGCTTCTACTCTAAACCAGCCTAAATGTGCCAACATCACAGCAGCAGATGGTGGCCAAAAAGAAGAAGGAGAAAGGAAGACATACCCAGATTCCTAATCTTCCCCCCTGAAGTCCCATTCTAAAACGCCCCAAAATCTATTTTTCCACTCGGTGATAAATTCACTGTCATTCTGCTTACACCTTTGTGGCTTGTCATTCTTCCTACAAGGTTGGTAATTGTTATTTCCAAGGGCTAAATCAAAGGCACAGTGGTCTCGGGCTCTGTGCCAAAGCCTCTGAGCCCTCTGACAGGGTCTCGAGTCTTGCAGGGCAGCCAGAGGAATTTCCTGGGTTCCCACATCCTGCCACAGTGTAAGCCTCCTTAGCCAATCATGCTATGACACACAAACCTACAGCACTGCATCCTAAACTTCTTGTTTACCATTGTAACTGATTTGATTTTTTCTAGATCTTGAACTCTGAAACTCTAAACTTTCCTCCACTTCAACTTTCCTCCCTGTGTCTCTGCTATAATAAACTAGAAATCCACATTCTCGCTTCTAGCACCTAGCTTTGGAAGCCCTTTCCAAGGTCTCCCTTCAAATCCTGTGTTTAATTCAAAGCTTTGCTGACAAGACCAAAGGTCTGAGATTTCCCTGCGTTTGGATTTCCAGCAACACTGATGCTGTTAGTTCCAGAGTGCCCAGGGTCCCTCTTGCAAGTCAACTCTGGAAGGATCAAGGCGGCTGCTGGGGGGCTGCTCGTGGCCTCTGACAGCCCATTACTCAGGGCTTGCCAGCGCCCCAGCCCCGCCAAGCTGCCCGGCAGCAGCGCCGCAGCCCCACAGCAGCTCCAGAGCAGCCCTATCCAGAGGCACCTGGGAGCCCTCAGCAAGGCAGCCAGCAGCACACGGGCAGGAGGACACGGATGTGCTTTCTGCCTGGCACAGGGCTTGTGGCCATCTCCAGGCACTGCTCTCACAGGGATCCCCGCAGCCCCGGCCCCTGCCCACCCGCTCTGTCACCAGCACAAAGGCTTCAGCAGAACCACCAAAGGCCAAGGGGCTTCTGGCCATTTTCCCTGCAACACTGCACGCCTGGGCATCTGGCTGAGCGCAATCATCCTTTTCCCTCTCCTCCCCTATGCCCTGCGGACCCTGGGCAGCAAAAGAAAGATCCTTGCACTCTGTGTATTATAACATACGTTCTATTTACATTGTAAAGGAAAAGAAAGAAATGAAAAGAGCAATCTTGAAGAAAAAGAAAATTCCTCCTGACTCAGGAGGCCCAAACAAATAAAGCTTCTGGGATCAGCTCTCCACAGAGCTCCGGCCTGGCAGGCAGGCAGCTGAGCCATGACAGACGAGTCCTTGTCTTCCATGCCCTGCGCAGGTGATTTCGGAGCTACTGGAACCTCGAGATGGCAGCCCGCTCTCCTGACTTGAAGATGCACAGTGTTTGAATTGCTAGGCTTCCGACAGCGAGACTGAAGTCTTTTTTTTTGTCTTCAAGGGCTGCGAGAGAGAGGAACAGAGGCACGGTCAGAAGCTGGAGCTGCGGGGAGCCGAGGAGAGCCCCCTGCCAGGGCCGTCCCAGCTGGCTCCTGCCATGGCCAGGAGGGAACAGGGAGCAAGGGGATCAGCCCGAAGCTGCTGACCACCAATGGCCCACGTGGCCCTGAAAGCTCCGTGTGCTCTCCCCACGGGAGCAGAGCCCTCCGCAGCCGGGGCAGAGCTTCCAGCTTTTCCCCCTGGCAGCCCCCGCTGCCAGCCCGCTGCCCTCACTCACCGTGGCAGATGAGCCAGAGCTCTTCCTTCTTCCCCCTCAGGTGCCGCGCGGCCATGCCTGTGAACACAGAGCCTGTCACGGACCCAGCGGCACAGCTCCCTGCCAGCGGCGCTGCCGGCGCTGTGGCCACACGGGCTGCTGGCCGGGCAGAGCTCAGCCCGGCCCTTGCCGCACGCTGCCGCCCCAGGGCACGGCTGCCAGAGGGCGGCAGCAGCAATGCCCGGGCCAGGCGGGGCTCCACGGCGCCGGGCCCCGCTGGCACTGCTGGGGCAGCAGACGGGGCTGGGGCCCAGTTGCGGCAGGCCGCGAAGGGAAAGGGCAGCCTGGGCTCATGGCTCACCCATGAACCTGATAGCTGTTTTGCGGAGAAAAGAAGAGAACCCCACATTTTTGTAGAAGTTGTAAAGCTGGTATTGTTATTACAGCGCTGGACGCATGTGGAGATTGTTCTCCTAAGAAAAGGCATGCGTACCTCTGAGAACTTCAGGTCTCTTTTTATCTCTCTCTTAAATACATACGCATACAGTTTCACAATAGGGTCATACATGATCATTTTTATGGGTTTCGCGTGACATTTACTGCTAGTTCCTTTTTATCAGAAAAAAATCCGAGGTCAGGTTGACTTGCCCTTACAGCAGTTCCTGTCTCTCTCTATCATCTTCTGTCTCCCCCCTTTATCTCTGTCCTTCACTGCAGTAACTTCACTGAGCTTAGGCCTTGCAATCTGGCTGAATAACTATGGTTTCTAACCACAGACTCAACTCAAAAATGTACATTTCACCTAAATTAAAATGGATTTCTGTCCTGGAAAATTTTTGCTTTGCCTCAGCGTCCTGATGGGATTAGAGTACACTGTGCACCAGTGTTGACAAAAGCCTTGTATATCTATGGCTCTGGTGCGTCAGGGATCCACACAGCCCAAGAGACACAATTTTCCCTGGCCTCCACCTGTCTAGAGGCAGGGCCTCTCTAGTCCTGGCTACCGTTCCCTCCCTGGGTGTATGTTCTGGATTTTCCTTCAAGGAGATCTGACATATCATCCTCCCTTCTGCTATACCTGGCAGCTCGGTCACAGGGAGCTGGGGTTTCATTCATTTGGGTGGAAATCTCTCTTCTAGTAGGTTCCTCTTTTAGCTCTCATACCCATGCTGCTAGGACAGAGATGAGTTTTCCATTCCACCCTCTCATGTCTTGCCCATGTTCATACAGGAAGAACCACAGGTCCACTCGTGGGGTGTACTCCCTCTCCCTAGCTGGGGTTGTTGGGCTCTGACACTGGGGCCTCTGGTTTGCACTGGTGCCACATGGGAACTGTCCTTGCTCATCTCCTTCCTCATCTTTTCTCTGAATTTTTCCTGTTCATCCTTGAGACAACCACAGCAGAGACATGAGTGTGCATCAGGCCATGGACGATGGTCTCATCATTCCTGAGTTTGCTTGCTACAGAACTCACTGTCTCTTGGTCATCCACGAAATGCTTTGTTCCCATGAAGCTGGAGTATTCAGATGGCCCCTGTTGTGAACGGCTCCACCACATTTGCACTGTGCACCTGACCTTGTCAGGCTCAATGTGTTGTCCATTCCCTGCAAAACGTTATCTCCAATACGGCCATTTGTTTTAGTGTTGGAGGTCAGAATTTTTCCTTTATTTTTCTTGGGCAGCACCCACCCCTCTGCCTCCTCCAGCCCCGGCCCCAGTGGCTGCTGGCTGCCTCACAGGGCTGTGTGGGCAGGGGAGGCCAGTGCTGGCCACAGGGACAGCCCGGTCAAGGGGCTGAGTCTGCACCAGCTGCACCCTCCTGGCACTCTCCAGATGGCAGAGGACAGGAGCAGAGCAGTCGAGCACCTGCGCCGGGCCCTGCAGTGCTAGGACAGCCCACAGGAGGCCCTGCAAGAGGCGGCCATCAGGTTCATGGGTGAGCCACGAGCCCGGGCTCTCTGCATGCCCCACCCTCCTTAGCACCACCCAGCCCCACCCTTCCCCACCTTGCCCAACCTCTGTCTGCCCAGCCCTGCCCAACCCCACAGTGCTCTGCCCCGCACTGCTCCACACAATCCAGCCCCTCCCTACCCCACCCTGCTCACCCCTGCGCCATCCTGCCCCACCCTACTCTGCCCCACCCTACCACACCTTGCACCAGCCTGCCACACCGTGCCCCTCCCCTCCCCACCCTGCTGCAGCCCGGCTGTACCTCACCATGCTCCACCCTATACTGCGCCATCCAACCCGGCCCTGCCCTGCCCCACCCTGCCCCACCCTGCCACAGCTCGGCACAAATCGGTCTTTGCACAAATCACCAACGGGATGGGACTGCTGGGGAACGCGTCTTGAGCTGTTCATTTTCCAGCATCAGTCTCATTACATGGTTATGACAATGGGAAAATGCCAGCAGCTCACATCTGTCGCAGACGTCTTTTGTGAAAAATCCTTTCTTAGGATTTTTCTCCTTTCTGAGAAGCTGCAGTTTCAGCAACAAGATGTAAACAATGATTATCTGCTGATGTAGAATGCAACAGGTCCACCTGTGATTAGCCCCTCTTAGATGTTTATAATTAATGGCCAATCAAGATGGAGCTGTCTCGGACAGGGTCTGAGAGAGCTGCCTGTGTTATCATTCTTTTCTATTCTATTCTTAGCAGAGCTAGCTTCTGAGGAAACCTTTTCCTTTCTTTTCTTTTAGTATAGGTTTAATGTAAAATATATATATAAAATAAAATAATAAATCAAGCCTTCTGAACATGAAGTCAATATTCTCGTCTCTCCTTTCACCTGAAAACCCCTGTGACCACAGTCACACACATCCCCAGAAGCAGACAAAGAACTTCATGTTAGAATTTACTTTAAAAGTTTTTGACTAATCACACAAAGCAGAAGCATATTGACAAGAGTTCTATCCAAGCACTGTAAGCACATGTACCTTCAGTCAAACAATGCTCGCTTATTTTGAATATAATACCTGCTTGTAAGCATTAACATACAATCCACAGGGCTCCATTATTAAGCTTAAAACTTCCTAATATCTTGGTAGATAAACTTTTCTGTAGCTTAGGGAGGTATTCTAGCCAAGCATTAATACTCAGACCATTGTCCTATTTGTCCGTAGTTTTCTACTTCTTATAAAAACTTTCTGCTGACGAATCTTATGGCTACTGCCTAACTCTAATTGCACTTCTGCTGTCTCTGAGGCCTGCCTTTTGTAGCATTCCTAAAACGCTCTGATTTTCAGGATTCCCACAGGCCCCAGCCCCGCCTGCTGTCCCCGCAGCGCCAGCTGGGCCCGGCGCCGTGGAGCCCCGCCTGGCCTGGGCATTGCTGCTGCCGCCCTCTGGCAGCCGTGCCCTGGGGCGGCAGCGTGTGGCAAGGGCCGGGCTGAGCCCTGCCGGGCCAGCAGCCCGTGTGGCCACAGCGCCGGCAGCGCCGCTGGCAGGGAGCTGTGCCGCTGGGGCCAAAATGAACTCTTTGTTCTCAGAGATGGCCGGGTTACCCATGATGAAGGAGCAGCAGGAAGAGTTCCAGGATCTCAGTCAGGGTGAGTGAGGGCAGCGGCCTGGCCAGGCGAGCTGCAAAGCCTGAGCAGGGAGCTTCAATCCCTGTCCCACGTGCAGTGGGAAAAACTCCACTGCAGAGGAGGATGTGTCAGGCCTGATTCCGGGCTGGAGGGATGAAAAGGACAAAATGCCCATCCTTTTGATGCAGGGGATGCCCTGAATGTGGGAGGCCTGCCTGCCCTTCCCACTGGAGCGCCATGCTGAGATACCCTGAGAGCAGCCCAGTGCTCCTCGCTCCTCTCTGCTGACCTGCGAGTGTTTTTCTGCTTTCAGGATAGCCCTGGCTGTGTCAGGGCTGCTATGTGGACATGAGACAGCCGGTCCTGTCCCGCTGGGTCCCAGCAGTTCCTTGCAGCGGCCCTGCACCCACGCCAGGATGCTTGCCAAGAGAGGCCCTAGAAGCTGAGGCAGCTGATTTGAAGCTTTTGCAGATCCACACAGGGGATGGCCGCACACAGGGGATGGCCAACAGCTGTCCTGAGGGGTCTCCCTAATTCAAAGAAATCGGCAGACAAATGCATTGTCCGCCAAAAGCCCTTTTATTGAGCTGGCAGGAGGGCAGGGTCTGCACCCGACTAAAATGCTTCTCTGCCACATGTACATTTCAGTGGGATGATGTCAGAAATTGATCTCAAAATTACCATCCATCTTGACTCTGCTGAGGTGATTCGATAGGCAGGGCGTTAGAAATACATTCTGTCAGGTTCCTGTACTTGAAGCTGATGTCCAGGCGCTGGCCAGGAGCGGCCTCCATGCCCTAAAGCAGCACTTCTTCCTCATGGCTTCCCTGCACAGGGCTCATTTTACACTTGCCCTTAGTTCTTCTGGTGGAATGTGTCTAAAGCTTTTTGTCAAGTCCCTCTCCTGTCAAGTTAGGCCAGCCAGGTTTTTCTTATGCTAACTGGTGCTAAGTGCTTGTGTAGGTCTGTGCCAAGTACTTGTTTACTTATGTGAATTGCTTGTGCTTATGTCAAACAAAGGCCTTGTTTCATTCAGCTCTTCTCTTTATCCTGATGCAAATTCTTTTGCAAGATCCTCTGGACAGTTCACAGTACATATGTACTGTTCTGCTGCTGTTTTAATTTTCTACCAAATTCATAGATTTATGATGCTTCAGAGGAGGGTTAATTTTTTTAAAATTAGAACTGGTTTGCTGAGGAAGCTAAAAATCTGAGGAGCTGTTGGTGGTTCCAGATTTGTCCATCACAAGACGACATCTGACTCATGATGTTCTCTTTCTTTCTCTCTTTTGGTGATGATTTCGATAACAACTTTGATACCGGATTTGAGTGTCCATCAGGCTCTGTGAGATGCATTTTTGACTTCTGCCACTAGCCATTCTATATTAGGCTGGTAGGGCATTTGCTTTAGAATGTGAGCGTCCCGTGCAGTTTGGAATCTGGGCACTTGGTGATACCCATCGTGTGCATTCTGCAGAATCTCAAGAGAAGTTCTTGTGTGGTGCAGCTGAAGTCGCATCCACTTTTGGTTGTTGTGAAATTACAAATAGAGAAGTTAGTACCATTAGGAGTTTCCTTAAAAG
Source organism: Melozone crissalis (assembly GCF_028551555.1). Taxonomy (NCBI): domain Eukaryota; kingdom Metazoa; phylum Chordata; class Aves; order Passeriformes; family Passerellidae; genus Melozone; species Melozone crissalis. The sequence goes on from NW_026535824.1 coordinate 7,162,601, forward strand.
ACTCTATTGTAATAGTTGTGCAAGCAGATCTCACACAGGCACAGCCCCTTCCCACATAACACACCTGTGATTGTGCACGGGTAACTGGGCTCATTTCAAAAATACAACTGCTGCCCTCAGCATGCAGACACCGATCCTCTCTTTCAAGCACCGCATTTTTGCACACAAAATTCAGTGCGTCCCTTGGCACACATGCTTTGATACTAAGAGTTTGTCAGCTTCTAGTTTTCTTGTTGAAAATGGCCCAGACATTATGCTGAATGGGGCTTACAGTTATGTGAGTTCTTATAACTCCAAGGGCCAAAATTGGAATGACACGGTATTTTTTTGCATTCTTAATGGTTAATACAAAAGACTGCAGGGTTTTGTTCATTCTATGTGAAATGGACCAATTGCAACCAAGTGTGGAAGTCTTTTTCAAATTGCTTTGTGGTTTCATTTTTAGCCATGATTTAGTTAATTCTTGTGGCAATTTCCCCAATTTCCCCAGCTCTCCTTTTTTGAAGTTTTCCTGAGATTACAGACCATAGCCACACACAGTTGAGCTTGTAAACATTGAAATACTTAAGAAATGTTACTCTGTAGTTTTCCCATAAAGCCAACAACTGCTTGAAAATCCTGCAGTGTATTGTTGGCCAGAGTGGTTAATAGGTTAGCTGCCAGGCTTTGGGTATGGGCAAGAGACAGCAGGGTTGATCTGAGAGGAGTTTGTATCTGTCCAATATAAGAACTCACAGTGCTTACTGTCTTGAATAAGACTTCCTGATCAATAGAATTTAATACTCCCAGTTCAGACCCAAACCATCCCCTTAAGTCTTTTTCATACCTATGATTTGGTGTCTGGGAATGTATCCACAGCTCCCATTCTTTTAGGCTTTGCTGTATGAGTGGGCAGAATTGCTGTTTAATTATGGAAATATTAGCTTGTACTCTTCACCTCCAGCTTTTTCAGAGAGTACTGTGGATTTAGAGGCAACAATTCTTCATTTGTTTGTCTTACCCCAGAGTGAAAGACTCTATTATTTCACATATGGGTCCTATTCTACGGAGTTGTTTGCTGATGTAAAGTTGTTTGTTTTGATTTTAATTTTAAATGTCTGTGGTGTGACCCATTCCGTTTCGCTCCTTGTTGCATACCCAAGGCATGGTAAGTGGTTTCTTCAGATACATTGCCAGCCTTTAGGGAGGCATTTCGGAAACCTCCAGAAACCTTACACTGGCCCCTGGTAGTATTACAAAAGATACTTTACCAAGTTCCCAGTACAAATAGTTGAGTATTCTGAGTACTTCAGCCCATTAGAGGATGAAGTTGTGCTATTGGATTCCATGCATATCTGGGTTGCAATCATGTGGCCATGAAATCGGACATGATATACCCTAATAGGCTGATTGTGCTCCTGCCTACCCCTCCAGCTGGATTGCTTACTATTTATGATGGCCTGGAATATCCCAAGAATGAAACTCAATTCTCAAAAGCAGATCCTGTATGAGACCTGTTCCATGTACTAAGCGCACAAGCAGGAAAACCTTCTGCCCATGCCCAGGTTCCTGCCAGCTTCACCAGGGAAAATGGCTGCTGGTGCCAGTCCATTCCCTTGCCCAGAAGGCACCCACTTGTGTTTGGACACCAGCTGCTGGCCACAGCCAGAAAGGCAGCGCCCGCAGCATTGGCCATCAGAGGCTAGGCTGATGATTTTATCCAGAGAGCAAAAAAAATAGCCAGAAGGCACCTTGACGGTATCTCTGTAAGAATGTCATTGTCCTGTGAAACTCAATAGTGGATGGTGGTTTTGTGCTGCAGATAATGACTTCCGAGCAAACATCATTCCAAGAAGGGGCAGCTTCTGCCTTCTGACGGATACCCAGTGTGGCTACCAATTGCTCCAGGTGCTCCTGCCAACAGCCACCTGTTGGCAGGAAAGATTGCACAGACACCAAGGCACGTTGGCTTTGGCTGTCCTCTGGCAGAGATGTCCCCCGGGGCCACAGGCCTCTGTGGCAGGAGACAGGCACCAGCATTGGCAGGCCTTGGGGATGGCAAATCTCCTTTGGCAGGGACTCTTCCACAGCTGCTGCTGTAAGCGCTGCCCAGAGGACAGAGCAGCATTGGTGCTCTGGGCCACAGGTCCCGTGCCTGTGACACGCCCCTGCGAGTGTGCCGGCCACCCAGCACCGGGACTGGTCCCAAAGAGGCCGTGGCAGGGCCTGTAGAAGGCACCGGTGCCCTTCCTGCTCTGCTGTGTGTGCAGCCGTGGGGGCTCATTCTGCTGCCTTGAGCAGGCAGAGCAGAGGAGCAGCTGCTTCTTGTTTGGGCCCTTGCTAAAGTTCATGCTGGGCTTCAACACTTGGGGCAAGGTCTTGCCTGCAAGCTGGTGCAGTTTGGGTGGGGTGGGGTGTCCCCAGGGCACGTGGAGATGTGTCCTGGGGCTCTCTGTGACACAGTGCACCGTGGTCACTGTGGGATGGAAAGGGACAGAGTGTGCAAGGGTGACCCTTTGTGACACGCCGTGACATAGGTGCTGGCGGCGCCACGGCCACGCCACAGTGCTCGGTGCAAGTGACGGGACAGGACGGGACAGAGCAGTGCTGTGAGGAGCCCCCCCACAGCCAGCTTGTTCCTTGCTGACCCGGAGCTTTTCCCAGGCGTTCCCTGTGCAGGTGACCTCGAGGCCAGGCTGCAGGAATCGGTGACGTGGAGCATTTCCTAAGCGTCTGCCATCCCTGCAGCCGGTGCCCTTGAGGACAGACTGCGGGACTTGCAGTCCTTTTTCCTTCTTGAAACTTCTCTGTTGCTGGTGCCTTTGAGGACGTACTGCAGGACTTCCTATCCTGTAGCCTTCCCGAGGCTCCTCTGTTGCAGGTGCCTTCAAGGCACAACTGCAGCATTTGCTCATCTTCAGCCCTTCCGAGGCCTCTCTGCTTCAGCAAGCGCTCCTAACTGCAAGGAGTGACATGGAGCAGAGAGCCCCCAGCGTGCCCAAGTTGGCCTGGCTGGAGGAGGAAGAGGCTGGAGCTACCTCAGCACAGCAGCCGGAAGAACTGGAGCAGTTCCAGCTGCTGCAGGAGCGTGAGTGTCTGAGATGGGCTGCAGGGCTGGTGCCTGTAGCCAGTTTGGCCCCATCCCATCCCATCCCATCCCATCCCATTCCATCCCTGTGGACACATCCATGGATAGGACAGAAGCTGGGCTGGAGCACCTGGCAGCTGCACTCCATCCCCTGGGGCATCCTGAGGCTCTCCCTGCCTGGGCAGCGCAGGGCTGGGCTGTGTTCTCCGGCCTCTCCTGCAGCCCCTCAGCTCTGGCTGCGCTCGCTCTTTGCCAGATGCAGCCAAGGACCGGACAGAGGAAGAAGAGGCCGCCCATGGCCACTTTGGCAGAACGGCGCAGGTACCTGCAGCCATCCCCACCTGGGCTGGGCCTGCAGGCACTGCTCAGCCAAGCACCAGGCTTGGAGCGCCCCATGGATTCTCCCTCCCTTGCTGCCCTTCTCCGGAACACCCTCTGTGAATTCATCACATGTCTTTTGCAGGAAGAGACCGCCGGTGCCGGCACGGGCATCTTGGAGAACCTTCCGTTCCTCGATGCCGAGACCGGTGCTGCCATGCTGGATTTGCTTGTGGAGAAGGGTGTCTCCAATGCAACGCAAGTAAGCAGCCTGGGGCAAGGGCTCGATGGCCCCAGCAGTGGTGTGGCAACTCGAGCCGGCTCTGCCGGGCTCCCTCGGCCTTTGAGGCCCGACCCAATGCTGCGCTTGGAAGGGAAGCACTTCTCAGGGGAAGGTGCTGCTCTGGCAGCTCTGTGAGTCTGCCCGTGCCTTCTGCAGGTGCCCGCCATGGTGAGGTACATCCACCAGCGGCTCACGGCCAATGAGTCTGCTGGGCACAGGCTGGACAAGGCCCTTCTGGAGCTGACCCAGGAATACCCCTGTGACGTGCTGATCACCCTCTTGCGCTGGGCCCCATCGTGTGACAGGTAGGGCAGCCCCACCTGCCTGGAGGGCTTGGAGTTCAGCGGCCCGGCACCCTGTAGAGCCTGTCCCTGCTGAGTGCCAGACAGGCAGGGAGTTCCAGGATCCTCTGGCTCCTGTTTTCCAGTGCTGCCATGTCAGCTCCTGAGCCTGGTGCCATGCTCCCTCCCTGCCCCTCGCGGCCCCTGTACCCACATGGGCTGGCTGGCTGCTGCCGGCCAGGGGCAGTGGGCAGGGGCAGGGCTGAGGGCCAGTGCGGGCCCCTGCAGCTGCCCAGGCCACGGTGCTGTGGCCGAGACAGCCCTGACACAGACCTCTGACCCCACAGAGCTGCCGCCACCATGTGGGCATCCATCATGTCCTCGAGCAGGACTGCGGAGCCTGCGCTGCAGCTGCTCCTCGATGTGCTGAGCGCCTGGCCAGTGCACAGCGTGTACACCTCCGATGGGGACGACGCAGGGGTCTTTGCCCTGGCTGTGAGTTTCTGGAGCTGGCCTTTGCCAGCCCCTAGGCTGCCTCTCCAGCAGCCAGCTCTCTGTGCTCCCCCCAGACGCATCCTTCTGCCTCAGACACTGCGCTGAATCCCGCCTTAGGGGCAGGCTTCAGGGGACCAAGGCCAGCTGCTCCACCCGTGTCTCCCCCGGCCTCTCTCTCGCACGCTCGGGCCCTGCCACGTGCATGTCTTGGCCACTGAGCCTTGTCTCTGGCTGTTTTATTTCTTGCAGGCAATCGTGGCGCTGTGGAGAGTCTTCAATCTGGCCTGGCGCTCACGTGTCATCCTGGAGTATTTCCCTAATCTCTTTCTGCGTCTGCTCTACCAAACTTACATCAGCACGCAGGAGATGCCAGAAGACGTTGAGACCTTCTGGAAGGGATGCCAGGAGCAACACGGCCTCTCCACCAACCCCAACAGGTGCTCCATGCCAGTCCTCCCAGACTCCCCATCCCTCCCATGCCCCCAGGGCAGGAGCCAGGGCTCCCAGCTTGACCTGGCCTTTGCTCTGCCCACAGCTTTGCGCTGCAGACCCTGAAGGCCCTGCTCTGCCAAATGCGCTATGAGCACGTGGTGCTGTCCATGGAACGCAAGCATGCCTGGGACACGCTGCTCTGTGCTGACACCCACCACTGCGCCGTGGGTCTGCTGGCCAGGTGAGACCTCGTTCTCCCCACCGCCCCTCTCCTTCGTGCCCGCAATGCCCCACACAGTTCCTGTGGTCATGGGCAGCAGGGCCTTGTCACCAAGGGAGGGATGAGCAGACTGGAAAAGGCCGGCAGAGGAGGGTGCCCGGGAACAGCCGCCTCCCAAAGTGCCCCCGGGCTGCTCGGGAGCAGACCAGAGCTCTGCCAGTCAGCCCTGAGAGAGGTTTGCCTGCCCGGCCCAGGAGCAATGGTGCCTTTTCCTCCCTGCCAGGGAGATGCACCATGTCTCCATCGGCTGGTGTTGCGACATGGCATCCTGCCTCTTGGACCTGCTCAGCCAAGGCATTTCAGACTGGGAACTGCCCGCCCTGGCCTTCCTGGTGGAGGTGAGCCCCATGGCCAGCGCTGCCTGGCTGAGCTGCCTCCCAGCCCTCTGCCCTCTCGTAGCCGCAGCTGCCTGGGACGCTGCCTGTGCCCTGTGCTGCTGCCTTGGCTCGGCCCTGTGCACTTCTGAGCTCCTGCCAGCTGGGCACCTCTGTGCCTGCTGTGTGCCTTTTAGGTCCTGGATTGCCTGGACTTGAGCGAATGCGGTGAAAAAGTCCTGGAGATCTTGACGAGGCACCTGCAGAGCCAGTCCAGGCAGATGCGTTGCGTCGCGCTCCGAGGCCTCGTGGTGCTCACTTCCACGGTGAGAAGGAAGCAGCAGCTGAAGCTGTGCTGGCAGCGTGGGGCTGGGGCAAGCAGCCCCTTGGGCTTAGCTGGTCTTTGGCAGCTGTGGCAGCTGCTCCCAGCTCTCCAGGGTCACTCTTCAGCTGCCTGAGTGCTTCAGGACAGGCCTTTGGCCTCTGAGCCCTGCAGCAGCAGCAGCAGCAGTGTGGGGTTGCCCAGCCTTGTTTTGCATACAGAATCCAAGCATGTACAGCCTGACTGAAAGCCTTGGGAAGCTACTGTGGGATAGGGATGGAGACATCATTGAGATGACCCTCGTTGTGCTACGCCTCCTGCTGCTGCAGAAAAACCTGGCAATAGCCAGCCCCATCGCCCTGCAGCTGACTGAGGCGCTCTGGCACCACTTTGACAATGTGAGGCTCTGTGCCCCCAGCCACGGGCACTTGGGTGGTGCCTTGGGCCTGGCCACAGGGGGGCCTGCAGCAGCTGATGTGGAGGCCTTTTGCTTCCTTTCCAACAGGACAACAGCCTTGTGCAGCTGCTCTCCATTCGCCTCTTCCAAGAGGTGATCACGCGGGTAGTGGCAAAGGGAGAAAAGGCCCTGAAGAAGCATGTGAGCCAGAGCCTGCTCCCACTCTTCTTCCACTGCCACCATGAGGACCGGCCTGTGGCACAGGTGAGGCCTCCTGGGCGTCCCCATGGCACGGGGCTCAGCTGTCTCCCCACGCCCTGGCACCTGACGGGCTCCAGCCTCCTCCTGGCCTGGGCACAGAGATGCGGCTCCTGTGCCCTGGGCTGCGCTGCCATCTCTGGCTCTCTGCTGTTCTGCAGGCCTCTCGGGAAACGCTGCTTTCTGCACTAAGGGTCCTGAAGAGGAAGGATCTCAAGTAGCTGCTGAAGACCGATCAGATGTGGAGAATTGCTGAGCGCTTGGTAAGGACAGGCTGTAATCCCCAACCCGATGCCTGCAGAAGCCGCCTGCCCACGGCGCCCAGTCTGTGGGGCTGGCAGCTGTGGCTCCTGCCCAGTGCCGCAGGCAGGGGCACCAGCCTGCGCCCCACACGCTGCTCCCTTCCCTGGGCCGTGCGGGCCCTTCTCCAGGCTCCTCCAGCCCCAAGCGCGGTGTGGGCCCTCCGCCCCGTCCCGAGCCCGGCGCCTTCGTCTACTGGTCACGCCTCAGGGCTCTCTGGGCAGGGCCAGTGGCGCTGGCCCTAGAGAGCGCCCGGCCCAGGGGCAGGGCCCCCATCAACCCTTCCCCTCCTTGCCCTGCCGCTCTCTGCAGCTGGCAGAGGACAAGAGCCGAGCATCCGAGCACCTGCGCCTGGCCCTTCCGTACCTGCGGAGCGCACAGGAGCCCCTGCGAGAGGCGGCCGTCAGGTTCATGGGTGAGTCCCAAGCCTGGCTCCCTCCCCGCCCCGCCCCATTGCCGCAGCTGGGCCTCAGCCCCACCTGCTGTGACGGCAGCAGGATCCGGGCGTGGGCATGGGCAGCCCCCGCTGGCCTGGGTATTGCTGCTGCCGCCCTCTGGCAGCCGTGCCCTGGGGCACCAGCGTGCACCAGGGGCCTGGGCTGAGCCTTGCCGGGCCAGCAGGGCGTGCGGCCTCAGGGCTGGCAGCGGCCGTGTGCGGCAGCTGTGGCTCTGAAGGCAGGACACGCTCTGTGTTCCCCAGGGATGGCCGGGCGCTACCTGACAGAGTGGCAGCCGGAGTTCCGCATCATCTGCAGCGGTGAGTGAGGCCCGCGGGCTCTCGGCGGGGTCTGCCGCTCGCAGCTGCCCTCCCTGGCATGCCCGCCGATGGCTCCGCTCCCTGCGTGCCCCAAGGGCAGCGTGGCCACAGCACAGACACCTTGCAGGGGCCTGCGGCACATTCCTGGCCAGCAGCTGCCAGCTCGTCCTTCTTGGCTCCTGCCTCCTCCAGGCTGTGCCAGGAGCTGCATGCCATGGACGAGGCTGGAGGCTCTGCCCAGCTCCCCACAGATCCAGCCTTTGACTGTGCCTCTGTTTCTCTCTCTGCAGCCCTTCAGGTCATGACGGATGACAGCAGCCCTGCCATCTCATGCCTGGCGCTTCAAGCTCTGTACATCCTTTTAGCTGTACGGAGCGTTCCCTCCTCCTGAGTGCAGAGGATGCGAGACCAACTGCGCCGCCTCTGGAAGTCACGGCCTTTCCTGTGTGGCCGTGGCTGAGTGTCCTGCCGCGGCGCTGCGGAGAACGGATCCGGGAGGCTGCGTCTGCTGGGGCCACCTGAGCCTGCGGGGAACAGCTCTCCTCTGCCAGCACTTCCTTTCCCTTCACCCACTAGAGGAACATTAAATTGCTGTTGTTGCATAGTCGGGTGTCCAGGAGCTTTCTCTTGGTGCAGAGTGTCTTCAGGCCAATGGGGAAGAGGGGAAAAAGGCTGCTTGCTCTGAGCCAGTTCCTCAAGCGTGCGGTGTGGAAGGGAAAGTGGCCAAACAGCCCTTGGCCTTTGGTGTTAAGGCTGAATGACTTCAGGTCCTTTCAGGACAGGCACTCCAGCTCTAGCTCCTATTCCCCCAAGTGAGTTTCCAGGTGCAGGTTCAGATGTGCAGCCCCAGGCCCTCCACAAACACAAGCTGCCCACTGCCTCTTCACCTGCCTTAACTCCTGTCTGTGCTCACAGCACCAAAACCAGGCTGTTCCCAGCCAGGGACCAGAGCCCTGTTCCTGCAGGACGCTCTTGCCAGCACCTTCCAGGACTCTCTGCTGTGCACACAGTGCTTTTCATGCCCGCTCCCAACAGGCTTTGGAATGCAGAGCCCAACCTGGCTGGCTCTGCCACCAGCACAGCCCAAACACAGGCAGAGGAAGAAGCAGCAGGGGTTGTTTTGCGGCCATGCCCAAGAGAAACTGGAAGGGTGCCCTCCCTCTGGTCTCCCTTGCTTGCCTTTCTGACTGGGTCTGAGCCTAGGGCTGCCATTCCTCACTTGTGGGGACCAGAAGCACAGCCAGGATCCCAGCACTGCCTGACAGCACTCCGGGCACTGGCACGGTCACACATCCGAGTCTCGGGCACTGTGCTGCTGCTTCATTTGCCCCTAGGCACACCCAGAGCTCCCTGCTAAGCCTGGATGGTCTCTGGTTCTGCCCTCTTCCTCATCCTGTGCAGGGAAGGAGCACTGCTGTGCTTTCAGGAAGATATTCTTGAAAACTTCCAGCATTCCAAGCTCAGTGACCCTCCATAGATGCTTGCCATGGAATCCCTCACAGCTGGGTTTACAGCATATTCAGGTTGTCTCTTCCAAAATCCAGGAACTCTGAGCTGCTCAGCAAGATCTGGAACTGCACGGTGCTGTGGAACTGCACCTTCAGCACAGGCACCTTTCCAGCCTGACCTGCCCTTGTTCCTCTGGGTCTGGGCACAAAACAGGGCCTGGAAGAGAACGGCAGCAGGGGTCTATGTGTCCCAGGGCCCCGGGTTTGCTTCAGCTCCACAGGGATGCAGGCAAAGTGAAGAAGCCAAACTGTTTATTAATGAAAGGCAAAGCAAAGAGATGAGCTGGAGGGGAAAAAAGGGGATGGGCAGTGTCTGAGGGCTGGAGGGAGGGAGCTGTCAACAGGGAGGGAGAGTGGAGGGAGAAAATGGTGATGGACAGGCTGAGGGCAGAGCTATCAAAAGGGAGGGAGAGTGGAGAGAAATAAAGGTGATGGGCAGTGTATGAGGGCTGGAGGGAGGGAGTTGTCTACAGGACAGGCAGGGAGAGGGCTGAAGCCACAAGAACTGTACCCAGCATCAGCTGTGCCAGGACTTCCAGCAGCGCTGAGCAGTGATGTCATCTTTAGTGTCTCCATGTGCTGTTCTTGGGATACTGGTTCACTGGATCCAGAAGATGTCCCTAATTCTTGAGCTCTCTGGGGAAACTCGGCTTAATTTTCCAGGTCAGAGCAGGATGGGCTGGAACATTGCCTCCGGGCTTGAAGGACTGAAAGAGAGAAGAACCGAGCCATGGCAACAGCCCAGATCTGTGGGAATCCTACAAGACCTTCTGAACAGGGCCATCCAAGCCAGAAGCAAGTAGGAGACATTGGAATCAGCTGGGAGGTCTTGCTGAAATAAATGAAAAGGGCAGGAGATTTCTCTCCTTTTTAATGCCTTTATGAAGGTCAGCTTGGGTGGGGGCTCGACGGGTCGTGCGCACGCCACCGCCACTGCTGCCAGGAGTGGCAGGGAGGAGGAGGTGTGCAGCTCTGTCCGCTGGTGCGCAGGCAGAGCCGGAGCTTCCGTCCTCGCCAGAGCACCAGGAGATTCCCATTTTAGATTTAACATTTGAGGTCTACTTTCTAGCTGACATCTCCGGGTTAGGGTGAGAGGTTCAAAGGTCTTAGCAGACCCTGGATTCAGTTGCTTACCCTTAGACGTCACTTAGATTGTTTAATTCTGTGGTGGCTCGTTGTTTTAGGGGTTTTCTTTGATGGACTTGGCCAAGTGTTTCTACATTCGCATCCAAGCTCTGACGTGACTCCCTCCTCACAGTCCCGGGTGCCATTTTCCAGGAAGCAGCAGGGGTGGTACCCGAGAGGAGTTTCTAACAATTAAACTATTAACAACAGATAATTAAAGAATAAAACTATTAACAACAGGTAATTACAACATGAAACTATTAACAATAAGTAATTAAAGATCGAACTTAGTAGCAATTGGTTTAACTTGTTGACTCTCTAACTTTTAAAAATGGACGACTTTTTACTCCTTACACTCAGGACAAAGAAATGGCTGGGGTGGGCAGAAACCTATCCCTAAACTCTGGACCACTCCATGTGCCTATTGTAAGAAAGAAAGGCATTGGAAGAGAGACTGCCTGCAACTCAAAGCCAAGGTGGTTGAAGAACTGAATCAATGCAAGGGTTGGCTGGAGGGCATCCCCCCAGAAAACACTCTGGTCCAAAGAGAACTGGGGGAAAAGATGAGGAAAATGAAATGTCTGGTGAATGCAGGTGCAACACATTCTGTGTTAGATATAAAATTGGAGGAAATTGATCCTGGTAAAGTTGTGAATGTTATTGGAACCACAAGTCAACAGCAGAAGGTATCTTTTTAAAACCACGATCTTATGAACTGGGAAACACAGTAGGAATACATCAGATCCTAGATATGCCTACGCCTCCCAAAACGCCTCATTGGAAGGATTTGTTGGAGACATGAGAATGTTGTAACATGTTCCAACAGGCTGAAATGTAGTTTACCCCTGGAGGAGTACAGATCAAAGTCAATGACAAACAAATATCATGTTCTAAGTCTAGCTCTCCTTACAGATTTTCCGAATCAGAAGAGACATAGAAGAAGTTCTTAGTCAGGTTTGTCTTAAAGTCTGGGTGGATGGGACCCCTGGTAAGGCCAAAGCAGCACAACCTGTAATCATTAAACTTAAACCTGGAACATGACCAATAAGAATTAAACAATATCCACTTAAGGTGGAAAAAATAAAAAGTGTTAAGCCTATCATAGAAAATTTTCTAAAATTTGGGTTGTTACTGGAATGTGAATCTGAATAGAATACACCCATTTTACCCATACAAAAGCCTGATGGTTTGAACTACAGTCTGGTTCAATACCTACAGGCTATATTAACAAAATAGCTGGAGATCTCCACCCAGTGGTTGCAAATCCATATGCTTTGCTAATCAAACTAAAAGGTGAATATGGATGGTTTACCATTTCAGATCTCAAGGATGCTTTCTTCTGTATACCCTTGGACCCTGGCAGCCAAAACCACTTTGCCTTTGAATGGGGAAACGCAGAGACTGGAAGGACAAGTCAAATTACCTGGACTGGAGGACCACAAGGATTCAACAATAGTCCAACCACGTTTGGAAGACAGTTTGCTGAGGACCTTGAAAGTTGGGTAAGCCCGTCCACAAATGGAATTGTGTTATAATAGGTAGATGATCTACTTTTAGCCACTGAAACTTAAAAAGACTGGAATGGACAGTAAGCCTCTGAAATGACCTGGGATTAAGTGGATACAAGGTATCCAGAAATCAAGCTCAAATAATCAAACAGGAAGTCATTTACCAAGGATACAAAATATCCCAAGCGCAGCAGGGACTAAGACAGGATGGCAAAGGGACCATAACCGAACCCCACTCCCTACTAATGCCAAAGAACTGAGAACCTTTCTGGGAATGACTGGATGCTGTATTAACCATGGTAGTGACTTTGGGCTGCTGGTTAAGCCACTGTAGCAGCTGTTAGAAGACAATCCCAGAGACCTGAAATGGACACCCAAAAGTAAGAAAGCCTTCAAAAGCTAAAGGAGGACTTGAGAAGAGCACCTGCTCTGGGCTTGCCAGATGTCTTGGAACCCTTTCAGCTTTTCTCTTATGAGAGGCAAGGGATGGCATTAGGTGCACTAGCTCAAACAGCTGGACCATAGAAGAGAGCAATAGCATCATTTTCAAAACAACTGGATGAAGTAAGTAGGGGACAGCCTGACTGTAAGCAGTTGCTGCTCTTATTTCAGACATCCAAGGAGCCTGGAAATTCACTCTAGGTCAACAAATAATTGTGTTTATCTCACATCCAGTAGCAGCAATTCTTGACCAACAGGATGGGCATTGGCTTTCCCTCTCCAGATTCCTTAAATATCAGGCAATTTTGGTGGAACAATGCAGCGTTACAAAACAAATCTCTTCTCTAGTTAACCCAGCACCATTCCCAGCTACTCACTAGACAGACAAGGAGCCTTTGTAGCATGACTGGATCAAAACCATTCAGCCCACTTTATTCCAGCTGCCCAGATCTTAAAGAAACCCCAATTCCAAGAGCAGAATCTCAGTACACAGATGGGAGTGGCTTTGTAAGAGCAGATCAGTGAAAATCAGGATATACAATTAGCACGGAGCAATAGGGGATAGAAGCCCTACACAAGTCAGCTCAGAAGACAGAGATAATCACTTTAACCCGTACCCTCTGACCAGCCTGAGGAAAAAGGACTAATACATGAACAGATTCCAAGAATGCCTTCAGCGTAATAGATGCCCATGAAGCAGTTTAGAAAGGTAAAGGACTATTGGCAGCTCAAGGAAAGCAGTTGAAGCATTCAGAAGAAATCTTAAAATTGCTGCAGGCAGTACTACTACCTCAAGAGGTTGCAATTCTGCACTGAAAGGGACAACAGAAAGGAGAAACCGACCCCAAAAGAGGGAACAGGTTGCAAAAAGAGTAGCACAACAAAGCCATGCTGAGATTCAGGCACTAATTCCCAAAGGTAAGGAACAATATGACAATGATGTATGCTGTATAATCAGAAAGATCTAGAATTAACAAAGAATTTGCAAGCAGAATGAAAACACTGTGTTTTTTTCAACTCCTCAGGGAGGGAGAGTTATGCCAGAAAGAACATCATGAAAACTAATTAAAGATGAACATAATTGTATACACTAGGAAGGAGATGTCTTACATAATTATTGGATAAGGACAACAGTAAGATGCAACCCGTACTTTAGTGTAAAGCAGGTAACCCAAGGGTGTGAAATAACGTCTTAGAGCCAATCCACAAACCAGGACTAGACTTGAGCTTGGCCCAGTAGACAAGGGACCATATCCTGGACAGCACTGGCAAGCTGACTTTTCTGAATTGCCAAGAAAAGGGGGGTATAAATACCTTCTGCCTTTAACTGATACCTTCTCAGCATGACCTGAGGCATTCCCAACCCAAACAAAAAAAGCCAAAGTTTTCAACATTTTGTTAAACAATATCATGCCCTGGTTCAGAGTGCCTTTAGACATCTCCTCTGACTGAGGACCATGTTTCCTAGCAAATATTGCACAGCAACTTTGCAATAATCTCCAAATCAACTGGCACCTACGCACACTGTATTGGCCCCAGGCCAGTAGCCAGGTGGAAAAGATGAATTATCCAGTCAAACAACAGATAGTCAAAACTGTACCAGAGGCCAACATACCTTGGCCCCAGGCCCAGCCTTTGGCTTTATAATGGATTTGATAAGACCAAGAGCAAAAGAAAATCTGAATCCCTTTGAAATACTGTACAGAAGACCATGGAAGCAAAACTAGCAAGGGGAGGATACTGTACAAGGTGGAGAGGGGTATCTCCAGAACCATGTTGTCCAACTAACACTACAGCTGCAGAAAATAAACCAACACATTTTGAGCAAGAGGATGCTCCTCTCCACAATCCAGCCTGGGGACCAGGTAGACCAGGTAGAAAGCCTCTTATCCCAAAATGGAAAGGAGTCTATTTAGTACTTTTAATCACTTACACAGCCTTTAAAGCTTAAAGCATTAATCTCTTGGATACATTATTCCAGAAATAAAATACTTCTGCAAAAGGCAAGTGGAGTCCAAAAGTGGACCTCAGAAAGAACAGGAGAAACCAAGATACATTTCACATGATCATTGTCTTCCCGATACTTCTAATCAGAATCCAAGCCACAGCAGATGACTGTCACTACCATAATGATCTCCTTGGCCTGCAAGATCCTGGTAGATGGAACACTCAAAAATATTCAGGACCTAACTGGCTAAAAGGGATTAAAAAGGTAAAAATACTTTATGCCATTTTAAGGATTAATGACTGAGCAGTTAAAGATTGAGGAAACCCTGACTCCATGCTTGCCTTTCTTGTCCCACATGAAAGCAAGATCTCTATGGCTTGTAAATTGGAAACTGACAAACCTCTTTCAGAGAAGATTGCCCGAGTGATCGTGCGCATCTGCGACCTTTCTAACAAGTAGTGTGTGGATTCATTTTCATGTGAATCCTATCAGGATTTTTGCCCTATGCAAATTAAAATGGGAGACTATAACCTAGCCAAGATAGTTCCCTTCTTCTGTGGCGCACAGGTGGGGTGGGAGGACCATCATCGCACAGAGATACAGGAATGGAGCCCGCCAGCAATCTGACCCAACAAATATTGTTTCCAACCGGCAGCTATTGTGGGACTAGAGTTATAAATTGTCCTGCTTGTACCCTTACTACATGGAACAGGTCTCATACAGGATCTGCTTTTGAGAATTGAATTTCATTCTTGGGATATTTCAGGCCATCAGAAGTAGTAGCGTGTCAAGTTGGAGGGGTAGCCAGGAGCACAATCAGCCTGTTCGGGTATATCATGCCTAATTCCATGACCATGTGATGGCAACCCAAGTATGCATTGAATCCAATAGCTCAACTGCATCCTCTAATGGGCTGAGGTACTCAGGATACTCAACTATTTGCACTGGGAACTTGGTAAAGTATCCTTTGTAATACTACCAGGGGCCAGTGTAAGGTTTCTGGAGGTTTCCGAAATGCCTCCCTAAAGGCAGGCAATGTATCTGAAGAAACCACTTACCATGCCTTGGGTACGCAACAAGGAGCGAAACGGAATGGGTCACACCACAGACATTTAAAATTAAAATCAAAACAAGCAACTTTACATCAGCAAACAACTCCGTAGAATGGGACCCATATGTGAAATAATAGAGTCTTTCACTCTGGGGTAAGACAAACAAATGAAGAATTGTTGCCTCTAAATCCACAGTACTCTCTGAAAAAGCTGGAGGTGAAGAGTACAAGCTAATATTTCCATAATTAAACAGCAATTCTGCCCACTCATACAGCAAGCCTAAAAGAATGGGAGCTGTGGATACATTCCCAGACACCAAATCATAGGTATGAAAAAGACTGAAGGGGATGGTTTGGGTCTGAACGGGGAGTATTAAATTCTATTGATTAAGAAGTCTTATTCAAGAAAGTAAGCACTGTGAGTTCTTATATTGGACAGATACAAACTCCTCTCAGATCAACCCTACTGTCTCTTGCCCATACCCAAAGCCTGGCAGCTAACCTATTAAGCACCCTGGCCAAAAATACACTGCAGGATTTTCAAGCAGTTGTTGGCTTTATGGGAAAACTACAGAGTAACATTTCGTAAGCATTTCAATGTTTACAAGCTCAACTGTGTGTGGCTATGGTCTGTAATCTCAGGAAAACTTCAAAAAAGGAGAGCTGGGGAAATTGCCACAAGAATTAACTAAATCATGGCTAAAAATGAAACCACAAAGCAATTTGGAAAAAGACTTCCACACTTGGTTGCAATTGGTCCATTTCACATAGAATGAACAAAACCCTGCAGTCTTTTGTATTAACCATTAAGAATGCAACAAAATACCGTGTCATTCCAATTTTGGCCCTTGGAGTTATAAGAACTCACATAACTGTCAGACACATTCAGCATAATGTCTGGGCCATTTTCAACAAGAAAACTAGAAGCTGACAAACTCTTAGTATCAAAGCATGTGTGCCAAGGGACGCACTGAATTTTGTGTGCAAAAATGCGGTGCTTGAAAGAGAGGATCGGTGTCTGCATGCTGAGGGCAGCAGTTGTATTTTTGAAATGAGCCCAGTTACCCGTGCACAATCACAGGTGTGTTATGTGGGAAGGGGCTGTGCCTGTGTGAGATCTGCTTGCACAACTATTACAATAGAGTCTTTTAAGGAAACTCCTAATGGTACTAACTTCTCTATTTGTAATTTCACAACAACCAAAAGTGGATGCGACTTCAGCTGCACCACACAAGAACTTCTCTTGAGATTCTGCAGAATGCACATGATGGGTATCACCAAGTGCCCAAATTCCAAACTGCACGGGACGCTCACATTCTAAAGCAAATGCCCTACCAGCCTAATATAGAATGGCTAGTGGCAGAAGTCAAAAATGCATCTCACAGAGCCTGAATGACACTCAAATCCGGTATCAAAGTTGTTATCGAAATCATCACCAAAAGAGAGAAAGAAAGAGAACATCATGAGTCAGATATCTTCTTGTGATATGGACAAATCTGGAACCACCAACAGCTCCTCAGATTTTTAGCTTCCTCAGCAAACCAGTTCTAATTTTAAAAATTTAACCCTCCTCTGAAGCATCATAAATCTATGAATTTCGTAGAAAATTAAAACAGCAGCAGAACAGTGCATATGTTCTGTGAACTGTCCAGAGGATCTTGCAAAAGAATTTGCATCAGGATAAAGAGAAGAGCTGAATGAAACAAGGCCTTTGTTTGACATAAGCACAAGCAATTCACATGAGTAAACAAGTACTTGGCACAGACCTACACAAGCACTTAGCACCAGTTAGCATAAGAAAAACCTGGCTGGCCTAACTTGACAGGAGAGGGACTTGACAAAAAGCTTTAGACACATTCCACCAGAAGAACTAAGGGCAAGTGTAAAATGAGCCCTGTGCAGGGAAGCCATGAGGAAGAAGTGCTGCTTTAGGGCATGGAGGCCGCTCCTGGCCAGCGCCTGGACATCAGCTTCAAGTACAGGAACCTGACAGAATGTATTTCTAACGCCCTGCCTATCGAATCACCTCAGCAGAGTCAAGATGGATGTGATTTTGGAGATCAATTTCTGACATCATCCCACTGAAATGTACATGTGGCAGAGAAGCATTTTAGTGGGGTGCAGAACCTGCCCTCCTGCCAGCTCAATAAAAGGGCTTTTGGCGGACAATGCATTTGTCTGCCGATTTCTTTGAATTAGGGAGACCCCTCAGGACAGCTGTTGGCCATCCCCTGTGTGCGGCCATCCCCTGTGTGGATCTGCAAAAGCTTCAAATCAGCTGCCTCAGCTTCCAGGGCCTCTGTTGGCCAGCATCCTGGCGTGGGTGCAGGGCTGCTGCGAGGCGCTGCTGCGGCCCAGCAGGACAGGACTGGGTGTCTCGTGTCCACATAGCAGCCTTGACAGCGCCAGGGCCATCCTGAAAGCAGAGAAACGCTCACGTGCCAGCAGAGAGGAGCGAGGAGCACTGGGCTGCTCTCAGGGTATCTCAGCATGGTGCTCCAGTGGGAAGGGCAGGCAGGCCTCCCACATTCAGGGCATCCCGTGCATTAAAAGGATGGGCATTTTGTCCTTTTCATCCCTCCAGCCCGGAATCAGGCCTGACACATCCTCCTCTGCAGTGGAGTTTTTCCCACTGCACGTGGGACAAGGATTGAAGCTCCCTGCTCAGGCTTTGCAGCTCGCCTGGCCAGGCCGCTGCCCTCACTCACCCTGACTGAGATCCTGGAACTCTTCCTGCTGCTCATTCATCATGGGAAACCCGGCCATCTCTGAGAAAAAAGAGTTCATCTTGGCCCCAGCGGCACAGCTCCCTGCCAGCGGCGCTGCCGGCGCTGTGGCCACACGGGCTGCTGGCCCGGCAGGGCTCAGCCCGGCCCTTGCCGCACGCTGCCACCCCAGGGCACGGCTGCCAGAGGGCGGCAGCAGCAATGCCCGGGCCAGGCGGGGCTCCACGGCACCGGGCCCGGCTGGCGCTTCGGGGACAGCAGGCGGGGCTGGGGCCTGTGGGAATCCTGAAAATCAGAGCGTTTTAGGAATGCTACAAAAGGCAGGCCTCAGAGACAGCAGAAGTGCGATTAGAGTTAGGCAGTAGCCATAAGATTTGTCAGCAGAAAGTTTTTATAAGAAGTAGAAAACTACGGACAAATAGGACAATGGTCTGAGTATTAATGCTTGGCTAGAATACCTCCCTAAGCTAGAGAAAAGTTTATCTACCAAGATATTAGGAAGTTTTAAGCTTAATAATGGAGCCCTGTGGATTGTATGTTAATGCTTACAAGCAGGTATTATATTCAAAATAAGCGAGCATTGTTTGACTGAAGGTACATGTGCTTACAGTGCTTGGATAGAACTCTTGTCAATATGCTTCTGCTTTGTGTGATTAGTCAAAAACTTTTAAAGTAAATTCTAACATGAAGTTCTTTTCTTCTGGGGATGTGTGTGACTGTGGTCACAGGGGTTTTCAGGTGAAAGGAGAGACGAGAATATTGACTTCATGTTCAGAAGGCTTGATTTATTATTTTATTTTATATATATATTTTACATTAAACCTATACTAAAAGAAAAGAAAGGAAAAGGTTTCCTCAGAAGCTAGCTCTGCTAAGAATAGAATAGAAAAGAATGATAACACAGGCAGCTCTCTCAGACCCTGTCCGAGACAGCTCCATCTTGATTGGCCATTAATTATAAACATGTAAGAGGGGCTAATCACAGGTGGACCTGTTGCATTCTACATCAGCAGATAATCATTGTTTACATCTTGTTGCTGAAACTGCAGCTTCTCAGAAAGGAGAAAAATCCTAAGAAAGGATTTTTCACAAAAGACGTCTGCGACAGATGTGAGCTGCTGGCATTTTCCCATTGTCATAACCATGTAATGAGACTGATGCTGGAAAATGAACAGCTCAAGACGCGTTCCCCAGCAGTCCCATCCCGTTGGTGATTTGTGCAAAGACCCCCAGGCAATGATAGGGTCGAGCTGTGGCAGGGTGGGGCAGGGTGGGGCAGGGCAGGGCCGGGTTGGATGGCGCAGTATAGGGTTGAGCATGGTGAGGTACAGCCGGGCTGCAGCAGGGTGGGGAGGGGAGGGGCACGGTGTGGCAGGCTGGTGCAAGGTGTGGTAGGGTGGGGCAGAGTAGGGTGGGGCAGGATGGCGCAGGGGTGAGCAGGGTGGGGTAGGGAGGGGCTGGATTGTGTGGAGCAGTGCGGGGCAGAGCACTGTGGGGTTGGGCAGGGCTGGGCAGACAGAGGTTGGGCAAGGTGGGGAAGGGTGGGGCTGGGTGGTGCTAAGGAGGGTGGGGCAGGCAGAGAGCCCGGGCTCGTGGCTCACCCATGAACCTGATGGCCGCCACTTGCAGGGCCTCCTGTGGGCTGTCCTGGCACTGAAGGGCCCGGCGCAGGTGCTCGACTGCTTTGCTCCTGTCCTCTGCCAGCTGGAGAGTGCCAGGAGGGTGCAGCTGGTGCAGACTCAGCCCCTTGACCGGGCTGTCCCTGTGGCCAGCACTGGCCTCCTCTGCCCACACAGCCCTGTGAGGCAGCCAGCAGCCACTGGGGCCGGGGCTGGAGGGGGCAGAGGGGTGGGTGCTGCCCAAGAAAAATAAAGGAAAAATTCTGACCTCCAACACTAAAACAAATGGCCGTATTGGAGATAACGTTTTGCAGGGAATGGACAACACATTGAGCCTGACAAGGTCAGGTGCACAGTGCAAATGTGGTGGAGCCGTTCACAACAGGGGCCATCTGAATACTCCAGCTTCATGGGAACAAAGCATTTTGTGGATGACCAAGAGACAGTGAGTTCTGTAGCAAGCAAACTCAGGAATGATGAGACCATCGTCCATGGCCTGATGCACACTCATGTCTCTGCTGTGGTTGTCTCAAGGATGAACAGGAAAAATTCAGAGAAAAGATGAGGAAGGAGATGAGCAAGGACAGTTCCCATGTGGCACCAGTGCAAACCAGAGGCCCCAGTGTCAGAGCTCAACACCCCCCAGCTAGGGAGAGGGAGTACACCCCACGAGTGGACCTGTGGTTCTTCCTGTATGAACATGGGCAAGACATGAGAGGGTGGAATGGAAAACTCATCTCTGTCCTAACAGCATGGGTATGAGAGCTAAAAGAGGAACCTACTAGAAGAGAGATTTCCACCCAAATGAATGAAACCCCAGCTCCCTGTGACCGAGCTGCCAGGTATAGCAGAAGGGAGGATGATATGTCAGATCTCCTTGAAGGAACATCCAGAACATACACCCAGGGAGGGAACGGTAGCCAGGACTAGAGAGGCCCTGCCTCTAGACAGGTGGAGGCCAGGGAAAATTGTGTCTCTTGGGCTGTGTGGATCCCTGACACACCAGAGCCATAGATATACAAGGCTTTTGTCAACGCTGGTGCACAGTGTACTCTAATGCCATCAGGACGCTGAGGCAAAGCGAAAATTTTCCAGGACAGAAATCCATTTTAATTTAGGTGAAATGTACATTTTTGAGTTGAGTCTGTGGTTAGAAACCATAGTTATTCAGCCAGATTGCAAGGCCTAAGCTCAGTGAAGTTACTTCAGTGAAGGACAGAGATAAAGGGGGAAGCCTAGCAATTCAAACACTGTGCATCTTCAAGTCAGGAGAGCGGGCTGCCATCTCGAGGTTCCAGTAGCTCCGAAATCACCTGCGCAGGGCATGGAAGACAAGGACTCGTCTGTCATGGCTCAGCTGCCTGCCTGCCAGGCCGGAGCTCTGTGGAGAGCTGATCCCAGAAGCTCTATTTGTTTGGGCCTCCTGAGTCAGGAGGAATTTTCTTTTTCTTCAAGATTGCTCTTTTCATTTCTTTCTTTTCCTTTACAATGTAAATAGAAACTATGTTATAATACACAGAGTGCAAGGATCTTTCTTTTGCTGCCCAGGGTCCGCAGGGCATAGGGGAGGAGAGGGAAAAGGATGATTGCGCTCAGCAAGCTGCCCAGGCGTGCAGTGTTGCAGGGAAAATGGCCAGAAGCCCCTTGGCCTTTGGTGGTTCTGCTGAAGCCTTTGTGCTGGTGACAGAGCGGGTGGGCAGGGGCCGGGGCTGCGGGGATCCCTGTGAGAGCAGTGCCTGGGGATGGCCACAAGCCCTGTGCCGGGCAGAAAGCGCATCCGTGTCCTCCTGCCCGTGTGCTGCTGGCTGCCTTGCTGAGGGCTCCCAGGAGCCTCTGGTAGGGGCTGCTCTGGAGCTGCCGTGGGGCTGCGGCGCTGCTGCCGGGCAGCTTGGCAGGGCTGGGGCACTGGCAAGCCCTGAGCAATGGGCTGTCAGAGGCCACAAGCAGCCCCCCAGCAGCCGCCTTGATCCTTCCACAGTTGACTTGCAAGAGGGACCCTGGGCACTCTGGAACTAACAGCATCAGTGTTGCTGGAAATCCAAATGCAGGGAAATCTCAGACCTTTGGTCTTGTCAGCAAAGCTTTGAATTAAACACAGGATTTGAAGGGAGACCTTGGAAAGGGCTTCCAAAGCTAGGTGCTAGAAGCGAGAATGTGGATTTCTAGTTTATTATAGCAGAGACACGGGGAGGAAAGTTGAAGTGGAGGAAAGTTTAGAGTTTCAGAGTTCAAGATCTAGAAAAAATCAAAGTAGTAACAATGGTAAACAAGAAGTTTAGGATGCAGTGCTGTAGGTTTGTGTGTCATAGCATGATTGGCTAAGGAGGCTTACACTGTGGCAGGATGTGGGAACCCAGGAAATTCCTCTGGCTGCCCTGCAAGACTTGAGACCCTGTCAGAGGGCTCAGAGGCTTTGGCACAGAGCCCGAGACCACTGTGCCTTTGATTTAGCCCTTGGAAAAAACAATTACCAACCTTGTAGGAAGAATGACAAGCCACAAAGGTTTAAGCAGAATGACAGTGAATTTATCACCGAGTGGAAAAATAGATTTTGGGGCGTTTTAGAATGGGACTTCAGGGGGGAAGATTAGGAATCTGGGCATGTCCAGCCTTTCTCCTTCTTCTTCATGGCCACCATCTGCTGCTGTGATGTTGGCACTTTTAGGCTGGTTTAGAGTAGAAGCTCACTGTCTAACGTAGATGATATGTATGGGAAAGTAATGGCAAATATTGTACACATAGTTGTTTTTAGTATAAAAAGATAACACCGCCCCACGGGAGGCAGAGTGCCTTAGACTGTCTGGCTGTGCGGACCTCGAAAGACAGGAGAAAGAATTTTATAGATAAGATAAAATGAACAGCCTGGAGACCAAGAAATGAAGAGCTCTGACTCCTTCTTCAACCACCGGACTGGGAAAAGAGACTTTCTAACATATCTCGGGGTCACTCTGACCAGCTAGAGACCCCGAGAGCATGACTCCATAAGACGAGATATTAGAGATTGGGTCCAAAACACAAATATCCATGTTGGCCGTGTCTTCTTGGCCAAGAAATCCTTCAATGCTCTTGTAACTACAAGTCTTGCGGCCCTGTGAGCCATGCGGTGGAGATGTGAGCCAAACTCACCCTTCCTGTCTGTGGAGAAGTGAAGAAAAAGCAATGGCATCATGTAAAAAAATCGGAGGTCTGCTCTCTAGCTCGTTCCAAACTCCCTCAAATCCCCCAAAGTGGCATTTAGCTACAAAGAGATGACAAGGACTCTTAGTGCTGGCTCTTTGACTCCACAGCAGCTGCTTTAGAATCTTTCACTTAACCCTGTGTAGTCATGTGCCAGAAATGGATCATTTGAAGAAACTTTCCAAGTGACTTGCATGGAGGTTTGTTTGAAGGGTATTTGAGGAGAAAGGCTCCCAGCAGAGGCCTGGGCTTTGGCCTAGCTGTGTCCCCTGCTGATTGTGAAGTGTGCCATCAGCTGCAGGGCTTTCTGGGCTAAAAATATCATCAAGTCACTTGGACTTGCTCTTTTAGGCCTCTAAGAGCTGGACCCAATTTCGGGCACATTTGGAGACTTCATCTGTGGGTGGATGGACCACCTAGGATTTTCCCAATTGCTGGGAATGGTTCTCCGGGTCCCTGGTGTAAAACGGGGCTCCCCAGCAACTGCGCATCTGCAAGATGATAAACAATTGTCTTGGTTTGAAGAGAGAGGTGCCTGCTAAGGAAGGCAGAAGCCTTCTCTGAAATGGAAAATGTAAATGTCCTCCCTTCAAATGATTCTCATTTAGTAATTCAAATGCTCTCAGGGAAAGATATGGGGATAGGACTGTGCCCGCAGAGCCGGGCAGCGTTTGCTGGTGGTCTGAGCCCTTCCCAAAGATCCTGTGCGGGCTGTCTTAGACACCTGGGGGGGCCAGGCATTCCTTCCAGCCTGGGCCACTTTGGCTGGGCTCGGGGCGGCCCCAGGGCAGAAGGCAGTGTGTGCAAGGGCCCTGGGTGGTACGCTGCAGCACGGTCTCGGTGCCATGGAACGGAACCCGGTGACCAAGGGCCCTTTGTGACACGTGGGAAATAGAAGCTTGCCCAGCTGCTGGGAACGCACAACAGGGCAGAACGGGACAGAGCGGTGCCGTGAGGAGCCCCCGCACAGCACACTCGGTCCTGTCTGACCCGGAGCCTTTCCAAGGCGTTATTCCTGCAGCTGAGCTCGAGGCCAGACCACAGGACTTGGTGACCTGTGGCCTTCCCAAGGCTTCTCTTCTGCAGGTGCCCTCACAACTCCAGTCATTTTCATGGAGCAGAGACCCCTGAAAGCGCCCAAGGTGGCCTGGGGGGAAGAGGAGGAAGAAAGCCCTGGAGCTGCCCGTGCACATGAAACCAAAGCGGTGGTGCTGTCTGAGCTGCCGCAGGAGGGTGAGTGGCAGAGCTGGGCCACAGGGTTGGTGCCTGCAGCCAACTTGGCACCATTCCATCTCATCCCATTTTATCCCATCCCAGTTTCTCCCATCCCATACCCACGGACAGGACGGAAGAGGGGCCGGGCAGACACCCCGCAGGGGCCATGCTCCATCCCCTGGGGCGTCCCAGGGCTGTCCCTGCCTGGGGAGCGCAGGGCTGGGCCGTGTTCTCCGGCCTCTCCCGCAGCCCCTCAGCTCTGGCTGCGCTCGCTCTTTTCCAGGTGCAGCCCTGCAGCGCACACAGGAGCAGGACCCCGCCCGTGGCCTCTTCCGCAGCACAGCCCAGGTACCTGCAGCCATCCCCACCTGGGCTGGGCCTGCTGGCACCGCGCTTGGAGCATTCCCTGCAATATCCCTGGCTTCTTGCTCTTCTCCTACAGCTGCTTTGCAAATTCATCAAGAAAATTCGGGCAGAAGAGGCCAGCACCATGGGTACTGGGCTCAGAGCATATTCGCACATCTTCAAAACCAAGACCAGTGCTGCCCTGCTGGATATGCTCGTAGAGGAGGGCTTCTCCAGTCCAAAGCAAGTAAGCAGCCTGTTGCCAGGGTTTCATGCTCCCAGGGAATTGCTTGGTCTCCCAAGCCACGCCTGCTGGTCACTGGAACTCTTTGAGGCCATGGCAGTGTGGTGGGAAGGGAGGCACTTCTGTGGGGAAGCTGGTGACATTGCTCCCTCTGGCAGCTTTCCATGTCTCCCCGTGCCTTCTCCAGGTTCCTGCCCTGGTCAGGTACATCCACCAGTGGCTCCTGGCCAATCAGTTTGCTGAGCACAGGCTGAACAGGACCCTGCTGGATCTCACCGAAGCACAGCCTGCTGACGTAGTCATGACGCTCCTGCGTGTGGCCCCGTCCTGTGACAGGTATGGGGCCAAAATGCCCAGAGGGCTC
This sequence comes from Melozone crissalis, assembly GCF_028551555.1. Classification (NCBI taxonomy): domain Eukaryota; kingdom Metazoa; phylum Chordata; class Aves; order Passeriformes; family Passerellidae; genus Melozone; species Melozone crissalis. The sequence continues at coordinate 7,187,376 of NW_026535824.1, forward strand.
AGGGCTCGCCAGTCCATCAGCCTGTACAGCCTGGCCCAGGTGTGTGACCAACAGAGAGTTCCAGGGCCTTCTGGCTGCTCCCTTGGCCAGCCCCGGCACGTCAGCCCCCGAGCCTGCTGCCGTGCTCCCTCGCTGCCCCTCAGGGGCCTGTCCCCAGTGGCCTGGGCTGCCTGGGTGCTGCTGGCGAGTGGCAATGGGCACAGGCAGAGCTGGCAGCCAGCTCAGGTCCCCACTGCTGCCCAGGCCACGGTGCTGTGTATGAGACAGAGCTCTAACCCCACAGAGCTGCTTTGACCATGTGGAAGAGCATCATGTGCTCACCCAGGACTGCAGAGCCAGCGCTGCTGATACTCCTGGATGTGCTGGGCAGCTGGCCAGAGCACAGCATGTGCACCTCGGATGGGGACAAAACGGGTGTCTTTGTCCTGGCTGTGAGTTTCTGTAACTGGCCTTTGCTGGCCCCAAGGCTGCCTCTCCAGCAGCTCTCCGTCCTCCTTCCCCCACTGCATCTCCCTGCCTTAGGCACCGGGTGGAAACCCGGCCCAGGGGCAGCTTCAGGCCCACCAGGCCCCGTGCTCCCCCTGCGTCTGTCTGAGCCTCTCCCTGCCCTGCTCGGGCCCTGCCACACGGACACCTCGGCACTGAGCCCTGTCTCGGGGGGCTTTGTCTTTTGCAGGCAACCGTGGTTATGTGGAAGATCCTCCAGATGCCCTGCGTCCCACATATGGTGACGGTGTATTTGCCCCGCCTCTTTCTACATCTGCTCTCCCAAGTGTTTTCCAGCACTCTGGATACGCCAGAGGAGGTCGATGCATTCTGGAAGGGATGCCAGGAGGAATACGGCCTTGCCACCAGCCCCAACAGGTGCTCCATCCCAATCCTCCTTTCTCTGCTACGTCCCCGGGCAGGAGCCAGTGTTCCCAGCGTGACCTGGGCTTTGCTGTGCACGCAGGTTTGCAGTGCGCACCCTGAAGTCCCTGCTCTGCCGAATGCAGCATGAGGATGTGGTGGTGGCAATGGAAGGCAATTGTGGCTGGGACACGCTGCTGTGCGCTGACACCCACCACTATGCCGTGGCTCTGCTGGCCAGGTGAGACCCCCTTATCCCCACTGCTGCCTCTGACATTTGTGCTCTGTGTCCAGGGAGCTCCACACAGTCCCCGAGGTCGTGGCCCAGAAGGCCTTGTCACCGAGGGATGGCCAAGCAGACTGGGAAAGGCTGGGAGAGGAGGGCGCCCACCAGGAGCTGCCTCCCAAATAGCCCAGGGCCCCTTGCAGGATGCTGGGGAAAGACCAGACCTCTGTGTGTCAGTCCTGGCAAAGGTTTGTCCCCCTGGCCCACAGTCTTGGTTCCTTTTCCTCCTGCCAGGGAGATGTGCTGTGTCTCCATCCCCTTGTGTTCCTGGATCGCTCGCTACCTGCTCCGGCTGCTCAGCACACAGGAGCCACGCTGGGAGCTGCCCGCCATGGCGTTCCTTGCAGAGGTGAGCCTGACGGCCAGCGCTGCCTGGCTGAGCTGCCTCCCAGCTCTCTGCCCTCTCGGAGCCGCAGCTGCCTGGCACGGGGCCCGCGCCCTGTGCTGCTGCCTGGGCCCGGCCCCGTGCGTCTCCGGGCTCCTGCCGGCCGGGTCCCTGTCACTGCCCTGTACCTTTCAGGTCCTCGAGTTCCTGGACTTGAGTGATCGTGGTGCTAACAGAGTCCTGCAAATTTTGTCAAGGCAGCTGCAGAGCGAGTGCAGGGAGAGGCGTCGCCTGGCGCTCAGGGCCCTTCTTGAGCTCATTGAGGAGCCCTCAATGGTGAGAAGGGGGCAGTGGCTGAGGCTGAGCTGGGGAATGTGGTCGCTTGGGCTTGGCTGGGCTTTGGGTGCTGGGGCAGCTGCTCCCACCCCTCCTGCCTCCCAGTTCAGCTGCCCCAGGGCTCCAGGACAGGCCTTTGGCCTCTGGGCCCTGCGGCAGCAGGATGGCGTTTCTCAAACTTGTGTTCCGCACAGACCAAAAAAATGTGGAGCCTGACTGAAAGTCTTGTGGACTTCCTGTGGGATGCAGATGGAGAGATAGTTTTCATGACAGTCATGCTACTCAGCTTTATCATCTTGGACAAAGACATGCTGATGCCCGGCCCCATCACACTGCAGCTGCTTGAGGCGCTCCTGCCACTCTTTGACCACGTAAGGCTCACTGCTCCCAGCCACGGCCACTGGGTGCCGCCCGGACACTTTGTGCCCTGTGGATTTGCAGGCCTGCGCCAAGCTGAGCCCCATGCAGCCGCAATGCTGAGGTCTTTTTTTCTTCCTTCCATACAGAACAATTGGCAGGTGCAGCTGCTCTCCATACTGCTCTTCCGAACACTGGTGACTCTTCCAGAAGGGGAAAAGGAAAAAAAGGCCCTGAAGACACCCCTGCACCAGAGCCTGCTGCCCCTCTTCTTTCACTGCCACAATGAGAAGCGGCTTGTGGCACAGGTGAGGGCTCGTGGGTTGCTGCTGTCCCCCTGGCAGGGGGCTCGTCTGCCTCCTGCCCTGGTACCTGCCGGGCTGCAGCCTCCTCCAGGCCTTGGCACAGGGGACGCGGGCCTTGCACCCTGGGCTGTGGGGCCATCTCTCCATCTCTGCGTTTCTGCTCTTCTCCAGGCTTCTCAGGAAACTCTGCTTTGTGTGGCCGAGTTCCTGAAGAGGAGGAATCTTGAGAGACTGGTGAAGAGGCAGAATCTGTGGAAGTTCAGCGAGTGCCTGGTAAGGAGGGCCTGCAAGCCCCAGCCTCAGCCCGGAGAAGCCCCCTGAGCGCGGTGCTCAGTGTGTGGGGCTGGCAGCTGTGCCCCTGCCCGGTGCTGCACCCAGAAGCCGTGAAGGCTCTGCTCCAGGCTCCCTTGGGCCCGAACCGGGGGCCGATGGAGCCCCGGCCCGGAGGGGCTGCGGGGCTGCGGGCCGGCACCGCGGCTCCCCGGCAGCAGCCGGCCCTCTGCCTCTCCCCTCGGGAGCCCGGCGCCAGCGGCTGCTGGCCGCGCCTCAGGGCTGTGCGGGCAGGGGAGGCCAGGGCGGGGCGCAGGCAGCGCCTGGCCCAGGGGCTGAGCCCGCGCCAACCCTTCCCTCCTGCCGCTCTCTGCAGCTGGCAGAGGACAGGAGCCGAGCGGCCGAGCACCTGCGCCGGGTCCTGCCCTACCTGCAGAGCCCACAGGAGCCCCTGCGAGCGGCGGCCGTCAGGTTCGCGGGTGAGTCCCGAGCCCGGGCTCCCTCCCCGGCCCGGCCGGCGCAGCTCGGCCCCGGCCCCGCCTGCTGCCCCAGCAGTGCCAGCGGGGCCCGGCGCCGTGGAGCCCCGCCTGGCCCGGGCATTGCTGCCGCCGCCCTCTGGCAGCCGTGCCCTGGGGCGGCAGCGTGCGGCAAGGGCCGGGCTGAGCCCTGCCGGGCCAGCAGCCTGTGTGGCCACAGCGCCGGCAGCGCCGCTGGCAGGGAGCTGTGCCGCTGGGGCCGTGACAGGCTCTGTGTTCACAGGCATGGCCGCGCGGCACCTGAGGGGGAAGAAGGAAGAGCTCTGGCTCATCTGCCACGGTGAGTGAGGGCAGCGGGCTGGCAGCGGGGGCTGCCGGGGGAGCTGCAAGCCCTGGCCCGGCTGCAGAGGGCTCTGCTCCCTGTGCGGACGAGGGGCGGCGTGGGGAGAGCACACAGAGATTTCAGGGCCACCTGGGCGATTCCTGGCCAGCAGCTTTGGGCTGGTCCCGTTGGTCCCTGCTCCCTCCCGGCCATGGCTAGAGCCGGCTGCGATGGCCCTGGCAGGGGGCTCTCCTCGGCTCCTCGCAGATCCGCGATCTGACCATGGCTCTGTTCCCTTCTCTTTCAGCCCTGGAACACCTGACAGAGGACATCAGCAGTGCCGTGTCAGATCTGGCACTTGAAACATTGTATGTCATCCAGGCACTGCAGAGTGAGCGATATTCCGTCTTCCAGAGGCTGCAAGATCAGCTCTGCAGGGCATGGAGGACACGGCCTCGTCTGTCGGGGCTCGGCTGGCTGCGCTGCTGGAGCTCTGCAGAGAGCTGATCCCAGAGGCTCTGTCTGCTGAGGCCACCTGAGCCAGCGGGAATTTTCCATTTCTGAAAGATTGTTCTGTTTCTTTTCTTCTATTTGTTTTTTCTTTAGTGTATAAATATAGAGTATGTTATAATACACAGACTCCCAGGAGCTTTCTTTTGCTGCCCAGGGTCCGCAGGGCATTGGGGAAGAGGGGGAGAAGGGTGCCATGGCTCAGCAAGCTGCCCAGGCGTGCAGTGTTGCAGGGAAAATGGCCAGAAGCCCCTTGGCCTGTGGTGGTTCTGCTGAAGCCTTTGTGCTGGTGACAGAGCGGGTGGGCAGGGGCCGGGGCTGCGGGGATCCCTGTGAGAGCAGTGCCTGGAGATGGCCTCAAGCCCTGTGCCGGGCAGAAAGCGCATCCGTGTCCTCCTGCCCGTGTGCTGCTGGCTGCCTTGCTGAGGGCTCCCAGGTGCCTCTGGATAGGGCTGCTCTGGAGCTGCTGTGGGGCTGCGGCGCTGCTGCCGGGCAGCTTGGCCGGGCTGGGGCAGCCCCTGAGGGGCTGGGGCGCTGGCAAGCCCTAAGCAATGGGCTGTCAGAGGCCACAAGCAGCCCCCTGCCAGCCGTCTTGTTCCTACCAGAGTTGACTTGCAAGAGGGATCCCGGGCACTCTGGAACTAACAGCATCAGTGTTGTTGGAAATCCAAATGCAGGGAAATCTCAGACCTTTGGTCTTGTCAGCAAAGCTTTGAATTAAACACAGGATTTGAAGGGAGACCTTGGAAAGGGCTCCCAAAGCTAGGTGCTAGAAGCGAGAATGTGGATTTCTAGTTTATTATAGCAGAGACACGGGGAGGAACGTTGAAGTGGAGGAAAGTTTAGAGTTTTAGAGTTCAAGATCTAGAAAAAATCAAATCAGTTACAGTGGTACACAAGAAGTTTAGGATGCAGTGCTGTAAGTTTGTGTGTCATAGCATGATTGGCTAAGGAGGCTTACACTGTAGCAGGATGTGGGAACCCAGGAAATTCCTCTGGCTGCCCTGCAGGACTCGAGACCCTGTCAGAGGGCTCAGAGGCCTTGGCACAGAGCCCAAGACCCGTGTGCCTTTGATTTAGCCCTTGGAAAAAACAATTCCCAACCTTGTAGGAAGAATGACAAGCCACAAAGGTTTAAGCAGAATGACAGTGAATTTATCACCGAGTGGAAAAATAGATTTTGGGGCGTTTTAGAATGGGGCTTCAGGGGGGAAGATGAGGAATCTGGGCATGTCCAGCCTTTCTCCTTCTTCTTCTTGGCCTCCATCTGCGGCTGTGATGTTGGCACTTTTAGATTGGTTTAGAGAAGAAGCTCACTGTCTAACGTAGATGATAGTTATGGGAAAGTAATGGCAAATATTGTACACATAGTTGTTTTTAGTATAAAAAGATAACACCGCCCCACGGGAGGCAGAGTGCCTTAGACTGTCTGGCTGTGCGGACCTCGAAAGACAGGAGAAAGAATTTTATAGATAAGATACAATAAACAACCTGGAGACCGAGAAATGAAGAGCTCTGACTCCTTCTTCAACCGCCGGGCTGGGAAAAGAGACTTTCTAACATATCTCGGGGTCACTCTGACCAGCTAGAGACCCCGAGAGCACGACTCCATAAGACGAGATATTGGAGACTGGGTCCAAAACATAAATATTATTTTTGGCAGTGTCTTCTTGGCCAAGAAATCCTTCAAAGCTCTTGTAACTACAAGTCTTGCGGGCCTTGTGAGCCATGCAGTGCAGATGTGAGCCAAACTCACCTTTCCTGTCTATGTAGAAGAGAAGAAAAAGCAATGGCATCATCTAAAAAACTCGGAGGTCTGCTCTCTAGCTCGTTCCAAACTCCCTCAAATCCCCCAAAGTGGCATTTAGCTACAAAGAGATGACAAGGACTCTTAGTGCTGGCTCTTTGACTCCACAGCAGCTGCTTTAGAATCTTTCACTTAACCCTGTGTAGTCATGTGCCAGAAATGGATCATTTGAAGAAACTTTCCCAACTGACTTGCATGGAGGTTTGTTTGAAGGGTATTTGAGGAGAAAGGCTCCCAGCAGAGGCCTGGGCTTTGGCCTAGCTGTGTCCCCTGCTGATTGTGAAGTGTGCCATCAGCTGCAGGGCTTTCTGGGCTAAAAATATCATCAAGTCACTTGGACTTGCTCTTTTAGGCCTCTAAGAGCTGGACCCAATTTCGGGCACATTTGGAGACCTCATCTGTGGGTGGATGGACCACCTAGGATTTTCCCAATTGCTGGGAATGGTTCTCCGGGTCCCTGGTGTAAAACGGGGCTCCCCAGCAACTGCGCATCTGCAAGATGATAAACAATTGTCTTGGTTTGAAGAGAGAGGTGCCTGCTAAGGAAGGCAGAAGCCTTCTCTGAAATGGAAAATGTAAATGTCCTCCCTTCAAATGATTCTCATTTAGTAATTCAAATGCTCTCAGGGAAAGATATGGGGATAGGACTGTGCCCGCAGAGCCGGGCAGCGTTTGCTGGTGGTCTGAGCCCTTCCTAAAGATCCTGTGCGGGCTGTCTTAGACACCTGGGGGGGCCAGGCATTCCTTCCAGCCTGGGCCACTTTGGCTGGGCTGGGGGCGGCCCCAGGGCAGAAGGCAGTGTGTGCAAGGGCCCTGGGTGGCACGCTGCAGCACGGTCTCGGTGCCATGGAACGGAACCCGGTGACCAAGGGCCCTTTGTGACACGTGGGAAATAGAAGCTTGCCCAGCTGCTGGGAACGCACAACAGGGCAGAACGGGACAGAGCGGCGCCGTGAGGAGCCCCCACACAGCACACTCGGTCCTGTCTGACCCGGAGCCTTTCCAAGGCGTTATTCCTGCAGCTGAGCTCGAGGCCAGACCACAGGACTTGGTGACCTGTGGCCTTCCCAAGGCTTCTCTTCTGCAGGTGCCCTCACAAATCCAGTCATTTTCATGGAGCAGAGACCCCTGAAAGCGCCCAAGGTGGCCTGGGGGGAAGAGGAGGAAGAAAGCCCTGGAGCTGCCCGCGCACATGAAACCAAAGCGGTGGTGCCGTCTGAGCTGCCGCAGGAAGGTGAGTGGCAGAGCTGGGCCACAGGGTTGGTGCCTGCAGCCAACTTGGCACCATTCCATCTCATCCCATTTTATCCCATCCCAGTTTCTCCCGTCCCATACCCAAGGACAGGACAGAAGAGGGGCCGGGCAGACACCCCGCAGGGGCCATGCTCCATCCCCTGGGGCGTCCCGGGGCTGTCCCTGCCTGGGGAGCGCAGGGCTGGGCCGTGTTCTCCGGCCTCTCCCGCAGCCCCTCAGCTCTGGCTGCGCTCGCTCTTTTCCAGGTGCAGCCCTGCAGCGCACACAGGAGCAGGACCCCGCCCGTGGCCTCTTCCGCAGCACAGCCCAGGTACCTGCAGCCATCCCCACCTGGGCTGGGCCTGCTGGCACCGTGCTTGGAGCATTCCCTGCAACATCCCTGGCTTCTTGCCCTTCTCCTACAGCTGGTTTGCAAATTCATCAAGAAAATTCGGGCGGAAGAGACCAGCACCATGGGTCCTGGGCTCAGAGCATATTCGCACATCTTCAAAACCAAGACCAGTGCTGCCCTGCTGGATATGCTCGTAGAGGAGGGCTTCTCCAGTCCAAAGCAAGTAAGCAGCCTGTGGCAAGGGTTTCATGCTCCCAGGAAATTGCTTGGTCTCCCAAGCCACGCCTGCTGGTCACTGGAACTCTTTGAGGCCATGGCAGTGTGGTGGGAAGGGAGGCACTTCTGTGGGGAAGCTGGTGACATTGCTCCCTCTGGCAGCTTTCCAAGTCTCCCCGTGCCTTCTCCAGGTTCCTGCCCTGGTCAGGTACATCCACCAGTGGCTCCTGGCCAATCAGTTTGCTGAGCACAGGCTGAACAGGACCCTGCTGGATCTCACCGAAGCACAGCCTGCTGACGTAGTCATGACGCTCCTGCGTGTGGCCCCGTCCTGTGACAGGTATGGGGCCAAAATGCCCAGAGGGCTCAGGGCTCGCCAGCCCATCAGCCTGTACAGCCTGGCCCAGGTGTGTGACCAACAGAGAGTTCCAGGGCCTTCTGGCTGCTCCCTTGGCCAGCCCCGGCACGTCAGCCCCCGAGCCTGCTGCCGTGCTCCCTCGCTGCCCCTCAGGGGCCTGTCCCCAGTGGCCTGGGCTGCCTGGGTGCTGCTGGCGAGTGGCAATGGGCACAGGCAGAGCTGGCAGCCAGCTCAGGTCCCCACTGCTGCCCAGGCCACGGTGCTGTGTATGAGACAGAGCTCTAACCCCACAGAGCTGCTTTGACCATGTGGAAGAGCATCATGTGCTCGCCCAGGACTGCAGAGCCAGCGCTGCTGATACTCCTGGATGTGCTGGGCAGCTGGCCAGAGCACAGCATGTGCACCTCGGATGGGGACAAAACGGGTGTCTTTGTCCTGGCTGTGAGTTTCTGTAACTGGCCTTTGCTGGCCCCAAGGCTGCCTCTCCAGCAGCTCTCCGTCCTCCTTCCCCCACTGCATCTCCCTGCCTTAGGCACCGGGTGGAAACCCGGCCCAGGGGCAGCTTCAGGCCCACCAGGCCCCGTGCTCCCCCTGCGTCTGTCTGAGCCTCTCCCTGCCCTGCTCGGGCCCTGCCACACGGACACCTCGGCACTGAGCCCTGTCTCGGGGGGCTTTGTCTTTTGCAGGCAACCGTGGTTATGTGGAAGATCCTCCAGATGCCCTGCGTCCCACATATGGTGACGGTGTATTTGCCCCGCCTCTTTCTACATCTGCTCTCCCAAGTGTTTTCCAGCACTCTGGATACGCCAGAGGAGGTCGATGCATTCTGGAAGGGATGCCAGGAGGAATACGGCCTTGCCACCAGCCCCAACAGGTGCTCCATCCCAATCCTCCTTTCCGTGCTACGTCCCTGGGCAGGAGCCAGTGTTCCCAGCGTGACCTGGGCTTTGCTGTGCACGCAGGTTTGCAGTGCACACCCTGAAGTCCCTGCTCTGCCGAATGCAGCATGAGGATGTGGTGGTGGCAATGGAGCGCAGGTGTGCCTGGGACACGCTGCTGTGCGCTGACACCCACCACTATGCCGTGGCTCTGCTGGCCAGGTGAGACCCCCTTCTCCCCACTGCTGCCTCTGACATTTGTGCTCTGTGTCCAGGGAGCTCCACACAGTCCCCGAGGTCGTGGCCCAGAAGGCCTTGTCACCGAGGGATGGCCAAGCAGACTGGGAAAGGCTGGGAGAGGAGGGCGCCCACCAGGAGCTGCCTCCCAAATAGCCCAGGGCCCCTTGCAGGATGCTGGGGAAAGACCAGACCTCTGTGTGTCAGTCCTGGCAAAGGTTTGTCCCCCTGGCCCACAGTCTTGGTTCCTTTTCCTCCTGCCAGGGAGATGTGCTGTGTCTCCATCCCTTTGTGTTCCCGGATCGCTCGCTACCTGCTCCGGCTGCTCAGCACACAGGAGCCACGCTGGGAGCTGCCCGCCATGGCGTTCCTTGCAGAGGTGAGCCTGACGGCCAGCGCTGCCTGGCTGAGCTGCCTCCCAGCTCTCTGCCCTCTCGGAGCCGCAGCTGCCTGGCACGGGGCCCGCGCCCTGTGCTGCTGCCTGGGCCCGGCCCCGTGCGTCTCCGGGCTCCTGCCGGCCGGGTCCCTGTCACTGCCCTGTACCTTTCAGGTCCTCGAGTTCCTGGACTTGAGTGAACGTGGTGCTAACAGAGTCCTGCAAATTTTGTCAAGGCAGCTGCAGAGCGAGTGCAGGGAGAGGCGTCACCTGGCGCTCAGGGCCCTTCTTGAGCTCATTGAGGAGCCCTCAATGGTGAGAAGGGGGCAGTGGCTGAGGCTGAGCTGGGGAATGTGGTCGCTTGGGCTTGGCTGGGCTTTGGGTGCTGGGGCAGCTGCTCCCACCCCTCCTGCCTCCCAGTTCAGCTGCCCCAGGGCTCCAGGACAGGCCTTTGGCCTCTGGGCCCTGCGGCAGCAGGATGGCGTTTCTCAAACTTGTGTTCCGCACAGACCAAAAAAATGTGGAGCCTGACTGAAAGTCTTGTGGACTTCCTGTGGGATGCAGATGGAGAGATAGTTTTCATGACAGTCATGCTACTCAGCTTTATCATCTTGGACAAAGACATGCTGATGCCCGGCCCCATCACACTGCAGCTGCTTGAGGCGCTCCTGCCACTCTTTGACCACGTAAGGCTCACTGCTCCCAGCCACGGCCACTGGGTGCCGCCCGGACACTTTGTGCCCTGTGGATTTGCAGGCCTGCGCCAAGCTGAGCCCCATGCAGCCGCAATGCTGAGGTCTTTTTTTCTTCCTTCCATACAGAACAATTGGCAGGTGCAGCTGCTCTCCATACTGCTCTTCCGAACACTGGTGACTCTTCCAGAAGGGGAAAAGGAAAAAAAGGCCCTGAAGACACCCCTGCACCAGAGCCTGCTGCCCCTCTTCTTTCACTGCCACAATGAGAAGCGGCTTGTGGCACAGGTGAGGGCTCGTGGGTTGCTGCTGTCCCCCTGGCAGGGGGCTCGTCTGCCTCCTGCCCTGGTACCTGCCGGGCTGCAGCCTCCTCCAGGCCTTGGCACAGGGGACGCGGGCCTTGCACCCTGGGCTGTGGGGCCATCTCTCCATCTCTGCGTTTCTGCTCTTCTCCAGGCTTCTCAGGAAACTCTGCTTTGTGTGGCCGAGTTCCTGAAGAGGAGGAATCTTGAGAGACTGGTGAAGAGGCAGAATCTGTGGAAGTTCAGCGAGTGCCTGGTAAGGAGGGCCTGCAAGCCCCAGCCTCAGCCCGGAGAAGCCCCCTGAGCGCGGTGCTCAGTGTGTGGGGCTGGCAGCTGTGCCCCTGCCCGGTGCTGCACCCAGAAGCCGTGAAGGCTCTGCTCCAGGCTCCCTTGGGCCCGAACCGGGGCCGATGGAGCCCCGGCCCGGAGGGGCTGCGGGGCTGCGGGCCGGCACCGCGGCTCCCCGGCAGCAGCCGGCCCTCTGCCTCTCCCCTCGGGAGCCCGGCGCCAGCGGCTGCTGGCCGCGCCTCAGGGCTGTGCGGGCAGGGGAGGCCAGGGCGGGGCGCAGGCAGCGCCTGGCCCAGGGGCTGAGCCCGCGCCAACCCTTCCCTCCTGCCGCTCTCTGCAGCTGGCAGAGGACAGGAGCCGAGCGGCCGAGCACCTGCGCCGGGTCCTGCCCTACCTGCAGAGCCCACAGGAGCCCCTGCGAGCGGCGGCCGTCAGGTTCGCGGGTGAGTCCCGAGCCCGGGCTCCCTCCCCGGCCCGGCCGGCGCAGCTCGGCCCCGGCCCCGCCTGCTGCCCCAGCAGTGCCAGCGGGGCCCGGCGCCGTGGAGCCCCGCCTGGCCCGGGCATTGCTGCCGCCGCCCTCTGGCAGCCGTGCCCTGGGGCGGCAGCGTGCGGCAAGGGCCGGGCTGAGCCCTGCCGGGCCAGCAGCCTGTGTGGCCACAGCGCCGGCAGCGCCGCTGGCAGGGAGCTGTGCCGCTGGGGCCGTGACAGGCTCTGTGTTCACAGGCATGGCCGCGCGGCACCTGAGGGGGAAGAAGGAAGAGCTCTGGCTCATCTGCCACGGTGAGTGAGGGCAGCGGGCTGGCAGCGGGGGCTGCCGGGGGAGCTGCAAGCCCTGGCCCGGCTGCAGAGGGCTCTGCTCCCTGTGCGGACGAGGGGCGGCGTGGGGAGAGCACACAGAGATTTCAGGGCCACCTGGGCGATTCCTGGCCAGCAGCTTTGGGCTGGTCCCGTTGGTCCCTGCTCCCTCCCGGCCATGGCTAGAGCCGGCTGCGATGGCCCTGGCAGGGGGCTCTCCTCGGCTCCTCGCAGATCCGCGATCTGACCATGGCTCTGTTCCCTTCTCTTTCAGCCCTGGAACACCTGACAGAGGACATCAGCAGTGCCGTGTCAGATCTGGCACTTGAAACATTGTATGTCATCCAGGCACTGCAGAGTGAGCGATATTCCGTCTTCCAGAGGCTGCAAGATCAGCTCTGCAGGGCATGGAGGACACGGCCTCGTCTGTCGGGGCTCGGCTGGCTGCGCTGCTGGAGCTCTGCAGAGAGCTGATCCCAGAGGCTCTGTCTGCTGAGGCCACCTGAGCCAGCGGGAATTTTCCATTTCTGAAAGATTGTTCTGTTTCTTTTCTTCTATTTGTTTTTTCTTTAGTGTATAAATATAGAGTATGTTATAATACACAGACTCCCAGGAGCTTTCTTTTGCTGCCCAGGGTCCGCAGGGCGTTGGGGAAGAGGGGGAGAAGGGTGCCATGGCTCAGCAAGCTGCCCAGGCGTGCAGTGTTGCAGGGAAAATGGCCAGAAGCCCCTTGGCCTGTGGTGGTTCTGCTGAAGCCTTTGTGCTGGTGACAGAGCGGGTGGGCAGGGGCCGGGGCTGCGGGGATCCCTGTGAGAGCAGTGCCTGGAGATGGCCTCAAGCCCTGTGCCGGGCAGAAAGCGCATCCGTGTCCTCCTGCCCGTGTGCTGCTGGCTGCCTTGCTGAGGGCTCCCAGGTGCCTCTGAATAGGGCTGCTCTGGAGCTGCTGTGGGGCTGCGGCGCTGCTGCCGGGCAGCTTGGCCGGGCTGGGGCAGCCCCTGAGGGGCTGGGGCGCTGGCAAGCCCTAAGCAATGGGCTGTCAGAGGCCACAAGCAGCCCCCTGCCAGCCGTCTTGTTCCTACCAGAGTTGACTTGCAAGAGGGATCCCGGGCACTCTGGAACTAACAGCATCAGTGTTGTTGGAAATCCAAATGCAGGGAAATCTCAGACCTTTGGTCTTGTCAGCAAAGCTTTGAATTAAACACAGGATTTGAAGGGAGACCTTGGAAAGGGCTCCCAAAGCTAGGTGCTAGAAGCGAGAATGTGGATTTCTAGTTTATTATAGCAGAGACACGGGGAGGAACGTTGAAGTGGAGGAAAGTTTAGAGTTTTAGAGTTCAAGATCTAGAAAAAATCAAATCAGTTACAGTGGTAAACAAGAAGTTTAGGATGCAGTGCTGTAAGTTTGTGTGTCATAGCATGATTGACTAAGGAGGCTTACACTGTAGCAGGATGTGGGAACCCAGGAAATTCCTCTGGCTGCCCTGCAGGACTCGAGACCCTGTCAGAGGGCTCAGAGGCCTTGGCACAGAGCCCAAGACCCGTGTGCCTTTGATTTAGCCCTTGGAAAAAACAATTCCCAACCTTGTAGGAAGAATGACAAGCCACAAAGGTTTAAGCAGAATGACAGTGAATTTATCACCGAGTGGAAAAATAGATTTTGGGGCGTTTTAGAATGGGGCTTCAGGGGGGAAGATGAGGAATCTGGGCATGTCCAGCCTTTCTCCTTCTTCTTCTTGGCCTCCATCTGCGGCTGTGATGTTGGCACTTTTAGATTGGTTTAGAGTAGAAGCTCACTGTCTAACGTAGATGATAGTTATGGGAAAGTAATGGCAAATATTGTACACATAGTTGTTTTTAGTATAAAAAGATAACACCGCCCCACGGGAGGCAGAGTGCCTTAGACTGTCTGGCTGTGCGGACCTCGAAAGACAGGAGAAAGAATTTTATAGATAAGATACAATAAACAACCTGGAGACCGAGAAATGAAGAGCTCTGACTCCTTCTTCAACCGCCGGGCTGGGAAAAGAGACTTTCTAACATATCTCGGGGTCACTCTGACCAGCTAGAGACCCCGAGAGCACGACTCCATAAGACGAGATATTGGAGACTGGGTCCAAAACATAAATATTATTTTTGGCAGTGTCTTCTTGGCCAAGAAATCCTTCAAAGCTCTTGTAACTACAAGTCTTGCGGGCCTTGTGAGCCATGCAGTGCAGATGTGAGCCAAACTCACCTTTCCTGTCTATGTAGAAGAGAAGAAAAAGCAATGGCATCATCTAAAAAACTCGGAGGTCTGCTCTCTAGCTCGTTCCAAACTCCCTCAAATCCCCCAAAGTGGCATTTAGCTACAAAGAGATGACAAGGACTCTTAGTGCTGGCTCTTTGACTCCACAGCAGCTGCTTTAGAATCTTTCACTTAACCCTGTGTAGTCATGTGCCAGAAATGGATCATTTGAAGAAACTTTCCCAACTGACTTGCATGGAGGTTTGTTTGAAGGGTATTTGAGGAGAAAGGCTCCCAGCAGAGGCCTGGGCTTTGGCCTAGCTGTGTCCCCTGCTGATTGTGAAGTGTGCCATCAGCTGCAGGGCTTTCTGGGCTAAAAATATCATCAAGTCACTTGGACTTGCTCTTTTAGGCCTCTAAGAGCTGGACCCAATTTCGGGCACATTTGGAGACCTCATCTGTGGGTGGATGGACCACCTAGGATTTTCCCAATTGCTGGGAATGGTTCTCCGGGTCCCTGGTGTAAAACGGGGCTCCCCAGCAACTGCGCATCTGCAAGATGATAAACAATTGTCTTGGTTTGAAGAGAGAGGTGCCTGCTAAGGAAGGCAGAAGCCTTCTCTGAAATGGAAAATGTAAATGTCCTCCCTTCAAATGATTCTCATTTAGTAATTCAAATGCTCTCAGGGAAAGATATGGGGATAGGACTGTGCCCGCAGAGCCGGGCAGCGTTTGCTGGTGGTCTGAGCCCTTCCTAAAGATCCTGTGCGGGCTGTCTTAGACACCTGGGGGGGCCAGGCATTGCTTCCAGCCTGGGCCACTTTGGCTGGGCTGGGGGCGGCCCCAGGGCAGAAGGCAGTGTGTGCAAGGGCCCTGGGTGGCACGCTGCAGCACGGTCTCGGTGCCATGGAACGGAACCCGGTGACCAAGGGCCCTTTGTGACACGTGGGAAATAGAAGCTTGCCCAGCTGCTGGGAACGCACAACAGGGCAGAACGGGACAGAGCGGCGCCGTGAGGAGCCCCCACACAGCACACTCGGTCCTGTCTGACCCGGAGCCTTTCCAAGGCGTTATTCCTGCAGCTGAGCTCGAGGCCAGACCACAGGACTTGGTGACCTGTGGCCTTCCCAAGGCTTCTCTTCTGCAGGTGCCCTCACAAATCCAGTCATTTTCATGGAGCAGAGACCCCTGAAAGCGCCCAAGGTGGCCTGGGGGGAAGAGGAGGAAGAAAGCCCTGGAGCTGCCCGCGCACATGAAACCAAAGCGGTGGTGCCGTCTGAGCTGCCGCAGGAAGGTGAGTGGCAGAGCTGGGCCACAGGGTTGGTGCCTGCAGCCAACTTGGCACCATTCCATCTCATCCCATTTTATCCCATCCCAGTTTCTCCCATCCCATACCCAAGGACAGGACAGAAGAGGGGCCGGGCAGACACCCCGCAGGGGCCATGCTCCATCCCCTGGGGCGTCCCGGGGCTGTCCCTGCCTGGGGAGCGCAGGGCTGGGCCGTGTTCTCCGGCCTCTCCCGCAGCCCCTCAGCTCTGGCTGCGCTCGCTCTTTTCCAGGTGCAGCCCTGCAGCGCACACAGGAGCAGGACCCCACCCGTGGCCTCTTCCGCAGCACAGCCCAGGTACCTGCAGCCATCCCCACCTGGGCTGGGCCTGCTGGCACCGTGCTTGGAGCATTCCCTGCAACATCCCTGGCTTCTTGCCCTTCTCCTACAGCTGGTTTGCAAATTCATCAAGAAAATTCGGGCGGAAGAGACCAGCACCATGGGTCCTGGGCTCAGAGCATATTCGCACATCTTCAAAACCAAGACCAGTGCTGCCCTGCTGGATATGCTCGTAGAGGAGGGCTTCTCCAGTCCAAAGCAAGTAAGCAGCCTGTGGCAAGGGTTTCATGCTCCCAGGAAATTGCTTGGTCTCCCAAGCCACGCCTGCTGGTCACTGGAACTCTTTGAGGCCATGGCAGTGTGGTGGGAAGGGAGGCACTTCTGTGGGGAAGCTGGTGACATTGCTCCCTCTGGCAGCTTTCCAAGTCTTCCCGTGCCTTCTCCAGGTTCCTGCCCTGGTCAGGTACATCCACCAGTGGCTCCTGGCCAATCAGTTTGCTGAGCACAGGCTGAACAGGACCCTGCTGGATCTCACCGAAGCACAGCCTGCTGACGTAGTCATGACGCTCCTGCGTGTGGCCCCGTCCTGTGACAGGTATGGGGCCAAAATGCCCAGAGGGCTCAGGGCTCGCCAGCCCATCAGCCTGTACAGCCTGGCCCAGGTGTGTGACCAACAGAGAGTTCCAGGGCCTTCTGGCTGCTCCCTTGGCCAGCCCCGGCACGTCAGCCCCCGAGCCTGCTGCCGTGCTCCCTCGCTGCCCCTCAGGGGCCTGTCCCCAGTGGCCTGGGCTGCCTGGGTGCTGCTGGCGAGTGGCAATGGGCACAGGCAGAGCTGGCAGCCAGCTCAGGTCCCCACTGCTGCCCAGGCCACGGTGTTGTGTATGAGACAGAGCTCTAACCCCACAGAGCTGCTTTGACCATGTGGAAGAGCATCATGTGCTCGCCCAGGACTGCAGAGCCAGCGCTGCTGATATTCCTGGATGTGCTGGGCAGCTGGCCAGAGCACAGCATGTGCACCTCGGATGGGGACAAAACGGGTGTCTTTGTCCTGGCTGTGAGTTTCTGTAACTGGCCTTTGCTGGCCCCAAGGCTGCCTCTCCAGCAGCTCTCCGTCCTCCTTCCCCCACTGCATCTCCCTGCCTTAGGCACCGGGTGGAAACCCGGCCCAGGGGCAGCTTCAGGCCCACCAGGCCCCGTGCTCCCCCTGCGTCTGTCTGAGCCTCTCCCTGCCCTGCTCGGGCCCTGCCACACCGACACCTCGGCACTGAGCCCTGTCTCGGGGGGCTTTGTCTTTTGCAGGCAACCGTGGTTATGTGGAAGATCCTCCAGATGCCCTGCGTCCCACATATGGTGACGGTGTATTTGCCCCGCCTCTTTCTACATCTGCTCTCCCAAGCGTTTTCCAGCACTCTGGATACGCCAGAGGAGGTCGATGCATTCTGGAAGGGATGCCAGGAGGAATACGGCCTTGCCACCAGCCCCAACAGGTGCTCCATCCCAATCCTCCTTTCCGTGCTACGTCCCTGGGCAGGAGCCAGTGTTCCCAGCGTGACCTGGGCTTTGCTGTGCACGCAGGTTTGCAGTGCACACCCTGAAGTCCCTGCTCTGCCGAATGCAGCATGAGGATGTGGTGGTGGCAATGGAGCGCAGGTGTGCCTGGGACACGCTGCTGTGCGCTGACACCCACCACTATGCCGTGGCTCTGCTGGCCAGGTGAGACCCCCTTCTCCCCACTGCTGCCTCTGACATTTGTGCTCTGTGCCCAGGGAGCTCCACACAGTCCCCGAGGTCGTGGCCCAGAAGGCCTTGTCACCGAGGGATGGCCAAGCAGACTGGGAAAGGCTGGGAGAGGAGGGCGCCCACCAGGAGCTGCCTCCCAAATAGCCCAGGGCCCCTTGCAGGATGCTGGGGAAAGACCAGACCTCTGTGTGTCAGTCCTGGCAAAGGTTTGTCCCCCTGGCCCACAGTCTTGGTTCCTTTTCCTCCTGCCAGGGAGATGTGCTGTGTCTCCATCCCTTTGTGTTCCCGGATCGCTCGCTACCTGCTCCGGCTGCTCAGCACACAGGAGCCACGCTGGGAGCTGCCCGCCATGGCGTTCCTTGCAGAGGTGAGCCTGACGGCCAGCGCTGCCTGGCTGAGCTGCCTCCCAGCTCTCTGCCCTCTCGGAGCCGCAGCTGCCTGGCACGGGGCCCGCGCCCTGTGCTGCTGCCTGGGCCCGGCCCCGTGCGTCTCCGGGCTCCTGCCGGCCGGGTCCCTGTCACTGCCCTGTACCTTTCAGGTCCTCGAGTTCCTGGACTTGAGTGAACGTGGTGCTAACAGAGTCCTGCAAATTTTGTCAAGGCAGCTGCAGAGCGAGTGCAGGGAGAGGCGTCGCCTGGCGCTCAGGGCCCTTCTTGAGCTCATTGAGGAGCCCTCAATGGTGAGAAGGGGGCAGTGGCTGAGGCTGAGCTGGGGAATGTGGTCGCTTGGGCTTGGCTGGGCTTTGGGTGCTGGGGCAGCTGCTCCCACCCCTCCTGCCTCCCAGTTCAGCTGCCCCAGGGCTCCAGGACAGGCCTTTGGCCTCTGGGCCCTGCGGCAGCAGGATGGCGTTTCTCAAACTTGTGTTCCGCACAGACCAAAAAAATGTGGAGCCTGACTGAAAGTCTTGTGGACTTCCTGTGGGATGCAGATGGAGAGATAGTTTTCATGACAGTCATGCTACTCAGCTTTATCATCTTGGACAAAGACATGCTGATGCCCGGCCCCATCACACTGCAGCTGCTTGAGGCGCTCCTGCCACTCTTTGACCACGTAAGGCTCACTGCTCCCAGCCACGGCCACTGGGTGCCGCCCGGACACTTTGTGCCCTGTGGATTTGCAGGCCTGCGCCAAGCTGAGCCCCATGCAGCCGCAATGCTGAGGTCTTTTTTTCTTCCTTCCATACAGAACAATTGGCAGGTGCAGCTGCTCTCCATACTGCTCTTCCGAACACTGGTGACTCTTTCAGAAGGGGAAAAGGAAAAAAAGGCCCTGAAGACACCCCTGCACCAGAGCCTGCTGCCCCTCTTCTTTCACTGCCACAATGAGAAGCGGCTTGTGGCACAGGTGAGGGCTCGTGGGCTGCTGCTGTCCCCCTGGCAGGGGGCTCGTCTGCCTCCTGCCCTGGTACCTGCCGGGCTGCAGCCTCCTCCAGGCCTTGGCACAGGGGACGCGGGCCTTGCACCCTGGGCTGTGGGGCCATCTCTCCATCTCTGCGTTTCTGCTCTTCTCCAGGCTTCTCAGGAAACTCTGCTTTGTGTGGCCGAGTTCCTGAAGAGGAGGAATCTTGAGAGACTGGTGAAGAGGCAGAATCTGTGGAAGTTCAGCGAGTGCCTGGTAAGGAGGGCCTGCAAGCCCCAGCCTCAGCCCGGAGAAGCCCCCTGAGCGCGGTGCTCAGTGTGTGGGGCTGGCAGCTGTGCCCCTGCCCGGTGCTGCACCCAGAAGCCGTGAAGGCTCTGCTCCAGGCTCCCTTGGGCCCGAACCGGGGGCCGATGGCGCCCCGGCCCGGAGGGGCTGCGGGGCTGCGGGCCGGCACCGCGGCTCCCCGGCAGCAGCCGGCCCTCTGCCTCTCCCCTCGGGAGCCCGGCGCCAGCGGCTGCTGGCCGCGCCTCAGGGCTGTGCGGGCAGGGGAGGCCAGGGCGGGGCGCAGGCAGCGCCTGGCCCAGGGGCTGAGCCCGCGCCAACCCTTCCCTCCTGCCGCTCTCTGCAGCTGGCAGAGGACAGGAGCCGAGCGGCCGAGCACCTGCGCCGGGTCCTGCCCTACCTGCAGAGCCCACAGGAGCCCCTGCGAGCGGCGGCCGTCAGGTTCGCGGGTGAGTCCCGAGCCCGGGCTCCCTCCCCGGCCCGGCCGGCGCAGCTCGGCCCCGGCCCCGCCTGCTGCCCCAGCAGTGCCAGCGGGGCCCGGCGCCGTGGAGCCCCGCCTGGCCCGGGCATTGCTGCCGCCGCCCTCTGGCAGCCTGTGCCCTGGGGCGGCAGCGTGCGGCAAGGGCCGGGCTGAGCCCTGCCGGGCCAGCAGCCCGTGTGGCCACAGCGCCGGCAGCGCCGCTGGCAGGGAGCTGTGCCGCTGGGGCCGTGACAGGCTCTGTGTTCACAGGCATGGCCGCGCGGCACCTGAGGGGGAAGAAGGAAGAGCTCTGGCTCATCTGCCACGGTGAGTGAGGGCAGCGGGCTGGCAGCGGGGGCTGCCGGGGGAGCTGCAAGCCCTGGCCCGGCTGCAGAGGGCTCTGCTCCCTGTGCGGACGAGGGGCGGCGTGGGGAGAGCACACAGAGATTTCAGGGCCACCTGGGCGATTCCTGGCCAGCAGCTTTGGGCTGGTCCCGTTGGTCCCTGCTCCCTCCCGGCCATGGCTAGAGCCGGCTGCGATGGCCCTGGCAGGGGGCTCTCCTCGGCTCCCCGCAGATCCGCGATCTGACCATGGCTCTGTTCCCTTCTCTTTCAGCCCTGGAACACCTGACAGAGGACATCAGCAGTGCCGTGTCAGATCTGGCACTTGAAACATTGTATGTCATCCAGGCACTGCAGAGTGAGCGATATTCCGTCTTCCAGAGGCTGCAAGATCAGCTCTGCAGGGCATGGAGGACACGGCCTCGTCTGTCGGGGCTCGGCTGGCTGCGCTGCTGGAGCTCTGCAGAGAGCTGATCCCAGAGGCTCTGTCTGCTGAGGCCACCTGAGCCAGCGGGAATTTTCCATTTCTGAAAGATTGTTCTGTTTCTTTTCTTCTATTTGTTTTTTCTTTAGTGTATAAATATAGAGTATGTTATAATACACAGACTCCCAGGAGCTTTCTTTTGCTGCCCAGGGTCCGCAGGGCGTTGGGGAAGAGGGGGAGAAGGGTGCCATGGCTCAGCAAGCTGCCCAGGCGTGCAGTGTTGCAGGGAAAATGGCCAGAAGCCCCTTGGCCTGTGGTGGTTCTGCTGAAGCCTTTGTGCTGGTGACAGAGCGGGTGGGCAGGGGCCGGGGCTGCGGGGATCCCTGTGAGAGCAGTGCCTGGAGATGGCCTCAAGCCCTGTGCCGGGCAGAAAGCGCATCCGTGTCCTCCTGCCCGTGTGCTGCTGGCTGCCTTGCTGAGGGCTCCCAGGTGCCTCTGAATAGGGCTGCTCTGGAGCTGCTGTGGGGCTGCGGCGCTGCTGCCGGGCAGCTTGGCCGGGCTGGGGCAGCCCCTGAGGGGCTGGGGCGCTGGCAAGCCCTAAGCAATGGGCTGTCAGAGGCCACAAGCAGCCCCCTGCCAGCCGTCTTGTTCCTACCAGAGTTGACTTGCAAGAGGGATCCCGGGCACTCTGGAACTAACAGCATCAGTGTTGTTGGAAATCCAAATGCAGGGAAATCTCAGACCTTTGGTCTTGTCAGCAAAGCTTTGAATTAAACACAGGATTTGAAGGGAGACCTTGGAAAGGGCTCCCAAAGCTAGGTGCTAGAAGCGAGAATGTGGATTTCTAGTTTATTATAGCAGAGACACGGGGAGGAACGTTGAAGTGGAGGAAAGTTTAGAGTTTTAGAGTTCAAGATCTAGAAAAAATCAAATCAGTTACAGTGGTAAACAAGAAGTTTAGGATGCAGTGCTGTAAGTTTGTGTGTCATAGCATGATTGGCTAAGGAGGCTTACACTGTAGCAGGATGTGGGAACCCAGGAAATTCCTCTGGCTGCCCTGCAGGACTCGAGACCCTGTCAGAGGGCTCAGAGGCCTTGGCACAGAGCCCAAGACCCGTGTGCCTTTGATTTAGCCCTTGGAAAAAACAATTCCCAACCTTGTAGGAAGAATGACAAGCCACAAAGGTTTAAGCAGAATGACAGTGAATTTATCACCGAGTGGAAAAATAGATTTTGGGGCGTTTTAGAATGGGGCTTCAGGGGGGAAGATGAGGAATCTGGGCATGTCCAGCCTTTCTCCTTCTTCTTCTTGGCCTCCATCTGCGGCTGTGATGTTGGCACTTTTAGATTGGTTTAGAGAAGAAGCTCACTGTCTAACGTAGATGATAGTTATGGGAAAGTAATGGCAAATATTGTACACATAGTTGTTTTTAGTATAAAAAGATAACACCGCCCCACGGGAGGCAGAGTGCCTTAGACTGTCTGGCTGTGCGGACCTCGAAAGACAGGAGAAAGAATTTTATAGATAAGATACAATAAACAACCTGGAGACCGAGAAATGAAGAGCTCTGACTCCTTCTTCAACCGCCGGGCTGGGAAAAGAGACTTTCTAACATATCTCGGGGTCACTCTGACCAGCTAGAGACCCCGAGAGCACGACTCCATAAGACGAGATATTGGAGACTGGGTCCAAAACATAAATATTATTTTTGGCAGTGTCTTCTTGGCCAAGAAATCCTTCAAAGCTCTTGTAACTACAAGTCTTGCGGGCCTTGTGAGCCATGCAGTGCAGATGTGAGCCAAACTCACCTTTCCTGTCTATGTAGAAGAGAAGAAAAAGCAATGGCATCAAAATGCTCTCAGGGAAAGATATGGGGATAGGACTGTGCCCGCAGAGCCGGGCAGCGTTTGCTGGTGGTCTGAGCCCTTCCTAAAGATCCTGTGCGGGCTGTCTTAGACACCTGGGGGGGCCAGGCATTGCTTCCAGCCTGGGCCACTTTGGCTGGGCTGGGGGCGGCCCCAGGGCAGAAGGCAGTGTGTGCAAGGGCCCTGGGTGGCACGCTGCAGCACGGTCTCGGTGCCATGGAACGGAACCCGGTGACCAAGGGCCCTTTGTGACACGTGGGAAATAGAAGCTTGCCCAGCTGCTGGGAACGCACAACAGGGCAGAACGGGACAGAGCGGCGCCGTGAGGAGCCCCCACACAGCACACTCGGTCCTGTCTGACCCGGAGCCTTTCCAAGGCGTTATTCCTGCAGCTGAGCTCGAGGCCAGACCACAGGACTTGGTGACCTGTGGCCTTCCCAAGGCTTCTCTTCTGCACACATCCACAAATCCAAATCACAAATCCAGTCATTTTCATGGAGCAGAGACCCCTGAAAGCGCCCAAGGTGGCCTGGGGGGAAGAGGAGGAAGAAAGCCCTGGAGCTGCCCGCGCACATGAAACCAAAGCGGTGGTGCCGTCTGAGCTGCCGCAGGAAGGTGAGTGGCAGAGCTGGGCCACAGGGTTGGTGCCTGCAGCCAACTTGGCACCATTCCATCTCATCCCATTTTATCCCATCCCAGTTTCTCCCATCCCATACCCAAGGACAGGACAGAAGAGGGGCCGGGCAGACACCCCGCAGGGGCCATGCTCCATCCCCTGGGGCGTCCCGGGGCTGTCCCTGCCTGGAGAGCGCAGGGCTGGGCCGTGTTCTCCGGCCTCTCCCGCAGCCCCTCAGCTCTGGCTGCGCTCGCTCTTTTCCAGGTGCAGCCCTGCAGCGCACACAGGAGCAGGACCCCACCCGTGGCCTCTTCCGCAGCACAGCCCAGGTACCTGCAGCCATCCCCACCTGGGCTGGGCCTGCTGGCACCGTGCTTGGAGCATTCCCTGCAACATCCCTGGCTTCTTGCCCTTCTCCTACAGCTGGTTTGCAAATTCATCAAGAAAATTCGGGCGGAAGAGACCAGCACCATGGGTCCTGGGCTCAGAGCATATTCGCACATCTTCAAAACCAAGACCAGTGCTGCCCTGCTGGATATGCTCGTAGAGGAGGGCTTCTCCAGTCCAAAGCAAGTAAGCAGCCTGTGGCAAGGGTTTCATGCTCCCAGGAAATTGCTTGGTCTCCCAAGCCACGCCTGCTGGTCACTGGAACTCTTTGAGGCCATGGCAGTGTGGTGGGAAGGGAGGCACTTCTGTGGGGAAGCTGGTGACATTGCTCCCTCTGGCAGCTTTCCAAGTCTTCCCGTGCCTTCTCCAGGTTCCTGCCCTGGTCAGGTACATCCACCAGTGGCTCCTGGCCAATCAGTTTGCTGAGCACAGGCTGAACAGGACCCTGCTGGATCTCACCGAAGCACAGCCTGCTGACGTAGTCATGACGCTCCTGCGTGTGGCTCCGTCCTGTGACAGGTATGGGGCCAAAATGCCCAGAGGGCTCAGGGCTTGCCAGCCCATCAGCCTGTACAGCCTGGCCCAGGTGTGTGACCAACAGAGAGTTCCAGGGCCTTCTGGCTGCTCCCTTGGCCAGCCCCGGCACGTCAGCCCCCGAGCCTGCTGCCGTGCTCCCTCGCTGCCCCTCAGGGGCCTGTCCCCAGTGGCCTGGGCTGCCTGGGTGCTGCTGGCGAGTGGCAATGGGCACAGGCAGAGCTGGCAGCCAGCTCAGGTCCCCACTGCTGCCCAGGCCACGGTGCTGTGTATGAGACAGAGCTCTAACCCCACAGAGCTGCTTTGACCATGTGGAAGAGCATCATGTGCTCGCCCAGGACTGCAGAGCCAGCGCTGCTGATACTCCTGGATGTGCTGGGCAGCTGGCCAGAGCACAGCATGTGCACCTCGGATGGGGACAAAACGGGTGTCTTTGTCCTGGCTGTGAGTTTCTGTAACTGGCCTTTGCTGGCCCCAAGGCTGCCTCTCCAGCAGCTCTCCGTCCTCCTTCCCCCACTGCATCTCCCTGCCTTAGGCACCGGGGGGTGGAAACCCGGCCCAGGGGCAGCTTCAGGCCCACCAGGCCCCGTGCTCCCCCTGCGTCTGTCTGAGCCTCTCCCTGCCCTGCTCGGGCCCTGCCACACGGACACCTCGGCACTGAGCCCTGTCTCGGGGGGCTTTGTCTTTTGCAGGCAACTGTGGTTATGTGGAAGATCCTCCAGATGCCCTGCGTCCCACATATGGTGACGGTGTATTTGCCCCGCCTCTTTCTACATCTGCTCTCCCAAGTGTTTTCCAGCACTCTGGATACGCCAGAGGAGGTCGATGCATTCTGGAAGGGATGCCAGGAGGAATACGGCCTTGCCACCAGCCCCAACAGGTGCTCCATCCCAATCCTCCTTTCCGTGCTACGTCCCTGGGCAGGAGCCAGTGTTCCCAGCGTGACCTGGGCTTTGCTGTGCACGCAGGTTTGCAGTGCACACCCTGAAGTCTCTGCTCTGCCGAATGCAGCATGAGGATGTGGTGGTGGCAATGGAGCGCAGGTGTGCCTGGGACACGCTGCTGTGCGCTGACACCCACCACTATGCCGTGGCTCTGCTGGCCAGGTGAGACCCCCTTCTCCCCACTGCTGCCTCTGACATTTGTGCTCTGTGTCCAGGGAGCTCCACACAGTCCCCGAGGTCGTGGCCCAGAAGGCCTTGTCACCGAGGGATGGCCAAGCAGACTGGGAAAGGCTGGGAGAGGAGGGCGCCCACCAGGAGCTGCCTCCCAAATAGCCCAGGGCCCCTTGCAGGATGCTGGGGAAAGACCAGACCTCTGTGTGTCAGTCCTGGCAAAGGTTTGTCCCCCTGGCCCACAGTCTTGGTTCCTTTTCCTCCTGCCAGGGAGATGTGCTGTGTCTCCATCCCTTTGTGTTCCCGGATCGCTCGCTACCTGCTCCGGCTGCTCAGCACACAGGAGCCACGCTGGGAGCTGCCCGCCATGGCGTTCCTTGCAGAGGTGAGCCTGACGGCCAGCGCTGCCTGGCTGAGCTGCCTCCCAGCTCTCTGCCCTCTCGGAGCCGCAGCTGCCTGGCACGGTGCCCGCGCCCTGTGCTGCTGCCTGGGCCCGGCCCCGTGCGTCTCCGGGCTCCTGCCGGCCGGGTCCCTGTCACTGCCCTGTACCTTTCAGGTCCTCGAGTTCCTGGACTTGAGTGAACGTGGTGCTAACAGAGTCCTGCAAATTTTGTCAAGGCAGCTGCAGAGCGAGTGCAGGGAGAGGCGTCGCCTGGCGCTCAGGGCCCTTCTTGAGCTCATTGAGGAGCCCTCAATGGTGAGAAGGGGGCAGTGGCTGAGGCTGAGCTGGGGAATGTGGTCGCTTGGGCTTGGCTGGGCTTTGGGTGCTGGGGCAGCTGCTCCCACCCCTCCTGCCTCCCAGTTCAGCTGCCCCAGGGCTCCAGGACAGGCCTTTGGCCTCTGGGCCCTGCGGCAGCAGGATGGCGTTTCTCAAACTTGTGTTCCGCACAGACCAAAAAAATGTGGAGCCTGACTGAAAGTCTTGTGGACTTCCTGTGGGATGCAGATGGAGAGATAGTTTTCATGACAGTCATGCTACTCAGCTTTATCATCTTGGACAAAGACATGCTGATGCCCGGCCCCATCACACTGCAGCTGCTTGAGGCGCTCCTGCCACTCTTTGACCACGTAAGGCTCACTGCTCCCAGCCACGGCCACTGGGTGCCGCCCGGACACTTTGTGCCCTGTGGATTTGCAGGCCTGCGCCAAGCTGAGCCCCATGCAGCCGCAATGCTGAGGTCTTTTTTTCTTCCTTCCATACAGAACAATTGGCAGGTGCAGCTGCTCTCCATACTGCTCTTCCGAACACTGGTGACTCTTTCAGAAGGGGAAAAGGAAAAAAAGGCCCTGAAGACACCCCTGCACCAGAGCCTGCTGCCCCTCTTCTTTCACTGCCACAATGAGAAGCGGCTTGTGGCACAGGTGAGGGCTCGTGGGCTGCTGCTGTCCCCCTGGCAGGGGGCTCGTCTGCCTCCTGCCCTGGTACCTGCCGGGCTGCAGCCTCCTCCAGGCCTTGGCACAGGGGACGCGGGCCTTGCACCCTGGGCTGTGGGGCCATCTCTCCATCTCTGCGTTTCTGCTCTTCTCCAGGCTTCTCAGGAAACTCTGCTTTGTGTGGCCGAGTTCCTGAAGAGGAGGAATCTTGAGAGACTGGTGAAGAGGCAGAATCTGTGGAAGTTCAGCGAGTGCCTGGTAAGGAGGGCCTGCAAGCCCCAGCCTCAGCCCGGAGAAGCCCCCTGAGCGCGGTGCTCAGTGTGTGGGGCTGGCAGCTGTGCCCCTGCCCGGTGCTGCACCCAGAAGCCGTGAAGGCTCTGCTCCAGGCTC
This sequence comes from Melozone crissalis, assembly GCF_028551555.1. Taxonomy (NCBI): domain Eukaryota; kingdom Metazoa; phylum Chordata; class Aves; order Passeriformes; family Passerellidae; genus Melozone; species Melozone crissalis. Next base: position 7,213,665 of record NW_026535824.1, read on the forward strand.
CCTTGGGCCCGAACCGGGGGCCGATGGCGCCCCGGCCCGGAGGGGCTGCGGGGCTGCGGGCCGGCACCGCGGCTCCCCGGCAGCAGCCGGCCCTCTGCCTCTCCCCTCGGGAGCCCGGCGCCAGCGGCTGCTGGCCGCGCCTCAGGGCTGTGCGGGCAGGGGAGGCCAGGGCGGGGCGCAGGCAGCGCCTGGCCCAGGGGCTGAGCCCGCGCCAACCCTTCCCTCCTGCCGCTCTCTGCAGCTGGCAGAGGACAGGAGCCGAGCGGCCGAGCACCTGCGCCGGGTCCTGCCCTACCTGCAGAGCCCACAGGAGCCCCTGCGAGCGGCGGCCGTCAGGTTCGCGGGTGAGTCCCGAGCCCGGGCTCCCTCCCCGGCCCGGCCGGCGCAGCTCGGCCCCGGCCCCGCCTGCTGCCCCAGCAGTGCCAGCGGGGCCCGGCGCCGTGGAGCCCCGCCTGGCCCGGGCATTGCTGCCGCCGCCCTCTGGCAGCCTGTGCCCTGGGGCGGCAGCGTGCGGCAAGGGCCGGGCTGAGCCCTGCCGGGCCAGCAGCCCGTGTGGCCACAGCGCCGGCAGCGCCGCTGGCAGGGAGCTGTGCCGCTGGGGCCGTGACAGGCTCTGTGTTCACAGGCATGGCCGCGCGGCACCTGAGGGGGAAGAAGGAAGAGCTCTGGCTCATCTGCCACGGTGAGTGAGGGCAGCGGGCTGGCAGCGGGGGCTGCCGGGGGAGCTGCAAGCCCTGGCCCGGCTGCAGAGGGCTCTGCTCCCTGTGCGGACGAGGGGCGGCGTGGGGAGAGCACACAGAGATTTCAGGGCCACCTGGGCGATTCCTGGCCAGCAGCTTTGGGCTGGTCCCGTTGGTCCCTGCTCCCTCCCGGCCATGGCTAGAGCCGGCTGCGATGGCCCTGGCAGGGGGCTCTCCTCGGCTCCCCGCAGATCCGCGATCTGACCATGGCTCTGTTCCCTTCTCTTTCAGCCCTGGAACACCTGACAGAGGACATCAGCAGTGCCGTGTCAGATCTGGCACTTGAAACATTGTATGTCATCCAGGCACTGCAGAGTGAGCGATATTCCGTCTTCCAGAGGCTGCAAGATCAGCTCTGCAGGGCATGGAGGACACGGCCTCGTCTGTCGGGGCTCGGCTGGCTGCGCTGCTGGAGCTCTGCAGAGAGCTGATCCCAGAGGCTCTGTCTGCTGAGGCCACCTGAGCCAGCGGGAATTTTCCATTTCTGAAAGATTGTTCTGTTTCTTTTCTTCTATTTGTTTTTTCTTTAGTGTATAAATATAGAGTATGTTATAATACACAGACTCCCAGGAGCTTTCTTTTGCTGCCCAGGGTCCGCAGGGCGTTGGGGAAGAGGGGGAGAAGGGTGCCATGGCTCAGCAAGCTGCCCAGGCGTGCAGTGTTGCAGGGAAAATGGCCAGAAGCCCCTTGGCCTGTGGTGGTTCTGCTGAAGCCTTTGTGCTGGTGACAGAGCGGGTGGGCAGGGGCCGGGGCTGCGGGGATCCCTGTGAGAGCAGTGCCTGGAGATGGCCTCAAGCCCTGTGCCGGGCAGAAAGCGCATCCGTGTCCTCCTGCCCGTGTGCTGCTGGCTGCCTTGCTGAGGGCTCCCAGGTGCCTCTGAATAGGGCTGCTCTGGAGCTGCTGTGGGGCTGCGGCGCTGCTGCCGGGCAGCTTGGCCGGGCTGGGGCAGCCCCTGAGGGGCTGGGGCGCTGGCAAGCCCTAAGCAATGGGCTGTCAGAGGCCACAAGCAGCCCCCTGCCAGCCGTCTTGTTCCTACCAGAGTTGACTTGCAAGAGGGATCCCGGGCACTCTGGAACTAACAGCATCAGTGTTGTTGGAAATCCAAATGCAGGGAAATCTCAGACCTTTGGTCTTGTCAGCAAAGCTTTGAATTAAACACAGGATTTGAAGGGAGACCTTGGAAAGGGCTCCCAAAGCTAGGTGCTAGAAGCGAGAATGTGGATTTCTAGTTTATTATAGCAGAGACACGGGGAGGAACGTTGAAGTGGAGGAAAGTTTAGAGTTTTAGAGTTCAAGATCTAGAAAAAATCAAATCAGTTACAGTGGTAAACAAGAAGTTTAGGATGCAGTGCTGTAAGTTTGTGTGTCATAGCATGATTGGCTAAGGAGGCTTACACTGTAGCAGGATGTGGGAACCCAGGAAATTCCTCTGGCTGCCCTGCAGGACTCGAGACCCTGTCAGAGGGCTCAGAGGCCTTGGCACAGAGCCCAAGACCCGTGTGCCTTTGATTTAGCCCTTGGAAAAAACAATTCCCAACCTTGTAGGAAGAATGACAAGCCACAAAGGTTTAAGCAGAATGACAGTGAATTTATCACCGAGTGGAAAAATAGATTTTGGGGCGTTTTAGAATGGGGCTTCAGGGGGGAAGATGAGGAATCTGGGCATGTCCAGCCTTTCTCCTTCTTCTTCTTGGCCTCCATCTGCGGCTGTGATGTTGGCACTTTTAGATTGGTTTAGAGAAGAAGCTCACTGTCTAACGTAGATGATAGTTATGGGAAAGTAATGGCAAATATTGTACACATAGTTGTTTTTAGTATAAAAAGATAACACCGCCCCACGGGAGGCAGAGTGCCTTAGACTGTCTGGCTGTGCGGACCTCGAAAGACAGGAGAAAGAATTTTATAGATAAGATACAATAAACAACCTGGAGACCGAGAAATGAAGAGCTCTGACTCCTTCTTCAACCGCCGGGCTGGGAAAAGAGACTTTCTAACATATCTCGGGGTCACTCTGACCAGCTAGAGACCCCGAGAGCACGACTCCATAAGACGAGATATTGGAGACTGGGTCCAAAACATAAATATTATTTTTGGCAGTGTCTTCTTGGCCAAGAAATCCTTCAAAGCTCTTGTAACTACAAGTCTTGCGGGCCTTGTGAGCCATGCAGTGCAGATGTGAGCCAAACTCACCTTTCCTGTCTATGTAGAAGAGAAGAAAAAGCAATGGCATCAAAATGCTCTCAGGGAAAGATATGGGGATAGGACTGTGCCCGCAGAGCCGGGCAGCGTTTGCTGGTGGTCTGAGCCCTTCCTAAAGATCCTGTGCGGGCTGTCTTAGACACCTGGGGGGGCCAGGCATTGCTTCCAGCCTGGGCCACTTTGGCTGGGCTGGGGGCGGCCCCAGGGCAGAAGGCAGTGTGTGCAAGGGCCCTGGGTGGCACGCTGCAGCACGGTCTCGGTGCCATGGAACGGAACCCGGTGACCAAGGGCCCTTTGTGACACGTGGGAAATAGAAGCTTGCCCAGCTGCTGGGAACGCACAACAGGGCAGAACGGGACAGAGCGGCGCCGTGAGGAGCCCCCACACAGCACACTCGGTCCTGTCTGACCCGGAGCCTTTCCAAGGCGTTATTCCTGCAGCTGAGCTCGAGGCCAGACCACAGGACTTGGTGACCTGTGGCCTTCCCAAGGCTTCTCTTCTGCAGGTGCCCTCACAAATCCAGTCATTTTCATGGAGCAGAGACCCCTGAAAGCGCCCAAGGTGGCCTGGGGGGAAGAGGAGGAAGAAAGCCCTGGAGCTGCCCGCGCACATGAAACCAAAGCGGTGGTGCCGTCTGAGCTGCCGCAGGAAGGTGAGTGGCAGAGCTGGGCCACAGGGTTGGTGCCTGCAGCCAACTTGGCACCATTCCATCTCATCCCATTTTATCCCATCCCAGTTTCTCCCATCCCATACCCAAGGACAGGACAGAAGAGGGGCCGGGCAGACACCCCGCAGGGGCCATGCTCCATCCCCTGGGGCGTCCCGGGGCTGTCCCTGCCTGGAGAGCGCAGGGCTGGGCCGTGTTCTCCGGCCTCTCCCGCAGCCCCTCAGCTCTGGCTGCGCTCGCTCTTTTCCAGGTGCAGCCCTGCAGCGCACACAGGAGCAGGACCCCACCCGTGGCCTCTTCCGCAGCACAGCCCAGGTACCTGCAGCCATCCCCACCTGGGCTGGGCCTGCTGGCACCGTGCTTGGAGCATTCCCTGCAACATCCCTGGCTTCTTGCCCTTCTCCTACAGCTGGTTTGCAAATTCATCAAGAAAATTCGGGCGGAAGAGACCAGCACCATGGGTCCTGGGCTCAGAGCATATTCGCACATCTTCAAAACCAAGACCAGTGCTGCCCTGCTGGATATGCTCGTAGAGGAGGGCTTCTCCAGTCCAAAGCAAGTAAGCAGCCTGTGGCAAGGGTTTCATGCTCCCAGGAAATTGCTTGGTCTCCCAAGCCACGCCTGCTGGTCACTGGAACTCTTTGAGGCCATGGCAGTGTGGTGGGAAGGGAGGCACTTCTGTGGGGAAGCTGGTGACATTGCTCCCTCTGGCAGCTTTCCAAGTCTTCCCGTGCCTTCTCCAGGTTCCTGCCCTGGTCAGGTACATCCACCAGTGGCTCCTGGCCAATCAGTTTGCTGAGCACAGGCTGAACAGGACCCTGCTGGATCTCACCGAAGCACAGCCTGCTGACGTAGTCATGACGCTCCTGCGTGTGGCTCCGTCCTGTGACAGGTATGGGGCCAAAATGCCCAGAGGGCTCAGGGCTTGCCAGCCCATCAGCCTGTACAGCCTGGCCCAGGTGTGTGACCAACAGAGAGTTCCAGGGCCTTCTGGCTGCTCCCTTGGCCAGCCCCGGCACGTCAGCCCCCGAGCCTGCTGCCGTGCTCCCTCGCTGCCCCTCAGGGGCCTGTCCCCAGTGGCCTGGGCTGCCTGGGTGCTGCTGGCGAGTGGCAATGGGCACAGGCAGAGCTGGCAGCCAGCTCAGGTCCCCACTGCTGCCCAGGCCACGGTGCTGTGTATGAGACAGAGCTCTAACCCCACAGAGCTGCTTTGACCATGTGGAAGAGCATCATGTGCTCGCCCAGGACTGCAGAGCCAGCGCTGCTGATACTCCTGGATGTGCTGGGCAGCTGGCCAGAGCACAGCATGTGCACCTCGGATGGGGACAAAACGGGTGTCTTTGTCCTGGCTGTGAGTTTCTGTAACTGGCCTTTGCTGGCCCCAAGGCTGCCTCTCCAGCAGCTCTCCGTCCTCCTTCCCCCACTGCATCTCCCTGCCTTAGGCACCGGGGGGTGGAAACCCGGCCCAGGGGCAGCTTCAGGCCCACCAGGCCCCGTGCTCCCCCTGCGTCTGTCTGAGCCTCTCCCTGCCCTGCTCGGGCCCTGCCACACGGACACCTCGGCACTGAGCCCTGTCTCGGGGGGCTTTGTCTTTTGCAGGCAACTGTGGTTATGTGGAAGATCCTCCAGATGCCCTGCGTCCCACATATGGTGACGGTGTATTTGCCCCGCCTCTTTCTACATCTGCTCTCCCAAGTGTTTTCCAGCACTCTGGATACGCCAGAGGAGGTCGATGCATTCTGGAAGGGATGCCAGGAGGAATACGGCCTTGCCACCAGCCCCAACAGGTGCTCCATCCCAATCCTCCTTTCCGTGCTACGTCCCTGGGCAGGAGCCAGTGTTCCCAGCGTGACCTGGGCTTTGCTGTGCACGCAGGTTTGCAGTGCACACCCTGAAGTCTCTGCTCTGCCGAATGCAGCATGAGGATGTGGTGGTGGCAATGGAGCGCAGGTGTGCCTGGGACACGCTGCTGTGCGCTGACACCCACCACTATGCCGTGGCTCTGCTGGCCAGGTGAGACCCCCTTCTCCCCACTGCTGCCTCTGACATTTGTGCTCTGTGTCCAGGGAGCTCCACACAGTCCCCGAGGTCGTGGCCCAGAAGGCCTTGTCACCGAGGGATGGCCAAGCAGACTGGGAAAGGCTGGGAGAGGAGGGCGCCCACCAGGAGCTGCCTCCCAAATAGCCCAGGGCCCCTTGCAGGATGCTGGGGAAAGACCAGACCTCTGTGTGTCAGTCCTGGCAAAGGTTTGTCCCCCTGGCCCACAGTCTTGGTTCCTTTTCCTCCTGCCAGGGAGATGTGCTGTGTCTCCATCCCTTTGTGTTCCCGGATCGCTCGCTACCTGCTCCGGCTGCTCAGCACACAGGAGCCACGCTGGGAGCTGCCCGCCATGGCGTTCCTTGCAGAGGTGAGCCTGACGGCCAGCGCTGCCTGGCTGAGCTGCCTCCCAGCTCTCTGCCCTCTCGGAGCCGCAGCTGCCTGGCACGGTGCCCGCGCCCTGTGCTGCTGCCTGGGCCCGGCCCCGTGCGTCTCCGGGCTCCTGCCGGCCGGGTCCCTGTCACTGCCCTGTACCTTTCAGGTCCTCGAGTTCCTGGACTTGAGTGAACGTGGTGCTAACAGAGTCCTGCAAATTTTGTCAAGGCAGCTGCAGAGCGAGTGCAGGGAGAGGCGTCGCCTGGCGCTCAGGGCCCTTCTTGAGCTCATTGAGGAGCCCTCAATGGTGAGAAGGGGGCAGTGGCTGAGGCTGAGCTGGGGAATGTGGTCGCTTGGGCTTGGCTGGGCTTTGGGTGCTGGGGCAGCTGCTCCCACCCCTCCTGCCTCCCAGTTCAGCTGCCCCAGGGCTCCAGGACAGGCCTTTGGCCTCTGGGCCCTGCGGCAGCAGGATGGCGTTTCTCAAACTTGTGTTCCGCACAGACCAAAAAAATGTGGAGCCTGACTGAAAGTCTTGTGGACTTCCTGTGGGATGCAGATGGAGAGATAGTTTTCATGACAGTCATGCTACTCAGCTTTATCATCTTGGACAAAGACATGCTGATGCCCGGCCCCATCACACTGCAGCTGCTTGAGGCGCTCCTGCCACTCTTTGACCACGTAAGGCTCACTGCTCCCAGCCACGGCCACTGGGTGCCGCCCGGACACTTTGTGCCCTGTGGATTTGCAGGCCTGCGCCAAGCTGAGCCCCATGCAGCCGCAATGCTGAGGTCTTTTTTTCTTCCTTCCATACAGAACAATTGGCAGGTGCAGCTGCTCTCCATACTGCTCTTCCGAACACTGGTGACTCTTTCAGAAGGGGAAAAGGAAAAAAAGGCCCTGAAGACACCCCTGCACCAGAGCCTGCTGCCCCTCTTCTTTCACTGCCACAATGAGAAGCGGCTTGTGGCACAGGTGAGGGCTCGTGGGCTGCTGCTGTCCCCCTGGCAGGGGGCTCGTCTGCCTCCTGCCCTGGTACCTGCCGGGCTGCAGCCTCCTCCAGGCCTTGGCACAGGGGACGCGGGCCTTGCACCCTGGGCTGTGGGGCCATCTCTCCATCTCTGCGTTTCTGCTCTTCTCCAGGCTTCTCAGGAAACTCTGCTTTGTGTGGCCGAGTTCCTGAAGAGGAGGAATCTTGAGAGACTGGTGAAGAGGCAGAATCTGTGGAAGTTCAGCGAGTGCCTGGTAAGGAGGGCCTGCAAGCCCCAGCCTCAGCCCGGAGAAGCCCCCTGAGCGCAGTGCTCAGTGTGTGGGGCTGGCAGCTGTGCCCCTGCCCGGTGCTGCACCCAGAAGCCGTGAAGGCTCTGCTCCAGGCTCCCTTGGGCCCGAACCGGGGGCCGATGGCGCCCCGGCCCGGAGGGGCTGCGGGGCTGCGGGCCGGCACCGCGGCTCCCCGGCAGCAGCCGGCCCTCTGCCTCTCCCCTCGGGAGCCCGGCGCCAGCGGCTGCTGGCCGCGCCTCAGGGCTGTGCGGGCAGGGGAGGCCAGGGCGGGGCGCAGGCAGCGCCTGGCCCAGGGGCTGAGCCCGCGCCAACCCTTCCCTCCTGCCGCTCTCTGCAGCTGGCAGAGGACAGGAGCCGAGCGGCCGAGCACCTGCGCCGGGTCCTGCCCTACCTGCAGAGCCCACAGGAGCCCCTGCGAGCGGCGGCCGTCAGGTTCGCGGGTGAGTCCCGAGCCCGGGCTCCCTCCCCGGCCCGGCCGGCGCAGCTCGGCCCCGGCCCCGCCTGCTGCCCCAGCAGTGCCAGCGGGGCCCGGCGCCGTGGAGCCCCGCCTGGCCCGGGCATTGCTGCCGCCGCCCTCTGGCAGCCTGTGCCCTGGGGCGGCAGCGTGCGGCAAGGGCCGGGCTGAGCCCTGCCGGGCCAGCAGCCCGTGTGGCCACAGCGCCGGCAGCGCCGCTGGCAGGGAGCTGTGCCGCTGGGGCCGTGACAGGCTCTGTGTTCACAGGCATGGCCGCGCGGCACCTGAGGGGGAAGAAGGAAGAGCTCTGGCTCATCTGCCACGGTGAGTGAGGGCAGCGGGCTGGCAGCGGGGGCTGCCGGGGGAGCTGCAAGCCCTGGCCCGGCTGCAGAGGGCTCTGCTCCCTGTGCGGACGAGGGGCGGCGTGGGGAGAGCACACAGAGATTTCAGGGCCACCTGGGCGATTCCTGGCCAGCAGCTTTGGGCTGGTCCCGTTGGTCCCTGCTCCCTCCCGGCCATGGCTAGAGCCGGCTGCGATGGCCCTGGCAGGGGGCTCTCCTCGGCTCCCCGCAGATCCGCGATCTGACCATGGCTCTGTTCCCTTCTCTTTCAGCCCTGGAACACCTGACAGAGGACATCAGCAGTGCCGTGTCAGATCTGGCACTTGAAACATTGTATGTCATCCAGGCACTGCAGAGTGAGCGATATTCCGTCTTCCAGAGGCTGCAAGATCAGCTCTGCAGGGCATGGAGGACACGGCCTCGTCTGTCGGGGCTCGGCTGGCTGCGCTGCTGGAGCTCTGCAGAGAGCTGATCCCAGAGGCTCTGTCTGCTGAGGCCACCTGAGCCAGCGGGAATTTTCCATTTCTGAAAGATTGTTCTGTTTCTTTTCTTCTATTTGTTTTTTCTTTAGTGTATAAATATAGAGTATGTTATAATACACAGACTCCCAGGAGCTTTCTTTTGCTGCCCAGGGTCCGCAGGGCGTTGGGGAAGAGGGGGAGAAGGGTGCCATGGCTCAGCAAGCTGCCCAGGCGTGCAGTGTTGCAGGGAAAATGGCCAGAAGCCCCTTGGCCTGTGGTGGTTCTGCTGAAGCCTTTGTGCTGGTGACAGAGCGGGTGGGCAGGGGCCGGGGCTGCGGGGATCCCTGTGAGAGCAGTGCCTGGAGATGGCCTCAAGCCCTGTGCCGGGCAGAAAGCGCATCCGTGTCCTCCTGCCCGTGTGCTGCTGGCTGCCTTGCTGAGGGCTCCCAGGTGCCTCTGAATAGGGCTGCTCTGGAGCTGCTGTGGGGCTGCGGCGCTGCTGCCGGGCAGCTTGGCCGGGCTGGGGCAGCCCCTGAGGGGCTGGGGCGCTGGCAAGCCCTAAGCAATGGGCTGTCAGAGGCCACAAGCAGCCCCCTGCCAGCCGTCTTGTTCCTACCAGAGTTGACTTGCAAGAGGGATCCCGGGCACTCTGGAACTAACAGCATCAGTGTTGTTGGAAATCCAAATGCAGGGAAATCTCAGACCTTTGGTCTTGTCAGCAAAGCTTTGAATTAAACACAGGATTTGAAGGGAGACCTTGGAAAGGGCTCCCAAAGCTAGGTGCTAGAAGCGAGAATGTGGATTTCTAGTTTATTATAGCAGAGACACGGGGAGGAACGTTGAAGTGGAGGAAAGTTTAGAGTTTTAGAGTTCAAGATCTAGAAAAAATCAAATCAGTTACAGTGGTAAACAAGAAGTTTAGGATGCAGTGCTGTAAGTTTGTGTGTCATAGCATGATTGGCTAAGGAGGCTTACACTGTAGCAGGATGTGGGAACCCAGGAAATTCCTCTGGCTGCCCTGCAGGACTCGAGACCCTGTCAGAGGGCTCAGAGGCCTTGGCACAGAGCCCAAGACCCGTGTGCCTTTGATTTAGCCCTTGGAAAAAACAATTCCCAACCTTGTAGGAAGAATGACAAGCCACAAAGGTTTAAGCAGAATGACAGTGAATTTATCACCGAGTGGAAAAATAGATTTTGGGGCGTTTTAGAATGGGGCTTCAGGGGGGAAGATGAGGAATCTGGGCATGTCCAGCCTTTCTCCTTCTTCTTCTTGGCCTCCATCTGCGGCTGTGATGTTGGCACTTTTAGATTGGTTTAGAGAAGAAGCTCACTGTCTAACGTAGATGATAGTTATGGGAAAGTAATGGCAAATATTGTACACATAGTTGTTTTTAGTATAAAAAGATAACACCGCCCCACGGGAGGCAGAGTGCCTTAGACTGTCTGGCTGTGCGGACCTCGAAAGACAGGAGAAAGAATTTTATAGATAAGATACAATAAACAACCTGGAGACCGAGAAATGAAGAGCTCTGACTCCTTCTTCAACCGCCGGGCTGGGAAAAGAGACTTTCTAACATATCTCGGGGTCACTCTGACCAGCTAGAGACCCCGAGAGCACGACTCCATAAGACGAGATATTGGAGACTGGGTCCAAAACATAAATATTATTTTTGGCAGTGTCTTCTTGGCCAAGAAATCCTTCAAAGCTCTTGTAACTACAAGTCTTGCGGGCCTTGTGAGCCATGCAGTGCAGATGTGAGCCAAACTCACCTTTCCTGTCTATGTAGAAGAGAAGAAAAAGCAATGGCATCAAAATGCTCTCAGGGAAAGATATGGGGATAGGACTGTGCCCGCAGAGCCGGGCAGCGTTTGCTGGTGGTCTGAGCCCTTCCTAAAGATCCTGTGCGGGCTGTCTTAGACACCTGGGGGGGCCAGGCATTGCTTCCAGCCTGGGCCACTTTGGCTGGGCTGGGGGCGGCCCCAGGGCAGAAGGCAGTGTGTGCAAGGGCCCTGGGTGGCACGCTGCAGCACGGTCTCGGTGCCATGGAACGGAACCCGGTGACCAAGGGCCCTTTGTGACACGTGGGAAATAGAAGCTTGCCCAGCTGCTGGGAACGCACAACAGGGCAGAACGGGACAGAGCGGCGCCGTGAGGAGCCCCCACACAGCACACTCGGTCCTGTCTGACCCGGAGCCTTTCCAAGGCGTTATTCCTGCAGCTGAGCTCGAGGCCAGACCACAGGACTTGGTGACCTGTGGCCTTCCCAAGGCTTCTCTTCTGCAGGTGCCCTCACAAATCCAGTCATTTTCATGGAGCAGAGACCCCTGAAAGCGCCCAAGGTGGCCTGGGGGGAAGAGGAGGAAGAAAGCCCTGGAGCTGCCCGCGCACATGAAACCAAAGCGGTGGTGCCGTCTGAGCTGCCGCAGGAAGGTGAGTGGCAGAGCTGGGCCACAGGGTTGGTGCCTGCAGCCAACTTGGCACCATTCCATCTCATCCCATTTTATCCCATCCCAGTTTCTCCCATCCCATACCCAAGGACAGGACAGAAGAGGGGCCGGGCAGACACCCCGCAGGGGCCATGCTCCATCCCCTGGGGCGTCCCGGGGCTGTCCCTGCCTGGAGAGCGCAGGGCTGGGCCGTGTTCTCCGGCCTCTCCCGCAGCCCCTCAGCTCTGGCTGCGCTCGCTCTTTTCCAGGTGCAGCCCTGCAGCGCACACAGGAGCAGGACCCCACCCGTGGCCTCTTCCGCAGCACAGCCCAGGTACCTGCAGCCATCCCCACCTGGGCTGGGCCTGCTGGCACCGTGCTTGGAGCATTCCCTGCAACATCCCTGGCTTCTTGCCCTTCTCCTACAGCTGGTTTGCAAATTCATCAAGAAAATTCGGGCGGAAGAGACCAGCACCATGGGTCCTGGGCTCAGAGCATATTCGCACATCTTCAAAACCAAGACCAGTGCTGCCCTGCTGGATATGCTCGTAGAGGAGGGCTTCTCCAGTCCAAAGCAAGTAAGCAGCCTGTGGCAAGGGTTTCATGCTCCCAGGAAATTGCTTGGTCTCCCAAGCCACGCCTGCTGGTCACTGGAACTCTTTGAGGCCATGGCAGTGTGGTGGGAAGGGAGGCACTTCTGTGGGGAAGCTGGTGACATTGCTCCCTCTGGCAGCTTTCCAAGTCTTCCCGTGCCTTCTCCAGGTTCCTGCCCTGGTCAGGTACATCCACCAGTGGCTCCTGGCCAATCAGTTTGCTGAGCACAGGCTGAACAGGACCCTGCTGGATCTCACCGAAGCACAGCCTGCTGACGTAGTCATGACGCTCCTGCGTGTGGCTCCGTCCTGTGACAGGTATGGGGCCAAAATGCCCAGAGGGCTCAGGGCTCGCCAGCCCATCAGCCTGTACAGCCTGGCCCAGGTGTGTGACCAACAGAGAGTTCCAGGGCCTTCTGGCTGCTCCCTTGGCCAGCCCCGGCACGTCAGCCCCCGAGCCTGCTGCCGTGCTCCCTCGCTGCCCCTCAGGGGCCTGTCCCCAGTGGCCTGGGCTGCCTGGGTGCTGCTGGCGAGTGGCAATGGGCACAGGCAGAGCTGGCAGCCAGCTCAGGTCCCCACTGCTGCCCAGGCCACGGTGCTGTGTATGAGACAGAGCTCTAACCCCACAGAGCTGCTTTGACCATGTGGAAGAGCATCATGTGCTCGCCCAGGACTGCAGAGCCAGCGCTGCTGATACTCCTGGATGTGCTGGGCAGCTGGCCAGAGCACAGCATGTGCACCTCGGATGGGGACAAAACGGGTGTCTTTGTCCTGGCTGTGAGTTTCTGTAACTGGCCTTTGCTGGCCCCAAGGCTGCCTCTCCAGCAGCTCTCCGTCCTCCTTCCCCCACTGCATCTCCCTGCCTTAGGCACCGGGGGGTGGAAACCCGGCCCAGGGGCAGCTTCAGGCCCACCAGGCCCCGTGCTCCCCCTGCGTCTGTCTGAGCCTCTCCCTGCCCTGCTCGGGCCCTGCCACACGGACACCTCGGCACTGAGCCCTGTCTCGGGGGGCTTTGTCTTTTGCAGGCAACTGTGGTTATGTGGAAGATCCTCCAGATGCCCTGCGTCCCACATATGGTGACGGTGTATTTGCCCCGCCTCTTTCTACATCTGCTCTCCCAAGTGTTTTCCAGCACTCTGGATACGCCAGAGGAGGTCGATGCATTCTGGAAGGGATGCCAGGAGGAATACGGCCTTGCCACCAGCCCCAACAGGTGCTCCATCCCAATCCTCCTTTCCGTGCTACGTCCCTGGGCAGGAGCCAGTGTTCCCAGCGTGACCTGGGCTTTGCTGTGCACGCAGGTTTGCAGTGCACACCCTGAAGTCTCTGCTCTGCCGAATGCAGCATGAGGATGTGGTGGTGGCAATGGAGCGCAGGTGTGCCTGGGACACGCTGCTGTGCGCTGACACCCACCACTATGCCGTGGCTCTGCTGGCCAGGTGAGACCCCCTTCTCCCCACTGCTGCCTCTGACATTTGTGCTCTGTGTCCAGGGAGCTCCACACAGTCCCCGAGGTCGTGGCCCAGAAGGCCTTGTCACCGAGGGATGGCCAAGCAGACTGGGAAAGGCTGGGAGAGGAGGGCGCCCACCAGGAGCTGCCTCCCAAATAGCCCAGGGCCCCTTGCAGGATGCTGGGGAAAGACCAGACCTCTGTGTGTCAGTCCTGGCAAAGGTTTGTCCCCCTGGCCCACAGTCTTGGTTCCTTTTCCTCCTGCCAGGGAGATGTGCTGTGTCTCCATCCCTTTGTGTTCCCGGATCGCTCGCTACCTGCTCCGGCTGCTCAGCACACAGGAGCCACGCTGGGAGCTGCCCGCCATGGCGTTCCTTGCAGAGGTGAGCCTGACGGCCAGCGCTGCCTGGCTGAGCTGCCTCCCAGCTCTCTGCCCTCTCGGAGCCGCAGCTGCCTGGCACGGTGCCCGCGCCCTGTGCTGCTGCCTGGGCCCGGCCCCGTGCGTCTCCGGGCTCCTGCCGGCCGGGTCCCTGTCACTGCCCTGTACCTTTCAGGTCCTCGAGTTCCTGGACTTGAGTGAACGTGGTGCTAACAGAGTCCTGCAAATTTTGTCAAGGCAGCTGCAGAGCGAGTGCAGGGAGAGGCGTCGCCTGGCGCTCAGGGCCCTTCTTGAGCTCATTGAGGAGCCCTCAATGGTGAGAAGGGGGCAGTGGCTGAGGCTGAGCTGGGGAATGTGGTCGCTTGGGCTTGGCTGGGCTTTGGGTGCTGGGGCAGCTGCTCCCACCCCTCCTGCCTCCCAGTTCAGCTGCCCCAGGGCTCCAGGACAGGCCTTTGGCCTCTGGGCCCTGCGGCAGCAGGATGGCGTTTCTCAAACTTGTGTTCCGCACAGACCAAAAAAATGTGGAGCCTGACTGAAAGTCTTGTGGACTTCCTGTGGGATGCAGATGGAGAGATAGTTTTCATGACAGTCATGCTACTCAGCTTTATCATCTTGGACAAAGACATGCTGATGCCCGGCCCCATCACACTGCAGCTGCTTGAGGCGCTCCTGCCACTCTTTGACCACGTAAGGCTCACTGCTCCCAGCCACGGCCACTGGGTGCCGCCCGGACACTTTGTGCCCTGTGGATTTGCAGGCCTGCGCCAAGCTGAGCCCCATGCAGCCGCAATGCTGAGGTCTTTTTTTCTTCCTTCCATACAGAACAATTGGCAGGTGCAGCTGCTCTCCATACTGCTCTTCCGAACACTGGTGACTCTTCCAGAAGGGGAAAAGGAAAAAAAGGCCCTGAAGACACCCCTGCACCAGAGCCTGCTGCCCCTCTTCTTTCACTGCCACAATGAGAAGCGGCTTGTGGCACAGGTGAGGGCTCGTGGGCTGCTGCTGTCCCCCTGGCAGGGGGCTCGTCTGCCTCCTGCCCTGGTACCTGCCGGGCTGCAGCCTCCTCCAGGCCTTGGCACAGGGGACGCGGGCCTTGCACCCTGGGCTGTGGGGCCATCTCTCCATCTCTGCGTTTCTGCTCTTCTCCAGGCTTCTCAGGAAACTCTGCTTTGTGTGGCCGAGTTCCTGAAGAGGAGGAATCTTGAGAGACTGGTGAAGAGGCAGAATCTGTGGAAGTTCAGCGAGTGCCTGGTAAGGAGGGCCTGCAAGCCCCAGCCTCAGCCCGGAGAAGCCCCCTGAGCGCGGTGCTCAGTGTGTGGGGCTGGCAGCTGTGCCCCTGCCCGGTGCTGCACCCAGCAGCCGTGACGGCTCTGCTCCAGGCTCCCTTGGGCCCGAACCGGGGGCCGATGGAGCCCCGGCCCGGAGGGGCTGCGGGGCTGCGGGCCGGCACCGCGGCTCCCCGGCAGCAGCCGGCCCTCTGCCTCTCCCCTCGGGAGCCCGGCGCCAGCGGCTGCTGGCCGCGCCTCAGGGCTGTGCGGGCAGGGGAGGCCAGGGCGGGGCGCAGGCAGCGCCTGGCCCAGGGGCTGAGCCCGCGCCAACCCTTCCCTCCTGCCGCTCTCTGCAGCTGGCAGAGGACAGGAGCCGAGCGGCCGAGCACCTGCGCCGGGTCCTGCCCTACCTGCAGAGCCCACAGGAGCCCCT
This sequence comes from Melozone crissalis, assembly GCF_028551555.1. Classification (NCBI taxonomy): domain Eukaryota; kingdom Metazoa; phylum Chordata; class Aves; order Passeriformes; family Passerellidae; genus Melozone; species Melozone crissalis. The sequence goes on from NW_026535824.1 coordinate 7,228,767, forward strand.
GCGAGCGGCGGCCGTCAGGTTCGCGGGTGAGTCCCGAGCCCGGGCTCCCTCCCCGGCCCGGCCGGCGCAGCTCGGCCCCGGCCCCGCCTGCTGCCCCAGCAGTGCCAGCGGGGCCCGGCGCCGTGGAGCCCCGCCTGGCCCGGGCATTGCTGCCGCCGCCCTCTGGCAGCCGTGCCCTGGGGCGGCAGCGTGCGGCAAGGGCCGGGCTGAGCCCTGCCGGGCCAGCAGCCCGTGTGGCCACAGCGCCGGCAGCGCCGCTGGCAGGGAGCTGTGCCGCTGGGGCCGTGACAGGCTCTGTGTTCACAGGCATGGCCGCGCGGCACCTGAGGGGGAAGAAGGAAGAGCTCTGGCTCATCTGCCACGGTGAGTGAGGGCAGCGGGCTGGCAGCGGGGGCTGCCGGGGGAGCTGCAAGCCCTGGCCCGGCTGCAGAGGGCTCTGCTCCCTGTGCGGACGAGGGGCGGCGTGGGGAGAGCACACAGAGATTTCAGGGCCACCTGGGCGATTCCTGGCCAGCAGCTTTGGGCTGGTCCCGTTGGTCCCTGCTCCCTCCCGGCCATGGCTAGAGCCGGCTGCGATGGCCCTGGCAGGGGGCTCTCCTCGGCTCCCCGCAGATCCGCGATCTGACCATGGCTCTGTTCCCTTCTCTTTCAGCCCTGGAACACCTGACAGAGGACATCAGCAGTGCCGTGTCAGATCTGGCACTTGAAACATTGTATGTCCTCCAGGCACTGCAGAGTGAGCGATATTCCGTCTTCCAGAGGCTGCAAGATCAGCTCTGCAGGGCATGGAGGACACGGCCTCGTCTGTCGGGGCTCGGCTGGCTGCGCTGCTGGAGCTCTGCAGAGAGCTGATCCCAGAGGCTCTGTCTGCTGAGGCCACCTGAGCCAGCGGGAATTTTCCATTTCTGAAAGATTGTTCTGTTTCTTTTCTTCTATTTGTTTTTTCTTTAGTGTATAAATATAGAGTATGTTATAATACACAGACTCCCAGGAGCTTTCTTTTGCTGCCCAGGGTCCGCAGGGCATTGGGGAAGAGGGGGAGAAGGGTGCCATGGCTCAGCAAGCTGCCCAGGCGTGCAGTGTTGCAGGGAAAATGGCCAGAAGCCCCTTGGCCTGTGGTGGTTCTGCTGAAGCCTTTGTGCTGGTGACAGAGCGGGTGGGCAGGGGCCGGGGCTGCGGGGATCCCTGTGAGAGCAGTGCCTGGAGATGGCCTCAAGCCCTGTGCCAGGCAGAAAGCGCATCCGTGTCGTCCTGCCCGTGTGCTGCTGGCTGCCTTGCTGAGGGCTCCCAGGTGCCTCTGAATAGGGCTGCTCTGGAGCTGCTGTGGGGCTGCGGCGCTGCTGCCGGGCAGCTTGGCCGGGCTGGGGCAGCCCCTGAGGGGCTGGGGCGCTGGCAAGCCCTAAGCAATGGGCTGTCAGAGGCCACAAGCAGCCCCCTGCCAGCCGTCTTGTTCCTACCAGAGTTGACTTGCAAGAGGGATCCCGGGCACTCTGGAACTAACAGCATCAGTGTTGTTGGAAATCCAAATGCAGGGAAATCTCTGACCTTTGGTCTTGTCAGCAAAGCTTTGAATTAAACACAGGATTTGAAGGGAGACCTTGGAAAGGGCTCCCAAAGCTAGGTGCTAGAAGCGAGAATGTGGATTTCTAGTTTATTATAGCAGAGACACGGGGAGGAACGTTGAAGTGGAGGAAAGTTTAGAGTTTTAGAGTTCAAGATCTAGAAAAAATCAAATCAGTTACAGTGGTAAACAAGAAGTTTAGGATGCAGTGCTGTAAGTTTGTGTGTCATAGCATGATTGGCTAAGGAGGCTTACACTGTAGCAGGATGTGGGAACCCAGGAAATTCCTCTGGCTGCCCTGCAGGACTCGAGACCCTGTCAGAGGGCTCAGAGGCCTTGGCACAGAGCCCAAGACCCGTGTGCCTTTGATTTAGCCCTTGGAAAAAACAATTCCCAACCTTGTAGGAAGAATGACAAGCCACAAAGGTTTAAGCAGAATGACAGTGAATTTATCACCGAGTGGAAAAATAGATTTTGGGGCGTTTTAGAATGGGGCTTCAGGGGGGAAGATGAGGAATCTGGGCATGTCCAGCCTTTCTCCTTCTTCTTCTTGGCCTCCATCTGCGGCTGTGATGTTGGCACTTTTAGATTGGTTTAGAGAAGAAGCTCACTGTCTAACGTAGATGATATGTATGGGAAAGTAATGGCAAATATTGTACACATAGTTGTTTTTAGTATAAAAAGATAACACCGCCCCACGGGAGGCAGAGTGCCTTAGACTGTCTGGCTGTGCGGACCTCGAAAGACAGGAGAAAGAATTTTATAGATAAGATACAATAAACAACCTGGAGACCGAGAAATGAAGAGCTCTGACTCCTTCTTCAACCGCCGGGCTGGGAAAAGAGACTTTCTAACATATCTCGGGGTCACTCTGACCAGCTAGAGACCCCGAGAGCACGACTCCATAAGACGAGATATTGGAGACTGGGTCCAAAACATAAATATTATTTTTGGCAGTGTCTTCTTGGCCAAGAAATCCTTCAAAGCTCTTGTAACTACAAGTCTTGCGGGCCTTGTGAGCCATGCAGTGCAGATGTGAGCCAAACTCACCTTTCCTGTCTATGTAGAAGAGAAGAAAAAGCAATGGCATCAAAATGCTCTCAGGGAAAGATATGGGGATAGGACTGTGCCCGCAGAGCCGGGCAGCGTTTGCTGGTGGTCTGAGCCCTTCCTAAAGATCCTGTGCGGGCTGTCTTAGACACCTGGGGGGGCCAGGCATTGCTTCCAGCCTGGGCCACTTTGGCTGGGCTGGGGGCGGCCCCAGGGCAGAAGGCAGTGTGTGCAAGGGCCCTGGGTGGCACGCTGCAGCACGGTCTCGGTGCCATGGAACGGAACCCGGTGACCAAGGGCCCTTTGTGACACGTGGGAAATAGAAGCTTGCCCAGCTGCTGGGAACGCACAACAGGGCAGAACGGGACAGAGCGGCGCCGTGAGGAGCCCCCACACAGCACACTCGGTCCTGTCTGACCCGGAGCCTTTCCAAGGCGTTATTCCTGCAGCTGAGCTCGAGGCCAGACCACAGGACTTGGTGACCTGTGGCCTTCCCAAGGCTTCTCTTCTGCAGGTGCCCTCACAAATCCAGTCATTTTCATGGAGCAGAGACCCCTGAAAGCGCCCAAGGTGGCCTGGGGGGAAGAGGAGGAAGAAAGCCCTGGAGCTGCCCGCGCACATGAAACCAAAGCGGTGGTGCCGTCTGAGCTGCCGCAGGAAGGTGAGTGGCAGAGCTGGGCCACAGGGTTGGTGCCTGCAGCCAACTTGGCACCATTCCATCTCATCCCATTTTATCCCATCCCAGTTTCTCCCATCCCATACCCAAGGACAGGACAGAAGAGGGGCCGGGCAGACACCCCTCAGGGGCCATGCTCCATCCCCTGGGGCGTCCCGGGGCTGTCCCTGCCTGGAGAGCGCAGGGCTGGGCCGTGTTCTCCGGCCTCTCCCGCAGCCCCTCAGCTCTGGCTGCGCTCGCTCTTTTCCAGGTGCAGCCCTGCAGCGCACACAGGAGCAGGACCCCACCCGTGGCCTCTTCCGCAGCACAGCCCAGGTACCTGCAGCCATCCCCACCTGGGCTGGGCCTGCTGGCACCGTGCTTGGAGCATTCCCTGCAACATCCCTGGCTTCTTGCCCTTCTCCTACAGCTGGTTTGCAAATTCATCAAGAAAATTCGGGCGGAAGAGACCAGCACCATGGGTCCTGGGCTCAGAGCATATTCGCACATCTTCAAAACCAAGACCAGTGCTGCCCTGCTGGATATGCTCGTAGAGGAGGGCTTCTCCAGTCCAAAGCAAGTAAGCAGCCTGTGGCAAGGGTTTCATGCTCCCAGGAAATTGCTTGGTCTCCCAAGCCACGCCTGCTGGTCACTGGAACTCTTTGAGGCCATGGCAGTGTGGTGGGAAGGGAGGCACTTCTGTGGGGAAGCTGGTGACATTGCTCCCTCTGGCAGCTTTCCAAGTCTTCCCGTGCCTTCTCCAGGTTCCTGCCCTGGTCAGGTACATCCACCAGTGGCTCCTGGCCAATCAGTTTGCTGAGCACAGGCTGAACAGGACCCTGCTGGATCTCACCGAAGCACAGCCTGCTGACGTAGTCATGACGCTCCTGCGTGTGGCTCCGTCCTGTGACAGGTATGGGGCCAAAATGCCCAGAGGGCTCAGGGCTCGCCAGCCCATCAGCCTGTACAGCCTGGCCCAGGTGTGTGACCAACAGAGAGTTCCAGGGCCTTCTGGCTGCTCCCTTGGCCAGCCCCGGCACGTCAGCCCCCGAGCCTGCTGCCGTGCTCCCTCGCTGCCCCTCAGGGGCCTGTCCCCAGTGGCCTGGGCTGCCTGGGTGCTGCTGGCGAGTGGCAATGGGCACAGGCAGAGCTGGCAGCCAGCTCAGGTCCCCACTGCTGCCCAGGCCACGGTGCTGTGTATGAGACAGAGCTCTAACCCCACAGAGCTGCTTTGACCATGTGGAAGAGCATCATGTGCTCGCCCAGGACTGCAGAGCCAGCGCTGCTGATACTCCTGGATGTGCTGGGCAGCTGGCCAGAGCACAGCATGTGCACCTCGGATGGGGACAAAACGGGTGTCTTTGTCCTGGCTGTGAGTTTCTGTAACTGGCCTTTGCTGGCCCCAAGGCTGCCTCTCCAGCAGCTCTCCGTCCTCCTTCCCCCACTGCATCTCCCTGCCTTAGGCACCGGGTGGAAACCCGGCCCAGGGGCAGCTTCAGGCCCACCAGGCCCCGTGCTCCCCCTGCGTCTGTCTGAGCCTCTCCCTGCCCTGCTCGGGCCCTGCCACACGGACACCTCGGCACTGAGCCCTGTCTCGGGGGGCTTTGTCTTTTGCAGGCAACCGTGGTTATGTGGAAGATCCTCCAGATGCCCTGCGTCCCACATATGGTGACGGTGTATTTGCCCCGCCTCTTTCTACATCTGCTCTCCCAAGCGTTTTCCAGCACTCTGGATACGCCAGAGGAGGTCGATGCATTCTGGAAGGGATGCCAGGAGGAATACGGCCTTGCCACCAGCCCCAACAGGTGCTCCATCCCAATCCTCCTTTCCGTGCTACGTCCCTGGGCAGGAGCCAGTGTTCCCAGCGTGACCTGGGCTTTGCTGTGCACGCAGGTTTGCAGTGCACACCCTGAAGTCTCTGCTCTGCCGAATGCAGCATGAGGATGTGGTGGTGGCAATGGAGCGCAGGTGTGCCTGGGACACGCTGCTGTGCGCTGACACCCACCACTATGCCGTGGCTCTGCTGGCCAGGTGAGACCCCCTTCTCCCCACTGCTGCCTCTGACATTTGTGCTCTGTGCCCAGGGAGCTCCACACAGTCCCCGAGGTCGTGGCCCAGAAGGCCTTGTCACCGAGGGATGGCCAAGCAGACTGGGAAAGGCTGGGAGAGGAGGGCGCCCACCAGGAGCTGCCTCCCAAATAGCCCAGGGCCCCTTGCAGGATGCTGGGGAAAGACCAGACCTCTGTGTGTCAGTCCTGGCAAAGGTTTGTCCCCCTGGCCCACAGTCTTGGTTCCTTTTCCTCCTGCCAGGGAGATGTGCTGTGTCTCCATCCCTTTGTGTTCCCGGATCGCTCGCTACCTGCTCCGGCTGCTCAGCACACAGGAGCCACGCTGGGAGCTGCCCGCCATGGCGTTCCTTGCAGAGGTGAGCCTGACGGCCAGCGCTGCCTGGCTGAGCTGCCTCCCAGCTCTCTGCCCTCTCGGAGCCGCAGCTGCCTGGCACGGGGCCCGCGCCCTGTGCTGCTGCCTGGGCCCGGCCCCGTGCGTCTCCGGGCTCCTGCCGGCCGGGTCCCTGTCACTGCCCTGTACCTTTCAGGTCCTCGAGTTCCTGGACTTGAGTGAACGTGGTGCTAACAGAGTCCTGCAAATTTTGTCAAGGCAGCTGCAGAGCGAGTGCAGGGAGAGGCGTCGCCTGGCGCTCAGGGCCCTTCTTGAGCTCATTGAGGAGCCCTCAATGGTGAGAAGGGGGCAGTGGCTGAGGCTGAGCTGGGGAATGTGGTCGCTTGGGCTTGGCTGGGCTTTGGGTGCTGGGGCAGCTGCTCCCACCCCTCCTGCCTCCCAGTTCAGCTGCCCCAGGGCTCCAGGACAGGCCTTTGGCCTCTGGGCCCTGCGGCAGCAGGATGGCGTTTCTCAAACTTGTGTTCCGCACAGACCAAAAAAATGTGGAGCCTGACTGAAAGTCTTGTGGACTTCCTGTGGGATGCAGATGGAGAGATAGTTTTCATGACAGTCATGCTACTCAGCTTTATCATCTTGGACAAAGACATGCTGATGCCCGGCCCCATCACACTGCAGCTGCTTGAGGCGCTCCTGCCACTCTTTGACCACGTAAGGCTCACTGCTCCCAGCCACGGCCACTGGGTGCCACCCGGACACTTTGTGCCCTGTGGATTTGCAGGCCTGCGCCAAGCTGAGCCCCATGCAGCCGCAATGCTGAGGTCTTTTTTTCTTCCTTCCATACAGAACAATTGGCAGGTGCAGCTGCTCTCCATACTGCTCTTCCGAACACTGGTGACTCTTCCAGAAGGGGAAAAGGAAAAAAAGGCCCTGAAGACACCCCTGCACCAGAGCCTGCTGCCCCTCTTCTTTCACTGCCACAATGAGAAGCGGCTTGTGGCACAGGTGAGGGCTCGTGGGCTGCTGCTGTCCCCATGGCAGGGGGCTCGTCTGCCTCCTGCCCTGGTACCTGCCGGGCTGCAGCCTCCTCCAGGCCTTGGCACAGGGGACGCGGGCCTTGCACCCTGGGCTGTGGGGCCATCTCTCCATCTCTGCGTTTCTGCTCTTCTCCAGGCTTCTCAGGAAACTCTGCTTTGTGTGGCCGAGTTCCTGAAGAGGAGGAATCTTGAGAGACTGGTGAAGAGGCAGAATCTGTGGAAGTTCAGCGAGTGCCTGGTAAGGAGGGCCTGCAAGCCCCAGCCTCAGCCCGGAGAAGCCCCCTGAGCGCGGTGCTCAGTGTGTGGGGCTGGCAGCTGTGCCCCTGCCCAGTGCTGCACCCAGAAGCCGTGAAGGCTCTGCTCCAGGCTCCCTTGGGCCCGAAACCGGGGGCCGATGGAGCCCCGGCCCGGCGGGGCTGCGGGGCTGCGGGCCGGCACCGCGGCTCCCCGGCAGCAGCCGGCCCTCTGCCTCTCCCCTCGGGAGCCCGGCGCCAGCGGCTGCTGGCCGCGCCTCAGGGCTGTGCGGGCAGGGGAGGCCAGGGCGGGGCGCAGGCAGCGCCTGGCCCAGGGGCTGAGCCCGCGCCAACCCTTCCCTCCTGCCGCTCTCTGCAGCTGGCAGAGGACAGGAGCCGAGCGGCCGAGCACCTGCGCCGGGTCCTGCCCTACCTGCAGAGCCCACAGGAGCCCCTGCGAGCGGCGGCCGTCAGGTTCGCGGGTGAGTCCCGAGCCCGGGCTCCCTCCCCGGCCCGGCCGGCGCAGCTCGGCCCCGGCCCCGCCTGCTGCCCCAGCAGTGCCAGCGGGGCCTGGCGCCGTGAAGCCCCGCCTGGCTCGGGCATTGCTGCTGCCGCCCTCTGGCAGCCGTGCCCTGGGGCGGCAGCGTGCGGCAAGGGCCCAGGCTGAGCCCTGCCGGGCCACCAGCCCGTGTGCCCACAGTGCCGGCAGCGCCGCTGGCAGAGAGCAGTGCCGCTGGGGCCGTGACAGGCTCTGTGTTCACAGGCATGGCCATGCGGCACCTGAGGGGCAAGAAGGAAGAGCTCTGGCTCATCTGCCACGGTGAGGGCAGCGGGCTGGCCGCGGGGGCTGCCAGGGGAGCTGCAAGCCCTGGCCCGGCTGCAGAGGGCTCTGCTCCCTGTGCGGACGAGGGGCGGCGTGGGGAGAGCACACAGAGATTTCAGGGCCACCTGGGCGATTCCTGGCCAGCAGCTTTGGGCTGGTCCCGTTGGTCCCTGCTCCCTCCTGGCCATGGCTAGAGCCGGCTGCGATGGCCCTGGCAGGGGGCTCTCCTCGGCTCCCCGCAGATCCGCGATCTGACCATGGCTCTGTTCCCTTCTCTTTCAGCCCTGGAACACCTGACAGAGGACATCAGCAGTGCCGTGTCAGATCTGGCACTTGAAACATTGTATGTCCTCCAGGCACTGCAGAGTGAGCGATATTCCGTCTTCCAGAGGCTGCAAGATCAGCTCCGCAGGGCATGGAGGACACGGCCTCGTCTGTCGGGGCTCGGCTGGCTGCGCTGCTGGAGCTCTGCAGAGAGCTGATCCCAGAGGCTCTGTCTGCTGAGGCCACCTGAGCCAGCGGGAATTTTCCATTTCTGAAAGATTGTTCTGTTTCTTTTCTTCTATTTGTTTTTTCTTTAGTGTATAAATATAGAGTATGTTATAATACACAGACTCCCAGGAGCTTTCTTTTGCTGCCCAGGGTCTGCAGGGCATTGGGGAAGAGGGGGAGAAGGGTGCCATGGCTCAGCAAGCTGCCCAAGCGTGCAGTGTTGCAGGGAAAATGGCCAGAAGCCCCTTGGCCTGTGGTGGTTCTGCTGAAGCCTTTGTGCTGGTGACAGAGCGGGTGGGCAGGGGCCGGGGCTGCGGGGATCCCTGTGAGAGCAGTGCCTGGAGATGGCCACAAGCCCTGTGCCGGGCAGAAAGCGCATCCGTGTCCTCCTGCCCGTGTGCTGCTGGCTGCCTTGCTGAGGGCTCCCAGGTGCCTCTGGATAGGGCTGCTCTGGAGCTGCTGTGGGGCTGCGGCGCTGCTGCCGGGCAGCTTGGCTGGGCTGGGGCAGCCCCTGAGGGGCTGGGGCGCTGGCAAGCCCTAAGCAATGGGCTGTCAGAGGCCACAAGCAGCCCCCTGCCAGCCGTCTTGTTCCTACCAGAGTTGACTTGCAAGAGGGATCCCGGGCACTCTGGAACTAACAGCATCAGTGTTGTTGGAAATCCAAATGCAGGGAAATCTCTGACCTTTGGTCTTGTCAGCAAAGCTTTGAATTAAACACAGGATTTGAAGGGAGACCTTGGAAAGGGCTTCCAAAGCTAGGTGCTAGAAGCGAGAATGTGGATTTCTAGTTTATTATAGCAGAGACATGGGGAGGAACGTTGAAGTGGAGGAAAGTTTAGAGTTTTAGTGCTGAAGATCTAGAAAAAATCAAAGTAGTAACAATGGTAAACAAGAAGCTTCGGATGCAGTGCTTTGAGTTTGTGTGTCATAATTGGCTAAGGAAGCTTACACTGTAGCATGAGTCCCTATGACGAAATATTGAAGGATTGGTGGCAAAACATAAAGATTATTGTTGGCAGTGTCTTCTTGGCCAAGAAATCCTTCAAAGCTCTTGTAACTACAAGTCTTGCGGGCCTTGTGAGCCATGCAGTGCAGATGTGAGCCAAACTCACCTTTCCTGTCTATGTAGAAGAGAAGAAAAAGCAATGGCATCATCTAAAAAACTCGGAGGTCTGCTCTCTAGCTCGTTCCAAACTCCCTCAAATCCCCCAAAGTGGCATTTAGCTACAAAGAGATGACAAAGACCCCTAGTGCTAGCTCTTTGACTCCACAGCAGCTGCTTTAGAATCTTTCACTTAACCCTGTGTAGTCATGTGCCAGAAATGGATCATTTGAAGAAATTTTCCAAGTGACTTGCATGGAGGTTTGTTTGAAGGGTATTTGAGGAGAAAGGCTCCCAGCAGAGGCCTGGGCTTTGGCCTAGCTGTGTCCCCTGCTGATTGTGAAGTGTGCCATCAGCTGCAGGGCTTTCTGGGCTAAAAATATCATCAAGTCACTTGGACTTGCTCTTTTAGGCCTCTAAGAGCTGGACCCAATTTCGGGCACATTTGGAGACCTCATCTGTGGGTGGATGGACCACCTAGGATTTTCCCAATTGCTGGGAATGGTTCTCCGGGTCCCTGGTGTAAAACGGGGCTCCCCAGCAACTGCGCATCTGCAAGATGATAAACAATTGTCTTGGTTTGAAGAGAGAGGTGCCTGCTAAGGAAGGCAGAAGCCTTCTCTGAAATGGAAAATGTAAATGTCCTCCCTTCAAATGATTCTCATTTAGTAATTCAAATGCTCTCAGGGAAAGATATGGGGATAGGACTGTGCCCGCAGAGCCGGGCAGCGTTTGCTGGTGGTCTGAGCCCTTCCCAAAGATCCTGTGCGGGCTGTCTTAGACACCTGGGGCCAGGCATTCCTTCCAGCCTGGGCCACTTTGGCTGGGCTGGGGGCGGCCCCAGGGCAGAAGGCAGTGTGTGCAAGGGCCCTGGGTGGCACGCTGCAGCACGGTCAGGCACTGGGACGGGTTCCCCATTGATGTAGCACAGCGGAGCCTGGGCTGGCTCTTGGGAAAACTGCGGCGCTACGCCAGGAGTGGGGAACGGCCAAGGCGTGGGTCCTGCCTGCGGCTGACCCTGCTGAGCCACTGCTCAGTGGTTCAGGATCTACTGACTTCAGCACGGAGCAGCCAAAAAGAAGGAGGAGGCTCCTCAGTTGTGAGGTTCCACAGGCAAAGGTTTATCCCAAGGGAAGGATTCAGCAGCATAGACCCACCAGCACTTCTGTGCATGAGATTTTATCGGGGTACAACTCAGGGGGGCGGATACAATGGATTGAGCAAAAAGGAATCTGCAGGGGAGGAGTGAGGGGATTCCATCAGTTGCTTGGCACTAATTAGGACAGATGAGAGGAAAGGGTAGGTCACATGGGCCAGAGGGGCTTCCAGCAATAGGGAATTCCAAAGGGTTGTGGAGTCAGGGTTAGGTCCAAGGCAAAAGTGACAGGGAAGGTTCAGGAATAAAGAGCTGGATTATCTTGAGAGGCAGGGAAGGAGCTGGAACAAAGAGCAGGGAATGGCATGAGGGACAGCTTTGAGGGAGGGAAAAACCTAGGGGTAAACCAACTTGGGGAAAATACGGGGTACATGAAAAGAAACCATTCTACCATAACTGATAAATAAACACGAACCGGAACACCCCAGGGAAATGGGCACAGCATCAATCCCGTCTGACTTTGAGAAGTGTTTGAACAACTTGGAGCAGTCACCCAAGCTTTTAGACACTACATCCAAGGTCAAGTGTTGTGACCTCTAGGTTTACATGATACTCCTGAGTATGACTTTAGGCAGTGTTTTAAGAAACTCGCTTTATGTCCGATCATGCCCCAATTCCTTGTAGATTGTGTGGAATGTGGAATCCTTTTGTTTTCACTGCTTGTTAGGACTATAAAAAACAATATTCGTGCTGGGTGAGTCAGAGACAGCCTGTGTATGTAAAGTGTAGTCTACAGGGGATAAAGAGAAGGAAACAAGAAGTACTAATAGATCCGGCTAAGTTTGGAAATTTAGATAGCATGAAGAATGAATAACACAAGAAGTAAAGATGATATTAAAAAGAGTCCACTAGAATGTAATTTAGCAGATGAGAAAGATTTGGGAGGAGTCCCAGAGGGTAATTTTTCATGTAAGGTAATCTGATGAAATACTCTTACCCAATGGTAGGCTTAGTATCAATTAGAAAGTGGTGAAAAGTGACCCCCTAATGGAACATTATGATCCATTGTTACAGTTGATGTTATTTTTAAGACAAGGAGAAAAATGAGATCCAGTGATATATGCAGACGTGGTTTTTACCCTGAAGAATAAAGCCAAGTGTCAGAAAGAATGTGGCTTTGATTTGGCCCCATGGGACCTTTAGTCCTAACTTTGGAAAGAGATAAGAGGCAGAAAAGAAAGAGATGTCATTTAGCACTCAGCATAAGGCAGAGATGTTTGAAATTGGCTGAAATTCACCAGGAAGATTGTGTTCTAGGTGTCCAAGACTTAGAGCTGAGTTAGCCCAGGCCAGCACGGGTACACTCCACCTCAGGCAACCACTCCGGCCCCTGAATGAAAGCCAAATGGCCGTGAGGATGAGATGAATAATCCAGGTGAGGGGACAATTTCAGGGACCCCCAGTGACAACCAACCCAAGGAATAAAACCAAGAAAGCTTGGCCTTTAGTCACCCCCTTAAGGCAAGTCTTGAGTCCCCCAGGAGAAGCCATGTGGGTGAACATCTGCTTTTCTACTAGTGACCTCAAGAGTTGGTGGCAAAAAGTTGAAATGGATAGAAAAAACGCTAGCAAAGCAGCAAAAAGATTGGAGTTCATAGTCAAGAGTCAAGAGCCAGACTGAGGTGATAGTGATTTCATATTGACAGAGCTAACCAAACCAGCAAGAGAGTTGGTGATCAAGGTGGCCAGAGCACGTGTGCAGGGACAAATTGCTAGTGGAGCCTTGCAAGGTAGAATGGACCAGCTGCGTCCTACTGCAAGCCCTTTGTGGGACGTGAACAAGGCAGGCAGCTGTGCAATGTTAACCAGATACCAGGACATAGTCACATTGGAATTAAAAAATGCCATTCCAAAACCAATAACTTGGTCAGTAAGAGATAACGTTACACAGGGACAGCACAAGTCACCCACTGACTTTGTGGACAGGCTCTGATCAGCTGCACATAAAGGCACAGCCCTGCATCCCTGGTCGGATATGGGAAACAGCAGTGGGTTTCCCTGATGTCAGGGCAATCTAGCCCAGATGTCAGGCAGAAATTTCAGAAGCTGAAAGAGCCTGTCAAGAGAGACTTAAAGGCATGAATGAGAAAAGCATAGAAAGTGGATGATAATCAAGAGAGAGAAAATAAAAAAGAGCTCCCTGCAGCCATGGTGGCAGCTCTGGATCGGCACCAGGGAGAGGCCGGACGTGGGCGTGGATGAAGCAGAGGCAGGGACGAAAAGAGCAGAGGCAGAGGAGGTTCAAAGCTGCCACAGAGCAAGCTGGGGCCAAATCAATGTGCATCTTGTAAGAAATCAGGACACTGGAAATAAGGCCAGTGCCCAGAGTTAGCAGACAAAGTACACTAAACTCTTGCAGCCACTCTAGATGATAAGAAATGACCGAGACTGGCAGTTCTTACCCTAGCAGGTTACCGGTTAAAATACAGCTAACGAATAATAAAGAAGTTGAATTTTTAACTAATTTTGGAGACACATTTTCACTCTTGAATCAAGCACTGCTACCCAAAAGTGAAAACTATCTTCAAGCAATAGGAGCAACTACAGGGCAGCCAGAAAATGCATTCTTCCTGAAACCACTTTGATGGAAAATCAAGAAGAAAATGGGAATACATCCGTTTCTCTGTTTCCCAAACTCACCCAAATCTGTCCTATGCAGGGATTTGCTTGAAAATTTAGAAGCAACAGTTCCGTTTAGAAAAAGAAAACTTCAGTGGAAGCTACCTGAAGACAAATGAGCGGTTTTAGCAGTAGGACTGACAATTGACACCAGACCAACCAACAAGAAGAACTAGTTAGAGCAAGTATTGAATCAGGCATACCCAAGAGTATGGGATACTGATAGCCCAGGAAAATCAAAACCAGCAGACCCTATTGAAACTGAGCTACAGACAAGAGTTAGGGCAGTAGTCAGAAAGCAATACCCTTGAAGATTAGAAGCTAGGAAAGGAACAGAGCCAACAATCAATTAAATCCCTGACATCAGGACTATTGGAAGAATGGCAGTCAAAATTTAATACTGCTAGATCAGCAATAAAGAAACCTAATGGAACTCAGAGACTAGTGCCAGATTTCCAGGCAATTAATGGTTTATACCTTACTAGCTTACTAGCTAAACTTGGAGATGATTTTATTTGGTGCGGGGAATGTCCATGGGCAGGTGCTGTCGAGAGCCGTTCCCTCTTGGTCTGAGAGACCAGCTCCCCCAGCCCACCTTGCTCGCAGGCCCGGAGGTTGTAACGTGCGCTCGACCGGCAGCCGAAGGAGGGCTCTTGACACCGTGTCTGATGCAACAGGGTTTACTGAAGGTAGGTCAGAGGGTGCAGGGTTGGTGAGGGTGAGAAGAGGGACAGGAAGAGGCGGCAGCACAAGCACTGTAACATGACACATAAGGCACCTGCAAGCTGCTGGGGAAGCCTCAAGTCTGCTGAGTGAGCCACGTGTGCCCTCAGCATTGGGACAGCCACCTTTCCCTCAGTGAGCCTCACATCCCAGGGTCAGCAAATCAAGAGGCACCAGGCATGCTGTAGGTGACTCAGAGCAAGTGCAGTGGGTGATGGTGGCCAGGGGCCAGAAGCAGGCAGAAAGCCAACGGGGCTGGGGAAAAGGCTCTGCTCTGCTTACAGCGTGGGCTGAGGGCTAGGAGAGCTCCATTTCCCCCTGGAGATGTTGGAGACGGGGCCTTTCAGCCTCCTGATAGGGCTGCCCCTGGCTGCAGGCAGCCAGAGGAGTACGACGACACAAGGCCGAGAGCAGCAAAGCAAAGAGCCAGCCGTGCACAGCACAGGGAGGTGTCCCAGTGCAAAGCCAGCGTGGCACCCTGAAGGCGCCCGCTGCATTCTCATGTGTCCCTGGCCTGGGAAGGACAGAAATGTCTGTGGTCCAAGAGGGCCTTTCTGAGGCCCCTGTGGGCTCAAAGCTGCTGCTCTTCTGGCTCCATGGGGCCTAAAGCCACAGAGCTCGGCCTCCCCCACAGCAAGAGGAACAAGACTTGGATATTAGGCAGTGGAGCTGAATGCCTAAGGCTGAGGGGCGGGGGGCTCCAGTCTGGAGCACTGGGAGGGCACCCCCCCAGCCCCACAACAGCTGGCCTCACAGCCCTGAAAGGCCAGGACCGGGGTTCCACGCCTGATTCCAGGGCGTCCCTCCAACCGGCCACCGACCTGGAAGCGCCAGAGCAGCCGGTTGTCGGGATCAAGGCGGCTGCCAGGGGGCTGCTTATGGCCTCTGCCAGCCAAGTGCCTCAGCCCCTCAGGGTCTCCCCCAGCCTGGCCAAGGGTGCCGGCAGCAGCGCGACAGCCCCAAAGCAGCTCCAGAGGAGCCTCATCCAGAGGCACCTGGGAGCCCTCAGCACTGCAGTCAGCAGCAGACGGGCAGGAGGATACGGATGGCCCTTCCTGTCCGGCACAGGGCTTGTGGCCATCTCCAGGCACCGCTCTGGCAGGGATCCCCGCAGCTCCGGCCCCTGCCCAGCCGCTCTGTGGGCAGCACAAAAGCTTCAGCAGAACCACCAAAGGCCAAAAGGCTTCTGGCCATTTTCCCTGTAACACTGCACTCCTGGGCAGCTAGCTGAGTACAAGCAACCTTTTCCCCCTCTTATGCCCTACAGACCTTGCGCAGGAAAAGAGAGATGCTGGGACTCTGTGTATTGTAAGATATTTTATATTTACATACTCAACAATGAAAATGCAAACACAAAAATCTTAAAGAAGAAAAAGAAAATTCCTGCTGGCTTAAATGGCCCCAGATCATCTCTCTGCCGAGCTGCAGCACAACAGTAAGGCAATGCAGCAAAGACGAGGCCGTTTCCTCCATACACTGCGGAATCGATCCCGCAGCTTCTGCCATGGGGAGTAGGGAGCTCTCTCAAGAGCCCGGAGAACTAAACAAAATTCTACTGCAGCATCTCTGATTGCAGGACTGCTGTCATATGCCATTTCTTCAAGGGCTGCAAGAGAGAGGAACAGAGGCAAGGTCAGATCCCGCATACGCAGGGAGCCAAGGAGAGCCCCATGCCAGGGCCATCCCGGTCGTCTCTTGCCATGGCCCGCAGGGAGCAGGGAGCAAGGGGATCAGCCCGAAGTTGCTGGCCACCAATGCCACACGTAGCCCTGATATCTCTGTGTGCTCTGCCCACGGGTGCAGATCCCTCTGCAGCCGGGGCAGGGCTTGCAGCTGCCCCCTCCAGCCCCCTGGAGCGGTCAGCCCGCTGCCCTCACTCACTCACCAGTGCAGATCAGCTGGAGCTCTTGCTGCTGCCCCCTCAGGTGCCGCCCGGCCATGCCTGTGAACACAGAGCCTGTCACGGCCCCAGCGGCACAGCTCCCTGCCAGCGGCGCTGCCGGCGCTGTGGCCACACGGGCTGCTGGCCAGACAGAGCTCAGCCCGGGCCCTTGCCGCACGCTGCCGCCCCAGGGCACGGCTGCCAGAGGGCGGCGGCAGCAATGCCCGGGCCAGGCGGGGCTCCACGGTGCCGGGCCGGGCCGGCGCTGCCGGGGCAGAAGGCGGGGCCGGGGCCGAGCTGCGGCGGGCCGGGGAGGAGCCCGGGCTCGGGACTCACCCATGAACCTGACGACCGCCTCTCGCAGGGACTCCTGTGGGCTCTGCAGGTAGTGCAGTGCCCTGCGCACGTGCTCGGCCGCTCGGCTCCTGTCCTCTGCCAGCTGCAGAGAGCGGCAGGAGGGAAGGGTTGCCGCCGGCCACGCCTGCCCGCCCAGCCCTGAGGCGCGGCCAGCAGCCGCTGGCCAAGGGCTCCCGAGGGGAGGGGCAGAGGGCCGGCTGCTGCCCGGGGAGCCGTGGTGCCGCCCCGCAGCCCCGCCGGGCCGGGGCTCCATGGGCACCCGACTCAGGCCCACGGGAGCCCGGAGAAGAGCCCGCGCGGCCTCTGGCTGCAGCAGCGGGCACAGCTGTTAGCCCTGCACACTGAGCACCGCCCTCAGGGACCTTGGCCATGCTGAGGCTGGGGGGTCTCTGCTGTTCTTACCAGGCACTCCCCAAGGCTCTGATCCACGTGTAGCATTTGTTCTATATCCCTCCTCTTCAGGAATCTGGCTGAGGAATGCAGCGTTTCCCGGGAGGCCTGGAGAGGGACAGAGATGCACAGATGGCCCTACAGTCCAGGGCACAGGAGCATCCCAGTGGCACAGGCTGGAGGAGGCTGCAGCCCACAAGGTGCCCGGGCAGGAGGCAGCCCAAGCCCCTGCAAGGGGGACAGCAGCTGTGCACAAGTGCTCACCTCAGCAACCATCTGATTCTCATCATGGCAGTGGAAGTAGAGAGGGAGCAGGCTCTGGCGCACGTGGGACTTGAGGGCCTTTCTTCCCTCTTCTGTTAATAAGTCCAGCATCTCTTGAAAGAGAGCCATGGAGCTCAGCTGCACCTGGATGTCATCCTGGATGAAAGGAAAGGGCAAAAGACCTGAGCATCAGCTGCTTCCGGCCCCCCAGGGCACAGGCGTGCATCTGCACAGGGCAACAAGGGTCCGGGCAGCAGCCAGTGGCTGTGGCTGTGGGCACAGAGCCTTACGCTGTCAAAGAGTGGCAGGAGCGCCTCAGCCAGCTGCAGGGCGATGGGGGTGGCTATTGGAGCACCATTATCCAGGAGCAAATATCTGAGTAGAAGAATGCTCATCCTGATCATGTTGCTGTCATTTTCCTCCAGGAGCTCCACAAGACTTTCAGTCAGGCTCTGCATTTTTTCAGCCTGTGCGGAAGACGACTTTGTGAAAGGCCGCACTGCTGCCGTAGGGCCCAGAGGCCAAAGGCCTGTCCCGAAGCACTGGGGCAGGGAAGCAGGAGAGATGGGAAGAGCTGCCCCAGCGGCCGAAGCCCAGGCAAGGCCAAGCGACTGCGTTGCCCAGCCCCATGCTGCCTGCACGGCTTTGGCCACTGCCCTCTTCTCACCATCAAGGGATTCTTGCCCAGCACTACGAGGCCTCGGAGTGCCAAGTAACGCCTGGCCATGTGCTTGCTCTGCAGCTTCTGTGCCAGGATCTCCAGGACACTGTCACTGCATTCCCTCAAGTCCAGGCACTCGAGGACCTGAAAGGCACAGGGCAGTGACAGGGGAGCCGGCCGGCAGGAGCCCAGAAGCGCACAGGGCCGGGCCCAGGCAGCAGCACAGGGCACGGGCACTGTCCTGGCAGCTGTGGCTGCCAGAGGCCAGAGGGCTGGGAGGCCGCTCAGCCAGGCAGCGCTGGCCTTGAGGCTCACCTCCACAAGGAATGCCAGGGCAGGGAAATCCCAGTATGGCATCTCTTTGCCGAGCAGGGCGAGCAGGTAGAATGCCACCGCGGAACAAAAGTGGATGGCTAAGCGGCGAATTTCTCTGAAGAGGGGAAAAAGGAAACAAGAGCCTGATGCAGTGGGGCAAACGTCTCCCAGGCGTGACTCACCCAGTTCTCATCTTTCCCCAGCACCCTTCCAGCAAGGGGAGGTGGGCCGTTTGGGAGTTGGTTGCTGATGGGCACCCTCCTCTGCCAGCCTTTTCCAGCCTGCTTGGCCGTCCCTCAGTGCCAAGGCCCTCTGACCCATGGCCACCACGGACACTTTATGGGGCACCTGGGCACAGGGCAGCAATGTCAGAGGCAGTGGGGAGAAGGGGGTCTCACCTGGCAAGCAGAGCCACGGCAAAGTGGTGAGTGTCAAGAGAGAGCAGCGTGTCCCAGGCACACCTGCGCTCCATTGCCACCACCACATCCTCGCAGCGGAGAAGGCAGAGCAGGGACTTCAGGGTGCGCACAGCAAACCTGTGTGCACAGCAAAGCCCAGGTCACACTGGCAGCACTGGCTCCTTCGCAGGCCACGTGGCAGGGACAGGAGAAGTGGCATGGAGCACCTGTTGGGGCTGGTGGCAAGGCCGTGTTCTTCCTGGCATCCCTTCCAGAAGGTGTCGACCTCCTCTGGCATATCCAGAGTGCTGAAGAACACTTGGAATAGCAGATGCACAAATAGGTGGGGGAAATACACCTTCAAGATCCGTGGGAGACAGGGCACCTGGAGGATCTTCCACGTCACCACAGTTGCCTGCAAAGGACAAAGCCCCCCGAGACAGCGCTCAGTGCCGAGGTGTGTGTGTGGCAGGGCCCGAGCGTGGCAGGGAGAGGCCAGGAGAGAGCATGGCAGGGGGAGCACGGGGCCTGGTGGGCCTGAAGCTGCCCCTGGGCCAGGTTTCAGGCCAGCGCCTGAGGCAGGGAGATGCAGTGGGGGAAGGAGGACGGAGAGCTGCTGGAGAGACAGCCTTGGGGCCTGCAAAGGCCAGTTGCAGAAACTCACAGCCAGGGCAAAGACAGCTGTTTCGTCCCCATTGGAGGTGCAGGTGCTGTACTCTGGCCAGCTGCCCAGCACATCCAGGAGGATCAGCTGCACCAGCTCCGCAGTCCTGGCTGAGCCCATGATGGTCTTCCACATGGCCATGGCAGCTCTGTGGGGTTAGAGCTGTGTCTCAGGAGGGTCTCAGAGGAAGCACCAGGGGCAGCTGAGCCGGCTGCCATTTCTGCCTCTGCCCACTGCCCCCCTGCCGGCAGGAGGCAGACAGCCCAGCCCTGTGGGGACAGAGCCCTGAGAGGCGGCAAGGGAGCACGGCAGCAGGCTCAGGGGCTGGCCTGGCAGGGCTGGGAAAGGGAGCATCCAGAGGGCCCTGGAAGTCTCTGTTGCTCTGACACCTGGGGCAGGCTGTGCAGGGTGATGGGCTGGGGAGGCCTGAGCCCTGTGGGCAGGTGGGCCCCATACCTGTCACAGGACGGGGCCACACGCAGGAGTGTCACCACTGCGTCATTTGGCTGTGCTTGGGTGAGATGCAGCAGGGTCTTGTCCAGCCTGTGCTCAGCAGAATCATTGGCCATGAGCCACTAGTGGATGTAGCTGACCATGGCAGGCACCTGGAGAAGGCACGGGGAGACTTGGAAAGCTGCCAGAGGGAGCAATGTTCCCAGCTTCCCCAGAGGAGTGCTTCCCTTCCCACCCCACTGCCATGTGGCCTGAAAGGCTCACAGCAAGCAGCATGCGTGGATTGGGAGGCCAAGCAATTGCTGGGAGGATCAAAGCCTGGCTCAGGCTGCTTACTTGCTTTGGAGTGTAAAAATCTTCCTCTACAAGCATATGCAGCAGGGCGGCACTCGTCTTGCTGAGGAAGATGGGCGAGTATGGTCTGAGGCCTATGCCCGTGGCGATGGTCTCTTCCTCTTTAATTCTCTTGAGGAAGTTGCAAACAAACTGTAGGAGAAGGGCAAGAAGCCGAGGATGTTGCATGGAGTGCTGCACACACGGTGCTGGGCTGAGCAGGGACAGCAGGCCCAGCCCAGGTGGGGGTGGCTGCAGGTACCTGCGCTGTTCTGCGGAAGCGGCCACGGCTGGACTCCTGCTCCTGTGTGCGCTCCGGGGCTGCATCTGGCAAAGAGCGAGCGCAGCCAGAGATGAGGGGCTGCGGGAGAGGCCGGACAACACAGCCCAGCCCTGCGATCCCCAGGCAGAGAGAGCCCCGGGATGCCCCAGGGGATGGAGCACGGCCACTGCGGGCTGTCTGCCCGGGCCCTCTTCTGTTCTGTCCGTGGGCATGTCCCCAGGGCATAGCATGGCACGGCACGGCACGGCGTGGGGTCCAAGCTGGCAGCAGGCACCAGTCCTGTGGCCCAGCTCTGCCACTCACCCTCCTGCGGTGGTTGGAATGGCACCACCTCTTCAGTCTGCTGTGCCGGGGCAGCTCCAGGGCCACCTTCCTCCTCCTCCACCCAGGCCAGCTCAGGCACTGCCGGGTTTCTCTGCTCCATGTCTCTGCCTGGATTTGTGGCTATTTGCAGGACAGTTGCCTTGGAAAAGCTCCAAGTCACCAAGTCCTGCAGTGGTGCCTGGAAGGCACCTTCAAGTAAGAAGCCTCAGGAAGGCTACAGGACAGCAAGTCCTGCACTCGGTCTCAAGGGCTCCTGCCCCGAGGACAGGGGACTCCTGACAAGGACTATGATATGGCCTCAAGGGCACCTGCAGACGAGAAGCCTCAGGGAGACCAAGGGTCAGCAAGTCCTGTGGTCTGGCCTCGAGCTCAGCTGCAGGAGCAAGGCTTCAGAAAAGCTCCGGGTGGGAAGCGAACGAGCGCGCTCTGCGGGGGCTCCTCACGGCACCGCTCTGTCCCGTCCTGTCCCGTTGCGTGCTCTGAGCACTGTGGCGTGCTCTTGTCACCTCCAGCTCCTATGTCACACCGTGTCACAAAGGGCCCTTGGACACTCGTTCCATGTGTCCTGGGGTGACGTTATGATGCTTGTATCCCCATTCATCTGTTCTGTGCCTTTGGGACCTGCTCTGAAGATTCGCAGTTTTGTTTTGGTTTCTTGTGTTAGATAGGGACAAGCGTTCGGAAAATCTCGCGATGTCACGGAAAGCGGCAGGATTCCTCTCCCCCTAACGCCTAGTGATAGGGGATCACCCAGGAATGTAGACCCCCCTAACACTAGTAACTTTCTACTCCTTATTAACCAATTACAGTAAGGTAAGACACCCTGACGTAGAGAAAAAACCTCCCCGAGTATAAAACCCGACGAGATGGGACAATAAAGGCCTTTGGACCGTCCACCACGTTAATGTCTGCGTGTGTTCTTGGCCCGAGCGACCCTGGAGAGTTTGGGTCGCCGTGCCGTTTCCTCAGAACCAGGTCGCCTTGCCTTGCATCAGAAGGCAACATTTCTCTTATCAGGGACATAGAGACGAGCAGTACATAGGGCTGTTTTTCACGTCTTGCTTTCAGCTTGCTGCTTTGCTTGCCCTTTTTTCTGCTCTTGCTTCTGCGCTGCTTTGGCCTCTGCTTATTAGCTAGTTCTAGCTAAACAGTCCACATTCCTTCCTGGACTGTTTCTCCTCTCCTGTTTCTGTGACCATCTCGAACCTGCT
Organism: Melozone crissalis; assembly: GCF_028551555.1. Lineage (NCBI taxonomy): Eukaryota > Metazoa > Chordata > Aves > Passeriformes > Passerellidae > Melozone > Melozone crissalis. The sequence goes on from NW_026535824.1 coordinate 7,250,150, forward strand.
CCGAACTGGGACCTGGGAACACCGTTCGGCTGCAGCAGCTGCCCCAGCGCCGGAGGGACTGAGAACAGAGCAACCACCCCCAAAAGAGACTTTCTGATTTTGTCATCTTTCTCAGAGCGTTGTCATCGGGTATTGTTCATTTTTGTGCTGGGGGGTGCTGTGCCTGAAATAAACCGGTTTTTTCCACCTCTCTCCAAGGAATTTTTTCCCGAACCAGTTGGGGGGAGGGGCCGTGTGGGTTTTGCTTTCTGGAGGGGCCCTCCTTTGCAGATTCTTTAACAAATTTGCCCTAAATCAGTACAAAATATTGGCGCCCAAACGTGGGGCAAGAGAGAGAGTGGAAAAACCCTGTTTTGACTGCATTTTGGTTGCTATTACTCTGCGTTCGTTTAAATCAGCTAATAGCCATGCTTTTTGAATTCATAATGTCTATTGGGGTGAAGGTTTGCATGCATTTCTGGTCCCTAGGGTTTTTTGAGGTTTTACTACCTCTCTGGTCCCTAGATTTATTTACTTATCCAGAAATAGCTTTAGTATTGCCCCTAATACGTAGTTTTTACATCAGAGGGGCAGTGACCAGAGTAGCTATCCTGCTGGGCTTGGTGGCAATAATGTGCAAGAAGTTTATAAACATGCTAGGGTCTGCTCCAGGTATGAATGGTTCATGGCTATGGTTATGCATCCAGTTTGTTGCAGGAGGAGCAGGAGGGAATGAGGTTTTTCAGCCTCTGCTTTCCTCCTTCTCCTATGAATCAGTTGCATCACTAGTGAAGGATGTTCAGTTTCCCCTCAATGTTAAAGAAACCATCTTCCTGGTATTCAATCTGGTAACCTTCCTCTATACAGCCTGCTGCTTTTCTAGAATGAGGGCTGAGATTTCTAGACGGGCTGATGAGACCCCTGACTCAGGAGTAGACCCCGGTGTGGAAAATCCTCAGTGGTGTGGGAAATGGGAGGATATGGGCCAAATCCTGAAGGAATTCTCTGATCCTATAGTCTGGGATTTTCCCCATGAACAAATTCAGAACCCAGATGAGGTGGGGAAATATCTGAAAGAGAAGTACCAGGATGAGCCTAAGGAGAGGAAGGTCATTGCAGTGAGCTGGGCCCTGGAGTATGCTTATCGCACGCTACTAGATACTGTCGGGCAGCAGACAGAGGCAAGGGGGCAGGGAGATCAATCAGCAACTGTCCCAGTGACTCAGGCTGCAGCTAACACTCCAGGCTCAAAGCCAGCATCTAAACCCATGGCTGTTGCTACCAGCACTAGAAGTGGGAAATGTACGGACAAGACCAATCAACCAGTGGACGATGATGATGATGATGATGATGAAGGAGAAGGAACCTCAATGCCTCCTGACATAAAATCAGGAGTCAAAGCAGCAGGTGCAAGATCAGATGCGAGTATTGAGTTCTTTTCCCTGAAGGACCTTCGTGGCCTACGGAAGGACTACACTCGAAGGTCTGATGAATCCGTAATTAGTTGGTTGGTTCGTCTCTGGGATGCTGCAGGCGAGGCTACAATTCTGGATGGCACTGAAGCCAGGCATTTGGGATCCCTGTCACAGGATCCTTTCATCGACCAAGGAATGATGAGGGGGGCTAACTCTCACAGCCTCTGGGAACGGGTCCTAAGAAGTGTAGCAGAAAGATACCTGTGTGCAGACGATCTCTATATGCAGCAAACTCAGTGGAAGACAATAGAGCAGGGGATCCAACGCCTGAGAGAAAGTGGCAGAGATTATCTTCTCAGATGATGTAACAACTAGGAACCCAGACTTAGTACCATGCACGTCTGTGATGTGGCGAAAATTCGTACGACTTGGGCCACATGAATATGCTTCTGCCTTAGCCATAATGAAGCGGGATGAGAGGGGTGAGACTGTGCTTGACATGGCAAGGAAGCTCCGAGCATATGCAGATGGTGTACATGGCCCGACACATGCCAGAATCACAGCGGTAGAAACACGTCTGCAGAACTTAGAGGATAAGATAGAGGAGAACCATAAGAAGCTTAGAGAGGAGATTAAAGAAGACCTTCTTGAAATTTCAGCAGCACAGATCCGAGGTTCCGGTATCCAAGGCAGACGTTTCCCAGATGTTGAGAGAAGGTACACCCCATATGCTGAGCTGTGGTTTTACCTGCGTGATTGTGGGGAAAACGTGAGAAGGTGGGATAGGAAACCTACTGTTGTTCTGGCACGACGGGTGCATGAACTGAAGGAAGCCACCAGAAGGAAAGCAGCTCCAGTTGCCCGTAGCCGAATGGCCAGGTATGATGATGATGACATGTCTGATCCCCTCGAAGGAACATCCAAAATATACGCCCAGGGAAAGAAGGATAACCAGGCTTAGAGGGGCCCTGCCTCTAGCCAGGTAGAGGCCAGGGAAAATCGTGTTTTCTGGTCTGTGTGGATTCGTTGGCCTGGCACATCGGAACCACAAGAGTACAAAGCTTTGGTCGATACTGGTGCGCAATGCACATTAATCCCATCAAGACATGTGGAGACAGAGTCTGTTTCTATTGCTGGTGTGACAGGGGGATCCCAGGATTTCACTTTGGTGGAAGCTGATGTGAGCCTAACGGGAAATGAGTGGAAGAAGCATCCTATTGTGACTGGCCCAGAGGCCCCATGTATTTTGGGCATCGACTACCTTCAAAGTGGGTACTTCAAAGACCCAGAAGGACTCAGATGGGCATTTGGAATAGCTGCTGTAGAGACAGAGGGCATTCAGCAATTGAACACCTTGCCTGGGTTGTCTGAGAATCCATCTGCAGTAGGATGCCTGACGGGAGACGAGCAACGAGTGCCAATTGCCACTTCCATAGTGCATCGACGACAGTATAGGACCACTCGAGATGCTGTGATCCCCATCCATAAGATGATCCGAGAGCTGGAGAGCCAAGGGGTGGTCAGCAAGACCCACTCACCCTTCAACCGCCCCATTTGGCCTGTGCGAAAATCTGAAGGAGAATGGAGATTGACTGTGGACTACCGTGCACTGAATGAAGTGACTCCACCACTGAGTGCTGCCGTGCCAGACATATTAGAGCTCCAGTATGAGCTTGAGTCCAAGGCACCAAAGTGGTATGCCACTATAGACATTGCCAATGCATTTTTCTCCATTCCTCTGGCAGCAGAATGCAGGCCTCAATTTCCCTTGACATGGAGGGGAGTGCAGTACACCTGGAACCGACTGCCTCAGGGGTGGAAGCACAGCCCCACCATCTGCCATGGACTGATTCAGACTGCACTAGAAAGGGGAGAGGCTCCAGAACATCTGCAGTATATTGATGACATCATTGTGTGGGGGAACACAGCTGCGGAAGTGTTTGAGAAAGGGAAGGAAATAATCCAGATCCTCCTGGGAGCTGGTTTTGCCATTAAAAAGAGCAAAGTAAAGGGACCAGCTCATGAGATTCAGTTCCTGGGAGTAAAGTGGCAAGATGGACGGTGTCAGATTCCTACAGATGTCATCAACAAGATCACAGCAATGTCTCCACTCACCAATAAGAAAGAGACACAAGCTTTCTTGGGTGCAATAGGTTTTTGGAGGATGCATATTCCTGAGTACAGTCAGATTGTGAGCCCTCTTTACCTGGTCACCCGCAAGAAGAACAATTTCCAGTGGGGCCCTGAGCAGCAACAAGCCTTTGTCCAGATCAAGCAGGAGATTGCCCATGCAGTAGCCCTTGGCCCAGTCAGGACAGGACCAGAGGTAAAGAACATGCTCTACTCAGCAGCCAGGAACCATGGCTTGTCCTGGAGCCTTTGGCAGAAGGTGCCTGGGGAGACTCAGGGTCGACCACTGGGATTTTGGAGTCGAAGCTACAGAGGGTCTGAAGCCAACTACACTCCAACAGAGAAAGAAATCTTGGCTGCCTATGAAGGAGTCCAGGCTGCCTTGGAGGTAATAGGCACTGAAGCACAACTCCTCCTGGCACCCTGACTACCGGTGCTGGGGTGGATGTTCAAAGGCAAGGTTTCTTCCACTCACCATGCCACCAGTGCTACATGGAGCAAGTGGATTGCTGTTATCACTCAGCGTGCCCGTATAGGTAAACTGAATCGCCCCGGGATTTTGGAGGTAACTACAAATTGGCCCGAAGGTGAGAATTTTGGTGTCACAGATGAAGAGGAACAAGAACCAGTGACATGTGCTGAAGAGGCTCCTCCCTATAACCAACTGCCCCCAGAGGAAACACGCTACGCTCTTTTCACTGACAGTTCCTGTCGCATCGTAGGGATGAACCGGAAGTGGAAAGCAGCTGTATGGAGCCCCACATGACAGGTTGCACAAGCTACTGAAGGAGAAGGTGGATCAAGCCAACTTGCTGAACTCAAAGCTGTTCAACTGGCCCTAGACATTGCTGAGAGAGAGAAGTGGCCAAAGCTCTACCTCTACACTGATTCATGGATGGTAGCCAATGCTCTGTGGGGATGGTTGGAGAGGTGGAAAAAGGCTAACTGTAAACGTAGAGGGAAACCAATTTGGGCTGCTGATGAGTGGAAAGACATTGCTACCAGGGTAGGGAGGCTACCTGTGAAAGTCCGCCATGTAGATGCCCATGTACCCAAGAACAGGGCCAATGAGGAGCACCAAAACAATGAGCAGGTAGACCAAGCTGCAAAGATAGGGGTGTCCAAAATAGACCTAGATTTGGAACATAAGGGAGAGTTATTCCTAGCTCGATGGGCCCATGATGCCTCAGGCCACCAGGGCAGAGATGCCACCTATAAGTGGGCACGAGACCGAGGGGTGGATCTAACCATGGACAGTATTTCTCAGGTTATCCATGACTGTGAGATGTGTGCTGCCATCAAGCAGGCCAAGTGAGTGAAGCCCCTCTGGTAGGGTGGGCGGTGGTCCAAGTACAAGTATGGGGAGGCCTGGCAGATTGACTCCATCACACTGCCCCAGACACGCCAGGGCAAGCGCTATGTGCTGACCATGGTGGAAGCCACCACTGGATGGCTGGAAACCTACCCTGTGTCTCATGCTACAGCCCGGAACACCATCCTGGGCCTGGAAAAGCAAGTTCTGTGGAGACATGGTACCCCTGAGAGGATCGAGTCAGACAACGGGACTCATTTCAAGAACAGCCTTATCAACACCTGGGCTAGGGAACATGGCATTGAGTGGGTGTATCATATCCCCTACCATGCACCAGCTGCAGGAAAAGTGGAGAGGTACAATGGACTACTAAAAACCCAGTTGAAAGCTTTGGGTGGGGGATCTTTCAAGAATTGGGAGCAACATTTAGCAAAGGCCACCTGCTTAGTTAACACCCGAGGTTCCACCAACCGAGCAGGTGCTGCCCAGTCTGAGTCCCTGAATGTAATAGAAGGAGACAAAGTCCCAGTGGTACATATCAGAGGTTTGTTAGGGAAGACTGTGTGGATCAATTCTGCCTCGAGTACAAACCCATTTTTGAGGTTGTCTTTGCTCAGGGACCAGGTTGCACGTGGTGGATAATGCAAAGAGATGGAACAACACGATGTGCACCTCAGGGAGATCTGATCGTGGGGTAAGAATGATGTGCAGTATCACTGTTCATTGGATGTTACTGCCATTGTCTGTACATTAAACTATACAGACATGAGATTGAAGGAAATGTGTAAGTGTTGAAGGTCTGGGCAAGTGGAAGATGGAGAAGGAAATGCGTAAGTGTCGAAGGTCTGAGCAAGTGAAAGATGGAGCTTTAAGTGACTAAAGTGAAAAGGGGGAATCCTACAGCTCTGTAATATATGGTCTGGATTCAGTGGTCCAGTGTGGGGATGTGATGACGGCATGATGGGTATTGCTTGTAAATTTTGGGGGGACAGATGGAAATTTTGTATGAATAATGCATGATGTGTTGTAGTATGTTGATGATATGGGGATAAGGGGTGGAATGTCCTGAGGTGACGTTATGATGCGTCTATCCCCATTCATCTGTTCTGTGCCTTTAAGACCGGCTCTGAAGAGTGGAAGTTTTGTTTGGGTTTCTCTTATCAGGGACACACAGACGGGCAGTACATAGGGCTGTTTTTGCTTCTTGCTTTCGGCTTGCTGCTTTGCTTGCTCTCTTTTCTGTTCTCACTTCTGCTCTGCTTTGGCCTCTGCTTATTAGCTAGTTTTAACTAAACAGTCCAAATTCTTTCCTGGACTGTTTCTCCTCTCCTGTTTCTGTGACCATCTTGAACCTGCTCCAGGCTGGGACCTGGGAACACCGAGGGTTTGCACCGTTTTGGCCTGCAGCAGCTGCCCCAGCGCCGGAGGGATTGAGAACAGAGCAACCACCCCCGAAAGAGACTTTCTGATTTTGTCATCTTTCTCAGAGCAGTGTCATCTGGTATTGTTCGTTTTGTGTGCTGGGGGGTTCTCTGCCAGTCAAATAAACAGGTTCTTTCCACTTCTTTTCAAGGAATTCTTCCCGAACCGGTTGGGGGGAGGGGCCGTGTGGGTTTGCTTTCTGGAGGGGCCCTCCTTTGCTGATTCTTTAACAAATTTGCCCTAAACCAGGACACTCCCCCCCTTTCCCACTTTCCCAGAAGATGTTTTTTTCAAGGACCACAGGAAAGAAGCTGAAGATATAGTTGCTAAAAATGTCCAAGAACCTGCTTCGGTCCCAGAAAATGCTAATTATAAGGGATTTATTACCTTGATATGTAGATGCAGTGATATGTTAGTGTCATGGTTTGGGCCTGGCACAGAGCCAGTGCCCCCATGAGAATACCTTCTCCCTGGTGTCTGCTGTGAGATGTGACCAGGAATAAGCAAAGCAGGCTCTAGCTTAAACACAAAGAAAACTTTATTACCTAAACTACAAGAAAAGAAGGGGGAAAAAAAAAACCTATAAGGAAAAACAATTTGAAAACCTTACAAAAAAGCACTTTCCTCCTCCCCACCCCCCAAACAATTTCCCAATCCAATACATTCCCCCAAATCACCAACTGCCCAGTCTGGCACCACCCTTTAGGATATTCAAACTTCAGTCCATGAAGAGGAGAAGAGTCTTTCTTGCACCATAGGCTTCCCCTGGAAACACGCTGAAACCTTGTGTGCTTCCATGTCACTCGGCACCACCCGGAAAGTCCTTTTGCCGCTTGTGACATCTTCCTTCCATGCCCAGTGCTCTCACCACTGTGCATGGACCAGAGCTGCTTTTAAGGTTGTCTTTTAAGGATGCCTTGTCTCACTCCAAAAAGGCACAGTCTCTGCTTTGGGACATCTGTCCCCCCCATTTTTTTCCAAACCCCTGGGGCCGAGGGGTCCCCACAATGATCCCTCCTGGTTCTGAGGCACTGCCTCCCCCTAAATACAGTCTCTGTGTCACAGGAATAAAACTGGTTCAGTCTATGGCTACACAAGAAAAGTCCAGCCAAAAGGCCACTCCAATCATCTCTCTCTCCACTCAGCAAGCCTTCTCAACGTCCTTCGGGCCAGGTCCTTGGTTATCTCATCTCTTATTTCTCTTCTTATTCAGCTCTGAGGAGGATCAGCATTTTTGCAAGGTCCCAGTCATGAAAGAAAGGGGTTTAAAATTCAGTCTCTGCCTGTCCCAGAGCTCTGGCACTCCCACACTCGCTGCTGCTCCGGCCGGCACCTCCTCGCCGCTTTCTCCCCCCCATTTCCTCCTGGGCCGGCCGCTATCAAATTCAGACGCCGGCTCTCCTCTCTCTCTCTCTCCTGGGGGGGGAGATGGCTGCCCGATGGCTGTCTCTTGGGGCTCCTCCACCCTTCCATCCTCAAGGGCCTCTTCACCCCCCATCTCTGTCCAGGCCCAGGCCTACCACATGGCTGTCCCTCCCCTGCCCAGCAGCAGTGGCTGAACGAGGGAGGGCGATCTGTCCTCTTTGCCTCCAAGTCCCAAGAGAGCCTCCCAGGGCCGAAGCTCTGGTTTTAACCCCTGTGTGTTCTCGGAGGTGTGTCCAAACCCAACTGGCCACACCAGGTGCCAATATCAAAATCCGAGCACCCATTGGTTTGACCACAGCATCCCAGAATTCCCACTTCTTCCTGGTCAAACCACCACAGTTAGTCTTGGCTTACATTGTACTGGCTTGATGCGCATGTGTAACACAAAGGTAAATTAAAGGACAACGAAGAAGACTACAGGGCCTTCATCAGTGACGACCCCCAAAGACTTGTGCGACCACCAAACCGAGTGGTGGCGCATGCGTGACTGGGGTGGTAATGAGGGCGGAGATAGAGATATGACGAACCGAAAATGGGAGGAGATGGTATTGACACTTGGCATATAAGGGGTGATCTTCACTTGGCAAGCATGTACGTGAAGTGGCAAGGGTCATTGAACCCTGCCCTCCGTACCCCGCGTTATCTCTTGCTTATGCACTATTATTTGAACCAAATTATCCCTTATTTATATATTTTCTAAAATATTTAATTAAAATTTCTGCTACCTTACACATTGTTTGGTTTTTTTTGATGGGATAATTGGGCAAACATAACATATGTAAACAAACCCATAGCTGTACACAAGGACAGAAGCAGATTTCTTCTTCACCAGGCTGAAGAGAGTGGTTTTATTATTCGAAAAACAAAAGCCAAACTACCCCAAGTCAAATATATATTGTCCCACTACATTTAGACATTACAACAATGAAAATGCACTATAAAACTACTGCAGTAAATTAGTCAGTTAGGAACAATAAACAGGGCACATGTTACTAGTATCCATATCTGTCTTTGGAAAGATGAGCAATTACAATCTGCATCCCAGCTCATGCTCAGTATTTATTACAATCTCAAATAACAATAAAGTCAAACACAACAGATGACTGATGTTCCTACCTTCTGCTTTCCAAACAGAGTTTTAAAAGATAGTTTATTGTAAAATCACTCTCAAGTATGTTCAAGGCCTTGGGAGCTCTCTAAGCTTAATTAACAACAGAAATAAAAACTATATCTTTATAACAAAGTTATAAAGATCACAACTTTAACATCACACATATAGAATCCATTTTAATATTTCTGTAAAGCCAGTATTATAATATTATAATTTGCATATACCAATCTATTTGTAATATTGCCAAAAGAAGGCACACTTTTCTAAATCCCTACTGGCTTTGGTAACTGCTAAAGGTAATGTAGATTGAGCTGTACTACTGTTTACTCATCTTTCTGTTGCACAGAAATCTTGGATACTTTGGTGCGTACATCTGTAATTCTGACATTTTCTGAAATTAAAGCGAGAGGAGAAATGGGCTAAATTGAGGTACCTAAAGTTATGTATCAAGATTTGCAGACGTAAATCAAATACACAAGGAAAGCTTTTCATCTGCACTTTTCAATTATCCTAATTACATTTTCAGCTAACCCCTTGACTCACCTCAGGCACATCCCCGACTGCCTCTCTCCCACCAGCTCAGAGCTGCATTGCACAGCGCTTGCTTTGCGCCACAGAGCACAAAGCAGACTGGCCTGGTGGGCCAGAATATTTCTGCCAAACACTCTGCATCTCATACCTTTGCTCTGGCTCAGTGCAGAACTGCAGGATTGCAGGCGCTTCCTCCCAGAGCTGCGTGAGGCGCTGGCTGCTGCAGATGTGCCCTGCCAAGCTGTCCCTGCCTCACACTGGCCTCGCTTGCCCTGGCACAAGTGCCGGCCTGAAGGAGCTGCCCTGTGCTCCAGCCTGCCAAGCAGCGCGGCTCCCTGCCCCGGTGCCCAGAGTGCTGCACCCACTGCTTGCTTTTGCCAGGAGTTGCAGGGCAGCCGGCAGAAGAGGAGGAATCCTCAGCCAGCCCAGCGGCCCGTGGCTGCCCTTGGCCTTTCCTTGCTCCTGGGCACACTCCAGACGGCCAATGCCTCCAGGCTGGGCTCTGCCCAGCACGGCTGCGCTTCCCCTCGGTAGCAGCCAGCTGCCACCTGGGCTCTGAGAGCGGAGGATTCGCCTGCTCCCAGGCAGAGGCACCCAGGGCCCGGCTGCTGCCTCTTGCAGCTCCAAGGGCCTCCTTCCAGCCTGCCTCTGCCGGGGCTCAGGCTGCTCCGGCCTCTGCCGGGGCTCTGCTGGGGCTCCAGCCTGGGCAAGGCCGGGCCCGCTCTCACCTCACAGGCGCTGAGAGCTCTGCACCACAGGAGACCTTCCCCAGCACCCTCTCTGATCTTTCTGCTTTCTCACTTGAGCAAGGTTCTCCTCCAGCCAAAGACATTGCACCTAGGGATACAAATCCAAGTGGCAGCAACCCCAATGCTCTCCAGTCACAGCTTAAGGCCTGCATCTACGCAAGATGTTTGGGCTGCTCCGTTCTTCCTTTGGTTTTGCCTTCAAATGCCATTGCCCTTTCTGCCTCAACTAGAAGTGTCACAGATGTACCAAAACGGGCCAGTGTGCTGGCCAAAGGCAGTGTGCTCTGGAGATGATGAATGAAGAGTCTTCCCAGCTTTCAAAGCACATTGCGAAAAACAACAATCCCTTCTTTTTAAATTTGAACCGTTTAGTAGCAATAAAATGGTTATAAAGATAGTAATAAAAGTTAGAATAATAAGAATTTGGACAATCAGAGTTAGAACAGTAAAGGACAATAAAAACAAAGACATACGGATAGTCCCGGTGCCTCCTGGGCAATTATGCCCCAAAAGCACACACGCTAACAAAGGATTAGCCCTTAAAAGCAATAGCCTGTTGCATATTCATATATCTCATATATGATGCATAAATTCTTTTCAAACAAAGGGTGTTCTCTGCTTATTGTCAAGTTCTCCCCCTTAATCCTGTTGGCTCCTCAAAGTCAGGAAGGAGGTGGAAGAAAGCTGGTCTTTTCCAATAAGGATGCAAGAATTCTTCCCTTGGGGCTTTTGGTGTCCTGTTGCTGTCATCTCTGGGCAAAGAATTTCTTGATTACCCCATCCCTTTCTTGAGCTAGTTAAAAAAGTATCTTACATCGCATAGCTCCTGTTTTACATAATGTTATAACCTAAAACTATATTTACCACTGAAATAATTACCAATATAGCTGGACGGGACGTACATGAGCTTGTCTGGACTTTGCTGCTTGACCAAATAGCGGCAACTGTGGAATTTTACCCCAGAGAAACTTTTGGCTAGCTGGATGCTGCAGCTGGGTGCTTGGAGGCAAGTCCAGGCATGCAGGAGCTCAGGTTTACCTTTGGTGGAGAAGCTTTAAGGCGAGGTGAAGGAAAGGAGTCGGTTCTGATGGAGGGTTTCTATACAGAGCTTTATTCCTGGCCCACAGGCCTCTGGATCCAGCAAGGGCTCCAGGAGAACTCCCAACCACATGGTTTGCTCGCCCTTTTACCCGGGGCAGAGGGGCAGGGAAGGAACACGGGGGACCACCAACCAGGTACGGGGCGGGGAAGTGTCAAGGGGCAGAGGACACCTGGATGGCCCAATGTCCTTCCAGGAGGGGAGGGCATCTTTTGAAATCTGCCAATCACTGGATGCCCTTCTGGAATGCCAGGATTGACAGAGCGCTCAGCAGGGCTCAGGGTGTGGAAAGGAGGGATGATTGACACACCTGGCAGGGAATTATCAGGGAGGAACCTGGAGTATCTGAGGCAAACCATGACATCACACTGCAAAATACCACACTACTTAAAAAAAAAATACAGTAAAACTAACTAAGACAACATAACACATATAGTCTATTAATTTTTATATATATATATATATGTGTGTGTATATATATATAGATATTCATTTTAATATCTGTGAAGAGCCTATCCTGTAATATGTACTTTTCACAACACCAAAGAAGCCATTGCACCTTTAAGAGACAGCTGACAACTCAGAAGGAAATGCTCAGCTTGCTCACAGGGTGAGAAAGAAAGGATTCTTCCAGATGAGTTAAAGTTTCAGAAACTTTATTTATTTACAATCCTACTCTATAATCCTGTAGGGTGGTATTTACAGAACAATGGACAGGCACTAAATGAACCAGCCTAACCTTCTGGAGCTAACTAAACTAACTCACCTTCTAGGACTAAGTCAGGTTTTTAATAAAGCTGCACTCAACTCTGTGGATAAAAAGGTGATGTTGCGAGCAGAAAGAAGAAGCAGAAGAGTTGCTGACAGACAAAGGGGTAGCAACCCAAATAAAATGACCCTTACAGCATCTACCAATTAGATTAAGAAAAAGATGCAACCAAACAATGCATGACTACTGAAAGCTATAGGATAGGAACTAATTATAAACTATGTTTAGAAGCACAATAAATGGCTTCTCCTTGATTCACATTAAATTGTGCGGAGTCTTTTTTCTTTTCTCCACATAGTCCTACTCTAAATCCTACTCTACAGTCCTACTCTACAATCCTACTCTAAGATGGCTATGGAGAAAATGGTCCTGATATGATTATAGCACTGTTTGCTTCTCCATCCTCCTCTTCACTGAGATGATGAGTGGTGCCAGGGTGGATGCAGCCTCGGCTGATGTTACAAATGGATGCTGTTCACAAAAAAAACCCACAAAACCAAAAAACGAATAGAAAAACAAAAACAAAAAAGAAAACAAAACACAAAGAAAAAACCCAAAACAAAACAAAACAAAACAAATAAACCAAAAACAAACAACAAACCAAACAACAAAAAGACAAAGAACAGTGAACAGTAAACCTTTACTTTCCAAGCTCAGTGCTTCACAGGCTCAGTTGGGATTGCTCTGGGTCCTAAAAAGACCCAGAAAGAGGAGCAGTGGGACCATCTGCTACCCAGCAGTCATGTGCAGGACCCTGCCATCACAGGCAAACCTGGCCAAGAATCCCACTCATCCATTTATTCAGGTTTCTTTATCTTGTTGGGATTTTTGCCCTGCCAGTGCTCTAGAAATGGTGCTTTCTGTCCCCGGGTTTTCTTCCTTTCAGGAAACTCCAATGGCTCACACGGGTCCCTGCCTTTGAAAGACAGGCACTGTGCTGATTCCCACAGGGACAGAGAGCAGTGTCTACCTTTCCATGCCCTGCCCCTCGTGTGCTGGATGGCACCTTCCTTCCCAGCAGGGCCAGCCCAGTGGCACTGGGCCCTGCAGTTCCCTCTCTGCCACACAGCCTGGCAGTAACCCTGGCACAGTTCCCGTCTGCTTGAGCGTGCCAGGCAGCAGATGGGGCTGGGAGGAGTCCCTCCCAGCTGTCCCTGTTTGTGTGGCAGAAACCTCTAAGGGTGGGCTGGGGGGCACAAACCAGGGCCCCTCAGAGTGAGCCCCCCACAGCCCCTCCTGCCCACAGCCAAATCTCTGACTCCTAGGCTGGGACTGGCTTCCTTGGGCTCCTCCACCACCATTTCATGTCTCTGTACCCTGCATTGCTCTACTTCAATTCTTTTGCCATTAGATAAACCTGAACACTCCACCGAATTACAAAAGAGGGTGACAGAAACAGTCAGAGGACAGAGCGCCTCTCCTCTCAGGAAATGCAGAGGGAGCTGGAGTTATTCAGTTTTGTGAAGAACAGGCTCCAGGGAGACTTTATTGCCACTTTCCAAGATTTCAGAGTGGCTTTGAAGAAAGTGGGGGACATCTTTTTTAACAGGGTCAGTTACAATAGGATATGGACAAATATTTTTAAACACACAGGGCATCTAATCAGAGTAGGTCTAAGGAAGAACTTGTTTTCTTGGAGCATGGTGCAACCCTGGCACAGCTTGCCCCAAGAGCTTGTAGGTGCCCCATCCCTCCAACCATTCTGGCTCTGGCGGCAAAGGGCCCTGAGCAACCTGATCTCTTTAAAGACGTCCCTGCTCATTGCAGGACACTTGCACCACAGGACCTTTACAGGGCCCTGCCACCCAGCCCAGTCTAGGATTCCTCACTGTTTTCATTTTAAGAGCACCAAGAATGGAGGTGAGGAGGAAGGGGGCTCATCTGCTGCCTTGGGCTTGAGTGGAAGAGGAGCCCATCCCTCAGAGCCTGTTTCACCTGCAGCCCCTTCACATTTTACCTGCAGGAGCTCCTTGGCAGACCAGCGCCGCGCCTCGTCTCTCTGCAGGCAGCAGCTCAGGAAGTCACGCAGGCAAGATGAAAATAGGTTGGGCTGCTGCAGCTTTTGTCTTCCTCCTGTGGCTATCATGAGTTGAGGCTGGGGAAAAAGGAGACACCAGGCTCCACCTGCTTCTTTCCCATCTGTCATTGCTCTCCCAGATCCCATTGATTAGGCTCCACACTGCGTGGCACTTTCTGCCCTGGCAGAGACCCAGAGATGACTTTGCTTTGCCAACCAAAAACCCAAACTCCGATGCAGCCACAGCTTTCCCACTGTCCTGCAGATCTTGCCTTGGCAGCTGATTTCATTGCCTGACCTAGTTAGTGGGAACTACATCAGCACAAGCACATTTCCTTCCCTGACAATTCATATCAGCTTGAGAGGCTTTTTGGAAGAAGGACTTTGCTATACTAACTCTACTGTATCCAAGGGTTAGAATTTGAAAAGTATCTCTGCAGTGCTTCTTGGTCCCTTAAGCACAGCTGCCATAAAACAAAACCAATCAAGCTTTTTGCTTTGTTCTTGAAAACAATGGGAATTGGAGGGAAAGAAAGGAAATCCACCAGGTATTCCTCAGGTAAGGAAACAAACATTTGGAATCTCATCTTCAACACAGACACAATAAGATGCATGCACAAATGTACTGCAATGAAAACGTCTGCTGGGACACAGGAGCCACCTGCAGCTCTGTCTCTCAGCAGCCTGAAAAATTCTGCTTTCCTTACATGGAAAAGAAAAACTTTTCGTGGTCAAATCAGAAGGAGAGGTTCCATCCCTACGGTCACCCTCTACTCATTTGGCTACACAAGTCAGTGCATGAATGGTAGGCCCATCCCAGAAAGTGCCAGGAAACAAATGGGAGGTTTTGGCAGGCTCTCCACATCACCAGGCTCTGGCTTGGTGACGGGCAGAATGTGGCTTGGGCTGGGAGAGAAACACGGTCACTGAGTGTTTCAGCAGCACTGCACAAGAAGCAGAAGAGACTCTGTGGCCTTTAGACCCTCATGCCCAGGTTTCAGGCATGTTTCCCAGTGAGAAGAAACTGCACAGGGGGTTAAGTTCCTCTCTAAAAATCAGTGCCTTAGCAACTTTCTTGTGTTTGGGCTTCCTTTCTTCATTTCTGGAAATGTAACACCAGTTCTGAGAGGCTTGCCTTGTGGTTTGAGGGGCATCTTCACAGACAGACAAGTGGGAACAACTTGAAAGCCAAAGCAAATGTTGCCTGAGAAGAGCTGGGGAGTGTTTGCCTGTGGTGAGGCTTGAGCTGTCTGGCAATCCCTTTCCATGATGTGCAGAAACATCCAGCTGCTCCCCAAAACTCAGTTCCTCTGGGCACGCAGGCCTCTGGAAACCCCTGAGGATTCCAGCCTTTATCCTGCTCAAGAACATCTAACCTAAGCTGAGCTCCAGTTTCTTCAGCAAGGCCAAGGATGCTCACTTCCATGCAGCTGACAGTGTCCACGGAGCTCAGCAGGTCTTTCTGATACTCCTCAGGCCAAGGAATTACAGTGTAGATTGGCAAGACATCGGCTGATCATTATCCAGTATGGTTCATGTGGAACCAAGCTCTCACACGCTGACAAGTAAGAGGGAGAGAGCTCATTCTGCTTTTGCAAGATGGTATTTAGAAACATAAGACACCAACTTGGAACTATTCAAACCTCAACTTGCAGAATCCATCTCAAATAGGCAAAAATAACAATGGCAAAGGCCTTGGAGTCTCCATAAAAATGCCCACCACTGTCATGATAACTCTGTGCTCGTGGCACTGAAGTAGATGGTGACCAAAGAGACTTTGTTATTAGCCTCTTTAACCCAAAGGAGAATTTCAAAGCCGGAAATGGCAATGCACTCCCCTTGTGTACAAATAGTTTATGTGGCTTTCTGTCCTTTTCCCACATCACCAGAGGTGACAAAGAGGGTTTTATCCTGACTCTCAGCTGAGCTCAGCCACTGGCCATGGTGGGGAGCTGGAGCCCTCCCTGTCATTAGAACTGTGCTGGCCAGGGATGGCCCTGCTCCTGTGGTAAAGAAACACAGCACCGGTGTCAACTGCCCACGCTGGATCCCAGCCCAGGCACCTGCCTGCAAGCTCATCAACTTGTTAAAGTAGCAAGAAACAGCCAAGGGTTTGGCAAACAATTCTAATCGCAGTCGGAGAAAAACACATCCGAAACTTATCCAGGCCACCCACATACGTGACTGAACAATGTGCAGATGACTTGAAAGCCTGAAAGTTTCGAAAAGGATTTGGAAAATATGCTATCGAATGGAAGAGAAGAGCTGTGTTTAAAAAATGAAAAAGCAAGCAGAACTGCTTGGGCATTGGTTTCATAGTAGGTTTTTTTCTCTTTCTTTTTTGTTTACTTTTCTTTTTCCTTTTTTTCTTATGTTTTCTATAAAATTGAAACTGGGAAGGTCTAACCTCCATTGCTGAGGATGTTTATCACATGTCTACCCTCTCCACTGAAAAATTCTTGTCCTTCAGAAACAGAGTTCCAACATTGTTCAAAAAACAAGTGAGAAATGTCAGGCATGGCTGGAGGCCAAAATGGCAGGTTTCTGAACTGGTTAGGTTTCTGAACTGCCACTTCCCTTTCTGATACAACCAAAGCTACAGCAGATGCTGATGTGTTGCAGGGGCATTTTTAGAAGGGGACCTTGGTGGAAGTGGTGCCAGCAGATGGCAATGGGATTTTGTCCAATGGCACACAGAACATGGGACAGGTGAGAAAGACAGTGGGATCAGTGAGTATTTGCACCTTACCAAGACAGGAGTTGCATTCCAGGAAGGAACTTCTCATTCCACCATTTCGATGCCCACGATTCCCAGAGACCATATATCCACTTTGGGGCCACATGGTTGACCTGTCAGCACTTCAGGCGCCAGCCACCCAGCAGCGCCGGCCACGGAGCTCCGTCTGCCCTGCTCAGGGCTGAGCTGAGCAAAGAGGCCAAGGTCAGCTGTGGAGAAAACAACAAACCATGAAAGCCAGCTCCAATTAGGAAACCAAGCAAAAGAATTCCCCACTCTCGGGCTAAGAATGTGCTGTTGAATCTCCTGGAAAACTGTCTATGTGCGACTTCCTTGGGGCTTTAGCCAAGGGACTATGGAATTGGCCACTTCCAAAAAAACCCAGGTTTCTTAACATTGCTCACAGCAGTGGACTTCATTCCCCTGAAGCTTTAGATTGTAGCTCCCTCTGTCTGGAAGGGACACACACAGAGCAAGGCCACTCTTGACTGCTTGTGGTTCCTTATACCTCTGTGCACGTTGCAACTGTGCCCTCAGCTCACAGCAGGGGTCCCTGCACTGCCACCAGCACCATTTTTGGGGAGCTGGCTGTCACTCCAAGCAGCCCCACACCCACATCCCTGGAACGCTGCACCTGACCAAGAATATACTGACCCAGCTTGACAGAGCCATCAGTTCTGAGAAGGATGTTTCTGCTCTTCAAATCTTGGTGGATGATGTGGTTTGAATGAAGAAATTGCAGTCCTTGCAGGCACTGAGAGAGAAAACAGAAAGAGGAGGGCAAAAATTAGTGATGTGATTTCATCCCATAAGAAAGGAAACAAAGAACCTAAAAGATTCCCTCTCCAGGGGAATGGGGAGTAATGGCAGAACAGTAATGGCCACTGAGAGGAAGAACTTGCTGCTCCAACACCTGCAGAGCAGGACCTTTCTGAGGAAAGGCACGTCAGCTTTTGGAAGAGCAACAGCACCTGCTGTTGTAGGCTGCCCCTGCCATTCAGCCAGGATGACTCCTGCTGCAGTGGATGTGCTTTTTCCTTGCAGAGGGCAAAGGAGGGGTTTGGAAAGGAAAAGTCCCTCCCTTTGGTGTGAAGCAGATCACTTTTGGGATGGAGGCTGCATGACAAAGATTTTCTTGCTGGCCTCAGCACAGGCTTGGATGTATCACACCAGTCACTTTCCAGAAGCAAAGAGCATTTTGGCTGCACTACTATCCTTTTCAGCTAAGGACTGTGGGAAATGAGTCTTTTTTCTTTGCTGATCATTTCAAATCCTGCCACCAGCACCTTTGCTTTCACAGGCAAGGAATGCAGTGAAGACAAACTCCAGGCAAACATTTAGAGAGGCAAGGAGGAGAACAGCAAATACAAATACAAGAGACAGAGCGAGAATACAACAGCAGGAGATAAGAGTACTGGCACTGAGTACAGGGAGTGCAGGGGCACTGGCAGGCCTTTCACTTGAGATGCTTTTTCTTGCCCATAGAATAGCAGCAACACAGAAACAAAGCTTGGCACAGGAAATCACTCCAGCTCTGAGGCCCTGTTTCCCAGACAATGCTGCCCAAGCCCTTGGAAACACAGATGGGATTGCTGACCTCCCGACTGATGGCTGCCATCTCATCCTCCGACAGGTAGGTCTGCCTGATGACATTGCTCAGAGTGCCTCCATCCATGTACTCCATAACCAGGGACAGTTCCTCACCCACAAGGGAGCTGAAAGAAGGAAACAAGGGCGTGGAGATGAATGTACATGGCTAGGTTGCTGTTTGGAAAAGACGGGTTGACTCTTCTTTTCAGATCCCTTTGAGACAAAGACAAAATAAAGGAATAGACATTCCCTCTTGGCTGTGCATTGTTTGCCATCTGTGCAGTCTCAAGGAGAAAGGCACAGCTGCGAAAAAGGAGAGGTCTTAGATGGGCAGCCTGCAAAATGTGCAGTTTAGTAACAGCCCAGATAAAAAGCCTGTCATGCATGGTGTTTCTGGAAAAAAGCACCTAGTCTTCCTGGCATGCATAGCAGTGGAAAACAGTGGCAACAATCCAAGGGAAATCCTTGTTAGTTTACCTGGACGTAAGAAGACACTTGAAAAAAATCAAGCTCCAAAACAAAGTGGTGGCTGTGAATATAGAGATCATTGATTTAGTAAGACACGACTCATCCGGGTTTTTGAACAATTTTCAAATACCATGTGCCAGTGAAGACTCGTGCAGACAAAATGCAATCTCTTCCCATCCACTGGAGATGAAAAGTGCAATAATAATTAGCCAATAATTACAGCTCTATTTTCTGCCAGTGACCAAAGTGGGATTTTACCTTGCATGTTTGCAATATGTGAACAAACATTCATAGGACAAAAGCACAACTCACCTGCCTAAACAGTTGACCAGGTTGGGATTCCTGTTCACATTCATGACCATGAGTTCACTGACTTTTAGTTCCTTCTTCCTCAGTCCTTGAAGATGTATTTTCTTGATGGCCACCTAAAATGACATTGAAAATGAGTAACTTGAGAGGTTGGTGGCACGAAACCACAAGGCATGTGGAGCAAGTGATTTTGCAATGACACAGCTGAGCTGTGCCAAACTGCCTTGTGATTAGGCACTGCAGTCATTAGGAACTGACATTCCAACAGCCCATTTCTCTGCTCCCTCGGGAGCCAGTTACAGGACACGTGGGGCCACTGACATTTTGCCTTGACCACTTGGTAACAGCGGTGTCTCAGTTATCACCCACAAACCTCTGACCACACTCTCTGCTGCGTCATTTGGGATTCAGAAGAAAGAATCCTTGCCTTAATACTCTGTGGATACGTCCTGGGCTATCGGCAGCACTTAGGGCTTTCAGGGATTCTTTGCTGATCTCTCCCTATGTGCAGTTCCCAAGTGCAGAACTACAGGTGGCTAAGGAACTACCAGTAACTTTGAGATGGATTTGCTGGCAGCCAGAAATGAGAACTCAGGACTCTGAAGCTGTAGCCCCAGAGAGCAGTGAGGTGCTCGATGGCACCACCTTTGTTTTAGCAATGGAGAGCGAGTGAGCGCGTCCTTCTCTGAAAGGAACCGCTGCCCTCCGTGCCTTCCTTCTGGCAGCTGAGGAGGACAAAGTCCCAAATGTGTTTTGTGGGCTGGCACCAGTCTGTGCTTCTTGTGCCTTTTCAGCACAGCTCTGCCCAAAGCTCCAGCCACAGCTCACACCAGAGGGGAAAGCCCTCGAGTGCAGCAGAGTCTGCAGGGGCTGTTCACATTTACCTCTCCTCCTGTGGCAGTGTTGAGTGCTTTAAAAACATCTCCAAAAGTCCTAGAAACAAAACAGAAGCAGAGAAAGGAGAAGCCATTTAGATCTTTCAGTGAAAGTCAGCCCACACAGGAGATCTGTGCTGTCAATGCCTAAGACCTGCAGGACACTGGAAGCATGGAGGTGTCTTTGACAATGGCTTCTGAGCACACTTAGAAATTCTGATCAGCACTGACAATCTAAGCCCAGTGCCTGAACACATTTGCAGCTTGTCTGACTTCACACTTGATACCTATTCCACCAGCAAAACACTGTGATGCATAGTTTTGTACAATTAACATTGCTTGGACTCACCCACTGCCAGTATTTTCCAGTTCAATGTATTTTAGAATAGGATTTTCCATCTTCACCATTCTCCCTGAGGGAAACAAAATGCAAGATGTTCACTTTAAAGCAGAGATCCCACCTTCTAGGAGATACAAAAGGCAGCCCCACTGTCTGGAGCTCTGAGCCCTCCCTTTGTGGACAGCTGGCTAACAACAACAGGAACAGCAACTGGAACAACAAGAAAAGAACAGCAGGCCCACAGCACAAGTGGCTGGCACAGAGACTGATTTCTAGCATCCTTTGAAGGGAGAGACCGCTTGACAGCAGACACACAGGGAAGCACCGGGAGATACATTCAGAGGAGACTGAGAGCAGAAGAGAATACCTACCAAGGCAATTAAGTTTGTCATCTAGAAACATTAAGGAGAGCTGGAACTAACAGTGCCTTTGTTTTCTTGGGAATAAACACTGTGAGATTTAGAAAAGGTTTCCTACTTGCTAAGATTAAATGCACCTGAACATCTAGAATCAATTCCTGTTATTGGAATATGAATCCCAATATTATCAGTTAGATGGTGCCTGGGCCAGTCTGACCCTCGCTGCTGGGCCAAAGGCAGCAACTGTGGTGTAAATCACCCCAGAGATACCTTGGCTGCTGGAGATTGCAGCTGGGCACTGAGCAAGTCCAGGCTTGTCAGGAACTCCATTTACCTCAGGAGAGAGAGCTTCTGGCGATGGTGAAGAGAAAAAGGAGAGGATTCTGCTGCAGGGTTTAATGTCCAGAAGTTTATTCCATGGTTACAGAGGTCTGGACGGGAGCAGCTGCTCCAGCAGAAAAAAAAGCACATGGCCTGATCACTTTTTTAAGCTCCCGGGGCAGGGGGAGGGGGGGGACAGGTGAGCACCAACCAGGTGAAAGGGGCGGGGTCTCAAGGGACGAGGGACACCTAGACATAGGCCAATGACCCCTGGGCATAGGGGCATCTTTTGAACTTGACCAATCACAGGATGCCTTGCTGGAATGTTAAGCCTGATTGACACAACACACTAAGCAAGGGGGCGAGGGGGAAGGGAGAGGCATATAGGCACACCTGGGAAAGGGACCCAGAAGCTTAAGACACACCGCAACAAATTCCTCTGAACAGATGTCAAGTTCAGAATATTGCCAAGTGTTCCCATCTTTTCCACCTTGCAGCAGTTTGCCAGAAGAATGCCTCTGCATTTGTAAACCAGAGCAGCTCATGCTAGAACCAATCCCCACGGGGCTTTCAGCATCAGGATCCTCACCCTTTATGAGCAGGCTGAGCCCAAAGACGCCCTTGCCCGTGCCCCGCGTGAAGAACCGCGCAGCTTCTCTTCACCCTGACTGCACGGATCAGTCGCTCCCATTGCACTCGCCCTCTCGGCACCGCACACGTCCCCATCTTCCCAACTCGGCACGGCGGGCACGGGCACAGAGGACAGCAGTGCTCCTCGGGTGTCCCTGTGACACAGAGAGCTGCCCAGCGGAGATGCTGACCCTCCTGTGAGTCCAGGCCGTGCGAGGCAGAAGCCGGCCCAGAGAAGGGGCTGCTGCCTCAGGCAGCTCCGCGCTGCAGCAGCCGGGCAGCAGCGGGACCCTCCCAGCTAAGGAAGGCTCCAGCATCTGCATTCCCACAGCCCTCAGGGGCAGGGCAGCCACCAAAACAAGGCTGGCAAAGCCCAAGCATGAGCACTGACAGGCACTGATGGGAAGAACCCAGAGTCAGCCTGAGCCCCGGACAAGCTGTTGCCCCCATTCAGGACACAACAGGATGGGCTTTGAGATCAGCCACACCGAGGCGCAGATCAGTGCCCTTTTTGTCCCAACAGGTGATGGTAGACACAGAATCCACTGGGCTCTCTTCTCAACCCTACCAGATCTTATCTGAGAGCACAGCACTGGCAGCTGTTATGGGCAAGAAGCAGATTCATTGGGTTGTGCTGCAGAATCACAAGGGGCTTGATGTGTTCTCCTAGAGACTGATCTCAGCAGGGCTTCTGCCAGTGGCTAGGACTCAAGCAGTCACAGCCTTCTGCTGATCCAGGAACAATCCCTGCTTCTGCCTTTGGCAGAGAGAGAAGCCCAGGCAAACTCCAGCCAGTCTAAGCTGCCTTCAGAGGCAGCAGGAACACCCAGAGCTCTCTCTTGCTGCCTCGGAGCAATGCCAGCACTTCTGTGACACGAAACGGAGCAGAACCCTTTGGTACAGCTATGCTGACACGTGCACACAACACACTGTCCCTCAGATAAGAAAGATACCAGACGTACTCTGCTGCTCCAGGGAGTCACCCGCCATCTCCTGTTGCTGAGCAGCAGCTGGGTCAGCACGGGAGGTGAACCAAGGGCTCAGGCTCCACTTCTTCAGCTGGGGAGCAAAGGCTCCTTGGAACGGCACTGCTGCTTCAGCAGCAGCTTCAGTGTCAGAGTTGGTGTAGATCTGAGACAAGAAATGAGTTGATGTCAGGAAGGTGTGGCAGAGATTGCCCTGAAATGCCAGAGAGATTGCCATTTGAAATGCAAGCCCTTAGGAAGCTGCTGTCAGCCACATGCAGAGCTCCACAACTGGATTGCTTTGGATGTCCACTTGTGAAACCAAATGGTCAAAACCAAAGGCTGGTTTTACTCGAGTTCATAGCCAGTTTCTTGTTCTAAAGGATGACTGCAGCAAAGACTGCTCCACTTCCTCCGAAAGACTCCTTTCCCCCTCCTAGGTCTGCAGATACATTTGCAGCTCCTCATTCTAATGTTCTACCTCCTGCCATGAAATTCTCTTTTTCTGCACCTTCCTCGGGACGACCTTATCCTGCATCATCTCTGGATGGTTCAGTGCCTGGGCCTTATGCCAGCCTCGGGGCTCTTGGTTGCCCGTCATTTGCTGGAATTCTCTGCAGGCTGCCAGGAAGGATGGCGACACTTCCACCTCAAGTCAAACAGAACAAAGCAGTCAGAGACTACAGCTTGTCCCTGTCAGCCAGGAGTCATCGACTGTGAAGAAAGTAAAGAAAAGGACAGGAGCATTCACGAGGGATACAGACAGCTTGTAGCTTGAATTCCAAATCTATGTGAGTGACCATGTTCACCTGCAAAAACACCTCAAGAAACAAGGCCACCTGGAAGAAGTCAGCAGGAGTTCATTCAGATGACTGCTGGCTAAATGGCCAGAGGAGTAATGCCACTGTCTAGAGCATCAGCTGAGATCCAGCAGAGCAGGAAGTGTCCTTGAGAGCAGCTCTGACAGAGGCCTCATCAGGATGGCACTCAGAGGCATCACCCACCCCCTGCTGCTCTGCACTGGAAAGGCAAAGAGGGCAGAAACCACCCCTTGGGTGACTGCACTGCCTATTGCTATTTCACTCGCTTGCTTTTCTAGAGCCTTTTGCTCCTGAAGGAGGCAATTCATTTTCTCTTTGATGATTTTAATGTTTTCGTCTAGCCTCTTCTTCCTTACCTTGATCCTAGCCTCAGTTTCCTGCAGCTGTGCCTCCAGCTGTTTGTCAATTTTCTGTAAACAACAATGGAAAGGACTCTCTTTCATGAGTGGAGTGGCTGCCATTCCTTCATTCACCTGTTTTTGTTGATTGCCCCTCTGCATAGGGAGATTCTTCTCCTCTTGGATGTCTTCATTCCTCCTCTTCGCTGCCATGATGGCACTCTGAGCTTCAGGCAGCTCTGCTTGTGGCTCTGCCTTGATGTTCTGTACACACAAAAGCAGAGCAAGTGACTGAGAGCTGCCATCAGGCTCAGCTTTTCCCTCTTTTAGCCTCAAAATCACATTTATTCAGCCCCTTCTTTCTGCTTCCCTACCCAGCTCTGCTTCCACTGTAACCATCCTGTCCTGGTGCTGATATCTGTAGATTCCAAGGCTCTGTGCTTCCAGTGCCTGTGGGACTCCTGGCCTCCTCAGTCCCAGGAGCTCTGGTTTATGCCCCTCTCCCTGCCCTTCCCTCTGTCCCCTGGCCAGTCAGGCTCACCTGGCCATTCTCCTGTGGCTCTTCCACCTGCTGCCTGAGCTGCTCTTCCTGCCCTCGGGCAGGGAACAGCTCTCCCTGAGTCTGGCATGGCATCTCAGATAAGGCAGTGTGCTCCTGCTCTTTCTCTAGAAGCACCTGCACAGAAAGCAAGAGAAGATGGGTTTCAACTTCCCATACGCCCTTTGTGGGCCGAGACTCACAGACTGCTGGGCTCACACGTTCCCAAAGCACTGTGCTGCTGCTCTCCTGGGTCGTTCTCTGCCCAAGGGGAGGCACAGATTCCAAAGTGACCCTGGCCCTACAATCAGGGGCCATCTGGGACTGAAGCTCCAACAACCTCTCAGCCAGCTGACAGGGAAGGGGTGGCATTTCTCAAGGGTCTGGTGAGGGCCTCCTTCTGCTTCTGCCATGTCCTGTTTGCCTTTCAGTAGCGACTGACACCCCACCCTGTCCCACAGCTCCATCCTGGCTCTGCAGGGGCTTCCTGGGTGAGCTCACTCCTTGTGAGAGACACTTCTGGAGTTCACCTTCTCTTCAGGCCTGCACCAGCATTCCTCCTTCCTGACATCTACACTCTTGTTAGAAAACCGGGTCATCCAGGAGATGAGGATGCATGCAAAGATCTCTGATGGAAGTCAGAGAACCTCTATGGCCATCTCAGTATATGGAGGAGGACCAAGGTGTTTCTTCTGCCTCTTTTGTCAAGTGAGAATTCTGACCAGCAGTAACAGAGTTTCTCATAAGGCCCCATTAACGAATGCACTTACACAGCCCTGGGGATGCCAGTGAAGGAAACCATGTGTCATGTAATGCGTGTATGAGCAAAGTCACCAGACCCCAGCTACAGCATGGGATAGTTCCACTCCCTTAGGACATGCAAAAATTTAAAGGACAAATGAAGGCTTCAGGTCAGAAAAGGCTGGAGCAGGAAAACATGAGGGGAAAAAACAACCATCTCTGGAGGGGGAAACATCTCTGCCTGCTCATGATCAGTCAGTGGAACTTGTCTCTACTGCTCTCCTGAAGGGATGCCTTTAGGTGAGCTTGGCATCTTCCACTGCTTTGGAGCAGAGCCAGGAAGATTCAAATAGACAGATAGACAGATCTCACTCTTATAATCTCTCTTTACTGTGCTGTGGTATTTACATTTTTTGAACAAAGAGAGATATAATTCTCTCTCCTAGGTTTTTTTAAGGGAAGGTAATGAGAAACTTAGAGAAGAAGAGAAAACAATTATTATCTCTACTTGCTGTTCTAGTTGTTTAGTACATGTAGAATGTGTTCTAGTGATTGTTTACTGAAAGTGATTTGTTAATTGGATTTTAGTGATAGTTGTTTAGCTTGATTAGCTAATTAGATAAAAGTTGTGTTCTGACTGTCTGGAGACAGTCACCAGTTTTTCTTTAGTAGCTTTTTAGTATAGTATCTCTATAGTAGAGTTTTAATATAGTACTAGTGTAATATACCACAGCTTAAGAAAGCATTTGTTTAACCTTCTAAATCATAGAGCCAAAGCACATTATTCCCTATGGGGGGGTCACCCTGAATCAATACTGTTTCTGTCGCTACACACATCAGCACTCGGTAGCAGTGCCCCGATCCGCAGCCGTCCTGAACTTGCTCTCCTGTTGCTTCAGTAACCCACTCTCTTGGGGAATCTGGAGTGTGTGGGTCCTTATGGAATGCAGTCAGACCCAGAGCATTGCACTGGGAGCTGCACTCTTCGTGCATCTGTGCTCGGGCAAGTTCTTCTCTTGGACTCGACCACACTGATGGGGCTAAAGTGGCTGGAGTCAGAAATGCAGCCCAGCCCCCCCAGCTCCTCTAATCCCTGAGCACCAGCTGGAAAGCAAGGGCATTGATTTCCTGCTCAATTCCCAAACACAACACACACTGATGCCCTGGGCTGCCAAAAGACACGGGAGCCGTTAACCTGAAAGTGATGTGTTTCTGCCAGTGCTGGAAAAGGGCAGGAAAGATTGAGAAAAAGCTCCCTTGCTCCCTGGAGAAGGAGAAATTACACAAGGCTTCTCCTTCTAGCAAACAAACAAACAAATAAACAAACAAAATAAGAAAGTGTTACCCACTCCAGTGTCTAAAGCACTTGGATGCAGTGAAGGGATGTTTGGCAGGGAAACAGCCCTTGTGCTGAGCATTGGCTCTATGGATCTAAGGCAGGGATCTATGGCAGTCTGCCTGAAGGTCCCTCATGAGCCCCCATTGTCCAGGCTAAAGCTCCCTCAGCACCTCCTCCCTGGCCTTGTGCTGCCCCCCCTTGCCCAGCTCCCCTGTCCTTCTGTGCACACGCTGCAGCCCCTCCATGACTTTCTGCTTCCCAGGGCCCACAGCTGCACACAGCACTCCAGCTCTGGCTGCACTGCCCAGCACAGGCCACGCTCACTGCCCTGCTCCTGCTGCCCCACTGCTGCTGGCACAGCCACCGTGCCCTTGGCCTTCTTGGCCCCCTGGCCACACGCTGCCTCATCTTCAGCTGCTCACGGCCGCCAGCCCTGCGTCCTTTGGGCCCACACAGCTCCCCAGCCACAAAGGTGCCTATTGCACTTCAGATACTGCAGGCACCATTGCAAGGTGTACACCCTGGTTTTAGCATTACAGGACAGCAGTCAAGGACTTGCAGCTTTGTTCCCATTCTAGGCTCCAATGCAGTTTCCAAAGCAAACTACACCACAGAAGGTATCAAAAGACACATGCAGTGTCTGGTTTTTGCCTCAGAAGAAAGTTTCAGAACTACTCCCTTTATTTTTTTTGCCACGCTAGACAAGAATGGTCCCCCACAGCTTCATGCACAACACAGTCATCTCCTTGCAGCTTATCAAAGACCAAGAAACAGACTCAGAGCACCTATCTGCTCTGCTACTAGCTGCTCTGCCTGAAGGTGCAAAAGAGCAACCTGGCAACAAAGGCACCAAAATCCCTGACTTCAAGCAGCAACTCTACATCCCCAGTGTGTCTCTGAAATACTCCCAAGTAAGCACACCCAAGAAGTTTGTGGGGACAAAGCACCACCAAGAGCTTTTGTGGTCAGATCAACATTTTTTAGTGCCTGCAGCCACTTGGCCAGTCTGTGCAGGGGGACAGGTCTCTCAACACCACAGTGTCCCCTGTGTATCCAACAAGGCTGAGCATAGTGTCTGTGACATGCTCCCTGCTCTGGGAACAGGGAGCCTTTGTGCTTCAGGCTGGCCCCTATCAAAATGCCAGGAAGCTGGTGCCTAAACATGACAGACCAAAGCCCATTGTCCAGCTGTCACAGGCTGGGGGCAATCACCAGGCCCTGGCAGGACTCCAGCACTCAGCATCCTCAGCCAGCAACAGCAAGTGCTGGCTGGTCAGAAACTTGCAGCTCTGCCCTGCTCTAAAGACAGCAGCACACACAGCTGGCACTTACTGGCTCAGAATGTTCAGGCTGTGGTGTGAGCACAGCTGGAGGCTGGCGCTCATCCACCTCATTTGCCTCCTCTTCAGCCTCCTCTCCATGAGCAGAGGGAGCCAGAGGAGAGACTGCTGTTGGTTCTGGGATCTGTGGACAGACAGCAGTGTGAGGGACAGAAAGTTACCTATCATTGATAACCTTATTTCTATTCAGCACTTTATTCTATTCAGCTCTATTTCTACAACCAGCTCTGCTAAGGACAAATCAGAAACTTTGGTAACAATGGGATTCTAAGTCACTGCTTCTAAATTTAAATGGGCTAATTCAACAGAATTGCTAATAGTTCTGAATTAGACATTACGCCCTGGCTACTATCAAGAAGCAACATTCTCCCTGCAAAATGAGCTTTTCATTCCTTGAAAGTTCTGAAATGGAAAATGAGGAAATAGCCAGCGATGCCTTTGTTATTGCTGCTGCAGACATGGAAATGGATTTTCTTTCAGCCTACCCAGCTGGCCCTCTACACTCTAGTGCCACAGACCAAGCTCACAGCTTGCTCTACCATTCCTAAGCACCAGGAACATGAAATGTTCCTTTCTCACTCACCTCAGGATCAGCACCTCTGAATACACGCTTCAGGTGACCTGGAGTGGGCAAGGGAAAATGGACAAGTGCTGTGAGAAAACTGCCTGGGCTGTGAATCCAACAGAAGAGGTCAACCTAAACAGAGAGTATTTTTCTTTATCAACATCCCTCCACATGACATAGTTCTTTCACACAGCCAGCAAGAGATCAGGACAATAATCTTGGTTGTGCCTACACTTTGGCCTGTCTAGTCAGTAAATGAATACAAACATGATCAAGAAAATGCAAATTGTTCTTCAACACTCAATGCTTCTGTTCTGTCCAACAGATAAAGCAGCTTTTGTTCTCTTGTCTTTCAGGTACTTTTTTCAAAAAAGAAGTTGCATGCACTAATTCCCATTAAGTTGCTGAAAACAGTCACCCAGAAAAGCTTGCCCCAAATCCCCCTGAGCTCTGGCAGTTCT
The DNA here is from genome assembly GCF_028551555.1 of Melozone crissalis. NCBI lineage: Eukaryota > Metazoa > Chordata > Aves > Passeriformes > Passerellidae > Melozone > Melozone crissalis. Next base: position 7,278,846 of record NW_026535824.1, read on the forward strand.
ATTGTGAAACAGCACAGCAGCAGCTCCAGGCTCAGGAGCAGACACTCACTGCTTTGGCAGTTGCACTTCACTGCAAAGGGAATCTCTCTTTTAGCACTCAGTCAAGGGTCAAAACGGACAGTCAAATCCTTTCATTACAAAATTTAGAATAAAAGAAGCTTTCCCTGCGTTCTGGGGAGACCTACAAAGTCCTCAGAAGGCCTTCTGAGAAGGCTCCCAGTCTGCATTTTGGAAGTTGTCCTGCTTGTCCCAGAAACCTGAGGAAATGACAGACTCTGCTGCCACAGACTCTCCTGTGGAGGGAACAGAAGCCCTGCAGGTTCCCCTGCAAATGCTGCCCCTGTGGCTACAGACACCCCCTTTTAGCTGAACCTCTTGACAGGAGCTTTACCAAACCAGTGGCATCCTAATGCTCTTTCTCTTTCAAAATCAGAAACTCAGCCACCAAGAAAGAGCAGGAAGACATGCAAGAGTCAGGTTAGGTTACACCCTAACCTAAGTAGAATGGAAACCTCTACTTACGGGTGAAGTGTGTTACGTAATACATGGAGAAAGAAATGCCATACACAGCAAAAGCTGCCTTGGCCAGATGGTGAAACATTGTCCTTTTTGAAAGTTAGGTAAATATAGAAAAAACAAGGGTCTTGTCAGTGGGAAGCTACCCACTGACAAATTCCCCAACCAGGAGGGTTCTCCTGATGTGAGCAAGCACTAGGTCTCCTCTGAAACTCAGGCCTTCCATGCACCAAGGCAACCTTCTGATGTCACCACAACAATGTGGCAACCATGCCCTGACATCACAAAGCAAACGCTCCATGTTGGTCTGTGAATTTATGCACAGCAATAACCAACCTCCCCTACAGCAAACACAAAGGAGCCTGGGAAGTTCTCATCTGTCACCAAGCAGCACAAAAGCCCCTCATGGGCCAAACCCTGTTGTTCAGGGGATCCAAGAGGAACTCCAAGAGTGCCCTAAGCACCTACAGCCTGTACCCCAGCTGAGCACTCAGATGGGCCTCAAGCAAAGGAAACCAGACCAAGAAAATGGCACACAGCATTGCCTATGTGAGAAATGACTCTCACTTTTAAAATTTTAAAGGTTTATTAAACCTTAACAAAGGACTGAAAAGGGAAAAATTGCAGCATTGGGAGTCTCTGTGACTAGCAGCCATGTGCTCACCCACAAAAAGGATGCTCTGCCTTTTATACCCTTAGCCCCTCTAAAAGTTTTGTCAGTCAACTCTTTCTCTGCTGCCCATTGGTGGAGATTACTTTCTTGCATCTTGACTGGGGGTCAGGTGTTGTTACACCCTGCCTGCTGGTCACAAGCCAGCCCTCCCCAAATGCCCTGACTACCAAGGCTGTTACAAGGGGGATGGGAAAGAGGACTATGGGAGGATATATTACAATACCATCACTACACATTTGAACATCCACATAACAGCTACTTCTTAATTGTCAGAGCCAACCATTGCATTAATCGTCTAGAGCACACAGAGCCAGGAGAGGGGCCACTGTTGGCATCACAGCTGAAATGCTTCCCAACAAATCTCCCCACATATTTGCACCTTTATTGGACATACCCAGGGCTCTGGTGCATGTACATCTCTGCCTTTCTTCCCCTGTGGCAGCAGTCGAACTGGCAGCATCTGCCCGCCAGCAGCAGCTGCTCCAAGCTGGGAACGCCGCTGGTGGTGCTGATTTCCAGAGGCTTCTGTGTGCCAGGGGAAGCCAAGGCAGGAGAGGGTTGAACGGTGCTGGCGCTGCTGCTGCTCTGTGCCAGAGAGCCCCGGCTGGGCAGGGCACAGTGCCCACTGCGCTGCGGGCTCCTTCTCCTGCCACAGCTGGGCACATCTGGCAACAAGGCATGACAACTTGTGGGCAAGCCAAGGGGTTTCTGGGGCTGCACTGCTCTGCACACACCCAGCACATCTGCAGCACAGAATTTTAACCCTCAAACAGGTAAACCAAAGGGAAACAGCTGGAAAGATTTAATTTTCACCATTCTTACCTGCTCAACAGAAGTCTTCAAAATGAACGTTACCAAGCAGGGCCCAATCCCTGCTGCCAGGTCAGGGTTAGAAAAGAGGCAATCCTTGATCTCAGTATTGGGTGTGTGGGGAGTCACTTCCCCAACACGTGCACACCCAGCAATCTCAGTTACTAGTTTGTATCCATGGATCTAAGACATATTCAATACTTTGCTGAAACTCACAGGCTAAATATTCCCCCAAATTATTTGATTTACTCATTGATACCTTTTGACTTATTGATACTTAAATCACTTCTCCGAATTTACTGACATGAGAATAGGAGTGTCCTTTAGTCCCTGCCTGTCTTTGACACAGGTTCAGGAGGAGACCCATGCACAAAATAACCCAGGACAAAACTGGGATTGCAAAGCAAATTCATTCTATTTGTTGCAGTAGCAAATCATACATACCAAGCCCTGGATTCCTAAAAATCTGCTGAGCAGGAGAAGGAGGTGGAGCGTGGTGCTTGGCAGCAGGGGCAGGTAGGCAGTGCACTTTCAGAACACCCCCTGGATCAAAACGCTGTGCATCTCATCCTTCTCACCCTTCCAGCTCAGAACCAGGCCTTGTATCTCCTGCTCAGGAGTGGAATTTCCCAGTTACAGCATCGGCTCACACATGGCTGGTGTGTGAGATGAGGCCAATGAATCCAGGATTTAAAAGAACTGAAAGAGTTAAAATTTTAGCAAGATTTAGTTAGGCAGAAAGAGTATAGCAAGAAGAGTAGCAATAATAAGGGATAGTTAATTTTTAGCAGATAAGGTAGTTAAGGCTAGAGTAATATATCACTTGCCTGTCTTTACTATGTTTAAAGAAGCGGGATGGGATGCGGATTTCTTTGTGACAAAGAAGAGGACCGTAGCCTGCACCTGGGCCCCGAAATTTCAGCTTTAGCCAAGGGGTGCGAAAGCCTGCCAACAGGTCATAAGGAAAGAGGTCAAATTGAGGAAGACGTCTTGGCTTCATCAGAAGGAGACCATTCCCCACTTTAAAACCCACCAACTCATGTGATGTGAAAGAATCCGCAAATGTGAAGGAACTTTGGACTCAGTTATAATACATTTTAATACAAAGGGGGTAGGTGGGGTTACCTAATTAATATGTATTAGTCGTTTTGGGAATTATATGAATATGTAGGACTTTTTTAGATAAGTAGAGCGGCAGTGATTCTTCACACGTCTTTAAGAGACAACTCCTCGTGTGCCTGGCGCTGTAATAAACACACCACCTTCTACCTTTAACTGTGGTGAGTTCTATTCCACACCTCATTTGGTGACCGCAGCAGGAACGCTTCTCTGCTCCAGCGAGAACAACCTGGCTCTGGACATCTCTGGGCGCTGCCAGGACATTCCTTTCCTGGAGGCACCTCCGCTCTCAGCTGTTCCTCGAGGGGGACAGACAAGACTGCTGGGACTGTGGAGAAAGGGAAAGTTTAACTCTGTATAAAGTAACCCGTAAGGTGTATGCAGGGGAAGGGCTGTTCACAAGTCACACAGAGACGTCCTGTGCACAATGTACGCCTGTGCAGTTTGGGTTTGGGTCTGGCTGCTGGCAGAAAGGATTTGCTGTGTCAATAAGGACCTGCTAGCAATTGTGGGGATGGATTGAGCAAATCCTGTTTTATTGCTGCCATTTTTCCTGTGTGTTGTAATTGTGCTTCCGTTTTCAGTGTGTGAATGCTTGAGGAAGATGATGTGTGTGGATGCTGATGTGGTGGATGGTGTGTGTTGTGTTGAGAAAAGTGAGCACTCTGTCCCCTCATAAAGAGATGCTCCTTTCCCGGTGAGACTGTGTGTGTGGACTTTCTAATTGCAGAGGTTGGTGCTCCCTGTGACACCTGGTGCTCGGGTATACAGGGGGGTTGAGTGGTTTTTCTCCCACATTGTGGTCATTTGGGACTGCACGGTTGTGTTTGGGGAGATTTTAGGATTTTGTTTGCAACAAGTGCAGCAATTTATGCAGAAAACTTCAGTGTGGTGATTTATTATGTTAAACTAAGGTAGTTCCTTTCTACCACCCCCCTCCCCGAGGGTTTAAAGTCTCCTGCCATGAGGTGGACGCTCTCTATCCTCCTCTGGACATCTTCTTTCCTCTCCTGGACACTCCCTTTCTCTCCTGGAGTTGTTCTCCATTAAAGCTGTGGGACTTTGGTCCCGGGAAGAGAGAGCGCCTCTTGTCTTTTGCTTTTGTCCTTGTCAGTGTCACTGGGCCCAGAGCTCGCCAAACTGATCCCCCACGAGATGAAAACTGACAAATGGCCCCATATACACAGCTCAAAAATTGGTCACATTTTTGATGGACTGGGGTGTTTGCCACACTTTTGAAATTCCCTATTCCCACACAGGTCAGGCAATTGTTGAAAGGACGCACCACACTCTAAACTCATTCTAGATCAACAAAAGGGGGAGTGGCTCAAGCAACATCCCAGATGAGGTTGAGCAAAGCTTTAGATGTCTTTATGTTTTTAATAGCTCATTTGCAGGAACTATTCCTCCAATTTTTAGGCACTTTTCAAACAGCACACAGGAAAAATTGAAAGAAAATCCTTCTGTTTTGATCAGAAACCTTGAGTTAGGACAAATTGAAGGACCATTTTCACTAATCACTTGGGGCAAAGGGTATGCTTGTATTTGCAAAGGTGTCGGACCTATGTGGGTCCCCGCGAAGGGCGTGAAACCGTCTCATACACAAGAGCGCAGCGACAATTCCACCAGCAGGGAAATGAGCACGCAGACGTGAGCCACATGGAGAAGCGACGGTTCATGCCAGACGATCCTGTTCAACCTGTGAAAGCTACAAATCTTGAGTTTGATGTTGATTTTTGGACTGTGAAAATGGTTTGCATCATAGAGCTCTTTCAGCAAAAGCGTGGTGTCCATTGTGTTCAAAAGAATTCTACGATATCCAAATTTGTAAAAATTGAAGGTTAGAGGGACAGTGTAGTGCCCTATAGTTGGCCAGTCCCTGAACAAGTGCTAAAAGATTTGCTTGAGAACTGAAATAGATGGGCAAGCTTCATCCTAAAAACAGCTGAAAATGAACATGGAGTTTGATCAAATGACAGACTGGCACTTGTTGGTTTTGCTTGCTTGCTTTTGCTGTGCATATATGCCTGTAGATCAACCAAAAATGAATGTTTGCCTTGCTTTAGCCAAGTCAGCAGGCTCAGACACCACGTGTTTGACCAATTTGAATCCAGATTTTGTGACCCGTTTGGTCGGTGTGCCTGTGCCAGCCAAGGAGTAGCCAATACCCAATCGTGACAAATATTGGTGTGAGGCTGCCAACGAGACCAATCCCATAACCAGCTGGCATCACCGGGCCCCTGATCTTCTTAAAGCACCTTCTGAACCTCAAGAATTGGAATTCTTGGTTCATTGGTGATGGAATTTTGTGCTGAGTTTCAGTACCAGGGAGATCCACAGTTAAATGTTACTCCCCATCATCCTGAGGACAGATACTCAAGTTTGTGGTGCAATTGTACTACCCCAGTGCCCCCTAAGGGTGAAACTGCTGACGAGTAGATGACCTAGATGAGTCCCCATGACAATTAGCAACAGAATATTGGCTCATTTGTGGAGATAGAGCCTGGCAGGACATTCCCTCAAAAATTAAATGTGGCCCATGTAGCATCAGACAACTCACTGTGAGAGCACCTAGTGTTAAAAAAGCCATCAAGAGAAAACACAGAGAAAAAAGATTTGCCCATCATTATAAAGAAAACTGTAATAGCAATTTCAGACCCTAGGGCCCTGCAAAATGAGGTACATCGAATTTATTTCTACATGAACTTGCCTCGGGCGAGGCATTGAAACCATTACACCGACTGCAGTGTTGGCTGAAGAAAGAAGACAGTGCTACTTCCATTGCAATTAGTGACATGATGACTGATGTTAGTGCTGTCAGACATCCAACCTTACAGAACAGAGCAGCAATTGATTTCCTTAGCAGCCATTCCATGTGTTCAGTGTCACCCCCATGTTCAACACTGTCACTGTCAGCTTTGACAGCTTTTGGACTGTGTTTGAGAAGTCAAATTTTTCTGACTGTTGAAGGGCTTTGGGGCCCAGAGTTCTTGTTAGGAACAAGGGATTAAGTGTGTGAGCCATGGAGTTGTTGGACCAGGTGTTTTGTGTAAGTGGCGAGAAGGGTTTCTTCCTTTCTGTTTCTCTTTCAAGGGGAATATTAATGTTGCCCCTGAATCCTCAGGAGGGGAGCCTGTGGACTGAGCTGCAGCAGGGGGAGCTTTGCATGGCACCGAGAGCTGTGGGAACAATTCCCAGGAGCCCGAGGAGCTTGGTAAGGACAGAGCCCACACTGGTTTAGAGAGGGGTGAGATGCTGCTCTGAGCCTGCCTCTGGCAGTGAGGGAGATGAGAAGGGTTGAGTTCCTGTCTGCAGGCTTGGTGCTTCCTGGTGCCTTTAGTTCAAATGCTGCACTGGCAGAACCTGCCTGAGCCCTGCCCTCCACGCTTCTCCAGAGGCTCTGGCACTGAGTCCTCTGTGGGAATCCACAAAATCAGAGGGTTTTGGGAAAGCTGCAAAAAGCAGGTCTCAGATACAGTAGAACTGTGATTACAGCTAAGCAGCAGCCATGAGATAGGTCAGCAGAAAAATTATTTAACCTGTAGAAAAGCAAGGAAAAATAGAACAATGGTCTGTGTATTAATGCTGGTCTAGAAAACCTCTCTAAGCTACAGAAAAGTTTATCTAGCAAGATATTGGGAAGGTTGAAGCTTAATAATGGAGCTCAGTGCATTGTGTTTTAAGGCTTCCAAGTAGGTATTGTATTCGAAATAAGCAAGCATTGTTTTAACCAAAGGTACCTGTGCTTAAAGTGATTGGATAGAACTACTGTCAATAAACTTTTGCGTTGTGTGATTGGTCAAAAAACTTATAAAGTAAGTTGTAACATTAATTTCTTTGTCTGCTGCCTGGGATGTGAGCTGCTGGCACCTTCCCATGGTCATAACCATGTAATGAGACTGATGCTGGAGAACAAACAGCTCGAGGCGCGTTCCTCAGCAGTCCCGGCCCGTTCGTGATTTCTACACAGCCCCCTGCCAGTGTCAAAGGGCATGGCTTGATTTGCAGGGCAGACAGTCTTAAACATCTGCAATATCCTATCAGAGTCCTAGTTTGGCTTCATTCAAAGAAAGAGGAGAGTGCACCTAACACTGACCACTTGTTAGGCAATATCTTCCACCTTGCCCTTGTACCCCTACAGAGAGGCTGTCTGCAAAATGCCCAGAACACCATCCAAATCTGCAGCAAGTACAGGAAAATCAGGCAGAGAATCTTTCTGTTTTCAAGGTCCCCCTTCCTAGGCAACTTGACCCTTTCTACCCAATTCTCATTTGAGATCTACCCATGACAGAGCACTGCAGGAAAACATTTTAAAGGGTCATTAACCAGGACCTGCTTGGAAAGCAAGGGCAGAAACTCTTTCCCTCCCTGATAGGATGCGGGCCGACTGCTGCTCTGAAGATGTGCAGCTGCTCCTCTCTGGAGAGGCCATGGAAGGGCTGTGATGGTCTACGGGAACCAGAGTAACGATGAGCTCAGGTTGGCATTTAAGCTTCATGGGAACAAGCAGAATGAAGAGCTCACAGTGGAGATGAAATTTGCCTGTGCCTGGCTCCTCCAATGAAACCCCAAGAAGTCCAGATGAAGCAAACACCTTCTCCCAAGAAGCTAGGAAAACCTCAGAGTCCTGAGCACCTGCACTTAGCCTGGAAGGGCCTGGAGGCAGCTCTAAATGCTCAGGTGAGGCAGCACTGAGGTCCTGGTATGAGAGCGCTGTGTAGCAGTGAGGGAAGGAAAAGGGAAGCAAAGGGAAGGCTGGGTCACTATTGGTCTTTGGGTGTGTTTCCCTTGGCAGCAACTGTACTGTCAGGGAAAACAAAAGCTCCCTGAATGGTTAAAACTGAAAATCAGGGACAAAGACTCTCTAACTAGTCAAAGTTACAAAGTGGTGTGTTCATTATGCCGGCGGGCGGCACAGGGGAGGGTCATTCCCGAAATGCGTGACCGCTGGCCGGGCTCGTCTCGGCACAGCACAGCACAGCAGGATCCCGCAGGACAGGGAAGGGCAAGGCAGGCAGGGAAGGGCAGGGCAGGGCACTGGGAGCAGTGACAGGCTCTGTCCCCACACTGCATCCCATGCCTGGGTAACCATCGGGGACAGAGAGGAAGGACATTGCTCTGTCTTGGCTGCGGAAAGGATGAAAAGGGGGAGTTAGAAAACATTAATTTGGACTCCTTTTCAGCAGACTAGCTGGTTTTATCTCACCATGTCTGCCTGTCTTTGGCAGAGTTGGCACATTGCTCATGAATTGGAGTCAGCTACGGCAGCAGGAATGGGAAGCAATTTTGTCAGCATTGATATCAAAGCCAAAGTGCTGCCCCATGGATGGATGCGGCTTTCTTCAGGGGATTTCGGGCCTAGAGTTGTAGCAAACTCACACTGGTGTCTTCCCAAGCAGCGTTGCCTTTTTCTTTCCTCAGGAGTCACCTCTTCTTTTTCTTCCCCCCAGTCTCGGGAGAGTTCCCATGCTAATGTCTCCTGCAGCCAACTCCTGTCACTGTAGACTGACAAAGGAGATCTTGCAGTGGGGAGAGACTCCCTAGAGCTGCTGTGGAGAGCTGAAGGGGGAAGCTTTGTCCCTTAGTCTCGAAGTGTTGTTGGGGAGCTGCTTGTGCTCTGGGGGGCGGACACCAATGATGTTTATCCAAGCCTTGCAGGTTCATTCCTGAGCTTGCTGACACACCACAGAGACTTTGGGGTTGTCGTATTGGCAAACAAATTTCAGTCTGGGCACTTCTTGAAATGCTTCAATTATTCTTTTTTTGCTTTTCTGCAGAAATGTTGTCATCATCTATTCCTTCAAGAGAATCTTTTCCTACTTTTTGGGGAATTCCTTTTGCTGCCCTCCCAGACCAGGCCAATTCCCAGGGCTCCTTCCCAAAGTGAGGTGCAGCCCATGGCCTCCACTCTCCAGCTGGAACAGAAGGAAGCACGGAGTTTGCGGTTGTGGGAGAGGAGCTTCTCTTTCCTGCCTGCTTTCCCTTTGGGACAGATTGGTGTGTGCTCATTTGATAAAGGCAGGTTTAAACTCTGAAGCAGTTGTGTTTCAAACTGCTCCCTTCTCCAGCTCTTCTGTGGGTATCCTTGGACAAAAGGCTTTTTGGTGGGAGCTCTCTGTGGCAGGTTAAGGAAGGAGGTTGATATTTCAGGGTTGTGACTGCTCAAAGCAGCTGGTTTCTGGAGGTGTCCAGAGCTGGGAGTGGCTCCTTTTCTCTCCTGCCTGCAGAAAAGGAAGTTGCAAAGTGGGAATTTCATTTGTGGAGATGGCCACCAGGGGTGTTTGCCAAGAGATGGGCTGGCAGAGAGGCAGGTCTCGTGCTAAACTGGCTGTGTGTTTGTTTTGATGGTGGAGAGGGTCAGAGATGCAGACACACCAGCTGAAGGAACAGTGTGATTTACTGTAATGCCAAAATGTAAAAGAGTCAGGAAAGGATAAGCTAAGCAATGCACCTCAGCATTATTACAAAAGGGTGCCTCTGGTGATTAAGGAAGATCCATCACCAGGTACCCCAATGGTTTCCCCTTCATTCAGAGCTGCACATCAGCTGGGGGAAGCTGTCCCAGCCCAGCCCTGCAGAGCCACGGCCGGGAACCGGGAAATGCTGCGGTGCCTCCACCTTTGGCGGCCACGAGGCTCCCGAGAGCGCCGTGAGAGTAGCCCGGCTCCGACAGTGCTGGACGAGCAATGTGCCAGAGCTTCTGCTGGGGGCACAGCTGGTGTCATTCTCCTCTTGGTTTTCTCCCCGAGCCTGCCCAGGGCTCAAGGAGGAACCAAGGCCAGGTGTGGCCTTGTCCATTTTCCTCATGCAGAAAGGTGAAGACGTGTTTCACCAGTGGATGGATGCAACAATCCTTTTGATAATAACACTTGGTTAAGGAGCAGGTACATAGAACTTTGGGTTGGGAAGGTCATCTAGAGGGCAGCTTTGGCTCAGGTCCTGTTGTTGAGGCTTCAGTCAGGGTCTGTAGTTCAGGCCTTGGTCCTTCAGTATTTTGTGGTGCAAATCACACCTGTGCAGAGCTGCAAACAACCAGGTCTATCATTAGCACATTTGAGACAGGGAACAGCATTAGCCCTGCAAGGCCAGGCTGGGGCCAAGAGCAGAAGGCCAGCACCCTGCTTTTGCCCCCAGGCAGCCCTGCAGAGCAAGCAGCCCCTCCTGCCCAGGGGCTGAGGTGCCCGAAGCTGCCTCCCCGCTGTGCAGCTCTGCAGAGCCCGCGGGGCGCAGGGTCCTGGGCAGCCAGGGCAGCCCGGCTGCCTTGGGGCACAAGGAGTGCCCCAGAGAGAAGCTGCTGCCCTTTGCTTTGGAACTGCTCCTCAGAGTCTTGTCAATAATCCACAGTGTCTGATGTGTTTTCCTTTCCTCTCCCAAGTTTAACACAGCTTTTTGAGAAAATTGACTGATGTAGCTGCTGCTGGTGGTGGTGATAGTACTTTTGTCTGCAGGTGAGGGCAGGTGATTTGGACCAAGGACGGAGTCCATTCTTAACACCCCAGCTTTGCCAAGTCAAGAAAACCATTCACAATTGGGCTACCAGTGCTCAGCAGTTTTCCTAGGTTTTGGAAAGCTACCACCTTAAGAAACCCAACAGATTTCCTCCAGGAGGATACCAGCATTAGCATGATGCCAAAGTTTTCCACCCCTTTTCTGTGTCGTTTTTAGAGTTCCGCAGTGCCCAGCAGGAATGAAATGACCTGTGATAATGTGGTTTGAAAGCTCTGTGTTGTTCGTTGCCACATGAGAGTTCATGACAAGCTGGACACCCCACTCGTGGCTCTGTTGAGTTAAATTCATCCCAATTCTGTGCAAACAGCAGCCCCGAGATGCTGAAAAGAGCAGGCACAGTGGGTGGGTGTGCATGCACGCACCCGGGGGCTGACTGCTGTGTGGGCAGATGGTTTTGCACTGTTGTAAATCTTCACTCTCCCAAGCTGAAAGGCTATTTCAAATATGTATCTTAAATGAAAATATATATCAAAAAATAAAATTGTCCAAAACTACATGTGCATTAAATTTCATGCATATTATGTATTATATATTTTTATTAATATAATATAATGTATTGTAATGTAATGTATTGTGATGTAATGTAATGTAATATAATATAATATAATATAATATAATATCATGAATATATGAGATCATTTTTGAAGCCATTGCTTGTGGGGGATATTAGATTATCTCCTAGTGTTTGTACATTTTTGCTTTCTGCTGCTGCTGATCCTAGCAGCAACTCCCTGTCAGTTCTTCCAGGTAACTTCACACAAAGGGATTCCATCATTTCAGTGTCTGTGAGAGTTTGGCACTGAAATGCCAAGTTGATTCCCAGCTCTCCAGCCTCCTTCTGGATTTTGGGGCATCTCAGCACTTGTGTCCATGGCCCTTCCTTCATTCCCAGCCTGCAGCAGTCACAGTCGCTGCTGCCTCCCCCTTGCTGCAGCTCATTTGCCAAAGTGCTGCCAAAGGCAGCAGAGCTGGCTCAGGATCCCTGCTGGCTTCTGGTCTCTGGGATGAGCTTCAGGGGGACACTTGGAGCACTTCCTAAAGAGCTGCCCGTGGGATGAGGGATTTGTCTTCCCAGGTGGCTCCTGCTTGGATTCTGTGCTCATGGAGCCCCGGAGTTTTCTCAGCAGCCTCTGCAGTGAGTTCTGAGCCAACGTGGGGCTCTGCTGCCAGCCCAAATCTGCGCTTCCCCTGCCCAGCCTGAGTGCAGGTGGGGCATGTGCTGGGCATGGCCGGAGATTTGCATGGCCAGAATCCTCCAGCATTTACATCTGCCCATGGCTTTGGGGAGCACAAATCTACACTTACTTCAGTTGAAACATTGCATTTATTGCAGATAGTTACACCCGCACTACTAATGTACAAATACACAAACATTAACTTATGTTTAAATATGAAATTTATTTTAAATTGCAACACCTGTGCTACCAATATAGAAACACAGAAATATCAATTTATGAATAAAATCTAACTTATTCTGAGAATTGTGCTATGTAAATATATACAGATATCAACTTCAGTGAAAAAAAATTATTGCAACCCTCTGCAACAACTCACTGTACACAAATATTGAAGTTACTGAATTGAAGTTTAACAATTACTACAAATGTACAGCCCATATACAAATACAGAAACAGCAATATCCCTCTGTAAAGGAACTCAGATCCAGAACTAAATAAAAAGAATTTTAGAACTATACAACTCCATACATAATAAATAGAAGTAAATACATATATAGGCATAACAATACAGAGATGTAAACATGCATTGCATATTTCATGACATATAACATGACAATATAATACAAACATAACAAACCTATAAATATTTATTGTCTATAAATACACAAATATCAATGGACCAATAAAAAAATCCATACAACCCCAGCAATAGAAATGCACAGCTACAGAGCTGTACAAGTATGTAAACAGATGAATATACACGCATCAATATAACAATATAAACACATAATATCCCTATACAAATATCAGTCAGTGTATGTAAATATCCCTATACTTGTAACTATCCAAATCTAACTACACATCCATAAACAGGGCTAGATCAGGAGGGATTGCAGCCGCCGATGTTCCCAGGCCCTCGCTCGGGCTCCTCCTCCCGAGCAGAGCAGCTCTCCTGGGCAGGGACCGCAGATGGGACATCTGGCAAGCACAGGGAACACTGAGTGAGTGTGAGGACGTTTCCCTTGGCAGCAGCTGCACTTCCATCAGGGAAGAGGAAATGTCAGAGCCTCCCCAGGAGGGTCAGAAGGAAAAGCAGCCGAGCGGGCCGGGCTGTGGTGAGCTGCTCACTTCTTTCTGGCATCCCAGTTGCTCTGAGGGAACTCCCTCATGTCACGTTATTGAACCAACCTCTGCACTTATCAAGACTGTGGCCCCCAAATCCATCAGCATTTATGTCTCCAGCTGCTTGCACCAATGACAGGGAATGTCCTCTAACGGTGCTGGGGCACAAAGTTACCTTGCACAGGTCATCTGACAGGGCCTTGTTCTTTCTCTGCTTCCTGTGTTTCTCCTTACCTTCCACTTGGAACTTTTACAGCATTTCTTTTTCTTTCCCCTTGATCAGTGCTGAAGTGCGTGTTTCTCTTCCAAGTTTCAGTTTGTTCAGTGATCCTGTCAAGCCTTTTCTCAGAAGCTTTTATCATGGAATTGAGAGTTAATTTCAGCAATTTTGGTGATTTTCTGTGAGATTTATGCGAGTGTCCTGTTCATTGGGCACCATTTAGGAAGGTACAAAAGATGAAAAGGATGTTCTGTATGTCAGTTTACTAGTGGAATATTCATGGATAGAGAGAGTGATTAGCTGAATTTTACATCTACTCCTAACCTGAAAGTGCAACAGGTAATTTGGGGAGAAATTAAAGCCCGATTTCTCCTTCTACCAGCCTGTATTCAAATGTAAAGTAAATAGAGCAGGGAGAGAATGTCAGTGTTCAGTTCCTGAAGTGCCTTATTAAGGTGTTCTTAAAGTAATGGAGATAAAATCTGGGTGGGCATTCCTAATTCCCAGCCACTCATTGTCAATTTCATTGACTCTGAAAACAGCAGAGATGTGCACATCATACCTGATCAATCCATTTGGGGATGGTTTAGGTTCAGATTCTCTGAGGCTTTAGATTTTTAGATCTCTAGACAATGCTTCCAGGAATCTCAATAGCTTTCAGAAATCTTTTTTCCTTTTTTCCTCAGTCTTTGCACTCATGTGCACCAGAGACCTTCAGTGAATGGATTCCACTCTAATCCATCTCCAAGCTGAATCTCCCAGCTGTGCTCACATTGCTGGTTCGTGTGTCTCTTCTGCACAGTGCAATTTTAAAATCTTCGTTCCTTATTATCTCTGCCCTTCCTTTTCTGTTTTAGCTTGCAAATGCATGCAGATATATCAGAAATTATACATCTAATTTCTGATGCATCAGTTCCTGTCTAGCAATTTCATTTTATCCTGTTCTGATGTTATGCTAGCCTTCTATGTTTTATTCTAAGTGGACTCCTGTTTTCTTGCATGTGGAAGTTTTACAATGCAATGCTGTCATTCACCTGCTTTCATGAAACCCTTCATTAACACTAGCACAAATAACTGTGTGATTCCCTTCTGCTTTGTAGATTTGGGAAACTCAAGACCTGCTCAGCTACAGAAAAACATACATGGTGCTTGGTAATTCCCCTAAGAGCTTAAGTTGATGGTAAACAACTGCAGCTTATTCATTTCACAGAAATTGGGAGAAAAGACATTGCAAATATTGAGGAATGTAGTGCAATATTGATGGGCATCCCTCAGTTATCCAGACAGACTGATCTCACTGGCAAAATTCCCTCTTTTCCAAAGGTTTTCATTTCCTTTGGCTGTGCTTCGTATGGCTGCAGGTCACATTTCCCTTGGTTTAAGGAAGTATCTTTGTCCCGTTCTCGGCTGTTTTTGATGGCCTGGAAAGGCTCGGGATGGCCTTGGGACAGCCCGCGCTCCAAAGGACGAAAAGAGTCTTCAGGTTTTTTCTCGGTCTTCAGTGTTTATTAGCTTTTATCGACAAGATTTTCTCCCGGCCCGACAGAGGTCCGCACAGCACGTCGGCCACAAGCACACTGAGTGCCCTCGGGGCGGTCACTTATCTTTATACCCAAAACTACCTATAAGATATTTACCTGTTTTCCCCAATACCTTTCACCCTTATTGAAAAGTGCACTTTTAGTAAGAACCAATCCCAAAGTGCCACCACCACCACAGAAGATGGAGGCCAAGAAGAAGAAGAAGGAGGACAGGACACGCCCTAATTCCTCCATCTGGTTTCTCTAGACCCCCTGTACTGAAATTCTAAAACCTGTGTTTCACACTATAATTAACCTATCCCTTCACCATTTATCCCCGTGAGATCCTCCCATCCTCATACAGGTGTCGTCTCCTGTGCAGGATCAAAGTCCAGCCACCAGACACTTCTGGCAACATTCCAGGACCTCTGAACCCCCCAAGGGTTATCCCGGTGACTCTGCACATCAGGACTGATGTGCTGAGATCCCACATATCTTGGTAGGTATTCTTGGTGTTATATCTTGCTAATTCTGCCCTTGGAGGAATTACTCAGTTCTGCAGTCCTTATTACACGCCCTTTTCTAAAAGACTTTTATACTGTTTTCCCTCTCTCTATGTTTTCACATGGGTTCAACAAGGTTTTCTTTCTAAGAATATTAATCACCATATCCCAAAAGATTATAAAATGCTTAGGTATTTTTCCCTAATTATTTACTAAAGAAAAATAATAATAATTAAAAAAACTGTATGCATGCTGGATGTAAAATACAAACAGAAATAAACTTGAGAGTTCTACCAAAAACTCTTAAGAAAAAAACCCATGTATTCTATAAAACCCAGAGTATTCATCTACAGTATACAAAAATGGGCATGTTCTAGAAGAGAAAATTTGTGCAACGGTTCTGCACATAATTATATGCTTTCAAGCTTTTTGCCCTTCAGGACCGGTGCCATTCTTTGAACTGTAATGCTCTGAGCATGTTCTGCTTACCATGGCAGCTTTCTGCCCTGGTACAGATCATCCTCCCAGCAAAGGGGGAGTGCAGCCACCACAACTCGCAGCACCTTCCCACACAGCAAGAACCTGAAGGAGAGAGATGGCTTTCACTAGCTGCTGCGGGTTCTAATAGTGCCACCTCTCAGCTGCCGAAACCCTGAATTTCTGTGTTGCGGTGTGGTAGTTTATTGAGTCAAATGTTCTGTTATATAGTGGTATGTTCAAGTGTTCCCCGAGTTATTAGAGTTAGTCTCTCCCCTCTGTTATGCCCTCCTACCCAAGTGTCCCTCCATGAATCCCCTCCCTCCTCACCAGATTTTTCCCTGTCTGTCAAGACAACCCGGCCCCTTTGCCCCACCCATCAGCCCAAACCCTACCATTTGTTCCAGAAAGTTCCCTGTCTCTCACC
Organism: Melozone crissalis; assembly: GCF_028551555.1. NCBI lineage: Eukaryota > Metazoa > Chordata > Aves > Passeriformes > Passerellidae > Melozone > Melozone crissalis. The sequence continues at coordinate 7,294,920 of NW_026535824.1, forward strand.
CTAAGATCCAATCCCTGTCCCAACGCTCTCTCCTCCCCTTCTTCTGATTTGTTATAGCCCTCAAACCATACCCCAAGAGTCACTTATTGGTTACTGTATGGTGTGCACTCCCTGTTTTGAAAGATTTTAAAAATCCGGTCACAGGGATGTTGGGGTTTTTTTCAAAATCTGTTCCCTTTGGGAATTCTCGCCTGCAGGACCTTCCCCCCCGCCTCTCCTGACGAATTTGCTGCACTTTATGCCGCAGAAGAGCCTCCTCTGCTTCCTCCACTCGGTCCTCCAGGGGTCTCTACTGCTCGGCATTTGGCCTCGAGGTTCTGGCTCAGGCAAAACCCTAACCTAGCCAGTTCCCCACTCTTGCCATTGTCCCTGGAGCATCACAGAGCTAGCCAGGGCTGCGGAGGGCAGTGACAGTGACCCATGCCCTGGCATGTCACAGCCCCCAGAGCCACACCTGCCAGGCCACAAGCCCCAGCCCTGGTCCCCACTGCCGGCCTCAGGGGCTCCTGGGCACCCTTAGCCTGAGTGCAAAGGCAGCCTCAGGAGCCCCCCAGGGCACTCTGGATGCAGGCTGCAGACACCCTAAAGCCAGCACTGAAAGGGACATGGATGGGGACTGCAGCTGGATCTTGCAGTGCTCACCAGCCCTGACTACTCTCCAAGTGAACCCAAACCTCATTTGCAGCACCTTGAGCACATTGACCCTGCTTGCCCGTCCTGGAACGTGGTGTTCCGGCATCCTACACCAGCCCTTTGCAGGGAGTGACCAGCTCCCAGCTGCTCTGCTACCCTGGCCTTACTTTCTGTTTGCCAGCAATGAACTTAACAGATACACTCCTGAGAAACCTAGCTGTGGAGGATTTTATTAAGAGTTGGTTAGCTGAGAAAGGCCATACTGACATAATGCCACTGGTTAAGCTGAAAGAGGGAGGTCAGCAGTCTCTGATTCAGTGACTGCTGACAGGCAAGAATGCCGGATGACCTTGCTGCAACATGAGGAAAGGGAGGTGAGATTAGTCCTGAATATCTGCAGAATGTAACAGAAGAATAAGCACAAGAATGTAGAAGTAGGTGTAGTTGTTGATATGTAACTAACCAATCCGGAGCTCAACTTTTGCAATATGTATGAAGCTTATTAAGAACTATATTTAACCCGCCATATTCGATCAATAAATTGGACTTGGATGAACCAACTGGTGTCTGGGTCTCCTTCCTCCGACAAATGGTGGAGAATGCGGGCAAGCACTCTGAACGTTCGCTCTCTTGGATTATAAATTCGCCACGGTCGAGAAAGTTGGGTGAGAGTCCTTGCAGCCGGGACGGTGCCGGTTTTTAAAAGCACCCTTGAGGATCACAACGGTGACTCAAGTCTCTACGTGTCGCAGGAGCCTGGAGAGCTGCAACAGCGCGCGCTGATATGTAGGTATGGATAGGCAAGCGACATACGATCCCTTCTCCTCATATTTAGAAAGACGAGGAGTAAAAGGGATAGATTTAAAAAAGGAATTACCAGGGTTATTAGCTTATGGTTATTCTAAAGGGATTTTTGCTAACCCACATACAGTTCGTGAGATAGCAGAGTGGAAAAAGTTTGGGGATATCCTGTGGGATACAGTGTTAGACGATGATAAGTCAGCAAAGAAATTTGGCAAGTCATGGCGGGTGGTGTATAATACGTTACTTCAGCAGGTCTCTGAGAGAAAGGCAGCAGAAAGGGCAACAGAAGCTTATAAGAAGAATATAGGGTATGGTCATGAGGATGATCCCTTAGCACCTTCTGTAACTCAGATACTTATGCCTAAGGGTCCCCAGCAAAATGATGTGGAGAATTTTCCCTTAGATACAGTAGAACCATCTGCACCCTTCCTGTCAGAGGGGGAGGGCGAGTTGGATGGTGGAGGTAAGAGCAAGCCAGCTTTGCCTCCGCCGCCAGCTTCAGGTGGGTCGGATGGTGGGGGTGGGAGCAAGCCAGCTTCGCCTCCGCCGCCACCTTTGCCTCCACCGCTTCCCCCGAGCGGGCCGGCTCCGGTGGGGGGGTCACTTCTCCCGCGGGAGTCGACTCCGGTTTCACTGTCAGCTCCAGCAGTGGGGGGGCCGCTTCCCCCGCGCGAGTCAGCTCCTGCTCCACCGCCTTCCCCATGCGAGATCGCGGTGTCTGTACCAAAGTGCCAGCAGCATAGCACCCTTAAAGAGTCAGATCCCATCCCAGGGGCACACCGTGATCTATGGGGGGAGATTGCTAAACAGAGGAGGGAAGCTTGGGCTGCTTTGGCAAAAGAAGTAATGCAAATGGGGGATGGCGAGGCAGTGGAAGTAGCTTCTAATCTTGCATGTCCGGTCACATACACACCACAGTATGATGCACAGGGGAACCTTACACATAATATAGCAGAATATACTCCCTTAGATTGGAAGTTGTTAGCCCAGTTACGTTCTACGGTTAGTCAGTTTGGAGTAAAAAGTGAACCTGTTAGGCAAATGCAAGAGTGTTAGCTACTTTAGGGGCAAATTGGACTATTGAGGAAGCTTTAGAGCGAATGGCATTAATGCCAACAGCTTCACAGGCATTTATAGCAGAAGCTTTAAAGGAATTAGGATTAGGGTTACAAAAGCAAGCAGAGTCTACTCAAAATCAGGTGTTAGCTGCTCAAAATCAGGTGTTAGCTGCTCTTGCTCCTCTCCGAAGCGGGTCACTGGCATTCATGCAAGGAGGTTCGAGACCATTCATCAAGTGTTACCGATGCGGCAATGAGGGACATACGCGCCCAGACACAAGTAGCCGCCGTGACATCGGAGACACCAGCTGCCGACGCAACATCGCTGTCACCTCCTGTCTGCAACCAGCAACAGCAGAGAGCCTCGATTTGGATTTATCAGCAGCAGTAGACGTCACACTAATGACGAACCGGCCTGAGAGGATACAAACTGGAGTAAAGGGTCCTCTTATATTAAATGGATAAAGATGTGGAGCATTGTTATTAGGACGTTCTTCAATAACTATGCTGGGATTATTTGTATTACCTGGTGTTATCGATGCGGATTATACAGGGGAAATGCAAATCATGGTTTACACCCTTTATCCTCCTATTAAAATAACAAAAGGACAACGCATTGCACAATTAATACCACTATCACAAATGACATCTGGTATACCATCATTTACTGGACAAACGCGGGATGAAAAGGGTTTTGGCTCTACTGGTGTTACACTTTTAACTGTGGATTTACAAAATAGACCAAAACAAAAAGTGGAAATTACCCATGGGCATCAAAGCATAACCCTTTATGGATTATTGGATACAGGAGCTATTACAGCTTTTACAGATGCAGGAAAGAAATCAAGGTGTGCTGCTGTCACCTGGCAAGAAAAAGGACAATGGAAGCATCAACTTCTCACAGCAGACCCTGCAGATAGCTTACAAACTTTGGAATTGTTAGCAGTAGTATGGGCAGTGTCCAACTTACAGGAGCCTTTAAATGTGGTCACAGACTCTATGTATGTCGCAGGAGTAGTCAGACAAATAGAGGAAGCAGCAATTAAGGAAGTGAATAATAAACGATTGTATGAGTTATTGATGCAATTAAGGAAAGCTTTACGAGAGAGAAATGCAGTGTATTCTGTGATTCATATTGGGAGTCATAAATGGTCGGAAGGTTTAGGAGAAGGGAATGAACGTGCAGATAAATTGGTTACCCTACCCATTGACAACTCTTGTCCTATTGATAAGCATACATTGGCCAGAGAAGCACATAGTAAATATCATCAAAATGCAAAGGGATTAGCAAAGCACTTTGAGCTGAGTTTGTCAGAAGCTAAGGCTATTGTTAGAGCATGTCCAACATGTAGTTATCATAATGGTGGAATAGGTTTAGGCATGGGAGTTAATCCTCGAGGTTTAGAAATAAATGAGAAATGGCAAATGGATGTTACACATATAGCTAGATTTGGTAAAGTTAAGTGTGTGTATGTCACTATAGATACATATAGTCATTACATATGGGCTACGGCTCAGGCAGGAGAAAAAGCTATACATGTTATCAGGCACCTGTTAAGTTGTTTTGCTGTTATGGGAGTCCCAAAGAGTATCAAAACGGATAATGGTCGAGTTTATGTGAGTGCTAGGGTCCAGAAATTCTTGAATCAGTAGTCTGTTAAGCATGTGACAGGTATTCCACACTCTCCTACTGGATAGGCAATAGTAGAAAGAGCAAATGGTACCCTTAAGCAGTATATTGAGAAGCATCAAGATTTAACAGACCCACAATCATGCTTAGCTAAGGTTCTGTATGTGATCAATCATTTATGTATTTTTGGGGAAGACGATATCCCTCCTGCAATTAAACATCATCCGAGGTCAGGTCAGGAAATTAAAACCCGACTACAGGATTATGGGAAAAACCTGCAAAAGTATTATACTGGGGTTGAGGATATCTTTGTGTTTCTTCCTCACCTACAGGACCTTTGTGGGTGCCTGCTAAGTGGACTAAACCTGTTTTTGATACAGCCTCTGGTGGACCACCTCACGGAGGAGGACAAGGAGTGATTGAGGAAGAAACTGCTTCTAGTCCTACGACCACTACTTTTACAGTTGAAGGGACACTTGAAAGCGGTGGACAGAGCACTGACACGTCACTATCGGACGGCCCAGGAGCTGATTGGTTATATTGACTCATTATCAACTTTTCGTTTAACAAATCCAGCAAAGGAACATTGCCTTGACTGTCACGATCCACATTGTGCTGCCTGGATAGCCCTACGTTGTGGGGGTTGTGATAGAACTTTTTGGTTAGAACAATCATTATTATGGGATTTATGGCGTCACATTTGTAAGCACGAGCACATGTGGGGTAAAAGCTGGCAAGATGAATTAAGGAGACAAACAGGGCAAAATGCATATATAGCTTTAAATCTTTATGAGTCTCCTGAACAGAAAATTCTTGCTTATTATCGATGGGAAGTACAATGTGTTGTAAATAGAATTAAGGTTCAAAGTAAATCACGTATAGTCTCTGTAAGGTGTAGAAAATTAGTACCTTTAACGCAACGTTCTATTGTAGGATCCTTCAGAGGGAATCCTGAAAGAGCACTAGACTGCTGCATTGAAAAGTTGAAAAAATTAAGTTTGCAAGTAACAGGACCAGTAAAGTTAGGAGCAGCAAAACTGAAAACACATAAGAAAAAGAAGGTAAGATAGGGAACGGCCTCATCTAAATAAGGCTATTAGTGATTGCTAATTAGTTTTTTATGATTAGGGCAATTTCACATCTATGGGACCCTGCCTTGTGGGATGCTGTAGCTCCATGGGACCCTGCTTCGTGGCATGCTATAGGTGTTGAAGAACAAGAACAGCAATTACGAGATAAGATACATTTTGCATTAAAGAAGGAGCTTGAATTGGTAGCTGTATATAGTAAGAAAGCTGAAGAGGCTTTGCAATCACCACCATTGAACTGGTTGGATTGGATCACACAGACAAATTTTAATACTGATCCTTTCCTATATACACTTCCTTGTTATGTTTGCAAAAAGGATAATGATAGGTGTTATGCTTGGGTAGCTTTGCATTGTGCTGATTGCAATAAGGTTTATTGGTATTCACAGAGGACAGTATGAATTTTATGGTGTCACTCTTGTTTTGGGAAGTGGATTCGATATTCTTCCTGGTATAGAGCTCTTAAGCAAAGTACTGGTCTACCAGGAAGGTCAGCATTACAACTTTATGAGAGTACAGAACAAGTGGCCATAGCATATATAAGGTGAAAATTACAGCAAGTACTTAGAGAGCTTGAAATTACTACATCCTCACGCATCATAGCAGCTCGCTGTAAAGCTGATTTGCCTTTAAACTTACCTCACGCTATACCTGTAAGCAAGGATGCTGATTTGGAATTAGACCAGTGTATTCGGAAATTGACTCAGCCTTACAATAGACATTCTAACAAACCAGGGAAAAGACAACAAAGAAAGGAAAAACAGAGAAAGCAGAAAGAAAAATGAGGTTTGTTTTTATTATATTGCTCAATGCTGTAGCAAGTGAAGCAGTAGGAATAACGCATTTTAGTCAGCCAAGAGAGAATTTATGGGTAACGCTTGCTAATCAAATTAATCAATCATCGCTTTGTCTTAGTCATGGAGGAATTACTAACCCATTTCGAACATGCCTGGTAGGACTTCCGGTGTGGTCTCCAGGAGAATTTTGCGGTTTGATAAATAATCAAACTTTATGTATGTCTAACATGTCAAACGTCACATTGCCAGTGCAGCAAGGGTATACTGCAGGTCAGAGTGATGGCTATCGCCAATGCTTACTAATCCAATCACTTAACACCTCTTTGCATTCTCCTCCTGAGGAATTAGATCTTTTTGGAAGTGCAAATGCCAGTATGTTCAAAATTTAAATCAACCTAAAGAAACATGGGCCACCTTAGATTCATCCCTGAATTTGAGTGAATTCTCTCCACAGTATTACAGTCAATGTAACAGTACAAAAATCACGGCACCAATGAAATTACCTACAGGGATATTTTTAATTTGTGGAGACAGGGCGTGGAATGGTGTACCAGCTAAGCCTTAGGGTGGACCCTGTTATTTGGGAAAATTGTCCTTGTTTCATCCTAATGTGTCCTTGCTAATGCAGCTCAGTCGAACATCAAACAGGAAAAAGCGTAGTATACATGACTTGGACTGCAGCCAGATAGGAGACCCAAAGTTTTGGGGTACATTCAGGCAAGTAGTAGTTTCAACTATTTTACCAGGAGGATCTGCCAATAAGGCTATAAATTTAGCAAAGCAATTAGGGTGCTGGGCAAAAAATGAGCTGAACAAGACATCCCAAATTCTAGACATGTTAACTGCAGATGTGCAGAGTGTTAACCATGCTGTTTTGCAAAATAGAGCTGCTGTAGATTTTTTGCTCTTAGCACAAGGGCATGGATGTGAAGAGTTTGAGGGAATGTGTTGCATGAATCTGTCTGATCATTCGGTGTCCATTCACACTCAGATAAAAGAACTGCAACAAGAACTTGACAATCTCAAGGAAGAAGAAGGTTTAGGAATTGATGAGTGGCTTAAAAACTTAGGACTTGGGCCATGGCTGAGGAACCTTGTGATCTATGCTATAGGACTACTGGGTGTAGTTTTACTGTTTTTGCTTATTTTGCCTTGTGTCTTTAATTGTATTCAAAACATGGTCAGTCGTATGATAGCAAAAATGCAGACTAGTCTTCTTGCTCAAGAAGAAAACGGGGGAAATGTGGAGGATTTTATTAAGAGTTGGTTAGCTGAGAAAGGCCATACTGACATAATGCCACTGGTTAAGCTGAAAGAGGGAGGTCAGCAGTCTCTGATTCAGTGACTGCTGACAGGCAAGAATGCCGGATGACCTTGCTGCAACATGAGGAAAGGGAGGTGAGATTAGTCCTGAATATCTGCAGAATGTAACAGAAGAATAAGCACAAGAATGTAGAAGTAGATGTAGTTGTTGATATGTAACTAACCAATCCGGAGCTCAACTTTTGCAATATGTATGAAGCTTATTAAGAACTATATTTAACCCGCCATATTCGATCAATAAATTGGACTTGGATGAACCAACTGGTGTCTGGGTCTCCTTCCTCCGACACTTAGCACAACATTTGCTTCTCAGGAGGTCTTCAGCAAAAAAACTCCACTAATCCCTAGTTTTGCACAGAGAAGGAGGTCCTGACAAAGCATGAGGCACAGGCAGGACTCTGGCATATGAATTCCTGAGCCGCAGGATTCCACCCATTGTTGTTCCTAGCTACTTTGCTGATATTTTAGAGCCAGTTCTGGACAAGGGCTGCTGCTGACAGGATAGGAAAATATGGAGAAAAAAAGGTGCAGGAGACAACCAAAAAAAACCAAGGGGGAAAACCCTTAGAAATACAGAGCACAACAGAAGTCCTTGGAGATGGTTCAATAGAAAATGCCAGCAGCAGTGAGCAGAGCCCGAGGTTGCTCACTGCCACCCCAGGGGCTCCTCAGTCCCCTGCTGGTTTGTGTCTGATGCAGCCCTGCCTGGAAAGGGCTCCAGGCTCTGGTGTTCCCAGCTTGCTCCAGGCTACATTCTTAGCAGCACTGAAAGAAGAGGTGAAACAAAGAGCCATTTTCTGTGCTGTCTGCAAACTCTTCTTCTTCAGTGCCACTGGCAGAGATCATCCCTCTGTCAGCTTGGCACTGTGCCTGCTGCATCCTTGTCCCTGTCCCTTGCATCAGCTCCTGCACATCATCAGCACTCGCTGTCCCACATCATGAACAGAGAGAGCTGTGTCAGAAGAGCAAGGAGTGCATTTTCTTGGCCTTTCTAACAGACACAAGAAGCATGAGTCCAAATAACTTTGTTGTTTGTTCCTGCCCTCCTTTTCGATAACTCTTTTCTGCTTTAATGCAAAAGCCTCTTTTCATACATGGATGGAATGATCTGGAATTGGCAGTTCCTTCAGGCTGTCAGGCACCATGGGAGTTTTCTCTTGTCTGATGAGGATTTGGTGAATTTTCCATTGGTCACTTGGTGGTGTCACCATGGGCTGAGCTCAGCAGCCGACTCTGCTGTCCCCAGGGGATGCATTGGGACGCCAAGCCCCTCATGGCTGGGATTCGGGGGAGGGCGGGCTCGGAGCGCCCAGGGCCTGGGCCCGTGAGGAGCTGTTGCTGGCGCTGGCTGTGCTCAGCCCGCTGTGCGGAGCAGCCGCGGCCATGGAGACACAGGCGGGAGCTGTGGCCGAGGCCGGCAGGCGGCCCGGGCCGGCTCGCAGCTGCGAGGGCGCCGGCAGCCTGTGCCCTGAGGCCGAGGCCGTGGCGGGCGGTTTGCGGGCAGGGCTTTTCCGAGCCGGCCGCAATGTGCTGCCTCCCGTGTGGGCCCGGCCGCGGCAGAGGCGGGCGGGAGCGCAGTGGGGCCGGCAGCGGCGGGCAGAGGCCGCAGAGAGCAGCAGCCCGGCCGGGCCCGCTGTGGAGCGGCACGGAGCTGCCGGGCAGCCCTCGGCCGTGTTTGTGCACACAGGGCAGGAGCAGAGGCCGGAGCAGAGGCAGGAGCTGCGGCAGGAGCCGGCCATAGCGGCAGCTTGCCGTGCCCGAGGCCGCAGCCGCAGCTCTCCCCTGCCGGCCACAGCAGCAGCCGCTCGCCTCCGAGGCTCCGGCGCTTCCCGAAGACGAAGGGCCCGGCCCCCAGCACACCCTGGAGCCCCGCAGCGAGAGGAGCCGCCAGCGCCGCAAAGGGCAGCGCAGAGGGCGCAGGTTGAGGAGGAGGACATGAGGCTCGCTCTGGGTCGGGCTGTGGCAGCTGTGCCCTGTCAGCCTTCGCCTTGAGCCCTTTGCTTCTTTTCCATGAGCCTTGATCCCCGTCCTTGGCCAAGGGCCCCCGCAGCCCTTTGCAGGGCTGCAGGAAAAGCTGCCTCAGTCACAGAATCACAGAATCCCTGGCTTGGAAGACAGACACTTTCAAGATGATCGAATTCAATCTGTGGCCTAATACCTCAACTAAAGCACTGCACCGAGTGCCACATCCAGTCTTCTTTCAAAAGCTTGCAGGGATGGTGAGTCCACCAGCTCCCTGCAGGGGTCTGTCCCAGGAAGAACCAAGATAACACTGGGGCCTTCTACCCCCCGGCGCTTGGAGCTCTGGAAGTTTGTTTTTCTGCTTAGGCAAAGGCCATGGAAAAGGACTGGGAAAAGTAGTCACAAATCGAGTAGTCTACAGAGCTCTAAATTGATGTGCAAGGTATACAGAAAAGACAGAAAAGAAAAAAGGCAAAACCCAAATGGCATCAGCAAAGTCTTGGGCATGAACACATAGCTGCAAAGGGTCTTCTCAGCCCTATTTCTTTGTATTTCTGGGAACCAGAGGAATCCTACTTGAGCCTCTGGGGAGATGGGTTTGGGAGGTAAAAGTTCATGTCTTTTTTCTCCTTGAGGCAGCTCCTGTTCCTAGCGTCAGCTGAGCCTCTCTTCAGCCTGATGCTTGTTCTGATTGTTGCAGCAAAACAACTGATGGCAGACAGAACACACTGAACCTTGCAGAGACGTGACTTTTTCCAGTGCCAGCTGGGAGTTGGAGTCAGAAGAAAAACTCCCGAAAGCACAACTCCATTGGAAGATTGCCTTCCTTTTCATTCCATAAAGAAGCTCTAGATCCACTTGTGAATTGTCAGTTGTTTGTTAAGGATGGGAAGTTTTCTTTCCTGAGTTTTTTCATGTGGTTTGGAAGTGGATGAGGCTCTCGTTCATTCACAAACTCCAGACCAGAGTGCCTTTGGAAGATGGCCCACGTGGCAGTTTTTGCCCAGCCATGGTACTTGTGGATAGAAGAAAGCAAGGGCAATGGTATTTGCAGCCAAAACCCAGCAAAGCTTGGCTCAGCCAAAACATCCTGGGGAGAGAGAGGCCTCCAGCTGTTCCTAGAAATCAGCAAGTTCCAGCCAAATGGTTGTGTAGCACTAAGTGCAATCTCTTTGCCTAGATCAGAGCCTTGCTCAGCCGAAGAAGCAGAAAGATCAGCAAGGAGCTCTCAATGGCCCCTCACATCATTTTGATTTTGCTCATCTTGTGTAAGTTTGCAACTGAACGTGTTTGCAGTTGAGCTAATGAGAGAAAAAAAAGTAAATAGAAGCTTTACGGTGGGGCCATGATATTCCACAAGAGGAATCACTGGTGTGCATTTCATTGGAGCTCTCTCAATCCTATAAAAGTATTGTAGCCCTGATTTAAAATAGGCCGATATTAACCAATTTGGAGAGACAGAGACTAAAATGGCTTATGGGGGTTTTTTTTAAGAGTGAGAAAAACTACCCAAAAGGTGTTGTTTTGTGGCATTTTAAAATATACTACCTGAAAATTACCAACTGCAATAAATCAAGAGTTTAAAATGCAGTGTTTAGGTATATGAATAATTAAAACCACAAAAATGTGCAGATATGAATGCATGTTTTCATAAAAATCATGAAATTATAGACCAAAAAATACATGCCCTGAACTACAATGCAAAGGCAGGTAGAACTGTACTTGAATGATCTCTTTTTAGATTGCTGGAGTTTTTTCCTTGTGAGGAGGAGCTAGGGTAGTGCTGAAGAAAAGTGGCACCAGCAGGACAGAGCAGCGTGCTGTGCTCCATGCAGAGGCTGCCAGGGGCTGCCCGAAGAGCGCCCTGCTGCAGCCAGAGCCCTCCTGGCCTGGGGCCCGGGAGCAAAGGGCCAGGACAGCCACCTCCTCCTCGTCCTGACCCTGCCACCGCTCCCTGCTGCTGCTGCTGCTGAGGGAAAGAGAAGACTCTCCTAAGGCCCCATGAACGAATGCACTTACGCAGCCCTGGGGATGCCAGTGAAGGAAACCATGTGTCACGTAATGCATGTGTGACCAGAGTCACCAAACACAACCTAAACGTGGAATTGTTGCACCTCTCTAGGACAGGCAGAAATTTAAAGAATTAACTGGGGACTTGAGGGCAGAAGAGGCCAGAGGAGGAAAACAACTCTGAGGGGAAACAAACCAGCATATCTGGAGGGGAAAACATCTCTGCCTGCTCAGAATTGGTCGAGGGAACATGTCTCTAACTCTCTCCAGAAAGGGATGCTTTAGGTGAGCTCTGCACCTCCGACTGCCTTGGACCAGAGCCAGGAAGATTCAATTATGTAAATGTTACATAGATAGATAGATAGATAGATTGATAGATAGATAGACAGACAGACAGATCTCATTACTGAAATCCCTCTTTATTGTCCTCTCTGTTGCTACACACATCAGAACTTGGTAGCCAGTGCCCCGCTCAACTACAATCCCGAGATTGCTCTCCGGTTGCTTCAGTAACCCTCACTCTTGGGGAATCTGGAGCGTGTGGGTCATTATGGAATGCAATCAGACCCAGAGCATTTCTGGGAACTGCACTCTTTGTGCATGTGTGCTCAGGCAAGTTCTTCTCTTGGATTCGACCACACTGTTGGTGCTGAAGTGGCTGGAATCAGAAATGCAGCCCAGCCCCTCCCAGCTCCTGTGATCTCTGAGCACCAGCTGGAATGCAATTGATTTCCTGCTCAATTCCCAAACACAACACACACTGATGCCCTGGGCTGCCAAAAGACACGGGAGCCGTTAACTTGAAAGCGATGTGTTTCTGCCAGTGCTGAAAAAGGGCAGGAAAGATTGAGAAAAAGCTCCCTGGAGAAGGAGAAACTACACAAGGCTTCTTCTAGCAAACAAACAAACAAACAAATAAACAAAATATTAAAGTGTTACCCACTCCAGTGTCTAAAGCACTTGGATGCAGTGAAGGGATGTTTGGCAGGGAAACAGCCCTTGTGCTGAGCATTGGATCTAAGGCAGGGATCTATGGAAGTCTGCCTGAAGGTCCCTCATGAGCCCCCATTGTCCAGGCTAAAGCTCCCTCAGCACCTCCTCCCTGGCCTTGTGCTGCCCCCCCTTGCCCAGCTCCCCTGTCCTTCTGTGCACTCGCTGCAGCCCCTCCATGACTTTCTGCTTCCCACGGCCCACAGCTGCACACAGCACTCCAGCTGTGGACGCAGCGCTGCCCAGCACAGGCCACGCTCACTGCCCTGCTCCTGCTGCCCCACTGCTGCTGGCACAGCCACCGTGCCCTTGGCCTTCTTGGCCCCCTGGCCACACGCTGCCTCATCTTCAGCTGCTCACGGCCGCCAGCCCTGCGTCCTTTGGGCCCACGCAGCTCCCCAGCCACAAAGGTGCCCATTGCACTTCAGATACTGCAGGCAGCATTGCAAGATGGCCTTCCTTTTCTACCACCTCATGTTCCAAGCAGATATCATAAAGTTTGGTAAGAATAGGAGTCTAAGTCACTCTGTTTAAATTGATATGATCTAATTCAACTGTACAGGAAATTGCTCTTAATTAAATTTTCCCTATCTGCTGTCTGCAAGCATCGTTCTCTTTTCAAAACTAGGTTTTTAATTCTTTAAACTCTGAGAAGGAAATTTAAAAATATCTATCTCTGCCCTTATTATTTTTGTTACAGGCAGGAATATGGATTTTTTTTCGGCCTTCCTAGCTGGCCCTGTACAGTCTACTGCTACTGGCCAAGCTCACATCTTCCTCTGCAATTCTTAAACACCAGGAACATGAAATGTTCCTTTCTCACTCACCTCAGGATCTTTAGCACTGCTAAATACATGTTTCAGTTGTCCTGTAGTGGGAAGGGAAAATTAACCAGATGCTGTCAGAAAACTGCCTGGGCTGCTGAATCCCACAGAACAAGTCAACCCAAACAGAGATGATTTCCTGTTTCACAACATCCTTCCAGGAGACACATTTTATTCACACAGCCAGCAAGAGATCAGGACAATATTCTTGGCTGTGCCCACACTGCAGCCATTTTAGCCAGTAAATGAATTCAAATATGATCAAGCAAATGCAAAGTGTTTTTCTTTAACACTCAATGCTCCTGTTCTACCAAACACATAAGACAGCTTCTGAAATTTTCTCCTTCAGGTACTCTTTTTTTTTATCACTCAGTGTCATGCACTTGTTCTGATTAACTTGCAGGAAACCGTTGCCCAGAAAAGCTTCCCCACAGTCCCCCTGCAGGTGGTGCAGTTCTATTGCTGAAGAGCACAGCAGCACTTCCATTCAAAGGGAACAACTATTTTAGCACTCAGTAAAAGGTCAAGTTAGTAAAATCCTTTCATGACAAAATTTAAAAAGAAATACGCTTTCTCTGAATTCTGGGAACAACTGCAGAGTTTTTGGAAGGCTTTAAAGAAGGTCTGCCAGTCTACATTTTCAAAGGTGTCTTGCTTGTCCCAGCAAACTGAGGAAATGACAGACTCTGCTGCCACAGACTCTCCCGTGGAGGGAACGGTAGCACTGCAGGTTCCCCTGCAAATGCTGCTCCTGTGGCTACAGACACCCCCTTTTTAGCTGAACCTCTTGACAGGAGCTTTACCAAACCACTGGCACTCTAATGCTCTTTCTCTTTCAAAATCAGAAACTCAGCCACCAAGAAAGAGCAGGAAGACATACAAAAGCCAGGTTAGGATACACCCTTACCGAAGTAGAATGGAAAACTCTACTTACGAACAAAGTGTGCAACGTAATATGAGGAAAAACAAACACCATAGGCAGCAAAAGCTGCTGTGGCCAGATGGTGGATCATTGTCCCAGTGCTGTGCAAGTTTTCTCCAACACTAGAAAAACAAGTGTCCTGTCAGAGTGCAGCTGCCCACTGACCAATGCTCAAACCAGGAGGGTTCTCCTGATGCGAGCAAGGCCTAGGGCTGCTCTGACACTCAGGCCTTCCGTGCACCAAGACAACCTTCTGATGTCACCACAACAATGTGGCAACCATGCCCTGACATCACAAAGCAAACGCTCCATGTTGGTCTGTGAATTTATGCAAAGCAATAACCAACCTTCCCTACAGCAAACACAAAAGAGCCTGGGAAATTCTCATCTGTCACAAAGCAGCACAAAATCCCCTCATGGGCCAAACCCTGTTGTTCAGGGGATCCAAGAGGAACTCCAAGAGTGCCCCAAGGACCTACAGCCTGTACCCCAGCTGAGCACTCAGATGGGCCTCAAGCAAAGGAAAACAGGCCAAGAAAATGGTCCACAGCATTGCACATGTGAGAAATGACTCTCACTTTTAAAGGTTTAGTAAACCTTAACAAAGGACTGACTAAGGAAAACTTGCAGCATTGGGAGTCTCTGTGACTAGCAGCCACGTGCTCATCTACAAAAAGGATGCTCTGCCTTTTATACCCTTAGCCCTTCCAAAGGTTTTGTCAGTCAACTCTTTCTCTGCTGCCCATTGGTGGAGATTACTTTCTTGCATCCTGACTGGAGGTCAGGTGTTGTTACACCCTGCCTGCTGGTCACAAGCCAGCCCTCCTCAAATGCCCTGACTACCAAGGCTATTACAAGGGAGACAAGAAAGAGGACTATGGGAGGATATATCACAATACCATCATTACACATTTGAACATCCACATAACATCTGCTTCTTAATTGTCAGAGCCAACCATTGCATTACTCCCCCAGAACACACAGAACCAGGAGAGAAGCCACTGTTGGCATCACAGCTGAAATCCTTCCTAACAAATCTCCCCACATATTTGCACCTTTATTGGACATACCCAGGGCTCCGGTGTGGGTACATCTCTGCCTTTCTTTCCCTTTGGCAGCAGTTGAACTGGCAGCATCTGCCCGCCAGCAGCAGCTGCTCCAAGCTGGGAACGCCACTGGCGGTGCTGATTTCCAGAGGCTTCTGTGTGCCAGGGGAAGCCAAGGCAGGAGCGGGTTGAACGGTGCTGGCGCTGCTGCTGCTCTGTGCCAGAGAGCCCCGGCTGGGCAGGGCACGGTGCCCACTGCGCTGCGGGCTCCTTCTCCTGCCACAGCTGGGCACACCTGGCAACAAAGCATGACAACTTGTGGGCAAGCCAAGGGGTGTCTGGGGCTGCACTGCTCTGCACACACCCAGCACACCTGCAGCACAGAATTTTAACCCTCAAACAGGTAAACCAAAGGGAAACAGGTGGAAAAGATTTCATTTCAACCTTTCTTTATGCTTCAATATAAATGACCAAAATGAAAGTTACCAAGCAGGGCCCGATCCACAATGCCAGCTCAGTGTGAGAAAAGAGGCATTACTTTATTTCAGTGCTGGTTGTGTGAGGAATCACTTCCCTGAAACATGCACACCCATGTGTTAGTATCCATGGAACTAAGACATTACTTTCATTACTTTTATTCATTACTTTGCTCAAACTCACATGCTAAACATTCTCCCAAAGTATTTGACATGTTTAAATCACTTCACCAAAATTACTGACATCTAGAGTAGGGGTCTCTTGAGGGTCTCTGGTGGTCATGTGGTGAACAACCCATTCCTCAAATTCTCCTCCCATGGTTAAGAGCCTTCTTCTCCTTGAATGCATTGCAGCTACCTCCTCAGTAGGCCCACTGTCTTTATTCTCAAGGCTAAGACATCCACTTGCACACATTAACCATTGGTGTGAGGGAAGGTACAACTAAGCACTGCCTGGTAAAGCTTAAAAAATTCACAATTTGTTGCACATCAACACTTCCCCAATATCTCGTTCCTTCTCTGGGAACCAAACACAAGCATTTTGTGATCCCTGAGCCCAAGGCCACCTCCAGCCCTCCTGTCACCCAGCAGCCCTTCTCTCCTCACAAACAGCAGGCCCAGCAGTTCCTTCCCTCACTGGCTCAGCCACCAGCTGTGTCAGGAGTTCTCTGTCACACACTCCAGGACCATCCTGGACTGTTTGCTCTCCGCTGCACTCTGTTGCCAGCAGACATCCCCACCCTGTTCCATGCCCCTTGCAGAACCCTGCACCTGCTGTCCATGAGCACCTGGCAAGGGGAGGCACTCACGGCAGAGATGCACCAGCTGCCCTGGGCAGGAACCAAAACCCTCTGGTGGCACAGCTGCTGGCCTGTGTCTGGCACAGCTCTGCACGCCCCACTCCTCACGGGCTCTGGGCTGGAAATGCAATTGCACTTTCTGCCTCATGGAGAAATACCAGGGCTGCACAAGCCACGGCCAGCAGGCCACATCCCAAAGGCACTGCAGCATGGAGCTGAGAAGGGAGAACACCCTTCCCCAATTCGTAACCATACCAAAATCACCATCATTGGGACTTTTAATCTTCTGAATGTAGAATTGATTCACTGGGTGACAAGGGAATCTTCCAATGGAGTTGAAGTTTGGTAGAGTTTTTATTCTGAGTCCTACTCAGACTGTTGATTTGAAAATTTATTTGAAAATATTTTTTAAAAGGCTGTGCAGTCATATGGTTTTGTTCTAATACCAAAATGGCTAGATGAAATGTACTGGCATTTTAATTACATCCAAACTGATTAGTCTGTAAAAGCTTTCCTGCAGAATAGCCACTGAACAAGAAATGAAAATCTGTGGACTGTTGACTTTGCAAATTTCTGCTAAACTTATCAGACAATGAGGAGTTTTTAGTTAGATCATAGAGTAAATAAATTCCTATGGATTACTTGATTCGGATAAACCCGTTGATTTCAAATTAAAACTGCCAGCACATACTAAGTGGAAATCTGAATACTCCCTTCTATGAACTCTGAATTATTAGATAGTCATTGTTTGCTATATTAACAAAAATTAATATTCTGGCTATTTTTTTTACTTACAGACAGCTCTTCAACACTCTTTGTAACACTAGAAAGAGAGTTTGTAGCAATGTGAACCATGGATTGGTGGAGCATTGCAGAAGGCTCCTATGCCAGCACTAAATGTTCACATTTACCATAGCATCACTTCTTGCCTTTAATTCCAAGCTACAGCTCAGTTCCTGCAGTATAGATTCACATTTGTAGTCTGTATTTGCAGCTGGTTCTTACTTTCCTGTCCAGAAAAAAATCATGCTTGGATCTCAAATCAAAATAAAACAAGGAGACAGTCAGGTTCTGGATAGGTATAGCAAGAACTAAGAGAGTTTTTTGCAAATATGTTGAAAAGTTTGTACATGCTGCAAAAATGGCAGATTAAAGACTTGCACTCTAACTTGCAAGCTGAGGTTTTCCTTTTCTTTCTGGAATGATTTCTTGAGGCCAGACACTGAACCCAATGAGTAAGAGAATCAAAATCACCGGAGTAGTTTGGAGAATATTGTAAATCATTCTGTCATGATGCTTTTTGCCTACAAGTTCTGGCCATCATGCGATTGGAGTAATTAGCGGAGATTGAAGCCATCACACTGTGCCTGTGCACACAATTCCTTCCCAGGAGTAATCCATGAAGCAACGCTGACACATCCACACCAGCAGCTGTTTCCACACAGTCATGAAGCAGAGAATATGTATTTCTGCTACACCTGGACAGCTGAAGATGCCTCTGCTGAGCTACTTTTAGTGACTGCCCACCACAAATGAGACCTTGTGGTCAGTCTCCAACAAGTCAGGGCAGGTAATATTCTGCCTAAATGAAGTAAGTCTAGCAATACATAGGCCATGGGGCCTGAGGAAAGCCAGCAGCTGTGGGAGATTTAATTTGTTTCCGTATCTTTCTTTTTACTAATTTATTGCAGTCAATTATTTAAAGAATGGAAACTTTTGGCATACCATTGGCTGGAAGGTTGGTCAGTCTTCCATTCATGACTCCTCTGAAAGCATCACCCCAGTGTTTTTATCAGTAGCTCTTCCATCATCATGGCTCACACAGCATTTCCTGCAGCTCTTGCTGGAGTCAGGGAAAGGTGCCAGGAGAAGGGGGAGAAAGCTGTGTGCAGAGACTGTGTCAGCTGAAGACACATTTGTTTCCTCAATGTCCTGGGGTGACGTTATGATGCTTGTATCCCCATTCATCTGTTCTGTGCCTTTAAGACTTGCTCTGAAGAGTGGAAGTTTTGTTTGGGTTTCTCTTATCAGGGACACAGAGACGGGCAGTACATAGGGCTGTTTTAGCTTCTTGCTTTCAGCTTGCTGCTTTGCTTGCTCTCTTTTCTGCTCTCGCTTCTGCTCTGCTGTGGCCTCTGCTTATTAGCTAGTTCTAGCTAAACAGTCCACATTCCTTCCTGGACTGTTTCCCCTCTCCTGTTTCTGTGACCATCTTGAACCTGCTCCGGACTGGGACCCGGGAACACCGAAGGTTTGGCTGCAGCAGCTGCTCCAGCGCCGGAGGGACTGAGAACAGAGCAACCCCCCCCGAAAGAGACTTTCTGATTTTGTCATCTTTCTCAGAGTAGTGTCATCGGGTATTGTTCATTTTGTGTGCTGGGGGGTGTTGTGCCTGAAATAAACAGGTTCTTTCCACCTCTCTCCAAGGAATTTTTTCCCGAACCGGTTGGGGGGAGGGGCAGTGTGGGTTTGCTTTCTGGAGGGGCCCTCCTTTGCAGATTCTTTAACAAATTTTCCCTAAACCAGGACAAAATATTGGTGCCCAAACGTGGGGCTTGAGAGAGAGTGGAAAAACCCTGTTTTGACTGCATTTTGGTTTCTATTACTCTGCGTTCGTTTAAATCAGCTAATAGCCATGCTTTTTGAATTCATAATGTTTATTGGGGTGAAGGTTTGCATGCATTTCTGGTCCCTAGGGCTTTCTGAGATTTTAATACCCCTCTGGTCCCTAGGTTTATTTTCTTATCCAGAAATAGCTTTTATATTGCCCCCAATACGTAGTTTTTACATCAGAGGGGCAGAGGGGCAGTGACCAGAGTAGCTATCCTGCTGGGCTTGGTGGCAATGATGTGCAAGAAGTTTATAAACATGCCAGGGTCTGCTCCAGGTATGAATGGTTCATGGCTATGGTTATGCATCCAGTTTGTTGCAGGAGGAGCAGGAGGGAATGAGGTTTTTCAGCCTCTGCTTTCCTTCTTCTCCTATGAATCAGTTGCATCACTAGTGAAGGATGTTCAGTTTCCCCTTAATGTTACAGAAACCATCTTCCTGGTATTCAATCTGGTAACCTACCTCTATACAACCTGCTGCTTCTCTAGAATGAAGGCTGAGATTTCTAGACGGGCTGATGAGACCCCTGACTCAGGAGTAAACCCCAGTGTGGAAAACCCTAAGTGGTGTGGGAAATGGGAGGATATGGGCCAAATCCTGAAGGAATTCTCTGACCCTATAGTCTGGGATTTTCCCCATGAACAAATTCAGAACCCAGATGAGGTGGAGAAATATCTGAAAGAGAAGTACCAGGATGAGCCTAAGGAGAGGAAGGTCATTGCAGTGAGCTGGGCCCTGGCATATGCTTATCGCACACTGCTAGATACTGTCGGGCAGCAGACAGAGGCAGGGGGGCAGGGAGATAAATCAGCAACTGTCCCAGTGACTCAGGCTGCAGCTAACACTCCAGGCTCGAAGCCAGCAGCTAAACCCATGGCTGTTGCTACCAGCACGAGAAGTGGGAAATGCGCGGACAAGACCAATCAACCAGTGGATGATGATGATGATGAAGGAGAAGGAACCTCAATGCCTTCTGACATAAAATCAGGAGTCAAAGCAGCAGGTGCAAGATCAGATGGAAATATTGAGTCCTTTTCCCTGAAGGACCTTCGTGGCCTATGGAAGGACTACACTCGAAGGTCTGATGAATCCATAATTAGTTGTCTTGTCCGTCTCTGGGATGCTGCAGGCAAGGTTACAATTCTGGATGGCACTGAAGCCAGGCATTTGGGATCCCTGTCACAGGATCCTGTCATAGACCAAGGAATGATGAGGGGGGCTAACCCTCACAGCCTCTGGGAACGGGTCCTAAGAAGTGTAGCAGAAAGATACCTGTGTGCAGACGATCTCTATATGCAGCAAACTCAGTGGAAGACAATAGAGCAGGGGATCCAACGCCTGAGAGAAAGTGGCAGAGATTATCTTCTCAGATGATGTAACAACTAGGAACCCAGACTTAGTACCATGCACGTCTGTGATGTGGCAGAAACTTGTACGACTTGGGCCACATGAATATGCTTCTGCCTTAGCCATCATGAAGAGGGATGAGAGGGGTGAGACGGTGCTTGACATGGCAAGGAAGCTCCGAGCATATGCAGATGCTGTACATGGCCCCACATGCCAGAATCGCAGCAGTAGAAACACATCTGCAGAACTTAGAGGATAAGATAGAGGAGAACCATAAGAAGCTTAGAGAGAAGATTAAAGAAGACCTTCTCCAAATTTCAGCAGTACAGATCCGAGGTTCTGGTCTCCAAGGCAGACGTTTCCCAGATGGTGAGAGAAGGTACACCCCACGAGCTGAGCTGTGGTTTTACCTGCGTGATTGTGGGGAAAACATGAGAAGGTGGGATAGGAAACCTACTGCTGTTCTGGCACGACGGGTGCGTGAACTGAAGGAAGCCACCAGGAGGAAAGCAGCTCCAGTTGCCCGTAGCCGACCGGCCAGGTATGATGATGATGACATGTCTGATCCCCTCGAAGGAACATCCAAAACATACGCCCAGGGAAAGAAGGATAACCAGGCTTAGAGGGGCCCTGCCTCTAGCCAGGTAGAGGCCAGGAAAAATCGTGTTTTCTGGTCTGCGTGGATTTTTTGGCCTGGCACATCGGAACCACAAGAGTACAAAGCTTTGGTCGATACTGGTGCGCAATGCACATTAATCCCATCAAGACATGTGGGGACAGAGTCTGTTTCTATTGCTGGTGTGACAGGGGGATCCCAGGATTTCACTTTGGTGGAAGCTGATGTGAGCCTAACGGGAAATGAGTGGAAGAAGCATCCTATTGTGACTGGCCCAGAGGCCCATGTATTTTGGGCATAGACTACCTTCCAAGTGGGTACTTCAAAGACCCAAAAGGACTCCGATGGGCAATTGGAATAGCTGCTGTAGAGACAGAGGGCATGCAGCAATTGAACACCTTGCCTGGGTTGTCTGAGAATCCATCTGCAGTAGGATGCCTGACAGGAGAAGAGCGACGAGTACCAATTGCCACCTCAACAGTTCATCAACGACAGTATAGAACCACTCGAGATCTGTGATCCCCTTCCATAAGATGATCCAAGAGCTGGAGAGCCAAGGGGTGGTCAGCAAGACCCACTCACCCTTCAACAGCCGCATTTGGCCCGTGCGAAAATCTGACGGGGAATGGAGATTGACTGTAGACTACCGTGCCTTGAATGAAGTGACTCCACCACTGAGTGCTGCCGTGCCAGACATATTAGAGCTCCAGTACGAGCTCGAGTCCAAGGCAGCAAGGTGGTATGCCACTATAGACATTGCCAATGCATTTTTCTCCATTCCTCTGGCAGCAGAATGCAGGCCTCAGTTTGCTTTCACATGGAGGGGAGTGCAGTACACCTGGAACCGACTGCCCCAGGGGTGGAAGCACAGCCCCACCATCTGCCATGGACTGATCCAGACTGCACTAGAAAGGGGAGAGGAGCCAGAACATCTGCAGTATATTGATGACATCATTGTGTGGGGGAACACAGTTGTGGAAGTGTTTGAGAAAGGGAAGGAAATCATCCAGATCCTCCTGGGAGCTGGTTTCGCCGTTAAAAAGAGCAAAGTAAAGGGACCAGCTCGTGAGATTCAGTTCCTGGGAGTGAAGTGGCAAGATGGACGGCATCAGATTCCCACAGATGTCATCAACAAGATCACAACAATGTCTCCACCCACCAATAAGAAAGAGACACAAGCTTTCTTGGATGCAATAGGTTTTTGGAGGATGCATATTCCTGAGTACAGTCAGATCATGAGCCCTCTTTACCTGGTCACCCGCAAGAAGAACAATTTCCAGTGGGGCCCTGAGCAGCAACAAGCCTTTGTCCAGATCAAACAGGAGATTGCTCATGCAGTAGCCCTTGGCCCAGTCAGGACAGGACCAGAGGCAAAGAACATGCTCTACTCAGCAGCCAGGAACCATGGCTTGTCCTGGAGTCTTTGGCAGAAGGTGCCTGAGGAGACTCAGGGTCAACCACTGGGATTTTGGAGTCGAAGCTACAGAGGGTCTGAAGCCAACTACACTCCAACAGAGAAGGAAATCTTGGCTGCCTATGAAGGAGTCCAGGCTGCCTCGGAGGTAATAGGCACTGAAGCACAACTCCTCCTGGCACCCCGACTACCAGTGCTGGGGTGGATGTTCAAAGGCAAGGTTCCTTCCACTCACCATGCCACCAGTGCTACATGGAGCAAGTGGATTGCTGTTATCACTCAACGCGCCTGTATAGGTAAACTGAATCGCCCTGGGATTTTGGAGATAATTACAAATTGGCCCAAAGGTGAGACTTTTGGTGTCACACATGGAGAGGAACAAGAACCAGTGACACGGGCTGAAGAGGCTCCTCCCTATAACCAACTGCCCCCAGAGGAAACACGCTACGCTCTTTTCACTGACGGTTCCTGTCGAATCGTAGGGATGAACCGGAAGTGGAGAGCAGCCGTATGGAGCCCCACACGATGGGTTGCACAAGCTACCGAAGGAGAAGGTGGATCAAGCCAACTTGCAGAACTCAAAGCTGTTCAACTGGCCCTGGACATTGCTGAGAGAGAGAAGTGGCCAAAGCTCTACCTCTACACTGATTCATGGATGGTAGCCAATGCTCTGTGGGGAGAGGTGGAGATGTGGAAAAAGGCTAACTGGCAACGTAGAGGGAAACCAATTTGGGCTGCTGATGAGTGGAAAGACATTGCTACCAGGGTAGGGAGGCTACCTGTGAAAGTCCGCCATGTAGATGCCCATGCACCCAAGAGTAGGGCCAATGAGGAGCACCAAAACAATGAGCAGGTAGACCAAGCTGCAAAGATAGGGGTGTCCAAAATAGACCTAGACTGGGAACATAAGGGAGAGTTATTCCTAGCTCGATGGGCCCATGATGCCTCAGGCCACCAGGGCAGAGATGCCACCTATAAGTGCGCATGAGACCAAGGGGTGGATCTAACCATGGACAGTATTTCTCAGGTTATCCATGACTGTGAGATGTGTGCTGCCATCAAGCAGGCCAAGCGAGTGAAGCCCCTGTGGTACAGTGGGTGGTGGTCCAAGTACAAGTATGGGGAGGCCTGGCAGATTGACTCCATCACACTGCCCCAGACACACCAGGGCAAGCGCTATGTGCTGACCATGGTGGAAGCCACCACTGGATGGTTGGAAACCTACCCTGTGTCTCATGCTACAGCCCGGAACACCATCCTGGGCCTTGAAAAGCAAGTTCTGTGGAGACATGGCACCCCTGAGAGGATCGAGTCAGACAACGGGACTCATTTCAAGAACAGCCTTATCAACACCTGGGCCAGGGAACATGGCATTGAGTGGGTGTATCATATCCCCTACCATGCACCAGCTGCAGGAAAAGTGGAGAGGTACAATGGACTACTAAAACCCAGTTGAAAGCTTTGGGTGGGGGATCTTTCAAAAATTGGGAGCAGCATTTAGCAAAGGCCACCTGGTTATTTAACACCCGAGGTTCCACCAACCGAGCAGGTCCTGCCCAGTCTGAGTCCCTGCATGTAATAGAAGGAGACAAAGTCCCAGTGGTACATATCAGAGGTTTGTTAGGGAAGACTGTGTGGATCAATTCTGCCTCGAGTACAGACAAACCCATTTGTGGGGTTGTCTTTGCTCAGGGACCAGGTTGCACGTGGTGGATAATGCAAAGAGATGGAACAACACGATGTGTACCTCAGGGAGATCTGATTGTGGGGTAAGAATGATATGCAATATCACTGTTCATTGGATGTTACTGCCATGTTACTGCCATTGTCTGTACATTAAACCATACAGACATGAGATTGAAGGAAATGTGTAAGTGTTGAAGGTCTGGGCAAGTGGAAGATGGAGAAGGAAATGTGTAAGTGTCGAAGGTCTGAGCAAGTGAAAGATGGAGCTTTAAGTGACTAAAGTGAAAAGGGGGAATCCTGCAGCTCTGTAGTATAGGGCCTGGATTCAGTGGTCCAGTGTGGGGATGTGATGAAGTCATGATGGGTATTGTTTGTAAATTTTGGGGGAACAGATGGAAATTTTGTATGAATAATGCATGATGTGTGGTAGTATGTTGATGATATGGGGATAAGAGGTGGAATGTCCTGGGGTGACGTTATGATGCTTGTATCCCCATTTATCTGTTCTGTGCCTTTAAGACCGGCTTTGAAGAGTGGAAGTTTTGTTTGGGTTTCTCTTATCAGGGACACAGAGACGGACAGTACATAGGGCTGTTTTAGCTTCTTGCTTTCAGCTTGCTGCTTTGCTTGCTCTCTTTTCTGCTCTCGCTTCTGCTCTGCTTTGGCCTCTGCTTATAAGCTAGTTCTAGCTAAAGAGTCCAAATTCCTTCCTGGACTGTTTCTCCTCTCCTGTTTCTGTGACCATCTCAAACCTGCTCCACACTGGGACCTGGGAACACTGAGGGTTTGCACCGTTTGGCCTGCAGCAGCTGCCCAGTGCCGGAGGGACTGAGAACAGAGCAACCCCCCCCGAAAGAGACTTTCTGATTTTGTCATCTTTCTCAGAGCGGTGTCATCTGGTATTGTTCATTTTGTGTGCTGGGGGACGCTGTGTCTGTCAAATAAACAGGTTCTTTCCACCTCTCTCCGAGGAATTCTTCCCGAACCAGTTGGGGAGGAGGGCCCGTGTGGGTTTGCTTCCTGGAGGGGCCCTCCTTTGCAGATTCTTTAACAAATTTGCCCTAAACCAGGACACCAGCACAGCCATTTGCCCAGGCAGCCCAGAGCAGTGGTCACAGCGCCAAGGCTGACAGAGCTCAAGAAGAGTTTGGACAATGATCTCAAGCACATGGGGTGACTCTAAGGGTTTCCTGCACATGGCCAGGAGCTGGACTCGATGACCCTGATGGGTCCCTTCCAACTCAACATATTCCATGATTCTATGACCCTTATTCACACCGTGAGGTAATTTCATATTCCCTTTGGTTTCCACTCTTGTGTGGTTTCATCTTTACAGCCAGACACAAAACGGTTTTCCTGATTTGGGAGGTGAAATGAAGATCATTACCTTGTGTCCTTGCGGCAGTCCTGAGCAAGCTTCCCTGCCACGTGTGGCAGCCTCTCAGCCCTGGCTGTGCCTGCGAGCTGGGTGACTCCAATTCTCTCCATCAGGGACAGGAGGAGTTGGGCCGCACACTGGCGCACCGGGGCGGGGCGGCTGCTGGGGAGGAGAGAGCAAACCCTGGGCACAGGGACAAGGAGCAGCAGCAGCGCCGGCTTTGGCCAGAGCTGCTCCCTGCCCTTGCTGGGGGAAGGAGCCTGGGCTCTTCCTGCACCCTCAGACACCTGCAGAAGGTTCTGTCCTCAGCTAAATACAAAGTTAGCATTGTACACAAGGCCTGCCTGCACGGAAGAGGGAGAATTCAGTCTCCCTGCTCTGATACTCAGTTTCTTTCACAGTATTTACTCTGAGAAAGATTAAAGAAATAGATGACAAATGAATAATTTAGAAATTAAGGATAATTGATGCTGATCCATCAGAGGGCACCCAGTACACAGAGCTGCAGCAGGATCGAGGCTCTTTCCACCCATTTATCCCCAAATCTGCTGAACTCTGGAAAACAACAAATGCAGGGAAAACACATTGTGGGCTGTGAAGTTGCAGGATATCCAACAATGCAGCCTGTTTCTTCTGTGGGGCTTGGCAATGGATCCATCTGAATCTTTT
This sequence comes from Melozone crissalis, assembly GCF_028551555.1. Taxonomy (NCBI): domain Eukaryota; kingdom Metazoa; phylum Chordata; class Aves; order Passeriformes; family Passerellidae; genus Melozone; species Melozone crissalis. The sequence continues at coordinate 7,321,003 of NW_026535824.1, forward strand.
ACCCTATTGCAAAGCTGAGGAAAGGGTGGCAGGCAGTTTAGCCAGGCTGTCCTGTTCTAGAGAGCGTCTCTTGGGAACTATCAGGCCCAGCACCAACATTTAAGGCAGCATTTGCTCCAACTGTCCCATGGCAGTCAGCCTGTGAAGGTGCCTGTAAAGTGATTCATCATCTCAAGGCTAACATGAAACATCAGTTTGAATAGAAAGCAGAGCTCTGAGGCCAGGACAGTCATACAAGACTCCTTTGGCAGGAGCTGCACCTGCTGTGCAGGCTGTGCCACACCCAGCAGATTGTCCCCCATGTGCTCCATGCCCCAGCAAGGACCCTCTTCATTTCTTAAGGTAATGGCATCATGAGGAGACATGGTTTTCCCAGGGCCTCTGTGGTTAGCGCTGTGAAATACCAAACACTGCTCACAGCTGCAATTGCAATTGTCCCTCTTCCCACAAAAGCACAAGGCTCTATCCTTGGCCTTTGCAGGCACTTTCCCTTCCCCACTGATCACCACATCTAGGAAAATCTGACAGACTGGGAGAACTCCAGGAAGCAGCAGGAAGCTGAGTCAGAGGAGCTTTAGTTTGGACATCAGGAAAAAAGGTTTTTCACCCAGAGGGTGGTTGGGCACTGGAACAGGCTCCCCAGGGCAGTGGTCACAGCACCAAGCCCGACAGGGTTGAAGGAGCATTTGGACAACAATCTCAGGCACTTGGTGTGACCCTTGGGCTGTTCTGGGCAAGGCCAGGAGCTGGACTTGATGGTCCTGATGGGCCCCTTCCAACTTCCCATATTCTACACTTCTGTGATTCTGAGAAGTAATGGGCTGAAATAGGTGACAAGAGGAGAGAAGTGAGGCTGGTCACAGAATCAAGTCACTGAGTCCACAGAAGATGCAGGATACAGGACCCTTCCCTCCCACCATTCCCATTCTCCGTCTCATCCCTTCTCCCTCCCACACACACGAAGGTGAAGAATATCACTAAAAGAAGAAGAACCTGCTTGACTCCCATGTCCATGGGAGCAGTCACTGCTCGTGTAGGAGTCACATTCTCCACCAGGATCCCCAGGGTCTGACTGGCTGCTGTCTGAACAAATTCTGGGGAGCTGGACACCATCTGGAGAAGGACCAGAGCAAGCAACCTCATCCACCTCAGAGTCCATGTCCTTCTTCAAGGTCACAAAGACCTCTCCCAGAGTGACAATGGCAGAGCAGGACACCTTGGAACGGAGGTTGGTCACCTGGGGAAACCATGAGGGGAAACATAAGAATCACCTTGGAAAGAAAACCAGTTGCCTTCAACAGAAGTCCCAGGAAATGACAACACATCCCACTGGGTCCAGAGGAACATACAAGTACAGGAAGAGCAGGAGAGCACAAGCACAGAAAGGCACTTACTCTGGCACCAATTTCTGGCCTGAGACCTTCTCACTGCAGGCCTAAAATAAAAATTCATTAAGTGTTCGACTTAACCCTTCTAAAATGTCCACAGCTTTGATTTCAGGCCCTTTTACTAGAAAATTAAATCAAGGGCTGCTTTCAAATCACAAAGGCACAAGTGATAAAGATAAAAGAGTCAGGTGCTCCTGTTCAAAAAAGCAACACCAGCAGTTGAAGCACTCAGCCAGGAAACAGAAAACACAGGCTCAGGTCTACAGAATAATTTGCAGTGTTCAAGTACAGCTTGGGCAGAGATTGGGACTCTGGCAAATAACGTCATTAGTGTCTCAGTTTCTGCATTTGCACATTGCATTATAAAGGCACCACACTCAAAGATGAGAGTCAGATACCCGACCTGCCAGTAAATACAGCTGCATGTACCCACAGATCCTACAGATAGCTGACAGACATTAGAAATCTCAGGTCTAAAACCAGAAATGAAGGCTGACCCTGAGCACACATGGAGATGAACAAGCACATACCTACTCTACACACTGTGTATGAAGTATGGGGGACAATTCCAAACAATGTTCTCACCTCGCTGGTAACTGCCAAGCAAACCTCACCAAGTCTACAAAGCAGGAGCTCTGAATGGGACCCAGCCAGATGTTGGATGGTAAAGAGTCCCTTCTCCTTCAGCTCCCTGAAAGGCAGACGATTGATTTTTCTCTCCACCAAGGCAGCACCCTCTGAAATGACCAGGCTGGCAGCTCAGTTGAACAATGGGAGGTGCTTTTCAAGGAGTGCTTAATGAAATCGTGGAACGTGTTGCCCCAGGATGCTGTGGCTGTCAAAAGCATTCACAAAGCCAAGAGACAAAGAGAGGGGTTTCAGAGTGGCCTTTTGAGAAGACAGCCTTTCTGAAATCTCTGGCACATGAGGCCCCTCTGTCACTGCTTCCTAGGAGCTGTGAGACCGGGCCATGCTGCTGTTTGTTGTCACCTCCCTGTACCTGTCCCTGAGACACAGTGCCACCGGGCTGTTATTGGGGCCTTTTCCTTCTTTGCCAGCCCCAGCAGGCATTCAGCAGGGAGAGTCTGCACTGCCACTCTGGAGCTGAGTTTCCACTCTATGATCTCGGCCTCTCTCTCACCACCTCCACTCCCCCTCACACATTCCCCAAAAAAGCAGCAGGATGTCTGCTGGGACCCCCTCAGCCTGCAGGAAGGCCAAGTGGGTCCTGGCCTCTCCTGACTCACAGCACAGCTTTCTTTCATCCCAGCATGGAAATATAAAAACTGTACTATCACATCACACAGAGGGCCACGAGCTTTTTATTTTGGCTGCAAGTGTCCACAGGGCATTGGGGAAGAGGAGAAAAGGAGTGTTTTGCAGCAAGCAACCCGGCTACTCAGGCAGGATGGTAGGGAAAGTGTCTGGAAGCTGCTTTTTAGGACTTTGGTTGTTCTGCTGCAGCTTCTGACAGAGCTGATGGGCAGATCCCAGAGCTGTGGAGAGTTCCTGGGAAATTTGTCCTTGGATATGCCTACGAATGCTCTCCCAGCCATGAACTGCCATCTGTGTCCTGTCCATATGTTACTGCCTTGACTGTTGAGTGTCTGAGGTGCCTCTTGAGGCTGCTATGGACCTCCTTCACCAAGGAATGGATTGTGATACAACATCCCTTCCTGCTTCTATTTGGGCACTGACAGAGCCTGGACCACTCTGGCTAGAGCTTGGGCTCTGGCCAAGCAAGATTGCAAATGAGAGCAGCTCATGGTCCTCAGCTCTTCCCTGCTGCTGGGACAGACAGACATGGCCATGGGGACAGAATGGAGCTGCCCCATCTACCAGGGCACTAAGAAGGATGTGAATTTTTCTCTGCCCTGTCACCACTAGTTCTGCCTGGGCTGCATCCTGCAGTGGGCAAAGAGAAATCCAGCATGCCCACTCTGCAGAAGAATGATAGAAGCTGTCAGGTTTTCTGAGTAGGATGAACAGGACTACATACAATGTGCCATCGGCTCCCCCAAACAATTGCTAGAGTCCAGCAGGGAGAAAGCCTGGCCCCCTTGCTGAAAGCAGCCCCCCAGACCCTGTGATGGCTGCTCCATCTTCCCCACAGGGAACACTGTCCCCAGCTGAGCAGGGGCTGCAGGACCAGAGCCTGTGGATGGCCTCCTGCCCAAGGTGTGGGCCGAATTTTTCAAATAACAATGTCATCTGCTGGACCAAAGGTGGCCCTGGCTGCAGCAGAAGCTGGAGGGAATATGCCAGCACCAGAGATGGCTGGTTAAGGAATTCATAGAGCAGCATCCTGCACGCCCTCTGTGCCTATGGTCAAGTTGCCAAAATCTTGGTGCCAGTATTGCAGCTTCTCCTCTGGAGCAGTCTGAATTGCTGCTAGCATAGTCCAGGGTAAAGAAGCAAAAAGGACCTTTGCTTAATCTCCACAGATGTTTTATTCAGCTGTGCAGGGAGATGTTCAGGTCCCAGCACCCACACACAGAGGGTCTCACTTTGTCTCCACGGGGCCTGGAGGCTGACCCTGATCTCGGGGCAGTACAAAGATAAGGGGGCCGATCAGGAATAGGGAAGGTGTGGCTCAGGAACACAGGAACAGACCCAGGAACAGGGGAAGGAGCCAGTGGGGTCTAACAGCTTTTTGAGGGAAACTTCTTGTGTCTCCCTTGACCAGGGAATGCCCCCCCCCCCCGCCAGGGTCTCCACAATTCCCCATGTATTATATTATTAGGAAAGCTTCTCTGAAGGATCAACTGAATCAACACAAAATGACAAAAACAATCAAAAGCACTCATAAGACAATTGTTCAAAATGGAAACAATTCTGAGTTCCCAATGTGCCAACAGATTTCTTGGAGTGTCTTAGATCTGGCAGGAGGGATGCAGGGTTTTCTCAGCACAGTTTATCAGGAAACTGAGTCACACATACTGAACCTGTGGTCCATGGCCTCCTCACTGCCCTCGTGCAGCAAGGAGGCCCAGAGGCTGCTGTGCTCTGCTCCTGTCAGGGATGAACACAGCGGCGCTGTGGCCAGTGCCAGCTCCAGCTCCAGCAGCTCACAAGAGGAGACTCCTTCCAGAAGCTCTGCTGGCTCCAGTGTGGCAGACCAGCAGAGCCCACTGGAAGCCACCCTCCATTGCAGCCCCCCCAGCTGCGCCCATCATCACTGCAGAGCAGGAGCTGCCCCAGAGGAGCCGCGGCAGGAGCTCATGGCAGTGGCAGGTCCCTGTGCCCAGGGCAGAGCCACAGAACCTCTGCTCCTGCCTGGGACAGGGGCTGCTCACCCTGGTGTCCCACCGAGAGGAGGGATCCTGGGCCCCAGACTCTGCCCAGCCCTGCAAAAGGCCACCCCGCCAGCAGTGCCAGCAAGGTTCCTGCAGCCATTCAGCCAAATCAGGGGAAACAAATGTCTCTTTAGCTGACACAATCTCTGCACACAGCTTTCTCCCCCTTCTCCTGGTGCCTTTCCCTGACTCCAGCAAGAGCTGCAGGAAATGCTGTGTGAGCCATGATGATGGAAGAGCTACTGATAAAAACACTGGGGTGATGCTTTCAGAGGAGTCATGAATGGAAGACTGACCAACCTTCCAGCCAATGGTATGCCAAAAGTTTCCATTCTTTAAAAATTGACTGCAATAAATTAGTAAAAAGAAAGATACAGAAACAAATTAAATCTCCCACAGCTGCTGGCTTTCCTCAGGCCCCATGGTCTATGTATTGCTAGACTCACTTCATTTAGGCAGAATATTAACTGCCCTGACTGGCTGGAGACTGACCACAAGGTCTCATCTGTGGTGAGCAGTCACTAAAATTAGCTCAGCAGAGGCATCTTCAGCTGTTCAAATGTAGCAGAAATACAAATTCTCTGCTTCATGGCTGTGTGGCAGCAGCTGCTGGTGTGGGTTTGTCAGCGTTGCTTCATGGATTACTCCTGGGAAGGAATTGTGTGCACAGGCACAGTGTGATGGCTTCGATCTCCTCTAATTACTCCAATCGGATGATGGCCAGAACTTTTAGGCAAAAAGCATCATGACAGAATAATTTACAATATTCTCCAAACTACTCCTGTGGTTTTGATTTTCTTACTGATTAGGTTCAGTGTCTGGCCCCAAGAAATCAGTCCAGAAAGAACAGGCAAACCTCAGCTTGCAAGTTAGAGTGCAAGTCTTTAATCTGCTGTTTTTGCAGCATTTATAAACTGCTTTTCAACATATTTGCAAAAAAATCTCTTAGTTCTTGCTATACCTATCCAGAACCTGACTCTCTCCTTGTTTTATTTTGATTTGAGATCTCAGCATGATTTTTGTCTGGACAGGGAAGTAAGAACCAGCTGCAAATACAGACTACAAGTGTGAATCTGTACTGCAGGAACTGAGCTGTAGCTTGGAATTAAAGGCAAGAAGTGATGCCATGGTAAATGTGAACATTTAGTGCTGGCATAGGAGCCTTCTGCAATGCTCCACCAACCCATGGTTCACATTGCTACAAACTCTCTTTCTGATGTTACAAAGAGTGTTGAAGAGCTGACTGTAAGTAAACAAAATAGCCAGAATGGTAATTTTTGTTAATATGGCGAACAATGACCATCTAATAATTCAGAGCTCATAGAAGTGAGTATTCAGATTTCCACTTAGTACATGCTGGCAGTTTTAATTCGAAATCAACAGGTTAATCCAATACAAGTTATCCATAGGAATTAATTTGCTCTAGGATCTACCTAAAAATGCTTCATTGTCTGATAAGTTTAGTAGAAATTTGCAAAGTCAACAGTCCACAGATTTTCATTTCTTGTTTAGTGGCTATTCTGCAGGAAAGCTTTTACAGACGGATCAGTTTGGATGCAATTAAAATGCCAGTACATTTCATCTAGCCATTTTGGTATTAGAACAAAACCATATGACTGCACAGCCTTTTAAAAAATATTTTTAAATAAATTTTCAAATCAACAGTCTGAGTAGGACTCAGAATAAAAACTGTACCAAACTTCAACTCTGTTGGAAGATTCCCTTGTCACCCTGTCAATCAGCTCTACATTCAGAAGATTAAAAGTCCCCATTATGGTGGTTTTAGTATGGTTAGGAATTGGGGAAGGGTCTTCTTCCTTCTCAGCTCCATGCTGCAGTGCCTTTGGGATGTGGCCTGCTGGCCGTTGTTTGTGCAGCCCTGGTATTTCTCCATGAGGCAGAAAGTGCAATTGCATTTGCAGCCCAGAGCCCGTGAGGAGTGGGGCGTGCAGAGCTGTGCCAGACCCTAGCCAGCAGCTGTGCCACCAGAGGGTTTTGGTTCCTGCCCAGGGCAGCTGGTGCATCTCTGCCGTGAGTGCCTCCCCTTCCAGGTGCCCATGGACAGCAGGTGCAGGGTTCTGCAAGGGGCATGGAACAGGGTGGGGATGTCTGCTGGCAACAGAGTGCAGCGGAGAGCAAACAGTCCAGGATGGTCCTGGAGTGTGTGACAGAGAACTCCTGACACAGCTGGTGACTGAGCCAGTGAGGGAAGGCACTGCTGGGCCTGCTGTTTGTGAGGAGAGAAGGGCTGCTGGGTGACAGGAGGGCTGGAGGTGGCCTTGGGCTCAGTGATCACAAAATGCTTGTGTTTGGTTCCCAGAGAAGGAATGAGAGACGTTGGGGAAGTGTTGACCTGCAACAAATTGTGAATTTGTTAAGCTTTACCAGGCAGTGCTTAGTCGTACCTTCCCTCACAGCAGTGGGTAATGTGTGCAAGTGGATGTCTTAGCCTTGAGAATAAAGACAGTGGGCCTACTGAGGAGGTAGCTGCAATGCATTCAAGGAGAAGAAGGCTCCTAACCATTAAAGGAGAATTTGAGGAATGGGATGTTCACCACATGACCAGCAGAGACCCTCAAGAGACCCCTACTCTAAATGTCAGTAATTGTGGGGAAGTGATTTAAACATGTCAAATACTTTGTGAGAATGTTTAGCTTGCGAGTTTGAGCAAAGTAATGAATAAAAGTAATGAAAGTAATGTCTTAGTTCTATGGACACTAACACGTGGGTGTGCATGTTTCAGGGTAGGGATTCCTCACCCACCCAGCACTGAAATAAAGTAATGCCTCTTTTCTCACACTGAGCTGGCAGTGTGGATCGGGCCCTGCTTGGTAACTTTCATTTTGAAGATTTCTGTTGAGCAGGTAAGATTGGTTGAAATGAAATCTTTTCCAGCTGTTTCCCTTTGGTTTACCTGTTTGAGGGTTAAAATTCTGTGCTGCAGGTGTGCTGGGTGTGTGCAGAGCAGTGCAGCCCCAGAAACGCCTTGGCTTGCCCACAAGTTGTCATGCCTTGTTGCCAGGTGTGCCCAGCTGTGGCAGGGGAAGGAGCCCGCAGCGCAGTGGGCACCGTGCCCTGCCCAGCCGGGGCTCTCTGGCACAGAGCAGCAGCAGCGCCAGCACCATTCAACCCGCTCCCTCCTTGGCTTCCCCTGGCACACAGAAGCCTCTGGAAATCAGCACCGCCAGTGGCGTTCCCAGCTTGGAGCAGCCGCTGCTGGCGGGCAGATGCTGCGAGTTCCACTGCTGCCAAAGGGGAAGAAAGAGCACAGGAAGAGATGTACATACACAGCAGCCGTGGGAACATCCTATAAACATGCAGATATATGGGGTGATTTGTTAGGAATTTCTTCAGCTGCTATGCCAATGGTGCTTTCTCTCCTGGTTCTGTACAATGCTTTGGGCCATTTTCTTGGTCTGGTTTCCTTTGCTTGTGTCCCATCTGAGGGCTCAGCTGGGGTACAGGCTGTAGGTGCTTGGGGCACTCTTGGAGTTCCTCTTGGATCCCTGAACAACAGGGTTTGGCCCATGGAGGGAGTTTGTGCTGCTTTGTGTCAGAGGAGAACTTCCGAGGCCATTTTGTGTTTGCTGTAGGAAAGGCTGGTTATTGCTTTGCATAAATTCACAGACTAATATGCTTTGTGATGCTTTGCTTTGTCATACTTTGCTTTGTGATATCAGGGCATGGTTGCCCCATCGTCGTGGTGACATCAGAAGGTTGCCTTGGTGCACGGAAGGCCTTAGTGCCAGAGCAGTCCTAGGGGTTGCTCAGATCAGGAGCATCCTCCTGATTGTGGCATTTGTCCGTGTGTAGCTGCACACTGACAGGAGTCTTGGTTGGAGTAAACTTGAAGCACAGTGCTACAATGATTGAGCAACTTGCTGCTGCAGTTTGCACCATGTATGGCACTGTTTATTCCGCCTACTTCATTACCAGCCTGGCAAGTAAGTAGAGGTTTCAACTCTATTTAGGCTAGGGTGTAACCTAACCTGGCTTTTCCATGTCTTCTTGCTCTTTCTTAGTGGCTGAGTTGATTTTGAAAGAGAAAGAACATTAGGATGCCTCTGGTTTGGTAAAGCTCCTGTCAAGAGGTTCAGCTAAAAAGGGGGTGTCTGTAGCCACAGGGACAGCATTTGCAGGGGAACCTGCAGGGCTTCCGTTCCCTCCACGGGAGTCTGTGGCAGCAGAGTCTGTCATTTCCTCAGCTTGCTGGGACAGGCAGGACAACTTCCAAAATGCAGACTGGGAGCCTTCTCAGAAGGCCTTCTAAAGACTTTGTAATTCTCCCCAGAACTCAGGGAAAGCTTCTTTTATTCTAAATTTTGTAATGAAAGGATTTGACTGTCCGTTTTGACCCTTGACTGAGTGCTAAAAGAGTGATTCCCTTTGCAGTGAAGTGCAACCGCCAAAGCAGTGAGTGTCTGCTCCTGAGCCCTGGAGCTGCTGCTGTGCTGTTTCACAATAGAACTGCCAGAGCTCAGGGGGATTTGGGGCAAGCTTTTCTGGGTGACTGTTTTCAGCAACTTAATGGGAATTAGTGCATGCAACTTCTTTTTTGAAAAAAGTACCTGAAAGACAAGAGAACAAAAGCTGCTTTATCTGTTGGACAGAACAGAAGCATTGAGTGTTGAAGAACAATTTGCATTTTCTTGATCATGTTTGTATTCATTTACTGACTAGACAGGCCAAAGTGTAGGCACAACCAAGATTATTGTCCTGATCTCTTGCTGGCTGTGTGAAAGAACTATGTCACGTGGAGGGATGTTGATAAAGAAAAATACTCTCTGTTTGAGCTGACTTCTACTTTTCTGTGGGATTCAGCAGCGCAGGCAGTTTTCTCACAGCACTTGTTCATTTTCCCTTGCCCGCTCCAGATCACATGATCCGTGTATTCAGAGGTGCTGATCCTGAGGTGAGTGAGAAAGGAACATTTCATGTTCCTGGTGTTTAAGAATTGTAGAGGAAGATGTGAGCTTGGCCAGTAGCAATAGACTGTACAGGGCCAGCTAGGAAGGCCAAAAGAAAATCCATATTCACGCCTGTAACAAAAATAATAAAGGCAGAGATAGACATTTTTAAATTTCCTTCTCAGAGTTTGAAGAACTAAAAACCTAGTTTTGAAAAGAGAACGATGATTGCTGATGGCAGATAGGGAAAATTTAATTAAGAGCAATTTCCTGTACAGTTGAATTAGATCATTTTAATTTAAACAGAGTGACTTAAAATCCTATTCCTATCAAACTTTATGGTATCTACTTGGAACATGAGGTGGTAGAAAAGGAAGGCCATCTTGAAACGGTACATGCAGTATCTGAAGTGCAATGGGCACCTTTGTGGCTGGGGAGCTGCGTGGGCCAAAAGGACGCAGGACTGGCGGCCGTGAGCAGCTGAAGATGAGGCAGCGTGGGGCCAGGGGGCCAAGAAGGCCAAGGGCACGGTGGCTGTGCCAGCAGCAGTGGGGCAGCAGGAGCAGGGCAGTGAGCGCGGACTGTGCTGGGCAGCGCTGCGGCCACAGCTGGAGTGCTGTGTGCAGCTGTGGGCCCTGGGAAGCAGAAAGTCATGGAGGGGCTGCAGCGAGTGCACAGAAGGACAGGGGAGCTGGGCAAGGGGGTGCAGCACAAGGCCAGGGAGGAGGTGCTGAGGGAGCTTTAGCCTGGACAATGGGGGCTCCTGAGGGACCTTCAGGCAGACTTCCATAGATCCCTGCCTTGGACATAGAGCCAATGCTCAGCACAAGGGCTGTTTCCCTGCCAAACATCCCTTCACAGCATCCAAGTGCTTTAGACACTGGAGTAGGTAACACTTTCACATTTTGTTTATTTGTTTGTTTGCTCGAAGGAGAAGCCTTGTGTAATTTCTCCTTCTCCAGGGAGCAAGGGAGCTTTTTCTCCATCTTTCCTGCCCTTTTCCAGCACTGGCAGAAATTCTGCTAGAATTTTAGTTTTCAAGGAGGCAGTTCTGGATAATGCAGTATTTTTGCACAAGAACACATAGTTTGGGGCAGGGATGTTGGTGCAGAACGAGCTGTTCTGGTGCCAGACCGGCCAGTAGGGCTTGCCCATCATTTTCAAGTTAACGGCTCCTGTGTCTTTTGGCAGCCCAGGGCATCAGTGTGTGTTGTGTTTGGGAATTGAGCAGGAAATCAATGCCCTTGCATTCCCGATGGCACTCGGAGTTTAGAGGAGCTGGGAGGGGCTGGGCTGCATTTCTGATTCCAGCCACTTCAGCACCATCACTGTGGTCAAGGGCAAGAGAAGAACTTGCCCGAGCACAGATGCACAAAGAGTGCAGTTCCCAGTGCAATGCTCTGGGTCTGATTGCATTCCATAAGGACCCACACACTCCAGATTCCCCAAGAGTGAGGGTTACTGAAGCAACAGGAGAGCAAGTTCAGGATGGCTGCTGATCAGGGCACTGCTACCGAGTGCTGATGTGTGTAGTGACAGAATGGACAGAATTGATTCAGGGTGACCCCCACGTGGCGAAAAATGTGCTTTGACTCTATGATTTAGAAGGTTAAACAAATGCTTTCTTAAGCTATGTTATATTACACTAGCACTATATTAAAACTATACTAAAGAGATACTTTACTAAAAAGCTGCTAAAGAAACACTCGTGACTGTCTCCAGACAGTCACGACACAGCTTTTATCTAATTAGCTAATCAAGCTACACACCTACCACTAAAATCCAATTAACAAATCACTTTCAGTAAACAAGCACTAGAACACATTCTACACGTACTAAACAACAAGAACAGCAAGTAGAGAAAATAATTGCTTTCTCTTGTTCTTTAAGTTTCTCACTACCTTCTCTTAAAAAAAAAACCTAGGAGAGAGAATTATATCTCTCTCCATTCAAAGAATCTAAATACCACAGTACAGTAAAGAGAGATTATAAAAGTGAGATCTGTCTATCTGTATATCTATTTGAATCTTCCTGGCTCTGCTCCAAAGCAGTGGAAGATGCAAATCTCACCTAAAGGCATCCCTTCAGGAGAGGAGTAGAGACAAGTTCCATTGATGGATCCTGAGCAGGCAGAGATGTTTCCCCCTCCAGAGATGGTTATTTTTTCCCCTCCTGTTTTCCTCCTCCAGCCTCTTGTGCCCTGAAGCCTTCTTTTTATCCTTTAAATTTTTGCATGTCCTAAGGGAGTGGAACTATCCCATGCTGTAGCTGGGGTCTGGTGACTTTGCTCATACATGCCATACATGACACATGGTTTCCTTCACTGGCATCCCCAGGGCTGTGTAAGTGCATTTGTTAATGGGGCCTTATGAGAAACTCTGTTACTGCTGGTCAGAATTCTCACTTGACAAAAGAGGGAGAAGAAACACCTTGGTCCTCCTCCATATACTTGAGGTGGCCATAGAGGTTCTCTGACTTCCATCAGAGATCTTTGCATGCATCCTCATCTCCTGAATGACCCAGTTTTCTAACAAGAATGTGGATGTCAGGAAGTCACAAAGCCTCAGCAGGCTGCAGGCCTGAAGAGAAGGTGAACTCCAGAAGTGTCTCTCACAAGGAGGGAGCTCACCCAGGAAGCCCCTGCAGAGCCAGGATGGAGCTGTGGGACAGGGCGGGGTGTCAGTCACTACTGAAAGACAAACAGGACATGGCAGAAGCAGAGGGAGGCTCTCACCAGACCCTTGAGAAATGCCACCCCTTCCCTGTCAGCTGCCTGAGAGGCTGTTGGGGCTTCAGTCCCAGATGGCCCCTGATTGTAGGGCCAGGGTCACTTTGGAATCTGTGCCTCCCCTCGGGCAGAGAACGACCCAGGAGAGCAGCAGCACAGTGCTTTGGGAACGTGTGAGCCCAGCAGCCTTTGAGTCTTGGCCCACAAAGGGCGTATGGGAAGCTGAAACCCATCTTCTCTTGCTTTCTGTGCAGGTGTTTCTAGAGAAAGAGCAGGAGCACACTGCCTTATCTGAGATGCCATGCCAGACTCAGGGAGAGCTGTTCCCTGCCCGAGGGCAGGAAGAGCAGCACAGGCAGCAGGTGGAAGAGCCACAGGAGAATGGCCAGGTGAGCCTGACTGGCCAGGGGACAGAGGGAAGGGCAGGAAGAGGGGCATAAACCAGAGCTCCTGGGACTGAGGAGGCCAGGAGTCCCACAGGCACTGGAAGCACAGAGCCTTGGAATCTGCAGAGATCAGCCCTGGGACAGGAGGTTTGCAATGGAGGCTGATGTGGAGAGGGAAGGAGAAAGAAATGGCTGAATAAATGTGATTTTGAGGCTGCAAGAGGAAAAAAGCTGAGCCTTACGGCAACTCCCAGTCCCTTGCTCTGCTTTTGTGTGTACAGGACATCAATGCAGAGCCACAAGCAGAGCTGCCCGAAGCTCAGAGTGACATCATGGCAGTGAAGAGAAAGAACAAGGAAGACATGGGAAGAATTCAAGAGGAGAATCTCCATCAGCAGAGGGGCGATCAACAAAACCAGGTGAATGAAAGAGTGGCAGCCACTCCACTGATGAAATGTCCTCTCTTTTGTTTGTTAGAGAACATGAAGGAACAGCTGGATGCAGAGCTTCAGATAGCTCACAGTATGACCAAGGCAAGGCACAAGCAGCTGGAGGAAAAAATGAAAATCATCAGAGAGAAACTTAATCGCTTCCATCAGTCTCTGCAAAACCTAGTGAGTGAAAGAGGGATGCAGCCACTGCAGTCACCAATCTGGTGGTTTCTGCCCTTCTTGCCTTTCCAGTGCAGAGCAGCAGGGAGTGGGGGGATATGTTTTGCGGAGAAAAGAAGAAACCTCACAACATTGTAAAAGTTGTAAAGCCCGGTATGCTTTATTACGGCGCGCCGGACGCAAGCCTCCCCAATAGGCAAGCGTACCTCTGAAGACCTCGGGTCTTCTTTTATCCCCCTTCCAAATGCATATGCATACAGTTTTACAATAAGTTCATACATATTTATTCCACGTGACATTTAGCACCAGTTCTTCTTTATCTAAGGAATTCCTAGGTCTGGGGCAGACTGACCTTGCGGTAATTTCTGGGTTTTTTTCTCTGTCTCCTTGCTGTCTCTGGAATGCAGCTTTTCCTTCAGCTTTGGCCCTACAGACCCCTCACCTTTTCCGGACATTTCACCTAATTCAGAATGGATCCCCGCTCCGTCTCATTCCCCCCTTTCCTAGGAAATAAGTAAATTCTTTTACTTAAGGAAAACCCCCACGACAATAAGTGTCTTTTAACGCTTCACCATGTACGTTTGACAAAGAAGTCAATACAGCTATTCGTTGTAGCATTCTACAGTTCCAAATTAACAATGTAATAGATAATCCTAAACTTATCCCAACTAATATTAGTAAAACTACAATGGGGTGACACAACTTATTAAAGATTCCATTCGCAGTTGGTGACCACCCAAAGATCACATCCCACCAGTGATGATCCATATTTTGTTTTATTCTTTGTAGAACCCTGGTTATCTCCTTTGTATCGTGTTGGACAGTAATTAAGGTTTTCTTTCCACTTTCTTGGATTTCCTTCAGGATTTCCAATAACTCTTGGTGCTCAATTAACTGTTTCACTAATGTAAGGTTCATTCCAATTGGGGTAGGTGGTAGCCTGTGATACATTGTGTAATTAGCTTTAATCAGCTGGTGGGATGTCACTGGGGCCAAGTACGAAAAATCACACCCGATAATCTTAACAAAATTACAAATACAGAAGTTAGAATGATTTCTACTAGACAGAATAACATCATTGCTATCAATTTGTACAGCAGTACAAGCAGTTCTCAAGCATACACCCTTTTCCAGTATATACGAGCACAGTTTTCTGGTCAGTGACTGGATGAACTTCAAAGTGACAAATACTCTGTTCAGTGTCCAAACAAACATCCTGAGCATTAATAGTATTGCTTTCACAAATGAATCCCATCTGTTCTCTAGTAATGCAGGATTCTAAGTTTACTGTCTGCCACTTTCCATTCATCTTTCGTGCCCACATTCTGTGTTCTGAAGGATAGAGTATTGTTTTTTCATGGTTTAATCCTAGGGCAATGATGGGGTGGATAACATAAACAGTGGCATTACGTATGGTAAGCACAAAGGCAGTGGCTACATTAGAAACAGGATCATAGGTGAAATTCACCATAGTCCACCAGGATTGAAACTTCCTTTCAAAATCAATTGCATTATCCCACACAATCTTCCGAATTTCAGCTGGAAAATTACCTTCACCGCCTTCCCGTATGATCAGAGCTGCTGTTGCCTGCATCCATAACTGTGCTTGTATACAACTGAAAGCTAAAGACACATTATCTTGAACTGTACTAAGTGCTTCTACTATCAGCCTGTGGTCTTGGTCCCTGGCCGTTTCCCATTTTGACAGAACTTTTGAAATCTGCCACTGGCTAGTTCCTAATGCCACTAGAGATGACTGTAAGTGTTGCTTCAATTTTGTTAGGCTACCTGCTGCAGTGGCCAGTCTATTCATCAGTATTTCTGAATCAATTCCATTTAAAACTCTTAATCCTTTCCCTAATATGCCAGTTTGATCCTTTCTTGTTCTGCTCCTGAGGTATGCCTGTTTTTGTAACCATGTTGTCCAGCCCTCAAAGGAAGTTTTTAGGAAGGAGGAGCAGGCTGGTTGGATTTTTGAGATGTTAATTTGCATTATCAACTCCACACATTTGAGAGACCATTCTGGATTGAGTAATAGTTGTTGCTCACCCACATTCCTTACTACATAGGGGCCTATTCCATACACCTCAGGTTCAAGTTTGGGTTGAGTCTGAACTATTTGAGTCTTGGTGTGGGCTGTATAGGGTCCTGCTGTGGTAAAAGGTGTAGTGTCTATTTTGAATTTAAATGAAAGCCCGATATCTTCCTGTGCCCAAAGGCAAGTTATTTCTACAGGCTGTATTAAGGTGAAATTATACCAGCAGTCTGATTCATTTAGGTTATCACAGATTTCCTGGTGTTCATGTACACCAGGAGAGGTTGAGACACTAATTTCATTTGGTCTCTCATAAGCCGTCCCATTTATCATCTGGCACCCTACCTTGATTTCTTCTCCTCTGATCCCTTGAAGCGTCCACAGTTTCTGTTCCTGCCATTCCTGCTCCTCATATACCTGATCTCCATGAATTACCACAGTGGATAGGTTTAAATCCTTTATCTCAGAAGGTTTTCCCATGGATCCAGTATACTGATTAAACGCCTGGGACCAAGGCCATTCAGCATTGCTCTGAATAAAGGTACTCTCAAGTTCTAAAACTTCAGTTATGATTACACACAAAACAATTCTACAAACTAAAATATGAGCTACTCCCAACCCCAATATACTCATTTTGCCCGAGTAAGTTTTAGTCTCAGTTCATTGTCTCCTGGCGTCACTCCTCAAGGGGTTTCTGGGCCTTCTTCACCCAAGAGTGATGAATCCAGGCGTTCTGCTCCTTGATTCTGATTGCAGTGAAGGTGGTGAGAAGCACTTGGAACGGTCCCTCCCACTGTGGTTCCAAGGTCTTTTCTGTAAGAGACTTAACATATACATAATCTCCAGGTTGTATGTTATGTACTGGCCCATCTAACTCCCGGCTCCGAGTTCCAGCCACATGTTTCTCAATTTCCTTGAGCTGTTTGTTTAAGGCCACCATGTAGGTGGCCAGTGTTACCTCTCCAATATGGGTGGACACTCCCTTTTGTATTCCATATGGTCTTCCATAGAGTATTTCAAAAGGGCTCAACTTTTCTTTAGCTCGAGGTTTCGTTCGAATTCGCCATAGTGCTAGTGGAAGAGCTTGGGGCCAGGGTAGATTAGCTTCCTGCCCCAGTCTTATGATTTGCTGTTTAATCAAATGATTCATTTTCTCCACTTGGTCGCTTGACTGGGGGCAGTATGGGGTGTGAAGTTCCCAGTCTATGCCCAGGTGGCTAGTAATCTGTTGCACTATTTTGGAAATGAAATGTGATCCTCTATCTGAGGATATTGTGGCTGGAACTCCGAAGCGTGGTATTATTTCTTGTAATAATACTCTGGTCACTTCTCTAGCTTTGACAGTTCTGGTGGGGAACGCTTCTGGCCACCCTGAAAATGTATCTGTCAATACCAGCAAATATCGATACCCCCCTTTCCTTGGGAGTTCTGAAAAGTCAATTTGCCACTGTTGTCCAGGCCCATGGCCTTGCCCAATCTGACCGAGTTTCAGTCTGGGGGTATTTTTGGGGTTAGTCTGGAGGCAAAGATCACACTGTCGGGTCACCTGAGTAATAGTGGCATATAAATTCCTAGCAACAATTCTTTCAGTCAGGTATGTGTATAGGGCATTTATTCCCCAGTGCGTTTTCTGGTGATCTTCCCTTACTAGTGACCACAATAGATGGGAAGGGATTACCAGTTTCTTTTCAATGGTAGCCCACCCTTCTTAGTTATACGTCCCTTTTTGATCTTCAATTAATTTCCTATCTTTCTTGTTGTATTCTGGCTTACCTTCAAGGGAGATTTGTCCATCTGGAATAAGGACTCCTTCAGTGGCTACCTCACCTTTTGCTGCTTCTTTTGCCTCTCTATCTGCCAGCTCATTTCCTTCTTCCAATTCTGAGCTCACTTTTTGGTGTGCCTTAATGTGCATAATTGCTACCTTTTCAGGCAGCTGAACTGCTTCCAGCAGCTGGATTATCTTTTGTGCATGTTTGATGTTCCTTCCCTGTGAGGTCAGCAGTCCCCTCTCCTTCCAGATCGCCCCATGTGCATGTACAACTCCGAATGCATACCTTGAGTCTGTGTAGATGTTTATTCTCCTCCCTTTTGCCCTGTCCAAGGCACGGGTCAGGGCAATTATCTCAGCCTTCTGCGCGGAGGTACCTGTTGGTAAGGGTCCAGATTCGATTACCTCTCTGTAGGTGGTCACTGCATACCCAGCATGTCGCTTCCCATTGGCAACATAGCTGCTCCCGTCAGTGGACCAGGTCTCTGCATCATCCAGAGGGGTATCCTTTAAGTCTGGGCGGCTGGAGTAGGTAGCTTCGATGGTCTCCAGGCAATCATGGTGTACTGCTTCTCCTTGATTTCCACTGAGAAAGGAAGCTGGGTTGACAATATTAGTCACCACGATCTCTACATCATCTTGCTCTACCATGATGGCCTGGTATTTCAGAAACCTCTGTGTTGAAAGCCAGTGGCCACCCTTTACTTCCAGTACTGCAAATACTGTGTGGGACACTAGCACAGTCAATTTTTGTCCCAGGGTAAACTTGCGTGCCTCTTGAATATTCAGCACAACTGCTGCTACAGCTCTGAGGCAACCTGGCCATCCTTTGGCTGTTGCATCTAGCTGCTTAGAGAGGTAAGCAACTGCCCTCCGGTATGGACCCAAGTCCTAAGCCAGTATTCCCAAGGCAATTCCCTGTTTCTCATGGGAAAATAGGAAGAATGGTTTACTCACATCTGGAAGTCCCAAAGCTGGAGCTGACATGAGAGCATTCTTTAGCTGGTGAAAGGCCCGTGTGGCTTTTTTGTCCACTGGAGATCTGTGCTTCCATTGGCAATAAGAGCATAGAGGGGTCTGACAAGCAGTCCATAATTATAAACCCACAGCCGGCACCATCCTGACATGCCTAAGAAGGTTCGGAGCTCTTTTATTGTCTGGGGTTTTGGGGTTTGGCATATGGCTTCCTTGCGAGCCTGCCCTAAAGTCTGTTGCCCAGCACTCACCTCGTACCCCAGGTAGATAACTTTCTGTTTCACTACCTGTGCCTTTTTCTTTGATACTCTGTGTCCTTGGAGTCCTAGGAAATTCAAAAGGCTTACTTTCCAGGCCACACATGCTTCCCTTGTCCGAGTGGCCACTAGAAGATCATCCACATACTGCAAAAGCCTTCCTTCAGCCTGTGGAGCTTCCCAGGACTCCAGATCTTTTGCAAGTTGCTCCCCAAATAGAGTAGGGGAATTTTTTCAGCCTTGGGGTAGTCTGGTCCATGTGAGCTGGGTTTTGCGCCCACTTTTAGGGCTTTCCCATTCGAATGCAAAAATTTTCTGGCTGGCTTCGTGGATGGGGAGGCAAAAGAAGGCATCCTTTAGATCTAAAACAGTAAACCAGGTTAGCTCAGGTGTTAGACAAGTTAATGAAGTGTATGGATTGGCTACCACCGGATACAAATCTTCTGTTATTTTATTGACAGCCCTCAAATCCTGTACTATCCGGTATGACCCATCAGATTTCCAAACAGGTAAAATAGGAGTATTGAAATCAGATTGGCATTCTTTCAGTAACCCTAACTGCAGAAAATTTTCAATTATTGGGCTGATTCCTTCCCTATCCTCCTTCTTTAGGAGGTAATGCTTGATTCTCACTGGTTACGTTCCCCTCCTTGAGCTTAATTACTAGCGGCGGGGCATTTTTTGCCTTCCCTGGCACATCAGAGGCCCACACCCCGGGAAATACCTGACCTAGTATTTCTTCATCAATTTCTTCCTTAATTCCAATAGCTATTAGGGTTAAACTTAATACCTCTATGTGCTTTTGATCATTCACCTCCAGAGTAATTTCCCCATTTTTGAATGTAATGGTTGCTTGTAATTGCTCCAATAAATCTCTGCCTAAAAGTGCCTTTGGTGAATTAGGCATGTACAAGAATTTATGAATACCCCATTGTTTTCCCAATTTATACCTCAAAGGTTTACAAAAATATGCCCTTTCAGACTGGCCAGTTGTCCCCTGCACTACAACATAATCATTTTCCACAGGTACTAAAGCTTTATTTAAAACTGCATATGTAGCTCCTGTATCAACCAAGAATTCCACCCTTTCCCCTTCTTCCCCCAGCCTCATTGTTATAACCAGTGGATCCGCTGGGGCAGAATCCCCCGGTCCTCCTCAGTTGTTTTGTGCGTGTGCAGCCATTTGTTGGTCACCCCTTCTTCGTTCTGGGCATTGGTCTTTCCAGTGACCAATTCTTTTGCAGATTGCACACTGGTTCCTGCTCAGCTGAGGTGGTCCTTTTCTCGGTAGTCCCCGGTTGTATTTTCTGTGCCTTTTCACCACTGCAACCAACCTTTTCATTCCTTGTTTATATCCTTCCTCCCGGTTACTAAATACCCTCCAGGCTTCCTCTAGCAAGACTTCAAGATTCCTCCCATCCGGTCCCCAAATTTTCTGAAGTTTACACCTGATATCTCCAGCAGACTGCCCCAAAAATGAATTAACTAGTTGAATTATCCTTATCTCAGACTCCGAATCTAATGATGTATGATGACACATGGTATCCCTTAAACGCTCTAGAAATTCAGATGGAGTCTCAGAAGGCCCCTGCTTAAGGGAATATAAGGCAGACCAGTTTATGGTTTTTGGAATAGCTCTTTCCACCCCTGTTGCTATCCACTCTTGATAGTCTGCTAATTTCTTTACCTCCGCTGACACATTAGGGTCCCATTCTGGGTCTTGGAGGGGGAAATGTTCTTTTACATCCAGCTGTGTGGCCTTGCAGTAATCCTCTGCCAGATTCCCTGCTGTCTTTAAGATCAGCTGTTTTTCTGTTTCAGTGAAAGCATCTAGTAGTAGCTGGATGTCAGCCCAGTCTGGATTGTGTTGTTTGGTAACATATCGTAGGCGTTTGGCAGTGAGTATCAGATCAACACGATAATTCCTAGCAATCCTTTCCCATGCCTCTAAATCAAGGGTGGTAAATGGCACTTCAATCATTAATTTGCCCCCTTCTGGTCCCACTGCCTCTCGCAGAGGGGCCTGTAGCACTACTTGCATCCTGGTTCTAGATGCAACAGGACTCCCACGGGTGGGGTGGGTTCTAGTAGATGGGCCTTCCCCACCTGAGTCCTCCTCCTTTTTGGGGAAGTTCCCTTCCTCCTCATCCTCAGTTTCAGCCTCAACCTCCCTCCTTCAAGGAGGAGCTTTCATCCACTCAAATGTATCTTGTTCTTGCTCCTCAGAATGATAGACCTTATTAGATCTCATACACTGTTGTCCTGTACTGCATGCTGAACAACAGCGTTTGATTTGTCCTCTCTTTGCCTTGTTATCCTTTTCAAGGGCCAAGACCAGTGGGTCTGAGGATGATTTAATCCCACAGTCCTTTTGCCACTCTTGGTGATTTCTTAAAACAAAAAACATATCAGCATACGAAACCTCATCCCATTTACCTTCCCATCTTAAAAACAACACCAACTGCAGTAAGGTATTATAATCTAGGGTTCCAGTGGGTGGCCACCCTGCTCCGTCCTCTAACCTGTATAAGGGCCATCAGCGTGTGCAATATTGGATTAGATCCTTTTTATTCTCAGAGCCCCCCCTGCTGGTGACTTCCTTCCAGTAGGCCAAGATGCACCCTATGGGGCTAGCCCGTGGAACTTCCTTGCTCTAGTTAATTCCCATTATTTCCTTCTTGCCCTATCTCGCTTCCACCCAAACTTCTTTTCACAGACCTTCACAGTAGTTTCCCAGTCCTCCTCCCACACACTCCAGGTGGCAGGTTATTGAAGTGAAGGGGAGAACGACCATCCTGGTAATGCATCGAACTCCAACTTTATTGATCAATCAATCACCTTAAATAACAAAGTTAATGAACTTCATGCATATTCTGTAATCCAATTTCACGATAGGCTAACAGAGAAACTTCTAACCACTCCTCTTGTTTTAGAATACCTACAATTGTTTATTAAAAACAGAAACCAAAACAGAAACCAGAAACTAAAACAGAAACCAGTGTTCCCAAAACTTTTACATCTGCTCTCAGGATGGCAGGCCTTCCCAGAGACGGTGTTCTACTTGTTATGGGAAGACAATCTGAGAACTTTATTGTTTATAAAGAGAGTCTAATTGTTTATAGAAATCAGAAGGCTGAGAACTGTTAGAAACTGCTTTACTTTTCTCTTCTACTTTTCTCTCAATTGTATGTCTCATGGCCTCTTTCTTTAAGCCATTCCTGAAAAACTCTCCAACATTTCCCCTGTTTTTTTTCTTTGAGAGAAAAGTGGTTAGGTTGCCAGGTTTTCTCTACCATCCTACCATCCATCTTTTTGAATGCAACAAGGTAAGATAATGGTGAAGTTTTTCCTCATAGAAACTCTGTGGAGGAGGCATTACCAGATGTCAAGAGAAGTGCAGACCCCGCTCTGCCAGGGCTCAGCTGCACCAAAGGCCTGAGGATAAACAGGACACTCAGTGTCAGAAATGTGATCCTGTGGAGAAGGATCAGAACCAGTGCTCAGAGGTGGAAAAATGATGACTTGCTTAAATAACAAGATCCACCCTGCGCTTGGGCTGGTATTCCATTCCAGGTTCTATCTCCGCAAATTAAAAATATCTTAGGTGTCATAATAGCAGAGCCTTTACACTGGTTATAAAGCTGTTTGGACACTATTTCCAGGTTTAGAGATGAATCCAGAGTAGCCCATGTCTGTTTATGCTGACTCATCCTTTGAAATTTAGAGTAATCAAAGCTGTAACTCCTCCAAGGCTGAGACAAAGCAATGACTGATTAATCTGTCTAGCAAGTGTTATCCATACATTATCTCTAGGTTGACTAAAATGTGCTACCTTTAATTCTTCAGCTACTACTATACTAAGCAATATAACAAAAGTGAACTTTATTTTTCTGTGTTTTTATATTGACCTTCTTTTTCTTCTCAGTTTTTAACCTTACTGTTCCTGACACCTGAAAACCACACCTTTGTAACCTTCTAATGCAGTTATCTAATGCTTAATTGGGATCTCCTCTTATAGGACCTACAACAGAATGTTGTGTTAAAGGCACCAGTTTTCTACACCCTATCGAGGCTATATATGATGCACTTTGAGCTTTAACCCCTTTCAAAATACAATGTACCTCCCACTGATAATAAGCTAAGATTTTTGCTCATGAGATTCATAAAGGTCTAAAGCTGAGGCAGTGTTTAGCTCTGTCTCATTCCGTAGTGCCCACTCCCAATTATATTCCCAGGTCGTCCAGCAACGGCGTGTTACGGCCTTATCAGGCATTGCACAACAGGTGGTAATTGGACTAAGAAAAGAAAGCTGT
This sequence comes from Melozone crissalis, assembly GCF_028551555.1. Lineage (NCBI taxonomy): Eukaryota > Metazoa > Chordata > Aves > Passeriformes > Passerellidae > Melozone > Melozone crissalis. The sequence continues at coordinate 7,343,670 of NW_026535824.1, forward strand.
TAACTGTTTTCATTCATGCAACCTGGAGAGACGTAAACAAGCCTGAAAATGATTCTTTCTGTCCTTGAAGTTATCATATCCACCTTTTTTCATGAGCTTCCCAGAAATGTTCAAAGTCAGTTTTCAGTTTGTAATCCTTTAGTCATTTGGCTCAAATGGCATCAACTGGGTGATTCTCAGTCCTTTGTTAATTTGGAGTGGTGAAAAGATAGTATGCATTTAAGGCACTTAAAATATTTAACTTAACAGACTTATTTGCAAATCATGTAAAATCACTTAAATCTAATTCAAACTTAACAGAATCTAACTTAACTTACTTAATAATACTTAACAAAATTTAATTTTCTTTAAATCTCACACAACTCAAACCAATATATAATTTAAACTTAGCAGACCTCGAACCCAACCGAAAACAAGCTCAACAATTTTAACCTTAACATTTAATGGCACTTAATTGATAACTTAACTTAAACTACTTAACAACAGATAAAACCTACTATAGAAATAAAATATAGCATTTACTATAACTTACTTACAGGCCTGATTCTAAAATATTAAGCTAAAATAACTTTCTTCACGTGTTTGCTATAGCATTTTTATACCAAAAACACACTCACAACATCTCACTCATACAATCAATCCAACACATCTCAACATTTTTAAACTTTTTCAAAACACAGCTTTAAAGTCTAATGTTCCACCGGCCCAGCCATCCGGGCTTCTGATGTTCAAAGTCTCTGGTAATACAGGTGTTTCCAAGACAGCATAACCAATTCCGAGCCAAATCGGCCGAAATTTGACTCTTGCATTCATTTACGCTGGTCTGCTTTACAGTCTGTGCTGGGGAGAATAAAAGATCTCTCTAACTTAGGTGAAAAACATCCTGACAGCAATAGTCCTTGGTGTCGCTTGTTTAGTTTCACTAATCTTTTAATTGCAATAGGAATCTTTTCTTTTGTTGACAAGAGTCACGATTATTACGGCTGTTAGATCTCAAACTGTAGCTCCTGCCGGCTACGGGGCGGAGGGAGAAGCGCTACCGCTCGAAAAAGCACTCTGAAGTCGGAATCCGCTAAGGAGTGTGCAGGACGAAAACTATCAATGCACAGCATGATTGCTCCTCCATCACCTGCTTTCTGATGTCCAGTCACTGTTCCCAAGCAGCAACTGGCCGCCCGTGGACATCTGGCCCCCAGTTCACACATGAGAGCGATGCGGCTCCGATCGCTCCCCCCGCGGCGCTCTTTGATCACTTCCGGCGCGGCTCTCGGGGTGGCGCAGCTTGGTTTCTGCGGCGGCGGCTCCGCTCTCGGGGCGGCGCGGCTCGGCTCCTGCGGCGGCGGCTTTGCCCTCCCCGCTGCTGCCTCCACAGCAATTCAGGCGGTCGCTCGCCGCGACCGCTCGCCGTGGCGGCGCGCCCGTGCCGAGTTCGGAGTAACACAGCACTGCAATTCTACCATAAATCACCGAATTCACACATTTCCGTTAATCCGTAAACCATATGGAAAATCCCTTTACCGTAACTATAAGTCCAAAGTCCTATTAAGTCCTTTTGCCAATTCATCTCTGCTTTGCGCTGCGGGTCACTCCCTTCGCGGCAGTTCAGCTTCGCCCGCGGTGGCTCCCTGTGGTGTCAGGTTAGGGGCAGGAAAGAGCACCGATGATGCAGCGATGACTTCTGTTGGTGCTTGGCATTCCTGGCGCAAGCGGCCCGTGCCTTCGCAGCATTTCGTGCGGCCCTCTTTATTTGATGCTGCAAACGCAGCTGACGCTTGAAGAGGTGCAAAAGCGGCTAACACCTGACTCTGAGACAACTTTGCCTGTTCTTGCAAACCTATTCCTATCTGTTTGAGTGCATCTACCACAAACGCCTGCTGCCTGGTAGGAATAAGAGCCATCCTCTCTAATGCTTCCTCGACAGTCCAATTTGCACCTAGAGTGTTAAGTATGTTTCTAGTAGCAGAGTTACAGTTTTGAATACAACACTGTTTAAGGAGAGCCTCGCGCATAAATTCTGCTACTCCGGCTCTCTCAATTGCAGCTGCAGCTCTATCAACAAAAGCGCCAAATGTCTCATCTTTGCCTTGCTTAATTCCCATATACACTGGTATCCCTCCTGGTTCCTTTACCTTATCTATGGCGAGTCTGACTAACCGCATTGCCTCCCGGCACTTTTCTTGACCTATTAAAGCTTGTGCATCAGTACGAAGAAAAGGCCCCAGCCCCATAAGCTCATTAATAGTGATACCATGCAAGGGATCCCCCGGCTGTCTTTGAACTGCCACACATTCATTAGCTAAAGCTTGCCAGTGGGCGTTAAACAGCAATTGTTGATGTTGAGTAAAAATTAATTTAACTATCCCACGACAATCATTAACAAGAAGGATACTGGTGTCAAAAATATAATCGAGCATTTGCTTAGCTGGTTCACTTTTAAAGCCAAACTGACTAACAGTAGCTCGCAACTGAGATAACAGCTTCCAGTCAAGAGCGCTAATTTTGGCTTGAAAACCTCCTCCAGGCTGGGGGTTAAAGACAACCGGACAAGCCAGTTCTCGAGCCGAACTTATCAGCTCTTGATCTCCCCTGTCAATTGCATCTTTGGCCAGGGCAGCCCACACGTCCCGTCTTTCCCTTGCAATCGCCGCCGCCAAGCCGATTTCCGACCCAGGGACCGGCTGATTGCTTGTCGGGAACGGAGTACACGTATCTGGCCCCAGCTGCTGAGACGCAGCAGGTACGGGAGAGTCAGAAGTGCTCTGTGTAGCCTGCGGCAAAGCAGACAACAAGGCACTCTGCGGAGCTTGGCTCGTTAGGGGGGGCTGCGAAGCGGGTACTAAAGCAGTCTGCGTAGCCTGGTTTGTAGGCTGGCTCGTAGCCGGGCTTGTAGCCTGGCCTGTTAAGGGGGGCTGCTCGGCGGGCAGCGAGGCGGACTGTGCCTGGCTCATAGTGTGACTCATAGCCTGGCTTTCCGAGGGAGGCGGTGAAGCAGGTAATAAAACTGTCCGCGTCGCGGGGCCAAGAGGAGTTCCCGCGTTCTTATCAAATTCCCTATCTTGATCGCATTCTTTGTTACGATCGTAAGTGGCAGTAGCCTGGTGAGCAGCCCTTTTTTCAGCTTGAATCCGCAACAGTTCGGTGTTAACGACCCGCCATAATTTACCCCACTTCTTAGCAGTTTTATCATCATCTAACGTAGCCTGCCACAATAAATCACCAAATCTACGCCACTCCAACAATTCGTGAACTGTGTGAGGATTTATAAAGACCCCCCTTTCTAGGCCATAAGCTAAAAGGCCCGGTAATTCTTTCTGTAAATCTATTCCCTTAATTTGCCGTTTTTGCAAAAGGGTAATAAAAAGTTCATATGCGGCTTGCCTTTCCATACCTATGTGCGCACGTTGCAGCTCTTCAAATCAAGGTCACGGCCGCATGTATCGGACGAGCCTATCTGTATAGTCGCTCGCAGCGCGGCGCGGGCCGGCGGGTTACCCTCCGCTTTGTCTTCCGCGCTTCTTTGCCGTTCCGGCTGCAGTTTCGATCTTACGGAACCCGAACCTGGCTTCACTTCGCGTGGCGTTCGCTTCCCCGTGGTGTTCGCTATCACGGTCGGAGGTCACCATATATTGAAGTGAAGGGGAGAACGACCATCCTGGTAATGCATCGAACTCCAACTTTATTGATCAATCAATCACCTTAAATAACAAAGTTAATGAACTTCATGCATATTCTGTAATCCAATTTCATGATAGGCTAACAGAGAAACTTCTAACCACTCCTCTTGTTTTAGAATACCTACAATTGTTTATTAAAAACAGAAACCAAAACAGAAACCAGAAACTAAAACAGAAACCAGTGTTCCCAAAACTTTTACATCTGCTCTCAGGATGGCAGGCCTTCCCAGAGACGGTGTTCTACTTGTTATGGGAAGACAATCTGAGAACTTTATTGTTTATAAAGAGAGTCTAATTGTTTATAGAAATCAGAAGGCTGAGAACTGTTAGAAACTGCTTTACTTTTCTCTTCTACTTTTCTCTCAATTGTATGTCTCATGGCCTCTTTCTTTAAGCCATTCCTGAAAAACTCTCCAACAGCAGGTATCAGATGTGATTATCCACATACAAGCTTTAAGATCTTAGACTCTGAATCAGCTTGATCAGAAACCTCTAATCTACACTCGGGGCACGTGCCCTGATGTTTATTAGAACAACAAAACCAGCGTTTCTCACAAACTCCACACTGCAATAGTACCCACGCAGCATGCCAGCCTCTTGATGCACCAAAGGCTACCCGAAATTTCCCACAAAGGCAGGCTATTCCATTTATTACAGGGAACTCTTATCCTCTACGGCAAGCTGTTCCCAGTGCAGACTTACTAGAGTGCCAGTTAAGTCCGGTAAAGCCCCTCTAAATAAACTCGTTCGTCCCCTCTATCTATTTAATAATTTATAGCATTCACAAACTCCCAAGGGTCGAGTACAAACCACAGGGGCAGAGGAACCCCTTGGGTTCATCTAGCCATGGTGAAAGCGTGCACAATCTACACCACAATTTACCACCTTTACTCTGACCCACACTTTTCTACTGTTTACTCTATTTTCTCTGTCAGGCGCTCTCCGCCCCCAGAGCCTGCCCCAGCCAGTGTTTACTCAGCCTCTCCAGTCACGGGTAGGAACTCCCCGCCCGCACAGTAGAGCGCTATACACTTGCAAGATTACAAACACAGTGCACTGACCACACAATGCATTAACCATACAGCAACACAGTGTCCGGACACCACACACACACGCACACACAAACAAAACACACGCGGGTTCAGCAGCTCTGCCCTATCAGAACAATGAATCCCCAATACACAAATACATGGGTTCACCCAGCTCACCCCCACAGCCACTAGCGGTTCTGTCCTATCCGAACGATGAACCCTGTCTCTAATACAGCTGCTCCATCAGCTGAACCCAGACGTCTCTGGGTGATTTACTCCCTTGCTCTCCTTTCCCCCCCCGGGGGGCCCTCAGTACATACCGTATCTTCCTCCGCAGGCCAGCAGGTCCTTGTCTGTCCTCGCAGGAGGCAAGCCGAGACGAGCGGAGCCTCCTCCAGGAAAATCCTGGGGCGCGCCTTGGAGTCCGTTGCCCCCTCCCCCCCCCGCCCCTGCAGGGACAGAGACGGAGACGGAAGGTATCTCTCCTTCTACCTGGCTGGCTCACCAGAATGTTTTGCGGAGAAAAGAAGAAACCTCACAACTTTATAAAAGTTGTAAAGCTCAGTATGTTTTTATTACGGTGTGCGCGTCGGATGCATGCAGAGGAAATCCTCCTCAAAAGGCATGCAGACCCCTGAGGATTTCAGGTCTTCTTTTATCCCCCTTTCAAATGCATATACATAGTTTCAAAATAGGTTCATACATATTCATTCCGCGTGACATTTATCGCCAGTTCTTCTTTATCAAAGGAATTCCTAGGGCGGGGGCAAATCGACCTTGTGGTTGTTTCTGGTTTTGTTTTTTTTTTCTGTCTCCTCACTGTCTCTGCCCTACAGTTTTTCCTACCGCTTAGGCCTCACAGACTTTTCACCTCTCCTAGACACTTCACCTAATTCAGAATGAATCTCTACTCTGTCTCACAGGGGAAGAATCATAGCCCTGCTCCTGCTGGCCACACCATTCCTGATCCAAAGAAGTCCCAGAGCGTGGACAAGAGAAATGGTGGGGAGGGGGTGGGGACAATGTGTGACTGATTGTTGGCCATGAAGTGTTTTGATTTTTATATCTATTCAGACTGCATATAGGAGGTGCTGGGGGTCACTATCAATTGGACATTGCTGATATGAGACTATAAACCAGAAAAGAAAACAGGACAAAACAATTCTCTCTGTGTTGTTTTCAATAGAGTATTTTGCAGTATCAAAATGGTCTCCTTGGTTCCACAATGTTCTGCAGAGCCCCTTGGTTCAATGAGGCCTTGAAGTGTCACAATGGTTTCCAGTATTCCATGAGGCCCCTCAATGTCACAATGAACCTTTTGTTCCATGGAGTCCCACACTGTTCCATGAATCTTTAGTTCCATGGGGCCTTGCAGTTTCACAATGGTCTCCTTGGTTCAGTGGTGCCACACAGTGCCACAATTGCCCTTTTGCCCAACAGGGCCTCATAGTGTCACAATGACCCCTTGCTTCCATGGGGATACAAAGTGCCACGATGGCCCTTTGGCTTCACAAGACCTCAAAATGTAAAAATGGCCTCCATGGTTTCATGAGGCCCTGCTGTGTCACAATGGACCCTTGACTCCATGATGCCCTGTTGTGTCACAACAGTCTCCTTGTTTCTGCACTTTAAGAATGCCCCCTTGTTCCCTTGTAGCCCCACAGTGTCACTATTCTACCCTTGGTTTCATGAGGCCCTGCAGTGCCACAATGGTCCTTTGGTTCTACGTGGTCCCATGTGTCACAATGATCTCCTTGGTTCCATGACACCCCATAGCACAGCAATGGCCTCCTTGGTTCCATGATGCCCCATAGCACAACAATGTCCTCCTTGGCTCAACGGTTTCAGGATGGCCCCTTTGTTCCATTGAGCCCCAGATTGTCACTGTGGTCCCCTTGGTTCCATGAGGCTCTGCTGTGCTACAATGGCTCCTTGGTTACAATGGGTTCTAAAGGCTCATAATGATCTCCGTGGTTCCATGAGGCCCTGCAATATCCCAATGGACCCTTGGTTCCAAGGGGTCCTGCAGTTTTACAAGGCTGCCCCTGCTGTGCTGTAGTGGTCCCTTGGTTCCATGAAGCAAAGCAGAATCAGAATAGCCCCTTGATTCCATGGAGCACCACAGTGTCACCATGGTCCCACTGGATCCACAGGGCCCCGTAGTGTAAGAATGGACCTTTGGTTCCATGAGGTTCCTCAGTGTCTCAACGGCCCCTTGGCTCCATGTGGCCCCACTCTGTCCAAATGGTCTCCTTGGTTCTGTGAAACCCTACAGAGCCACAATGGACCCTTGGTTCCATGAGCTTTTGCACTATCAACAATGGTCTGAGTTCTACAGTGTCACCATGGATCCTTTGTTCCATGAGGTTCTATAGAATAACATGACCACTCTGATTCCAGAAGGTTCTGCAGTGTCACAATGGACCATTGATTCCATGCAGCCCCAAACTCTCACAATGACCCCATGGCTCCATGAGCTTCCATACTGTCATCAACTTTCTCCTGGTTTCCACGAGGCCTTGCTCTGATACAATGGACTTTTGGTTCCATTGGGGTTCTACTGCATCACAATGGACCCTTTGTTCCATGAGGTTCAAAGTGTCACAGCTGGATCCTTGGTTCTGTGAGCCTCTGCTGTCACCAAATGGCCAAAATATCAGAATAAGACTCCTTTATACTAATTTGGTATTTAAGAGAGAATCATTTATTCAGGCTTGAGGTGCAGTGGGTGAAAACTCCTTATGTGGAAACGTGATTCTATCAGTATATCGCTTATATACAGTCACTATGTGTATATTAAAATTTACCCATTTCCATAAAACTGGCCCCAAATTCCCAGATTATGTCCTTGCTTTTTCTATCACTGCATTCTTGAGCCAGATGTCTTCATTTTCTCTTTCAATCATTCCTGATGGGAAAGCAGCCCCTGAATGCCTTGTTTCTCTGCTGAAAGTTCACAGGCATGGTAAAAATTGAATTAACCCTTTTGGTATAAAGGCCAAGGCTTTGTGTGGGCAGGCAGGGGCAGGCAGGAGGCAGAGCTGTCAGCAAGGGAAGGGCCCAGCCAGGTGGGGCAGCCAGGGGATGCCGACAGCCTGCAGGGACAGAGGCGCAGGGCAGGGACACCGTGGGACAGCCTGGGCTGCACAGGGCGCAGGGATGGGCAGCAGCTGCAAGGCAGCCCTGCCAGAGCCAGCTTGGGCAGCACTTTGGCCATGGCTGCTGGCCCTGGGCCTGAGGCCATGAGGGGACAAGTGACTCTTACAGGCCTGGGGCCTCATTGCCTCCTTCTCCTGGCTCAGCAGCCTGGCAGGGGCCGCCCCATGCTCCTGCCCTTGCCATTGCACATCCCCACATGCCAGTGCCCATCCCAGCAAGAGCCCTGAGCAAGGAGGGAGGGACAGGATCTGCCTGGCCAGGGTCTGGGGCTCAGGCCTTGGCTCTTTGCATTCCTGAAACACATCCAGGTTTGCTCAGCACCAGAGACACCTTTGCCTTGTTTGTCCCCAGCTGTCATCACTGCCTTCAGAGTTCTCTTCTACCTGGAATCTGGGGACATTTTCCCAGTTGTGTCCCTGACAGAACTGTAGGGATCTCTTTAAAGTCCAAACACCTCAGTGTTTCAATGTAACTGAGTTCTTGAGGGTTTTGTGACATCACTCAGGGGGTTCTGACATCCCAGAGCAGGCTGTGACATCTCAGAATAGGATATGAGGTGACAGAGCAGACTCTGCCATCATAGATTGTGGCTCTGTGGTGTCAGAGAGTGGGTTGTGACATCACTGGGTGGCTGTGTAACATCATAGAGCAGGTTGTGACATCACAGAACAGACAGCGACATCACAGGGTGACTTTGTGAACTCAGTCTTCTGTGACATCGCAGCACCTCTGTATCACAGCACAGGCTGACATCATAGATATGGGTCTGTGACATCACAGGGGCTGTGTGACATCACAGGGGCAGTGTGAGTTCCCTGGGGAGGTCACTCTGCCCCGGCCCCCCTCACAGCTCCCCCCAGAGCAGTCCAACCCTGCTCGTGCACAGCGGGGTCCCCTGTCCCCCCGGGTCACACCGCCCCCGGCCCCGCAGCCTCCCCCAGAGGATGTTCCATGAGATCGACCCCAGAGTCTGACACGGGGCCGGGGGGCCGGGGCCCTGGGGGTGGCACAGCGGAACAGGGACCTCCGGCAGCGTCCCTAAGTCCCCCAGGGCCAGATCCTGGGCCAGGGCTCCTTCACCCTGTTACGAATGAGGTCTTGAGAGTGCTGAAAAAATCCCCAACAATGGATCAGCAAAAACCAGTTTTAATATTAAGGGACAACAGCACAAAGTTCCTTGGCAAGAGTCACTCTGCTCCTGACTGGACTCTTCAGGCACACCAAGGAAATAAGGCAACAACAAAACCAAACAAAATCCAGGCAATGAAACCAGAAATGAACCAAGAACTGTCCCTGTGTGTATGACAACAGGACAGTGAGAGCTAAGACAAAAGCTCAACAGAGTTCAAACTTAACAGGACATAACTTATACCTTAACCTTAACTGATACCTTCAATGTCACAATTTAGCCAAAAACAGCAGCTAACTGTGTTTAACCTAACTTATAACCTATGCCTTAGCAATTTAACAGAGGAATAACACTTTGCAATATTTAACTTAGGTAATAATTTAAAATAAACATAACAACTTAGAAAAAGAACAACTCTTAGGAGCATTTAGCTTAGACCTTGTGTCTTAACCTTACTTACTGATATCTGGATATCTGACTGACTCAGCTATCCAAGGCACTCAAACTCCTCAGAGAGCAGCATTTCTGCCACATTTCCCCAGAACAGGCACTCCTGTGTGCACACAGACACAAAGAGTCACTGCAAGGCACCTGTGAGAAATTCCCCTGAGGGCAGGAAATGCTCACTGTGGATCCTTTGGCATCTCCCCAGTGGGTGAAGGTCTGAGCCTGGAGGAGTGGGGGGATCAGCTCAAACTCTGTCATTGTTCAGGGATCCCTGAGTGCAGCAAACAGGAGAGTTCCCGGCTGGGAGAGGCCCCACTCAGAGGGAGTCGCTGGCCCAGGAGAGCTCCAAGGGCCCCTTTTGGAGCGCTGTTTGTAGGGCCCCAAGAGAGGGGCTTCAGTCCCAGCAATGGTTCATCCTGGCCGCACTTGGCATCAGCAGCTTTCTTTGGCACTGTGAGAACAGGGATGTTTTGCCACTGAGAGGACAAAAACAGTTCTCAAGGCTGCTGCTAAAGGAACCAGGAGCTGGTTGGGCAGCAGCAGTGCCTGGAGCAGACAGTGTTTGTGATGAGCTGCAGAGGAGCCGAGTCCAGGGGCTGTTGGCCAAGGCTGAGGCCCAAGGAGCATTTCTGAGCTGGCAGGGCGGCCTGAGAAGGGGAGGGGGGAATGCAGCAGCACAGGGCCCATGGAACCAAGGGACCATTGTGACACTGTGGGGTTCTGTGAGACCAAGGGACGATTGTGAAACTGTGGGCCCTGTGAAACCAAGGGGTCATTGGGGTACTGTGGGGCCCTGTGAGACCAAGGGACCATTGTGACACTGAGGGGATTCATGGGATCATGGAGACCATTGTAACACTGTGAGGACCCAGGGAATAAGCAAGACCATTGTGATGCTGTGGGTCCCCACAGAACCAAGAGGACCATTGTGATACTGTGGGGCCTTGTGAAACTTAGGGACCTTGGTGACACTGCAGGGCTGCATGGAACCTTGGGGCCATGGTGACATTGTGGAACCCCATTGAACCAAGGGTTCATTGCGACACTGCAGGGCTGCATGGAACCAAAGCTCCAGGGTGACACAGAGGGGCCTCCTGGCATCAGTGGTCCATTGTGACACTGTGGAGCCAAATGAGACCATTGTGACACTGCAAAACCCCAGGGTCCAAAGGTCCATTGTGACATTGCAGGCCTCATGGAATAGAGGAGTCACGTGACATTGTGGGAAGCCTCTGTGCTTTCCTTCCTATGTAAAAGAACTGTCCGGCTTCTCCAGGTGCCCATGGCTGAGATTGGGATTCCACCTCCAAATTTCCTTAAATCCAAAGACTGCTCCCAGACAGAATCTGCCATTCCTGACAAATCTGAGTGGCCTTGCCCTAGTGAGGCTCTCACCTGCCTTCCAAATACAGGGGCCCTGTACTTTCTTTCCTATAGAAAAGAGCTGCCCTTCTCAGCCAGGTGCACACAGCCAGAATTAGGATTTCCACCTCCAGCATTCCATATTGTGAGAGACTGGAGAAGATTGTTGGCTGGAAACATTTTGTGTGGGGGAGAAAGTGGCAGGTCCAGCCTTGCCCTGCCCTGGAACCCCAGCCTTGCCCTGCCCTGGAACCCCAATCCCCCCAGAGCCTCTATCCCAGCCCAGCAGGGTCTGACAGTCCCTGGCACAGCACAGGCAATGCTCCACAGCCACCTCTGGAGCCACCAGTGACCAAATGAGACCAAGTCCCACCCTGGGGGAAGGGCCCAGGAAGACCAAGGGGTATTTAAGGCTGACCACAAGGCAAGCACACATCTTGGTCCTACCTCCACTTGAAATTTTTATCTGAACACTGCTGGAATCCAGGAGTTGGTAGCTGTGTGTGTGCTTCTCTACATCTTATTTTTCTCTTTCTGTGTCTACTTGTTCTATACATGTCCTCTTGCAAATTTTGATTAAGTTAAAATTGAACAGACTTAGAGTTTGTGAGGTTGGATGGGCCAAGTCAATGCTTTGAGAAGCGTTTTTTGTTCACTGAATGTCATATTAATACTTTTGCCGAAGTTTCTCTGATTTTCTAAAGTTGCCAGTCAAGGCTGTTAGGTTGTTTTGAGCTCCTGATAATCTCTTGTTGGTATTTCTCTAGTGCATAAACTCAAAGTATAGAAACAATTTTAATTCCTTTTAAATGCCTCATTGAGAGAGTTTTTTAGTGGATGGGAGTCAGGGCTTGTGTGTCCTGCTGGGCACAGCCCAGGCAGGGCTTTCCCAGCCACATTCCACACTCCATTTCCCAGCTGGAGCCGCTGGTGCCTCTGAGTTGTGCTGTCCCAGCCCCAGGGACGCTCTCCTTGTCTGCCCGTTCCCCCACGGTCTCTGGGCAGGGATGGCCTCAGTGGGGGCTGCTGACATTCTCAGCAACTTGGAGGCTGCTGCTGAATTTTCCTGCTCCAGAGGCTTGTTCAGCCTTCAGCTCTTCAGTGCAGGAATTCAGTGTCCCAGAGCTCATTAACATTCAGAACACAATAAAAAGCCAAGCCTCTGGGAATAATTTGATTTTAATTTTCAAATCTTTTGTGGTTAATTATACAATTTCCAGTACTCTAATCAAGTTAAATAGATTCTATTTAAAAAGACAGTGAGAAAAGATTACTTAAGTCAAATTTAGCGGTTTTTTTCCTGTCAATTTATTGATACGTGCGATCTCCAGCTGGCACTGAATCCAAGTACCTCCTCATGCAGTTTGAATAGAGTTGAAAATCAAGACCCTTCATGGCTGACAATCAATCAGACTCTGTCCCTATCCCCACTCCACCATTTCCACCATCCAAGCCCTGGCACTCAGAGCAGCCTTGTGCAAATCTGAGCTCCCTCCAGCCCAGGCTGCACCTGCAGCTTTCAGCTCTTTGGCTCCAACTCCCACCTGCTTTCCTTTGAGAAGGAGCTGCCTGAGACACAGAGGGATGTTCATTTCTTGTCAGCCAACAAACCCATGGGAACTGAGATGTGTGCTGGAATTCAATGCCCTCCCCATCCCGCAGCAGCCCTGCATTTCCCTCCTGCAGCCTTGGTCTCCAGCACAGCCATGGAGGCTCTTTGGGCTCTGGACTGTTCCTGCAGCCCCCAAGGGCAGCTGAGCTCTGCCTTTGGCCCAGTCAGGTCTGGCCAGCACAGGCCATGCTCAGCAATTGCTTCTGTGTGCCTGGCCTTGCTGTCAGCCCCGGCAGCGGCTGCGTGGCTCCTTTGTGGCCCTGTGCTGGCCCAGCCATGGTGGCCCAGTCCCTGTGCAGGCCCATCCCAGGCCAGGAGCATTGCGGATGGGAACGGCCCCTGTGCCGTGGTGCCCACAGCAGCCTTGGGGCTCTGTGCCCCATGGCCTCCCTGCTGGGCAGCCTCTGCTAGCTCCTGCAGAGCCCCTGGCACCTGTGAGGCTGCACAGACAGCTGGTCCAGAGGTCAGCAGAGCGGCAGCCAGGGCTGGCCATTGCCAGGAACAGGCCCTGAGCACCGCAGGAGAATGGAGCTGGGCCACAGCCAAACTCAGTCCAGGCAAAAGCTGGGCTCAGCAGCCAGGGCTGCCAAGGCCTGGGTACAGAGGCTGGTGCTGACAAATGTCCTGGGCCTCCTCCCTGCTCTTTCCCTGGACACCACCAAGGACACAGAGCAGCCTCCTCTCTGGGCCACTTGCCTGTTTGCAATGCCTTGCACAGGCTCTGGCCCTGCCCCACAAGGCCTGGCCTGAGTCCTGCCCCTGCCCGCTCAGCCAGGCTGAGATGGACACTGATGGTTTCTGGGCCAGGCTCTCTGAGCCCAGCCCAGCTCCCTGCAAGCTCTGCCAGCTGCCCTGAGCTCTGGGCAGCACCAAGGGCCTCTCCCCAGCCCAGCCCAGCCGGCTCTGGCCCCACAGCTCTGCTCAGGCCAGGCTGCTCTGGGCACTGGCTCCACGGCCTCAGCCCCTGGCAAGGGCACAGCAGCAGCTGCAGTGTTGGAGATGAAGGGGAGACGACCATCCTTTAATGCATCGAACTCCAATTTTATTGATCAATCAATCACCTTAAATAACAAAGTTAACGAACTTCATGCATATTCTGTAATCCAATGTCATGATAGGCTAACAGAGACATTTCTAACCACTCCCTTTGTTTTAGAATACCTACAATTGTTTATTAAAAACAGAAACCAAAACAGAAACCAGAAACTAAAACAGAAACCAGTGTTCCCAAAACTTTTACATCTGTTCTCAGGATGGCAGGCCTTCCCAGAGACGGTGTTCTACTTGTTATGGGAAGACAGCCTGAGAACTTTATTGTTTATAAAGAGAGTCTAATTGTTTATAGAAATCAGAAGGCTGAGAACTGCGTTAGGACTGCTTTACTTTTTCCTTTTACTTTTCTCTCAATTGTATGTCTCATGGCCTTTTTCTTTAAGCCATTCTTGAAAAACTCTCCAACACTGCAGCTGCCACAGGACTCAGCCCCAGCTATGGGGGAAGGTGCTTGGCCAAGGCCAAAGGAGGCTTCCTGGCTGCCCTGCTCCCCTTGGGCTGAGGTGCTGAGAGCTCTGCAGCCCCTACTGCCATCCCATCTGCCCAGGGCAGCACAAGAGCTGCAGCCTTGGGGCTCTCAAGAGCTGCTCCTGCTCCAAGCCCAGGGCCCATCCCAAAGCTGGGGTAGCCACAAAGCTGTGCCCATTTCTGTTCATTGCTATTCATTGCTGATGGGGATGGATCCTCAGCCACTTGGAGTTTGATGATGAATTTTCCTACTGCAGAGGCCTCTTCTTTCTTGAGCTCTTCAGTTCAGGAATTGACGGGAAAAGGCTCATAAACATTTATTCACAATGCCTGAACAAGAAAAGGGAATACTCTAGATTTTCAATTCTTTTGTGGTTAATTAGACACATTTCTGAAGTGTGTTTAATCTGAATATACTGTATTGAAAACAATGAAGAGAAAATTGATTTATCCTGTTAAGTTTTCTTTTCCTGTTTATAGACTGATATCAGCAATGTCCAGTTGATATTGACCCCCAGCACCTTCTAATGCAGTGTGAATAAATATTAAAATCAAGAGCATTAAAGCTGATGATTAGTAATGCTTTGTCCCCCCCACTTACCCACCATTTCCCTGATCCAAACCCTGGGAATCCTATGGATCAGGAACAGGTGAGTCACCACCCCTGGAGATGTTTAACGAAAGACTGGATGTGGCACTGAGTGCTATGGTCTGGGTGACAAGGTGGTGTTGGGTGCTAGGTTGGACTTGATGCTCTCAAAGGTCTCTTCCAGCTTGGCTGATTCTCCGATGATTGTGACACTGCAGGGCCCTGGGGAAGCAAGGGGCCAATGTGACTCTAAGCAAGGGGCCTGGTGGCACTAAGGGGACAATGGTGACACTGTGTGTGACATGGCAGCACAGAGCCAAGGGGCCATTGTGACACTGTGGGGCTGAATGGAAGCAAGGAGTCCATTGTGACAGTCTGGTTCCTGGTGGAACCACAGAGGCCACTGTGACCCTGCAGGGCCTTGTGGAACCAAGGGGCCATTGTGCCACTGCAGAACCAAGGAGACCCTTGGGAGACCCTAGGGACAATAGAATCAAGGGACCATTGCACCACTGCAGGGAGTCTGGGAACTGAGAGAACAATTGTGACACTGTGGTGCCCCATGGAACCAAGGGTCCCTGGTGACACTGCAGGGTCTTGTGTCACCAGGGCTCCATTGTGACATTGCAGCACCAAGGAATTCATTGTGGCACTCTGAGGCCTCAGGGAGCCAAGAGGCCACTGTGACCCTGCAGGGCCTTGTGGAACCATGCAGGGCATTGTGACAGAGCAGGACCTGGTGTCATAATGGGGCCATTGTGACACTGAAGGGCCCCATGGAACCAAGGGGCCAGTGCTGCTCCTCACGGACTCATGGAATGGAGGAAACATGTTTGACCTCATGGTGGCCCTTGGGACCAAGAGGCCATTGTGACACTGTGGAACCAAGGAGAGCATTGCTGCAGTGCCAGACCTTATGGAACCAAGGATCCATTGTGACACTGCAGGGCCTTGGGGGACCACAGTGCCATTGTGACATTGCAGGGCCCAAGGATCCAAGGGACTTTGTGACACCCAGGGGTCCCACTGAACCAAAGGGACACTGTGACAGTGGGAGGCCCCATGGAATCATGCAGACCATTGGGACACTCTGGGGCCTTATGGAAGCTTGGTGACACCAAGTTGTCTGGGAGTGTTGATCTGCTGGAGGGTAGGAGGGCTCTGCACAGGGACCTGGACAGGCTGGATCCAGGGCCCAAATCCAACAAGGTGAGGTTTAACAAGTCCAAGTGCTGGGTCCTGCATTTTGGCCACAACAACCCCTGGCCACAAAAGCCTGTAGCTGGGGACAGAGTGTCTGGACAGCAGCCAGGCAGAAAGGGACCTGCAGGGACTGATGGACAGCAGGCTGGACATGAGCCAGCAATGTGCCCAGATGACCAAGAAGGGCCAATAGCTCCTGACCAGGATCAGGAATGGTGTGGCCAGCAGGAGCAGAGCAGTGATTATTCCCCAGTGTCAGCACTGGTTGGTCAGTACCTCGAGGGCTGTTTGCAGTTCTGGGCCCCCAATTTAGGAAGGACATGGAAGGGCTGTAGCGTGTCCAGAGAAGGGCAACAAGGTTGTTGAGGGGTCTGGAGCACAAGTCCTGTGAGGAGTTTCTGAGGGAGCTGGGGTTGTTTATCCTGGAGAAGAGGAGTCTCAGTGGAAAGAAGGCGATGTCAGGGGAAAGGCTGGGCTTGATGATCTCCAAGGTTTTTCCAGCCTTGCTGATTCTGGGATTCTCTAAAACCACCCTTGGAGCAGTTGCAGAATGAGCCCTGGGACTCCTCTGCAAGAGCTCCAGCAGCCCAGGTCCCTCAGCTTCTCCTGCCAGCCCCAAAGCCCATCCTGTCAGTCCTGCAGAGCCTCTGCAGCTCCTCCTCACTGCCCAGAACAGGGAGCCCCAGAGCCAGACACAGCAGCCCAGATGTGCCCCCCTGGCCTGGGGTGCCTCTGGCAAGGGAGCAGCACCAGGCACTGCAGGAGCCTGCAGACAATTCCTGCAGCACTTGTAGGATGATCCTGCTCCCCAAGGGACGTTCCCATGGTGCCAAGTCAGGAACTGCAATGGGGAGTGGGGCCAGAGAGAAAAGGGCAAACAGGGATGGGCTGTTTGCAGGGGAGGGAACAGGGCTGGGCAACAGGAAGAAATTTGTAGGAGGAAGAGTAAAGAAAGCAAAGGGGAAGCAAAGGAAATGCTGAGGGCAGTTTGGGGGTGGCTGCCAGGCAGCCCTGGCTCTGAGCAACAGCGTCTGCAGTGGGGCGTCTGCAGGAAAGTCCCAGCTGATGGGAACAAACTTTCTGGCTGACTGCAGAGGCCAGGACAAAGCTGAGTGGTTTCCCTGCTGTCCCCCAGCCCTTGCTGGCCCCAGGGGCTGATGGCATTTGTGCTCCCTCAGGTTCATGTCCCCACAGCAACAGCATGGGGGTGCTCCCCCTGCTGTGTGCAATGCAAACAGGGGCTGCTGAGCCAGTTCTGCCGTGTCTGTGCCTGCAAGGATGGGGCACCTGTGTGAGCTGAGGGAGAGGCCAGGGCTGCAGAGGGGGGATGTTGTTGGCAGCTCCATGAGGACGCTCTGGGATGCTACCCTGGCCTGTGCAGCGCACTGGGGATGGATCAGCCCCTGCTCTGCTGCTCCTTCCTATCTGCCCCAGGGCCCTTGCAGAGCCCCAGCCATGCTGTTTGCCCCCAGCCTGCCCACGGCCAGCCTGGGGCTGCTCATGGGGGTTTTCTGTGCTGAGCATTGGCCTGGGTGTGGTCTTGAGAGAGCCTGGGCAAGGAGCCTGGAGCCCCCAGGGCCTGGCCTGAGGCATCAGCGCTGCCCCAGCAGTGCCCATGGCCTGTCCCTGCTGCAGCCCCGGCACTGCCACCCCCAGGACTGTGCCTGGCCCCGAGAGCACTCAGGCCCTACAGCAACACCAGGGCCAGCAGGGCAGCGGGGCAGGGCCACGGCAGCAGCAATATCAACACCAAGTGCTGCTGCTGCTGCTGGGCACAGCTGCTGGGCCAGCACTGATCTGCCCCCATCTCTGCACACAGACATTGCTGCTGCAGCCCCAGAGAAGGTAACAAAAGGGAATCTCTGCAGAAAACTCTGCTGGTAGATCCTTTAGTTCCTTATAAAGCCACTGAGAGCACAGCTCCTCATTGATACAGTCTGTGGCCACAGGGAAAGTGGAGAGAAATTACACGAGAAATGGCACAAACATTGACATTTATTTGTAGGCAATATGAAAAAAATAATAGAAAGAAAAGCAACCCCAAGAATGAAACCATCAAGAAGTATCAAAGACGACTTTTATTATGAGTGATTTGCAGAAATTGTTTAGTTTAATGTTCCTGAAACCATCCAGTCATCAGTCTCCGCACTTCAGCCTTGAGCTCCTGGTTCCTCAGGCTGTAGATGAGGGGGTTCAGGGCTGGAGGCACCACCGAGTATAGAACTGACAGGGTCAGATCCAGGGATGGGGAGGAGAAGGAAGGGGGCTTCACGTAGGCAAATGAGGTCGTGATGAAGAACAGAGAGACCACGGCCGGGTGAGGGAGGCAGGTGGAAAAGGCTTTGTTCCGTCCTTGCTCAGAGGGGATCCTCAGCACAGCCCTGAAGATCTGCACATAGGAGAAAACAATGAACACAAACCAGCAAAGTGCTAAACACACACTAACAGCAAGAAGCCCCAGTTCCCTGAGGTAGGAATTTGAGCAGGAGAGCTTGAATATCGGGGGGATTTCACAGAAGAACTGTCCCAGGGCATTGCCATGGCACAGGGGCAGGGAAAATGTATTGGCTGTGTGCAGCAGTGAATAGAGAAAGGCACTGGCCCAGGCAGCTGCTGCCATGTGGGCACAAGCTCTGCTGCCCAGGAGGGTCCCGTAGTGCAGGGGTTTGCAGATGGACACGTAGCAGTCATAGCACATGATCGTCAGGAGGGAAAATTCTGCTGACATGAAGAACACAAAGAAAAAGAGCTGTGCAGCACATCCTGTGTAGGAGATGTCCCTGGTGTCCCAGAGGGAATTGTGCATGGCTTTGAGGACAGTGGTACATATGGAGCCCAGGTCAGTGAGGGCCAGGTTGAGCAGGAAGAAGAACATGGGTGTGTGCAGATGGTGGCCGCAGGCTATGGCGCTGATGATGAGGCCATTGCCCAGGAGGGCAGCCAGGGAGATGCCCAGCAAGAGGCAGAAGTGCAGGAGCTGCAGCTGCCACGTGTCTGCCAATGCCAGCAGGAGGAAGTGCCTGATGAAGCTGTTGTTGGACATTTCTTCACTCTGGGCATCATGGACTGTTGAAAGAAGACATTGACAGTGTGGGATCAACTTTGAATCAATCTTATGCTATTTTATTTGGAATCCCCTCCAAATTTTTTCTCTTCATGTGAGGGGACTTTATAATCTTTTATGAGTTTGAATTTGTGCTGCTAAGTTACTGCTTTATCTTCAGCATTGGTCTCATATGGAACAATGGGGAGCCCAGAGGGAACACAGGGCAACTGTGCTTCAGTGCAGTCAGACGAGCTGATCCCCACACAGGTGTCTTTGCTCATTACAACTCTCTGTATTTCAAGGTGATCACACGTAAAACTTCCTTGGAAAAGAAAGTGCATTCTTCGATAACTCCAATTTCAAAATAAATTTCCCTAAACTCTCCTCTCCTTTTTGTTCTCTGTTTCTGGACAAGGAAAATATATCCAAGGTTGGTCTGGCTCTTGGGTGCCTGGAGGTGTGCCTTCTGGGAGCTGTTCCTCTCTATCAAAGCCGTGTCCCTGCCAGTGCTGCCAGAGCCCAGTTAAGCCCTGGGGGCTCAGCTCTGCCCTGCAGACCCCTCCCAGCTCACACACTGCCCAGGAGCAGCTCTGGCTCTGCAGGCTCTGATGGCACCATCAGAGCAACCCTGAAGAGGCTGGAAAAGCGACACTGATCCTGCTTTTAAGAGGCCCTGTGCTGATTTCTGTCACTGCCCAATTAATTCAGATATAAGGGAAATTTTGTTTTATTTTTTACTGTCTGAACTGAGAGAGAAATATCTATGTGCAATTTCCCATCCAGGCAACCAAGAGCAGGAGATTAAAAAAACAGGATTTTGCCTTTTATGCATCCCCTGCCTCACTGTTCCCCCTGTATAATCTGCTTTGAAATGTTCTGCAGCAAAATATCATGCTGGGAGCAGTCCTGACCAATGCAGCATCCCCATCACACAAGAAGAACAGTTCCAAGCCTTACCAGCTGTCTCCTCCCACCCAGATCTTGTCCCCCAGTGCTGGCAGCAGCTGCCAGGGCTGACTGAGAGCTGTCCCTGGCAGGCAGCAGAGTCCCTGCCCCAGCACAGCGCCCTGGGCTCTGCAGGACCCTGCTCTGCAGGACAGCCCTGGGTACCCCTGGCTGCTCTGCACCAGACACAATCAGAGAATGTACTCACAGAGTCTGTAGGCATTGGGATGTTCCAGCTTTAGGAGATCTCTCCAGGAGCTGCAGCTGCATTGTGCTGCAGCCAGAGGTTCCTGTGCCAAGGGCTGGCAGTGATTCTGCCCCAGGCACTTCTCAGCCCCTTCCCAGCCCTGACTGATTAAAGCTCTCTGTGCCTTTGTGATGTGCCTGGGGTGGCTGCAGGCAGTGCCCCAGCCCTGCTGGGCTGGCAGAAGAGCTGCTCATCAAGAGAAATGTGCTTTTGAAGCTCTTCTTGGTTACCAGGAGCTGCCTCTGTGCCAGGAGCCCAGGCCAGCTCATCAGCACAGACACAGCACAAGGACTGTAATGAGCCTCTGGGGCTTTGTGCTCAGGCCCTGAAGGAGGAGCTGAAGAAACTTCTCCAGAACTCTAAGGCAGAATCCAACTCCAAACTTTCTTGGACTTTTAATGGGTCCCTCTGAGAGACACAACTGAGAAAGTGTCCCCACGCCCCAGGCAGAGCAGAGAACTGGAGGCAGTGATGCCACGTGGGGATAAAGAGGAGCTAAGTCCTGATGCCTTGGGGCACAGTAGGGTCTGTGCCACCAAGGGCTGTGAGGAGACACCTTGTCCTGAGGCACTGGGGCCTCCTGGCACAGCCCCAGCCAGGCTGGGCACTCTCAGCCCCTTGTCCTGCCCTCAGCATCCCCCCCTGGCCCACATCTCTGTGGCCTCAAGGATCTGCTGGAAGGAGTCCCTGGGGAGCCTTGGCCAGGAATGGCCCTTGGGGCTCCTTTATGGTCCCAGGGACTGCAGGTTTTTCAAAGGACTTTGGGTTTGGCTTTTGCCTTGCAGTTTCTGAGAGGTTTGTGCAATCATGGGCTCCAATTATCTGCTGTAATTTGTCCCTGGAGAGGCTGCGTCAGTAGCAACACTCAGTGGGGCTCATTAATGCTTCAAGGTACTTCAGTTCTTTTAAGGTACATGGTGTTGTCCTTTTGATACAGACTCTGTGAGAGGTTTGTATAATCATGGCCCCAGTTATCTGCTTTAACGAGTCCCTTGAGAGCTTTGTACTGACACTCAGTGGGGCTCATTAATACTTTGAGATACTCAAGGTTTTTACGGTACTTTGGATGTTCCTTTCTACTCTGAATATCTGAGAAGTGTTTTTTCCAATTCTGGCCTCCAATTCTCTCCTCCAAGGAGTCCATGAGGATCCTGTGTTTGGGATGGACCTCAGTGGGACCCATTCATGCTCTGAGACACTCTGAGTTTTTTCTCTGAATTTGACTCCTAGAACAGTTTGCGCAATCTCAGGCCCTGATGTTCAAGGGCTCAACTCCAAATGCACAGTGAGGCTCATGAGGATCAATCAAGTCCTGACAAACCATGGCTCTGCCGTGATTTCCCTCTGGTCTGGAGCAGTTCATCAGGAAGGTTTCCTTTTACAGTTATGGAGAAATATTTCAAGGACCTTCTAAGAAATACGTATTCCTATTTTAAAGGGTGCCTTTTACTGCAGTTCCTTTTCTACAAGAGGTGATTGCAGCATTCTGTGATTGATATTGATCCAGGGTCTCTTCCAAGGAGGTCTGGCCAGGTCAGAGAAGTTGTACCTTGAGAGCTGACCCAGTGTGGACAACCCTGCCCCACATTCCCCAACCCCATGTTAGAAACGATTTTCACTTTCAAAAATTTAAATGGTTTATTAAGACCTTATCAAAATGCAATAAAAGAATGAATAAAGAAAAGAATACAATGCCAGGAGCAAAGGATTCAGTCACCACGTGCTCATCTACAAAATGCATGTTCTGTCTTTTACACTTCTAGCCCCTCACAAAGTCTTGTCAATCAACTCCTTCTTCACTGTCCAGTGGTGGCGATCACTGTCTTACACCTTGATTGGAGGTCAGGTGCTGCCATAGTAACAAGCTGACCCTCCCAAATGCCCCGACAACTGAGGCCATCCTGTGATAACAATGCAAGGGGGAGGGGAAGGATAACTATACATCTACAAAACTTTTCTTAACATATATTTAATATTCACCCCTTAATTGTGCTAGTCAACCATAGGATTACTCATCTATAACAATCCCCTTTTCCTTTTCTAGAAGTCATTTTTCTTGAAAAATTAAGTAAAAAAATTTCTCTCTCTCTTGAATGAGTTGCAACAGCATCTCTTGATGTGGGCAAGGACAGTGGGAACAGGAGAAAAAATCTCAGGTTTTCCTTAGACACATTTTGGTTTTTTTGGAATAAACAAAAGGGCTTCACAGAGGTCCGGTATGGCTTTGACTCCCATCTACCGTGCCTATGTGGCTGCTGCCCATAGTTGGTGTATCTTAGGGGTGAGTACAGAGGCCAACTCAGTCTTGTCCTTCAGTGCCTGTTGAATTAAAAGACAACTGAGGAATGATAGAGGTCTGGTATGGCCTTTTGTCCCTACCTTACCATGCCTACGGATTGCTACCCACCGCAGGGTAGAGGCTTCTTGGAAGCAAACAAAGGGGCCAACCCAGTCTTGCCCTCCTTCCTTTGTCTTATTTTCCTAAATAAGTTGTCCTATTGCCTTTTACAGTCCTTTTTGTACTTCTTCTCA
The DNA here is from genome assembly GCF_028551555.1 of Melozone crissalis. Taxonomy (NCBI): domain Eukaryota; kingdom Metazoa; phylum Chordata; class Aves; order Passeriformes; family Passerellidae; genus Melozone; species Melozone crissalis. Next base: position 7,366,167 of record NW_026535824.1, read on the forward strand.
ACAGATGCTGGTAATTCTCACCCATGAAAACAGGAAGACAGTTCTCGAGCTGGTTGGTAGAAGCTTGACTCTACTTTTGGGCGTGTTGATGTTTTTCTGGTTGTCTTTCAGTCTCTGCTTGAGAATCAATCTTGTTTCACCCAGCCTGATGTTATAGTCCACTCTTCAGGTTCTTCTACTGGGGCTTTGACTCTGTTGCCTGAGTCCATCCCCGCTCTGCAGTTCGCACGGCTGATTTGGTGGTGAGCAGTACCTGAAAGGGACCTTCCCACTGAGGAGTTAGAGGCTGATCTCTCCATGGCTTAATCATCACCGAATCTGGCATTAATATTATAGATTCTGATATCCAGGTGGTAGTTTGAGGAACTGCCCCTTTATGTCTTAGTCCTTCTAAGGTTTGTGCTATAGACCTAACTTATTTCTTGGCATTGGCTTCCCCTTCCTCATAGGTGGCAGCCTTCTGGGGTGAGGTCAGGAAGGGTAACCCAAACATCTTTTCATAGGGTGACACCCTCAGATCTGACTGGGGTTGAGTTCTAATTCTTAATAAGGCCAAAGGGAGACATTTTATCCATGACATCTGGATTTCAATCATTATCTTAACTAGAGCTCTTTTAAGAATTTGATTCATTCTCTGAACATAACCAGAACTCTGTGGATGCCTTGGAGTGTGTACTTCCCATTTTATTCCCAGGGCCTGAACAACTTTCTGCAATATCTTCAATGTGAAATGAGTTCCCCAGTCCAAATCAATCCTGTTTGCCATCCCATATCAGGGAATGATTGATTCTAGAAGTGTTTTACTCACAACATTGGCATTGGCTTTACAGTGGGTACCACCTCTACCCAATGAGTCATGTGATCTACTATTGCTGGCAAAAACTTCCACCGTTGTACCTGGGAAAGCTCAGTAAAGGCTTCTTGGATGTTTTGGAAGTGCCTTAAGGCTAGCTCTCCCCCTCCTCATGAGGGTATTTTCCTCATGATTTTCTTATTTACTTGTTGACATATCACACACTGTTCAGCTACTTGCTTAGCTATTCTGAAAATTCCTATGCATCCCCAGTCCCTTAGAAATTGATCACTTAGCACTTGTGTACCCCAATGTGTTGTTCCATGTATGCCTTCCAGCATTTTCTTGGCAAGGGGTTTATTCAAAATTTGCCTTCCATCTGCTAATCTCCACTTCCCTTTGTTATCATTCTTGGCTCCTCTTTTAATGAGTTCTTCCTTTTCTGTTTGACTGAATACAGGGACTTTTTGCATTTCTCTCATGGGTGTTAATACTATTATTAGTTTTTCTGTCTCTGATTCAGTTGCATTTTAAGCTGCTTAATTGGCTAAATTGTTACCTTGCACCCCTTTTTGGTGTTCTTCAACATATACCACCACTACTTCCTCTGGTAAGGTTTCTAACTTTTCTAGGACAAATTTTTTGTGAATCAGTCCCTTTCCCTTTGAATTTAATAGCCTCCTCTCTTCCCAAATTTTTCCAAAGGTATGCACTACTCCAAAAGCAGATTTTCAGTCTGTTAGCTTTCAAAAACACATAATCATGGAGGGATTATATGTGGTGCTTTTATTAAGAGCTCTGGGTGTCAGGGGTATATTCAACCCAAATCTGACTCCGACCACACATCCGAAAGGATCATGTTTTTATACTCTATCGTTATATAACTTTCATGTTAATTATTAAACTTATATTGTTCTATTGTATACATAAATTTAGTCCCCCTCTGAATTTCCAACATAGTTTCTCACTATTCTTCTTATGGTTATATAATAATTACATTTAATTACTAAACAATCATCACATCTAACAATTATATAATTTATCATACTGCTTACGCAGGTGCAGTTGATCTGGGAAAGCACAAAGCCTAACATTTTAGATTCTATCTTTAACTTTTTCCAGGGCTCCACTATCACTGTGAGTACATTCTCTGCTTCTCTCCTGTGCAGAGCAGCCAGGGGTGCCCAGGGCTGTCCTGCAGAGCAGGGTCCTGCAGCCCAGGGCGCTGTGCTGGGGCAGGGACTCTGCTGCCTGCCAGGGACAGCTCTCAGTCAGCCCTGGCAGCTGCTCCCAGCACTGGGGGGCAAGATCTGGGTGAAAAGAGACAGCTGGTAAGGCTTGGGAGGGCTCTAATGGTGTCGTGAGGATGCTGCATTGTTCAGGACTGCTCCCAGCATAACACTTAACTGCAGAACATTTCCAAGTAGATTATACGGGGAGCGGAGCGAGGCAGGGACTACATAAAAGGGAAAATCCTGCTTTTTTAAAGTACTGCTCTGGGTTGCCTTGATGGGAAATTGCAAACAGATATTCATCTGGCAGTCCAGGATGAGAAAAAAATTTTTTCTCAGATGTTGCTAAACCAGGCAGTGACAGAAATCAGCACAGGGCCCCTTAGAAGCTGCATCAGTCTTGTTTATCCAGCCTCCTCAGGGTTGCTCTGACGTTGCCATCAGAGCCTGCAGGTCCAGAGCTGCCCCTGGACAGTGCCAGAGCTGGGAGGGGTCTGCAGGGCAAAGCTGAGCCCCCAGGGCTGGGCTGGGCTCTGGCAGCACTGGCAGGGCCCAGCCCTGGGCACAGGGAAGCAGCTGCTAGCAGGGACAGCTCTAGGCAGCAGAGCCCTGGGCAAGCAGTGTGTGGAATGCGCCCCCAAGCTGTGCTGGGATATTTAAAGTCCTCTCCAAGCACAAATATTCCATGATTACTTTTTTTACAGATCCCAATGCCAAGGTAACGCAAATGTCCAACAGCAGCTCCATCAGGCACTTCCTCCTGCTGGCATTGGCAGACACGCGGCAGCTGCAGCTCCTGCACTTCTGCCTCTTGCTGGGCATCTCCCTGGCTGCCCTCCTGGGCAATGGCCTCATCATCAGCGCCGTAGCCTGCGGCCACCACCTGCACACACCCATGTTCTTCTTCCTGCTCAACCTGGCCCTCACTGACCTGGGCTCCATCTGCACCACTGTCCCCAAAGCCATGCACAATTCCCTCTGGGACACCAGGGACATCTCCTACACAGGATGTGCTGCACAGCTCTTTTTCTTTGTGTTCTTCATCTCAGCAGAGTATTTCCTACTGACCGTCATGTGCTACGAGCGCTACGTGTTCATCTGCAAACCCTTGCACTATGGGACCCTCGTGGGCAGCAGAGCTTGTGCCCACATGGCAGCAGCTGCCTGGGCCAGTGCCTTTCTCAATGCTGTCATGCACACAACCAATACATTTTCCCTGCCCCTGTGCCATGGCAATGCCCCAGGCCAGTTCTTCTGTGACGTCCCTCAATCCTCAAGGTCTCCTGCTCACATTCCAACTCCCACAGGGAATTTGGATATCTTGTTGTTACTTGCTGTTTAGCACTTTGCTGGTTTGTGTTCATTGTTTTCTCCTATGTGCAGATCTTCAGGGCTGTGCTGAGGATCCCCTCTGAGCAGGGACGGCACAAAGTTTTTTCCACCTGCCTCCCTCACCTTGCTGTGGTGTCCGTGTTCATCAGCACAGCCATATTTGCCTACATGAAGCCCTCCTGCATGTCCTCTCGATCCCTGGATCTGGCCCTGTCAGTTCTGTACTCGGTGGTGCCTGCAGCCCTGAACCCCCTCATCTACAGCCTGAGGAACCAGGAGCTCAAGGCTGGAGTGAGAAGACTGATGACTGGATGGTTTCAGAGACATTAAACTGCTGGCCAAATTCTACAAATGACGTGAAATAAAAGTAATATTATTGATGGCTTGATGGAGGCTTTTTTTTCCCTTTATATTAGTTTTATCATATTGTCCACAAAGAAATGTCATTCTTTGTGCCATCTCTCATTTTGTTTCTCTCCACCTTCCCTGTGCCCACAGACTGTGTCAATGAGGGGCTGCACTCTCAGTGGCTTTAAATGATCTAAAGAATCTCCAAGTAAAGCTTTCTGCAGAGATGCCCTTTTGTTGCCTTCTCTGGAGCTGCAGCAGCAATGTCTGTGTGCAGAGATGGGGGCAGATCAGTGCTGGCCCAGCAGCTGTGCCCAGCAGCAGCAGCACTTGGTGTTACCAGTGCTGATGCTGTGGCCCTGCCCCACTGCCCTGCTGGCCCTGGTGTTGCTGCAGGGCCTGAGTGCTCTCGGGGCTGGGCACAGTCCTGGGGGTGGCAGTGCCGGGGCTGCAGCAGGGACAGGCCATGGGCACTGCTGGGGCAGTGCTGACGCCTCAGGCCAGGCCCTGGGGGCTCCAGGCTCCTTGCCCAGGCTCTCTCAAGACCACACCCAGGCCAATGCTCTGCACAGAAAAGCCCCGTGAGCAGCCCCAGGCTGGCCGTGGGCAGGCTGGGGGCAAACAGCATGGCTGGGGCTCTGCAAGGGCCCTGGGGCAGATGGCAAGGAGCAGCAGAGCAGGGGCTGATCCATCCCCAGTGCGCTGCACAGGCCAGGGCAGCGTCCCAGAGCGTCCTTATGGAGCTGCCAACAACATCGCCCCTCTGCAGCCCTGGCCTCTCCCTCAGCTCACACAGGTGCCCCATCCTTGCAGGCACAGACACGGCAGAACTGGCTCAGCAGCCCCTGTTTGCATTGCACACAGCAGGCAGGAGCAGGCCCATGCTGTTGCTGTGGGGACATGAACCTGAGGGAGCAAAAAATGCCATCAGCCCCTGGGGCCAGCAAGACCCTGGGGGACACCAGGGAAACCACTCAGCTTTGTCCTGGCCTCTGCAGTCAGCCAGAAAGTTTGTTCCCATCAGCTGGGACTTTCCTGCAGACGCCCCACTGCAGACGCTGTTGCTCAGAGCCAGGGCTGCCTGGCAGCCACCCCCAAACTGCCCTCAGCATTTCCTTTGCTTCCCCTTTGCTTTCTTTACTCTTCCTCCTACAAATTTCTTCCTGTTGCCCAGCCCTGTTCCCTCCCCTGCAAACAGCCCATCCCTGTTTGCCCTTTTCTCTCTGGCCCCACTCCCCATTGCAGTTCCTGACTTGGCACCATGGGAACGTCCCTTGGGGAGCAGGATCATCCTACAAGTGCTGCAGGAATTGTCTGCAGGCTCCTGCAGTGCCTGGTGCTGCTCCCTTGCCAGAGGCACCCCAGGCCAGGGGGGCACATCTGGGCTGCTGTGTCTGGCTCTGGGGCTCCCTGTTCTGGGCAGTGAGGAGGAGCTGCAGAGGCTCTGCAGGACTGACAGGATGGGCTTTGGGGCTGGCAGGAGAAGCTGAGGGACCTGGGATGCTGGAGCTTCTCAAGAGGAGGCCCAGGGCTCATTCTGCAACTGCTCCAAGGGTGGTTTTAGAGAATCCCAGAATCAGCAAGGCTGGAAAAGGCTTTTGGGATCATCAAGTCCAACCTGTGCCCAGAGAGTGCCTTGTCTCCCCTGAGTATCCACTTCTCCAGGATAAACCACCCCAGCTCCCTCAGCCACTCCTCACACCACCTATGTTCCAGACCCCTCCTCAGACTTGTTGCCCTTCTCTGGAAACTCTCCAGGCCCTCCATGTCCTTCCTGAATTGGGAGGCCCAGAACTGGACACAGCTCTGCCCAACCAGTGCTGAGCCAAGGGAAGAATCACTGCCCTGCTCCTGCTGGCCATACCATTCCTGATCCAGGCCAGGAGCCATTGGCCCTTCTTGGCCACCTGGGCACATTGCTGGCTCATTTCCAGCCTGCTGTCCATCAGTCCCTGCAGGTCCCTTTCTGCCTAGCTGCTGTTCAGCCACTCTGTCCCCAGCCTGTAGTGCTGCAGGGGTTGTTGTGGCCAAAGTGCAGGACCTGGCACTTGGACTTGTTAAACCTCACCTTGTTGGATTTGGGCCCTGGATCCAGCCTGTCCAGGTCCCTGTGCAGAGCCCTCCTACCATCCAGCAGATCAAAACTCCCAGCCAACTTGGTGTCACGAGGGTTCCATGAGGTCCCAGAGTGTCCCAATGGTCTTCATGATTCCATGAGACCTCTCAGCATCACAATGTCCCTTTCGTTCCATGGGGCCCCTTCGGTATCACAAAGTCCCTTGGATCCTTGGGCCCTGCAGTGTTATAATGAATCATTGGTTCCGTGAGGTCTGGCAGTGCAGCAATGCTCTCCTTGGTTCCACAGTGTCACAATGGCCTCTTGGTCCCAAGGGCCACCATGAGGTCAAACATGTTTTCTTCATTGCAGGAGTCCCTGAGGAGCAGCCCTGGACCCTTGGTTCCATGAGGCCCTGCAGTGTCCCAATGGCCCCATCTGACACCAAGTCCTGCTCTGTCACAATGCTCTGCATGATTCCACAATGCCCTGTGGGTTCACCGCGGCCTCTTGGTTCCCTGAGGCCTCAGAGTGCCACAATGAATTCCTTGGTGCTGCAGTGTCACAATGGAGCCCTGGTGACACAAGATCCTGCAGTGTCACCAGGGACCCTTGGTTCCATGGGGCACCACAGTGTCACAATTGTTCCCTCAGTTCCCAGAGTCCTTACAATGGAGCAATGGTCTCTTGATTCCATTGTCCCCAGGCTCTCCCAAGGGTCTCCTTGGTTTTGCAGTGGCACGATGGCCCCTTGGTTCCACAAGGCCCCGCAGTGTCACAGTGGCCTCTGTGGTTCCACCAGGACCCAGACTGTCACCATGGGCTCCTTGCTTCCATTCAGCCCCACAGTGTCACTATGGCCCCTTGGCTCTGTGCTGCCATGTCGTACACAGTGTCACCATGGTCCTCTTAGTGCCATCAGGCCCCAAAGAGTCACATTGGCCCCTTGCTTCCCCAGGGCCCTGCAGTGTCACAATCATCAGAGAATCAACCATACTGGGAAAGACCTTGGAGAGCATCAAGTCAAACCTGGGACCCAACACCACCCTATCACCCAGACTATGGCACTCAGTGCCACATCCAGTCTTTCCTTAAATACTTCCAGGGACAGTGACTCACACATCTCTCTGGACAGCCCATTCCAGTGCCCAGTCACTCTTTGTGAGGAGAATATTTCCTAATGTCCAGCCTAAACGTCCCCTCATGCAGCTTAAGGCTGTGTCCTCTTGTCCTGTCACTGTTCCCCGAGAAAAGAGTCTGACCCCCACCTGGCTGCACCCTCCTGTCAGGGAGTTGCAGAGAGTTATGAGGTCTCCCCTGAGCCTCCTCTTCTCCAGGATAAACAACCCCAGCTCCCTCAGCTGCTCCTCACATCACCTGTGCTCCAGACCCCTCACCAGCCTTGTTGGCTCTCTCTGGACACGCTCCAGCCCCTCCATGTCCTTCCTAAATTGAGGGCCCAGAACTGGGCACAGCTATCGAGGTGCTGCCCAACCAGTGCTGAGCACAGGGGAAGAATCACTGCCCTGCTCCTGCTGGCCACACCATTCCTGATCCATAAGAGGGCCAGGGGTTGGATGAGGGAAATGGTGGGGAGGGAGTGGGGACAAAGTGTGATTGATTGTCAGCCATAAAAGGTCTTGATCTTCATATCTGTTCAGACTGCATTAGAAAGTACTGGGGGTCACCATCAGCTGGACATTGCTGATAGCCGTCTATGAACAGGAAAGAATAATTGTCAAAACAATTTCCTCTGCTTTTTTTTTTTTTCAATATAGCAGATTCACTTTGAATACACTTTTGAAATTTGTCTAATTAACCACAGAAGAATTTGAAGCTTCAATTATTCCCATTGGCTTTTCTTGTTTGATTGTTTTGAACTATTGTTTATGAGCCTTTTCCATTGAATTCCTGAACGAAACAGCTGAAGAAAGAAGAGACATCTGGAGTAATAAAATTCATCAGCAACCTCCAAGTGCCTGAGGATCCATCCCCATGAGAGCAGCAATGGACAGAAATGGGCACAGCTTTGTGGCTGCCCCAGCTTTGGCATGGCCCCTGGGCCTGGAGCAGGAGCAGCTCTTGAGGGCCTCAAGGCCGGGGGTCTTCTGATGCCCTGGGCAGATGGGATGGCAGCAGGGGCTGCAGAGCTCTCAGCACCTCAGGCCGAGGGGAGCAGGGCAGCCAGGGAGCCTCCTTTGGCCTTGGCCCAGCATCTTCCCCCATGGCTGGGGCTGTCCTGTGGCAGCTGCAGCTGCTGCTGGGCCCTTGCCAGGGGCTGAGGCCGTGGGGCAGTGCCCAGAGCAGCCTGGCCTGAGCAGAGCTGTGGGGCCAGAGCCGGCTGGGCTGGGCTGGGGAGAGGCCCTTGGTACTGCCCAGAGCTCAGGGCAGCTGGCAGAGCTTGCAGGGAGCTGGGCTGGGCTCCGAGAGCCTGGCCCAGAAACCATCAGTGTCCATCTCAGCCTGGCTGAGCATGCAGGGACAGGACTCAGGCCAGGCCTTGTGGGGCAGGGCCAGAGCCTGTGCAAGGCATTGCAAACAGGCAAGTGGCCCAGAGAAGAGGTTGTTCTGTGCCCTGGGTGGCATGGACAGAGCAAGGAGGGGGCCCAGGACGTTTGTCAGCGCCAGCCTCTGTGCCCAGCCCTTGGCAACCGTGGCTGCTGAGGCCAGCTTTGGCTTGGGCTGAGTTTGGCTGTGGCCCAGCTCCATCGTCCTGTGGGGCTCAGGGCCTGTTCCCAGCCATTGCCAGCCCTGGCTGCCTCTCTGCTGGCCCAGAGGCCGGCAGACCCCAGGGCAGGGCTGTCTGTGAAGCTCCACAGGTGCCACAGGCTCTGCAGGAGCTGGCAGAGGCTGCCCAGCAGAGAGGCCATGGGGCACAGAGCCCCAAGGCTGCTGTGGGCACCACAGCACAGGGGCCGTTCCCAGCCGCAATGCTCCTGGCCTGGGCTGGGCCTGCACAGGGACTGGGCCACCATGGCTGGGCCAGCACAGGGCCACAAAGGGGCCACGCAGCCGCTGCCGGGGCTGACAGCAAGGCCAGGCACACAGAAGCAATTGCTGAGCATGGCCTGTGCTGGCCAGGCCTCACTGTGCCAAAGGCAGAGCTCACCTGCCCTTGGGGCTGCAGCAACAGTCCAGAGCCCAAAGAGCCTCCATGGCTGTGCTGGAGACCAAGGCTGCAGGAGGGAAATGCAGGGCTGCTGCGGGATGGGGAGGGCATTGAATTCCAGTGCACACCTCAGCTCTCTGATGATCCCAGCACCATGCTGGGCCCTGTTTCAGACTGGAACAGAGCAGATGTTGATGGGCCAGGAGCCCTGCAGGGCTGTCAGGGACCTGCAGCTTGCAAGGTGCTCTGCTCTCCCTCAGGTGCTCTCGGAGAGATCCAATTCCAGCTGGGCACCTCAGGGCACAAGTGGCACTGCCTGTTCATGGGCACAGAACTGATGTCTGCCTGGAAAGGGGCACAGGTTTTAATACATGTCTATCTGATAATATACAAGCGAATCTTTATTATCTGGGTCATTTGAGTACTTTTAAGAAATAGCAATATTTTCCCACCAGGAACGGGAATTTCCTGGAAGTGTACTGATGGCAGGAGAAGCAATACTGATCTTCCTCTCTACTTGTATCACCAATACTCATTCCATTATTTAATCTCCCTTTTCCATCTGGTGTTTCTACCTCTCCTGTTGAAATAGCCATGTTTGACTACATCTCTTAACTAGACCAGCTGGATCCATGTCCTTCCTGCTGCTCTCACATTTCTTCTTCCAGATGCTCTCTGGCCATTCAAGTGCCTCTCAGCAGACTGGTTTCATGCTTTAAATCTCAAGGAGTGGCCAAATCTTTAAAAAGTTCAAATAAATATGAATTAAATATGTCGTTCTTGTTATATCTATCTCAGAATTACCTTTTTTTATGTCTTTGTCTTGAACTGTTCCTGTATAGAAATCCCTTTGGGATGGTGGACATGTGAAATGCTGCTGGGACACAACAGGGAGCCGAGGGAAGAGCTGTGATAGTTATTAAACTTTCAAATATTCCTGTTGTGTTTGTTGGCAAGAAATGTTTCTGTGCCTCTGAGTGTCACCAGTCCCTGAACCCAAAGGACACAAACCTGATGAGTAGTTGTTCCCACTGCAGGGGCGCTTGGACTTTGGCTATGCACAGGAGAGCTCTTCATCCCCTTTCTCTCTTTTCCTCCCACTGGGCATGGAGGGAGCTCCTGACTTCAGCGTGTGACTCATGTGTGCAAAGAGCAATTCTGGGCAGAATCAGGGCAGGGAGCGTTCGGGGAGACCTTGGGATTTGTGCTGGGCACAGAAGGTGTTTTCCATTGCTCTGAGACTGTCTGCTGTGGAAAGTGGATTTAATATCCAGCAGAGGAATTACTTTTGCATACGACGGAGCTGTGCCTTCCCTTGACTTTGTTGGCTGACAAGAAATGAACATCCCTCTGTGTCTCAGGCAGCTCCTTCTCCAAGGAAAGCAGGTGGGAGTTGGAGCCAAGGAGCTGAAAGCTGCAGGTGCAGCCTGGGCTGGAGGGAGCTCAGATTTGCACAAGGCTGCTCTGAGTGCCAGGGCTTGGATGGGGGAAATGGTTGGGTGGGGGGTAGTGACAGAGTCTGATTGATTGTCAGCCATGAAGGGTCTTGATTTTCATCTTTATTCAAATTGCATGAGGAGGTACTTGGATTCAATGTCAGTTGGAGACTACACATACTTATTTATGAACAGGAAAAAAACTGAAGAAGGACCTAAAAAAAGTTTTCTCATTATCTTTGTAAATAGAATATATTCCGTTTGAACACACTACTGAAAGCGGTCAAGTTAACCACAGATGATTTGAAAACTGAAATCAAATTATTCCCAGAGGCTTGGCTTGTTAAGGTGTTCTGAATGTTAATGAGCCCTGGGCCACTGAATTCCTGAACTGAAGAGCTGAAGGCTGAACAAGTGATTTGGAAAATTAAATCAAATTATTCCCTGAGGCTTGGCTTGTTAAGGTGTTCTCAATGTCAATGAGCCCTGGGACACTGAATTCCTGCACTGAAGAGCTGAAGGCTGAACAAGCCTCTGGAGCAGGAAAATTCAGCAGCAGCCTCCAAGTTGCTGAGAATGTCAGCAGCCTCCACTGAGGCCATCCCTGCCCAGAGACCGTGGGGGAATGGGCAGACAAGGAGAGCGTCCCTGGGGCTGGGACAGAACAACTCAGAGGCACCAGGGGCTCCAGCTGGGAAATGGAGTGTGGAATGTGGCTGGGAAAGCCCTGCCTGGGCTGTGCCCAGCAGGACACACAAGCCCTGACTCCCATCCACTAAAAAACTTTCTCAATGAGAGATTTAAAAGAAATTGCAATTGTTTGTTTCCTCTGAGTTGGACGCAGTGCAGAAATTCTGTCAAGAGATCATCAGGAGCTCAAAAGAACAAGACAGCTTTTACTAGTTATATTAGAAAATTATGGAAACTTGGCAAATGGTTTAATATGACATTCAATTAAAAAAAAAACACTTATCAAAGCTTTAAATTGGACCATTCACCTTCACAAACTCTAAGCCTGTGCAGTTTTAAGTTACTCAAGATTTGCAAGAGAAGAGAAATGGAAGAAATATACACAGAAAGAGAAAAACAAAAAACATATACAGAAACACCCACACAGCTACCAAGTCCTGGATTCCAGGAATGTTCATATGGAAATTCCAAGTGGAGGTAGGGTCAAGATGTGTGCTTGCCATGTGGTCAGCTTGGTTTCCCTGGGCCCTTCCCCCAGGTGGGACTTGGGCTCATTTGGTCCCTCAGGAGCTGGGCTGGGGGCTGTGGAGGTGGCTGTGGAGCATTGCCTGTGCTGTGCCAGGGACTGGCAGACACTGCTGGGCTGGGAGAGAGGCTCTGGGGGGATTGGGGTTCCAGGGCACAGCAGCATTGGAGTTCCAGGGCAGGGCAAGGCTGGACCTGCCCCTTCCTCCCCTGTGCAAAAATGTTTTGAGCCAACAATCTCCTCCAGTCTCTCACAACAGGGAATGTTGGAGGTGAAATCCCAATTCTGTCCATGGGTGCCTGGAGGAGAAGGACAGTTCTATTCCACAGGAAGGAAAACACAGGGCTCCAGTGTTTGGAAGGCAGCTGAGAGCCTCACAAGGCCAAGGCCTGGTAGACTTGTCAATAAGGGCAGATTTTGTCTGGGAGCATTTTTGAACTGAAGGAATTTTGGAGGTGGAAGGCCAGTCTTGGCCATGGGCACCTGGAAAAGCAGGACAGTTCTTTCCACAGGAAGGAACGCATGGAGCCTTCCCCAGTATTTTGGGGACAGATGGGAAGTGACCCTCATGAAACCACTGGCAACTAGACTTGTCCTGGCAATATTCCTACTGGAACAATCTCTGGATATAGGGAAATTTGGAGGTGAAATCCCAATTCTGGCCATGGGTGCCTGGTGGAAAAGAACAGTTCTTTTCCATTGGGAAGGAAAGCACAGCGGACCAGTGTTTCAGAAGCAGATCACAAGAGAGTCTTAATGTTCCAAGGTCAGCTGGACCAGTCAGGTGGCCCCTGGGAGGCCAAACCAACAAGACCTGTTCCATCTTCCCTTGGTTTTGTGGGGCCCCATAGTGTCACAATGGTGCCTTGGATCCATGAGGCCCCACAGTGCCATAATGGTGTTACATGGCTTTTCAAGGGTTCCTCAGGGGTGAAGAGATAGACGAGAATCTTGGCTTCATGATCAGAAGGCTGGATTTATTAATTCATTATATATAATACATTATGACTATACTAAAAGGAATAGAGAGAAAAGTTCAGAAGCTGCTAAGCTAAGAAAAGAATAGGAATAGGAATAAACAAGAGAGCTCTCTGTCAACCTGTCCCAGAGAGCTTGGTCCTGATTGGCCCTTAATTGTAAACATGGAACATGGGCCAATCATAGGTGCACCTGCTGCATTCCACAGCAGCAGATAACAATTGTTTACATTCTTCTTCTGGGGCCTCAGCTTCCCAGAAGAGGAAAAATCCCAAAGAAAGGATTTTTATGAAAAAATATCAGTGACATATTGGTGTCTTGTTTCCATGGGGTCCAGCAGTGTCACAATGGACCATTGATGACATGAGGGCCTGCAATGTCACACTGGACCTTTGGTTCCAGGCAGCCCTGCAATGTCACAAAGGCCTCTTGGTTTCACGAGGCCTTATAGTATCACAATAGTCCTCTTGGTTTCTGTGGGGACCTCCAGGGTCCCAGTGGTCTCACTGGTTCCATGAGGCCTCACAGTGACACAATGCTTTGGTTATTCCATGGGGCCTCGTAATGTCACAATGGTCTCCATGATTCCATGAGGCTGTGAAGTGTCCTAATGGTCTCTCCACGGTTCCATGAGGCCCTGCAATGTCACAGTTTGGACCCTTGGCTCCATGGAGTCCCACAGTGTCACAATGGCCCCTTGGTTCCATGACACCCCAAAGTGTCATAATGGTCTCCACAGTTTGAGGACTCCCGGCAGTGTCACAATGCACCCTTGGTTTGATGGCGCCTCTCAGTGTCACAATGATCCCTACATTTCATGGAGCCACACAGTGTCAGGACAGTCCCCTTGGTTCCATGGGGCTCAGCAATGTCACAGTGGTCTCCATGATTGCATGAGATCCCACAGTGTCACACTGGTCCCATGGTCTCACAGGGCCCCACATTTTCACAATGGTCCCTTGGTTCCATGGCCCTGTGCTGCTGCATTTCCCCCTCCCCTTCTCAGGCCACCCTGCCAGCTGAGAAATGCTCCTTGGGCCTGGGCCTTGGCCAACAGCCCCTGGGCTGGGCTCCTCTGCAGCTCATCACAAACACTGTCTGCTCCAGGCACTGCTGCTGCCCAACCAGCTCCTGGTTCCTTTAGGAGCAGCCCTGGGAGCTGTTTTTGTTCCCTCACTGGCACAACATCCCTGTTCTCACACTGCCAAAGAAAGCTGTTGGTGCCAAGTGCAGCCAGGATGAACCATTGCTGGGACTGAAGCCCCTCTCTTGGGGCCCTGCAAACAGCGCTCCAAAAGGAGCCTTTGGAGCTCTCCTGGGCCAGCAACTCCCTCTGAGTGGGGCCTCTCCCAGCTGGGAACTCTCCTGTTTGCTGCACTCAGGGATCCTGAACAACGACAGAGCCTGGGCTGATCCCCGCACTCCTCCAGGCTCAACCCTTCACCCACTGGGGAGATGCCAAAGGATCCACAGGGAGCATTGCCTGCCCTCAGGGGAATTGCTCACAGGTGCCTTGCACTGACTCTTGGTGTCTGTGTGCACACAGGAGTGCCTGTGCTGGGGAAATGTGGCAGAAATGCTGCTCTCTGAGGAGTTTGAGTGCCTTGGATAGCTGAGCCAGTCAGGCCTTGTAAGTGAAGTTAAATCACAAGGCCTAAGTGAAGTTAATTGCTGTGAGAGTTGTTCTCTTGCTAAGTTGTTTAATATAAGTTATAAGCAGAGTTGAATACTTTTGAATGTTATTCCTCTGTTAAATTGCAAAGTCATAGGTTAGAAGTTAGGTTAAATATTGTTAAGTGCTTTTCCTTTGCTAAATTGTGAAGTTGAGGCTATCAGTCATGGTTAAGTCCTGTTAAGTTTGAGCTCTATTAAGCTTTTAGGCTGTATTTCTTTTACCATTACCCTCACTGTCCTTGTGTCACACACACACAGAGGGACAATTCGTGGTTCATTTCTGTTATGATTGCCTGAATTTGGTTTGGTTTTGTTGTTGCTTTCTTTCCTTGGTGTGCCTGAAGTGTCCAGTCAGGAGCAGACTGACTCTTGCCAAGGAACTTTGTGGCACTGTTCCTTAATATTAAATCTGGTTTTTGCTGATCCCTTGCTGGGGATTTTTTCAGCGCTCTCAGCCCCTCATTTATAACAGGGTGAAGGAGCCCTGGCCCAGGCTCTGGCCCTGGGGGACATGGGGACGCTGCCAGGGGGTCCCTGTCCCCCTGTGCCACCCCCAGGGCCCTGGCCCCCCGTCCCCGTGTCAGGCTCTGGGGTCGATCTCGTGGAACATCCTCTGGGGGAGGCTGCGGGGCCAGGGGCGGGGGGACCCGGGGGGACAGGGGACCCCACTGTGCACGGGCAGGGTTGGACTGCTCTGGGGGAGCTGTGAGGGGGGCCAGGGCAGAGTGACCTCCCCAGGGACCTCACACAGCCCCTGTGATTTCACACTGCCACCTGTGATGTCACACAGCCATCTCTGTGATGTAACAGCCCCCCCCCCCGTGATGTCACAGTGTCCCTGTTATGCAACACAGCCCCCCTATGATGTCACACAACCCCCTATGTTGTCACACAGCCACCTGTGATATCACAGCCCACTCTGGGATGTCACACAGCACCCTTGAGATGCAACAGAACCAAATCTGGGATGTCACCCTGGAATGTCATGCAGCTGCACTGTGATATCACAGAAAATGCTCTGATGTCAAAAAGTCACTATGTGATGTCACAGTCTTTTCTGTGACGTCACAGCCTGCTCTATGTTAATACACAGCCACCCAGTGATGTCAAAACCCACTCTCTGTTGTCACACAGCCAACCCTCTATGATGGCAGAGTCAACTGTGTGATGTCACAACCCCCTCAGTGATGTCACAAAACTCTCTCTGTGATGTCATACTGACACTCTGCAATGTCACAGCACACACTTTTACCTCACAGGCTGGTCTATGTTGTAATACAGCCATGCCATGATGTCACAGCCTGCTCTGTGATGCCACAGAATCCCCTCTATGATGCTGTAGCTGCTCAATGACCTCACACAACAAACTCTGTGCTGTCACACAGCCCCTTGCTGACATCACAGCCGCTCTGTGCCTCTAGGACACAGCCACAGAGCTGCTGCTGTGACAGGCCCCCTCTGGGACATGCCACAGCCCCTGCCAGTGCTGAGCCCCTGTGAGCTCTGTCTGTGCCCTGCTGGTGTCCCTGAGGGGCCCTGGCAGTGTCCCAGCCCTGCTGGGCTGTGCACAGGAGCTGCTCCTGGCCAGAGCTGTCTCTCTGCAGCGCTGCCCTTGCCAGGAGCTGCCTCTAGGCCAGGAGCCCGGCCCAGCTCAGCAGCACAGACACAGCACAGGGACTTTAATCACCCTCTGGGACTTTGGTGCTCTTTGCATCAGACTCAGTCCCTCAGAGTGTCATCAAAAAATTTCTCAAGAACTCAAAAAGTGATTGAAACACTAAAGTTTTCTTGAAGGGGTAATGGGTCCCATTGAAGGACAGGACTGAGAAAGTGTCCCCAAGTTCCAGATAGAGTAGAACACTGGTGGCAGTGATGACAGGTGGGGATAAGCAAGAAAAAGGTTTCTCCGGTGCTGAGAAAACCTGCGCCTCTGTCCCTGCAGGCTGTCGGCATCCCCCGGCTGCCCCCCGGCTGGGCCCTTCCTTTGCTGACAGCTCTGCCTCCTGCCTGCCTCTCCCTGCCCACACAAAGCCTTGGGCTTGATACCAAAAGGGTTAATTCAATTATTACTGTGCCTGTGAACTTTCAGCACAGGAACAAGTCATGCAGGAGCTGCTTACCCAGCAGGAATGGGTGGAAGAGAAGATGAAGACATCTGGCTCAAGAATGCAGTGATAGAAAAAGCAAGGACTGTATCTGGGAACTTGGAGTGGGTTTTATGGAAATGGGTAAATTTTAATATGCACATAGTGACTGTATATAAGTGATACACTGGTAGAATCGCATCTCCATGTAAGTAGTTATCACCCACTGCACCTCAGGCCTGAATAAATGATGCTCTCTTAGACACCAAATTAGTGTTAAGGAGACCTATTCTGATCTTTTGGCCATTTGGTGACAGCAGAGGCTCACAGAACCCAGGATGAAGCTGTGACACTTGGAACCTCATAGAACAAAGGGTCCATTGTGATGCAGTGGAACCCCATGGAAATAAAAGTCCATTGTATCAGAGCAAGATCTTGTGGAACCCAGGAGACCATTGCTGACAGTATGGAAGCTCATGGAACCATGGAGTCATTGTGAGAGTTTGGGGCTGCATGGAACCAATGGTCCATTGTGACACTGCAGAACCTTCTGGAATCAAGGTGGTCATGTTATTCTATAGAACCTCATGGAACAAAGGATCCATGGTGATACTGCAGGACTCGGACTTTGTTGACAGAGTAGAAACTTATGGAACCAAATTTTGATTGTGACACAGTAGGGCTTCATGGAACCAAGGGTCCATTGTGGCTCTGTAGGGTTACACAGAACCAAGGAGACCATTTGGATATGTGGAGCCTTATGGAACCACCTGCCACTGTGAGACAGCAGGGCCAAGGGGCCATTGAGACACCAAGGAACCTCATGGAACCAAAGTCTATGGTGATGAAGTGGAACCTCACGGAACCAAAGGTCCATTGTTACACTCTGGAGCCCTGTGGAGCCAAGGGGACCATGGTGACACTGTGGTGCTCCACGGAACCAAGGGGCCATTCTGATTCTGCTTTGCCTCATGGAACCAAGGGGCCACTACAGCACTGAAGGGCCTCGTCGAACTAAGGCAGCCTTGTGACACTGTGGGCCACCTTGGAACCAAGGGTCCATTGGGATATTGCAGGGCTTCATGGAACCACAGAGACCATTATGACCCTTCAGAACCCATTGTAACCAAGGGAGCATTGTTGCACAGCAGGACCTCATGGAATCAAGGGGACCACAGTGACACTGTGGGGCTTCATGGAACAAAGGGGCCATTCTGACACCATGGAACCAAGGAGGCCATCGCTGTGCTACGGGACATCACGGAACCAAGGAGATCATTGTGATACATGGGGCCATGTGGAACCAAAGGATCATTCTGGCATTGCAGGGCCTCGTGGAACTAAGGGCACAATAGTGTCACTGTGGGGCTCCAAGCGACCAAGGGGGCATTCTTAAAGTGCAGAACCAAGGAGGCCATTGTGACATTCTGGGGCATCATGGAGTCATAGGTCCATTGTGAAACAGCACGGCCTTGGGAAACCATGGAGGCCGTTTTTACACTTTGAGACCTTGTGAAGCCAAAGGGCCATTGTGGCATTTTGCATCCCCATGGAACCAAGGAGTCCATTGTGACACTAAAAGACCTCATGGAACCAAGGAGTCCATTGTGACACTATGTGACGCCAAAGTCACATAGTGACCTTGGGTCAAAGGGCAATTGTGGCACTTTGTAGCACCCTGAAACCAAGGAGAAAATTGTGAAACTACAGGGCCCCATGGAACTAAGGATTCTTAGAATAATGTGGGACTCATGGAACCAAAAGTTCATTGTGACATTGCAGGGCAGCCAGGGAGCCTCCTTTGGCCCTGGCCAAGCATCTTCCCCCATGGCTGGGGCTGAGTCCTGTGGCAGCTGCAGCTGCTGCTGTGCCCTTGCCAGGGGCTGAGGCCGTGGGGCAGTGGCCAGAGAAGCCTGGCCTGAGCAGAGCTCTGGGGCCAGAGCCGGCTGGGCTGGGCTGGGGAGAAGCCCTTGGTGCTGCCCAGAGCTCAGGGCAGCTGGCAGAGCTTGCAGGGAGCTGGGCTGGGCTCAGAGAGCCTGACCCAGAAACCATCAGTGTCCATCTCAGCCTGGCTGAGCATGCAGGGGCCAAGGAAAGCACCTCCGGGTCTGCAAGTTCTCTGTGTGGGAGCTGAGCTTTTGACCTCCTGAGCCCTCCCAAGTGCTGGGGCTGCACCTCCAGCTCCAGAGGAGATGTGATAGATGGGAACAGGGACAAATAATTCCTGCTGGATTGTTTCTTGTGTTTGCTTATACAGGCGACCAGGATCCATATGCAGAGGGGTTGTTTTGTGTCAGATAACTCTGGTAAAGTAGTAAGAATATTTTTTAGCTGAAAATAATATTTCTGGTGTAATGCACAATGAGAAATAAAGACACGTATGATCAAAAGAGCATCTAAGAGTGTGAAACTCATTGATGTCCCAGCAGTCAAGCCTGTTCAAATACTTTCCTCAGGGCATCCTTGAGATGAGAGGTGAGCACCAGAGGCTAAGGCCAGCCAGAGCTCTCTGTCCTGGCAGCTTTTGTCTGGGAGAACCCTTGCATATAGGGAATTTTTCAGAGGGCGTATCAGTTTTGGCTGTGGGCACCTGGAAAGAGGGATGGTTCTTTTTCATAGGAAGGAAAATATGGAGCCCCAGTTCTCCAGGGACTGATGAGAGGCAGCCCTCAACATTCCAAGATCAGCTGGACCTGTCAAGTGGCCCCTGGCAGGCCAAGCCAGCCAGATCTGTTCCACGTTGTCTTGGTTACGTGGCACTCTGCAGTGTCACAATGCTCTCCTTGTTTGTGAAGTTTCACAATGTCCCTGTGCTTCCATGAGGCCCTGCAAGGTCACAGGGACCCTTTGGCTCCACAAGGCCCTGAAATGCAGCAATGGCCTCTTGGTTCCACAAAGCCCTGCTGCTTCACACTGGCCCCTAGGGACCGTGCGGCCAAACAGAGCCACAATGGTGTCCTTGGTTCCACGAGGGCCCACAGTGTCACAATGGTCCCTTGGACCCATGAGGCCCTAAAGTGTCATCATAGTTCCACATGAAGGAAAGCAGGAAGGAAAGCATGGAGCCCCAGCCTTCCAGGAGCTGATAAACAGCAGCCACTAATGGCCGAGACCAGACAGATCTGTCTGTCCTGGCAGCTTTCATCTGGGAGCAACAGAATAAATATCTTGTATCTCAGATATAAATATTCTGTATCTCAGATATACGGGATTTTGGAGGAAGAATCCCAATTTCAGCCCATGAGCACATGGATGAGAAGGCCAGTTCTTTCCCTCAGGAAGGAAAGGACAGAGCCCCAGTGTTTCCAGGGCAGATTGGAGGTGACCACCAGAGGCCAAATTAAGCCAGGCCTGTCTGTCCTGGCAGATTTTGTCTGGGAGAAACCCTTGCATGAACGAAATTTTGGAGAAATACCAATTTTGGCCATGGGTACCTGGGCAGGAGAGATGGTTGTTTTCAATACAAGGGAAAGCCCAGAGCCCCAGTGTTTCAGGGACACATGAGAACAGTGACCCAAGCATGCTGTGGTCAGCTGAGCCAGTCAGGCCAAGCCAATCAGACCTGTTACCGTTTGTTGAATCCCTAAGGCCCCGCAGTGTCACAATGGCGGTGTCAAATTGGATCCAGCTCTTGTCACACTGGCCTCTTGTTTCCATGGGGCCCCATAGTGTCACAATGGCCCTTTGCTTCCATAAGGCCTCACCGTGTCACAGGGGTCTCCTTGGTGCAGCAGTGTCACAGTGGACCCTTGGTTCAGTGGGACCCTGCAGTGTCAGAAGGGTGTCCTTGGTTCCACAAGGTCCTGCACAGCCCCTTGGTTCAATGAGACCTTGAGGTGTCATAATGGTCTCCAGTATTCCATGAGGCCCTGCAATGTCACAATGAACCTTTGGTTCAATGAGTCCCACATTGTTCCATGAATCCTTTGTTCCATGGAGCCCTCTAGTGTCACAATGGTCTCCTTGGTTCCATGAATCCTTGATTCCATGGAACACCACAGTGTCAATATGGTCCCATTGGATCCACAGGGCTCCACAGGGTAACAATGGACCTTTGGTTCCCTGAGGTTCCACTGCATCACAATAGATTTTGGTTCCATGAGGTTCCTCAGTGTCTCAATGGCCTCTTGGCTCAATGTGGCCCCACTGTGTCACAGCGGCAGGTGGTTCCATGAGGCTCCATAGTGTCAAAATTGTCTCCTTGGTTTCATGAAGCCCTACAGAGCCACAATGGACCCTTGGTTCCATAAGCTTTCACACTCAACAATGGTCTGAGCTACAGAGTGTCACCATGGATCCTTTGTTCCATGAGGTTCTATAGAATAACACGATCACCTCGATTCTAAAAGGTTCTGCAGTGTCACAATGGACCATTGGTTCCATGCAGCCCCAAACTCTCACAATGACTCCATGGTTCCAGGAGCTTCCATACTGTCAGCAATGGTCTCCTGGGTACCATGAGGCCTTGCTCTGATACAATGAGCTTTTGGTTCCATGGGGTTCCACTGCATCACAATGGACCCCTTGTTCCATGGGGTTCCAAGTGTCACAGCTTCATCCTGGGTTCTGTGAGCCTCTGCTGTCACCAAATGGCCAAAAGATCAGAATAAGACTCCTTAATATTAATTTGGTGTTTCAGAGAGCATCATTTATTCAGGCCTGAGGTCCAGCAGGGGATAACTCCTTATGTGAACACATGATTCTACTATTGTATAGCTTAAATACTATGGTATATATTAATACATACCATAGTATATAAGCTATATTATAATATACATATTTATATTTAATATACATATAGGTCACTATGTTATAATATAGATATTTATATTTAATATACACATAGGTCACTATGTGTATATTAAAATTTACTCATTTCCATAAAACAAACCCCAAGTTCCCAGATTCAGTCCTTGCTTTTTCTATCACTTCAATCTTGAGCCAGATGTCTTCATCTTCTCTTCCGACCATTCCTGCTGGGAGAGCAGCCTCTGAATGCTTTGTTTCTCTGCTGAAAGTTCACAGGCACAGTAAAAAGTGAATTAACCCTTTTGGTATCAAGCTCAAGGCTTTGTGTGGGCAGGGAGAGGCAGGCAGGAGGCAGAGCTGTCAGCAAAGGAAGGGCCCAGCCAGGTGGGGCAGCCGGGGGATGCCGAAAGCCTGCAGGGACGGAGGCGCAGGGCAGGAGCAACGTAGGACAGCCTGGGCTGCACAGGGCACAGGGATGGGCAGCATCTGCAAGACAGCCCTGACAGATCCAACTTGGGCAGCACTTTAGCCAGGGCAGACACAAAGAGCACCAAAGTCCCAGACGGTCATTAAAGTCCCTGTGCTGTGTCTGTGCTGCTGAGCTGGGCGTCGGGCTCCTGGCCCAGAGGCAGCTCCTGGCAAGGGCAGCGCTGCAGAGAGACAGCTCTGGCCAGGAGCAGCTCCTGTGCACAGCCCAGCAGGGCTGGGGTACTGCCAGGGCCCCTCAGGGACACCAGCAGGGCACAGACAGAGCTCACAGGGGCTCAGCACTGGCAGGGGCTGTGGGATGGCCCAGAGAGGGCTCTGTCACAGCAGCAGCTCTGTGGCTGTGTCCTAGAGGCACAGAGCGGCTGTGATGTCAGCAAGGGGCTTTGTGACAGCACAGAGTGGGCTGTGTGAGGTCATAGATTGGGCTGTGACATCACAGAGTTTGTTGTGAGGTCACTGAGCAGCTACAGCATCATAGGGGATTCTGTGACATCACAGAGCAAGCTGTGACATTATGGCATGGCTGTATTACAACATAGAGTTGGTTGTGAGGTGAAAATGCGTGCTGTGACATTACGGAGTGTCAGTATGACATCACAGAGAGAGTTTTGTGACATCACTGAGGGGGTGGTGACATCATAGAGCAGGGTGTGACATCACAGAACAGACTGTGACAGCACAGGATGACTTTGTGACATCACAGAGCAGATGTCTCACATCATAGGGTGACATCACAGAGATAGCTGTGTGACATCAGAGATGGCTGTGTGACATCACAGAATGGGCTGTGACATCACAGGATGGTGTCTGACATCACAGGAGCTCTGTGAGGTCACTCTGCCCCAGCCCCCCTCACAGTTCCCCACAGAGCAGTCCAACCCTGCTCATGCACAGAGGGGTCCCCTGTCCCCTCGGGTCCCCCCGCCCCCGGCGCCGCAGCCTCCCCCAGAGGATGTTCCACGAGATCGACCCCAGAGCCTGACACAGAAACAAAGCAACAACAAAACCAAACAAAATCTGGGCAATCAAACCAGAAAGGAACCAAGAACTGTCCCTGTGGCAGGGGATAAACGGAGGGAGGGGGACAGACAAAAGGACGCAAAGGGCAAGGATAAAAGGAATACAGCCCAAAATGTTAACAGTGCTCAAATTTAACAGGACTTAACTCATACCTTAAATTTAACTGATACCTTCAACTTCACAATTTAGCAAAAGAACAGCTTATACAATACTTAACATAACCTAAAACCTATGACTTAGCAATTTAACAGAGGAATAACACTTAACAATATGTAACTCATATAATAACTTACATCATACCTAAAAACTTAACAAAAGAACAACTCTTAGCAGCATTTAACTTAGCTTAGACCTCGTGGCTTAACCTCACATACAGACCTGATGGACTCAGCTATCCAAGGCACTCAGACCCCTCAGAGAGCAACATTTCTGCCACATTTCCCCAGCACAGGCACTCCTGTGTGCACACAGACACCAAGAGTCAGTGCAAGACACCTGTGAGCAATTCCCCTGAGGGCAGGCAATGCTCCCTGTGGATCCTTTGGCATCTCCCCAGTGGGTGAAGGGTTGAGCCTGGAGGAGTGGGGGGATCAGCCCAGGCTCCGTCGTGGTTGGGGATCCCCGAGTGCAGCAAACGGGAGAGTTCCCAGCTGGGAGAGGCCCCACTCAGAGGGAGTTGCTGGCCCAGGAGAGCTCCAAAGGCTCCTTTTGGAGCGCTGTTTGCAGGGCCCCAAGAGAGGGGCTTCAGTCCCAGCAATGGTTCATCCTGGCTGCACTTGGCACCAACAGCTTTCTTTGGCAGTGTGAGAACAGGGATGTTGTGCCAGTGAGGGAACAAAAACAGCTCCCATGGCCGCTTCTAAAGGAACCAGGAGCTGGTTGGGCAGCAGCAGTGCCTGGAGCAGACAGTGTTTGTACTGAGCTGCAGAGGAGCTGAGCCCAGGGGCTGTTGTAAAAGGCCGAGGCCCAAGGAGCATTTCTCAGCTGGCAGGGCGGCCTGA
The DNA here is from genome assembly GCF_028551555.1 of Melozone crissalis. Lineage (NCBI taxonomy): Eukaryota > Metazoa > Chordata > Aves > Passeriformes > Passerellidae > Melozone > Melozone crissalis. The sequence continues at coordinate 7,389,684 of NW_026535824.1, forward strand.
GAAGGGGAGGGGGGAATGCAGCAGCACAGGGCCATGGAACCAAGGGACCATTGTGAAAATGTGGGGCCCTGTGACACCAAGGGACCATTGTGACACTGTGGGGCCCTGTGAGACCAAGGGACCACTGGGACACTGTGCGGTCCTGTGTCACCAAGGGACCATGGTGACACTGTGGGGTCCTGTGACACCAAGGGGCCATTGTGACACTCTGGGGCCCTGTGAGACCAAGGGACCATTGTGACACTGTGGGGCCCTGTGAGAACAAGAGACATTGTGAAAATGTGGGGCCCTGTGAGACCAAGGGACCAGTGTGACGCTGTGGGGCCTCATGGAATCATGGAGAGCACTGTGACATTGCTCGGCCTCACGGAACCAAGGGGACCGTACTGACACTGTGTGACTCCATGGAATGTAGGGATCATTGTGACACTGAAATGCCCCATCAAACCAAGGGTCCACTGTGACACCGCGGGCCTCATGGAACTGGGGAGACCCTTGTGACACTTTGGGGTATCATGGAACCAAGGGGCCATTGTGACACTGCAAGGCCCCATGGAGCCAAATGTGCATTGTGACATTGCAGGGCCTCGTGGAATCGTGGAGAGACCACTAAGACACTTCACAACCTCATGGACCCAAGGGGCCATTGTGACACTGTGGGGCACCATGGAACCAAGGGGCCATTGTGACACTGAGTGGACTCATGGGATCATGGAGAACTTTGTCACACTGTGAGGCCCCATGGAATAAGCAAAGCATTGTATCACTGTGAGGCCTCATGGAATCAGTGAGAACATTGTGACCCTGGAGGTCTCCACAGAACCAAGAGGACCATTGTGATACTGTGGGGCCTTGTGAAACCAAGAGGCCTTTGTGACACTGCAGGGCTGCATGGACCATAGGTCCATTGTGACTTTGCAGGGCCTCCTGTCATCAATGGTCCGTTGTGACACTGTGGAGCTAAAGGAGACCATTGTGACACCACAAACCCCCAGGGTCCAAAGGTCCATTGTGACATTGCAGGACTCATGGAACAGAAGAGTCACATGACATTGTGGGGCCTGTGGAACCACGGAGACCATTGTGACACTGCAGGGCCTTCTGGAACCTAGGGGCCATTGTGACATTGTGGGACTCCACTGAACCAAGGGTCCACTGGATCCAACTGCAGATCTTCCTGTAATCAACAAGTCCTTGTGACACTATGTGGCACCATAAAAATAAGAGAACACAGAATAGGTCTGGCTGGTTTGACCTCCCAGGAGCAACCTGACTGATCCAACTGACCTTGACATATTTGGGGTCTCATCTGCTATTGAAACAATGGGGCTCCTTACTTCCCTTCCTATAGAAAAGATCTGTTCTCCTCCAGGCATGCTTGGCCAGAATTGGCGTTTCACCTCCAAATTTCCTTATATCCAGGGATTGTTCCAATAGGAATATTGCCAGGACAAGTCTGGCTGGCAATGGTCTCACAAGGGTCAACTCCCATCTGGCCCCAAAAAACTTGGCAAGGCTCTGTGCATTCTTTCCAATGGGAAAGAAGTGTCCTGCTTCTCCAGGTGCCCATGGCTGAGATTGGGTTTCCACTTCCAAAATTCCCTATATCCAAAGACTGGTCCCAGACAAAATCTGCCATTCCTGACAAGTCTGGCTGGCCTTGGCCTAGTGAGTCTCTCACCTGCCTTCCAAAAACTGGGGCTCTGTGCTTTCCTTCCTATGGAAAAGAGCTGCCCTTCTAGGCCAGGTGCCCATGGCCAGAATGGGATTTCACCTCCAGCACTGCCTGTTGTGACAGACTGGAGAAGATTGTTGGATCGAAACATGTTATGTGTGGGGGAAGAAGGGGCAGGTCCAACCTTACCCTCCCCTGTAAGCTCAGCCCTGCCTTGCTCTAGAGCCCCAAACACCCCAGAGCCTCTATCCCAGCCCAGCAGGGTCTGACAGTCCCTGGCACAGCACAGGCAATGCTCCACAGCCACCTCTGGAGCCACCAGCCCAGCTCCTGAGGGACCAAATGAGCCCAAGTTCCACCTGGGGGAAGAGCCCAGGAAGTCCAAGGGGTATTGAAGGCTGACCACAAGGCAAGCACACATCTTGACCCTACGTCCTCTTGGAATTTCCATTTGAATGCTGCTGGAATCCAGGAATTGGTAGCTGTGTGTGTGCTTCGCTGTATCATTTTTGTCATTCTCTCTTTTTAATTCACTCTTCTTGCAAATTTTGAGTAACTTAAAATTGAACAGGCTCAGAGTTTGCAAAGTGTAATGGGCCAAGTCAGTATTTTGAGAAGTGTTTTTTGTTGATTGAATGTCATATGAATCTCGCCTTTTGCCAAAGTTCCTCTGATTTTCTAAAGTTCCCAGTAAAGGTTGTTTTGCTCTTTTGAGCTCCTGATAATCTCTTGTGGGTATTTCTCCAGAGCATCCAACTCGAAGAACACAAATAATTGTAATTCCTTTTAAATGTCTCACTGAGAGAGTTGTTTGGGGGATGGGAGTCAGGGCTTGTGTGCCCTGCTTGGCCCAGCCCAGGCAGGGCTTTCCCAGCCACATTCCACACTCCATTTCCCAGCTGGAGCTGCTGGTGCCTCTGACTTGTGCTGCCCCAGTCCCAGGGACGCTCTCCTTGTCTGCCCATTCCCCCACGGTCTCTGGGCAGGGATGGCCTCAGTGGGGGCTGCTGACATCCTCAGCACCTTGGAGGCTGCTGCTGCTGAATTTTCCTGCTCCAGAGGCTTGTTCAGCCTTCAGATCTTCAGTGCAGGAATTCAGCGTCCCAGGGCTCATTAACATTCAGAACATCTTAACAAGCCAAACCCCTGGGAATAATTTGATTTTCATTTTCAAATCTTTTGTGGTTAATTAGACAAATTCCAGTACTCTATTAAAGTTGAATAGATTACTTAAAAAAGATTACTTAGGTCAAATTTAGGGTTTTTTTCCTGACAATTTATTGATATGTGCTATCTCCAGCTGACACTGAATCCAAGTACCTCCTCATGCAGTGTGAATAGATATGAAAATCAAGACCGTTCATGGCTGACAATCAATCAGACTCTGTCCCTACCCCTACACCATCATTTCTCCCATCCAAGCTCTGGCACTCAGAACAGCCTTGTGCAAATCTGAGCTCCCTCCAGCCCAGGCTGCATCTGCAGCTTTCAGCTCCTTGGCTCCAACTCCCACCTGCTTTCCTTAGAGAAGGAGCTGCCCGAGACACAGAGGGATGTTCATTTCTTGTTCAGCCAACAAACCCATGGGAACTGAGTTGGTGCTGGAATTCAATGCCCTCCTCATCCCACAGCAGCCCTGCATTTTCCTCCTGCAGCCTTGGTCTCCAGCACAGCCATGGAGGCTCTTTGGGCTCTGGACTGTTCCTGCAGCCCCAAGGGCAGCTGAGCTCTGCCTTTGGCACAGTCAGGTCTGGCCAGTGCAGGCCCTGCTCAGCAATTGCTTGTGTGAGCCTGGCCTTGCTGTCAGCCCCGGCAGTGGCTGCCTGGCCCCTTTGTGGCCCTGTGCTGGCCCAGCCATGGTGGCCCAGCCCCTGTGCAGCCCAGCCCAGGCCAAGAGAATTGCGGCTGGGAACGGCCCCTTTGCCGTGGTGCCCACAGCAGCCTTGGGGCTCTGTGCCCCATGGCCTGCCTGCTATGCAGCCTCTGCCATCTCCTACAGAGCCCGTGGCACCTGTGGGGCTGCACAGACAGCCCTGCCCCGGGCTATGCCGGCCTCTGGGGCAGCAGAGAGGCAGCCAGAGCTGGCCATGGCCGAGAACAGGCCCTGAGCCCCACAGGACGATGGAGCTGGGCCACAGCCAAACTCAGCCCAGGCCAAAGCTGGGCTCAGCAGCCAGGGCTGCCAAGGGCTGGGCACAGAGGCTGGCACTGACAAATGTGCTGGACCCCCTCCCTGCTCTGTCCATGCCACCAAGGGCACAGAGCAGCCTCCTCTCTGGGCCACTTGCCTGTTTGCAATGGCCTGTATGCAATGCCTTTCACAGGCTCTGGCCCTGCCCCACAAGGTCTGGCCTGAGTCCTGCCCCTGCACACTCAGCCAGGCTGAGATGGACACTGATGGTTTCTGGGCCGGGCTCTCTGAGCCCAGCCCAGCTCCCTGCAAGCTCTGCCAGCTGCCCTGAGCTCTGGGCAGCACCAAGGGCCTCTCCCCAGCCCAGCCCAGCCGGCTCTGGCCCCACAGCTCTGCTCAGGCCAGGCTTCTCTGGGCACTGCCCCACGGCCTCAGCCCCTGGCAAGGGCACAGCAGCAGCTGCAGCTGCCACAGGACTCAGCCCCAACCATGGGGGAAGGTGCTTGGCCAAGGCCAAAGGAGGCTCCCTGGCTGCCCTGCTCCCCTCGGCCTGAGGTGCTGAGAGCTCTGCAGCCCCTGCTGCCATCCCATCTACCCAGGGCAGCACAAGAGCCCTGGCCTTGGGGCCCTCAAGAGCTGCTCCTGCTCCAGGCCCAGGGCCCATGCCAAAGCTGGGGCAGCCACAAAGCTGTGCTCATTTCTGTTCGTTGTTGCTCTGATGGGGATAGATCTGCTGGCACTTGGAGGTTGCTGATGAATTTTACTACTCCAGAGGCCTCTTCTTTCTTGAGCTCTTCAGTTCAGGAATTCACTGGAAAAGGCTGTTAAACATTTGTTCAAATCACCCAAACAAGACAAGCCCTTGGGAATAATATAAGTTTTCAGTTCTTCTGTGATTAATTACACACATTTCAGAAATGTATTCAAAGTGAATATACTGTACTGAAAAAAATGCAGAGAGAATTGTTTTGTCCTATTTTTTTCCTGTTTATAAATTGATATCAGCAATGCAGTGTCCAGTTGATATTGACCCCCAGCACCTCCTAATGCAGCATGAATACATACGAAAATCAAGACCCTTTATGGCTGACAATCAATCAATCAATCACAATTTCTCCCCACCATTTCCCTTATCCAATCCCTGGCACTCCTATGGATCAGGAATTGTGCGCCCAGCAGAAGCAGGGCAGTGATTCTTCCCCTGTGCTCAGTACTGGTTGGGCAGCACACTGTTAGGTCACAGGAACTGGCTGCCCAGGGCAGTGGGTGAGTCACTGTCCCTGGAAGTGTTTATGGAAAACTGGATGTGGCACTCAGTGCATGGTCTGGGTGACAAGGTGGTGTTGGGTTCCAGGTTGGACCTGATGCTCTCCAAGGTCTTTTCCAACCTGGTTGATTCTCTCATGATTGTGACCCTGCAGGTGCCTGGGGAAGCAAGGGGCCATTGTGACACTGCGGGGCCTGGTGGCACTAAGAGGACCATGGTGACATTGTGTACGACATGGCAGCACAGAGCCAAGGGGCCATTGTGACACTGTGGGGCTGAATGGAAGCAAGGAGCCCATGGTGACAGTCTGGGTCCTGGTGGAACCACAGAGGCCACTGTGACACTGCGGGGCCTTGTGGAACCAAGGGGCCATCGTGCCACTGCAAAACCAAGGAGACCCTTGGGAGAGCCTGCGGACGTGGAATCAAGGGGCCATTGCTCCATTGCAAGGACTCTGGGAACTGAGGGAACAATTTTGACTCTGTGGTGCCCCATGGAACCAAGGGGCATTCATTGGGACATTGCATCACCAAAGAATTTATTGTGGCACTCTGAGGCCTCCTGGAACCACAGAGGCCACTGTGACCCTGCAGGGCCTCTTGGAACCATGCAGAGCATTGTGACAGAGCAGGACCTGGTGTCACGATGGGGCCATTGTGACACTGCAGGGCCCCATGGAACCAAGGGGTCAGTGCTGCTCCTCAGTGTCACATATTTTATGTGGACATATTTTATGAAAAATCCTTTTGATAGGTATTTTTCTCCTGAGAACCAGAGAGGCCTCAGAAACTAAATGTAAGCAGCAATTATCTGCTGCTTTGGAATGCAAAGGTGGATCTTTGATTGGTGTCATGTGGTTGTTTTTAATGTCCAATCACAGTTTGGCTGTCTTGGACTCTCTGGTCAGTCACAAGATTTTATTATCATTCAATTCTTTTCTATTGCTTGCTAGCCTTTTGACGAAATCCCTTCTTCTATTGTTTTAGGATAGTTTTAGTATATAATTTTCTTTTAATAAAAAATATATAATAAATTTATAAATCAGCTTTCTGACACAGGGATTCAAGTTTCTTGTATCTTCCCTTGTTCTGTGACCGCTGTGAAAACCACCACACCTCAGGGACTCCTGAAATGAAGGAAACATGTTTGACCTCATGGTGGCTCTTGGGACCAAGAGACCATTGTGACACTGTGGAACCAAGGTGAGCATTGCTGCACTACCAGACCTCATGGAACCAAGGATCCACTGTGACACTGCAGAGCCCTGGGGGACCATGGTGCCATTGTGACACTGCAGGGCCCAAGGATCCAAGGGACTTTGTGATACTGAGTGCTCCCATTGAACCAAAGGGACATTGTGACACTGGGAAGCCTCATGGAGTCATGGAGACCATTGTGACACTGTGGGGCCTCGTGGAACCCTGGTGACACCAATTTGGGTGGGAGTGTTGATCTGCTGGAGGGTAGGAGGGCTATGCACATGGCCCTGGACAGGCTGGATCCAGGGCCAGAATCCAAGAAGGTGAGGCTTAACAAGTCCAAGTGCCAGGTCCTGCACTTTGGCCACAACAAGCCCTGCAGCACTACAGGCTGGGAACAGAGTGGCTGGAGAGCAGCCAGGCAGAAAGGGACCTGCAGGGACTGATGGGACAGCAGGCTGGACATGAGCTAGCCGTGTGCTCAGGTGGCCAAGAAGGCCAATGGCTCCTGGCCTGGAGCAGGAATGGTGTGGCCAGCAGGAGCAGGGCAGGGATTCTTCCCCTGTGCTCAGCGCGGCTTGGGCAGCACCTCGACTGCTGTGTCCAGTTCTAAGTCCCCTGTGGTGAGTAAAAGGAAGAAATTTGTAGCTGGAAGAGTAAAGAAAGCACAGGTGAAGACAAGGAAATGCTCAGGGCAATTTGGGGGTGGCTGCCAGGCAGCCCTGGCTCTGAGCAACAGCGTCTGCAGTGGCACAGGAAACTCCCAGCTGATGGGAACAAATTTTCTGGTTGACTGCAGAGGCCAGGACAAAGCTGAGTGGTTTCCCTGGTGTCCCCCAGCCCTTGCTGGCCCCAGGGGCTGTAGACATTTGTGCTCCCTCAGGTTCACGTCCCCACAGCACCAGCATGGGGGTGCTCCCCCTGCTGTGTGCAATGCAAACAGGGGCTGCTGAGCCAGTGCTGCCATGTCTGTGCCTGCAAGGATGGGGCACCTGTGTGAGCTGGGGAGAGGCCAGGGCTGCAGAGGAGGGATGTTGTTGGCAGCTCCATGAGGATGCTCTGGGACGCTGCCCTGGGCTGTGCAGCGCACTGGGGTGTATCAGCCCCTGCTCTGCTGCTCCTTCCCTTCTGCTCCATGGCCCTAGCAGAGCACCATCCATGCTGTTTGCTGTTTGCTCCCAGCCTGCCCACGGCTGGCCTGGAGCTGCTCATGAGGGTTTTCCATGCTGAGCATTGGCCTGGGTGTGTTCTTGAGAGAGCCTGGGCAAGGAGCCTGGAGCCCCCAGGCCCTGGCCTGAGGCGTCAGCACTGCCCTAGCAGTGCCCATGGCATGTCCTGGCTGCAGCCCTGGCACTGCCACCCCCAGGACTGTGCCTGGCCCTGAGAGCACTCATGCCCTACAGCAACACCAGGGCCAGCAGGGCAGTGGGGCAGGGCCACAGCAGCAGCACTGGCAACACCAAGTGCTGCTGCTGCTGGGCACAGCTGCTGGGCCAGCACTGATCTGCCCCCAGCTCTGCACATAGACATTGCTGCTGCAGCTCCAGAGAAGGCAACAAAAGGGCATCTCTGCAGAAAACTCTGCTGGGAGATCCCTTAGTTCATTTAAAGCACTGAGGGTGCAGCCCCTCATTTACACAGTCTGTGGCCACAGGGAATGTGGAGAGAAACAAAAGAAGAATCAGTGCAAACAGTGACAATTTTATAGACAATATTAATACTTAAAATGAAGGAAAAAATACCACCACAGCCAAACCAATCAGAAGTATTAAAGAATATTTTTATTTCAAATGATTTGCAGAAATTGGCCAGCAGTTTAATGTTTCTGAAAGTATCCAGTCATCAGTCTCCAGACTGCAGTCTTGAGCTCCTGGTTCCTCAGGCTGTAGATGAGGGGGTTCAGGGCTGGAGGCACCACCGAGTACAGAACTGACAGTGCCAGATCCAGGGATGGGGAGGACATGGAGGGGGGCTTCAAGTGAGCAATTGCTGCAGTGCTGAGGAATAGGGAGACCACGGCCAGGTGAGGGAGGCAGGTGGAAAAGGCTTTGTGCCGTCCCTGCTCTGAGGGGATCCTCAGCACAGCCCTGAAAATCTGCACATAGGAGAAAACCATGAACACAAAACAGCCAAATGCTAAAGAGATGGAAAACACAATTAGCCCAAATTCCCTGAGAATTGAGTGCGAACAGGTGAGCTTGAGGATCTGTGGGATTTCACAGAAGAACTGGTCCAGGGCATTGCCATGGCACAGGGGCAGGGAAAATGTATTGGCCGTGTGCATGAAAGCATTGACAAAGCCACTGGCCCAGGCAGCTGCTGCCATGTGGGCACAAGCTCTGCTGCCCAGGAGGGTCCCGTAGTGCAGGGGTTTGCAGATGGACATGTAGCGGTCGTAGCACATGATGGTCAGGAGATAAAAATCTGTTGCTGAACAGAAAACAAAAAAAAAGACCTGTGTAGCACATTCTGTGTAGGAGATGTCCCTGGTGTCCCAGAGGGAATTGTGCATGGCTTTGGGGACAGTGGTGCAGATGGAGCCCAGGTCAGTGAGGGCCAGGTTGAGCAGGAAGAAGAACATGGGCGTGTGCAGGTGGTGGCCGCAGGCTACGGCGCTGATGATGAGGCCATTGCCCAGGAGGGCAGCCAGGGAGATGCCCAGCAAGAGGCAGAAGTGCAGGAGCTGCAGCTGCCGCGTGTCTGCCAATGCCAGCAGGAGGAAGTGCCTGATGGAGCTGCTGTTGCACATTTGCAATGTCTTGGCATTGAGATCTGTAAAAAAAGTAATCGTGCAATAGTTGTGTTTGGAAATGACTTTAAATATCTTAGCACAGACTGAGGGGCACTTTCTCCCCATTGCCTGCCCAGGGCTCTGCTGCCTGGAGCTGTCCCTGCCAGCAGCTGCTTCCCTGTGCCAAGGGCTGGGCCCTGACAGTGCTGCCAGAGCCAAGCCCAGCCCTGGGGGCTCAGCTCTGCCCTGCAGACCCCTCCCACCTCTGGCACTGCCCAGGGGCCTCTCTGGCTCTGCAGGCTCTGATGGCACCATCAGAGCAACCCTGAGGAGTCTGGAAAAGTGACACTGTTGCTGCCTGTAATGGGCCCTGTGCTGATTTCTCTCACTGCCTGGTTTATTGAGATCTGAGAGAATTTTTTTTCCCTCAACATTAACGGAGAGATGAATATCTGTGGCCAAAATCCAATTTTGGCAAACCAGAGCAGTAGAGCAAAAAAGCAGGATTTTCTCTTTTTATGCAGCCGCTGTCTCACTATGCTCCATGTATAAGCTACTTGGAAATGTTCTACTGTTAAATGTTACCCTAGAAGCAGCCCTGAACAATGCAACGTCCCCACCACACAAGGAGAACACTTCCAAGCATTAGCAGCTGTCTCCTCCCACCCAGATCTTGTTCCTCAGTGCTGGCAGCAGCTGCCAGGGCTGGCTGAGAGCTGTCCCTGGCAGGCAGCAGAGTCCCTGCCCCAGCACAGCGCCCTGGGCTGCAGGACCCTGCTCTGCAGGACAGCCCTGGGCACCCCTGGCTGCTCTGCACAAGACACAATCAGAGAATGTACTCACAGAGTCTGTAGGCATTGGGATGTTCCAGCTTTAGGACATGGCTCCAGGAGCTGCAGCTGCATTGTCCTGCAGCCAGAGGTTCCTGTGCCAAGGGCTGGCAGTGATTCTGCCCCAGGCACTTCTCAGCCCCTTCCCAGCCCTGACTGATTAAAGCTCTCTGTGCCTCTGTGCTGTGCCCGGGCTGGCTGCAGGCAGTGCCCTAGCCCTGCCAGGCTGGCAGAAGAGCTGCTCATCAAGAGAAATGTGCTTTTGAAGCTCTTCTTGGTTACCAGGAGCTGCCTCTGTGCCAGGAGCCCAGCCCAACTCAGCAGCACAGACACAGCACAATGACTTTAATGAGCCTCTTGGGCTTTGTGCTCAGGCCCTGAACATCAGTAACTGAGAAGGACCTGAAGAAACCTCTTCAGAACTCCAAGTCAGAATCCAACTCCAAACTTTCTTGGACTTTTAATGGGTCCCACTGAGGGACACAACTGAGAAAGTGTCCCCAGGCCCCCGGCAGAGCAGAAAACTGGAGGCACTGATGGCAGCTGCGGACAAAGAGACAGCTGGGGCACAGCAGGGTCTGTGCCACCAAGGGCTGTGAGGAGACACCTTGTCCTGAGGCACTGGGGCCTCCTGGCACAGCCCCAGCCAGGTTGGGCACTGTCAGCCCCTTGTCCTGCCCTCAGCATCCCCCCCTAGCCCACATCCCTATGGCCTCAAGGATCTGCTGGAAGGAGTCCCTGCGGAGCCTTGCTCAGGAATGGCCCTGGGGGCTCCTTTATGCTCCCTGCAGGGATTGCAGGTTTTTCAAAGGACTTTGGGTTTGGCTTTTGCCTTGAATTTCTGAGAGTTTTTGTAATCATGGCCTCCAATTATCTGCTTTAATTAGTCCCTTGAGAGGCTTTGTCAATAACAACACTCAGTGGGGCTCATTACTACTTCAAGGTACTTCAGTTATTTTAATCTACTTGGTGTTTCCCTTTTGATGGACTCTGTAAGAGGTTTGTGCAATCACAGCCCCAGTCATCTCCTTTAATGAGTCCCTTGAGAGCTTTGTCCTGACACTCAGTTGGGCCCATTAATGCCTTGAGATACTCAAGGTTTTTAAGGTACTTTATGGATTTAAGAATACTTTTAGGTACTTATAGAGGTGTTTCCTTCCCATACTGAGTCTCTGAGAGGTTTTTGTGCTATCCTGGCCTCCAATTCTCTCCTCCCGGGAGTCCATGATGATCCTGTGTTGAGTATCTTCCTCCTTTCTGTTTTACAACAAAGATGGAACTGAAAGAATTTTGTAAGATTTTCTAGAAGGATCCAAACAAACATGGGACAATTAACAATACAACAACAACTAAGATAATTAATAGCCCTGTTTTAGCTAGATATCATCCAACCCTTTAGTCCCTTGCATTGGAAGAGTTTATTGACCCAGTCTTTGTTTTCCACTTGAAGATTCTTGAACCCTTCCTTCAGTACCTGAATGCTCTTGTGGACTGACTCGCTGTGGCTGAAGAGGTTCATACAATACATCCCTCAGAGTCTACACAGCCATGCTCATGTGCCCAGAGTAAAAACTCTATCACTGTTCTGCACGGTGGCATGTCTGATGGTCTCTATATCTAAAAGCAGGCCACTCAATGTGAGGGACATAGCATTGGTTTACTTAGTTATGTAAGGAACCCAAGATGGTCCAATTGTCCTAAAGCTTTAGCTGCAGCCACCCAAGGTAGTCCAAACTGGGGGTGCTACCATCCGATACCTGGATTAAAGCTTTCAAAGCCATCTCTTTGATATCATCCAATACTTCTCTGAGGATACCTGCTGTTTGATCATCTGGTAGGCTGTATTGTCCTTCTCCAGCTAGATGGTTGATTGTCAATTCCACCCTTGCCTCATTATTAGCATAGTCTGCTATTAATTGATTTAGTAAACACTTCCATCCCCCTTTCCCACAGGGTGTGTTCTGTAGGTGACAACAACATGGTCATGTTATATTTTAAATCACAGGGGGTTAACATATGTGCTGTAAACATGGCCCTCATTAGGCCATTAAATCAAGGTAAGTCCCTCCTATGGTCTTTAGCTGCCCTACACAGATCCTTGATTTCCTTGCAAGCCAATGGCTGATACCTGGGATTCTGCCCCCTTCTTTCATAACATACGGGGGCAACGAGGAGTTGTTGAGACTGTTTGCCAGTCTCCTTCCTTAACTGCTTCTTTCCGGATCCTTTCCTGGGGATCTTCTGGGGCTGAGGGGTGAGGTGGCTCTGGGGAATCCAAACTGTCTTCTGGGGATGAAGAGCAACTTGAAGCAGAAACATTTGGATTAGAAACACTGTGACTGTTGGGTTTAGTATCTTTGATCATGGGGTTATATTGTCGCCAGAGGGGGAGGCAAAGGGCACTGCCATTTTGTCAGGTGTTGGAAGGAAGGGCCTTGATTTAGGATGGCGGACTTCTGGGGTGGAGTTCTGGAGGCATGGCCCAGGGTGAAGGTGGAATGACTGACAGTGAGGCATGACCCACAGTTGTGGGGGTGGAGTCTGGAGGTTCATTCAGGGCGGAAGAGAAAGTTTTGGTAGCAGGAAGTGGAGGAGCCAAGATGGAGGGAGGATGGTCAGGCTCAGGGGCATCTGGAGAATTTTTAATGATCCGCCTCAGGATTGATTTTAACTTGTTCTTTGAAGATATTTGGTCATGATCTGTGAAAATTAACTTAAAGCATTGATATACACACCTTTCTACTTTGGACATCCGGCTGCCCATTTTTCTCTTTCTCTGCCTTACGTAGAACAGCCACTGGAACACCCTAAATCAGTTATGGGACATCGGTGTGTATTGTAAAAAGACAGTGACAAAATGGGCAATAATTGTCCTGTGTGTCCCCAAACCCACCTGCAATCCTATGCAGGTGAAACTGTCATTTTCCCTTGTGGATCCTGGCTGTCCTGGGGTGACGTTATGATGCTTGTATCCCCATTTATCTGTTCTATGCCTTTAAGACCGACTCTGAAGAGTGGAAGTTTTGTTTGGGGTTCCCTTATCAGGGACACAGAAATGAGCAGTACATAGGGCTGTTTTTCACTTCTTGCTTTCAGCTTGCTGCTTTGCTTGCTTGCTTTTCTGCTCTTGCTTTTGCTCTCGCTTTTGCTTCTGCTTATTAGCTAGTTTAGCTAAACAGTCCAAATTCCTTCCCGGACTGTTTCTCCTCTCCTGTTCCTGTGACCATCTGGAACCTGCTCCAGACTGGGACCCAGGAACACCGAAGGTTTGGCTGCAGCAGCTGCCCCAGCGCCGGAGGGACTGAGAACAGAGCGACCACCCCCGAAAGAGACTTTCTGATTTTGTCATCTTAGTCAGAGCGGTGTCATCTGGTATTGTTCATTTTGTGTGCTGGGGGGTGCTGTGCGTGTCAAATAAACAGGTTTTTTCCACCTCTCTCCAAGGAATTTTTTCCTGAACCGGTTGGGGGGAGGGGCCATGTGGGTTTTCCTTTCTGGAGGAGGGCCCTCCTTTGCAGACTCTTTAACAAATTTGCCCTAAACCAGCACACTGGCCAAGGTCCCTCAAAGAAATGATGAATCTGCCAGCCTGGCACAATCCAAAATCCTGGGGAGCACTGGCCTATCCATCAGCTAACCCCAGCTGACATGACTGAATGTCATGGTCCCTGTTTGGGTGCCAAATGTCTCCATGAGGGTGGCTGTGACAAACCTTTCTGGTTCCCCAACTTCAGGGCAAGCGTGGTGAAAATGAAAAGGAGCAGATGCAAAGGAAGATGAAACAGAAAAGCCTTATAAATATGATTGCCTGGCAAAAGACTTTGAAAATATGGAAACTGTCAGATTGAAATGAAAGCAAGCTTTGAGATACCAAGCCTTAGTTACTGAACAACTGGAAAACAATGGTATGGCCTGCTGAAGGTAATCCCCTTTTGATGAAACAACTCCCTCTGCTTGCAGACAGGTCCAAGGGTCAGAGCAGACCCTACTAGCTTGGCAGAAGGGGTCCAAAGAGTAGTTTTTAGGGTTTAAAATGTAACACAGTATGGTAATGTAATGATTCTTATAGGCTGTATGTAAATGCTATAAGATTTGTATCTTGCACTAGATTAGTTACTGAAAATTAGAATATGCAGCACAGAAGATTTATTGTATTGTAACGGGGACTCCCCTCCTCTTTTGGGCATCCATTTTGGGTGCCTCTTTCAAGCTCCTCTTTCGGGCCTGCTCCGAGCTGTGGCTGGCAGCTCCAAACAAGGCCCCTGCACCCACACCCTTTGCAATAAACCACAAGTTGAAAGACCTGGCCTCAGAGATCTCTCACCTCCGTCCGTCCCAACCGTCCTACCCACCAAGGCTACAACAAGCAGGATCAATGGAGTTGCCCAAAAAGAACTTTAGTAATAGGGTGAAAAACAACAAACATGGAGAAGTCAAGCACAGGACGAGGGATGGGATTCAAAGACCTGAGAAAAAGGCAAAGCAACAATATATACACTTGAGGGTAGAACACTCTAGAACAATAATCCTGTAGGGGAAACAAGTAACCACTGGAGGAGAAGAACTTGGACTACTTAGCATAACAACACTAAAGGCTTATGGGGGAACTCTCAAACTTACCCTAAGTTAAATGAATGATTCCCAGGGCTTGAAACTCATGCCCAGTTCTTTGGGATAAAATCCATCTGACTCTGAGTTACAGCTGGGCTAACTTCCACACCGCTGCTTTGCTCTGGTCCCTTGGGCCCAACAGAGCCACAATGATCTGCAATGTTTCCACAAGGCTCCACAGTGTCACAATAGTCCCTTGGATCCATGGTGCTCTGTAGTGTCACAATGGCCAAATGAAGGTTTCACAAGGCTCCCAAATGTCACATTGGTGTCCATAGGAAGGAAACCACTTAGCCCCATGTTTCAGAAGCTGATGAATGGCAACCACCAGAGGCCAAGGCAAGCCTGACCTGTCTGTTCTGGCAGGTTTGCTTGGAGCAACTCATGGATATTTGAAATTCTGAATGTGGAGTCCCAGTTTCAGACATTTGTGCCTGGAGAAGAGGGATGGGAGTTTTTTCCATAAAAAGAAAAGCGCGGAGCCCTTTCCAGTGTTTGGAGTATAAGTGAATGCTGTCCCTCAGGAGTCAAAGACCAGCCCGACTTGTCTGTCCTGGTAAATTTTGTCTGGGAGCAATCCTTTAATACACAAAAATTTGGAGGTGGAATCCTAATTTTGGCCATGGATGCCTGGAAAAAATGGACAGTTCTTTTCCATAAAAAGAAAAGCCCAGAGCCCCAGTGTTTCAGGGGCAGATGGGAGCAGCCTTCCACATTCCCAGGTCAGCCAGACCTGTCAGGTGATGCCTGGGAGGCCAAGGCAGCCACACCTATTTCATGTTCCCTTGGTGCCACAGGGCCCTGCAGTGTCACAATGGTTCTCTTGCTTCCATGAGGGTTTGCAGTGCCACAGTGGTTCTCTGCTTCCATGATGCCCTCAGGTGTCATAATGGCCCCTTGATTACACAAGTCCTTAAGGATCTTAATGGTCCCCATGGTTCCACAAAGCTCCACAGTGTCACAATGGTCTATTGGTTCCATGAAGCCTTGCTGTGTTCAATGGCCCCCCGCAAAGTTTCCACAACTTCCCATAGTGTCACAAAGGCCCTTCCCTCCATGAGGCCCCACAGTGTCACAAGGGTCTCCATGATTCCATGAGGCCTTGCAATGGCACAATGCTCCCCATGGATCCACAGTGCCTCGCAGGATCACAATGGACCTTTAGCTCCACAAGGCCCTGAAATGCAGCAATGGCCTCTTGGTTCCACAAAGCCCTGCTGCTTCACACTGGCCCCTTGGGACCATGTGGCTCAACAGAGCCACAAAGATATCTTTGGTTCCACAAGGCCCCACAGTGTCACAGTGGCCCCTTGGATCCATGGTACCCTGCAGGGTCAACATGTTCCCCTTGGTCCCACAAGTTCCTACAGTGTAACAGATTCCACAAGGGCCTGCAGTGTCACCATGGCCCATTGGTTCCACAATGCTCCGCAGTGTCACAATGGTCTCCATAGGAAGGAAACAAGTGAGCCCCAGTGGTGCAGGGGCAGATGAGAGGCAGTCACCAGAGGCCAAGTCTAGCCAGTCTTGACTGTACGGGCAGATTTTGTCTGGGAGTAACCCTTGCTTATAGAGAATTTTAGATGCAGAATCTCAATTTTGGCCATGGGTGCATAGACAAGAAAGACAGTTCTTTCCCATAGGAATAAAACCACAGAGCCCCAGTGCTTCATGGTCAGATGGGAAGTGGCCCTTGCCATGTCAAATTCAGTGGGACCTGTCAGACAGCACCCATGAGTCCAAACCAGGCAGACATGTTCCATGTTCCCTTGACTTCATGGATCCTAACACTGTCACAATGGTGTCCTTGATTCCATGAGGTCTGGCAATGTCACAATGGCTTCTTGGTTTCATGAGCCCCAACAGAGTCACAAGGGTCCATTGGCCCCATGCAGCCCCGCTGTGAAACAATGGCTCCTTGTTTCTATTTTAAATCAATCACAATCAAACCACAGTTCGATCACTGATCCTTGCTTCCATCGGCCCCCTGAGCTGCACAATGGTCTCCTTGATTCCCTGATGCCTGGATTCCACAGTCTCACCATCATTTCCTTGGACCTCCATTGTCACAACTAACCCATGGTTCCATGAGGTTCCGTAGTGTCATCGTGGTCACTGTCAGAGGCTGGATGAGATCAATGTCCCGAGACACCTTGGGATGCTCGGAATGCGTGTGTGGGGCCAGGGCTGGGTCAGGCCTTGGTTTGTGGTGGGACAGAGCCCTGCCCCCAGCCCTGGCCTGGCAGAGCTGTCAATCACACAGCAGGGGGTGATGTCAACCCAGCTCTGATTGGCCCAGCTGTCAATCAATCACACACTAGCAGCAGGTGCTACCCTGGCTCTGATTGGACAAGCAACTGGCAGTCCCACCCCAGGGGTGGGCCCATGAAGGCCCAGGGGGTTAAAAGCCAGAGCACGAGGCCCAGGGTCTGGATCCTGCTTTCTCCTTGGGTTCCTCTGTTAGTGATGCTGGAACCTGAGCTGTTGATACCTATGTGTGTGTCTTTTTACAGATCTTCTGTCTTTCTGTTCTTCTCTAGTTTTTCTCCGTCAAATCCTACTTACCTGGAAAATTTTTGGGTAACTTCACATGTTAAGGGTTAATAGATTTTAGAATAAATGTGTGGGAATCCAAGGCACAGGGAATATTTCTGTCTGCTCTGAGGGGTCCTGACCCCCAGAGAAACACTGCCTTTCACCTTCGCCCACGGAGAGGACTTCCAGGAATTTGAGAACTATTAGAATTTTCCGAAGTGTGACATAGTTTAGAGGGTAGTATGCTATGTTCCTTGGGTGAGAAATTTAGGTTTTGGGGTTTTTAGTATGGTGTAGAAAGGCAGCAAGATGGAGGAATTGGGGTGTAGTCCCTGTCTTCTTCATCTGCTCCATTTTCTGCAGTGTTGGTGGCACAGGGTGATTGGTCAAGGAAAGCACAATGCAGACGTTATGTGGACAGTCAAGGGATGAGTTATGTGTAGATAAGTAGAAATAATACAGGTTTTAAGAGTTGATTGGATGAGACAACTTTAAAAGACCTTGAAACCGTACATTTTAGAGCCATTTTGAGGTGTTTGTTCCAGCATTCTGAGCCTCCTGTGGACAGCAATGCAAAACTTTAGATAAGATAATGTCGGAGGAAGGAGACCCAGACACCAATTGGTTCATCCAAGTCCAATTTATTGATCGAATATGGCGGGTTAAATATAGTTCTTAATAAGCTTCATACATATTGCAAAAGTTGAGCTCAGGATTGGTTAGTTACATATCAGCAACTACACCTACTTCTACATTCTTGTGCTTATTCTTCTGTTACATTCTGCAGATATTCAGGACTAATCTCACCTCCCTTTCCTCATGTTGCAGCAAGGCCATCCGGCATTCTTGCCTGTCAGCAGTCACTGAATCAGAGACTGCTGACCTCCCTTTTAAGCTTAACCAGCGGCATTAAGTCAGTATGGCCTTTCTCAGCTAACCAACTCTTAATAAATTTCTCCACATTTCCCCCGTTTTCTTCTTAAGCAAGGAGATTAGTTTGCATTTTTGCTATCATACGGCTAGCCATGTTTTGAATACAAGTAAAAATACAAGGCAAAATAAGCAAAAACATTAAGATCACACCCAGTAAGCCGATAGCATATGTCACAATGTTCCTTAGCCATGGTCCAAGCCCTAAGCCTTTAAGCCATTCGTCAATTCCTAAACCTTCTTCTTACAACACATTCCCTCAAATTCTTCACATCCATGTCCTTGTGCCAAGAGCAAAAAATCTACAGCAGCTCTATTTTGCAAAACAGCATGGTTAACACTCTGCACATCTGCAGTTAACATGTCTAGAATTTGGGATGTCTGGTTCAGCTCATTTCTTGTCCAGCACCCTAATTGTTTTGCTAAATTCATAGCCTTATTGGCAGATCCTCCTGGTAAGATAGTTGAAACTACTACTTGTCTGAATGTACCCCAAAACTTTGGATCTCCAATCTGGCTGCAGTCCAAGTCATGTATACTACGCTTTTTCCTGTTTGATGTTTGACTGAGCTGCATTAGCAAGGACACATTAGGGTGAAACAAGGACAATTTTCCCAAATAACAGGGTCCACCCTGTGGCTTAGCTGGTACACCATTCCACGCCCTGTCTCCACAAATTAGAAATATTCCTGTAGGTAATTTCATTGGTGCCGTGATGTTTGTGCCGTTACATTGACTGTAATACTGTGGAGAGAATTCACTCAAATTCAGAGATGAATCTAAGGTGGCCCATGTGTCTTTAGGTTGATTTAAATTCTGGGCATCTAAGGGTTTGAAACTAAACCATCCGCCAGCTGTGGTGTTAGGCATACTGGCATTTGCACTTCCAAAAAGATCCAATTCTTCAGGAGGAGAATGCAAGGAGGTGTTAAGTGATTGGATTAGTAAGCATTGGCGATAGCCATCACTGACCTGCAGTATACCCTTGTTGCACTGGCAATGTGATGTTTGACATGTTAGACATACATAAGGTTCGATTATTTATCAAACCGCAAAATTCTCCTGGAGACCACACCGGAAGTCCCACCAGGTATATTCGAAATGGGTTAGTAATTCCTCCAAGACTAAGACAAAGCGATGATTGATTAATTTGATTAGCAAGTGTTACCCATAGATTTTCTCTTGGCTGACTGAAATGTGTTATTCCTACTGCTTTAATCGCTACAGCGTTAAGCAGTATAATAAAAACAAACTTCATTTTTCTTTCCTTTTTGCCTGTTTTTTCTTCCTCCGCTGTCTTTTACCTGACTTGTTAGGCTGATTAAAATGGACCTGAGTCAGTCTTTGAATACACTGATCTAACTCCAAATCAGCATCCTTGCTTACAGGTATAGCATCAGGTAGGTTTAAAAGCAAATCAGCTTTACAGCGAGCTGCTATGATGCGTGAGGATGTAGTAATTTCAAGCTCTCTAAGTACTTGCTGTAATTTCCATCTAATATATGCTATAACCACTTGTTCTGCACTCTCAAAAAGCTCTAATCCTGCCCTTCCGGGCAGGCCAGTACTTTGTTCAAGAGATCTAAACCAGAAAGAATATCGAATCCACTTCCCAAAACAAGGGTGACACCATAAAATTCCTACTGTCCTCTGTGAATACCAGTAAACCTTATTGCAATCAGCACAATGCAAAGCTACCCAAGCATAGCACTTATTATTATCCTTTTTGCAAACATAACAAGGAAGTGTATATAGGAAAGGATCAGTATTAAAATTTATCTGTGTGATCCAATCCAACCAGTTCAATGGCGGTGGTTGCAAAGCCTCTTCAGCTTTCTTACTATATACAGCTACCAATTCAAGCTCCTTCTTTAATACAAAATGTACTTGCAAACTTAATTTTTGCAACTTTTCAATGCAGCAGTCTAGTGCTCTTTCAGGATCCCCTCTGAAGGACCCTACAATCGAACGTTGTGTTAAAGGTACTAATTTTCTACACCTTACAGAGACTATACGTGATTTACTTTGAACCTCAATTCTATTTACAACACATTGTACTTCCCATTGATAATAAGCAAGAATTTTTTGTTCAGGAGACTCATAAAGATTTAAAGCTACATATGCATTTAGCCCTGTTTGTCTCCTTAATTCATCTTGCCAGCTTTTACCCCACGTGTGCTCATGCTTACAAATGTGACACCACAAATCCCATAATAATGATTGTTCTATCCAAAAAGTATTATCACAACCCCCACAACGTAGAGCAATCCAGGCAGCACAATGTGGATCATAACAGTCAAGGCAATGTTCCTTTGCTGGATTTGTTAAACGAAAAGTTGATAATGAGTCAATAAAACCAATCGGCTCCTGGGCCGTCCGATAGTGACGTGTCAGTGCTCTGTCCACCGCTTTCGAGTGTCCCTTCAACTATAACAGTAGTGGTCGTAGGACTAGAAACAGTTTCTTCCCCAGTAGCTCCTTGTCCTCCTCCGTGAGACAGTCCACCAGAGGCTGCATCAAAAACAGGTTTAGTCCACTTAGCAGGCACCCACAAAGGTCCTGTAGGTGAGGAAACACAAAGATATCCCCGACCCCAGTATAATACTTTTGCAGGTTTTTCCCATAATCCTGTAGTCGGGTTTTAATTTCCTGACCTGACCTCGGATGATGTTTAATTGCAGGAGGGGATATCGTCTTCCCCAAAAATACATAAATGATTGATCACATACAGAACCTTAGCTAAACATGATTGTGGGTCCTTTATATCTTGATGCTTTTCAATATACTGCTTAAGGGTACCATTTGCTCTTTCCACTATTGCCTATCCAGTAGGAGAGTGTGGAATACCTGTCACATGCTTAACAGACCACTGATTCAACAATTTCTGGACCCTAGCACTCACATAAGCTCAACCATTATCCGTTTTGATACTCTTTGGGACTCCCATAACAGCAAAACAACTTAACAGGTGCCTGATAACATGTGTAGCTTTTTCTCCTGCCTGAGCCGTAGCCCATATGTAATGACTATATGTATCTACAGTGACATGCACATACTTAACTTTACCAAATCTAGGTACCTGTGTAACATCCATTTGCCATTTTTCATTTATTTCCAAACCTCGAGAATTAACTCCAATGCCTAAACCTATTCCACCATTATGATAACTACATGTTGGACATGCTCTAACAATAGCCTTTAGCTTCTGATAAACTCAGCTCAAAATGTTTTGCAAGCCCTCTTGCATTTTGATGATATTTACTATGTGCTTCTCTGGCCAATGTATGCTTGTCAATAGGACAAGAGTTATCAATGGGTAAAGTAACCAATTTGCCTGCACGTTCATTGCCTTCTCCTAAACCTTCAGACCATTTATGACTCCCAATATGAATCACAGAATACACTGCATTTCTCTCTCGTAAAGCTTTCCTTAATTGTATCAATAACTCATACAATCGTTTATTATTCACTCCCTTAATTGCTGCTTCCTCTATTCGTCTGGCTACTCCGGCAACATACATAGAGTCTGTGACCACATTTAAAGGCTCCTGTAAGTTGGACACTGCCCATACTACTGCCAACAATTCCAAAGTTTGTAAACTATCTGCAGGATCTGCTGTAAGAAGTTGATGCTTCCATTGTCCTTTTTCTTGCCAGGTGACAGCAGCACGCCTTGATTTCTTTCCTGCATCTGTAAAAGCTGTAATAGCTCCTTCTATAGGGCGTTCTTCTCTCAATGGTCGGGTGATCCAGTTCCATTCTGTCATCCATTGCAAAACTTTAGGCACTAATTTGCTGGTTTCTACTTTAGCAGATGATGCTAATAATGCTTCCTGCAAGTTCTTTGAATTAATCAAGTACCAGTCCAAAGTCTCTTTCTCCATAGGCAATCTAATGGTAGCAAGTTCTCGACCATCCACTTCAATAATTCTGAGACGCCCTTTTTTGACTAACACAGCCAATTGTTCAATTTTTGAGAATATTGTTCTCTTATGTTGTAGTGATGGTGACAACCATTCCAGAACTCGTATCTCCCCCGTTTTCTCCTGTTGTTGAGAGAGAGCACCAAGCAAATGGCAAGGACTATTCCAAATAGTAAGGTCAATAGGGCAGTCGAGTTGTCGACGAGACACATATCCCTGTTGTACACAATTACTAATTTGTTGCAAGGCAAGGTGGTGCTCCTTTGTTAGGTGTACAGGAGTAGTAGGATCAATACCCTTTAACAAAGGCCGCAGGGTTTCTAATAAATGATTTGGTATTCCCACAATGGGCTTTAACCACTGTAAATCTCCCAGCAACTTCTGTGCATCATGCAAAGTTTTAATGTCCAATTGTAATTCCAATTTTTGAGGTATTCAATACACACTAACAAAAGTGGTGATCTACTTGCTAATGTAAATCCTCCTACTCCGGTGAGCATATTTGATGTTGGGAATAGAGGCCAATGTTGTGGCCATGCTTCTGGAGAAATAATACTGGTGTCTGCTCCTTTATCCAATAATCCATAAAGGGTTATGCTTTGATGTCCATGGGTAATTTCCACTTTTTGTTTTGGTCTATTTTGTAAATCCACAGTTAAAAGTGTAACACCAGTAGAGCCAAAACCCTTTTCATCCCGCGTTTGTCCAGTAAATGATGGTATACCAGATGTCATTTGTGATAGTGGTATTAATTGTGCAATGCGTTGTCCTTTTGTTATTTTAATAGGAGGATAAAGGGTGTAAACCATGATTTGTATTTCCCCTGTATAATCCACATCGATAACACCAGGCAATACAAATAATCCCAGCATAGTTATTGAAGAACGTCCTAATAACAATGCTCCACATTTTTGTTCATTCAAAATGAGAGGACCCTTTACTCCAGTTGGTATCCTCTCAGGCCGATTCGTCATTAATGTGACGTCTACTGCTGCTGATAAATCCAAATCGAGGCTCCCTGCTGTTGCGGTTGCAGACAGGAGGTGACAGTGATGTTACGGCAGCAGCTGATGTCTCCGATGTCACGGCGGCAACTTGTGTTTGGGCGCGTATGTCCCTCATTGCCGCATCAGTAACACTTGATGAATGGTCTCGAGCTCTGTGTGTCCGCCAGTGAGCCGCTTCGGAGAGGAGCAAGAGCAGCTAACACCTGATTCTGAGTAGACTCTGCTTGCCTTTGTAACCCTAATCCTAATTCCTTTAAAGTTTCTACTATAAATGCCTGTGAAGCTGTTGGCATTAATGCCATTCGCTCTAAAGCTTCCTCAATAGTCCAATTTGCCCCTGAAGTAGCTAACACTCTTGCATTTGCTTAACAGGTTCACTTTTTACTCCAAACTGACTAACCGTAGAACGTAACTGGGCTAACAACTTCCAATCTAAGGGAGTATATTCCGCTATATTATGTGTAAGGTTCCCCTGTGCATCATACTGTGGTGTGTATGTAACCGGACATGCAAGATTAGAAGCTACTTCCACCGCCTCGCCATCCCCCATCTGCATTACTTCTTTTGCCACAGCAGCCCAAGCTTCCCTCCTTTGTTTAGCCATCTCCCCCCATAGGTCACTGTGTGCCCCCGGGATGGGATCTGACTCTTTAAGGGTGCTATGCTGCTGGCACTTCGGTACCGAGACCGAGTTCTCGCACGGGGAAGGCGGTGGAGCAGGAGCTGGCTCGCGCGGGGGAAGCGGCCCCCCCGCTGCTGGAGCTGACAGTGAAACCGGAGACGACTCGCGCGGGGGAAGTGGCCCCCCCCGCGGAGGCGGCCCGCTCGAGGGAAGCGGCGGAGGCAACGCTGGCGGCGGAGGCGAAGCTGGCTTGCTCCCACCCCCACCATCCGACCCGCCTGAAGCTGGCGGCGGAGGCAAAGCTGGCTTGCTCTTACCTCCACCATCCAACTCGCCTGAAGCTGGCGGCGGAGGCGAAGCTGGCTTGCTCCCACCCCCACCATCCAACTCGCCCTCCCCCTCTGACAGGAAGGGTGCAGATGGTTCCACTGTATCTAAGGGAAAATTTTCCACACCATTTTGCTGGGGACCCTTAGGCATAAGTATCTGAGTTACAGAAGGTGCTAAGGGATCATCCTCACGACCATACCCTATATTCCTCTTATGAGCTTCTGTTGCCCTTTCTGCTGCCTTTCTCTCAGAGACCTGCTGAAGTAACGTATTATACACAACCCGCCATAACTTGCCAAATGTCTTTGCTGACTTATCATCATCTAACACTGTATCCCACAGGATATCCCCAAACCTTTTCCACTCTACTATCTCATGAACTGTATATGAATTAGCAAAAATTGCTTTAGAATAACCATAAGCTAATAACCCTGGTAATTCCTTTTTTAAATCTATCCCTTTTACTCCTCGTCTTTCTAAATATGAGGAGAAGGAATCGTATGTCGCTTGCCTATCCATACCTATATATCACCGCGCGCTGTTGCAGCCCTTCCAGGCTCCTGCGACACGTAGAGACTTGAGATACCTTTTGTAATCCTCAAGGGGGCTTTTAAAATCCGGCACCGTCCCGGCTGCAAGGACTCTCACCCAACTTCCCCGACCGTGGCGAATTTATAATCCAAGAGAGCGAACGTTCAGAATGCTGCCTTTGCCCGCATTCTCCACCATTTGTCGGGAGAAGGAGACCCAGACACCAGTTGGTTCATCCAAGTCCCATTTATTGATCGAATATGGCGGGTTAAATATAGTTCTTAATAAGCTTCATACATATTGCAAAAGTTGAGCTCAGGATTGGTTAGTTACATATCAGCAACTACACCTACTTCTACATTCTTGTGCTTATTCTTCTGTTACATTCTGCAGATATTCAGGACTAATCTCACCTCCCTTTCCTCATGTTGCAGCAAGGCCATCCGGCATTCTTGCCTGTCAGCAGTCACTGAATCAGAGACTGCTGACCTCCCTTTTAAGCTTAACCAGCGGCATTAAGTCAGTATGGCCTTTCTCAGCTAACCAATTCTTAATAAATTTCTCCACAAGATAACAATAAACAAGAAGCTGAAGACTGAAAAAGTCCCATGCACTTCCTTTTAGCTGGCACAGAACTGCTACAGGAGGGTTTCCCACATCGAGAGAGCCCCCAGAAAGGCCCAACAAAAAACAATCATCAATACCTGGTGCCCTGACAATGTTTGAAATAAGTAGGCTTTTTTCCATAAAGTTGTTTACTGAAGGGTGTTGTCTTAATTAGCCATTCATGTGAAATGTGTTGATTAAATGACCAATGAGGTCCACCTGAAGCAAACCAAGATGTAAAAGTCGATGTTTGAATAAATGGGTAGGTTTTAGCCCTTAGCCTTGTGATGTGAGTCTGTGTCATCTCTGACTAAGTGGTGATATTTGGGGATCAGTGGGGGCTACTGGGGATCCTTTCTGCACTTCATGACCCAACAGGAGCTTCTCTAATATTAAACTTTGCCTGAAGCTCCCACTGTGCCCATGACAGGAACCCCTGTGAGTGTCTGGGACATCCCGGCTCTTTGGAAGCCTGGGGACTCCTGGGATGTCACCGTGGAGCCCCCGTGAGTGCCTGTGACAGATCGGTGCCTTTGCGGCCCAAGGTCCCCTGGGATGTCACCATGGCTGTGATTGCCTCTGACCACAGGGCTCTTTGCCATCCCCAGAAAGCCCTGGGAGGTCTCCATGGAGCCCCTGTCTGTGCCTGTGACATTCCAGCTCTGGAACAGCCTGGAGACTCCTGGAAAGTCCCCATGGAACACCTCAGAAGGCCTGTGACAAATTTGATCCTTAGCAGGAAAATATCAGCAGGACCCTGTTGCTATGGTCCGTTTCCATGGCAACCACCACCAGCCTCCTGTTGCTATGGTCAGTTTCCATGGCAACCATCCCCAGCCCCCTTGCCATGCTCAGTCCCTTGGCAGCTCCATGGAGACCCCATGCCAGGGGTGGTTGCCATGGACACCAGCTCAGGCCTGCAGCCAGAGCCCGTTGCCATGGCAACCACTGGCAGCCCCATCCCCAGGCTCATGGGATCCCAGAACCACAGAATTGGCTGAGCTGGGAGGGACCCATCAGGATCCTCCACTCCAACTGCTGGCCCTGCACAGGACACCCCAACAATGCCAGCCTGGGCCTGGCAGCGCTGTCCAAACGCTACTGGAGCTCCGAGAGCCCTGGAGCTGGGACCCTTCCCTGGGGAGCCTGGGCAGGACCCCAGCAGCCTCTGGGCAAAAACCTTCTCCTGACATCCAACCTGAGCCTGCCCCGACTCAGCTGCAGCCGTTCCCTCCACTCCTGTCCCTGGGCACCAGAGGGAAGAGGTTCCCACAGCCCCAGAAAGGGACCCGCTCCCAAGGCTGTTGCCATGGCCACAAGGGCTGGGACCAGCTGGGATGCTCGGTTTCCATGGGCCGGGGTTCAGGAATGGGATTCCCCAATTTCCTGCTCTTGCTAAAACCGCGCTGCCCTCGCTGCCCTCCCGCCTCCCATGGAAAGCACAAAAGGCAAAGATCCTAAGCTGGGATAAAAACCATTTATTGGGAACAGCAATGAGATAAGGAACAAACAGGAACAAAAACAATATTGATAACAGAAGGGATAAGTAAAACTATTTGCAGAGAAAACTAAAACATCAACAATTGGCTCTTCATGGCAATGTATTTCCTCCTGTCTGCAAAGGACACCCTTCTCCCTGGGGTGAGAAAGAGTCCCTTTCCTGCCCCTGGCAATGACCTGAGGTAGGAGTGAATGTAATGACACAGCCATGGCCAGACACTCATGTTCTTCCATCCCACATCATGTCATTGGCAGGGGCAGGAAAAGGGACAGGTGTCTTCCTAGCATGGATCACAGGGAACATGGATCACCAGGGCTCTTTCCAATATGGGTCCTCCAATGAGGGATGAAGCCGGAGCTGGGCATGAAGCTCTTCTGCTGTTGGGGCACTGATAGAACATCCCTTACTGGTGCTTCCATTGGTGGCTGGTCAAGTCAGAGCTCTGGGTGAAACTCATCCCACACTGGGGACACTCGAAGGGCCTCTTCCCTGTGTGGATGCGCTGGTGCCTGATGAGGGTGAACTTATGCTTGAATCCCTTCCCACAGTCAGGGCAGCGGAAGGGCCTCCCCTCTGTGTGAATCCGCTCATGCAGACGGAGATTTGAGCTGGTCTGAAACCTCTTCCCACACGTGGGGCACTCGCAGGGCCTCTCCCCAGTGTGGATGCGCAGGTGGATGATGAGGTGGGACTTGCACTTGAAGCCCTTCCCACAGTCAGGGCAGCAGAAAGGCCTCTCCCCAGTGTGAATGAGCTGGTGCCTGAGGAGATCGGAGCTGGTCTGAAGGCTCTTCTGGCACTCGGGACACTCGTAGGGCCTCTCCCCAGTGTGGATGCGTTGGTGGGTCACAAGGGTGGACCTGTAACTGAAGCCCTTCCCACATTCCCCACACTCGTAGGCCCATTCCCTGGTGTGGATCATCTGGTGGCTGATCAGGCTGCTGCTCTGCCTGAAGCTCTTCCCACACTCTGAGCACTTGTGGGGCTTCTCCCGATCATGAAGCTGCTCACGAACCACAGTCTCTGTGCTCTGGCTGAAGCTCTGTTCACCTTCCTGACTCAGGGTGGGTCTTTCCTCCTCAGAGCACCCTGGGCTGGGTTTTGAGCCCCTCTTCCTGTGGAATCTCTGGGGATTATCCTCCCCATTGAATTCCTGTGTCATGGAGCTGCTCAAAACGGCCTCTTCCACGAGGTTCTTCTGTGGGGATTTGTCCTTGCTGGTCTCCATCCTCAGCTCCTTCTCTGGGGGAGGAAGCACAAGGAGAAGATGGGATTTGCCCCCATGCCAGAGGGAAAGGGAAGGAGATCCCCTCAGTGCATCCCCGGAAGGATGGCTTTGGCAGCAGGGTTGTCCTGCAGCCAGGGGCCGTGCTGGGCTGGGAGATGGAGCAGGAGAGAGGGGGAAAGGGGCACTGACTTCCTCCTCACCTGCCTGGGTGTCCTGGGGCATCTTCCTTGTCCTTGCAGTCTCTCCCTCCATCTGGCTAAGTTTTAGGAATGGGAAATTCTGTTTTGGGAAGAAAACAAGAAATAAGCACACTAAATTTTGTACTGGATTGAAGGCAAACCAGGGGGAGAGTCTAAGTCAGAATTCCAATTAAAAAAAAAAATTAGGATCAAGGCAATGATACAGAAACACTGCCTTAAACTGACAGAGTCAGGATATAACCTGACACCCTGTTGGTCAGGGTGGTGGCTGCAGTCCCATTAAATGGTGGCTGCAGTCCTGTTGGAGTGATCAACGTGATTCTGTCCAAGAAGTGATGCTGTAGAAGGGTCTGGTCTTCCTCTGAAGGTCCACTGGTGGTTATGGAGCTCTTGTCCTCTGGGAACCCAGTAGGCAAGGTGCTGCTGGTGTTGCCAGCCTCATCTTATATCCAGGTAGGAATTCTTGGATCCTCCCCCTGGGCGGAGCACCCCACAATGAGATGATGGAATTTTATCAGTCCTGCAGTGACACTCAATGGCCCATTAGCAGAAGATGTCTCCCCTGGAGGGCGTTATCAGGGGTGAGTCATGGAAGAGATAAAGAACACTGCCCCACCTGCTTATAGCAGTTGATGAAGATGGGGATTGAAAACATGCATTTGGTTACATCTTGCATTGCAACCTGAAGCAGTGGGGTAATCCCTGCTCGGGGGGTGAACACCACCCCCCTTATCCAAACTGGCTCAGGTGTAAAACCCCCACCCCGGGAAGGGCACACACACAGGGGACAATGTCACACTTGGCCCTGCTCCATGTGAGGTCTCTGTCCCTTGTCACTCCCTTACTCTTCCCCCTTTTCTCTTTCTTTCCAACTCTCTCTCTACCTCACATTTACTGTTCAATAAAATCCACCTTGGATTTGGTCTTGTTAGTCTTAATTGGGGCAGAGGAATTTCTCCAACAATTTTCTTAAGCAGATTGCGACATTATTTTGCCATAGTGTGTTCAGGGCACCGTTGTCTGACCCCAAGTGCCTTTGACAACAGCATGGTTCCCTCCTCTGAGGAGGTTATGGTTCTCTCTGGAGGAACTCTTGGAAACTTGGACACAGCTTCCTCTGAGCACCTTATGGGAGAACTGATGAGGAAAATGGCTGTTAGAGGTGGCCAGTGAAAAAGAAAATATTTTGTTGTCCTTCCTTGAAAAGTTTGTTAAAATCACTGGAGGAAAGGGAGCAAATGCTACCAGCCAGACTGACAAGGTTCATTCACCCCACAATGAGGAACACAAGACTGTGGAAAGTCCCACAAGAACCCCCACTCAAGTAGCTAAATTCCAGGATAACTTCTGAATTCACAGGCTTGGGTGGGGGCTTTGCCAAATGTGAGAATCATTTTTCTCTTCATCCCTGTCAGCTTTGTGACAGCTACACAGAGCTTTCCCTTCCTTTTCATAATCTGTATTGGGCCGAATTTCTACTTTGCTCTTATTGGAACCTACCAGCAGCTGAGCTGGAGCTGTTCAGGAACTGATCAAACTTGGAATTGCCACAAAATTGCTTTTATTTTTGGTTTATTCATGTTTGCAATTTATTTGTGTTTTCATCACATACGACTTGTGGGAAAAACAAGTATTCATCAAAGCGATTTATGCAGAGTCAGGTTTGATTTCTGCCAAGTTTATTTTGTCAAGTGCCCAGAGGAATCTCCCATCCTGTCTGCAGCTGCTCCCACAGGGATGTGAGGGTTGATCGCAGAGCCCCAGGGGTTACAGTCAGGGCTGCCCTCAGGGAATGCTCACCTGGTATTGAGGGGCAGCATGGGAGCACCTGCATCTTGGAGCACCCAGCCGCCCCTCATGTTTGGATGTGCCTGAGGAGGGCTGGGATGATGCCAGGGACATTCTGCAGTGACATCCCCTCTGTCCCGCTCTGGGTGAGCTCAGTCCCAAACCTGACCCTCATCCTGGTCTCAATCTCACTCCATGTTTAGACACACTCACAGTTCTGTATTTAATTTCATCCCAGTGCCAGACTTGTCTAGCCCCAGACCCAATCCCAACCCCAGCCCTAAAGCCAATCCCATGCGTAGCCTTAACCCCAATCCCAGCTCTAATCCAAATCTCTGCCCCAACTCCAACCCCAGCCCCAATTCTAGCCCCTTCCTAAATCCTCAGCCCCAAACCAAATCCCAGGTTCAGCCCTTCTGGGGCTTTGGGGGTGTCTCTGTCCCTGTGACCCCGATGATGTTTGGGTAGGGTCACACCAGTGCTGAGAGGGAGAGAGACTGCTGTGACCTCCCCAGGTGTGAGAAGGTGGGAGAGCCCCCCCAGCCCTGAGCACCCTCAGCGGTGAGAGGGACACAGAGCCCCTGGTCCCCAGCCCTGCACAGGCATTGCCTGGGGCCAGAGGGATGGAGACCCCCCAAGTATCCCCCAGGGTGAAGGGACAGAGAGCTCCAAGCATTCCCTGGGCTGAGAGAGACAGAGACTGCCCCGAGAACCCTTTTCAAGGAAGGACAACAAAATATTTTCTTTTTCACTGGTCAGTCAGAACAGCCATTTTCTTCATCATTTCTCCCATAAGTTCCCCAGGAGGAAGGAGGGACTGTTTCCAAGTCCTTCCAAGTTTCCAAGAGTTCTTCCAGAAAGAACCACAACCTCCTCAGAGAAGGGAACCATGCTGTTGTCAAAGGCACTTGGAGTCAGAGAACAGTGCCTAAACTCACTGTGCCAAAACAATGTCACAATCTGGTTAAGAAAATTGTTACAGAGATTCCTCTGCCCCAATTAAGGTGCTAACGAGACCAAATCCAAAATGGATTTTATTGAACAGTAAATGTGAGGTAGAGAGAAAGATGGAAAGAAAGACAGAAGGGGGAGAGAGCAAGGGACAGAGACCTCCTCTGGAGGGAGCCAAGTGTGACATTGTCCCCTGTGTGTGTGCCCTTCCCAGGGTGGGGGTTTTACACCTGAGCCTGTTTGGGTAAGGGGAGGGTTATTCACCCCCTGAGCAGGGGTTACCCCACTGTTTCAGGTTGCCATGCAAGATGTAACCAAATGCATGTTTTCAATCCCCATCTTCATCAACTGCTATAAAAAGGCAGGGTAGTGTTCTTTATCTCTTCCATGACTCATCCCTGATAACGCCCTCCAGGGGAGACATCTTCTGCTAATGGGCCATTGAGTGTCACTGCAGGACTGATAAAATTCCATCATCTCATTGTGGGGTGCTCCGCCCAGGGGGAGGATCCAAGAATTCCTACCTGGATATAAGATGAGGCTGGCAACACCAGCAGCACCTTGCCTACTGGGTTCCCAGAGGACAAGAGCTCCATAACCACCAGTGGACCTTCAGAGGAAGACCAGACCCTTCTACAGCATCACTTCTTGGACAGAATCACGTTGATCACTCCAACAGGACTGCAGCCACCATTTAATGGGACTGCAGCCACCACCCTGACCAACAGGGTGTCAGGTTATATCCTGACTCTGTCAGTTTAAGGCAGTGTTTCTGTATCATTGCCCTGATCTAAATTTTCTTCTTAAATTGTAACTCTGACTTAGACTCTCCCCCAAGTTTACCTTCAAACCAGAACTAAAGACAATGTGCGCACTCTTTGTTTTCTTCCCAGAACAGGATTTCCCATTCCCAAACCTTGATTGGATGGAGGAGGAGGCTGAGAGGAAGAGGAAGGAGCCTTGGGATACCCAGGCAGGTGAGGAGGAAGTCAGTGCCCCTTTCCCCCTCTCTCCTGCTCCATCTCCCAGCCCAGCACAGATCCCGGAACAAAAGACAATGTGCACACCCTTTGTTTTCTTCCCAGAACAGGATTTCCCATTCCCAAACCTTGATTGGATGGAGGAGGAGGCTGAGAGGAAGAGGAAGGAGCCTTGGGATACCCAGGCAGGTGAGGAGGAAGTCAGTGCCCCTTTCTCCCTCTCTCCTGCTCCATCTCCCAGCCCAGCGCAGCCCGCGGCTGCAGGACAACCTTGGTGCCAAGACCGTCCTGCTGGGGATGCACTGGGGGAATCTCCTTCCCCTTCCTTCTGGAATGGAGGCAAATCCCATCTTCTCCTTGCCCTTCCTTCCCCAAACAAAAAGCTGATGATGGAGACCAGGGAGGAAAAATCTCCTTGGCAGAACCTCATGGAAGAGGCTGTTTTGAGTGACTCCATAGTGCAGAATTCTAATGGGGAGGAAAATCCCCAGAGATCTTGCAGGAAGAGGGGCTCCAAACCCTGCCCAGACTGCTCTGAGGAGGAAAGACTTACCCAGAGCCAGGAAGGTGGACAGAGCTTCAGCAAGTTCTTGGAGCTGATGGCCCAGGAGCAGCTTCATGATGGGGAGAAGCCTCACAAGTGCTTGGAGTGTGGGAAGAGCTTCCAGCAGAGCAGCACCCTGATCTGCCACCAGATGATCCACACCGGGGAATGGCCCTACGAGTGTGGAGAATGTGGGAAGGGCTTCAGCTACAGATCCAACCTTGTGACCCACCAACGCATCCACACTGGGGAGAGGCCCGACAAGTGTCCTGAGTGTGGGAAGAGGTTTTGGACCAGCTACCATCTCCTCCTGCACCAGCGGATTCACACCAAGGAGAGGCCTTTCCTCTGCCCTTACTGTGGGAAGGGCTTCAAGCAAAAGTCCAACCTCATCAGACATCGGCGCATCCACACTGGGGAGAGGCCCTACAAGTGTCCCCAGTGTGGGAAGAGCTTCGCCCGGAGCTCTCACTTGACCAGTCACCAAAGGAGGCACTGGTAAAGTAATCTCTGCCAATGCCCCAAGTGCAGGATGAGCTTCGTGCACTGCTCCAGCTTCAACCCCCATGGAGGACCCATGTTAAGCAGAGCCCTGGTGATCCATATTCCCCATGATCCAGTCTGGGGAAACACTTGTACCTTTTCCTGCCCCTGCCAATGGACATGATGTGGCTCTGAAAAAAACACATGAGGGTCGTGGCATGACCATGTCATCATATTCTCTCCCACCTCAGGAAATTGCCTGGGGCAGGAAAGGGACTCTCTCTCTCTCTCTCTCTCTCTCTCCTGAGAAGATGGGTGTCCTTTCCAGGCAGTGGAAAATTGTGTCCAGGAAGAGACAGTCAGTTATGTTGTAGTTTTCCCTTTATTTTATCCCTTCTGTTACCAGTATTATTTCTGTTCTTGTTTGTTCCTTATCTTGCTGCTGTTCCCAATAAATTGTTCTTATCCCAGCCTGGGACCTTTGCCTTTTGTGCTTTCCATTGGGGGTGGGAGGGCAGCGAGGGCAGCGTGGTTTTAGCAGGAGCAGGAACATGGGGTATCCCATTCCTGAACCCCGGCCCATGGAAACCGAGCATCCCAGCTGGTCCAAGCCCTGGTGGCCATGGCAACAGCCTTGGGAGCGGGTCCCTGCCTGGGGCTGTGGGAACCTCTTCCCTCTGGTGCCCAGGGACAGGAGTGGAGGGAACGGCTGCAGCTGAGTCGGGGCAGGCTCAGGTTGGATGTCAGGAAAAGGTTTTTGCCCAGAGGCTGCTGGGGTCCTGCCCAGGCTCCCCAGGGAAGGGTCCCAGCTCCAGGGCTCTCTGAGCTGCAGCAGTGTTTGGACAGTGCTGCCAGGCCCAGGCTGGCATTGTTGGGGTGTCCTGTGCAGGGCCAGCAGTTGGAGTGGAGGATCCTGATGGGTCCCTCCCAGCTCAGCCAATTCTGTGGTTCTGGGATCCCATGAGCCTGGGGATGGGGCTGCCAGTGGTTGCCATGGCAACAGGCTGTGGCTGCAGGCCTGAGCTGGTGTCCATGGCAACCACCCCTGGCATGGGGTCTCCATGGAGCTGCCGAGGGACTGACCATAGCAACAGGGGGCTGGGGATGGTTGCCATGGAAACTGACCATAGCAACAGGGAGGTGGGGATGGTTGCCTGCTAAGGATCAGATTTTTCACAGGCCCTCAGAGGGGTTCCATGGGGACTTTCCAAGAGTTTCCAGGCTGTTCCAGAGCTGGAATGTCACAGGCAGGGACAGGGGCTCCATGGAAACCTCCCAGGGCTTTTTGGAGATGGTAAAGAGCTGTGGGGTCAGAGGCAGTCAAAGCCATTCCATGGTGGCATCCCAGGGCACCTTAGGCGGCAAAGGCACTGGTCTGTCAAAGGCATTCGCAGCGTCTCCACGGTGACATCCCAGGAGTCCCCAGGCTGCCAAAGAGCCGGGATGCCCCAGACACTAACAGGGGTTCCTGTCATGGGCACAGTGGGAGCTTCAGGCAAAAGCTTTATTTCTTTATTGGAGAAACTCCTGCTGAGTCATGAGGTGAAGAAATGACACCCAGTAGCCATCATGGTTCCTCAAACCCCTGCAGAGCCCCTAGACTTCTGAAATTCCTTTTAAGAGAGGAGACTGGGAGTGGCTGGATCCAATCCCAGCCCCAGAATTTGTCAAAGGTATAAAAGATTGAACAGGTGGAATTCAAATTTTACACAATTTGTCCTGCAGAATCAATGATAGAATACCCGAATAATTTATATAAATATGTCTCTAGCTTATTCTCATCATGATCAGATGGAAAGATCACTAGCACAGTTATTTATTCCACAGATCAGGAGCTATAACAATTATTAGAATATCGTGCTGTGGGCAATTTTGAAGTCAACAGGGCCTTGCTGGAATTGCTGCAGCCCATTGCAGGCAGAGCCTCCTGCTCCAGCAGGAACTGCCTTTCCTGTGCCATGAGCAGGGCAGGTCCTGCTGCAGGAAAAGCCCCAGGCCAGCCCCAGCACAGGGAAGGGCTCGGGCACAAGGGCAGAGTGCCCTGCTGGGAGCTGGGCCAGGGAGAGCCTGAGGCACCAAAGGCACATTGGCAGCAGCAGCTGCTTGCAGGCCATGGCCGGAAGCCTCCCTTGGCAGCCCGGCCTGGTGGCCACCACTGCAGAGCTGCTGCCTCAGGGCTCATTCCTGGCTGGGCTCTGAAAAGCCACTTCTGCTCCAGGAGCCTGACTGGAAAGCCATTGGCCCCAGCACCTTGGGGACAAGATATTAATGACAAAACTCTTCATGCCAGCAGAGCCAAGGCAGGGGCAGAGGAAAGGGCAGAGTCAGGCCCAGGGGACAGGGCTGCCATGGTGATGGCTGTGAGGTCACTGCCCCTGCAGCAGCCTGGCTGCCCTCAGCAGACATTCTGGCCAGAAGCATTGTGGGGGCACCCAGGACATCAGAGAACCACAAAACAGGAATTCTGTCCAAGGGGATGAGAGGGTTCCCTTGGGTCAGGCTGCACAAAGCTCCTGCTCTTGGACAATTCCTGTGATGGGGCTTCCAATTCTCTGGAAAAACGGTTGCCATTTTGTGCCACTCTCATAATTGTAAAATATTTCCTCTTTCTAGCAAATGTAAATCCACCCTCATTCAATTTAGAGATATTGAGCCTGTCACTGCAAGATTTGCGAGTAAATGCCTTTGACTACATTTTTCCATTTTCACAGACTTTGGAGAGGAACCAAAAATCTCCCAAGATGGGATTTGGAGGCCTCATCACATAACCAGCAGGGATGGGCTGATGGCTCTGGGGTTGTTCCAGATTGAAGGCAAGATGTATTCTATTACCATCTGTATGGCAGTTGTCTTGTCAAGTGGGCAGTTTTCCCTTATCTCTCTCTCTGACTGATCACAATCACTTCTCCCTTGGGAGGGGCATCTGCTGATAATGGGCTATTGAATGTCACTGCATGACTGATAAGAACTCTAATATCTGACTGTGAGATGCTCCGCCCAGAGGGAGGAGCCAAGCATTGCTACCCAGATATAATCTGGAGATTCTGGAATACCAGAACAGCTTTCTCCACTGGATTCCCCAGAGGAACAGCAGCTGCCTTTTCTCCCACTGGATCTTCAGAGGAAGAATACATCCTTTTCTACAGGACCTCCTGCTCCAACAGAACCACACCTGACACTGCAGGAGGACTGCAGCCACATTTCTAATTGGACTGCTCCAACATCCTGACCCACAGGGTGTCAGGTTGAGTTGTGACTCTGTCAATGTTGTTCTAGTGTACTGCATTGTTTATTTGTTTAATTTTCTTCCCTATTAAAGAACTGTTATTTCCTGCTCCCATATCTGTGCCTGAGAGCCCCCTCAATTTCAAAATTAT
This sequence comes from Melozone crissalis, assembly GCF_028551555.1. Taxonomy (NCBI): domain Eukaryota; kingdom Metazoa; phylum Chordata; class Aves; order Passeriformes; family Passerellidae; genus Melozone; species Melozone crissalis. The sequence goes on from NW_026535824.1 coordinate 7,425,664, forward strand.
AACAATTTGGAGGGAGGGGGTTTACATTTTCCATTTCAGGGGTAGCTCCTGCCTTGATTAGCTGACACCTGTCTTTTCAAACATTAACAAGGGGAAAGTTTCAAAGCCTCAGTTATAAAGCAAACAAAGTTTGGAGGAACAAATAAAATATGAATTGGGGATGTTCTATTAGTTCCAGAAGCAGGGTGAAATTTATTAGGAAAGGATTTACAGGTGCATTTTGACATTCTCTGGAGTGCTCCCAGAGAAAGGGAAAATGGTAGTTAAGCTTCTCCAATTAAGGGAAGAAAATGAGGAGAAAACTCAAGAGATGGTTTGGGCAAAACCAAAAAACTGAGGTAAATTGAACATGAAACCTATAGTAATAAAAATAACTAATGAGAATCATCCAATTCAGCTATGACAATATCTACTCTCCCTGGAGGGGAGACGAGGACTACAGCCGCTGATCCAGGAACTACTTGAGGACAGGACCTTAGAACCATGTATGTCCCCCCATAATACACCCATATTACCAGTAAAGAAGTCAAATGGGACTTACAGGTTTGTCTAAGATTTGAGAGAAGTGAACAAAAAACCAGTGAATTGATACCCAGTAGTGCCTAATCCCTATACACACCTAAGTAACATGCCAGTGGTTTAGCATGATAGACCTAAAAGATGCTTTTTGGGCATACCCACTGGCAGAGAAAAGTGGGTAGTCTTTGCTTTTGAATTGGAGGACCCTGATTCTGGGAGGAAGCAACAGCTTCGGTGGACTGGGTTACCCCAAGGGTTTTCTGAATCCCCAAACCTCTTTGGTCAAGCGCTAGGAGAAGTAACGCAACTCTTCTCCATTAAACCTGAGATAAAGCTCATCCAATATGTAAATTATTTGCTTTTCTCAGGACAGGAAGAAAAAGAAGTTTGGGAATCCACCATAGTGTTGTTAAATTTTCTGGGGGGCCAAGGACTTCAGGTATCAAAAGGGAAACTCGAATTTGTAGAAAGAGAAGTAATATACCCAGGATTTGTGATATACCCAGCTCCAAGGGACCTGGCGGCTGAACCCTGAGAGAATTACAGGGATAGTCTCACTCCCACCAAAAACTAAGAGAGAAGTCAGAAGGTTTTTAGGCCTGTTGGGATATTGTAGGCTATGGATTGGAGGATACATGCAGGCCATCTGGTTCTTGTATGAAAAGTTAATTGAAGAGATTAGGTGGGAAAAAGACGATGAACAAAAGTTTGAAGCTTTGAAGCAAAAATTGGTTGGTGCACCAGCCCTGAGTCTTCTTGCCTTAGACAAACCCTTCTATCTGTCTGTGGATATAGAAAAAGAGGTAACACATGGAGTGTTAGCCCAGGACTGAGGAGGATCCAGGAAACCACTGGCCTATGTATCATAATTACTAGAGCCTGTCAGCCAGGGGTGGCCAACCTGCATTCAGGTGTGGCAGTGACTGCCCTACTCATAGCAGAAAGCAAAAAATTAACCTTTTGGGGGAAAATTGAAGATATATGTCCCAGACTCAGTAACAAGTATCCTGAGCCAAAAGGCTGAGAAATGGCTCACTGATTCCCAAATGCTAAAGTATGAAGCCATCTTAATAGATAATGGTTTAGAGCTAATTGTGAGTAACCAACTCAACCCTGCCCCGTTTTTGTATGGAGAACCAGATGAGGCACTAATACATAATTGCCTAGAGGTTATAAACTGTCAAACTAGAGTAAGAGAGGACGTAACAGATCAACCACTCCAAGGTGGAAAACGATTGTACATCAATGGATCTTCACAGGTAATAAAGGGGCACAGGTTATCGGGGTACGCTATAGTGCATGAAGGGTTGGTAGCCATAGAAAAGATAAAGTTACTTTCCAACTGGTCAGCCCAGGCATTGAGTTGTATGCCCTAAAACAAGCTCTGGATATATTAGCATAGAAAAGGGGAACAATATATACAGACTGAAAATGCACTTTTGGAATAGTGCATATATTTGGAAAAATTTGGGAAGGGAGGGGGCTATTAAATTCAAAGGGAAAGGGACTGATTCACAAAAAATTTGTCTGAGAAGAGTTAGAAACCGTCCAATTGCCAGAGAAGTAGTGGGGGTATATGTTGAAGGACATCAAAAAGGGGAGCAAGGGAACAATTTAGCCAATTTAGAAGCTAAAAATGCCACTGAATCAGCGACAGAAAAACTAATAATAGTGTTAACACCCATGAGAGAAATGCAAAAAGTCCCTGTATTCAGTGGGACAGAAGAGGAAGAATTTCTCAAAATAGAAGCAAAGAAAGATAAAGGGAAGTGGTGATTAGCAGATGGGAAGCAAATATTGAATAAACCCTTTTCCAGGAAAATGCTAGAAGGCATACATGGAACAACACACTGGGGTACCCAAGTGCTAAGTGATCAATTTTTAAGGGATTTGGGATGCAAAGGAATTTTCAGAATAGCTAAGCAAGTAACTGAACAGTGTGTGATATGTCAACAAGTTAATAAAAAATAATGAGGGAAACACCCAGAGGAGAGCAAGAATTAGCCTTATGGCCCTTCCAAAACATCCAAGTAGCCTTTACTGAGCTTTCCCAGGTACAACAGTGGAAGTTTTTGCCAGCGATAGTAGATCACGTGACTCATCGGGTAGAAGTGGTACCCACTATGAAATTCAATGTCAATGTTGTGAGTAAAACAATTCTAGAATCAATCATTCCCTGATATGGGATGGCAAACAAGATTGATTCAGACTGAGGAACTCATTTCACATCAAAGATATTGCAGAAAGTTGTTCAGTCCCTAGGAGTAAAATGGGAATTACACACTCCATGGCATCCACAGAGTTCCAGTCAGGTTGAGAAAATGAATCAAACTCTTAAAAGAGCTCTAGGTAAGCTAATAATTTAAACCCAAATGTCAGGGATAAAATGTCTCCCTTTAGCCTTATTAAGAATTAGAACTCAACCCCAGTCAGATCTGAGGGTGTCACCCTATGAAATGATGTTTGGGTTACCCTTCCTGACCTCACCCCAGAAGGCTGCCACCTATGAGAAAGGGGAAGCCAATGCCAAGAAATAAGTGATGTCTATAGCACAAACCTTATAAGAGCTAAGATATAGAGGGGCAATTCCTCAAACTACCACCCTGGATTTCAGAATCCATAATGGGGATTGGGTGATGATTAAGCCATGGAGAGATCAGCCTCTAACTCCTCAGTGGGAAGGTCCCTTTCAGGTACTGCTCACCACTGAATCAGCCGTGCAAACTGCAGAGTGGGGATGGACTCATGCCAACAGAGTCAAAGGCCCAGGAGAGGAACCCGAAGAGTGGACTATAACATCCAGGCTGGGTGAAACAAGATTGACTCTCAAGCAGAGATTTACCAGCATCTGTTGAGGAGAAGTACACAAGGGACTGTAAAAGGCAGTGGGACAGCTTCCTTAAGAAAATAAGACAAAGGAAGGAGGGCATGACCAAGTTGGCCCCTTTGCTTGCTACCAAGAAGGCTCCATAGACCTGCTGTGGGTAGGAACCCCATAGGCATGGTAAGGTAGGGACAAAAGGCCATACCAGACCTCTATCATTCCTCAGTTGTCTTTTAATTCAACAGAAATTGGAAGGCAAGACTGAGTTGGCCTCTGTACTCACCCCTAAGAAACACCAACTATGGGTATCAGGCACATAGGCATTGTAGATGGGAGTCAAAGCCATACTGGACCTCTGTGATGCCCTTTTGTTCATTCCAAATAAGTGTGTCTAAGGAAAACCTGAGGTTTTTTCTGCTGTTCCCACTGTCCTTGCCCACATCAACAGATGCTGGTATGACTCATTCAAGAGAGACAGAAAATTTTTTACCTAACTGTTCGCACAAAATGACTTATAGAAAAAGAAAATGGGGGCTTGTTATAGATGTGTAATTCCATGGTTGATTTTCACAGTTAAGGGGTGAATATTAAATATATATGTTAAGAGAAGTTTTGTAGATGTATAGTTATCCTTCCCCTCTCCCTTGCATTGTTATCACAGGATGGCCTCAGTAGTTGGGGCATTTAGGAGGGTCGGCTTCTTACTGTTGCAGCACCTGACCTCCAATCAAGGTGTTAGACAGTGATCTCCACCACTGGAGAGTGAACAAGGAATCGATTCACAAGACTTTGGGAGGGGCTAGAGGTGTAAAAGACAGAATATCCATTTTGTAGATGAGCACACAGTGACTGAATTTTTGCTCCCAGCATTGTATCCTTTATTCAGTTTTTGTAGTATTATCATGAGGTCTCAATAAACAATTTAAATTTTTGAAAGTAAAAATAATTTCTCTCATGGGTTGGGGAATGTGGGGCAAGGTTGTCCACACTGGGTCAGCTCCTAGGTACAACTTCACTGACCTGGCCAGACCTCCTTAGGAGAGACCCTGGATCAACATCAATCACAGGATGATGCAATCACCTCTTTTATAGTAAGAACAGCAATAAAAGACACCCTTTAAGATAGGATTGCATATTTCTCAGAAGCTCCTTGAAATATTTCTCCATAACTGTAAAAGGAAATCTTCCTGATGAACTGCTCCAGACCAGAGAGAAATCAAGGCAGAGCCATGGTTTGTCAGGACTTGCTTGATCCTAATGAGCCCTGTGGTGCATTTGGAGCTGAGCCCTGGAACCCTGGGCCTGACGGGAGATCGCACAAACCTTTCCAGGAGTCAAAGTCAGTGGAAAACCCCAAAGTGTCTCAAGGCACCAATGGGTCTCACTGAGGTCCATCCCAACACAGGCTCCTCATGGACTCCTTAGAGGAGAGAATTGGAGACCAGGACGGCAAAAAAATTTCTGAGAGACTCAGTGTAGAAAGGAAATTCCAAAGTACCCTAAAAACCGTGAGTACCTCAAAGTATTAATGAGCACCACTGAGTGTCAGTACAGAGCTCTCAAGGGACTCATTAAAGCAGATAATTGGGGCCATGATTGCACAAACCTCTCAGAGAGTCTGTATCAAAAGGGAAACACCAAGTACCTTAAAATAACTGAAGTACTCTGAAGCATTAATGAGCCCTACTGAGTGTTGTTACTGACAAAGCCTCTCAAGGGACTTATTACAGCAGATAATTGGAGGCCGTGATTGCACAAACCTCTCAGAGACTCCAAGGCAAAAGTCAAACTCAAAGTCCTTTCAAAAACCTGCAGTCCCTGCAGGGAGCATTCAGGAGCCCCCAGGGCCATTCCTGAGCAAGGTTCCGCAGGGACTCCTTCCAGCAGATCCTTGAGGCCACTGGCATGTGGGCTAGGGGGGGATGCTGAGGGCAGGACAAGGGGCTGAGAGTGCCCAGCCTGGCTGGGGCTGTGCCAGGAGGCCCCAGGGCCTCAGGACAAGGTGTCTCCTCACAGCCCTTGGTGGCACAGACCCTGCTGTGCCCCAGGGCACCAAGACTTGGCTTCTCTTTGTCCCCACCTGTCATCACTGCCTCCAGTTCTCTGCTCTGCTTGGGGCCTGGGGACACTTTCTCAGTTGTGTCCCTCACTGGGACCCATTACAAGTCCAAGAAACTTTGGAGTTGGATTCTGACTTGGAGTTCTGAGAGGTTTCTTCAGCTCCTTCTCAGGGACTGATGTTCAGGGCCTGAGCACAAAGCCCCAGAGGCTCATTACAGTCCTTGTGCTGTGTCTGTGCTGATGAGCTGGCCTGGGCTCCTGGCACAGAGGCAGCTCCTGGTAACCAAGAAGAGCTTCAAAAGCACATTTCTCTTGATGAGCAGCTCTTCTGCCAGCCCAGCAGGGCTGGGGCACTGCCTGCAGCCAGCCCAGGCACAGCACAGAGGCACAGAGAGCTTTAATCAGTCAGGGCTGGGAAGGTGCTGAGAAGTGCCTGGGGCAGAATCACTGCCAGCCCTTGGCACAGGAGCCTCTGGCTGCAGGACAATGCAGCTGCAGCTCCTGGAGCCATGTCCTAAAGCTGGAACATCCCAATGCCTACAGACCCTGTGAGTACATTCTCTGATTGTCTCTTGTGCAGAGCAGCCAGGGGTGCCCAGGGCTGTCCTGCAGAGCAGGGTCCTGCAGCCCAGGGCGCTGTGCTGGGGCAGGGACTCAGCTGCCTGCCAGGGACAGCTCTCAGCCAGCCCTGGGGGACCAGATCTGGGTGGGAGGAGACAGCTGGTAAGGCTTGGACGTGTTCTCCTTGTGTGGAGAGGATGCTGCATTGTTCAGGACTGCTTCAAGGATGGCATTTAAGGCCACAGCACTTCCAACTAGATTACACAGGGAGCATATTGAAACAGGGGCTGCATAAAAGGGAAAATCCTGCTTTTTTTATCTACTGCTCTGAGTTAGAAATTGAACATACATATTCATCTCTCATTTCAGGTTGTGAAATATAAAAATAATCTCCCAATCTGAGTAAACCAGGAAGCAACAGCAATCAACACAGGACCCCCTAGAGGCTGCATCAGTGTCACTTTTTCTGCCTCCTCAGGGTCACTCTGACGTTACCATCAGAGCCTGCAGAGCCAGAGCTGCCCCTGGGCAGTGCCAGAGGTGGGAGGGATCTGCAGGGCAGAGCTGAGCCCCCAGGCCTGGGCTGGGCCCTGGCAGCACTGGCAGGGCCCAGCCCTGGGCACAGGGAAGCAGCTGCTGGCAGGGACAGCTCCAGGCAGCAGAGCCCTGGGCAGGCAGAAGGGGGGAAAGTTCCCCCAAGGCTGTGCTGGGATATTTCAAGTCCTCTCCAAACCCACCTATTGTTGTCTTATATATTACAACAGTTCAATTATCATTATATGTTGTCTCAGAGATTAAGAGTTCTGTTGTCTTACATTGTCTTGTATATCAAGAGTTCTCTTATCATTATTGTGCAAGGATTTCATACCCTCAGAGTTTCATACCTCCTCTAAGCACTGACTGTTCTTGGTCCTTGCAGCAGCCATCCAGTGACTTCTCTTTTATACCACTAGTTCTTATTGGTTACAAGTGTTGCCTGTTATCATCCAGCCTGTTTCTCATCTTTAGTAGTAGGGTGCAGCTGCAACTTGTTGGGGGAAGAGATTTCATTCTACATTACCCATACTGTGTCCTCCTACAACCTATTCCATGATTGCTTTTCTTACAGATCCCCATGCCAAGGCACAGCAAATGTCCAACAGCAGCTCCATCAGGCACTTCCTCCTGCTGGCATTGGCAGACACGTGGCAGCTGCAGCTCCTGCACTTCTGCCTCTCGCTGGGCATCTCCCTGGCTGCCCTCCTGGGCAATGGCCTCATCATCAGCGCCGTAGCCTGCGGCCACCACCTGCACACGCCCATGTTCTTCTTCCTGCTCAACCTGGCCCTCACTGACCTGGGCTCCATCTGCACCACTGTCCCCAAAGCCATGCACAATTTCCTCTGGGACGCCAGGGATACCTCCTACTCAGGATGTGCTGCTCAGGTATTTTTCTTTATGTTTTTCATTTCAGCAGATTTTTACCTTCTGACCATCATGTGCTACGACCGCTACGTGTCCATCTGCAAACCCCTGCACTACGGGACCCCCCTGGGCAGCAGAGCTTGTGCCCACATGGCAGCAGCTGCCTGGGCCAGTGCCTTTCTCAGTGCTCTCATGCACACAGCCAATACATTTTCCCTGCCCCTGTGCCATGGCAATGCCCTGGGCCAGTTCTTCTGTGAAATCCCACAGATCCTCAAGCTCTCCTGCTCACACTCCAACCTCAGGGAACTGGGGCTTCTTGCTGTTAGTGTGTGTTTAAATTTTGGTTGTTTTGTGTTTATTATTTTCTCCTATGTGGAGATCTTCAGGGCTGTGCTGAGGATCCCCTCTGAGCAGGGACGGCACAAAGCCTTTTCCACCTGCCTCCCTCACCTGGCTGTGGTCTCCCTGTTCATCAGCACTGGCTTTTTTGCCTACCTGAAGCCCCCCTCCATGTCCTCCCCATCCCTGGATCTGGCCCTGTCAGTTCTGTACTCGGTGGTGACTCCAGCCCTGAACCCCCTCATCTACAGCCTGAGGAGTCAGGAGCTCAAGGCTGCTGTGAGGAGACTAATGGCTGGATGCTTTCAGAAACATTAAACTGCTGCCAAATTTCTGAAAATCACTTGTAATAAAAGTCATCTTTGATACTTCTTGTTTGTTTAATTGTGGAGGGAGGAGTTCCCTTTATTTTAATTTTTTTATCTTGTCCACATAGAAATGTCATTGTTTGTGCCATTTCTCATTTTGTTTCTCTCCGCCTTCCCTGTGGTCCAAGACTATGTCAATGAGTGGTTGCGCTCTCAGTGGCATTAAAGGAACTAAAGGATCTCCCAGCAAAGTTTTCTGCAGAGATGCACTTTGGCTGCCTTCTCTGGAGCTGCAGCAGCAATGTCTGTGTACAGAGCAGGGGGCAGATCAGTGCTGGCACAGCAGCTCTGCTCCTGGAGGCCACACCATTCCTCATCCAGGACAGGAGCCATTGGCCTTCTTGGCCACCTGGGCACACTGCTGCCTCGTGTCCAACCTGCTGTCCATCAGTCCCTGCAGGTCTCTTTCTGCCTGGCTGCTGTCCAGCAACTCTGTCCTCAGCCTGTAGCGCTGCAGGGATTGTTGTGGTCAAAGTGCAGGACCCAGCACTTGGACTTGTTAAACCTCACCTTGATGGATTTGGACCCTGGATCCAGCCTGTTCCATGAGGCCCCAGAGCGTCCCAATGGTTTCCACATTTCTATGAGGTCTCCCAGTGTCACAATATCCCTTTGTTTCCATGGGACCCCTTGGTGCCACCAAGTCCCTTGGGTCCTTGGGCCCCACAGTGTCACAATGGTGCCATGGTTCCCCCAGGCCCTGCAGTGTCACAATCCATGGTTCCATGAGGTCTGGCAGTGCAGCAATGCTCTCATTGCTTCCACAGTGTCACAATGGCCTCTTGGTCCCCACAGCCACCATGGTGTCAAGCATGTTTCCTTCATTCCAGGAGTCCCTGAGGAGCAGAACTGGCCCCTTGGTTCCATGGGACCCTGCAGTGTCACAATGGCCCCATCTGACACCAGGTCCTGCTCTGTCACAATGCTCTGCATGGTTCCACAAGGCCCTGTGGGGTCACAGTGGCCTCTTGGTTCCATGAGGCCTCAGAGTGCCACAAGGAAGTCCTTGGCACTGCAGTGTCACAATGGAGTTCTGGTGACACATGATCCTGCACTGTCACCAGGGACCCTTGGTTCCATGGGGCACCATAGGGTCACAATTGTTCCCTCAGTTCCCAGAGTCCTTACAATGGAGCAATGGTCTCTTGATTCCATTGTCCCCAGGCTCTCCCCAGGGTCTCCTTGGTTCTGCAGTGGCATGATGGCCCCTTGGTTCCACAAGGCCCTGCAGAGTCACAGTGGCCTCTGTGGTTCCACCAGTACCCATACTGTCACAATGGACTCCTTGCTTCCATTCAGCCCCACAGTGTCACTATGGCCCCTTGGCTCTGTGCTGCCATGTCGTACACAGTGTCACCATGGTCCTCTTAGTGCCATCAGGCCCCACAGTGTCACAATGGCCCCTTGCTTCCCCAGGGCCCTGCAGTGTCACAATCATCAGAGAATCAACCAGGCTGGAAAAGACCTTGGAGAGCATCAAGGCCAACCCAACACCACCTTGTCACCCAGACCATGGCACTCAGTGCCACATCCAGTCTTTCCTTAAACACTTCCAGGGATGGTGACTCATCCACCTCCCTGAGCAGCCCTTTCCAATGCCCAATCACCCTTAGTGTGAAGAATATTTCTTAATGTCCAGCCTAAACATCCCCTGGTGCAGCTGAAGGCTGTGTCCTGCTGTCCTGTCCCAGTTCCCTGGGAAAAGAGCTGGACCCCCACATGGCTGCACACTCCTGTCAGGGAGTTGTAGAGAGTGATGAGGTCTCCCCTGAGCCTCCTCTTCTCCAGGATAAACAATCCCAGCTCCCTCAGCCACTCCTCACAGGACTTGTGCTCTAGAGCTCGCCCCAGCCTTGTTGCCCTTCTCTGAAGATGCTGCAGCCTCTCCATGTCCTTCTGAAATTGGGGGGCCCAGAAGTGGACACAGCACTCGAGGTGCTGCCCAACCAGTGCCCAGCACAGGGGAAGAATCACAGCCCTGGTCCTGCTGGCGACACCATTCCTGATCCATAGGAGAGCCAGGGGTTGGATGAGGGAAATGGCGGGGTGGGGATAGGAACAAAGTGTGATTGATTGTCAGCCATGAAGGGTCTTGACTTTCATATCTATTCAGACTGCATTTGAAGGGGTTAGGGGTCAATATCAACTGGACATTGCTGATACCAATCTATAAACAAGAAAAGAAAACTGGACAAAACCAGTTCTCTCTGCTTAGTTTTCAATATACCATATTCACTTTAAATACACCTCTGAAATCTGACTAATTAACCACAGAACAATTGAAAACTTCAAATTTTCCCACGGGGTTTTCTTGTTTAAATGTTTTAAACAAATGTTTAATAGCCTTTTTCACTGAATTCTTCAACTGAGTAGCTCAAGAAAGAAGAGGCCTCTGGAGGAGTAAAATTCATCAGCAACCTCCAAGGTGCTGAGGATCCATCCCCATCAGAGTGGCAATGAACAGAAATGGGCACAGCTTTGTGGCTGCCCCAGCTCTGGGATGGGCCCTGGGCCTGGAGCAGGAGCAGCTCTTGAGGGCCCCAAGGCCAGGGCTCTTGTGCTGCCCTGGGTAGATGGGATGGCAGCAGGGGCTGCAGAGCTCTCAGCACCTCAGGCCGAGGGGAGCAGGGCAGCCAGGGAGCCTCCTTTGGCCTTGGCCAAGCACCTTCCCCCATGGCTGGGGCTGAGTCCTGTGGCAGCTGCAGCTGCTGCTGTGCCCTTGCCAGGGGCTGAGGCCGTGGGGCAGTGCCCAGAGAAGCCTGGCCTGAGCAGAGCTGTGGGGCCAGAGCCAGCTGGGCTGGGCTGGGGAGAGGCCCTTGGTGCTGCCTAGAGCTCAGGGCAGCTGGCAGAGCTTGCAGGGAGCTGGGCTGGGCTCAGAGAGCCTGGCCTAGAAACCATCAGTGTCCATCTCAGCCTGGCTGAGCATGCAGGGACAGGACTCAGGCCAGGCCTTGTGGGGCAGGGCCAGCACCTGTGCAAGGCATTGAAAACAGGCAAGTGGCCCAGAGAGGAGGCTGCTCTGTGCCCTTGGTGGCGTGGACAGAGCAGGGAGGAGGCCCAGGACATTTGTCAGCACCAGCCTCTGTGCCCAGCCCTTGGCAGCCCTGGCTGCTGAGCCCAGCTTTGGCCTGGACTGAGTTTGGCTGTGGCCCAGCTCCATCGTCCTGTGGGGCTCAGGGCCTATTCGCAGCCATGGCCAGCCCTGGCTGCCTCTCTGCTGGCCCAGAGGCTGGCAGAGCCTGGGGCAGGGCTGTCTGTGCAGCCCCACAGGTGCCACGGGCTCTGCAGGAGCTGGCAGAGGCTGCCCAGCAGAGAGGCCATGGGGCACAGAGCCCCAAGGCTGCTGTGGGCACCACGGCACAGGGGCCGTTCCCAGCCGCAATGCTCCTGGCCTGGGCTGGGCCTGCACAGGCGCTGGGCCACCATGGCTGGGCCGGCGCAGGGCCACCAAGGGGCCACGCAGCTGCTGCCAGGGCTGACAGCAAGGCCAGGCACACAGAAGCAATTGCTGAGCATGGCCTGCGCTGGCCAGGCCTGACTGTGCCAAAGGCAGAGCTCAGCTGCCCCTGGGGGCTGCAGGAACAGTCCAGAGCCCAAAGAGCCTTCATGGCTGGGCTGGAGACCAAGGCTGCAGCAGGGAAATGCAGGGCTGCTGTGGGATGGGGAGGGCATTGAATTCCAGCGCACACCTCAGCTCTCTGATGATCCCAGCACCATGCTGGGCCCTGTTTCAGACTGGAGCAGAGCAGATGTTGATGGGACAGGGGCCCTGCAGGGCTGTCAGGGACCTGCAGCTTACAAGGTGCTCTGCTCTCCCTCAAGTGCTCTCTGAGTTATCCAATCCCAGCTGGGCATCTCAGGGCACAAGTGGCACACGGCACAAGCCATGAACTGGCTGTTCATGGGCACATAACTGATGTCAGCCTGGATAGGGGCACAGCTTTTATTACCTGTTAGTTTCATAATATACAAGCAAATCTTTATTATCTGGGTCATTTGAGTACTGTTAAGAAATGGCACAGTTTTCCCATCAGGAGCAGGAATTTCCTGGAGGTGTACAGATGGCAGGAGGAAAAATGCTGATCTTGCCTTCTACTGGTTTGACCAATATTTTCTTTATTACTTCCTCTCTATTTTCCTTCAGGTGTTTTCAGCTCTTCTGTTGAAAAGGCCATGTATAAGGACATCTCTTCCTTTACAGCAGGTGGATCTATGTACTTCTACTGCTCTCTCATTTCCTCCTCTAGATGCTCTCTGGTCATTCAAGTGCCTCTCAACTGACTGGCTTCATGCTTTGAGCTGGAAGAAATTGCCCAATATTTCTGAAGTTCAAATAAATATATAATAAATATAATCTTAATTGTGTTTTTATCTATCACAGAATTACCTTATGTCTTGGTCTAAAACTATTCCTGTACAGAAATCCCTTGGGGATGGTGGACATGTCAGATGCCACTGGGACATCACAGAGAGCTGATGAAAGAGCTGTGATGGTTGTTAAACTGTTCAAATATTCAACTTGTGTTTGTTGGCAAGAAACCTTTCTGTGCCTCTGAGTGTCACCAGTCCCTAAGCCCAAAGGACACAAACCTGATGAGTTGTGGTTCCCACTGCAGGGGCTGCACATGGACCTTGGCTCTGCACAGGAGAGCTCTTCATCCCCTTTCTCTCTTTTCCTCCCTCTGGGCATGGAGGGAGCTCCTGACTTCAGCGTGTGACTCGTGTGTGCAATGAGCAAATCTGGGCAGAATTGGGGCAGGGAGGGTTTGGGGGGACATTGGGATCCGTGCTGGGCACAGAAGGTGTTTTCCATTGCTCTCAGGCTGTCTGCTGTAGAATGTGGATTTAATACCCAGCAAAGGAATGACTTTTGCATTTGATGGAGCTGTGCCTTCCCTTGGCTTTGTTGGCTGACAAGAAATGAACATCCCTCTGTGTCTTGGGCAGCTCCTTCTCCAAGGAAAGTAGGTGGGAGTTGGAGCCAAGGAGCTGAAAGCTGCAGGTGCAGCCTGGGCTGGAGGGAGCTCAGATTTGCACAAGGCTGCTCTGAGTGCCAGGGCTTGGATGGGGGAAATGGTGGGCTAGGGGTAGGGACAGAGTCTGATTGATTGTCAGCCATGAGGGGTCTTGATTTTCATATCTATTCAAACTGAATGAGGAGGTACTTGGATTCAGTGTCAATAGGAGACTGCACAGACTGATTTATGAACAGGAAAAAGTCCCAAACAGGACCTAAAAAATGTTTTCTCACTGTCTTTTTAAATATAAAGCATTCACTTAGAACACACTACTGAAATCTATCAAATTAACCACAAATATTTGAACACTTAAATCAACACTTAAATCAAACTCCAGAGGCTTGGGTTCTTAAGGTGTTCTGAATGTTAATGAGCCCTGGGACACTGAATTCCTGCACTCAAGAGCTCAAGGCTGAATAAGCCTCTGGAGCCGGAAAATTCAGCAGCAGCCTCCAAGGTGCTGAGGATATCAGCAGCCCCCACTGAGGCCATCCCTGCCCAGAGACCGTGGGGGAATGGGCAGACAAGAAGAGTGTCCCTGGGGCTGGGGCAGCACAACTCAGAGGCACCAGCGGCTCCAGCTGGGCAATGGAGTGTGGAATGTGGCTGGGAAAGCCCTGCCTGGGCTGTGCCAAGCAGGACAGACAAGCCCTGACTCCCATCCACTAAAAAACAACTCTCTCAATGAGATATTTAAAAGAAATTACAATTGTTTGTGTACTCTGAGATGGACTCTCTAGAGAAATACCAACAAGAGATTCTCAGGAGCTCAAAACAACAAATCAGCCTTTACTGGCAACTTTAGAAAATCAGACAAACTTTGCCAAAAGATTTATTATGACACTCTAGTGGGTTTTCATTTGTTAATTTAAGATTTTTCTAATCTTGAGATTTCTTAATTGATGTATTGATGAGTGTGGTGGGTTTTAGTTTCAGTTAATTATTTATGGATTTACTTTTATTACTTTTTAAAACTCCTCTATGTCAAACTATGCCAGATATTTGATCAACAAAAAACACTTCTAAAAACATTGACTTGGCCCATTCAACTTCACAGTCTAAGCCTGGTTAACTTAATGTTAATCAAAATTTGCAGGAGCACAGAAACAGAAGAAGAAGACATAGAAAGAGAAAGACAAAAAAGATACAGAGAAGCACACAGACAGCTACCACCTCCTGGATTCCAGCAGTGTTCAGATGGAAATTCCAAGAGGAGGTAGGGTCAAGATGTGTGCTTGCCTTGTGGTCAGCCTTAAATACCCCTTGGTCTTGCTGGACCCTTCCCCCAGGTGGGCCTTGGGCTCATTTGGTCCCTCAGGAGCTGGGCTGGGGGCTGCGGAGGTGGCTGTGGAGCATTGCCTGTGCTGTGCCAGGGACTGGCAGCCACTGCTGGGCTGGGATAGAGGCTCTGGGGGGATTGGGGTTCCAGGGCAGGGCAGGGCTGGGGCTCCAGGGCAGGGCAAGGCTGGACCTGCCCCTTCCTCCCCCACACATGAAATGTTTTGAGCCAACAATCTCCTCCATTCTGTCACAACAGGGAATGTTGGAGGTGAAATCCCAATTCTGGCCATAGGCACCTGGCCAAGAAGGACAGCTCTTTTCCATAGGAAAGAAAGCACAGAATCTTGCCAAGTGTTTTGGGAACAGATGAGAGATGACCCTCATGAAACCACTGCCAGCCAGACTTGTCCTGGCAATATTCCTATGGGAACAATCCCTGGATATAAGGAAATTTGGAGGTGGGACTGCAATTCTGGCCATACCTGGAGCAGAATGTCAGATCTTTTCCATAGGAAGGAAGGCACGGAGCACCACTGTTTCAATAGTGGATGAGACCCTCAACATGCCAAGGTCAGCCTGACCTCTTGGGAGGTCAAACCAGCCAGACCTGTACTGTATTCCTTTGTTTTTATGGGGCCCTGAAGTGTCACAATGGTGCCTTGGTTCTGTGGGGCTCCACACTGCCACAATGGCTCCTTGATTACAAGAAGACCTGAAATGTCACAATGGACCCCTTGTTCGATGGGATCCCACAGTGTCACAGTGGCTCCCAGGTTTCACAATGGTCCCACTGATTCCAAGAGGCCTTGCAGTGTCACAATGGTCTCCATGGTTCCCCAGGCCCCACAATGTCACAGGACTCCTCTGTTCCATGAGCCCTGCAATGTCACAATGGACCTTTAGACCCTGGAGGTTTGCAGTGTCACAATGGTCTCATTTTGGCTCCACAGTCTCACAATGGTCCATGGATGACAGAAGGCCCTGCAATGTCACAATAGACCTTTGGCTCCTTACAGCCCTGCAGTGTCACAAAGGCCTCTTGGTTTCACCAGGCCCCATAGTATCAAAATAGTCCTCTTGATTCTGTGGTGACCCCCAGGGTCACAATGGTCTCACTGGTTCCATGAGGCCTCACAGTGTCACAATGCTTTGCTTATTCCATGGATCCTCATAGTGTCACAATGATCTCCATGATTCCATGAGTCCCCTCAGTGTAACAATGATCTTCTTGGCTCCATGGTGCCCCACAGTATCACAATGGCCCCTGGGTTCCATGAGGCTGTGAAGTGTCAAAATGGCCTCTCCATGATTACATAAGGACTTGCAATGTCACAATGGACCTTTGGCTCCATGGGGTCTTGCTGTATCAGAATGATCCCTACATTCCATGGAGCCACACAGAGTCAGCATGATCCCCTTGGTTTCATTAGGCCCAGCAATGTCCCAGTGCTCTCCATGATTCCATGAGGCCCCACAGTGTCACAATGGTCCCTTGGTCTCACAAGGCCCCACAGTGTCACAGTTGTCCCTTGGTTCCATGGGCCCTGTGCTGCTGCATTACCCCTTCCCTTTCTCAGGCCGCCCTGCCAGCTGAGAAATGCTCCTTGGGCCTCGCCCTTGGCCAACAGCCCCTGGGCTCAGCTCCTCTGAGCAGCTCATCACAAACACTGTCTGCTCCAGCCACTGCTGCTGCCCAACCAGCTCCTGGCTTCTGTAGGAGCAGCCCTGGGAACTGTTTTTGTTCCTTCAGTGGCACAACATCCCTGTTTTCACACTGCCAAAGAAAGCTGTTGATGCCAAGTGCAGCCAGGATGAACCATTGCTGGGACTGCAGCCCCTCTCTTGGGGCCCTGCAAACAGCGCTCCAAAAGGAGCCCTTGGAGCTCTCCTGGGCCAGCGACTCCCTCTGAGTGGGGCCTCTCCCAGCCGGGAACTCTCCCGTTTGCTGCACTCGGGGATCCTGAACAACGACGGAGCCTGGGCTGATCCCCACACTCCTCCAGGCTCAATCCTTTGCCCTTTGCTGGGGTAATGCCAAAGGATCCACAGGGAGCATTCCCTGCCCTCAGGGGAATTGCTTACGGGTGCCTTGCACTGACTCTTTGTGTCAGTGTGCACACAGGAGTGCCTGTGCTGGGGAAATGTAGCAGAAATGCTGCTTTCTGAGGGGCTTGAGTGCCTTGGACAGCTGAGTCAGTCAGGCCTGTAAGTAAGGTTACATCATGACAAATAAGTTAAGTTAAATGGTATTAAGAGGGGTTTTTCTTTTGCAAAGTTTACTATGTTATAAGCTAAGTTTAATATTTTTTAATGTTATTCCACTATTAAATCCTTAAGTCATTGTTTGTAAGTGAGGTTAAATGCTGTTAAGCTCTGTTCTTTTCCTAAATTGTGAAGTTGAAGGTATCAGTTAAGGTTAAGGTATCAGTGAAGTCCTGTTAAGTTTGACCGCTGTCAAGCTTTTATTTCTTTATTCATTTTATCCTTGCCCTCACTGTCCTTGTGTCTCACACACACTGGGACAGTTCTCAGCTCATTTCTGTTTGATTGCCTGGATTCTGTTTGGTTTTGTTGCTGCTTTGTTTCTTTGGTGGGCCTCAAGTGTCCAGTCAGGAGCAGAGTGACTCTTGCTGAGGAGCTTTGTGCTGCTGCACCTTAATATTAAATCTGGTTTTTGCTACTCCCTTGCCAGGGATTTTTCAGCACTCTCAAGCCCTCGTTGGTAGCAGGGTGAAGGAGCCCTGGCCCAGGCTCTGGCCCTGGGGCACACAGGGACGCTGCC
This sequence comes from Melozone crissalis, assembly GCF_028551555.1. NCBI lineage: Eukaryota > Metazoa > Chordata > Aves > Passeriformes > Passerellidae > Melozone > Melozone crissalis. The sequence continues at coordinate 7,442,824 of NW_026535824.1, forward strand.
GGCGGGTCCCTGTCCCCCTGTGCCACCCCCAAGGCCCCAGCCCCCCATCCCCGTGTCAGGCTCTGGGGTCGATCTCGTGGAACATCCTCTGGGGGAGGCTGCGGGGCCGGGGGCAGGGGGACCTGGGGGGACAGGGGACCCTGCCGTGCACGAGCAGGGTTGGACTGCTCTGCGGGGAGCTGTGAGGGGGGCTGGGGCAGAGTGACCTCCCCAGTGACCTCATACTACCTCCTGTGATGTCACACAGCCCCTGTGATGTCACAGCCCCTATGATGCCACACAGCTGTTTTGCAATGTCACACAGCCACCATTGATGTCACAGCCCACTCTGGGTTGTCACACAGCCCCTGTGATCTCACACAGCTAACTATGAGATGTCACCCTATGATGTGCTACATCTGCTCTGTGATGTCACAGAAGTCTCTGTGATGTCGCAACCTGCTCTATGATGTTACACAGCCACCTAGTGATGTCACAGCCCACTCTCTGATGTCACAGAGCCACCCTCAATGATGGCAGAGTCTGCTCTATTACCTCACACTATGATGTCACAGACAGCTTTGTGACATCACAAACCCCTCAGTGATGCCACGAGACCTTTTCTGTGATGTCATACTGGCACTCTTTAATGTCACAGCACATACTTTGAACCTCACAGCCAGCTCTATGATGTCATCCAGCCATGCCATGGTGCCACAGCCTGATCTGTGATGTCACAGAATCCCCTCTATGATGCTGTAGCTGCTCAGTGACTTCCACAACAAACTCTCTGATGTCATAGACCAATCTGCTGACTTCAAAATTGCTTCCTAGAGCACTATATTCTAATAATTGATAAAGCTCCTGAACTGTGGAGTAAATAACTGGAGTTAAAATCTTTCTGTCCGATCATGATCAGAATCAATCAGAGCTGTATTTATATAAATATATCTGGTATTCCATCATTAATCCTGTGCGACAAATTGGGTTAAAGTTCAATTCCAGCTGTCCAATCTTTTACACATAAACCTTTGACAAATTCTTGGGCTGGGATTGGATCCAGCTGTTGCCAGTCTCCTCTCTTAGAAGAAATTTTAGCAGTCTAGGAGCCCTGCAAGGGTTTGAGGATCCATGGTGGCTGTTGGGTGTACTTTCTGCACCTCACGTCTCAGCAGGAGTTTCTCCAATAAAGAAATAAAGCTTTTGCCTGATGCTCCCACTGTGCCCATGACAGGAACCCCTGTGAGTATCTGGGACATCCCGGCTCTTTGGCAGCCTGGGGACTCCTGGGATGTCACCGTGGAGCTCCCGTGAGTGCCTGTGACAGATCGGTGCCTTGGCAGTCCAAGGTCCCCTGGGATGTCACCATGGAATGGCTGTGACTGCCTCTGACCACAGGGCTCTTTACCATCCCCAGAAAGCCCTGGGAGGTCTCCATGGAGCCCCTGTCTGTGCCTGTGACATTCCAGCTCTGGAACAGCCTGGAGACTCCGGGAAAGTCCCCATGGAACCCCTCTGAGGGCCTGTGACAAATTTGATTCTCAGCAGGCAAACATCACCAGGACCCTGTTGCTATGGTCAGTTTCCATGGCAACCATCACCATCCCCCTGTTGCTATGGTCAGTTTCTATGGCAGCTCCATGGAGACCCCATGCCAGGGGTGGTTGCCATGGACACCAGCTCAGGCCTGCAGCCAGAGCCCGTTGCCATGGCAACCATTGGCAGCCCCATTCCCAGGCTCACGGGATCCCAGAACCACAGAATTGGCCGAGCTGGGAGGGACCCATCAGGATCCTCCACTCCAACTGCTGGCCCTGCACAGGACACCCCAACAATGCCAGCCTGGGCCTGGCAGCGCTGTCCAAACGCTGCTGCAGCTCAGAGAGCCCTGGAGCTGGGACCCTTCCCTGGGGAGCCTGGGCAGGGCCCCAGCAGCCTCTGGGCAAAAACCTTCTCCTGACATCCAACCTGAGCCTGCCCCGACTCAGCTGCAGCCGTTCCCTCCACTCCTGTCCCTGGGCACCAGAGGGAAGAGGTTCCCACAGACCCAGCCAGGGACCCGCTCCCAAGGCTGTTGCCATGGCCCCCAGGGCTGGGACCAGCTGGGATATTCGGTTTCCACGGGCTGAGGTTCAGGAATGGGATTCCCCAATTTCCTGTCCCCGCTAAAACCGTGCTGCCTTCGCTGCCCTCCCGCCTCCCATGGGAAGCACAAAAGGCAAAGATCCCGGGCTGGGATAAGAACAATTTATTGGGAACAACAATGAGATAAGGAACGAATGGAACAGAAACAATATTGATAACAGAGTGTATAAATAAAACTGTTGACAGGGAAAACTAAAACACAACTTACTCGGTCAGCCTGGCCATGTATTTCCTCCTGCCTGGAAAGGACACCCTTCTCCTCAGGGACAGAGAGAGAGAGAGAGTGTCCCTTTCCTGTCCCTGGCAATGTCCTGAGGTGGGAATGAATGTAATGACACAGTCATTGCCAGACCCTCATGTTCTTCCATCGCACATCATGTCATTGGCAGAGGCAGGAAAAGGGACAGGTATCTTCCTAGCATGGATCAGAAGGAAAAATGGATCACCAGGGCTCTTCGCAACATGGATCCTCCAACTATGGATGAAGTTGGGGCAATGCACAAAAGCGCTCCTGCACTGGGGCATTGGCAGAGCTTCCCTTACAGGTGCCTCCATTGGTGTCTGGTTAAGACAGAGATCTGGGTGAAGCTTTTCCCACTCTGGGGACACTCGTAGGGCCTCTCCCCAGTGTGGATGTGCCAGTGGGTGATGAGGGTGAAGTTGTGCTTGAAGCCCTTCCCGCACTCAGGGCAGAGGAAGGGCCTCTCCTCAGTGTGAATCCGCTGGTGCTGGAGGAGACTGGAGCTGGTCTGAAACCTCTTCTGACACTGGGGAAACTCATAGGGCCCCTCCCCAGTGTGGATGCGTAGGTGGGTCACAAGGTTGGATCTGTAGCTGAAGCCCTTCCCACACTCCCCACACTCATAGGGCCATTCCCCGGTGTGGATCATCTGGTGGCTGATCAGGTGGGAGCTCTGCCTGAAGCTCTTCCCACACTGCAAGCACTTGTGGGGCTTCTGCCCATCTGGAAGCTGCCCATGGACTACCAGCTGCGAGTTCTGGCTGAAGCTCTGTCCACCTTCCTGGCTCAGGGTGGGTCTTTCCTCCTCAGAGAACCCTGGGTTGGGTTTGGAGCCCCTCCTCCTCATAGAGGATCTCCAGGGCTTTTCCTCCCCATTGGATTCTTTTCCCATGGAGCCACTCAAACCAGCCTCTTCCATGAGGTTGTGCTGTGGGGATTTGTTGTCCCTGATCTTGATCCTCAGCTCCTTCTCTGGTAGAGGAAGGACAAGCACAGGATGGGATTTCCCCCCATGCAAGAGGGGAGGGGAAGGAGATCCCCACAGTGCACCCCTGGTAGGATGGCGTTGGCAGCAGGGTTGTCCTGCAGCGAGGGGATTTTCTGGGCTGGGAGATGGAGCAGGAGAGAGGGGGAAAGGGGCACTGACTTCCTCCTCACCTGCCTGGGTGTCCTGGGGCATCCTCATCTTCCTTGAGGTGTCTTCCGCCATCTGGCCAAGTTTTAGGAATGGGATATTCCTAAAACAAGGGAAGAAAACAAGGGATGAGCACAATGAGCTTTGTACTGGTTTAAAGGCAAACCTGGGGAAGAGTCTAAGCCAGAATTCCAATTCAGTAACAAAATAAGGATCAAGGCAATGATACAGAAACACTGCCTTAAACTGACAGAGTCAGGATATAATCTGACACCCTGTTGGTCAGGGTGATGGCAGCAGTCCCATTAAATGGTGGCTGTAGTCCTGTTGGAGAGATGAGGGTGATTCTGTCAAAGCAGGGATCCTGTAGAAGGGTCTGGTCTTCCTGTGGAGGTCCAGTGGTGGTTATGGAGCTCTTGTCCTCTGGGAATCCAGTAGGCAAGCTGCTCCTGGTGTAGCAAAGTGTCAGCTTATATCCAGGTAGGAATGCTTGGATCCTCCCCCTGGGAGGAGCATCCCACAATGGGCGGATGGAATTGTATCAGTCCTGCAGTGACACTCAATGGCCCATTCACAGGAGATATCTCCCCTGGAGGGCGTTATCAGGGGTGAGTCATGGAAGAGATAAAGAACAATGCCCCACCTGTTTATAAGAGTTGATGAAGATGGTGATTGAAAACATGCATTTGGTTACATCTTGCATGGCAACCTGAAACAGTGGGGTAATCCCTGCTCAGGGGGTGAACACCACCCCCCTTACCCAAACTGGCTCAGGTGTAAAACCCCCACCCCGAAAAGGCCACACACACAGGGGACAATGTCACACTTGGCCCCCTCCAGGGGAGGTCTGTTTCACAGGCTGGGGGACTTTGCCAAATGTTAGAATAATTTTTCTCTTTGTCCCTGTCACCTTTGTGACAGCTATACATAGCTTCCCCTTCCTTTTCATAATCCGTATTGGGCCTATTTTCCACTTTTCTTTTTTTAGAATGTGCCAGCAGCTGAGCTGGAGCTGTGCAGGACCAAAGGAATTTGGATTTGCCACAAAACAGCTTCTATTGTAAGTTTATAAAATTTTGGGATTTATTTGCCTTTCCATCACAAGGGACTTGTGGGAAGAGTAAATTCAAGGCATTTTATCTAGGGTCAATTTTGATTTCTGACAAGAAACAACATTACTTTGTCTGGTGCCCAGGGGATGCTTGTGAAGCCTCTGTTCCGCTTGCCCTGGGAGATGTTTGGGGGGGGTTTCCCCGTCCCTGTCACCCCAGGCCATTCCCCAGGGGGTCTCCATCATTCTCACCCCAGAGAATGCCTGGGGGTCTCCCTCCCTCTCATACCCTGTGCCAGGGGGTGCTCGGGGCAGTCTCTGTCCCTCTCAGCCCAGGGGATGCTCGGGGGTCTCTGTCCCCTCACCCTGGGGGATGCTCGGGGGGTCTCCATCCCTCTGGCCTCAGGCAATGCCTGTGCAGGGCTGGGGACCAGGGGCTCTGTGTCCCTCTCACCGCTGAGGGTGCTCGGGGCTGGGGGGGCTCTCCCACCTTCTCACCCCTGGGGAGGCCGGGGGGATCTCTGTCCCTCTCAGCCCTGCTGTGACCCCACCCAAACATCATCGGGGTCACAGGAACAGAGACACCCCCAAACCCCCAGAAGGGCTGAACCTGGGATTTGGTTTGGGGCTGAGGATTTTGGAAGGGGCTGGAATTGGGGCTGGTGTTGGATTTTGGGCTGAGATTTGGATTAGAGCTGGGATTGAGGTAAAGGCTAGACATGGGATTGGCTTTAGGTCTGGGGCTGGGATTGGGTCTTGGGATAGATGAGTCTGAAACTGGGATGAGATTAAATACAGAACTGTAAGTGTGTCTAAACATGGAGTGAGATTGAGACCAGGATCAGGGTCAGGTTTGGGATTGATCTTACCCAGAGTGGGACAGGGGGGATGTTATGGTGGGAAGGTTTGGGGAAAATCCTGGTTTGGGGAAAAACAAGGTGTGAATGCCTTGGGTTGGGGATTCCTCCCACCCACGTCGATTTCTATAAGTCACCTGATGTCCAAAACTCAAGAGTGAATCAAAAAAAGCCACCAGGAGTTTCCCATTTCCAGTCTCATCCCTCTTGGGTTATGGTAGGTCCTCCATCTCAGGGCTTCTGGGGATCCCATGGGTCCTGGGGATCCCCCCTCTCCAGGGTTCTGCTTTTGGATTCTGGGAGGTTCTGGGGTCCCAAGGTCCCCCTCTCCAGCCTCCCCTCAATCCAGCCACTTGGGGTTCCCCCTTCTTTCTACCACCCTGTCCTGGTTTAGGGCAAAATCGGTTGAAACCCTCCAAAAGGAGTTTCCTCTAGAATGCCGATTCAGCAGTCCGACCTTCAGCCAGTTTGGGAAAATATTTCCTTAGAGAAAAGTGGAAAAAAACCGTAATGTTACAGGCAAAGCATTTACCAGCACAAAAATTGAACAATATTAAGCAATAAAACCTCTTGCTGCTCCAAAATATATGACAAACTCTGAAAGTTCCTGCTTGGGTTGTAGCTCCGAGCACTCAGTGTCTTATCAGTCTCTTATCAGTCTCTTATCAGTCTCTTTTCAGTCCCTCCAGCACTGGAAATGCTGTGGCCCAGGCTCAGCCAGGTGGGCCACAGGTGCCAGCTGCCAGTGATGTTCTGGGTGTTCAGCGCAGAGCAGATTTAAACAGCTCCAAAGAAAAAGAAAAACCACAGTCCAGGGAACTTCTCTGCCTCAGCGAGCTAAAAACTAACTAAAAGCAAAGGAGAGCTCTGTCCTGCTCTCTGTCCATCCAGCAGCCGGAATGTAGAGGAGTGAGTACAGTTTCTGAAAACAAACTGCTGCTTCTTCCTCCTCCCCTTCGCTCTCAGAACCAGCCTTAAAGGTGCAGAACTCATTTCTGGGCTAAACAGACCGATGGGGGTACGAGCATCATGAAGTCACCCCAGGACACCCCTGTCAGGGTCAGGGGGTCCCGTCCCCGCCTCATCTCCGGGCTGCCGGGGGTGCCCCAGCTCCGGTATCGCCCCTTCCCCTCTCCCCGCCCCGGGGGTCCCCCGTTCCACAGCCCCAGCTCTCACGGGGATCCCCAAAACCAATGTCCCGCCCCGTCGGTACCGGGCCATCCCCACGTGGCCCCCCCGGGACCCTCCGAGGGGCGATCGCGGCTGCTCTCCCCCCGAAAAAGCTCCTCTTAGGGAGCCCGGAGATACCCGGGGCTCGAGTCCCGGATCTGCCGGCTCCGAACACTCTCCAAAAAATCCTCCCGGAGACCCCTGGCTGGAGCCGGGGCGAGCTCGGCCTCCGCCCTCACCTGCGGCTCGGGGCTGGGGGCGATGCTCCCGGGGCAGGGGGCGCTGCAGGCTCGGCGCGCGGGCGCTGCGAGCGCCGCGATTCTCCCGCTCCCGCTCCCGCTCCTGCTCTCCCTCCTCTTCCTCCCGCATTTCCTCCGCTGCCAGCCCCGACTCCCCTTTCCCACCGCTCTGCCCCGCGGCCCCGCAGCACCGGCTGCTGGGTGGGGGAGCCCCCGATCGGCCCCAGGGCTGGGCAGAGGGCTCGGGGGCCCCCCCGGGGCGGATCCGTCCCCCCGGCCCGAGCCCCAAATTCCGCTCCGCGGCCGCTGGGCTCTGCGGGCCCGCCTGGCAACCGGTGAGTCATCGGCGAGATAAGCTCTGGTTGGCTGGAAATTGTTTACCGCGTCCTCTGATTGGCTGGAATTGTAAAAGGCGCTACGCCCTGCGGGTGTTCCTGGGAGCTGCGGAGTCCAGGCGGGAGCCTTTTCCCATTTCTTTCTGTTGTCTGAGACCTGTTTCCTTTTTCTTTCTCTCTTTCAGACCTCTTCCGGATTTCTTTCTCTCCCTTTCTCCTCCCCATTTCTTGTTCCGTTCAGTCCACGCTCAATAATCGTCGGTTTCGTTCCCACGCTCTCATTCGCTCCTTCACTGAGGCAGAGGCGTCTCTCCCTCGCGGGGTCGTAATCCATGGACAGGGTCCCTTCCCACCCCAGTCCCTGGAAAATGTCCATCAAAGCCACCTTTGCTGTGTGCTCTGGGAGCCCACAGAGCTGCTGGATCTTCTCCCCTTGGGAGAGAAGCTCCTTGGGAGGAGCAGCACCCTGGGAGCCTCGGGAATGCCCCTCTGGAATCCACGGCACACACTGCCAGGGTCTGGAATTCCAGTTCTCAGCTATGAAAAGATGTTCTTGCCCTTGAGGGCAAAGCTGTCAAAAAGGAGCCAAAAGCCAAGTGGAGCAAGATCTTACAGTGGCATTTCACTGCGAGCCTTCATAACTTCCCCCATGCTTGTTGTAGCTCCTGAATTGGGAATTAAATCCGGGCACGGTCTTTGGTGTGAGCTGCCCTGGGTCAAGGGAGACACTGAGAGAGAAACAGAGCAGACAAAGAGAGGCAGGAGAGAAAGGAGGGCACAAACACAATCAGCTGAGAAGGTGGCGCTCTGAAAACAGACCAGAACTGACTGAAAAGGAATATAACAGAAAGGAATAATTTTGCACCTTTTATTTACTATCAAAATACAATTTCTTCCCCTTCTCACAAACCTCTTGCCAGTGTCATTCAGCAGGGCTGTCAGAAAGTCCTTCATTCTGGGTGGATGTTCCAGGCTGCAGCCACAAGGAAAGAGGGAATGGGGATTTTCCTGCTCCTGGAGAGTTTGACATCCTCAGCTGAGGAGAGGAGGAGGCACCAGAAGAAAAGTGCAGCTGGACTTCACCCTTCCACAGGAAAAACGGGGCGAGAGAATCTCTCATCCTGTCTGCTGCTGCTCCCACAGGGATGTGAGGGCTGATCCCAGAGCCCCAAGGGTCACAGTCAGGGCTGCCCTCAGGGAATGCTCGCCTGGTATTGAGGGGCAGCGTGGGAGCACCTGGATCTTGGGGCACCCAGCTGCTCCTCATGTTTGGAGGTGCCTGAGGAGGGCTGGGATGATGCCAGGGACATCCTGCAGTGACATCCTCCCTGTCCTGCTCTGGTTGAGCTCAGTCCCAAACCTGACCCTGATCCTGGTCTCAGTCTCACTCCATGTTTAGACACACTCACAGTTCAGTATTTAATCTCATCCCAGTGCCAGACTTTTCTAGCCCCAGACCCAATCCCAGCACCAGCCCTAAAGTCAATCCCATGTCCAGCCTTAACCCCAATCCCAGCTCTAACCCAAATCTCAGCCCAAAATCCAACACCAGCCCCAATTCCAGCCCCTTCCTAAACCCTAAGCCCCAAACCAAATCCCAGGTTCAGCCCTTCTGGGGGTTTGGGGGTGTCTCTGTCCCTGTGACCCCGATGATGTTTGGGTGGGGTCACAGCAGGGCTGAGAGGGACAGAGACCCCCCCCGGCCTCCCCAGGGGTGAGAAGGTGGGAGAGCCCCCCCAGCCCCGAGCACCCTCAGCAGTGAGAGGGACACAGAGCTCCTGGTCCCCAGCCCTGCACAGGCATTGCCTGAGGCCAGAGGGATGGAGACCCCCTGAGCATCCCCCAGGGTGAGGGGACAGAGACCCCCGAGCATCCCCTGGGCTGAGAGGGACAGAGACTGCCCTGAGTACCTGAGGGAGACCCTCCAGGCTTTCCCTGGGTGAAAATGATGGAGACCCCCGGGGGAATGGCCTGGGGTGACAGGGACAGGGACACTCCCTGGGCAATGGCCTGGGATGACAGGGACAGGGACAATCCCCTGGGGAATGGCCTGGGGTGACAGGGACAGGGGCAACCCCCCCAAATCCCTGCCAAGCATCCCCCAGGGCGAGAGGCACAGAGACCCCCGAGCATCCCCTGGGCACTGGACAAAAGAATTTGGCAGAAATCAAACTTGACTCTGCATAAATCACTTTGATGAACATTTGATTTTCCCACAAGTCAGATGTGATGAAAATGCAAACAAATCCCAAATATTAATAAACTGGCAGTACAAGCAATTTTGTGGCAATTCCAAGTTCCACTGGTTCCTGCACAGCTCCAGCTCAGCTGCTAGCACATTCTGATAAAAGTGTAAATTCAGCCCAATACAGATATCATTAAAAAGAAAGTAAACTCTTTGTAGCTGTCACAAAGGTGACAGGGATGAAGAGAAAAATGATTCTCACATTTCGCAAAACACTCAAGCCTGGGAATTCAGGAGTTATTTGGGAATTTAGCTACTTGAGCTGAGCTTCTTGTAGGACTTTTAGCAGCCTTGAGTTCCTCACCATGAGGTGAATGAACCTTGTCAGTCTCGCTGGTATCATTTGCTCCCTTTCCTCCTGTGATTTTAAAAAACATTTCAAGGAAGGATGTCACAGACATTTTTTCATAAAATCCTCTCTTTTAGGATTTGTCCTTTCTGGGAAGCTGGGGCCCCAGAAGAAAAATGCAAACAATAATTATCTGCTGATGTGGAATGTAACAGGAGCATCTGTGATTGGTCTTCTGTGAGTGTTTGGATTTGCTGACCACTCACGGGAGAGTTGGTCCTTGCTTTCTGCTGGACACAGAACTTTGTTATTCATTCTTTTCTTTCTATTCTTAGCTTAGCAAGCCTCTGCAACTTTTCTCTTTATTCCTTTTAGAATAGTTATAATGGATTATATATCATATATCAATAAATCCAGCCTTCTGATCATGAACCAAGATTCTCGTCCACTTCTCTCACACTGAAGACCTTCTTTAGGTCACTGTAATAGAAGGACAACAAAATATTTTCTTTACACTCCGGGCCCACAAAGGCGATTTACATCATCGGTTCTGCCATAACTCGCTCAGAGGAAGCTGCAGCCCAGTTTCAAAGAGTTCCTCCAGAGAGAACCACAACCTCCTCAGAGGAGGGAACCATGCTGTTGCCAAAGGCACTTGGGGTCAGAGAACAGTGCCTAAACTCACTGTGCCAAAAGAATTTCACAATCTGGTGAGTCTGGTTAAGAAAAGTGTTAGAGAGATTCCTCTGCCCCAATTAAGGTGATAAGGAGACCAAACCCAAAATGAATTTTATTGAACAGTAAATGGGATAGAAAAGGGGGGACAGGAAGGGAATGACAGGAAAAAGAGCCCTCCCCTGGGGCAGGGTAAGTGTGACATTGTCCCCTGTGTGTGTGTGCCCTTCCCAGGGTGGGGGTTTTACACCTGAGCCAGTTTGGGTAAGGGGGGTGGTGTTCACCCCCTGAGCAGGGATTACCCCACTGTTTCAGGTTGCCATGCAAGATGTAACCAAATGCATGTTTTCAATCCCCACCTTCAGCAACTGCTATAAACAGGTGGGGCATTGTTCTTTATCTCTTCCATGACTCACCCCTGATAACGCCCTCCAGGGGAGATATCTCCTGTGAATGGGCCATTGAGTGTCACTGCAGGACTGATACAATTCCATCATCCCATTGTGGGATGCTCCGCCCAGGGGGAGGATCCAAGCATTCCTACCTGGATATAAGCTGACACTTTGCTACACCAGGAGCAGCTTGCCTACTGGATTCCCAGAGGACAAGAGCTCCATAACCACCACTGGACCTCCACAGGAAGACCAGACCCTTCTACAGGATCCCTGCTTTGACAGAATCACCCTCATCTCTCCAACAGGACTGCAGCCACCATTTACTGGGACTGCTGCCACCACCCTGACCAACAGGGTGTCAGGTTATATCCTGACTCTGTCAGTTTAAGGCAGTGTTTCTGTATCATTGCCTTGATCTTAGTTTTCTTTTAAATTGTAATTCTGGTTTAGACCCTCCCCAGGTTTGCCTTCAAACCAGTACAAAAGACAATGTGCGCACCCTTTGTTTTCTTCCCAGAACAGGATTTCCCATTCCCAAACCTTGATTGGATGGAGAAGGAGGCTGTGAGGAAGAGGAAGGAGACCCAGAACACCCAGATAGGTGAGGAGGAAGTCAGTTCCTATTTCCCCCTCTCTCCTGCTCCATCTTCCAGCCCAGCACAGCCCCTGGCTGCAGGACAACCCTGCTGCCAACCCCGTCCTGCTGGGGATGCACTGGGGGAATCTCCTTCCCCTTCCCTCTGGCATGGAGGCAAATCCCATCCTGTCCTTGTCCTTCCTTCCCCAGGGAAGGAACTGTGGATGGAGATCAGGGAGGAAAAATCTGCATGGCAGAACCTCGTGAAAGAGGCCGTTTTGAGTGATTCTAGCGCACAGGAATCCAACAGGGAAGAAAAACCTCAGACATCCCCCATGAGGAGGGGCTCCAAACCCAGCCCTGGGTGCTCTGAAGAAGAAAGAGCCACCCTGAGCCAGGAAGGTGGACAGAGCTTCAGCCAGAGTTCAGAGCTGGTGGTCCATGGGCAGCTTCCAGATGGGCAGAAGCCCCACAAGTGCTTGCAGTGTGGGAAGAGCTTCAGGCGGAGCTCCCACCTGATCAGCCACCAGATGATCCACACCAGGGAATGGCCCTATGAGTGTGGGGAGTGTGGGAAGGGCTTCAACTACAGATCCAACCTTGTGACCCACCAACGCATCCACACTGGGGAGAGGTCCTATGAGTGTCCCCAGTGTCAGAAGAGGTTTCAGACCAGCTCCAATCTCCTCCAGCACCAGCGGATTCACACTGAGGAGAGGCCCTTCCTCTGCCCTGAGTGCGGGAAGGGCTTCAAGCACAACTCCAACCTCATCAAGCACCGGCGCATCCACACTGGGGAGAGGCCCTACCAGTGCGCCACATGTGGGAAGAGGTTTCAGACCAGCTCCAGTCTCCTCCAGCATCAGCGGATTCACACAGATGAGAGGCCCTTCCGCTGCCCTGAGTGCGGGAAGGGCTTCAAGCACAACTTCACCCTCATCATCCACCGGCACATCCACACTGGGGAGAGGCCCTACGAGTGTCCCCAGTGTGGGAAAAGCTTCACCACCAGCTCTCACTTGACCAGACACCAACGGAGCCACCAGTAAGGGAAGCCCTGCAAATGCCACAAATGCAGGAACAGCTTTATGTACCACTCCAGCTTCATCCCCCATGGGAGAACCCACATTGGGAAGAACCCTGGTGATCCATGTTCCCCATGATCCATGCTGGGAAGACACCTGTCCCTTTTCCTGCCCCTACCAGTGTCATGATGTGGCATTGAAAAACATGAGGGTCTTGCCATGCCTGTGTCATTACATTCACTCCCACCTCAGAGAATTTCCAGGTGCAGAAAAGGGACACTCTCTCTCTCTCTCTCTCCCTGAGAAGAAGGGTGTCCTTTCCAAACAGGGGAAATTGTGGCCAGGAAGACCCAGTGAGTTGTGTTTTAGTTTTCCCAGTAAACTGTTTCATTTATCCCTTCTGTTATCAATATTGTTTCGGTTCTGTTTGTCCCTTATCTTGTTCCTGTTCCTAATAAATTGTTCTTATCCCAGCCAAGGATCTTTGCCTTTTGTGCTTTCCAGGGGAGGCGGGAGGGCAGCGAGGGCAGCACAGTTTTAGCGGGGGCAGGAAATTGGGGTATCCCATTCCTGAACCTCAGCCCGTGGAAACCGAACATCTCAGCTGGTCCCAGCCCTGGGGGCCATGGCAACAGCCTTGGGAGCGGGTCCCTGCCTGGGGCTGTGGGAACCTCTTCCCTCTGGTGCCCAGGGACAGGAGTGGAGGGAACGGCTGCAGCTGAGTCGGGGCAGGCTCAGGTTGGATGTCAGGAGAAGGTTTTTGCCCAGAGGCTGCTGGGGCCCTGCCCAGGCTCCCCAGGGAAGGGTCCCAGCTCCAGGGCTCTCTGAGCTGCAGCAGCATTTGGACAGCGCTGCCAGGCCCAGGCTGGCATTGTTGGGGTGTCCTGTGCAGGGCCAGCAGTTGGACTGGAGGATCCTGATGGGTCCCTCCCAGCTCGGCCAATTCTGTGGTTCTGGGATCCCATGAGCCTGGGATGGGGCCGCCAATGGTTGCCATGGCAACAGCTCTGACTGCAGGCCTGAGCTGGTGTCCATGGCTACCACCCCTGGCATGGGGTCTCCCTGGAGCTGCTGAGGGACTGACCATAGCAACAGGGGGCTGGGGATGGTTGCCATGGAAACGGACCATAGCAACAGGGGGCTGGTGATGGTTGCCATGGAAACTGACCATAGCAACAGGGGCTGGTGATGGTTGCCATGGAAACTGACTATAGCAATAGGGGCTGGGGATGGTTGCCATGGAAACTGACCATAGCAACAGGGGGCTGGTGATGGTTGCCTGCTAAGGATCAGATTTGTCACAGGCCCTCGGAGGGGTTCCTTGGGGACTTTCCAAGAGTCTCCAGGCTGTTCCAGAGCTGGAATGTCACAGGCAGAGACAGGGGCCCCATGGAGACCTCCCAGGGCTTTCTGGGGATGGTAAAGAGCCCTGTGGTCAGAGGCAGTCACAGCCATTCCATGGTGACATCCCAGGGGTTCTTGGGCTGCAAAGGCACCGATCTGTCACAGGCACTCACGGGGGCTCCACGGTGAAATTCCAGGAGTCCCCAGGCTGCCAAAGAGCTGGGATGTCCCAGACACTCACAGGGGTTCCTGTCATGGGCAGATATATTTATATAAATATGTATTCTCTATGATGGTAATGATTAGACAAAATTGCCTTAATCAGAAATAATTATGGCAGGATGTAAGAGACGTAAAATATATTATACAGAGCACTAGGAAATTATTTCATAGCAACTGTATTAAGCAAAACCTGTAATTAAGCAGAGATTGATGTCACTCCCCCAGACCAATGACCATGGGCAATTCCCTTTGGCTCAGCCTGGAGCAGTGACCTTGAGGGTGTCCCCACCGCTGGGAGGAATCCCCACACCCCTCAAGCAGCAAAATGTCAGGAGATGCTGCCATTAAAATTTGGGATGGGACTTTTCTCATCTGAGGTGCTGCCCTGTCAGTCAGATGTGCCCAGGCTGAGCCAGCTCAGCAGCTCTGCAGAAGCTCTCAGTGGTGTCACTTGGTTGTTCCTTTCTCTGGGGATTGTTCCAGCTCTGCCACAGCTTCAGCTCCCTCTGAGGATGTTGAACTTTGGGATGGAGGAGTCAGGCTGGTTTCAGCATTATTCACCCCCAAAACAGTGTGACTCCCCTCCTTCATTTCCCACTGGGGGCTTTGCAAACAGGACCTTGCTGGAGTTGCTGGACCCCATTGCAGGCAGAGCCTCCTGCTCCAGCAGGAACTGCCTTTCCTGTGCCATGAGCAGGGCAGGTCCCGCTGCAGGAAAAGCCCCAGGCCAGCCCCAGCACAGGGAAGGGCTCGGGCACAAGGGCAGAGTGCCGTGCTGGGAGCTGGGCCAGGGAGAGCTTGAGGCACCAAAGGCACCTTGGCAGCAGCAGCTGCTTGCAGGCCATGGCCAGAAGCCTCCCTTGGCAGCCCGGCCTGGTGGCCATCACTGCAGAGCTGCTGCCTTAGGGCTCATTCCTGGCTGGGCCCTGAAAAGCCACTTCTGCTCCAGGAGCCTGACTGGGAAGTCATTGGCCCCAGCACCTCAGGGACAAGATATTAATGACAAAACTCTTCATGCCCGCAGAGCCAAGGCAGGGGCAGAGGAAAAGGGAGAGTCAGGCCCAGGGCACAGGGCTGCCATGGTGATGGCTGTGAGGTCACTGCCCCTGTAGCAGCCTGGCTGCCCTCAGCAGACATTCTGGCCAGAAGCCTTGTGAGGGCACCCAGCACATCAGAGAACCCAGAATGCAGGAATTCTGTCACTGGGGATGAGAGGGTTTCACTGGGTCAGGCTGCACAAAGCTCCCGCTCTTGGACAATTCCTGGGATGGGGAATCCACTTCTCTGGAAAATCAGCTGCAGTTTCCTGCCACTTTCTTAATTGTAAAATATTTCCTCCTTCTAACAAATGTTAATTTGTCTCCATTCAGTTTAAAGATACTGACCCGTTTTCTGTCACTGTAGGATTTAGGAGAAAATAACTTCGAATGCTATTTTTCCCTTTTCACAGACCTTGGAGAGGACTCAAAAATCTCCCAGAATGGGGTTTGGAGGCCTCATCACAAAACAAGCAGGGAGAGTCTGCGGCCTCTGTGGTCAGTGGTGTAGAGACTGAGGACTGAAAGGGAATAGCCTGGGAGGGATGGAAGGGTTTCAGAGAGGCTGGAGCTTTTCTTCATAGTAGGAATAAGCCTGAAGAAGACCTAATAGCACCAAGTGCAGCTTGGAAGGTCCAGACTGAACACCAGGAGAAAGGAATTTCCCTGTCAGGGCAGGGCTGTGGTGCACCACGTCCCCAGCAGGAGCCTGGAGTAGCCCAAGGCTCTGTGTGGGCAGGCAGGAGGCAGAGCTGTCAGCAAAGAAAGGGCCCAGCCAGGTGGGGCAGCCGGGGGATGCCGACAGCCTGCAGGGACAGAGGCACAGGTTTGCTCAGCAGCAGAGACACCTTTCCCTTGCTTGTCCCCAGCTGTCATCACTGCCACCAATGTTCTGCTCTACCTGGAACCTGGGGACATTTTCTCAGTCCTGTCCCTCAGAAGGATCTATTTAAAGTATGAGAAACTTCAGTGTTTCACGCTCTTTTTGAGTCCCTGAGAAGGTTTTTTGAGCACACTCTGAGGGACTGAGTCTGATGCAAAGAGCACCAAAGTCCCAGAGGGTCATTGAAGTCCCTGCGCTGTGTCTGTGCTGCTGAGCTGGGCTGGGCTCCTGGCCCAGAGGCAGCTCCTGGCAAGGGCAGCGCTGCAGAGAGACAGCTCTGGCCAGGAGCAGCTCCTGTGCACAGCCCAGCAGGGCTGGGGCACTGCCAGGGCCCCTCAGGGACACCAGCAGGGCACAGACAGAGCTCACAGGGGCTCAGCACTGGCAGGGGCTGTGGGATGTCCCAGAGGGGGCTGTGTCACAGCAGCACCTCTGTGGCTGTCTCACAGAGGCACAGAGCAGCTGGGATGTCAGCAAGGGGCTGTGTGACAGCACAGAGTGGGCTGTGTGAGGTCACAGATTGGGCTGTGACATCACAGAGTTTGTTGTGTGAGGTCACTAAGCAGCTACAGCGTCATAGAGGGGACTGTGTGACATCACAGAACAGGCTGTGAGATCATGGCATGGCTGCATGACATCATAGAGGTGGCAGTGAGGTCAAAGTATGTGCTGTGACCTTACAGAGTGTCAGTATGACATCACAGAGAGGGTTTTGTGACATCACTGAGTGGGGTTGTTACATCACAGAGCTGACTGGGACCTCATAGAGTAGGGTGTGAGGCCATAGAGCAGATCCTGCCATCATAGAAGGTGGCTCTGTGACATCAGGGAGTGGGCTGTGACAACACTGGGTGGCTGTGTAACATCATAGAGCAGGCTGTGACATCACAGTAGAGATTGTGAAATCACAGAGTGACTTTCTGACATCACAGAGACTTCTGTGACATCACAGAGCAGCTGTATCACA
The DNA here is from genome assembly GCF_028551555.1 of Melozone crissalis. NCBI lineage: Eukaryota > Metazoa > Chordata > Aves > Passeriformes > Passerellidae > Melozone > Melozone crissalis. The sequence continues at coordinate 7,459,635 of NW_026535824.1, forward strand.
TCATAGCGTGGCGTCTCAGAGTTGGCTCTGGGACATCACAGGGGCAGTGTGACATCACAGGGGCTGTGTGACATCACTGGGATCTGTGTGACATCACAGGGGCAGTGTGACATCACAGGGGCAGTGTGACATCAGAGGGGCTGTGTGACATCACGGGGGCTGTGTGACATCACAAGTATCTGTGTGACATCACAAGTATCTGTGTGACATCACAGGTATCTGTGTGACATCACAGGGGCTGTGTGACATCACAGGGGCAGTGTGACATCACAGGGGCTGTGTGAGGTCACTGGGGAGGTCACTCTGCCCCGGCCCCCCTCACAGCTCCCCCCAAAGCAGTCCAACCCTGCTCGTGCACAGCAGGGTCCCCTGTCCCCCCAGGTCCCCCCGCCCCCGGCCCCGCAGCCTCCCCCAGAGGATGTTCCACGAGATCGACCCCAGAGCCTGACACGGGGATGGGGGCTGGGGCCCTGGGGGTGGGACAGGGGGACAGGGACCCCCCGGCAGCGTCCCTGTGTGCCCCAGGGCCAGAGCCTGGGCCAGGGCTCCTTCACCCTGCTACCAACGAGGCCTTGAGAGCGCTGAAAAAATCCCCAGCAAGGGAGCAGCAAAAACCAGACTGAATATTAAGGGACAGCAGCACAACGTTCCTTGGAAAGAGTCACTCTGCTCCTGACTGGACACTTCAGGCACAACAAGGAAACAAAGCAACAACAAAACCAAACAGAATCCAAACAATCAAACCAGAAATTTACTGAGAACTGGGGCTTTCATTCCTAAGGAAAAGAACTGTCCTTCTTATCTAGGTGCCCATGGCCAGAATTGGGATTTCACCTCCAGTATTCCCTATTGTGACAGAGTGGAGGAGTTTCTTGGCTCAAGACATTTCATGTGTGGGGAGTGTTGCAGTGTGTTGCAATTTCCTGTTTTAAACTTCCCAGCCCCTTCCCAGGTGTGGCAATATCTCTCTTCCCCTTCCCCTTCCCCTGAGCCCCCTGCTGGGCTGTCAATCAGTCTTAACATTCCAGCAAGGCCATCGTGTGGTTGGTCAGGTTCAAAAGATGCCCCTGTGCCCAGAGGTCATTGGTCGGTCTGGGTGTCATCGTTCCCTGAGACCCTGCCCCTCCCACCTGGTTGGTGGCTCACCTGTCCCTTCCCTCCCCCTCCCCCGGGAGCTTAAAAAGTCACTCAGGCCATGCGGTCAGGATTCTGTTGGAGCTGTTACCTAAGATTCAGACGTCTGTGACCATGGAATAAACTCTTGACAATAACCCTCGGGCAGAATCTGTCTCCTTTTCCTCCTCACCTTAGCCTGAAGCCTTCCCACCTGAGGCAACCTGAGTTTCCAGAAGCCTGGACTTGTTTGGGTGCTCAGCTGCACCATCCAGCCAGCCAAAAGTGTCTCTGAGGTGAAACACCACAGTTGCCGCCTTTGGCCCAGGAGAAGGGGTCAGACGAGCCCAGGCACAATCTACCTGGTAATATTGGGATCTTATTCCAATAGGGGACGAAGGGGCAGGTCTAGCCCTGCCCGGCCCTGGAACCCCAGCCCTGCCCTGCCCTGGAACCCCAATGCCCCCAGAGCCTCTATGCCAGCCCAGCAGTGTCTGCCAGTCCCTGGCACAGCACAGGCAATGCTCCACCGCCACCTCTGCAGCCCCCAGCCCAGCTCCTGAGGGACCAAATGACCCACAGTCCCACCTGGGGGAAGGGCCCAGGGAGACCAAGGGGTATTGAAGGCTGACCACAAGGCAAGCACACATCTTGACCCTACCTCCTCTTGGAATTTCCATCTAAACACTTCTGGAATCCAGGAGTTGGTACCTCTGTGTATGCTCCTCTGTGTCCTTTTTGCCTCTCTCTCTTTCTGTCCTTTTCTTCTATTTCGGACCTTTTGCAAATTTGAGTAATGTAAAATTCAAAAACCTTAGAGTTTGTGAAGTTGAATGGGCCAAGTCAGTGCTTTAAGAAGTGTTCTGTGTTGATTGAATGTCATATTAAATCTTTTGCCAAAAATTCTCTGATTTTCTAAAGTTAACCAGTAAAGACTGTTTTGTTGTTTTGAGCTCCTGAGGATCTCTTGTTGGTATTTCTCCAGGAAGTCCAATTCAGAATACAGAAACAATTGTAATTCCTTTTAAATATCTCCTTGACAGAGTTTTCTACTGGATGGCAGTCAGGGCTTGTGTGTCCTGCTTGGCACAGCCCAGGCAGGGCTTTCCCAGCCACATTCCACACTCCATTTCCCAGCTGGAGCCCCTGGTGCCTCTGAGTTGTGCTGCCCTAGTCCCAGGGACGCTCGCCTTGTCTGCCCATTCCCCCACGGTCTCTGGGCAGGGATGGCCTCAGTGGGGGCTGCTGACATCCTCAGCACCTTGGAGGCTGCTGCTGAATTTTCCTGCTCCAGAGGCTTGTTCAGCCTTCAGCTCTTCAGTGCAGCAATTCAGTGTCCCAGGGCTCATTAACATTCAGAACAGCTAAACAAGCCAAGCCTCTGGGAATAATTTGATTTCAATTTTCAAATAATTTGTGGTTAATTAGAGAGATCTCAGTAGTATATCCAAAGTAAATGCAATATATTTAAAAAGACAGTGACAAAACATGATTTTTAGGTCCTGTTTAGGTTTTTTCCCTGTTAATTCATTGATATGTGCAATCTCCAATTGACACTGAATCCAAGTACTGCTTGAAAGGCTTGTTCAGCCTTCAACTCTTCAGTGCAGGAATTCAGTGTCCCTGGACTCATTAACATTCAGAACACCTTAACAAGCCAAATCTCTGGGGATAATTTGATTTCAGTTTCCAAATCTTGTGTGGTTAATAGGAGAGATTTCAGAATTGCATTCAACTGAATGTGTTCTATTTAAAAAGACAGTGAGAAAACATTTTTTAGGTCCTGTTTAATTTTTTTCCCCTGTTCATAAATTGATATATGCAATTTCCATTTGACGCTGAATCCAAGTACCTCCTCATGCAGTTTGACTGGGTATGAAAATCAAGACCTTTCATGGCTGACAATCAATCAGACTCTGTCCCTACCCCCACCCCACCATTTTCCCCATCCAAGGCTGGCACTCAGAGCAGCCTTGTGCAAATCTGAGCTCCCTCCAGCCCACACTGGACCTAGCCAACAGACCACAGTTGAGCAGGATATAACTTAATAAAAATTACACCATTAAAATAACAATCACACAATTACGAACTCTTCCCTGAGCTATGTGCAATGTCCCAGCGTCTCTGATGAGTCCACTGTTCACAACTGATTTGCATACTAAAATTAATTTTTGACTAACGTGGTTCTGTGATAGATATAAACACAATTAAGTTCTTGTATCAGGATTCTTGTCCGGGACTGAGGACAGAACAGCTCAAATAATTCCTGATTTGCAAATCTATCAGTGGTGGATGGAGAAGGGAGGTCAGGCGGCTCTTGGTGTTGAGGAAATGCTGAAAGCAGCCTTACTCATTTCATCTCCTCATGCCCTGGCTGATCTCCCCTCTTTCCCCTTCCACCCATTGGCTTTTGTCTCCCCCCAGCCCCCTGGTGAAGAGCCTGGCTCTGTGTTCTCCATCCCCTCCTCGCTGGCACTGCCAGGCTGGGATGAGGAGCCCCTCAGCCTTCCCTGCTCCAGGCTGGACCAGCCCAGCTTCCTCAGCCTCTGCTCACAGCCCAGGGGCTCCAGCCCCACCTTGGAGGCCCTTCCCAGACTCTGCTCCAGCTGCCAGACATCTTTCCTGCCCTGGGCAACCCAAACCAGGCCACACTGACCTGGATAATCCTCGTCCTTAATGTCCTGGTCACACAGCCCTGGCCCCTTGTCCCCATGTCAGGCTCTGGGGTGGATCCTGTGGAACATCCTTTGGTGGAGGCTGTGGCTCCAGGTGGGCCGGGGGGATCCTGGGTGACAGGGACCCTGCTGGGCATGGACGGCATTGGAGTTGTTGGGAGAAACTGTGAGGGGGAGCTGGGGCAGAGTGACCAACCCAGTGACCTGACACAGCCCCTCTGGGATGTCACACAGCCCCTCTGGGATGTCATAGCCCCTCTGTGATGTCACAGCCCATTCTCCAATGTCACACAGCTGGTCTCTGATGTCACACCAGAGTCTGTGATGCCATAGTCTGCACTGTGATGTCAGACCTCTGCCCTGTGATGTCACAGCTGGATCTCTGATGTCACAGAGACAGACTATGATGCCATGGATGCTCAATGACCTCACCTAACCCACTCTGTGATGTCATAGCCCACTCTGTGACCACATGGTACCAGATGATAAATTGTCTTCACCAGGTGAGCTCACACCTGGAGCTTGTTCTCCACAACCCCAGGCCTGTGGAAACCACACAGTGCCCATTGTGTGAGAAGGGGAACTGGAAGTTCAGCAGCCTCAGTGTCCTGCCAGCTCAGCCAGGCCCACGGGAACATTGGGGTCCACGACCACCAGGGACCACCAGAGAGACCCCAGGAGAGGAGAATGCATGGGTAAAGGGGAGGGGAAATATATTAATGATTTTGGGGAAATGATTATCATATGTATTTTTAGTCCAGGACAATCAATGAATATGTATGCAAAATACAGAATATAAACAGAAACTTTCCTGTACTCAGCATGCACAGCTTTGGGAGGAGCTCTCCCCCGTGCATCCAGCTGAATAAAGAATGCTGCTTCTTAATGCTACATTGGGGTTAAGGAATTTTCTGTTTTACTAAATTTTTGGTAACTCTCCACTGCCAAGGAAAGCTCTGTCTGCTGCTGTTCACAAACAGAGAAGGGCTGGGGGCAGATGTGGGGCTCAGAGACTGCCTGGGGCACAGTGACCATGAAATAATGAAGTGTTCAATGTTCTGTGAAAGAGGGAGGGGCAGCAACAAAACTTCTGCACTGGAAATAGGAAGGGCAGACTTTGGCCTGTTTAGGCTCCAATTTTGGGGAATACCTAATCAGGTCCTGATTGCTTTAATGGAAACAGCCCTTAAAAACAAAGGGGTCCTGGAAGGACGGACACATTTCAAGAAAGTAATCATAAGGGGGAAGAAGCAGCCCGTCCCAGTGCAGCAGAAGATGAGCTAGTGAGGAAAATGACTGGCCTGGCTGCCCATGGAGCTTTTCTGGAGACTCAGGGGTGGAAAAAGGACCAGCAACTCAGGAAGTCTTTAAGGGGTCATACAGAAAGAAAAGCTGAGAGTTGAAAACTCTATTAAAACTTAACATGGAGGGTTCTGCAAAAAAATAAAAATGTTTTTATAAAAAAAAAAATAGCAAAAAGGAGGAGTAGGAGAACCTCTACTCTTTATTGGATGCAGTGGAGAATATAGTAACTAAAGATAAGGAAAAGGCTGAGCTACTTTACCCCTAGTTTGTTTCAATTTTCAATATTAGGAGAGGATGTCCTCAGGACAAGTGTTCTCCTGAGCTGGTAGATGGGCACAGGGAGCAGAACAGCCCCTGGAATCCAGGAGGAAGGAGTTGGTGACCTGCTGAGCCACTCAGATGCTCACAGGTGAATGGGATCAGACAGGATCCATCCTAGGGCAATGAGGGAGCTGTGGATGAGCTTCCCAGGCTGCTCTCCATCATTCACCATCAGTGCTGGCTCAGCAGGGAGCTCCCAGAGGACTGGAGGTGCCAGTGTGAGCCCATCCTCAAGAAGGGCTGGAAGGAGGAGCTGGGGAACTCCAGGCCGGTCAGCCTGACCTGGGTGCTCAGCAAAGTTATGGAACAGATCACCTTGAGTGCCATCCCAGGGCACCCACAGGATGGCTGAGGGGTCAGAGCCAGCCAGCATGGATTTCAATATCTGCAATGATGATCAGCATAAGGGGATTAAGTACAGCATCAGCAAATTTGCAGATGACACCAAGCTGAGTGTGAGTGTGGATCTGCTGGAGGGTAGGAGGGCTCTGCAGAGGGCCCTGGACAGAGTGGATCCTGAGAACAAATCCAGCAAGGTGAGGTTTTACAAGTCCAAGTGCCGGGTCCTGCACTCTGGCCACAACAACCCCTGCAGTGCTACAGGCTGGGGACAGAGTGGCTGGAGAGCAGCCAGGCAGAAAGGGACCCGGGGGCACTGATGGACAGCAGGCTGGACATGAGCCAGCAGTGTGCCCAGCTGGCCAAGAAGGCCAATGGCTCCTGGCCTGGATCAGGAATGGTGTGGCCAGCAGGAGCAGGGCAGGGATTCTTCCCCTGTGCTCAGCACTGCTTGGGCAGCACCTTGAGTGCTGTGTCCAGTTCTGGGGCCCCCAATTTAGGAAGGACATGGAGGGGCTGGAGCGTGTCCAGAGAAGGGCAACAAGGCTGGTGAGGGGTCTGGAGCACAAGTCCTGTGAGGAGTGGCTGAGAGAGCTGGGGTTGTTTATCCTGGAGATGAGGAGGCTCAGGGGAGACAAGGGAGTGTCAGGGCACAGGGTGGACTTGATGATCTCCATGGCCTGTTCCACCCTTGCTGATTCTGTGACTCTCTGAAGCCACCCTTGGAGCAGTTGCAGGATGAGCCCTGGGCCTCCTCTTCAGAAGCTTCAGCAGCCCAGGTCCCTCAGCTTCTCCTGCCAGCCCCAAAGCCCATCCTGTCAGTCCTGCAGAGCCTCTGCAGCTCCTCCTCACTGCCCAGAACAGGGAGCCCCAGAGCCAGACACAGCAGCCCAGATGTGCTCCCCTGGCCTGGGGTGCCTCAGGCAAGGGAGCAGCACCAGGCACTGCAGGAGCCTGCAGACAATTCCTGCAGCACTTGCAGGATGATCCTGCTGCCCAAGGGACGTTCCCATGGTGCCAAGTCAGGAACTGCAATGGGGAGTGGGGCCAGAGAGGAAAGGGCAAACAGGGATGGGCTGTTCGCAGGGCAGGGAACAGGGGTCAGCAACAGGAAGAAATTTGTACCAGTGAAGAGTAAAGAAATCAAAGGTGAAGCCAAGGAAATGCTCAGGGCAGTTTGGGGGTGGCTGCCAGGCAGCCCTGGCTCTGAGCAACAGCGTCTGCACTGGGACAGGGAACTCCCAGCTGATGGGAACAAACTTTCTGGCTGACTGCAGAGGCCAGGACAAAGCTGAGTGGTTTCCCTGCTGTCCCTCAGCCCTTGCTGGCCCCAGGGGCTGATGGCATTTGTGCTCCCTCAGGTTCATGTCCCCACAACAACAGCATGGGGGTGCTCCTGCCTGCTCTGTGCAATGCAAACAGGGGCTGCTGAGCCAGTGCTGCCGTGTCTGTGCCTGCAAGGATGGGGAACCTGTGTGAGCTGGGGGAGAGGCCAGGGCTGCAGAGGGGGGATGTTGTTGGCAGCTCCATGAGGACGCTCTGGGACGCTGCCCTGGGCTGTGCAGCCCACTGGGGATGGATCAGCCCCTGCTCTGCTGCTCCTTCCCTTCTGTCCCAGGGCCCTTGCAGAGCCCCAGCCATGCTGTTTGCCCCCAGCCTGCCCACAGCCATCCTGGGGCTGCTCACGGGGCTTTTCTGTGCTGAGCATTGGCCTGGCCATGTTCTTGAGAGAGCCTGGGCAAGGAGCCTGGAGCCCCCAGGGCCTGGGCTGAGGCGTCAGCGCTGCCCCAGCAGTGCCCATGGCCTGTCCCTGCTGCAGCCCCGGCACTGCCACCCCCAGGGCTGTGCCCGGCCCCAAGAGCACTCAGGCCCTGCAGCAACACCAGGGCCACCAGGGCAGCGGGGCAGGGCCACGGCAGCAGCACTGGCAACACCAAGTGCTGCTGCTGCTGGGCACAGCTGCTGGGCCAGCCCTTATCTGCCCCCAGCTCTGCACACAGACATTGCTGCTGCAGCTCCAGAGAAGGCAACAAAAGGGCATCTCTGCAGAAAACCTTGTTGGGAGAGATCATCATTTCATTTAAAGGCACCAACAGCACAGCCCCTCATTGCCACAGTCTGTGGCCACAGGAATGGTGGAGAGGAACAAAATGACCAATGCAACAAACAATGACATTTCTTTTTGGACAATAGGAAAAAAGTAAAACAAAGGTAAAGAAACTCTAAAATGAAGTCAACAAGAAGTAGCAAAGATGACTTTGATTGCAAATTATTTGCAGATATTGCCCAGCAGTTTAATGTTTTTGAAAGCATGCAGTCACCAGTCTCCACACCGCAGCCTTGAACTCCTGGTTCCTCAGGCTGTAGATGAGGGGGTTCAGGGCTGGAGGCACCACTGAGTACAGAACTGACAGGGCCACATCCAGGGATGGGGAGGAGAGGGAGGGGGGCTTCAGGTAGGCAAATGTGCAAGTGCTGATGAACAGGGAGACGACAGCCAGGTGAGGGAGGCAGGTGGAAAAGGCTTTGTGCCGTCCCTGCTCAGAGGGGATCCTCAGCACGACCCTGAAGATCTGCACATAGGAGAAAACAATGAACACAAAACAGTCAAGTGCTAAACAGGCACTGACAGCAATGAGTCCAACTTCCCTGAGGAGGGATTTGGAGCAGGAGAGCTTGAGGACCTGTGGGATTTCACAGAAGAACTGCCCCAGGGCATTGCCATGGCACAAGGGCAGGGAAAATGTATTGGCTGTGTGCAGCAGAGCATTGAGAAAGGCACTGGCCCAGGGAGTTGCTGCCATATGGGCACAAGCTCTGCTGCCCAGGAGGGTCCCATAGTGCAGGGGTTTGCAGATGGACACGTAGCGGTCGTAGCACATGACGGTCAGGAGATAAAACTCTGTTGAAATGAAGAACAGAAAGAAAAAGAGCTGAGCAGCACATCCTGAGTAGGAGATGTTCCTGCCATCCCAGAGGGAATTGTGCATGGCTTTGGGGACAGTGGTGCGGATCATGCCCAGGTCAGTGAGGGCCAGGTTGAGCAGGAAGAAGAACATGGGCGTGTGCAGGTGGTGGCCGCAGGCTACGGCGCTGATGATGAGGCCGTTGCCCAGGAGGGCAGCCAGGGAGATGCCCAGCAAGAGGCAGAAGTGCAGGAGCTGCAGCTGCCACGTGTCTGCCAATGCCAGCAGGAGGAAGTGCCTGATGGAGCTGCTGTTGGACATTTGCTGTGGCAGCACATGGGCACCTGTTCCTGGAGAAAGGGACAATGACGAGTCAGAGGAGATATCTGTAACCAAAATCAAAGCCATTTCCCATACACCCTCCACTGTAACATACACAGACACTGTTTTGTGTTTAAGAGTTGTGAGGTTTTCTTTTTGAGCTCCCCCCCTGTCTGTCCTGCTCTTTAATATCAGATACACTCAGCATTTCTGCTGCCCTCTGGTAGAACAAAGTGAGTTCCCTGCAGCCAGATGGTGAGTGCAGACTGGGAGCAGATGATCTGTCACTTCATTCTGTTTTGAGTTTCTCTGGGCTTTCAATTTCTTAAATGGAGAATGTTCACACTCCCAAGTTTCTCTTACCAACCCTCAAGTACTGCTGAGAGCAGATAGATCCACCACAGCCCAGCTCCAGTTTTGTAGCCAAGGACTCACATTGCTCATTCCACCAACCCATCAGCACTTTCAGTGTCACAACACCTCTGCCTTTCCCCATCAATCCTATAACTCAAAGTTGTTCTAGGACAGGTTTGCACCCTCGATTGAGGCTCCCAGCTTGGGCTGAAATCTCAGAGAAACTCCCAAATGTCCTTATGATGGTATTGGATGAAGGGAGATGCAGCTCCTTCCCTGGCTGCACCGACAGCATTGCCCAGAGCCGGGCACTGGGGACAGCGTCACCCTGAGCCAGCAGTGCCCCCTCCAGAGCCCCCAGGGCCGGGCAGCTGCTCCCAGCCCTGTGCTCTGCAGATGGAACTGGGCCCGGGGCTGCAGAGCTGCCCCACGGCTCTGCTCAGCTCTGCCTGCACAGGAGGGGCTGCACGCCTTGGAGCCCCGGCCCTGAGGGCAGAGGCTGGGCTGGGGGCACAGGAGGGAGGGGGCTTGTTCAGAGGGAGGGGCTGCACTGGAGGGGATCCTGTGGGCATCTTTAAACTCTCCCTGCCACAGCATTTCTGGGTTTTGTTTCCTCTCATTGCCTGATCTTCTCTCTGCTTGCTGGAGATTTTCCTCCTGCAGGTGTTTCCCAGTGCCTGATCTCTCTGTGCCAGCACTCACAGACCCCAAATCTCCGTGTACACCCTGTGCCCCTACAGCCTGTTTGCAGGGCACTGGCTGGGGGCAGGTTCTGTTTGCAGCTTGGAGAAAGGACAGCTCAGACTGAGCCTGATGGGTCCAGCAAAGGTGATGCTGCTGCTGTGCTTGGGCAGAGTGGCTGAAAGCACATTAGGGATCTCCTGTGAACTTATTGATCACCAAAAGTAATGGTTCAGATGTCTCAGGAACTTGTCAGAATTCATAATCAATCTTTAATATTTATCCCCTCCTCCCTAGCATTCTTCAATTGTAGGAAACTGAATACAAAGTGTTAGGAAATTTCCTCATTTTTATCAAAATCCTTGTCTTGGAAATATTCTATGACTGATCAGAAGCCCTCAGCATGTCAGAGCTTCATAAGCATTTAACCTCCCCTGCACCAGAAATATTCAGTCTTTTACTCACAGAGTCTGCAGGCATTGGGATGTTCCAGCTTTAGGAGATGGCTCCAGGAGCTGCAGCTGCACTGTCCTGCAGCCAGAGGCTCCTGTGCCAAGGGCTGGCAGTGATTGTGCCCCAGGCACTTCTCAGCACCTTCCCAGCCCTGACTGATTGAAGCTCTCTGTGCCTCTGTGCTGTGCCCGGGGTGGCTGCAGGCAGTGCCCCAGCCCTGCTGGGCTGGGAGAGGAGCTGCTCCTCAGGAGAAATGTCTTTTTGAAGCTCTTCTTGGTTTCCAAGGAGCTGCCTCTGGGCCAGGAGCCCAGCCCAGTTCAGCAGCACAGACACAGCACAAGGACTTTAATGACCCTCTCGGGGCTTTGGTGTTGTTTACATCAGACTCAGTCCGTGAGAGAGTGTCTTCAAAAAACTTCTCAAGCACTCAAAGTTAAATTTAAACTCCAAAGTTTCTTGAAGTTTTTATAGGTCCCACTGAGGAACTCAACTCAGAAAGTGTCCCCAGGTTCCAGTTAGAGCAGAACATTGGAGGCATTGATGACAGCTGGGCACAAACAAGGGAAAGCTGTCTCTGGTGCTGAGCAAAGCTGGATGTATTTGAGGAATGCAAAGGGCCAAGGCCTGAGCCCCAGCCCCTGGCCAGGCAGATCCTGTCCCTCCCTCCTTGCTCAGGGCTCTTCCCGGCATGGGCACTGGCATGTGGGGATGTGCAATGGCAAGGGCAGGAGCATGGGGCGGCCCCTGCCAGGCTGCTGAGCAGGGACAAGGAGGCAATGAGGCCCCAGGCCTGCAAGGGTCACTTGTCTCCTGCTCCTGCCTCAGGCCCAGGCCCAGCAGCCATGGCCGAAGTGCTGCCCAAGCTGGCTCTGTCAGGGCTGCCTTGCAGCTGCTGCCCATCCCTGTGCCCTGTGCAGCCCAGGCTGTCCCACGGTGTCCCTGCCCTGCGCCTCTGTCCCTGCAGGCTGTCGGCATCCCCCGGCTGCCCCACCTGGCTGGGCCCTTCCTTTGCTGACAGCTCTGCCTCCTGCCTGCCCCTGCCTACCCACACAAAGCCTGGGGCTGACCCAGGCTCCTTCTGGGGGATGTGCTGCACCACAGCCCTGCCCTGGGAGGGAAATTCCTTTCTCTTTGGGTCCTGTCTGGCCCTCCCTATCTGTCCTTTGCATTAATTCTTTCTTTCTCTGTCTGTTCTCTACTATGTCAAAGGGATCCAGCATCTCTGAAACCACTGTTCAGTCCCTCCCAGGGCTCTCCTCTGCTGTCCTCAGTCTCCACCCCACTGAGCACAGAGCTCCACTGTCCCTGTACAGTGCCTATGTGCTTGAGGCCTCCAAACCCCATCTTGGGAGATCTCTCAGCCTTCTCCAAGGTATTGGCAAATGAAAACATTCTGCTCATAGTCTAAGAAAATCACCTCAGGACAAGACCAGTCAGACCTGTGTGTCCTGGCTGCTTTTGCCTTGGAGCAATCCTTGGATAGATAGAATTTTTTAGGCCGAATTTCAGTTTTGCCCATGGGCACTTTGATGTGAACAACGATTCTCTTCCATTGGAAGGAAAACAGAGGGCCAGTGTTTCAGGGGCAGATGAGCAGAGGCCACCAAGGACCAAGGCGAGCCAGACCTTTCTGGAATTGCAGCTTGTGCCTGAGAGAAATCCTTGGATACACAGAATTTGGGAGGTGGAATACAAGTTTTGGCCACTGGTCCCTTGATGAAAAGGCCATTTCTTTTCCATCTGAAGGAGAGCAGAGAGCCCCAGGGTTTGATGGTAGATGAGAAGCAGCCCCTGGGAGGCCAAGCCAGCCAAACTTGTCTCTCCTGGCAGCTTTTGATTGGGAGCTATCTTTGGATACATGAAATTTAGGGGCCAAATCTCAAATTTGGCCATGGCCCCTGGACGAGGAGACTGTTCTATTTCCATGGGAAGGAAGGCAGAGAGCCCCAGTGTTTCAGGCGCAGATGACAGGTGGCCATCAGAGCCCACAGTGCCAGCGAGAGCTGGCAGGTTTTGTCTGGGAGAAACCCTTCATGTAGTGAATATTTTAGGAGGAGTAGCAATTTTGGCCATGGAGGAATAAGAAGATTCTTTTCCATTGGAAGGAAAGCACAGAACCCCAGTGCTTCAGGGGCTAATGAACTGCAGGCACCAGAGACCAAGGCCAGCCAGATCTGTCTGTAATGGAAGCTTTTGTGTTGGAGCAATAATTGGATATAGGACTTTTGGTGGTGGAATCCCAATTTCAGCCATGGGCACTTGGAGAAGAAGGATGGTTCTTTTCCCTTAGGATGGAAAGGGCAGAGCCCCAGTGTTTCAGGGCAGAATTCAGGCAACCACCACAAGCCAAGGCCAGCCAGACCTGTCTGTACTGGGAGATCTTGTCTGGGAGAAAAAACCCTTGAATGAAGGAATTTTGGAGGACAAGTACCAGCTTTGGCCATGGGTGCCTGTGCAGGAGGGACAGCTCTTTTCCATAGGAAAGAAAAGCACAGAGCCTCAGTGTTTGAGGGCAGGTGAGACCCAGCTCTCAGGAAGACTAGGTCAGCCAGACTTGTTGGTAATGGCAGCTTTTGTCTGGGAACAATCCCTGGATATCGGGAAATTTGGAGGGGAAATCCCCTTTTGGTCATGGATGCTTGAATGAGAAGAGCCGTTCTTTTCCAATTGAAGGAAAGCCCAGAGCCCCAGGGTTTCAGGGGTACATGAGAAGAGACCCCCGACATACCAAGGGCAGTTGCACCAGTCAGGCCAAGCCAACCAGACCAGTTCCCTGTCCCCTTGTTTCCATGGGGCCCTGCAGTGTCACAGTGAGGTGTCATATTGGATCCTTGGTTCTATGAGGCCCAGATGCGTCACACTGGCCTTTTGTTTCCATGGGGCTCCAGACTGTCACAATGGTCCCTTGCTTCCATGGGGCCTTGCAGTGTCACAGAGGTCTCCTCGGTGCCACAGTGTCACAATGGACCCTTGGTTCCATGGGGACTCAAAATGTCAGAATAGTCTCCTTGATTCCATGAGGCCCTGCAGAGCCTCTTGATTCGACAAGGCCTCCAAGTGTCATCATGGCCCGCAGGATTCCATGAGGCCCCACAATGTCCCAATGGAGTTTGGTTCCATGGGGTCCTGCAATGTTCCATGGATCCTTAGTTCCATGGGGCCCTGGAGTGTCACAATGGCCTCCTTGGTTCCATGGTGCCACACAGTGAGCCAACAGCTCCTTGGCCTGCCAAGAGCCCACAGTGTCACAATGGTTCCTTGCTTGCATGAGGCCTGTAGTGTCAGAATGGTCTCCATGATCCCGTAAGGCCTTGCCATGCCACAACAGACCATTGGCTTTATGCAGCCCCACAGTGTCACCGTGGTCGCCTTGGCTCCACAAGGCTCTGAAGTGCCACAATGGCCCTTTGGTTCCACAAGGCCTCCAAGTGTAAAAATGTCCTCCATGGTTCCATGAGGCCCTGCTGTGTCACAATGGCTCATGGTTCCATGAGGCCACACAGTTTAACAAGGGACTCTTTGTTCCATCAGGCCTTGCTGTGTCACAATGGATCTCTGGTTCCATGAGCTCTCACACTGCCAGCAGCAGTCTCCTTGGTTCTGCAGTGTCACCATGGACCCTTTGTTCCACGAGGCTCTGCAGTAGAACATGGGCACCTTGGTTCCATGAAGTTCTGCAGTGTCACCATGTGACATGGACCCATGGTTCCACCAGGCCTTGCTGTGTCACAATGAACCCTTGGTTCCAAGAGATTCCTCAGGGTCACAATGGTCTCCTTGGATCCGCAGTATCACAATGGACCATTGGTTCAATGTGGCCCCAATGTGCCAAAATGGATTTTGGTTCCATGGGGTTCTGCTGTGTCACAATGGACCCTTTGTTCCATGGGGTTCCACAGTGTCACAGCTGACTCCTTGGTTCTGTGAGGAACCACGGTCAGCAAATCTCTGAAATATCAGAACAAGACTCCATAACACTAATTTGCTATTTCAGAGGGTGTCATTTATTCAGGCCTGAGGTCTGGTGAAGGATAACTCCCAACCCTACATGGACATGTAATTCTACAAATGTGTTGCTTATACACAATCACTAAATGTGAATTACAATTTACCCATTTCCATAAAACCCACCCCAAGTTCCCAGATTCACTCCTTGATTTCTCTATCTCTGCACCCTTGAACCAGATGTCTTCTTCTTCTCTTCCACTGATCCTTGCTGGGAAAGCAGCCCCTGCATGCCTTGTTCCTGTGCTGAAAGTTCACAGGCAGGGTAAAAATGGAATGAACCCTTTTGGTATCAGCCCCAGGCTTTGTGTGGGCAGGCAGAGGCAGGCAGGAGGCAGAGCTGTCAGCAAAGGAAGGGCCCAGCCAGGTGGGGCAGCCGGGGGATGCCGACAGCCTGCAGGGACAGAGGTGCAGGGCAGGGACACCGTGGGAGAGCCTGGGCTGCACAGGGCACAGGGATGGGCAGCAGCTGCAAGACAGCCCTGCCAGAGCCAACTTGGGCAGCACTTTGGCCATGGCTGCTGGGCCTGGGCCCGAGGCAGGAGCAGGAGACAAGTGACCCTTGCAGGCCTGGGGCCTCATTGCCTCCTTGTCCCTGCTCAGCAGCCTGGCAGGGGCCGCCCCATGCTCCTGCCCTTGCCATTGCACATCCCCACATGCCAGTGCCCATGCCGGGAAGAGCCCTGAGCAAGGAGGGAGGGACAGGATCTGCCTGGCCAGGGGCTGGGGCTCAGGCCTTGGCCCTTTGCATTCCTCAAATACATCCAGCTTTGCTCAGCACCAGAGACAGCTTTCCCTTGCTTGTCCCCAGCTGTCATCACTGCCTCCAATGTTCTGCTCTAACTGGAACCTGGGGACACTTTCCCAGCCATGTCCCTCAGTGGGACCCATAGAAACTTCAAGAAACTTTGGAGTCTAAATTTAACTTTGAGTGCTTGAGAAGTTTTTTGAAGACACTCTCTCACGGACTGAGTCTGATGTAAACAACACCAAAGCCCTGAGAGGGTCATTAAAATTTTCCAAGTCCTGTTATGGAGAAAGATTTCAAACACCTTGAAAAAAATACACATTCCTGTTTTAAAGGAAGTATTTTATTTTATTTCTCTTTGGAGCAGAGTTGATTGCAGCATTCTGTGATTGATATTGACCCAGGGTCTCTCCTCGGCAGCTCTGGCCTGCTCACAGAAGCTGTGCCTGGAGCTCTGACCCAGTGTGCACAACCTTGCTCCACTTTGCCCAGCCCCATCCCGTCTGTCCTCACTCCCCTGGGACCTGCTGTGCTTGGAGAGCTGGCTGCCCTCAGCCTAAGAGGGGTTTTCCCTTTTGGGGGTTTTTTGAAGCAATCTGAACCTCCTGAGTTGCCCCACTGCAAACAGACACACTGCTCAGGTGTGTGCCAGCCCCAGGTGCCACCAAAGCCACTGCAGAGCTGCCCTGGGCCAGCTGTGAGGGTGGATCATCAGCCCAAGCTGCACTGGGCCCCTGCAAGGGGCTGTAGCCATGGGCACTGCACTGACCCCACTGCTGGGTTTGGCTGCCACAGCCAGCGAGAGAAATTAAACTGCCCTTGGAAACACTGGGGAGGACTGGAGTTATGAATAAGAAGCTTGACTAGGCCAATATTCAAGCAGCAATCAATTTATTAATTAATATGGTAAAGTATGAGCAATACAGCGCTGGGTACAGTGGGGGAAGTTTTCCCTCCAACTGCACACCGATAATTGATGGTTACAGGTATTTATAGGGGTACTCATCAGCTTTTTTTTTCAGCAGTTTCTATTTCCAATCTTTTACTCATCAGCAATTCTTATTCCAAATTATTACATCACAATTCTATACACTATTGTGATTTTAATTTCTCAGGATGTATCTCAAAGGAGTATCCCCAGATGGTGACGGTCCAGTTTCCGAAAGAAGAAAGACGAATCCCATCTGGTGGGGTCCAGCTCCCCAGATGTGTGTCCACCTTTTAATTGCAAAGACTATAAATCTCATAACAGTGATGTCTAGCTTCCCTTTGGTCGAAACCATAAACCCTTGAGGTGATGTTCAGCTTCCTTTCTCAAGCTGTTTTTCTCTGCTTTAATAAGGCATGAGATAGGCATATTTCCTTTATATATATTCCAAAGCTGTAGTTTCAAAGATACAAGTAATATTCTAAAATTATACTTCAAAATGTTATTATTGCAGAGCTTTTTATGGATTAAATGCAAGCAAAAAGCAACATCTTTAACACCTTAATTCCAATGCACCAAAATCAAGCAGGGTTAATTGCAAACAAAAGATAGGTTCAAAGGCCTTTTTCCGTGCTTTATTTTCCTCAGTTATTATTAGAATTCACAGCTCTCCCATTGTTGGGGTCCACACATTTCACATTCACAACTACACACATCACCTGTTTCTACCAGTCACAAAACACAACTTTGTATTTCACACCACCTGTATGGTCTCAGACACTCCCAGTATATCCCAGTTGCCATATCTGAACATTCTCGTAGACATTGCCAGGCACTCCCCGTTACCTCAGCGTGGTTCACTTGCCCCCCGTTTTATCCCAGTTGCTCCCAGTTCCTCTGATTATGTCCCCATTTGGCTCCCAGCATGGGCCTGGTAGCTCCCAGTAACGCCCAGTCAGGGTCCAATCACACCCACTCTGCTCCCAGTACGATTGTAGCCACTCCCAGTATAATCCCAGTCATTCCCAGCCTGATCCCAGTAGCCTCCAGTGTGATCCCAGTGACTCCCTGTCTCTCCCAGTATATCCCAGTCACCCCCCCTCTGCATGCTCCCAGTCACTCCCACTTTCTCCCAGTTGCTTTCAGCACAATTCCAGTTGCTCACAGCCACTCCCAGTCAATCCCAGCATGATTCCAATCACCCTCAGTGTGATCCCAGTCTAACCCAGCATGGACCCACCTGCTCTCACTGTGATCCCAGCATGATTCCAGTTGTCCCTAGAATAGTCCCAGTCCCTCCCAGCATGGTCCCAGTCACTCCCAGTTGTCCCCAGCATGGTCTCGGCTGTTCCCAGTGTGGTTCCAGTCCCCCCACTGTGGTTACAAACACTCCCAGTTTATCCCACTTGCCCCAGTAAGGCTTTAGTTACCTGAGAATGATCCCAGTCTTTCCCAATTAATCCCAGTTGCCTCCAGCATGATCCCAGTTTCTATCAGTTGCCCAAAGTGTAGTCCCAGTTGCTCCCAGTATGATCCCAGTTGTAGTCTCAGTCTGCTCTGCATGGTTCCAGTTCCTTCCAGCTGGTCCCAGTTGTTCCCAATGTTTCCACACTTTCCTCCCAACATGGGCCCAGTAGCTCCCAGTAACCCCCAGTCAGGATCCATTCACACCCATTGCAATCCCAGTGGCTCCAAGGATAATCCCAGTAACTCCTGCTACAATCCCAGTCACTTTCACTATGATCCCAGTTGCTCCCAGTCACCCCCAGTATGACCCAGTCACTCCCAGATCCTCCCAGTGTTATTCCAGTCATGGCCAGAGTGACTCCCTGTCGCTCACAGTGTGGGCCCAGTTGCTCCCATTCACCTCCAGTATGGTTTCAGTCATGGCCAACACCTTTCCAGTCACTCCCAGTCTGGTTCCAGTAGGATCCCAGTCACTCTCAGGTACTCCCAGTACTCTTCCGGTCACATCAGTGCCAGTGTGATCCCAGTATGACCCCAGCATGGACACAGCTGCTCCCATTATCTCTCAGCATGGTTCCAGTTGCTCCCATTTACCCCTACTATGGTTTCAGTCTCTCCCAGTAAAACCCAGCTGCCCCAGCATGTTCCCAGTCACTCCCAGTTGGCTGGAGTGGCTTCCAGCCTGATCCCAGTTGCTCACAGCCACTCCCAGTCACCCTCAGTGCAGTCCCAGTTGCTGAAAATGTGATCCAGTATGATCCCATTCTCCCCCAGCATGGGCCCAGCTGCTTCCACTGTGATCCCAGTAGGATCCCAATTGCCCCCAGCATGGTTCCAGTTGCTCCCCGTTCCTCCCAGTGTGATGCCAGTAGTACCCAGTTGTCCCTCATATAGTCCCAGTCACTCCCCAGATGATCCCAGTCCCACCCAGCATGGTCTCACTCACTCCCAGTTGCGCCCAGTGTGGTTCCAGTTGTTCCCACTGTGGTTCCAGTCATTCCAGTATGGTTCCAGACACTCCCAGTATATCCCAGTTGTCCCCAGCATGTTTGTAGTCATTTCCAGGCACTGCCAGTGGCCCCAGTAAGGTGTTAGTTCTCCCAGTATGATCCCCCAGTCATGGCCAGTATATCCCAGTTGCTTCCAGCATGCATCCAGTCCTTCCCAGTTCCTCCAGTTTGCTTGCAGCATGGTCCCAGTTTCTCTCAGCTGCTCCCAGTAGCCCAAAGTGTGATCCCAGTCGCTTCCTTTCAGCCCCAGTATGATCCCAGTCACATGCCAGCGCTCCCAGTGTGGTTCCAATATAATCCCAGTTGCTTCCAGTCTCTCCCAATATGGTCCCAGCTGCCTCCAGCATGGTTCCAGTTGCTTCCTAGATCAGCCCAGTCAGTCCCAGTATGATGCCATTTGCTCCCAGCATGCCCCCAGTCATGCCCAGTATGGGGGATGATGTGCAGGGTGTGTTCCCAGTCGCTCTCAGATCCTCCCAGTATTAGTCCAGGCCCTCCCAGTATGATGCAAATATGGCCCCAGTGTGCTCCCAGTCCCTGCCAGAATAAACCAGTTTTGTTCTACACGGTTCACGTTGCTCTCCCCCTCACTTTCATTCCAGTCACTCCCAGCATGTTCCAGTGTACCTCAGTTCCCTCCAGCATCTTTCCAGTTCCTTCCAGTACGATGCCATTTGCTCCCAAGCACTCCCAGCCACCCTCAGTGTAGTGGCACTAACTGCCACTATGATCCCAGTTCATCCCAGTATAAGCCCAGCAGTTTCCAATCCCCCCAGCATGCACCCAGTCACTCCCAGTTCCTCCCAGTTGCTCCTAGCGTGTTCCCAGTTGCTCACAGCTGCTCCCAGTCACCCTCAGCATAATCCCAGTCACTCCCAATATATCCCATTTGCCCATAACATGGTCTCAATTGCTCACCGCCAGCTCCTACTCAATCCCAGTATGATCCCATCATGATCCCAGTCTCCATCAGTGTGATCACAATCTGCCCTGGTATAGCAGCATGATCCCAGTATGATGTCCATACAAACCCAGTACCATCCCAGACACTCCAGTACGATCCCAGTATGATGTCAGTACAAAGCCAGTACAGCCCCAGTCACTCCCAGTACAATCCCAGCGCAGCCAAGTCCCTGGCAGTGCTGCCACTGCTGGGATCCCCCTGCCC
This sequence comes from Melozone crissalis, assembly GCF_028551555.1. NCBI lineage: Eukaryota > Metazoa > Chordata > Aves > Passeriformes > Passerellidae > Melozone > Melozone crissalis. Next base: position 7,479,429 of record NW_026535824.1, read on the forward strand.
TGTGTGCGTTCCCCCGTGGCGGATGTGCCGAGAGGCGCCCCAAGGGCTGGCAGTGGCCAGGCAGGGTCCCCAGCAAGGCCCAGTTTGGATGGGCAGCCCCCAGTTTGCCCAGTTTGCCTCTCCTTTGGCCCGGGCCGGGCTCCCCCCGCCCGCAGCGGCTGGGAGCAGCCGAGAGCCCCGCGCGCTGCCCATCCCGACCTGTCCCGGCTCCATCCCCGCTTGTGCCGTGGGCTGCGAGAGCTGCGGGAACAGGGCAGCGAGGGTGTGGCTGCTGCTGGGGGAGGAGGAGGAGGGAGGGAAGGGCAGGGATGGAGCGGGAGGAGGAGGCGAGGTAAGAGAGGAGGAGGGGGAAAGGGGTTGGAAGGGGCAGGATGGAAGAGGAGAAGGAGGTGGAGATAACACAGAGGAGCGGGAGGGGGGATGGAAGAGGAGGAGCGGGAGGAAGAGGAGGGGCAAAGGCGGATCAAGGCTGAGCTGAGGGAAGCACGCGGTCACTCCAAGCCAGGCCTGAATTCGCAGCCCCCACGTGTGGGATCATCGCCCCCCCGCATCGCGCAGGTGAGCGGGGAGGGGGAGTTCGGCCCAGATATCCCGGGGGGTGCCTGGATTGGGTTTTTGCGGGGATGTTTGGAGAATGAAGCAGTCCAAGGCTGAGTGGAAAAGGCCCCTCGGGGGGACATCGGGGGGTGCCGGTGGCGGCTGCCGGCAGAGGCAGCCTGGAGGAGCAGAGCCCTGTGTGCCCCAGGAGCCCAAAGTGGGGAGCCCAGAGAAGGGGGAGCGCCGCCATGGGCGGGAGCCTCAAGAGCCTGGAGAGGGGCAGGGGGGACTCCTTGGAGCCGCTGCAGCCCAGAGCAGAGAATGAGGGGAGAAGGGAGCCCGGGAGCCCAAACAGCCCCGGCATCCCGGAATGGGGAGAGCCAAGAGGGGGGAGCTTTTGGCATTGCTGGGACTGCCAGCAGCCTGGGCAGGGCGGGCACCGAAGAGAAGGGGGACCCCGAATCCAAGTGTGACCCCCAGCAGCTGGGACGGGGGGAACCCCCGAACACCCGAGGGGAGGGACCAGAGGTGGGGAACTCCTGGGAGGCTTTTTCAGGGCTTAATCTTGGTGTTTGGGAGGTTTTATGCAGCTCACCTCTCCGGTGACTTGTAGAGATGGACTCGGGCAGAGGGATCTTCAAACTCAATGTGTCTTGGGGAAGAAGAAACAGGAAAGCCTTATAAATATGGTTGTCTGGCAAATGATTTTGAGAATATAGAAAATTAATAGCGAGATAAAATGAAAGCAAGCTTTGAGATACCTTAGTTACTGAACAACTGGAAAACAATGGTGTGGCCCGACTGAAGGTAATCCCCTTTTGATGAAACAATTCCCTCTGCTTGCAGACGGGTCCCAGGGTCAGAGCAGACCCTACTATCTCACCAGAAGGGGTCCAAAGAGTAGTGTTCAGGGTTTAAAATCTAACACAGTATGGTGATGTAATGATTTTTATAGGCTGTATGTAAATGCTCTAGGATTTGTATCTTGTACTAGATTGGTTAGTGAGAAATAGAATATTCAACACAAAAGATTTATTGTATTGTAACAGGAACCTTACTCTCTTACGCTCTTCCCCTCTTACTCTCTCACCCTCTCATCCTCTCTGCCCCTCTCTTCTCTGGGGCCTGCTCTGAGCTGTGGCTGGCAGCTCCAAGCAGGGCCCTGCACCCAGGCCCTTTGCAATAAACCGCAACTTCCACGACCTGGCTGTAACTTCCACGACCTGGCTGCAGAGATCTCTCGTCTCTGTCAGTCCTGACCATCCTACCCCCGACGCTCCTACAAATGTGCTCATCCCTTGTTTTCCCCAAACCAGGATTTCCCATTGTGAGGAAGGCTGCGAGGAAGAGGGAGATGCCCCGGGACACTGAGGCAGGTGAGGAGGAAGTCAGTGCCCCTTTCCCCTCTGTGCTGCTCCATCTCCCAGCCCAGCACGGCCCTGGCTGCAGCACAGCCCTGGGGGATCTCCTTGCCCTTGCCTGTGGCACGGAGGCAAATCGCATCCTGTCCTTGTCCTTCCTCCCCCAGAGCAGGAGCTGAGCAGGGAGAGCAGGGAGGACAAATGCCTGCGCCAGAACCTGGTGGAAGAGGCCGTTTTGAGCGGCTCCATGGCGCAGGAAGCCAACGGGGAGGAAAAGGCCCGGAGATGCCTCACGAGGAGGGGCTGCAAACGCAGCTGGCGGGGATCTGAGGGGGAAAGAGCCAGCCTGGGCCGGGAAGGCGGCTGGAGACGGAGCCAGAGCTCGGAGCTGGTGCTCCATAAGCAGCTCCATGATAGGGTGAAGCTCCACACGTGCATGGAGTGTGGGAAGAGCTTCAGGTGGAGCTCCAACCTGATCAAGCACCAGAGGACCCACACAGGGGAGAGACCCTATGAGTGTGGGGAGTGTGGAAAGAGCTTCAGGCAGAGCTGCTACCTAATCCAGCATCAGGTGATCCACACTGGGGAACGGCCCTACGAGTGTGGGGAGTGTGGGAAGAGCTTCAGCTGGAGCTCCAGCCTGATCAGCCACCAGAGGACCCACACTGGGGAGAGGCCCTATGCGTGTTCCAAGTGTGGGAAGGGGTTTCCAACCAGCTCCCGTCTCCTCCAGCACTATCATAGTCACACAGAGGAGAGGCCCTTCCAATGCCCCGATTGTGGGAAGGGATTCAAGGACAACTCCACCCTCTTCACCCACCGGCGCATCCACACAGGAGAGAGGCTCTACGAGTGTGATAAATGCAGGAAGAAGTTTCTGACCAGCTCTGATCTCCTCAAGCACTATCGGATTCACACGGATGAGAGGCCCTTCCGCTGCCCCGACTGCGGTAAGGGATTCAAGCACAACTCAGACCTCGTCAGGCACCGGCGCATCCATTCAGGGGAGAGGCCCTACGAGTGTCCCCAGTGTGGGAAGAGCTTCTCCAGCAGCTCTACCTTGGCCAAACACCAACAGAGGCACCGGTAAGGGAAGCCCTGTGAGTGCCCCGAGTGCGGGAAGAGCTTCGTGCGCTGCTCCAGCTCCATACCCCACTGGAGGAGGCACTTTGGGCACAGCCCTGGTCACTCACATTCCCTGTGATCCATGTTGGGAACACACCTGGCTGCTTCTCCTTTTGGTTTGGCCCCAGTTTGGAGCAGTGGGATGGGGATTGTGTGGGGCTGGGTGTGTGGGATGTGTTTGACTGCAAATAAAACTTTCAGAGTTACTGATTCTGTCCTGTTTTCTGTAAGTTCTGTTTGCAGAGTGCCGCCTTCTCAGCTGATTTAATTACTATTAAAATCCTTTTTTAAAAATCTAACCCAAACAATCCAAAAACCAATACCCAGATAAAGCCACTCACCCACAATTAAATTTTTTAAAAGTAATTTTATTTGTTTTAGAGTACTTAAGGGAATTATTAAAGTTTAATTGTTGGTTAAAATTTCTGAGAAATTACAGTGGTGTTTGGTTTTGTGTTTAGTATATTTGTAATAGGAATTTTTTTTACTAAGGTGTGTTAGATTCTATGTTATTTTTTAAGATATTTTTTATCTAAAGTATATTGGTTACTGAGTTAAAACTTACAAAAGGTATTTCTTTGTATGTAATTTGTTTTTTTTCTTTGGTAATGTTATATTAATAGTTTACTGTTGTTTTGGCTTGAATCATTATTGGAGTATTGTAAGGAAGAGTTGAAATTATATTTCATTTTTGTATTTCATTTTTATTCTAGTGTATTTCATTTTAATTATAATTTATTGATTTTTAATTTATTATAATTTGTTGAGAGGATAGGAAGGAAGTTCAAGGGCAGGAACATTTTTTCCTGGCTTGGAACTGGAATTCCAGACCCTGGGAGTGTGTGCAGGACCACAGACTGGGATCAAGTATGGGCTGGGATCAAGTATGGGCTGGGATCAAATATGGACTGGGATCAAATATGGACTGGGATCCAATGGGTTTGGACTGCACAGAGTGGGACCATATGGATCAGGACCACACAGACTGGGATCAAATGGACTGGGATCACATGGCCGAGGATCACGTGCACTGGGATCCTGTGGATCAGAAACCTCCAGACTGGGATAGGCTGGAGTGGGATCAAGTATGGACTGGGACTGTATGGACTGAGATCCAGTGGACTGGGACCACACAAAGTGATCAAGTGGTCTGGGATCAAATATGGGCTGAGACCATATGGAATGGGACCATGCAGATCAGGACTGGGATAAACTGGGTTGAGATTTTATGGACTGGGATTGCACAGACTGGGGTCACACGCACTGGGAAAAAGCTTTGGCTGCCTTTGGCTGCCATCCATGTCGGAAGGTGGTCACATCAAGTTGGCCATATCCTGTTTGGGACTCCCATCCCCCTCTTTCCCCTGCTCTCCCGCCCCTTCCCCATTGTTCCCCCAGCCCCCTATCCCCTCCGCCGTGCTTGGTTTTGGGGGTTCCAGGCCTCTCCTGCTCCCTTTGGGGGTCCCAACCCCCTTGAGTTTAATTTGGGGCCCCCATGCTCTGATTGGCCAGGATCTGTTTTGGGGTGGGGACGGGACGAACTGGGCACCCCCAGGAGCCCCTCAGGTTTGGGGCTTTCAATCCCCCCTCGGCCCTCGGGGCGGCCCTGGGGCCACCCCAACCCCCCAAAATGGGGAGGGTCCGCGGGGCGCCTTGTAACCCCCAGAAATGGGTGGGGAGCAATAGGAGCCACCCCAAAAAGGGGTTGAAGGGTCTGGGCCGGGGATGGGGGAGGCTCTGGGGATGGCTCCGGTCTGGATTGGGGTGGGCTGGGATTGAGGGAGGGTCCATTCAGTGGCTGGGGAGGGGCTGGCACTGGAGAGGGGTCCGGGATTGTGGGGATGGGTCCATTCCGGGACTGGGACGGGGCCTCTACCTGGGATTGGGGTCCAGGATTGGGTCAGGGTCTCCCCCCGATCCCGTTCCCAATCCCAATCCCGATGCTGATCCCAATCCTAATCCCAATCTCATTCCCGATCCCGTTACCAATCCCAATCCCAATGCTGATCCCAATCTCATTCCCGATCCCGTTACCAATCCCAATCCCGATGCTAATCCCAATCCTAATCCCAATCTCCTTCCCGATCCCGTTACCAATCCCGATCCCAATCCTAATCCCAATCTCATTCCCGATCCCGTTACCAATCCCGATCCCGATGCTGATCCCAATCTCATTCCCAATCCCATTACCAATCCCGATCCCGCCACTCTTTCCAGGGAATGGCTCTGATCTCAACCCCGACGCCAAACCCAGGGAATCAAACATTGGGATCAAGCACCCCAAATCCTGGGGTCAACTCCCTGCGACCCCAAATCCTGGGGGTTGAAACACTGGGGGAATCAAACACCTCCAAACCCAGACTCTGGGATCTCAACACTCGCTCCCCAGCCCGAACCCCAAATTTTAGGATCAAATCCCCCAAATCTCAGATCCTGGGGTGTCAAACACTCCCGAATTCCCAAACGTTGTGGTTAAATCCCCCCGAAGCCAGCTCCTGGGGTTTGAAACATTTGGGCTGTCCAACACCCCCCATTCCCAAAGTCTGAGGTCAAACATCCCCTAAATCCCAAATCCTGAAGTGTTAGACGCCCCCAACCCCCAAAGTTTAGGGTTAAAACCCCCAATCCCCAGCTCCTGGGGTTTGAAATATCTGGGGTGTCCAACCCTCCTCACCCCCAAAGTCTGGAGTCAGACCCCCCAATCCCCAAACTTTGGGGCCAAAGGCCCTCGATCCCAAACTCTGGGGTGTCAAATCCCCCTGATCCCCCAACTTTGGGGTTAAATCCCCCCAAAAACTGGGGTGAACCCCCCCAATTACCAGACTTTGGCATGAAAACCCCCTGACCCCATATCCTGGGGTTTGAAACATCTGGGGTGTCCAACTGCCCTTATCCCAAAATTTGGAGGTCAAACCCCCTGACTGACAAATCCTAGGGTCAAAAACCCCCACATCCCAAATTCTGGGGCCAAACATCCCCAAACCCCAAGTCTGGGGTCAAAAACCTCCAAATCCTAAACCCCAAGGTGTCAAACCCCCTTTAACTCCCAAATTTTAGGATCAAACCCCCCAATCCCCAAAATTTGGGGTCATGACCCCCCCAGTCTCCATATCCCCCCAAACCCATTGCAACCCTGGGGGGCACAGTGGGGTTTGTTTGGAGCAGCTCCAGCTGCAATATCTGCAGATAGACCCTGGGTAAAATGTTGGGAAAAACCCCAAAAACCCCTCAGGAACCCCAAAATCCCTGGGGGCTGGGAAAGGGGATTTGCAGTGGGGATCTGGGGTGGCAGAAGGGGATTTGGGGTGAAAGAAGAAGGATTTGGAGTGAGGAAATTTGGGGTGGAAAAAGAAGGATCTAGGATGGAAAAAGGAGATTTTTAGTGTGAAAGAAGGAGGATTTGGGGTGGGAAAAGGGATCTGGAGTGGGAAAAGAGGGTTTGGGGTGAAAGAAGAAGGATTTGGGATGTACAAAGAAGGATTTGGGGTGGAAAAAGGAGATTTCAGTGGGAAAAGGGGATTTGGATGGGAACATGGGTTGAGGGTGGGGATTGCGGGACCAGAGGAGACCTTCAGATGGGTCCGTTTGGTGCTGCCTTCCTGGCTGCTCCCAGCACCTCCAGAAGCAGCACCTGGCTGGCTCTTGGCCCTGCCCATGCCCATTCCAGCAGGGCTGGCCAGAGGGGAGCAGCCCCAGGCTGTGCCTGTGCCCCCAGCCCCTGTGGGCAGTGTGTGGCTGCTGGGCTGGGCTCCAGAGGGGAATGGCCTTGCAGCACAAAGTGCCCAGAGAGCCCAGAGCCAAAGAGCCTCTCCCCTGCAGGCACTGCTGCTCCGGTGCATTGAAACATTTCCAGTGCTGGAGTGGGCTGACGGCTGTTCCTCATCCCACCCAAAAGAAGCTGATGGTTGGATATTATTGGAGAATTTCTCTCAAGTTGAGCCTGGCAGGGGGTTCTTGACAGGGAGAAGCTGCTAGAAGAAATACCCTGATGCCTCCCCCAGGCTCTGTGTGTTTCAACGCTCTTGGCCTTTCTTGATGCTTCTCAAATGAAAAGAAATTCCTGGGGCAGCAGCAGCAGGATTTGCCTCTCACCATAAAATACTGTTACATCAGTTGGTTTTCCAGGCAATCCAGCTCTTATAGTGGCTATCCTGGCATATGTCCAAACCCTAAAGATGTTCATATCCCCAAAGGGTGACACAGGGTTTTTCCTGTTGTTCAGACCTGGAAGACTTTGAGGTTTACAAATAGAAGGGGGAGTAATTGCAAGGTGCTGTACTGTATTTATAGTGGTCTTTTAATAAGCAATAAAATTACAGATGGACCATGATAGGAAAATAACTTGCTGCAGGAAAAATTCCTCAGGATACCTGGTTATTCTCAAGATCTACTGCTGCCATTGAGTAGGGAAAGACGAACAACAAGCCATGTCTGAATAACAACAGATTAATGTTGTGCTCTCTTCCTGACTCTGCTCCCAAAAGATCGGGGATTGACAAAGATAAAGGAATTTTAAGAGCTGGTTTTGGTTATTTCAGAGAAAGTTTAAAAGGGAGAAGGGATTGGGGTGATGAAGAGGCTGTCATTACCTATCCTTTTCAGTGCTGTCTATTGGAGCAAAAATGAGCAATGTGCCCCGCTGGTGTTGAGATGTTCTGAGTCCCTCAGCTGTGAGTTGGTTGCCGTGCTGTCCTGCCTGGTGCTTGCTGGATGTGCTGGCACAAAGAGCTTGGGCCCTTGATGAAAATGACTACAAATGAGTTCCTTGGGATTTACTGGGCTCAGAGTAAAAGGGATCAAATTCAGGTTTGATCTAGAAAATGCTTCTTCCCTGTCAGGATGGTGAAGTCCTGGCTTCACAGATTGCTCAGAGAAGCCGAGTAAATAAAGTTTCAGAATTCTTCCTTTTTGTCCCATTCCTGTTCCATAAGTTCAGGTTTGCTTTTCAGAGTGCCACCTTCTCAGCTGGTTGCTGTTTGTGTCCTGCTTTCTCTCCTGCCTTCCTTGGTCTGCTCCTTTTCCCTTCCACAGGGTCTCTCTTTACCTGTGGCAGCTCCCAGCCAAAGACCCTCCCCTGATTGTATTTTTTTTTCTTCCCCATCCAGGTGCTCAAACAGCCCTGGATGAAGTTTTGGAGGCTGGCAGTGAAATGTCTGTGGAAGATCTTGCTGCACTTGTGTCTTGGCCCCTTCAGAATTTGGCCTTGAAGGGCAGGACCGTCTTTTCCTTGCTGGCAGCTGGAATTGCAGCCCACGGCAGTGAGTGCCAGAGATGTCAGAGGGCAATTGCTGAGGCTGCCGGGGCGCTGCTCCTGCCGTGCCTGCCAGGGGAGCTGTGCAGGGCAGGGTCAGGCTCCAGCAGCTGGCTGGGCTCCCTGAGCAGACAGCAAAGGCGGCTTTGCTGCACATTCTGCAGCTGGGAGCAGAGGGAAGAAGGGCAGGGAGTCCCTGACAGAATGCTGGAATGCTTGTGGCTGGAAGGAACTGTTATGAACAAAATTCGGTTAATATTTTTTTTGAGAAAAAAAAGTTACAAAAAAAGGCAGCCAGATCACTGTAGCTGCCAAAGTTCTTCGTGTTTTGTTATTGTAATCACGGGTCGTTGTCGTTAATGGTTGTTTTTGTATTAGTAAAAGCCCTGGCTGGGGCGAGTTAATGGCCCTTCTCCTGGGTGGGGACCTTCCCGAGGCTAAGTTGTACCTTTCCCAGAATAGTGAAGACACCTGAGAGGGTGGGGAGGGGCTATGCAAACTGACTCCAAGACCACAATGCAGCATGGGTCCCCCGCTGTACGGAGAAAACCCCAAAACAACGAGCCACCTAAGAGTTGAGAGACTGGAGTTATGTCTGGACGTGAGGAGCCGAATGCTGAGCCTGCAGAGATGCGGAACACCTTCGGACCCTCTCGCCCTGACCAAGAGAGACGACCCCGGCGGTGAGACCAGGCCGACTGAGGGGAAGGGGCACCATCTGACGGGGATGAGTAGGCCCTAAAGGTTCCCACGAGGATGTGATCCCCAGCTCTGCCCCTTGTGGACAGAGCTGTGCATATCCTCCTCCTCTGAGTCGCCTTGGGAGAGATGACGGATGCTGCAGACCTGCCGAGCTACCCAATCCTGAGCTGATCACTTTTAATAAAGGCATTAAAAAGGAGAAGAAGTCTCCTGGCCTTGTTTATTTCACGAACCTGCCCCCGGACCCCAATCGGGCCCAGCCCTGGATGTCCCCTGAGACCCCCCCCCAGACCCTCTCCCCAAACCCTTCCAGAGCCCCTGCCCAAAACCTCCAAAACCCTCCCAGGACACCCTCAGCACCGCCCAGAGCCCTCCCCAAACTTCCCCCAGGACCATCCAAACACCCTCAGACCCTCCCAAGACCTTTCCACGACCCCTCCCCAAAACCCCCCCAGACCCTCCCACGACCCCTCCGCCCCCCCGCGAGACCCCTCTTAGGAGCCATTTGCACCCCCCAGGTCCCCCCACAATGCCCCAGGACCCCTCCCCAGACCCCCCCAAACCCCCGGACCCCTCCCCAGACCCCCCCCAGACCCTCCCCCGTCCCCCCCAGACCCTCCCCCGCCCCGATCCCCTCGCAGGCCCCTCCCGTTCCTGTCCCGAGCCCGGCGGGTCCCGGTGGCTGCGGGGAAGGGGGCGCCACTTCCGGCTCTCCTCTGATTGGCTAGGGCGACACGGGGGAGGTGGGCATTGCTGAGGGGAGCCGTGCTGTGATTGGTTGTTTTGGGGACGTGCAGCACAGTGATTGGTTGGTTCGGGGCGGGGCGCGCCGCCATTCTTGAGAGTCCGCGTGCACGGCAGAGGCGGGAGATTGTGAGGGGAGAGTGGAGCTGAGGTGGGGATGGGGGGAAGCTGGGGTGGTTTGGGGCGGGTCTGAGGGGAAATTGGGAATTTTTGGGGGCATCGGCGGGAAACACAGGGGTGGGCGATGGGTTTGGAGTAAATGAGGGAGTCTGAAGGGGCTTTGGTTGGTCAGAGGGAGCTTTAGGGAGCTTGGGGGGGAGCTTGAGAGGGTTTGAAGCATTCTCAGGTGGGTTTAGGGGGATCTCAGGACAATTGGGCGGGTCTGAGGGGATTTGGGGGGATTGTGAAAGGAACTGGGGTGTTGTGAGGGCATCTGGAGGGGTCTGAGGTGGCTCTAGGGGTAATTTTGGGGAGTCTGCAGGGGATTTCATAGGGTTTGGGGGGGATTGAGTGGTCTGAGGGGGATGTGGGGCATCCTGATGGATTTGGGGGGGGTCTCAGGTGGGTCTGGGGTGAATTTTGGGGGGAAATGGGGGGGTCTGAGAGTCCTGGGGAGGTTTTTGGGGTCCAGGGTGGTTCTGGGCCAACACTGGGGGAGCTCTGGGGGGTTTGGGGTTCCTGGAGGGGTCCCGGGGGAAAATTTGGGGGTCCTGGGGGGTCCCAGGCCCACCCTGAACTGGGGTCTGGGGGTTTTGAGGGGAGGGGGCACAGCAGGGGTTCCCCCCCTCCCCAGTTTTTGGGGGGTCTCCCATGGTGCCCCCTCCCCAAAAAGCTCCGAGGGCCCCCTGAAGTGGCTCCTGTTCCACCGGCCGGTGCCCCCTGATCCAGGACGGCCCCACTGAGTCTAGGGGGCTTCTGGGGGATTTTTGGGTTTTGAGTGGGTTTTTGGGGATTTCAGAGTTGCTTTTTTGGGTTTTGTGGGATTTTTTGGGGAGTTTGGGGGAAATTATTGGGTTTTTGAGGAGAATTATTGGGTTTTGGGATGACTAGAGGATTTTGGGGGATTTTGGATTTTGGGTGTTTTGTTGGGGTTGTGGGGGTTTTTTGGATGGGGAGGGGTTTATTGAAATTTTTGGGAGTTTTTTATAATTTTGGTGAGTTCCATTGGGATTTTCAGAGATTCTTTGGGGGTTTTGAGGGTTTTCTTGTAACTTTTGGGGAATTTGTGAGGTATTAGTTGAATTTTAGGGGGGCTTTGTGGCATTCCCTGGGTGTGGGGAAGGGCTGAGAGGCACCAAAATCTCCTTGAAACCCCTGAAAGTCCCAATAAAACCCATTAAATCTCAATTAAATCTCTCAAAATCTCATTAAAACACCCTAGAATCCCAATAACAGCCCACAAAATCCTTTGAAATCCCAATAACCCAAAAAATCCTAATTAAACTCCACAAATCCCCCAAAAATCTCAAAACCATAAAAAGTCCCACAAAATCTGCCCCAAATCCAAAGAAATCCTGGCAACACCCAAAACATCCCACAAAACCCACCAAAAATCTAAAAACTCTCAAATCCCCAAGGAATCCCGCTAAATGCCACCACAATTCCAATAAAATCCCCACAAAATCTCCTAAAAATCCCTATAAAACCCCCAGAATTTCTGAGAATGCCAAAAATCCCAACAAAATCTCAGTAAAACCCCCAAAATTCAAAAAAAGCCACAAAAAATTCAATAAACCCCCAAACACCCCCAGAAAAACTCCCCCTCAAACTGCCAATAGAATCCCCCAAAATCTAAACCCCCCAAAATCCACAAAACCACCCACTCCCAGTCCATCCCAGTATGATTCCAGTCGCTCTCAATGTGATCCCAGTGTAACCCAGTATGGACTCAGCTGCTCTCACTGTGATCCCAGTGTGATCCCAGTTGCTCCCAGAATAATTCCAGTTGTTCCCAGTTCCTCCCATTATGATCCCAGTTTCCCAAAGAATACTCCCAGTCCCTCCCAGCAGGGTCCCAGGTGTGCCCAGTTGCCTCCAGGGTAGATTCAGTTTCTCCCAGCATCGTCCCAGTTGCTCCCAGCATGATCCCAGCTGTTCCCAGTGTGGTTCCAGTGCCCCCAGTATGGTTAGAGACACTCCCAGTTTGTTTTAGTTACCTCAGAATGATCCCAGTCTTGCCCAGTTACTCCCAGTTTCCTGTAGCATAATCCCAGTTTCCATCTGTTGCTCAAAGGGTGGCCCCAGTTGCTCCCGGTATGATCCCAGTTGCCCCAGTTATAGTCTCAGTCCTCTCAGCACGGTTCCAGTTCCTTCCAGCTGTTCCCAGTTGCTCCCAGTGTGTCACATTTTCCTCCCAACATGGCCCAGTAGCTCCCAGCAAGCCCCAGTCAGGTTCCATTCACACCCAGTATAATCCCAGTATGAGTGTAGCCACTCCAGTATGATCCCAGTCACCTGCAGTCTAATCCCAGTGTCTCCCAGTCACTCCCAGTCTGATGCCAGTGCCCCCAGTGTGATCCCAGTTGCTCCCAGCATGGGCCCAGCTGTTCCCAGTGTGGTGCCATCACTCCCCTGTGGTTACAGACACTCCCAGTATGGTTCCAGTTGGACCCAGTTGCCCCTGCTCTAGTCCCAGTCACTCCCCAGATGATCCCAGTCCCCCCAGTATGGTCCCACTCACTCCCAGTTGCCCCCAGTGTGGTCCCAGTTCTCCCCAGCATGGTCCCAGTTGTTCCCAGTGTGGTTCCAGTCATTCCAGTATGGTTCCAGACACTCCCAGTATATCCCAGTTGCCCCCAGCATGTCTATAGTCATTTCCAGGCACTGCCAGTGGCCCCAGTAAGGTGTCAGTTCTCCCAGTATGATCCCCCAGTCATGCCCAGTATATCCCAGTTGCTTCCAGCATGCATCCAGTCCTTCCCAGTTCCTCCAGTTTGCTTGCAGCATCATCCTAGTTTCTCTCAGCTGCTCCCAGTAGCCCAAAGTGTGATCCCAGTCTTTCCCTTTCAGCTCCAGTATGATCCCAGTATGCTCCAGTTTGATCCCAGTCACATGCCAGCCCTCCCAGTGTGGTTCCAGTATAATCCCAGTTGCTTCCAGTCTCTCCCAGTATGGTCCCAGCTGACTCCAGCATGGTTCCAGTTGCTTCCTAGATCAGCCCAGTCAGTCCCAGTATGATGCCATTTGCTCCCAGCATGCCCCCAGTCATGCCCAGTATGGGGGATGATGTGCAGGGTGTGTTCCCAGTCGCTCTCAGATCCTCCCAGTATTAGTCCAGGCCCTCCCAGTATGATCCAAAGGTGAGCCCAGTGTGCTCCCAGTCCCTGCCACTATGAACCAGTTGTGCTCCACATGGTTCCAGTTGCTCTCTTTCACCTTCACTTTTGTTCCTGTCCCTCCCAGTATCTCCCAGTGTATGCCAGTTCCCTCCAGCATGTTCCCAGTCACTCCCAGTATCTCCCAGTTGGCTTTCTGGGGGCATGTTTGGAGAATGAAGCAGTCCAAGGCTGAGCGGAAAAGGCCCCTTGGGGGGACATCGGGGGGGTGCCGGTTGCAGCTGCCAGCTCCACGGTGCAGGAAGCCAACGGGGAGGAAAAGGCCCAGAGATACCGCATGAGGAGGGGCTGCAAACGCAGCTGGCGGGGATCTGAGGGGGAAAGAGCCAGCCTGGGCTGGGAAGGCGGCCGGAGATGGAGCCAGAGCTCGGAGCTGGTGCTCCACGAGCAGCTCCATGATGGGGAGAAGCCCCACACCTGCTTGGAGTGTGGGAAGAGCTTCAGGAGGAACTGCAACCTGATCAGGCACCAGAGGACCCACACTGGGGAATGGCCCTATGAGTGTGATCAATGTAGGAAGAGGTTTAAGACCAGCTCCAATCTCCTCGATCACCAGCACACGCACACAAAGGAGAGGCCCTTCCGCTGCCCCGACTGCGGGCAGGGCTTCAGGTACATCTCCTGTCTTGTTGTGCACCGACAAACCCACACTGGGGAGAGGCCCCACGAGTGTGAGGAATGTGGGAAGAGCTTCAGCCAGAGCTCCCAACTGATCCGCCACCAAAAGATCCACACGGGGGAGAGGCCCTACGAGTGTGGGGAGTGTGGGAAGGGGTTTCGGATCAAGTCAGATCTCCTCCGGCACAACTGGATCCACACAGAGAGAGGCCTTTCCAATGCCCCGATTGTGGGAAGGGATTCCAGCACAACTACACAACTACACCCTCGTCACCCACCGGCGCATCCACTCAGGGGAGAGGCCCTACGAGTGTCCCCAGTGTGGGAAGAGCTTCTCCAGCAGCTCTAACTTGACCCAACACAAACAGAGGCGCCGGTAAGGGAAGCCCTGCGAGTGCCCCGAGTGCAGGAAGAGCTTCATGCACTGCTCCAGCTCCATCCCCCACTGGAGGAGGCACTTTGGGCACAGCCCTGGTCACTCACATTCCCTGTGATCCATGTTGGGAACACACCTGGCTGCTTCTCCTTTTGGTTTGGCTTAAATTTTTTTCTCCTCTCCATGTCTTTGCACTCCAAAAGCCAAGAGGGATCAATCTGTCACCTCAAAACCACTCAAATCCCAATGAAAACAACTGCATTTTAACCCATCAGGGTTCAATCTCACCTCAAATTGCTTGTTTCCGCCTCACAAAAACTCAGTCCTGTGCCAGACTTGCTCCATTCCACAGCCACCAGTGTGAGTTGGGGTTGGGAGGTGATTGGTAGAAGTGGGATCCCAATTTGGAGCAGTGGGATGGGGATTGTGTGGGGTGGCTGGGTGGGATGTATTTGACAGCAAATAAAACTTTCAGAGTTACTGATTTCTGTCCCATTCATTTTCAGTCAGTTCTGTGTGCAGAGTACTGCCTTCTCAGCTGTTTCAATTCCTATAAAAATCTCATTTTTTAAATCATCTAACCCAAACAATTCAAAAACCAATATCCAAATAAAACCACGCACCTGAAATTAGAATTTTGAAAAAAAAAAATTTTTTTTAGAGTACTTAAGGATGTTAATAAAGTTTAATTGTTTGGTTCAAATGTGTGAGAAATTACAGTGGTGTTTGGTTTTGTGTTTAGTATATTTGTAACAGGAATTTTTTACTAAGGTGTGTTAGATTCTATGTTAGTTTTTGAGATATTTTTTATCTAAAGTGTATTGGTTACTGAGTTAAAACTTACAAAAGGTATTTCTTTGTATGTAATTTTTTTTTCTTTGGAAATGTTATATTAATAGTTTACTGTTGTTTTGGCTTGAGTCATTATTGGAGTATTGTAAGGAAGAGTTGAAATTATATTTCATTTTTATATTTCATTTTTATTCTAATGTGTTTCATTTTAGTTATAATTTCTTGATGTTTAATTTATTATAATTTGCTGAGAGAATAGGAAGGAAGTTCAAGGGCAGGAACATTTTTTCCTGGCTGGGAACTGGAATTCCAGACCCTGGGAGTGTGTGCCGGACCACATACACTGCAATCAAATATGGACTGGGATCAAATATGGACTGGGATCCTATGGGTCAGGACGGCACAGAATGGGACCATAGGGATCAGGACCACACAGCTTGGGATCATGGGACCATAGGGATCAGGACCACACAGCTTGGGATCAAATATGGACTGGGATCAAATATGGGCTGGGACCATATGGAATGGGACCATAGAGATCAGGATGAGACAGACTGGGATAAACTGGGTTGAGATTATACGGACTGGGCCATATGGACTGGGATTGCACAGACTGGGATTGCACAGACTGGAATCACATGGACTGGGAAAAAGCTTTGGCTACCATAGGCTACCTTTGGCTGCCATGCACATCTGAAGGCAGCCACATCAAGTTGGCCATATCCTGTTTGGGGGTCCCATCCCCCTCTTCCCTCCGCTCTCCCGCCCCTTCCCCATCGTTCTCCCAGTCCCCAATCCCCTCCCCCGTGCTTGGTTTTGCGGGTTCCAGGCGCCTCCTGCTCCCTTTGGGGGTCCCGACCCCCCTTTGGGTTAATTTGGGGCCCTGCCCCCTTCTCACCGTGCCCTCCCCTCCCCCGGCGGCCGGGGGGGCTCCGAGCACCCCCAGTGCCACCAGTGCTGCCCCGGCTGCCCCCGCACGCCCCATCCCCATCCCCGGGGTCACCTCCCCCCGCCCCAAATTCCGCTCCTGGCAACTGATGAGTCATCAGCGACAAACGCTCTGATTGGCTGGAAACTTGACTGGCCCCTGGAGCAGCGGGACAGGCACCTTTGCAGCCTGAGCTGCCCTTGTTCCTCTCTGTCCGTGCCCGGAACACAGCGCGGAGGAGAAGGGCAGCAGGGCCCTGCGTGTCCCCGGGCTCAGGTTTTGCACCGCTTCAGCTCCACGGAGACGCGGGTCAAGTGAAAAACACAAACAGTTTATTAAGGGAAAGCGAAGGTAAGGGGTGAGCTGGGAGGCAGAAAAGGGGATGGGCAGGGCCTGAGGGCTGCAGGGAGGGAGGTGCCAACAGGGAGAGAGATGGCAGGAGCTGCTGGAGCTTCGCACAGGCTCAACTGTGAGCAGCCAGAGCCGTGCGTGGAGCTCCAGCTGGTCACTTCTGCTCTGCAGGTGCTCCCATCTTCAATGGGCACTGGAAATCGCCGATGGACGCTGGTACATCTCATCCAGCAGATGAACAAAGTCGTGCACATCTTCTTTCAAAGGTCATCTAAAGCACTTTGCTCATGCATGATGGATTCTTATCTTCCTTCAGCGCTTGAGGAGCTGGAAGAGTGGAACAGAGCCAAGGTCAGAGGCCAGATTGAGGGAATCCAAGGAAAGCCTCTTGCCAGGGCCATCCCAGCCAGCTCTTGCCATGGCCAGGAGGGAGCAGGAGACAAGGGCTTCGGCCGGAAGGTGCTGGCCACGGATCCCCCATGTGTCCCTGAAAGCTCTCCGAGCTGTGCCCCCACCACCCCTGGTCCACACAGGCAGCAGAGCCCTCCGCAGCCCGGGCACGGATTGTAGCTGCGGAGCCGGGATTTGCAGCTGCCCCCACACCCCCGGCAGTGCTCGCTGCCACGCGTCTGCCCTGACACCCTCAGTGAGGACCTGGAGCTCCTCCTGCTGCCCCATCACGAGCACTCCGGCCAGCCCTGGCAAGACAGAGCATGTGGCGGCGCCAGGCGGCACAGCTGCCCGACACGGGCTCTGCCAGCCCTGCGGCCGCACGCCCTCCTGGCAGGCAGGGCTCCTGCCAGGCCCCTGCTGCCCGCTGCCGCCCCAGGGCACGGCTGCGGGAGGGCGGCGGCAGCAATGCCCAGGGCGGGCGGGGCTGCAGCGGCCGGGGCGCGGCTCCCGCTGTAGCTGGGGCAGCGGCCGGGCCGGGGGCAGGGAGGGGCACGGGGCTGCCGGCTCACCCATGAGCCTGACGGCCGCCTCTCGTAGGGGCCTCTGTGGGCTCTGCAGGTGCGGCAGGGCCCAGCGCAGGTGCTCGGCCGCTCGGCTCTCGTCCTGCAGCAGCTGCGGGGAGCGCCGGCAGGGAAGGCTCGGCGCGGGCTCTGCCCCTGGGCAGAGTACTATACAGTAAACAGTACTATAATGTTAGAAATGAGAAGCTTGACTAGGTCATTATTCAAGCAGCAATCAATTTATTAATTATTTTGGTAAAGTATGAGCAATACAGCGCTGAGTACAGTGGGGGAAATTTTCCCTCCAACTGCACACAGATAGTTGAGGCTTACCAGTATTTATAGGGGCACTCCTAAGCTTTCTCAGCAGTTTCTAGTCCAAATTTTTACTCATCAGTAGTTTCTTTTCCCATTTTTTACATCACAATTCTATACAGTATTGTGATTATTTTTTCTCAGGATGTATCCCAGAAAAGGAATATCCCAGGTGGTGGGGGGTTCAACTTCTGAACGAAGAAAGAAGTCTCCCAGCTGGTGGGGTCCAGATTCCAGACATGGCTTTACCTTTTGATTGCAAGGACTATAAATCTCACAACAGTGATGTCCAGCTTCCCTTGGTCAAAACTGTTAGTCCTTGCGTTGATATTCATATTCATTTCTCAAGCTGCTTTTCACTGTTTTGTCAAGGTGTGAGATAGGCATATTTCCTTTTTACATATTCTGAAGCTATAGTTTCAGAGATCCTTACTACAAGCAATATTCTGAAATTATACTTCAAAAGGTTATTATTGCAAAACTCTTTAAGGCTTAGCTACAAGCAGAAAGTTCCTGTCAAAAAGCAACATCCTCAAAGCTTTAATTCAAATGCTTCTAAATCAACTTAAGACTTATAAAAGCTAATTAGGAAGAAAGGACAGGTTCAAAGGCCTTCTTCCATGCTTTGCTTTCCTCAGTTATATTAGAATTCGTCTTTATAAGTGTCCCATGGTTGGTTTCCACACATATCAAAATCACAAATACACACGTTGCCTGTATGTACCTGACACAAAATACAGCTTTGTATTTGAAAAAAGGAGAGAAAGGAGAGTGATTTAGAAAGATGCATCACCAATTGCCTAAATTGTTTATCATCTTGCAGATCTGCACTTGCTGGGGAGCCTGATTTTACACCAAGGACCTGGGGAACCATTCCCAGCAATTGGGAACATCCGAGGTCGTCCACGCGCTCATTGATGAGGTCTCCATGAGGTCTCCAAATGTGCCCCGAAATTTGGTCCGGCTCTTAGAGGCCTAAAAGAGCAAGTCCAAGTGACTCGATGATATTTTTCGGCCCAGGAAGCACTGCAGCTGATGGCACACTTCACAATCAGCAGGGGACACAGCTCGGCCAAAGCCCAGACCTCTGCTGGGAGCCTTTCTCCTCAAATACCCTTCAGACAAACCTCCATGCAAGTCAGTTGGGAAAGTTTCTTCAAATGATCCATTTCTGGCACATGACTACACAGGGTTTTGGGAAAGATTATAAAACAGCTGCTCTGGAGTCAAAGAGCCAGCACTAAGAGCACTTGTCATCTCTTTGTAGCTAAATGCCACTTTGGGGGATTTGAGGGAGTTTGGAACAAGCTAGAGAGCAGACCTCTGAGTGTTTTAGATGATGCCATTGCTTTTTCTTCTCTGCTACATAGACAGGAAGGGTGAGTTTGGCTCACATCTTCACCGCATGGCTCACAAGGCCAAAACACTTGTAGTTACAAGAGCCTTGAAGGATTTCTTGGCCAAGAAGACACTGCCAACAAGGATATTTATGTTTTGCAGCCAATCCTTCAATATTTCGTCTTAGGGGCTCTTGCTACAGTATAAGCTTCCTTAGCCAATAATGTTATGACACACAAACCTACAGCACTGCATCCTAAGCTTCTTGTTTACCATTGTAACTACTTTTATTTTTTCTAGATCTTCAGCCCTAAAACTCTAAACTTTCCTCCACTTCAACGTTCCTCCCCGTGTCTCTGCTATAATAAACTAGAAATCCACATTCTCGCTTCTAGCACCTAAGTTTGGAAGCCCTTTCCAAGGTCTCCGATTAAATCCTGTGTTTAATTCTAAGCTTTGCTGACAAGACCAAAGATCTGAGATTTCCCTGCATTTGGGTTTCCAACAACACTGATGCTGTTAGTTCCAGAGTGCCCGGGATCCCTCTTGCAAGTCAACTCTGGCAGGAACAAGGCGGGCAGCTGCCAGGGGGCTGCTTGTGGCCTCTGCCAGCCCATTGCTCAGGGCTTGCCAGCGCCCCATCCCCTCAGGGGCTGCCCCAGCCCGGCCAAGCTGTCCGGCAGCAGCGCCGCAGCCCCACAGCAGCTCCAGAGCAGCCCCATCCAGAGGCACCTGGGAGCCCTCAGCACTGCAGCCAGCAGCACACGGGCAGGAGGACACGGATGGCGCTTCCTGCCTGGCACAGGGTTTGTGGCCATCTCCAGGCACCGCTCTGGCAGGGATTCCTGCAGCCCCAGCCCCTGCCCACCCACTCTGTCACCAGCACAAAGGCTTCATCAGAGCCACCACAGGACAAGGGGCTTCTGGCCATTTTCCCTTGACCACTGCATGCCTGGGCAGCTGGCTGAGCCAGGGTATCCTTCTCCCCCTCTTCCCCTATGCCCTGCAGACCCTGGGTAGCAAAAGAAAGCTCCTGGGAGTCTGTGTATTATAACACACTCTATATTCATATACTAAAGAAAAAAAACAAAAAGAAGAAAAGAACAATCTTAAAGAAATGGAAAATTCCAGCTGGCTCAGGTGGCCCCAGCAGACAGAGCCTCTGGTATCAGGTCTCTGCAGAGCTGCAGCAGCGCAGCCAGCCACGCCCCAACAGACGAGGCCGTGTCCTACATGCCCTGCGGAGCGGATCTTGCAGCCTCTGGAAGAGGGAATATCGCTCACTCTGCAGTGCCTGAAGGACATACAGTGTTTCTAGTGCCACGTCCGACACCGCACTACTGATGTCCTCTGTCAGCGGTTCAAGGGCTGCAAGAGAGAGGGACAGAGCCATGGTCAGATCCCGGATCTGCGGGGAGCCGAGGAGAGCCCCCTACCAGGGCCATCCCAGCCGACTCTAGTCATGGCCAGGAGGAAGCAGGGACCAAGGGCACTGGCCCGAAGCAGCTGGCCACGAATCCCCAAGGTGGCCCTGAAATATCTGTGTCCTCTGCCCACGCCGCCCCATGTCCGCAAAAGGAGAAGATCCCTCTGCAGCCGGGGCAGGGCTTGCAGCTGCCCCCTCCAGCCCCCTGGAGCGGTCAGCCCGCTGCCCTCACTCACTCACCAGTGCAGATCAGCTGCAGCTCTTGCTGCTGCCCCCTCAGGTGCCGCCCGGCCATGCCTGTGAACACAGAGCCTGTCACGGCCCCAGCGGCACAGCTCCCTGCCAGCAGCGCTGCCAGTGCTGTGGCCACACGGGCTGCTGGCCAGGCAGAGCTCAGCCCGGGCCCTTGCCGCACGCTGCCGCCCCAGGGCACGGCTGCCAGAGGGCGGCAGCAACGCCCAGGCCAGGCGGGGCTCCACGGCGCCGGGCCGGGCCGGCGCTGCCGGGGCAGCAGGCGGGGCCGGGGCCGAGCTGCGGCGGGCCGGGGAGGAGCCCGGACTCGGGACTCACCCATGAACCTGACGGCCGCCTCTCGCAGGGACTCCTGTGGGCTCTGCAGGTAGTGCAGTGCCCTGCGCAGGTGCTCGGCCGTTCGGCTCCTGTCCTCTGCCAGCTGCAGAGAGCGGCAGGAGGGAAGGGTTGGCGCGGGCTCAGCTCCTGGGCCGGGCGCTGCCGGCGCCCACCGCCGGCCACGCCTGCCCGCCCAGCCCTGAGGCGCAGCCAGCAGCCGCTGGCCAAGGGCTCCCGAGGGGAGGGGCAGAGGGCCGGCTGCTGCCCGGGGAGCCGTGGTGCCGCCCCGCAGCCCCGCCGGGCCGGGGCTCCATGGGCACCCGGCTCGGGCCCACGGGAGCCTGGAGAAGAGCCCGCGCGGCCTCTGGCTGCAGCAGCGGGCACAGCTGTTAGCCCTGCACACTGAGCACCACCCTCAGGGACCTTGGCCATGCTGAGGCTGGGGGGTCTCTGCTGTTCTTACCAGGCACTCCCCAAGGCTCTGATCCACGTGTAGCATTTGTTCTATATCCCTCCTCTTCAGGAATCTGGCTGAGGAATGCAGCGTTTCCCGGGAGGCCTGGAGAGGGACAGAGATGCACAGATGGCCCTACAGTCCAGGGCACAGGAGCATCCCAGTGGCACAGGCTGGAGGAGGCTGCAGCCCACAAGGTGCCCGGGCAGGAGGCAGCCCAAGCCCCTGCCAGGGGGACAGCAGCTGTGCACAAGTGCTCACCTCAGCAACCATCTGATTCTCATCATGGCAGTGGAAGTAGAGAGGGAGCAGGCTCTGGCGCACGTGGGACTTGAGGGCCTTTCTTCCCTCTTCTGTTAATAAGTCCAGCATCTCTTGAAAGAGAGCCATGGAGCTCAGCTGCACCTGGATGTCATCCTGGATGAAAGGAAAGGGCAAAAGACCTGAGCATCAGCTGCTTCCGGCCCCCCAGGGCACAGGCGTGCATCTGCACAGGGCAACAAGGGTCCGGGCAGCAGCCAGTGGCTGTGGCTGTGGGCACAGAGCCTTACGCTGTCAAAGAGTGGCAGGAGCGCCTCAGCCAGCTGCAGGGCGATGGGGGTGGCTATTGGAGCACCATTATCCAGGAGCAAATATCTGAGTAGAAGAATGCTCATCCTGATCATGTCGCTGTCATTTTCCTCCAGGAGCTCCACAAGACTTTCAGTCAGGCTCTGCATTTTTTCAGCCTGTGCGGAAGACGACTTTGTGAAAGGCCGCCCTGCTGCCGTAGGGCCCAGAGGCCAAAGGCCTGTCCCGAAGCACTGGGGCAGGGAAGCAGGAGAGATGGGAAGAGCTGCCCCAGCGGCCGAAGCCCAGGCAAGGCCAAGCGACTGCGTTGCCCAGCCCCACGCTGCCTGCTCGGCTTCGGCCACTGCCCTCTTCTCACCATCAAGGGATTCTTGCCCAGCACTACGAGGCCTCGGAGTGCCAAGTAACGCCTGGCCATGTGCTCGCTCTGCAGGTTCTGTGCCAGGATCTCCAGGACACTGTCACTGCATTCCCTCAAGTCCAGGCACTCGAGGACCTGAAAGGCACAGGGCAGTGACAGGGGAGCCGGCCGGCAGGAGCCCAGAAGCGCACAGGGCCGGGCCCAGGCAGCAGCACAGGGCACGGGCACTGTCCTGGCAGCTGTGGCTGCGAGAGGCCAGAGGGCTGGGAGGCCGCTCAGCCAGGCAGCGCTGGCCTTGAGGCTCACCTCCACAAGGAATGCCAGGGCAGGGAAATCCCAGTATGGCATCTCTTTGCCGAGCAGGGCGAGCAGGTAGAATGCCACCGCGGAACAAAAGTGGATGGCTAAGCGGCGAATTTCTCTGAAGAGGGGAAAAAGGAAACAAGAGCCTGATGCAGTGGGGCAAACGTCTCCCAGGCGTGACTCACCCAGTTCTCATCTTTCCCCAGCACCCTTCCAGCAAGGGGACGTGGGCCGTTTGGGAGTTGGTTGCTGATGGGCAGCCTCCTCTGCCAGCCTTTTCCAGCCTGCTTGGCCGTCCCTCAGTGCCAAGGCCCTCTGACCCATGGCCACCACGGACACTTTATGGGGCACCTGGGCACAGGGCAGCAATGTCAGAGGCAGTGGGGAGAAGGGGGTCTCACCTGGCAAGCAGAGCCACGGCAAAGTGGTGAGTGTCAAGAGAGAGCAGCGTGTCCCAGGCACACCTGCGCTCCATTGCCACCACCACATCCTCGCAGCGGAGAAGGCAGAGCAGGGACTTCAGGGTGCGTACAGCAAACCTGTGTGCACAGCAAAGCCCAGGTCACACTGGCAGCACTGGCTCCGGTGCAGGCCACGTGGCAGGGACAGGAGGAGTGGCATGGAGCACCTGCTGGGGCTGGTGGCAAGGCCGTGCTCTTCCTGGCATCCCTTCCAGAAGGTGTCAACCTCCTCTGGCATATCCAGAGTGCTGAAGAACACTTGGAATAGCAGATGCACAAATAGGTGGGGGAAATACACCTTCAAGATCCGTGGGAGACAGGGCACCTGGAGGATCTTCCACGTCACCACAGTTGCCTGCAAAGGACAAAGCCCCCCGAGACAGCGCTCAGTGCCAAGGTGTGTGTGTGGCAGGGCCCGAGTGTGGCAGGGAGAGGCCTGGAGAGACCATGGCAGGGGGAGCACGGGGCCTGGTGGGCCTGAAGCTGCCCCTGGGCCAGGTTTCAGGCCAGCACCTGAGGCAGGGAGATGCAGT
The DNA here is from genome assembly GCF_028551555.1 of Melozone crissalis. NCBI lineage: Eukaryota > Metazoa > Chordata > Aves > Passeriformes > Passerellidae > Melozone > Melozone crissalis. The sequence continues at coordinate 7,502,833 of NW_026535824.1, forward strand.
GGGGGAAGGAGGATGGAGAGCTGCTGGAGAGACAGCCTTGGGGCCTGCAAAGGCCAGTTGCAGAAACTCACAGCCAGGGCAAAGACAGCCGTTTCGTCCCCATTGGAGGTGCAGGTGCTGTACTCTGGCCAGCTGCCCAGCACATCCAGGAGGATCAACTGCGCCAGCTCTGCAGTCCTGGCTGAGCCCATGATGGTCTTCCACATGGCCATGGCAGCTCTGTGGGGTTAGAGCTGTGTCTCAGGAGGGTCTCAGAGGAAGCACCAGGGGCAGCTGAGCCGGCTGCCATTTCTGCCTCTGCCCACTGCCCCCCTGCCAGCAGGAGGCAGACAGCCCAGCCCTGTGGGGACAGAGCCCTGAGAGGCGGCAAGGGAGCACGGCAGCAGGCTCAGGGGCTGGCCTGGCAGGGCTGGGAAAGGGAGCATCCAGAGGGCCCTGGAAGTCTCTGTTGCTCTGACACCTGGGGCAGGCTGTGCAGGGTGATGGGCTGGGGAGGCCTGAGCCCTGTGGGCAGGTGGGCCCCATACCTGTCACAGGACGGGGCCACACGCAGGAGCGTCACCACTGCGTCATTTGGCTGTGCTTCGGTGAGATCCAGCAGGGTCTTGTCCAGCCTTTGCTCAGCAGAATCATTGGCCATGAGCCACTGGTGGATGTAGCTGACCATGGCAGGCACCTGGAGAAGGCACGGGGAGACTTGGAAAGCTGCCAGAGGGAGCAATGTTCCCAGCTTCCCCAGAGGAGTGCTTCCCTTCCCACCCCACTGCCATGTGGCCTGAAAGGCTCACAGCAAGCAGCATGCGTGGATTGGGAGGCCAAGCAATTGCTGGGAGGATCAAAGCCTGGCCCAGGCTGCTTACTTACTTTGGAGTGTAAAAATCTTCCTCTACAAGCATATGCAGCAGGGCAGCACTGGTCTTGCTGAGGAAGATGGGCGAGTATGGTCTGAGGCCTAGACCCGTGGCGATGGTCTCTTCCTCTTTAATTCTCTTGAGGAAGTTGCAAACAAACTGTAGGAGAAGGGCAAGAAGCCGAGGATGTTGCATGGAGTGCTGCACACACGGTGCTGGGCTGAGCAGGGACAGCAGGCCCAGCCCAGGTGGGGGTTGCTGCAGGTACCTACGCTGTTTGGCGGAAGCGGCCACGGCTGGACTCCTGCTCTTCTGTGCGCTCCGGGGCTGCATCTGGCAAAGAGCGAGCGCAGCCAGAGATGAGGGGCTGCGGGAGAGGCCGGACAACACGGCCCAGCCCTGCGATCCCCAGGCAGAGAGAACCCCGGGATGCCCCAGGGGATGGAGCACGGCCACTGCAGGCTGTCTGCCCGAGCCCTCTTCCGTCCTGTCCGTGGGCATGTCCCCAGGGCATAGCATGGCACGGCACGGCACGGCGTGGGGTCCAAGCTGGCAGCAGGCACCAGTGCTGTGGCCCAGCTCTGCCACTCACCCTCCTGCGGTGGCTGGAATGGCACCACCTCTTCAGTCTGCTGTGCGTGGGCAGCTCCAGGGCCACCTTCCTCCTCCTCTACCCAGGCCAGCTCAGGCACTGCCGGGTGTCTCTGCTCCATGTCTCTGCCTGGATTTGTGGCTATTTGCAGGAGAGTTGCCTTGGAAAAGCTCCAAGTCACCAAGTCCTGCAGTGGTGCCTGGAAGGCACCTTCAAGTAAGAAGCCTCAGGAAGGCTACAGGACAGCAAGTCCTGCACTCGGTCTCAAGGGCTCCTGCCCCGAGGACAGGGGACTCCTGACAAGGACTATGATATGGCCTCAAGGGCACCTGCAGAAGAGAAGCCTCAGGGAGACCACGGGTCAGCAAGCCCTGTGGTCTGGCCTCGAGCTCAGCTGCAGGAGCAAGGCTTCAGAAAAGCTCCGGGCGGGACGCGAACGAGCGCGCTGTGCGGGGGCTCCTCACGGCACCGCTCTGTCCCGTCCTGTCCCGTTGCGTGCTCTGAGCACTGTGGCGTGCCCTTGTCACCTCCAGCCCCTATGTCACCCCATGTCACAAAGGGCCCTTGGACAGCCGTTCCATGTCACAGTGACTGTGCAGCACCTGTCACCAAGGGCCCTTTCAGACACTGCCGCATGCCCTGGGGCCACGCCCAGCCCACCCAAAGTGGCCCAGTTTGGCGGGAATGGCTGGCCCCGGGAGTCTAAGCCAGGCCGAGAGGATCTTTAAGAAGGGCTCAGAGCATCAGCAAACGCTGCCATGCTCTGTGGGCTCAGGGCAGCAGAAGGAGCCCCCAGGGCTGCAGACGCAGCTGCTCTGGGAAGGGCACGGGGCCTTGCAGGGAAGCTGGCACGGGCTCCTTGGGACACGTCCCGGCTGGTGGCCGTCCTAAAGCTGCCGGTGTGACACGCACAAGGAACGTGTGGGCCCGGGCACGAATGCTGCTCTGAGGCCTGGGGCCCGGGGAGCGCTGACATCAGCAGGTGTGGCAGAGTCCCCGGCCAAGCAGACCTGCCACCCCCCGAGCCCTGGCAGCGCTGGTGCCCGTCTCCTGCCCCAGAGACCTGTGCCCCCGGGGGGCTTCTGTGCCAGAAGGAGCCAAAGGCCACGTGCCTTGGGGGCTGTGCCTCTTTCCTGCAGGGGCTGATGGCAGGAGCACCTGGGGCAACTACTGGCACACTTGGTCTCTGTCAGATGATGTTGCTCCTTCCTGAAATGAATTTTTCTCATGGAAGGCATTGGCAGTAGCACCAGAGCACCATCCATTGCTGAGTTTCCCAGGGCAGTTAGATTGCAAAGTTAACAGTCTGAAATTTCCTTGTGCTTTTCTCACTCTCATTCCCACATTCTGGAAAAAACGGCATCTGCCCAGCCTCTGCTATTCTCAGCTTCAGTTGCTGCATGTCTTGCTCTGGCCGCTCATGTCCAAACAAAACTGTGTCCCTGCTGAGCGCAGCAATGAGCGGCCACAAAGTGGCAAGTTCCCCAGTGAACATCAAGGCAGAGACGTGGAAGTGCGGAGGATAAGGACAACTCTGGGAGGAGAAGCTCTTCTGTGTCTCTGATGATGGTGCCCACACCCTGAAGCAGCAGCCAAGAGAAGCGCTGGAAGCAGACGGGCGCAGTTTTGGGCAGTACAATATCAAAAGATATGAAACCATTAGCCAGAATGCAAAGGAGGACTGCAAGGATGGAGTATGGCCTGGAGGGGAAGCCCTAGATGCAGCTGAAGCCACTTTGTTCAGCCTGGAGGAGAGTAAAGGGCGTCATTGTGGTCTTCAACATCCTCCAGACAGGAATCAGAGGGACTGCTGCAGCTCTCGTCACTGTTGGGAGCAGTGATAGGACTGGAGAAAAGGGCAGGGAGCTGGGACAGGGCAAGTTTCATTTCCATATCAGATCAAGGTTTTTCACCCAGAGCACAGTCAGGCACTGGGACAGGTTCCCCATTGACGCAGCCCAGCGGAGCCCGGGCTGGCTCTTGGGAAAACTGCAGCGCTGCGCCAGGAGTGGGGAACGGCCGAGGCGTGGGTCCTGCCCACGGCTGACCCTGGTGAGCCACTGCTCAGTGGTTCAGGATCTCCTAACTGCAGCACGGAGCAGGCCAAAGAAAAGGAGGAGGCTCCTCGATTGTGAGGTTCCACAGGCCAAGGTTTATTCCAAGGGAAGGATTCAGCAGCAAAGAGCCGCCAGCACTTCTGTGCATGGGATTTTATCGGGGTACAACTCAGGGGGTGGATACAAACAATTGAGCAATAAGGAATCTGCAAGGGAGGAGCGAGGGGATTCCATCTGTTGCTTGGGACTGATTAGGACAGATGGGAGGAGAGGGTAGGTCACATGGGCCAGTGCGGCATCCAGCAACAGAGGAATTCCAAAGGGGTGGTGCAGTCAGGGATTGGTCCAAGGCAAAAGTGACAGGGAAGGTTCAGGAATAAAGAGCTGGATTATCTTGAGAGGCAGGGAAGGAGCTGGAACAAAGAGTGGGGAATGGCATGAGGGACAGCTTTGAGGGAGGGCAAAACCTAGGGGTTAACCAAATTGGGGAAAATACGGGGTACATGAAAACAAACCATTGTACGATAACTGATAAATAAACACGAACCGGAACACCCCAGGGAAATGGTCACAGCACCAAGCCCCTCTGAGTTTGAGAAGTGTTCGAAGAACATTGAGCAGTCACGCAAGCTTTTAGACACTCCATCAAAAGTAGAAAGTGTACGATAGTCAAGAGAGGGAAAAAGAAAAAGAGCTCCCTGCAGCCATGGTGGCAGCTCTGGATCAGCACCAGGGAGAGGACGGATGTAGGCGTGGTTGAAGCAGAGGCAGGGGCGAAATTAGCATGGGCAGAGGAGGTTCAAAGCAGCCACAGACCAAGCTGGGCCCAAATCAATGTGCATCTTGTAAGAAATCAGGACACTGGAAATAGGGCAAATGCCCAGAGTTAGCAGACAAAGTACACAAAACTCTTGCAGCCACTCTAGATGATAAGAAATGACCGAGACTGGCAATTCTTACCCTAGCAGGCCACTGTTTAAAATACAGCTAAAGAATGATGAAGAAGTTGAAACTTTAAGAAATAGTGGAGACACATTTTCACTCTTGAATCAAGCACTGCTACCCAAAAGTGAAAACTATCTTCAAGCAATAGGAGCAACTACAGGGCAGCCAGAAAATGCATTCTTCCTGAAACCACTTTGATGGAAAATCAAGAAGAAAATGGGAATACATCCGTTTCTCTGTTTCCCAAACTCACCCAAATCTGTCCTATGCAGGGATTTGCTTGAAAATTTAGAAGCAACAGCTCCGTTTAGAAAAAGAAAACTTCAGTGGAAGCTACCTGAAGACAAATGAGCGGTTTCAGCAGTAGGACTGACAATTGACACCAGACCAACCAACAAGAAGAACTAGTTAGAGCAAGTATTGAATCAGGTGTACCCAAGAGTATGGGGTACTGATAGCCCAGGAAAATCAAAACCAGCAGACCCTATTGAAACTGAGCTACAGACAAGAGTTAGGGCAGTAGTCAGAAAGCAATACCCTTGAAGATTAGAAGCTAGGAAAGGAACAGAGCCAACAATCAATTAAATCCCTGACATCAGGACTATTGGAAGAATGGCAGTCAAAATTTAATACTGCTAGATCAGCAATAAAGAAACCTAATGGAACTCAGAGACTAGTGCCAGATTTCCAGGCAATTAATGGTTTATACCTTACTAGCTTACTAGCTAAACTTGGAGATGATTTTATTTGGTGCGGGGAATGTCCATGGGCAGGTGCTGTCGAGAGCCGTTCCCTCTTGGTCTGAGAGACCAGCTCCCCCAGCCCACCTTGCTCGCAGGCCCGGAGGTTGTAACGTGCGCTCGACCGGCAGCCGAAGGAGGGCTCTTGACACCGTGTCTGATGCAACAGGGTTTACTGAAGGTAGGTCAGAGGGTGCAGGGTTGGTGAGGGTGAGAAGAGGGACAGGAAGAGGCAGGAGCACAAGCACTGTAACATGACACATAAGGCACCTGCAAGCTGCTGGGGAAGCCTCAAGTCTGCTCAGTGAGCCACATGTGCCCTCAGCATTGGGACAGCCACCTTTCCCTCAGTGAGCCTCACATCCCAGGGTCAGCAAATCAAGAGGCACCAGGCATGCTGTAGGTGACTCAGAGCAAGTGCAGTGGGTGATGGTGGCCAGGGGCCAGAAGCAGGCAGAAAGCCAACGGGGCTGGGGAAAAGGCTCTGCTCTGCTTACAGCGTGGGCTGAGGGCTGGGAGAGCTCCATTTCCCCCTGGAGATGTTGGAGACGGGGCCTTTCAGCCTCCTGATAGGGCTGCCCCTGGCTGCAGGCAGCCAGAGGAGTACGACGACACAAGGCCGAGAGCAGCAAAGCAAAGAGCCAGCCGTGCACAGCACAGGGAGGTTGCCCAGTGCAAAGCCAGCGTGGCACCCTGAAGGCGCCCGCTGCATTCTCATGTGTCCCTGGCCTGGGAAGGACAGGAATGTCTGTGGTCCAAGAGGGCCTTTCTGAGGCCCCTGTGGGCTCAAAGCTGCTGCTCTTCTGGCTCCATGGGGCCTAAAGCCACAGAGCTCGGCCTCCCCCACAGCAAGAGGAACAAGACTTGGATATTAGGCAGTGGAGCTGAATGCCTAAGGCTGAGGGGCGGGGGGCTCCAGTCTGGAGCACTGGGAGGGCACCCCCCCAGCCCCACAACAGCTGGCCTCACAGCCCTGAAAGGCCAGGACCAGGGTTCCACGCCTGATTCCAGGGCGTCCCTCCAACCGGCCACCGACCTGGAAGCGCCAGAGCAGCCGGCTGTCGGGATCAAGGCGGCTGCCAGGGGGCTGCTTATGGCCTCTGCCAGCCAAGTGCCTCAGCCCCTCAGGGTCTCCCCCAGCCTGGCCAAGGGTGCCGGCAGCAGCGCGACAGCCCCAAAGCAGCTCCAGAGGAGCCTCATCCAGAGGCACCTGGGAGCCCTCAGCACTGCAGCCAGCAGCAGACGGGCAGGAGGATACGGATGGCCCTTCCTGTCCGGCACAGGGCTTGTGGCCATATCCAGGCACCGCTCTGGCAGGGATCCCCGCAGCTCCGGCCCCTGCCCAGCCGCTCTGTGGGCAGCACAAAGGCTTCAGCAGAACCACCAAAGGCCAAAAGGCTTCTGGCCATTTTCCCTGTAACACTGCACTCCTGGGCAGCTAGCTGAGTACAAGCAACCTTTTCCCCCTCTTCTCTTATGCCCTACAGACCTTGCGCAGGAAAAGAGAGATGCTGGGACTCTGTGTATTGTAAGATATTTTATATTTACATACTCAACAATGAAAATGCAAACACAAAAATCTTAAAGAAGAAAAAGAAAATTCCTGCTGGCTTAAATGGCCCCAGATCATCTCTCTGCCGAGCTGCAGCAGAACAGTAAGGCAGTGCAGCAAAGACGAGGCCGTTTCCTCCATGCACTGCAGAATCGATCCCGCAGCTTCTGCCATGGGGAGTAGGGAGCTCTCTCAAGAGCCTGGAGAACTAAACACAATTCTACTGCAGCATCTCTGATTGCAGGATTGTTGTCATATGCCATTTCTTCAAGGGCTGCAAGAGAGAGGAACAGAGGCAAGGTCAGATTCCACATATGCAGGGAGCCAAGGAGAGCCCCATGCCAGGGCCATCCCAGTCGTCTCTTGCCATGGCCCGCAGGGAGCAGGGAGCAAGGGGATCAGCCCGAAGTTGCTGGCCACCAATGCCACACGTAGCCCTGATATCTCTGTGTGCTCTGCCCACGGGTGCAGATCCCTCCACAGCCGGGGCAGGGCTTGCAGCTGCCCCCTCCAGCCCCCTGGAGCGGTCAGCCCGCTGCCCTCACTCACCACTGCAGATCAGCTGCAGCTCTTGCTGCTGCCCCCTCAGGTGCCGCCCGACCATGCCTGTGAACACAGAGCCTGTCACGGCCCCAGCGGCACAGCTCCCTGCCAGCAGCGCTGCCAGTGCTGTGGCCACACGGGCTGCTGGCCAGGCAGAGCTCAGCCCGGGCCCTTGCCGCACGCTGCCGCCCCAGGGCACGGCTGCCAGAGGGCGGCAGCAACGCCCAGGCCAGGCGGGGCTCCACGGCGCCGGGCCGGGCCGGCGCTGCCGGGGCAGCAGGCGGGGCCGGGGCCGAGCTGCGGCGGGCCGGGGAGGAGCCCGGACTCGGGACTCACCCATGAACCTGACGGCCGCCTCTCGCAGGGACTCCTGTGGGCTCTGCAGGTAGTGCAGTGCCCTGCGCAGGTGCTCGGCCGCTCGGCTCCTGTCCTCTGCCAGCTGCAGAGAGCGGCAGGAGGGAAGGGTTGGCGCGGGCTCAGCTCCTGGGCCGGGCGCTGCCGGCGCCCACCGCCGGCCTCGCCTGCCCGCCCAGCCCTGAGGCGCAGCCAGCAGCCGCTGGCCAAGGGCTCCCGAGGGGAGGGGCAGAGGGCCGGCTGCTGCCCGGGGAGCCGTGGTGCCGCCCCGCAGCCCCGCCGGGCCGGGGCTCCATGGGCACCCAGCTCAGGCCCACGGGAGCCTGGAGAAGAGCCCGCGGGGCCTCTGGCTGCAGCAGCGGGCACAGCTGTTAGCCCTGCACACTGAGCACCACCCTCAGGGACCTTGGCCATGCTGAGGCTGGGGGGTCTCTGCTGTTCTTACCAGGCACTCCCCAAGGCTCTGATCCACGTGTAGCATTTGTTCTATATCCCTCCTCTTCAGGAATCTGGCTGAGGAATGCAGCGTTTCCCGGGAGGCCTGGAGAGGGACAGAGATGCACAGATGGCCCTACAGTCCAGGGCACAGGAGCATCCCAGTGGCACAGGCTGGAGGAGGCTGCAGCCCACAAGGTGCCCGGGCAGGAGGCAGCCCAAGCCCCTGCCAGGGGGACAGCAGCTGTGCACAAGTGCTCACCTCAGCAACCATCTGATTCTCATCATGGCAGTGGAAGTAGAGAGGGAGCAGGCTCTGGCGCATGTGGGACTTGAGGGCCTTTCTTCCCTCTTCTGTTAATAAGTCCAGCATCTCTTGAAAGAGAGCCATGGAGCTCAGCTGCACCTGGATGTCATCCTGGATGAAAGGAAAGGGCAAAAGACCTGAGCATCAGCTGCTTCAGGCCCCCCAGGGCACAGGCGTGCATCTGCACAGGGCAACAAGGGTCCGGGCAGCAGCCAGTGGCTGTGGCTGTGGGCACAGAGCCTTACGCTGTCAAAGAGTGGCAGGAGCGCCTCAGCCAGCTGCAGGGCGATGGGGGTGGCTATTGGAGCACCATTATCCAGGAGCAAATATCTGAGTAGAAGAATGCTCATCCTGATCATGTCGCTGTCATTTTCCTCCAGGAGCTCCACAAGACTTTCAGTCAGGCTCTGCATTTTTTCAGCCTGTGCGGAAGACGACTTTGTGAAAGGCCGCCCTGCTGCCGTAGGGCCCAGAGGCCAAAGGCCTGTCCCGAAGCACTGGGGCAGGGAAGCAGGAGAGATGGGAAGAGCTGCCCCAGCGGCCGAAGCCCAGGCAAGGCCAAGCGACTGCGTTGCCCAGCCCCACGCTGCCTGCTCGGCTTCGGCCACTGCCCTCTTCTCACCATCAAGGGATTCTTGCCCAGCACTACGAGGCCTCGGAGTGCCAAGTAACGCCTGGCCATGTGCTCGCTCTGCAGGTTCTGTGCCAGGATCTCCAGGACACTGTCACTGCATTCCCTCAAGTCCAGGCACTCGAGGACCTGAAAGGCACAGGGCAGTGACAGGGGAGCCGGCCGGCAGGAGCCCAGAAGCGCACAGGGCCGGGCCCAGGCAGCAGCACAGGGCACGGGCACTGTCCTGGCAGCTGTGGCTGCGAGAGGCCAGAGGGCTGGGAGGCCGCTCAGCCAGGCAGCGCTGGCCTTGAGGCTCACCTCCACAAGGAATGCCAGGGCAGGGAAATCCCAGTATGGCATCTCTTTGCCGAGCAGGGCGAGCAGGTAGAATGCCACCGCGGAACAAAAGTGGATGGCTAAGCGGCGAATTTCTCTGAAGAGGGGAAAAAGGAAACAAGAGCCTGATGCAGTGGGGCAAACGTCTCCCAGGCGTGACTCACCCAGTTCTCATCTTTCCCCAGCACCCTTCCAGCAAGGGGACGTGGGCCGTTTGGGAGTTGGTTGCTGATGGGCAGCCTCCTCTGCCAGCCTTTTCCAGCCTGCTTGGCCGTCCCTCAGTGCCAAGGCCCTCTGACCCATGGCCACCACGGACACTTTATGGGGCACCTGGGCACAGGGCAGCAATGTCAGAGGCAGTGGGGAGAAGGGGGTCTCACCTGGCAAGCAGAGCCACGGCAAAGTGGTGAGTGTCAAGAGAGAGCAGCGTGTCCCAGGCACACCTGCGCTCCATTGCCACCACCACATCCTCGCAGCGGAGAAGGCAGAGCAGGGACTTCAGGGTGCGCACAGCAAACCTGTGTGCACAGCAAAGCCCAGGTCACACTGGCAGCACTGGCTCCGGTGCAGGCCACGTGGCAGGGACAGGAGGAGTGGCATGGAGCACCTGTTGGGGCTGGTGGCAAGGCCGTGCTCTTCCTGGCATCCCTTCCAGAAGGTGTCAACCTCCTCTGGCATATCCAGAGTGCTGAAGAACACTTGGAATAGCAGATGCACAAATAGGTGGGGGAAATACACCTTCAAGATCCGTGGGAGACAGGGCACCTGGAGGATCTTCCACGTCACCACAGTTGCCTGCAAAGGACAAAGCCCCCCGAGACAGCGCTCAGTGCCAAGGTGTGTGTGTGGCAGGGCCCGAGTGTGGCAGGGAGAGGCCAGGAGAGACCATGGCAGGGGGAGCACGGGGCCTGGTGGGCCTGAAGCTGCCCCTGGGCCAGGTTTCAGGCCAGCGCCTGAGGCAGGGAGATGCAGTGGGGGAAGGAGGATGGAGAGCTGCTGGAGAGACAGCCTTGGGGCCTGCAAAGGCCAGTTGCAGAAACTCACAGCCAGGGCAAAGACAGCCGTTTCGTCCCCATTGGAGGTGCAGGTGCTGTACTCTGGCCAGCTGCCCAGCACATCCAGGAGGATCAGCTGCGCCAGCTCTGCAGTCCTGGCTGAGCCCATGATGGTCTTCCACATGGCCATGGCAGCTCTGTGGGGTTAGAGCTGTGTCTCAGGAGGGTCTCAGAGGAAGCACCAGGGGCAGCTGAGCCGGCTGCCATTTCTGCCTCTGCCCACTGCCCCCCTGCCAGCAGGAGGCAGACAGCCCAGCCCTGTGGGGACAGAGCCCTGAGAGGCGGCAAGGGAGCACGGCAGCAGGCTCAGGGGCTGGCCTGGCAGGGCTGGGAAAGGGAGCATCCAGAGGGCCCTGGAAGTCTCTGTTGCTCTGACACCTGGGGCAGGCTGTGCAGGGTGATGGGCTGGGGAGGCCTGAGCCCTGTGGGCAGGTGGGCCCCATACCTGTCACAGGACGGGGCCACACGCAGGAGCGTCACCACTGCGTCATTTGGCTGTGCTTGGGTGAGATCCAGCAGGGTCTTGTCCAGCCTGTGCTCAGCAGAATCATTGGCCAGGAGCCACTGGTGGATGTAGCTCACCATGGCAGGCACCTGGAGAAGGCACAGGGAGACCTGGAAAGCTGCCAGAGGGAGCAATGTTCCCAGCTTCCCCAGAGGAGTGCTTCCCTTCCCACCCCACTGCCATGTGGCCTGAAAGGCTCACAGCAATCAGCATGCGTGGATTGGGAGGACAAGCCATTGCTGTGAGATTCAAAGCCTGGCCACGAGCTGCTTACTTGCTTTGGAGTGTAAAAATCTTCCTCTACAAGCATATGCAGCAGGGCGGCACTCGACTTGCTGAGGAAGATGGGCAAGTATGGTCTGAGGCCTACGCCCGTGGCGATGGTCTCTTCCTCTTTAATTCTCTTGAGGAAGTTGCAAACAAACTGTAGGAGAAGGGCAAGAAGTCGAGGATGTTGCATGGAGTGCTGCACACACGGTGCTGGGCTGAGCAGGGACAGCAGGCCCAGCCCAGGTGGGGGTGGCTGCAGGTACCTGCGCTGTTCTGCGGAAGCGGCCACGGCTGGACTCCTGCTCTTGTGTGCGCTCCGGGGCTACATCTGGCAAAGAGCGAGCGCAGCCAGAGATGAGGGGCTGCGGGAGAGGCCGGACAACACGGCCCAGCCCTGCGATCCCCAGGCAGAGAGAACCCCGGGATGCCCCAGGGGATGGAGCACGGCCACTGCGGGCTGTCTGCCCGGGCCCTCTTCCGTCCTCTCTGTGGGCATGTCCCCAGGACATAGCATGGCACGGCACGGCACGGCGTGGGGTCCAAGCTGGCAGCAGGCACCAGTGCTGTGGCCCAGCTCTGCCACTCACCCTCCTGCGGTGGCTGGAATGGCACCACCTCTTCAGTCTGCTGTGCGTGGGCAGCTCCAGGGCCACCTTCCTCCTCCTCTACCCAGGCCAGCTCAGGCACTGCCGGGTGTCTCTGCTCCATGTCTCTGCCTGGATTTGTGGCTATTTGCAGGAGAGTTGCCTTGGAAAAGCTCCAAGTCACCAAGTCCTGCAGTGGTGCCTGGAAGGCACCTTCAAGTAAGAAGCCTCAGGAAGGCTACAGGACAGCAAGTCCTGCACTCGGTCTCAAGGGCTCCTGCCCCGAGGACAGGGGACTCCTGACAAGGACTATGATATGGCCTCAAGGGCACCTGCAGAAGAGAAGCCTCAGGGAGACCAAGGGTCAGCAAGTCCTGTGGTCTGGCCTCGAGCTCAGCTGCAGGAGCAAGGCTTCAGAAAAGCTCCGGGTGGTAAGCGAACGAGCGTGCTCTGCGGGGGCTCCTCACGGCACCGCTCTGTCCCGTCCTGTCCTGTTGCGTTGCTCTGAGCACTGTGGCGTGCTCTTGTCACCTCCAGCTCCTCTGTCACACCGTGTCACAAAGGGCCCTTGGACACTCGTTCCATGTGTCCTGGGGTGACGTTATGATGCTTGTATCCCCATTCATCTGTTCTGTGCCTTTGGGACCTGCTCTGAAGATTCGCAGTTTTGTTTTGGTTTCTTGTGTTAGATAGGGACAAGCGTTCGGAAAATCTCGCGATGTCACGGAAAGCGGCAGGATTCCTCTCCCCCTAACGCCTAGTGATAGGGGATCACCCAGGAATGTAGACCCCCCTAACACTAGTAACTTTCTACTCCTTATTAACCAATTACAGTAAGGTAAGACACCCTGATGTAGAGAAAAAACCTCCCCGAGTATAAAACCCGACGAGACGGGACAATAAAGGCCTTTGGACCGTCCACCACGTTGATGTCTGCGTGTGTTCTTGGCCCGAGCGACCCTGGAGAGTTTGGGTCGCCGTGCCGTTTCCTCAGAAACAGGTCGCCTTGCCTTGCATCAGAAGGCAACATTTCTCTTATCAGGGACATAGAGACGAGCAGTACATAGGGCTGTTTTTCACGTCTTGCTTTCAGCTTGCTGCTTTGCTTGCCCTCTTTTCTGCTCTTGCTTCTGCGCTGCTTTGGCCTCTGCTTATTAGCTAGTTCTAGCTAAACAGTCCACATTCCTTCCTGGACTGTTTCTCCTCTCCTGTTTCTGTGACCATCTCGAACCTGCTCCGAACTGGGACCTGGGAACACCGTTCGGCTGCAGCAGCTGCCCCAGCGCCGGAGGGACTGAGAACAGAGCAACCACCCCCAAAAGAGACTTTCTGATTTTGTCATCTTTCTCAGAGCGTTGTCATCGGGTATTGTTCATTTTTGTGCTGGGGGGTGCTGTGCCTGAAATAAACCGGTTTTTTCCACCTCTCTCCAAGGAATTTTTTCCCGAACCAGTTGGGGGGAGGGGCCGTGTGGGTTTTGCTTTCTGGAGGGGCCCTCCTTTGCAGATTCTTTAACAAATTTGCCCTAAACCAGTACAAAATATTGGCGCCCAAACGTGGGGCAAGAGAGAGAGTGGAAAAACCCTGTTTTGACTGCATTTATGTTGCTATTACTCTGTGTTTGTTTAAATCAGCTAATAGCCAGGCTTTTTGAATTCATAATGTCTATTGGGGTGAAGGTTTGCATGCATTTCTGGTCCCTAGGGTTTTTTGAGGTTTTACTACCTCTCTGGTCCCTAGATTTATTTACTTATCCAGAAATAGCTTTAGTATTGCCCCTAATACGTAGTTTTTACATCAGAGGGGCAGTGACCAGAGTAGGTATCCTGCTGGGCTTGGTGGCAAAAATGTGCAAGAAGTTTATAAACATGCTAGGGTCTGCTCCAGGTATGAATGGTTCATGGCTATGGTTATGCATCCAGTTTGTTGCAGGAGGAGCAGGAGGGAATGAGGTTTTTCAGCCTCTGCTTTCCTCCTTCTCCTATGAATCAGTTGCATCACTAGTGAAGGATGTTCAGTTTCCCCTCAATGTTAAAGAAACCGTCTTCCTGGTATTCAATCTGGTAACCTTCCTCTATACAGCCTGCTGCTTTTCTAGAATGAGGGCTGAGATTTCTAGACAGGCTGATGAGACCCCTGGCTCAGGAGTAGACCCCGGTGTGGAAAATCCTCAGTGGTGTGGGAAATGGGAGGATATGGGCCAAATCCTGAAGGAATTCTCTGACCCTATAGTCTGGGATTTTCCCCATGAACAAATTCAGAACCCAGCTGAGGTGGGGAAATATCTGAAAGAGAAGTACCAGGATGAGCCTAAGGAGAGGAAGGTCATTGCAGTGAGCTGGGCCCTGGAGTATGCTTATCGCACACTACTAGATACTGTCGGGCAGCAGACAGAGGCAGGGGGGCAGGGAGATCAATCAGCAACTGTCCCAGTGACTCAGGCTGCAGCTAACACTCCAGGCTCAAAGCCAGCATCTAAACCCATGGCTGTTGCTACCAGCACTAGGAGTGGGAAATGTACGGACAAGACCAATCAACCAGTGGACGATGATGATGATGATGATGATGAAGGAGAAGGAACCTCAATGCCTCCTGACATAAAATCAGGAGTCAAAGCAGCAGGTGCAAGATCAGATGTGAGTATTGAGTCCTTTTCCCTGAAGGACCTTCGTGGCCTACGGAAGGACTACACTTGAAGGTCTGATGAATCCGTAATTAGTTGGCTGGTTCGTCTCTGGGATGCTGCAGGCGAGGCTACAATTCTGGATGGCACTGAAGCCAGGCATTTGGGCTCCCTGTCACAGGATCCTGTCATCGACCAAGGAATGATGAGGGGGGCTAACTCTCACAGCCTCTGGGAACGGGTCCTAAGAAGTGTAGCAGAAAGATACCTGTGTGCAGACGATCTCTATATGCAGCAAACTCAGTGGAAGACAACAGAGCAGGGGATCCAACGCCTGAGAGAAAGTGGCAGAGATTATCTTCTCAGATGATGTAACAACTAGGAACCCAGACTTAGTACCATGCACGTCTGTGATGTGGCGAAAATTCGTACGACTTGGGCCACATGAATATGCTTCTGCCTTAGCCATAATGAAGCGGGATGAGGGGTGAGACTGTGCTTGACATGGCAAGGAAGCTCCGAGCATATGCAGATGGTGTACATGGCCCGACACATGCCAGAATCACAGTGGTAGAAACACGTCTGCAGAACTTAGAGGATAAGATAGAGGAGAACCATAAGAAGCTTAGAGAGGAGATTAAAGAAGACCTTCTCGAAATTTCAGCAGCACAGATCCGAGGTTCCGGTATCCAAGGCAGACGTTTCCCAGATGTTGAGAGAAGGTACACCCCATATGCTGAGCTGTGGTTTTACCTGTGTGATTGTGGGGAAAACGTGAGAAGGTGGGATAGGAAACCTACTGTTGTTCTGGCACGACGGGTGCGTGAACTGAAGGAAGCCACCAGAAGGAAAGCAGCTCCAGTTGCCCGTAGCCGAATGGCCAGGTATGATGATGATGACATGTCTGATCCCCTCGAAGGAACATCCAAAACATATGCCCAGGGAAAGAAGGATAACCAGGCTGAGAGGGGCCCTGCCTCTAGCCAGGTAGAGGCCAGGGAAAATCGTGTTTTCTGGTCTGTGTGGATTCGTTGGCCTGGCACATCGGAACCACAAGAGTACAAAGCTTTGGTCGATACTGGTGCGCAATGCACATTAATCCCATCAAGACATGTGGGGACAGAGTCTGTTTCTATTGCTGGTGTGACCGGGGGTATCCCAGGATTTCACTTTGGTGGAAGCTGATGTGAGCCTAATGGGAAATGAGTGGAAGAAGCATCCTATTGTGACTGGCCCAGAGGCCCCATGTATTTTGGGCATCGACTACCTTCAAAGTGGGTACTTCAAAGACCCAGAAGGACTCAGATGGGCATTTGGAATAGCTGCTGTAGAGACAGAGGGCATGCAGCAATTGAACACCTTGCCTGGGTTGTCTGAGAATCCATCTGCAGTAGGATGCCTGACGGGAGACGAGCAACGAGTGCCAATTGCCACTTCCATAGTGCATCGACGACAGTATAGGACCACTCGAGATGCTGTGATCCCCATCCATAAGATGATCCGAGAGCTGGAGAGCCAAGGGGTGGTCAGCAAGACCCACTCACCCTTCAACCGCCCCATTTGGCCTGTGCGAAAATCTGAAGGAGAATGGAGATTGACTGTGGACTACCGTGCACTGAATGAAGTGACTCCACCGAGTGCTGCCGTGCCAGACATATTAGAGCTCCAGTATGAGCTTGAGTCCAAGGCAGCAAAGTGGTATGCCACTATAGACATTGCCAATGCATTTTTCTCCATTCCTCTGGCAGCAGAATGCAGGCCTCAATTTGCCTTCACATGGAGGGGAGTGCAGTACACCTGGAACCGACTGCCCCAGGGGTGGAAGCACAGCCCCACCATCTGCCATGGACTGATTCAGACTGCACTAGAAAGGGGAGAGGCTCCAGAACATCTGCAGTATATTGATGACATCATTGTGTGGGGGAACACAGCTGCGGAAGTGTTTGAGAAAGGGAAGGAAATCATCCAGATCCTCCTGGGAGCTGGTTTCGCCATTAAAAAGAGCAAAGTAAAGGGACCAGCTCATGAGATTCAGTTCCTGGGAGTAAAGTGGCAAGATGGACGGTGTCAGATTCCTACAGATGTCATCAACAAGATCACAGCAATGTCTCCACTCACCAATAAGAAAGAGACACAAGCTTTCTTGGGTGCAATAGGTTTTTGGAGGATGCATATTCCTGAGTACAGTCAGATCATGAGCCCTCTTTACCTGGTCACCCGCAAGAAGAACAATTTCCAGTGGGGCCCTGAGCAGCAACAAGCCTTTGTCCAGATCAAGCAGGAGATTGCCCATGCAGTAGCCCTTGGCCCAGTCAGGACAGCACCAGAGGTAAAGAACATGCTGTACTCAGCAGCCGGGAACCATGGCTTGTCCTGGAGCCTTTGGCAGAAGGTGCCTGGGGAGACTCAGGGTCGACCACTGGGATTTTGGAGTCAAAGCTACAGAGGGTCTGAAGCCAACTACACTCCAACAGAGAAAGAAATCTTGGCTGCCTATGAAGGAGTCCAGGCTGCCTTGGAGGTAATAGGCACTGAAGCACAACTCCTCCTGGCACCCCGACTACCGGTGCTGGGGTGGATGTTCAAAGGCAAGGTTCCTTCCACTCACCATGCCAGCAGTGCTACATGGAGCAAGTGGATTGCTCTTGTCACTCAGCGTGCCCGTATAGGTAAACTGAATCGCCCTGGGATTTTGGAGGTAACTACAAATTGGCCCGAAGGTGAGAATTTTGGTGTCACAGATGAAGAGGAACAAGAACCAGTGACATGTGCTGAAGAGGCTCCTCCCTATAACCAACTGCCCCCAGAGGAAACACACTACGCTCTTTTCACTGACAGTTCCTGTCGCATCGTAGGGATGAACCGGAAGTGGAAAGCAGCTGTATGGAGCCGCACATGACAGGTTGCACAAGCTACTGAAGGAGAAGGTGGATCAAGCCAACTTGCAGAACTCAAAGCTGTTCAACTGGCCCTAGACATTGCTGAGAGAGAGAAGTGGCCAAAGCTCTACCTCTACACTGATTCATGGATGGTAGCCAATGCTCTGTGGGGATGGTGGGAGAGGTGGAAAAAGGCTAACTGTCAACATAGAGGGAAACCAATTTGGGCTGCTGATGAGTGGAAAGACATTGCTACCAGGGTAGGGAGGCTACCTGTGAAAGTCCGCCATGTAGATGCCCATGTACCCAAGAACAGGGCCAATGAGGAGCACCAAAACAATGAGCAGGTAGACCAAGCTGCAAAGATAGGGGTGTCCAAAATAGACCTAGATTTGGAACATAAGGGAGAGTTATTCCTAGCTCGATGGGCCCATGATGCCTCAGGCCACCAGGGCAGAGATGCCACCTATAAGTGGGCACGAGACCGAGGGGTGGATCTAACCATGGACAGTATTTCTCAGGTTATCCATGACTGTGAGACGTGTGCTGCCATCAAGCAGGCCAAGCGAGTGAAGCCCCTCTGGTAGGGTGGGCGGTGGTCCAAGTACAAGTATGGGGAGGCCTGGCAGATTGACTCCATCACACTGCCCCAGACACGCCAGGGCAAGCACTACGTGCTGACCATGGTGGAAGCCACCACTGGATGGCTGGAAACCTACCCTGTGTCTCATGCTACAGCCCGGAACACCATCCTGGGCCTGGAAAAGCAAGTTCTGTGGAGACATGGTACCCCTGAGAGGATCGAGTCAGACAACGGGACTCATTTCAAGAACAGCCTTATCAACACCTGGGCTAGGGAACATGGCATTGAGTGGGTGTATCATATCCCCTACCATGCACCAGCTGCAGGAAAAGTGGAGAGGTACAATGGACTACTAAAAACCCAGTTGAAAGTTTTGGGTGGGGGATCTTTCAAGAATTGGGAGCAACATTTAGCAAAGGCCACCTGCTTAGTTAACACCCGAGGTTCCACCAACCGAGCAGGTGCTGCCCAGTCTGAGTCCCTGAATGTAATAGAAGGAGACAAAGTCCCAGTGGTACATATCAGAGGTTTGTTAGGGAAGACTGTGTGGATCAATTCTGCCTCGAGTACAAACCCATTTGTGGGGTTGTCTTTGCTCAGGGACCAGGTTGCACGTGGTGGATAATGCAAAGAGATGGAACAACACGATGTGTACCTCAGGGAGATCTGATTGTGGGGTAAGAATGATATGCAATATCACTGTTCATTGGATGTTACTGCCATGTTACTGCCATTGTCTGTACATTAAACCATACAGACATGAGATAGAAGGAAATGTGTAAGTGTTGAAGGTCTGGGCAAGTGGAAGATGGAGAAGGAAATGTGTAAGTGTCGAAGCTCTGAGCAAGTGATAGATGGAGCTTTAAGTGACTAAAGTGAAAAGGGGGAATCCTACAGCTCTGTAATATAGGGTCTGGATTCAGTGGTCCAGTGTGGGGATGTGATGACGGCATGATGGGTATTGTTTGTAAATTTTGGGGGGACAGATGGAAATTTTGTATGAATAATGCATGATGTGTTGTAGTATGTTGATGATATGGGGATAAGGGGTGGAATGTCCTGGGGTGACGGTATGATGCTTCTATCCCCATTCATCTGTTCTGTGCCTTTAAGACCGGCTCTGAAGAGTGGAAGTTTTGTTTGGGTTTCTCTTATCAGGGACACAGAGACGGGCAGTACATAGGGCTGTTTTTGCTTCTTGCTTTCGGCTTGCTGCTTTGCTTGCTCTCTTTTCTGTTCTCACTTCTGCTCTGCTTTGGCCTCTGCTTATTAGCTAGTTCTAATTAAACAGTCCAAATTCTTTCCTGGACTGTTTCTTCTCTCCTGTTTCTGTGACCATCTTGAACCTGCTCCAGGCTGGGACCTGGGAACACCGAGGGTTTGCACCGTTTTGGCCTGCAGCAGCTGCCCCAGCGCCGGAGGGATTGAGAACAGAGCAACCACCCCCGAAAGAGACTTTCTGATTTTGTCATCTTTCTGAGAGCAGTGTCATCGGGTATTGTTCGTTTTGTGTGCTGGGGGGTTCTCTGCCAGTCAAATAAACAGGTTCTTTCCACTTCTTTTCAAGGAATTCTTCCCGAACCGGTTGGGGGGAGGGGCCGTGTGGGTTTGCTTTCTGGAGGGGCCCTCCTTTGCTGATTCTTTAACAAATTTGCCCTAAACCAGGACACCCCCCCCTTTCCCACTTTCCCAGAAGATGTTTTTTTCAAGGACCACAGGAAAGGAGCTGAAGATATAGTTGCTAAAAATGTCCAAGAACCTGCTTCGGTCCCAGAAAATGCTAATTATAAGGGATTTATTACCTTGATATGTAGATGCAGTGATATGTTAGTGTCATGGTTTGGGCCTGGCACAGAGCCAGTGCCCCCATGAGAATACCTTCTCCCTGGTGTCTGCTGTGAGATGTGACCAGGAATAAGCAAAGCAGGCTCTAGCTTAAACATAAAGAAAACTTTATTACCTAAACTACAAGAAAAGAAGGGGGAAAAAAAAAACCTATAAGGAAAAACAATTTGAAAACCTTACAAAAAAGCACTTTCCTCCTCCCCACCACCCAAACAATTTCCCAATCCAATACATTCCCCCAAATCACCAACTGCCCAGTCTGGCACCACCCTTTAGGATATTCAAACTTCAGTCCATGAAGAGGAGAAAAGTCTTTCTTGCACCATAGGCTTCCCCTGGAAACACGCTGAAACCTCGTGTGCTTCCATGTCACTCGGCACCACCCGGAAAGTCCTTTTGCCGCTTGTGACATCTTTCTTCCATGCCCAGTGCTCTCACCACTGTGCATGGACCAGAGCTGCTTTTAGGGTTGTCTTTTAAGGATGCCTTGTCTCACTCCAAAAAGGCACAGTCTCTGCTTTGGGACATCTGTCCCCCCCATTTTTTTCCAAACCCCTGGGGCCGAGGGGTCCCCACAATGATCCCTCCTGGTTCTGAGGCACTGCCTCCCCCTAAATACAGTCTCTGTGTCACAGGAATAAAACTGGTTCAGTCTATGGCTACACAAGAAAAGTCCAGCCAAAAGGCCACTCCAATCATCTCTCTCTCCACTCAGCAAGCCTTCTCAACGTCCTTCGGGCCAGGTCCTTGGTTATCTCATCTCTTATTTCTCTTCTTATTCAGCTCTGAGGAGGATCAGCATTTTTGCAAGGTCCCAGTCATGAAAGAAAGGGGTTTAAAATTCAGTCTCTGCCTGTCCCAGAACTCTGGCACTCCCACACTCGCTGCTGCTCCGGCCGGCACGTCCTCGCCGCTTTCTCCCCCCCATTTCCTCCTGGGCCGGCCGCTGTCAAATTCAGACGCCGGCTCTCCTCTCTCTCTCTCCTGGGGGGGGAGATGGCTGCCCGATGGCTGTCTCTTGGGGCTCCTCCACCCTTCCATCCTCAAGGGCCTCTTCACCCCCCATCTCTGTCCAGGCCCAGGCCTACCACATGGCTGTCCCTCCCCTGCCCAGCAGCAGTGGCTGAACGAGGGAGGGCGATCTGTCCTCTTTGCCTCCAAGTCCCAAGAGAGCCTCCCAGGGCCGAAGCTCTGGTTTTAACCCCTGTGTGTTCTCGGAGGTGTGTCCAAACCCAACTGGCCACACCAGGTGCCAATATCAAAATCCGAGCACCCATTGGTTTGACCACAGCATCCCAGAATTCCCACTTCTTCCTGGTCAAACCACCACAGTTAGTCTTGGCTTACATTGTACTGGCTTGGTGCGCATGTGTAACCCAAAGGTAAATTAAAGGACAACGAAGAAGACTACAGGGCCTTCATCAGTGACGACCCCCAAAGACTTGTGCGACCACCAAACCGAGTGGTGGCGCATGCGTGACTGGGGTGGTAATGAGGGCGGAGATAGAGATATGATGAACCGAAAATGGGAGGAGATGGTATTGACACTTGGCATATAAGGGGTGATCTTCACTTGGCAAGCATGTACGTGAAGTGGCAAGGGTCATTGACCCTGCCCTCCGTACCCCGCGTTATCTCTTGCTTATGCACTATTATTTGAACCAAATTATCCCTTATTTATATATTTTCTAAAATATTTAATTAAAATTTCTGCTGCCTTAAACATTGTTTAGTTTTTTTTGATGGGATAATTGGGCAAACATAACATATGTAAACAAACCCATAGCTGTACACAAGGACAGAAGCAGATTTCTTCTTCACCAGGCTGAAGAGAGTGGTTTTATTATTCGAAAAACAAAAGCCAAACTACCCCAAGTCAAATATATATTGTCCCACTACATTTAGACATTACAACAATGAAAATGCACTATAAAACTACTGCAGTAAATTAGTCAGTTAGGAACAATAAACAGGGCACATGTTACTAGTATCCATATCTGTCTTTGGAAAGATGAGCAATTACAATCTGCATCCCAGCTCATGCTCAGTATTTATTACAATCTCAAATAACAATAAAGTCAAACACAACAGATGACTGATGTTCCTACCTTCTGCTTTCCAAACAGAGTTTTAAAAGATAGTTTATTGTAAAATCACTCTCAAGTATGTTCAAGGCCTTGGGAGCTCTCTAAGCTTAATTAACAACAGAAATAAAAGTATATCTTTATAACAAAGTTATAAAGATCACAACTTTAACATCACACATATAGAATCCATTTAAATATTTCTGTAAAGCCAGTATTATAATATTATAATTTGCATATACCAATCTATTTGTAATATTGCCAAAAGAAGGCACACTTTTCTAAATCCCTACTGGCTTTGGTAACTGCCAAAGGTAATGAAGATTGAGCTGTACTACTGTTTACTCATCTTTCTGTTGCACAGAAATCTTGGATACTTTGGTGCGTACATCTGTAATTCTGACATTTTCTGAAATTAAAGCGAGAGGAGAAATGGGCTAAATTCAGGTACCTAAAGTTACGTATCAACATTTGCAGACATAAATCAAATACACAAGGAAAGCTTTTCATCTGCACTTTTCAATTATCCTAATTACATTTTCAGCTAACCCCTTGACTCACCTCAGGCACATCCCCGACTGCCTCTCTCCCACCAGCTCAGAGCTGCATTGCACAGTGCTTGCTTTGCGCCACAGAGCACAAAGCAGGCTGGTCTGGTGGGCCTGAGTATTTCTGCCAAACACTCTGCATCTCACACCTTTGCTCTGGCTCAGTGCAGAACTGCAGGATTGCAGGCGCTTCCTCCCAGAGCTGCGTGAGGCGCTGGCTCCTGCAGATGTGCCCTGCCAAGCTGTCCCTGCCTCACACTGGCCTCGCTTGCCCTGGCACAAGTGCCGGCCTGAAGGAGCTGCCCTGTGCTCCAGCCTGCCAAGCAGCGCGGCTCCCTCCCCCGGTGCCCAGAGTGCTGCACACACTGCTGGCCTTTGCCAGGAGTTGCAGGGCAGCCGGCAGAAGAGGAGGAATCCTCAGCCAGCCCAGCGGCCCGTGGCTGCCCTTGGCCTTTCCTTGCTCCTGGGCACACTCCAGATGGCCAATGCCTCCAGGCCGGGCTGTGCCCAGCATGGCTGCGCTTCCCCTCAGCAGCAGCCAGCTGCCACCTGGGCTCTGAGAGCGGAGGATTCACCCGCTCCCAGCAAGAGGCACCCAGGGCCTGGCTGCTGCCTCTTGCAGCTCCAAGGGCCTCCTTCCAGCCTGCCTCTGCTGGGCTCAGGCTGCTCCGGCCTCTGCCGGGGCTCTGCTGGGGCTCCAGCCCGGGCAAGGCCGGGCCCGCTCTCACCTCACAGGCGCTGAGAGCTCTGCACCACAGGAGACCTTCCCCAGCACCCTCTCTGATCTTTCTGCTTTCTCACTTGAGCAAGGTTCTCCTCCAGCCAAAGACATTGCACCTAGGGATACAAATCCAAGTGGCAGCAACCCCAATGCTCTCCAGTCACAGCTGAAGGCCTGCATCTGCGCAAGATGTTTGGGCTGCTCCGTTCTTCCTTTGGTTTTGCCTTCAAATGCCATTGCCCTTTCTGCCTCAACTAGAAGTGTCACAGATGCACCAAAACGGGCCAGTGTGCTGGCCAAAGGCAGTGTGCTCTGGAGATGATGAATGAAGAGTCTTCCCAGCTTTCAAAGCACATTGCGAAAAACAACAATCCCTTCTTTTTAAATTTGAACCGTTTAGTAGCAATAAAATGGTTATAAAGATAGTAATAGAAGTTAGAATAATAAGAATTTGGACAATCAGAGTTAGAACAGTAAAGGACAATAAAAACAAAGACATACGGATAGTCCCGGTGCCTCCTGGGCAATTATGCCCCAAAAGCACACACACTAACAAAGGATTAGCCCTTAAAAGCAATAGCCTGTTGCATATTCATATATCTCATATATGATGCACAAATTCTTTTCAAACAAAGGGTGTTCTCTGCT
The DNA here is from genome assembly GCF_028551555.1 of Melozone crissalis. Taxonomy (NCBI): domain Eukaryota; kingdom Metazoa; phylum Chordata; class Aves; order Passeriformes; family Passerellidae; genus Melozone; species Melozone crissalis. The sequence goes on from NW_026535824.1 coordinate 7,526,503, forward strand.
TATTGTCAAGTTCTCCCCCTTAATCCTGTTGGCTCCTCAAAGTCAGGAAGGAGGTGGAAGAAAGTTGGTCTTTTCCAATAAGGATACAAGAATTCTTCCCTTGGGGCTTTTGGTGTCCTGTTGCTGTCATCTCTGGGCAAAGAATTTCTTGATTACCCCATCCCTTTCCTGAGCTAGTTAAAAAAGTATCTTACATCACATAGCTCCTGTTTTACATAATGTTATAACCTAAAACTATATTTACCACTGAAATAATTACCTATATAGCTGGACGGGACGTACATGAGCTTGTCTGACCTTTGCTGCTTGACCAAATAGTGGCAACTGTGGAATTTTACCCCAGAGACACTTTTGGCTAGCTGGATGCTGCAGCTGGGTGCTTGGAGGCAAGTCCAGGCATGCAGGAGCTCAGGTTTACCTTTGGTGGAGAAGCTTTACGGTGAGGTGAAGGAAAGGAGTCGGTTCTGATGGAGGGTTCCTATGGAGAGCTTTATTCCTGGTCCACAGGCCTCTGAATCCAGCAATGGCTCCAGGAGAACTCCCAACCGCATGGTTTGCTCGCCCTTTTACCCACGGCAGAGGGGCAGGGAAGGAACACGGGGACCACCAACCAGGTACGGGCAGGGAAGTGTCAAGGGACAGAGGACACCTGGATGGCCCAATGTCCTTCCAGGAGGGGAGGGCATCTTTTAAATTCTGCCAATCACTGGACGCCCTTCTGGAATGCCAGGATTGACAGACAGCGCTCAGCAGGGGTCAGGGTGTGGAAAGGAGGGATGATTGACACACCTGGCAGGGAATTATCAGGGAGGAACCTGGGGTATCTGAGGCAAACCATGACATCACACCGCAACATACCACACTACTTAAAAAAATACAGTACTACGAACTAAGACAACATAACACATATAGTCTATTAATTTATATATATATATATATATATATTCATTTTAATATCTGTGAAGAGCCTATCCTGTAATATGTACTTTTCACAACACCAAAGAAGCCATTGCACCTTTAAGAGACAGCTGACAACTCAGAAGGAAATGCTCAGCTTGTTCACAGGGTGAGAAAGAAAGGATTCTTACAGATGAGTTAAAGTTTCAGAAACTTTATTTATTTACAATCCTACTCTATAATCCTGTAGGGTGGTATTTACAGAAAAATGGACAGCCACTAAATGAACCAGCCTAACCTTCTGGAGCTAACTAAACTAACTAACCTTCTAGGACTAGGACAGGTTTTTAATAAAGCTGCATTCAACTTTGTGGATAAAAAGGTGATGTTGCGAGCAGAAAGAAGAAGCAGAAGAGTTGCTGACAGACAAAGGGGTAGCAACCCAAATAAAATGACCCTTACAGCATCTACCAATTAGGTTAAGAAAAAGATGCAACCAAACAATGCATGACTACAGAAAGCTATAGGATAGGAACTAATTATAAACTATGTTTAGAAGCACAATAAATGGCTTCTCCTTGATTCACATTAAATTGTGCAGAGTCTTTTTTCTCCACATAGTCCTACTCTAAATCCTACTCTAAATCCTACTCTACAGTCCTACTCTACAATCCTACTCTAAGATGGCTATGGAGAAAATGGTCCTGATATGATTATAGCACTGTTTGCTTCTCCATCCTCCTCTTCACTGAGATGATGAGTGGTGCCAGGGTGGATGCAGCCTCGGCTGATGTTACAAATGGATGCTGTTCACAAAAAAAACCCAAAAAACCAAAAAAAACCGAATACAAAAACAAAAACAAAAAAGAAAACAAAACACAAACCAAAAACCCAAAACCAAACCAAAACAAATAAACCAAAAACAAACAACAAACCAAACAACAAAAAGACAAAGAACAGTGAACAGTAAACCTTTACTTTCCAAGCTCAGTGCTTCACAGGCTCAGTTGGGATTGCTCTGGGTCCTAAAAAGACCCAGAAAGAGGAGCAGTGGGACCATCTGCTACCCAGCAGTCATGTGCAGGACCCAGCCATCACAGGCAAACCTGGCCAAGAATCCCACTCATCCATTTATTCAGGTTTCTTTATCTTGTTGGGATTTTTGCCCTGCCACTGCTCTAGAAATGGTGCTTTCTGTCCCCGGGTTTTCTTCCTTTCAGGAAACTCCAATGGCTCACACGGGTCCCTGCCTTTGAAAGACAGGCACTGTGCTGATTCCCACAGGGACAGAGAGCAGTGTCTACCTTTCCATGCCCTGGCCCTCGTGTGCTGGATGGCACCTTCCTTCCCAGCAGGGCCAGCCCAGTGGCACTGGGCCCTGCAGTTCCCTCTCTGCCACTCAGCCTGGCAGTAACCCTGGCACAGTTCCCGTCTGCTTGAGCGTGCCAGGCAGCAGATGGGGCTGGGAGGAGTCCCTCCCAGCTGTCCCTGTTTGCGTGGCAGAAACCTCTAAGGGTGGGCTGGGGGACACAAACCAGGGCCCCTCAGAGGCTCACAGTGAGCCCCCCACAGCCCCTCCTGCCCACAGCCAAATCTCTGACTCCTAGGCTGGGACTGGCTTCCTTGGGTTCATCCACCACCATTTCATGTCTCTGTACCCTGCATTGCTCTACTTCAATTCTTTTGCTATTAGATAAAACTTAACACTCCACCAAATTACAAAAGAGGGCAACAGAAACAGTCAGAGGACAGAGCACCTCTCCTCTCAGGAAATGCAGAGGGAGCTGGAGTTATTCAGTTTTGTGAAGAACAGGCCCCAGGGAGACTTTATTGCCACTTTCCAAGATTTCAGAGTGGCTTTGAAGAAAGTGGGGGACATTTTTTTTAACAGGATCAGTTACAATAGGATATGGACAAATATTTTTAAACACAAAGGGCATCTAATCAGAGTAGGTCTAAGGAAGAACTTGTTTTCTTGGAGCATGCTGGAACCCTGGCACAGCTTGCCCCAAGAGCTTGTAGGTGCCCCATCCCTCCAACCATTCTGGCTCCGGTGGGAAAGGGCTCTGAGCAACCTGATCTCTTTAAAGATGTCCCTGCTCATTGCAGGACACTTGCACCACAGGACCTTTACAGGGCCCTGCCAGCCCAGCCCAGTCTAGGATTCCTCACTGTTTTCATTTAAGGAGCAGCAAGAATGGAGGTGAGGAGGAAGGGGGCTCATCTGCTGCCTTGGATTTGAGTGGAGGAGGAGCCTATCCCTCAGAGCCTGTTTCACCTGCAGCCCCTTCACATTTTACCTGCAGGAGCTCCTTGGCAGACCAGCGCCGCTCCTCGTCTCTCTGCAGGCAGCAGCTCAGGAAGTCACGCAGGCAAGATGAAAATAGGTTGGGCTGCTGCAGCTTTTGTCTTCCTCCTGTGGCTATCAGGAGTTGAGGCTGGGGAAAAAGGAGACACCAGGCTCCACCTGCTTCTTTCCCATCTGTCATTGCTCTCCCAGATCCCATTGATTAAGCTCCACTCTGCAGTGGCAGTTTCTGCCCTGGCAGAGACCCAGAGATGACTTTCCTTTACCAACCAAAAACCCAAACTCCGATGCAGCCACAGCTTTCCCACTGTCCTGCAGATCTTGCCTTGGCAGCTGATTTCATTGCCTGACCTAGTTAGTGGGAACTACATCAGCACAAGCACATTTCCTTCTCTGAGGATTCATACCAGCTTGAGAGGCTTTTTGGAAGAAGGACTTTGCTATACTAACTCTACTGTATCCAAGGGTTAGGATATGAAAAGTATCTCTGCAGTGCTTCTTGTCTCTTAAGCACAGCTGCCATAAAACAAAAGCAATCAAGCTTTTTGCTTTGTTCTTGAAAACAATGGGAATTGCAAGGAAAGAAAGGAAATCCACCAGGTATTCCTCAGGCAAGGAAACAAACATTTGGAATCTCATCTTCAACACAGACACATTAAGATGCATGCACAAAGGTACTGGGATGAAAACGGCTGCTGGGACACAGGAGCCACCTGCAGCTCTGTCTCTCAGCAGTCTGAAAATTTCTGCTTTCCTTACATGGAAAAGAAAAACTTTTCATGGTCAAATCAGAAGGAGAGGTTCCATCCCTACAGTCACCCTCTACTAATTTGACTACTCAAGTCAATGCATGAATGGTAGGCCCATCCCAGAAAGTGCCAGGAAACAAATGGGAGGTTTTGGCAGGCTCTCCACATCACCAGGCTCTGGCTTGGTGATGTGCAGAATGTGGCTTGGGCCAGGAGAGAATCACGGTCACTGAGTGTTTCAGTAGCACTGCACAAGATGCAGAAGAGACTCATGTGGCCTTTACACCCTCATGCCCAGGTTTCAGGCATGTTTCCCAGTGAGAAGAAACTGCACAGGGGTTAAGTTCCTCTCTAAAAACCAGTGCCTTAGCAACTTTCTTGTGTTTGGGCTTCTTTTCTTCATTTCTGCAAATGTAACACCAGTTCTGAGAGGCTTGCCTTGTGGTTTGAGGCGCATCTTCACAGACAGACAAGTGGGAACAATTTGAAACCCGAAGCAAATGTTGCCTGGGAAGAGCTGGGGAGTGTTTGCCTGTGGTGAGGCCTGAGCTGTATGGCAATCCCTTTCCATGATGTGCAGAAACATCCAGCTGCTCCCCAGAACTCAGTCCCTCTGGGCATGCAGGCCTCTGGAAACCCCTGAGGATTCCAGCCTTTATCCTGCTCAAGAACATCTAACCTAAGCTGAGCTCCAGTTTCTTCAGCAAGGCCAAGGATGCTCACTTCCATGCAGCTGACAGTGTCCATGGAGCTCAGCAGGTCTTTCTGATACTCCTCAGGCCAAGGAATTACAGTGTAGATTGGCAAGACATCGGCTGATCATTATCCAGTGTGGTTCATGTGGAACCAAGCTCTCACACGCTGACAAGTCAGAGGGAGAGAGCTTATTCTGTTTTTGCAAGATGGTATTTAGAAACATAAGACACTGACTTGGAACTATTCAAACCTCAACTTGCAGAATCCATCTCAAATAGACAGAAATAACAATGGCAAGAGGCCTTGGAGTCTCCATAAAAATGCCCACCACTGTCATGATAACTCTGTACTCATGGCATTGAAATAGATGGTGACCAAAGAGACTTTGCTATTACCCTCTTTAACCCAAAGGAAAATTTCAAAGCCAGAAATGGCAATGCACTCCCCTTGTGTACAAATAATTTATGTGGCTTTCTGTCCTTTCCCCACATCACCAGAGGTGACAAAGAGGGTTTTATCCTGAGTCTCAGCTGAGCTCAGCCACTGGCCATGGTGGGGAGCTGGAGCCCTCCCTGTCATTAGAACTGTGCAGGCCAGGGATGGCCCTGCTCCTGTGGTAAAGAAACACAGCACCGGTGTCAACTGCCCACGCTGGATCCCAGCCCAGGCACCTGCCTGCAAGCTCATCAACTTGGTAAAGTACCAAGAAACAGCCAAGGGTTTGGCAAACAATTCTAACTGCAGTCAGAGAAAAACACATCCTAAACTTATCCAGGCCACCTACATACGTGACTGAACAATGTACAGATGACTTGAAAGCCTGAAAGTTTTGAAGACCCACAGGATTTGGAAAAGATGCTACAGAATGGAAGAGAAGAGCTGTGTTTAAAAAATGAAAAAGCAAGCAGAACTGCTTGCACATTGCTTTGATAGTAGGGTTTTTTCTCTTTTTCTTTTTTGTTTACTTTTCTTTTTCCTTTTTTTCTCACATTTTCTATAAAATTGAAACTGGGAAGGTCTAACCTCTATTTCTCAGGATGTTTATCACATGTCTGCCCTCTCCACTGAAAAATTATTGTCCTTCAGAAACAGAATTCCAGCATTGTTCAAAAAACAAGTGAGAATTGTCAGGCACGGCTGGAGGCCAAAATGGCAGGTTTCTGAACTGGTTAGGTTTCTGAACTGCCACTTCCCTTTCTGATAAAACCAAAGCTACAGCAGATGCTGATGTGTTGCAGGGGCATTTTTAGAAGGAGACCTTGGTGGAAGTGGTGCCAGCAGATGGCAATGGGATTTTGTCCAATGGCACACAGAACATGGGACAGGTGAGAAAGACAATGGGATCAGTGAGTATTTGCACCTTACCAAGAAAGGAGTTGCATTCCAGGAAGGAACCTCTCGTTCCACCATTTCGATGCCCATGATTCCCAGAGACCATATGTCCACTTTGGGGCCACATGGTTGACCTGTCAGCACTTCAGGCGCCAGCCACCCAGCAGTGCCGGCCACGGAGCTCCGTCTGCCCTGCTCAGGGCTGAGCTGAGCAAAGAGGCCAAAGTCAGCTGTGGAGAAAACAACAAACCATGAAAGTCAGCTCCAATTAGGAAACCAAGCAAAAGAATTCCCCACTCTCAGGCTCAGAATGTGCTGTTGAATCTCCTGGAGAACTGTCCACGCTCGATTTCCTTGGGGCTTCAGCCAAGGGAGTATGGAATTGGCCACTTCCAAAAACTCCTAGGTTTCTTAACGCTGCTCACAGCAGTGGACTTTATTCCCCTGAAGCTTTAGATTGTAGCTCCCTCTGTCTGGAAGGGACACACACAGAGCAAGGCCACTCTTGACTGCTTGTGGTTCCTTATACCTCTGTGCACGTTGCAACTGTGCCCTCAGCTCGCAGCAGGGGTCCCTGCACTGCCACCAGCACCATTTTTGGGGAACTGGCTGTCACTCCAAGCAGCCCCACACCCACATCCCTGGAACGCTGCACCTGACCAAGAATATACTGACCCAGCTTGACAGAGCCGTCGGTTCTGAGAAGGATGTTTCTGCTCTTCACATCTTGGTGGATAACATGGTTTGAATGACGAAAATCCAGTCCTTGCAGGCACTGAGAGAGAAAACAGAAACAGGAGGGCAAAAATGAGTGATGTGATTTCATCACACAAGAAAGGAAACAAAGAACCTAAAAGATTCCCTCTCCAGGGGAATGGGGAGTAATGGCAGAACAGTAATGGCCACTGAGAGGAAGAGCTTGCTGCTCCAACACCTGCAGAGCAGGACCTTTCTGAGGAAAGGCACGTCAGCTTTTGAAAGAGCAACAGCACCTGCTGTTGTAGGCTGTCCCCTGCCAACCAGCCAGGATGACTCCTGCTGCAGTGGACGTGCTTTTTCCATGCAGAGGACAAAGGAGGGGTTTGGAAAGGAAAAGTCCCTCCCTTTGGTGTGAAGCGGATCACTTTTGGGTGGGAGGCTGCATGACAAAGATTTTCTTGCTGGCCTCAGCACAGGCTTGAATGTATCACACCAGTCACCTTCCAGAAGCAAAGAGCATTTTGGCTGCACTACTATCCTTTTCAGCTGAGGACTGTGAGAAATGAGTCGTTTTTCTTTGCTAATCATTTCAAATCCTGCCACCACTACCTTTGCTTTTACAGGCAAAAATGCAGTGAAGACAGACTCCAGGCAAACATTTAGAGAGGCAAGGTGGAGAACAGCAAATACAAATACAAATACAAGAGACAGAGCGAGAATACAATAGCAGGAGATAAGAGTACTGGCACTGAGTACAGGGAGTGCAGGGGCACTGGCAGGCCTTTCACTTGAGATGCTTTTACTTGCCCATAGCATACCAGCAACACAGAAACAAAGTTCAGCACAGGAAATCACTCCAGCTCTGAGCCCCTGTTTCCCAGACAATGCTGCCCAAGCCCTTGGAAACACAGCTGGGATTGCTGACCTCCCGACTGATGGCTGCCATCTCATCTTCTGACAAGTAGGTCTGGCTGATGACATTGCTCAGAGTGCCTCCATCCATGTACTCCATAACCAGGGACAGTTCCTCACCCACAAGGTAGCTGAAAGGAGGAAACAAGGGTATGGAGATGAATCTACATGGCTAGGTTGCTGTTTGGAAAAGACAGGTTGGTTCTTCTTTTCAGGTCCCTTTGAGACAAAGACAAAATAAAGGAATAGACATTCCCTCTTGGCTGTGCATTGTTTGCCATCTGTGCAGTCTCAAGGAGAAAGAAAGGCATCACCCACCCCCTGCTGCTGCTCTGCACTGGAAAGGCAAGGAGGGCAGAAACCACCCCTTGGGTGGCTGCAGTGCCTATTGCTATTTCACTCACTTGCTTTTCTAGATCCTTTTGCTCCTGAAGGAGGCGATTAATTTTCTCTTTGATAATTTTAATTTTTTCGTCTAGCCTCTTCTTCCTTGCCTTGATCCTAGCCTCAATTTCCTGCAGCTCTGTCTGCATCTGTTCATCAATTTTCTGTAAAGAACAATGGAAAGGACTCATTCTCATTTGTGGAGTGGCTGCCATTCCTTCATTCACCTGTTTTTGTTGATTGCCCCTCTGTATAGGGAGATTCCTCTCCTCTTGGATGTCTTCATTCCTCCTCTTCACTGCCATGATGGCACTCTGAGCTTCAGGCAGCTCTGCTTGTGGCTCTGCCTTGTTCTGTACACACAAAAGCAGAGCAAGGGACTGAGAGCTGCCATCAAGCTCAGCTTTTCCCTCTTTTAGCCTCAAAATCACATTTATTCAGCCCCTTTTTCTGCTTCCCTACCCAGCTCTGCTTCCACTGTAACCATCCTGTCCTGGTGCTGATCTCTGCAGATTGCAAGGCTCTGTCCTTTCAGTGCCTGTGGGACTCCTGGCCTCCTCAGTCCCAGGAGCTCTGGTTTATGCCCCTCTCCCTGCCCTTCCCTCTGTCCCCTGGCCAGTCAGGCTCACCTGGCCATTCTCCTGTGGCTCTTCCACCTGCTGCCTGAGCTGCTCTTCCTGCTCTCGGGCTGGGAACAACTCTCCCTGAGTCTGGCATGGCATCTCAGATAAGGTAGTGTGCTCCTGCTCTTTCTCTAGAAGCACCTGCACAGAAAGCAAGAGAAGATGGGTTTCAACTTCCCATACGCCCTTTGTGGGCCAAGACTCAAAGGCTGCTGGGCTCACACGTTCCCAAAGCACTGTGCTGCTGCTCTCCTGGGTCGTTCTCTGCCCGAGGGGAGGCACAGATTCCAAAGTGACCCTGGCCCTACAATCACGGGCCGTCTGGGACTGAAGCCCCAACAGCCTCTCAGGCAGCTGACAGGGAAGGGGTGGCATTTCTCAAGGGTCTGGTGAGGGCCTCCCTCTGCTTCTGCCATGTCCTGTTTGTCTTTCAGTAGTGACTGACACCCCGCCCTGTCCCACAGCTCCATCCTGGCTCTGCAGGGGCTTCCTGGGTGAGCTCACTCCTTGTGAGAGACACTTCTGGAGTTCACCTTCTCTTCAGGCCTGCACCAGCTTTGTGACTGCCTGACATCCACATTCTTGTTAGAAAACTGGGTCATTCAGGAGATGAGGATGCGTGCAAAGATCTCTGATGGAAGTCAGAGAACCTCTATGGCCACCTCAGTATATGGAGGAGGACCAAGGTGTTTCTTCTCCCTCTTTTGTCAACTGAGAGTTCTGACCAGCAGCAACAGAGTTTCTCATAAGGCCCCATTAACGAATGCACTTACACAGCCCTGGGGATGCCAGTGAAGGAAACCATGTGTCATGTATGGCATGTATGAGCAAAGTCACCAGACCCCAGCTACAGCATGGGATAGTTCCACTCCCTTAGGACATGCAAAAATTTAAAGGATAAAAAGAAGGCTTCAGGGTACAAGAGGCTGGAGTAGAAAAACAGGAGGGGAAAAAACAAACATCTCTGGAGGGGGAAACATCTCTGCCTGCTCAGGATCAGTCAATGGAACTTGTCTCTACCCCTCTCCTGAAGGGATGCCTTTAGGTGAGCTTTGCATCTTCCACTGCTTTGGAGCAGAACCAGGAAGATTCAAATAGATAGATAGATAGATAGATATCACTTTTATAATCTCTCTTTACTGTGCTGTGGTATTTACATTCTTTGAACACAGAGAGATATAATTCCCTCTCCTAAGTTTTTTTTTAAGGGAAGGTAGTGACAAACTTAGAGAAGAAGAGAAAACAATTATTATCTCTACTGGCTGTTCTTGTTGTTTAGTACATGTAGAATGTGTTATAGTGATTGTTTACTGAAAGTGATTTGTTAATTGGATTTTAGTGATAGTTGTTTAGCTTGATTAGCTAATTAGATAAAAGCTGTGTCATGACTTTCTGGAGACAGTCACGAGTTTCTCTTTAGTAGCTTTATAGTATAATATCTCTTTAGTATAGTTTTAATACAGTACTAGTGTAATATAACATAGCTTAAAAAAGCATTTGTTTAACATTTTAAATCATAGAGTCAAAGCACATTATTCACCACATGGGGGTCACCCTGAATCAACACTGTCATTTCTGTCACTACACACATCAACACTCGGTAGCAGTGCCCCGATCAGCAGCCATCCTGAACTTGCTCTCCTGTTGCTTCAGTAACCCACACACTTGGGGAATCTGGAGCATATGGGTCCTTATGAAATGCAATCAGACCCAGAGCACTGCACTGGGAACTGCACTCTTCATGCATCTGTGCTCGGGCAAGTTCTTCTCTTGCCCTTGGCCACAGTGATGGTGCTGAAGTGGCTGGAATCAGAAATACAGCCCAGCCCATCCCAGCTCCTCTAATCTCTGAGCACCAGCTGGAATGCAAGGGCATTGATTTCCTGCTCAATTCCCAAACACAACACACACTGATTCCCTCGGCTGCCAAAAGACACGGGAGCCGTTACCCTGAAAGTGATGTGTTTCTGCCAGTGCTGGAAAAGGGCAGGAAAGATGGAGAAAAAGCTCCCTGGAGAAGGAGAAATTACAGGCTAGAAGGCTTCTCCTTCTAGCAAACAAACAAACAAAAAAACAAACAAAATATGAAAGTGTTACCTACTCCAGTGTCTAAAGCACTTGGATGCAGTGAAGAGATGTTTGGCAGGGAAGCAGCCCTTGTGCTGAGCATTGGCTCTATGGATCTAAGGCAGGGATCTATGGAAGTCTGCCTGAAGGTCCCTCATGAGCCCCCATTGTCCAGGCTAAAGCTCCCTCAGCACTTCCTCACTGGCCTTGTGCTGCCCCCCCTTGCCCAGCTCCCCTGTCCTTCTGTGCACACGCTGCAGCCCCTCCATGACTTTCTGCTTCCCAGGGCCCACAGCTGCACACAGCACTCCAGCTGTGGCCGCAGCGCTGCCCAGCACAGGCCACGCTCACTGCCCTGCTCCTGCTGCCCCACTGCTGCTGGCACAGCCACCGTGCCCTTGGCCTTCTTGGCCCCCTGGCCACACGCTGCCTCATCTTCAGCTGCTCACGGCCGCCAGCCCTGCGTCCTTTGGGCCCACGCAGCTCCCCAGCCACAAAGGTGCCCATTGCACTTCAGATAACGCAGGCACCATTGCAAGATGGCCTTCCTGTTCTACCACCTCATGTTCCAAGTAGATATCATAAAATTTGATAGGAATAGGATTCTAAGTCACTCTGTTTAAATTAAAATTACCTAATTCAACTGTACAGCAAAACAGTCTTAATTAAATTTTTCCTATCTGCTGTCTGCAAGCATTGTTCTCTTTTCAAAACTAGGTTTTAGTTCTTCAAACTCTGAGAAGGAAATTTAAATATATCTATAGCTGCCTTTGTTACTTTTGTTTCAGGCATGGAAATGGATTTCTTTCAGCCTTCCTAGCTGGCCCTCTACACTCTACTGCTACTGGCCAAGCTCCCAGCTTGCTCTACAATTCCTAAACACCAGGAACATGAAATGTTCCTTTCTCACTCACCTCAGGATCTTTAGCACTGCTGAATACATGCTTCAGGTGACCTGTAGTGGGAAGGGAAAATGAACCAGATGCTGTCAGAAAACTGCCTGGCCCTCTGAATCCAACAGAACAAGTCAACCCAAACAGGTACGATTTCCCGTTTCACAACATCCCTCCAGGAGACACATTTCATTCACACAGCCAGCAAGGGATCAGGACAATATTCTTGGCTGTTCCTACACTTCAGCCTGTTTAGCCAGTAAATGAATACAAAGATGATCAAGAAAATGCAAATTGTTCTTTAACACTCAATGCTCCTGTTCTACCAAACACATAAAACAGCTTCTGAAATCCTCTCCTTCAGGTACTCTTTTTTTTTTCCAATCAGATACATGCACTAATTCTCAATAACTTGCAGGAAACAGTTGCCCAGAAAAGCTTCCCAAAATTCCCCTGAGCTGTGGCAGTTCTGTTGTGGAAGAGCACAGCAGCACCTCTAGGGTTCAGGAGCAGACACTCACTGCTTTAGAGTTTGCACTTCCTTTCAAAGGGAATAACTATTTTTGCACTCAGTGAAAGGTTATTAAGTTAGACAGTCAAATCCTTTCATGACAAAATTTAAAAAGAAATAAGCTTTCTCTGAATTCTGGGAACAACTGCAGAGTTTTTAAAAGGCCTTCCCTGAAGCTCTGCCAGTCTACATTTTCAAAGCTGTCTTGCTTGTCCCAGCAACCTGAGTAAATGACAGACTCTGCTGCCACAGACTCCCCTGCAGAGGGAACGGATGCCCTGCAGGTTCCCCTGTAAATGCTGCTCCTGTGGCTACAGACACCCCCTTTTTAGCTGAACCTCTTGACAGGAGCTTTACCAAACCACTGGCACTCTAATGCTCTTTCTGTTTCAAAATCAGAAACTCAGCCACCAAGAAAGAGCAGGAAGACATCCAAAAGCCAGGTTAGGATACACCCTAACCTAAGTAGAATGGAAAACTCTACTTACGAACAAAGTATGCACTGTAATATGCGGAAAAACAAACACCATAGGCAGCAAAAGCTGCTGTGGCCAGATGGTGGATCATTGTCCCAGTGCTGTGCAAGTTTTCTCCAACACTAGAAAAACAAGTGCCCTGTCAGAGTGCAGCTGCCCACTGACCAATGCTCAAACCAGGAGGGTTCTCCTGATGCGAGCAAGGCCTAGGGCTGCTCTGACACTCAGGCCTTCCGTGCACCAAGACAACCTTCTGATGCCACTATGACGATGTGGCAACCATGCCCTGACGTCACAAAGCAAATGCTCCATGTTGGTCTGTGAATTTATGCAAAGCAATAACCAACCTTCCCTACAGCAAACACAAAAGAGCCTGGGAAGTTCTCATCTGTCACCAAGCAGCACAAAATCCCCTCATGGGCCAAACCTTGTTGTTCAGGGGATCCAAGAGGAACTCCAGGAATGCCCCAAGCACCTACAGCCTGTACCCCAGCTGAGCACTCAGATGGGACACAAGCAAAGGAAACCAGATTAAGAAAATGGCCCACAGCATTGCACATGTGAGAAATGACTCTCACTTTTAACATTTTAAAGGTTTAGTAAACCTTAACAAATGACTGAATAAGGAAAAATTGCAGCATTGGGAGTCTCTGTGACTAGCAGCCATGTGCTTTTCTACAAAAAGGACGCTCTGCCTTTTATACCCTTAGCCCCTCTAAAAATTTTGTCAGTCAACTCTTTCTCTGCTGTCCATTGGTGGAGATTGCTTTCTTGCATCCTGACTGGAGGTCAGGTGTTGTTACACCCTGCCTGCTGGTCACAAGCCAGCCCTCCCCAAATGCCCTGACTACCAAGGCTATTACAAGGGGGACGGGAAAGAGGACTATGGGAGGATATATTACAATACCATCACTACACATTTGAACATCCACATAACATCTACTTCTTAATTGTCAGAGCCAACCATTGCATTACTCGTCCAGAACACACAGAACCAGGAGAGAAGCCACTGTTGGCATCACAGCTGAAATCCTTCCTAACAAATCTCCCCACAAATTTACACCTTTATTGGACATGCCCACGGCTCTGGTGCGGGTACATCTCTGCCTTTCTTCCCCTGTGGCAGCAGTCGAACTGGCAGCATCTGCCCGCCAGCAGCAGCTGCTCCAAGCTGGGAACGCCACTGGCGGTGCTGATTTCCAGAGGCTTCTGTGTGCCAGGGGAAGCCAAGGCAGGAGCGGGTTGAACGGTGCTGGCGCTGCGGCTGCTCTGTGCCAGAGAGCCCCGGCTGGGCAGGGCACGGTGCCCACTGCGCTGCGGGCTCCTTCTCCTGCCACAGCTGGGCACACCTGGCAACAAGGCATGACAACTTGTGGGCAAGCCAAGGGGTGTCTGGGGCTGCACTGCTCTGCACACACCCAGCACACCTGCAGCACAGAATTTTAACCCTCAAACAGGTAAACCAAAGGGAAACAGCTGGAAAAGATTTCATTTTGACCATTCTTACCTGCTCAACAGAAGTCTTCAAAATGAACGTTACCAAGCAGGGCCCAATCCCTGCTGCCAGGTCAGGGTTAGAAAAGAGGCAATCCTTGATCTCAGCACTGGGTATGTGGGGAGTCACTTCCCCAACACGTGCACACCCAGCAATCTCAGTTACTAGTTTGTATCCATGGATCTAAGACATATTCAATACTTTGCTGAAACTCACAGGCTAAATATTCCCCCAAATTATTTGATTTACTCATTGATACTTATTGACTTATTGATACTTAAATCACTTCACCGAATTTACTGACATGAGACGAGGAGTGTCCTTTAGTCCCTGCCTGTCTTTGACACAGGTTCAGAAGGAGACCCATGCACAAAATAACCCAGGACAAAACTGGGATTGCAAAGCAAATTCATTCTATTTGTTGCAGTAGCAAATCATACATACCAAGCCCTGGATTCCCAAAAATCTGCTGAGCAGGAGAAGGAGGTGGAGCGTGGTACTCGGCAGCAGGGGCAGGTAGGCAGTGCACTTTCAGGACATCCCCTGGATCAAAACGCTGTGCATGTCATCCTTCTCACCCTTCCAGCTCAGAACCAGGCCTTGTATCTCCTGCTCAGGAGTGGAATTTCCCAGTTACAGCATCAGCTCACGCATGGCTGGTGTGTGAGATGAGACCAATGAATCCAGGATTTAAAAGAACTGGAAGAGTTAAAATTTTAGCAAGATTTAGTTAGGCAGAAAGAGTATAGCAAGAAGAGTAGAAATAATAAGGGATAGTTAATTTTTAGCAGATAAGGTAGTTAAGGCTAGGGTAATATATCACTTGCCTGTCTTTACTATGTTTAAAGAAGCAGGATGGGATGCGGATTTCTTTGTGACAAAGAAGAGGACCGTAGCCTGCACCTGGGCCCCGAAATTTCAGCTTTAGACAAGGGGTGCGAAAGCCTGCCAACAGGTCATAAGGAAAGAGGTCAAATTGAGGAAGACGTCTTGGCTTCATCAGAAGGAGACCATTCCCCACTTTAAAACCCACCCACCCATGTGATGTGAAAGAACCCGCAAATATGAGGGAACTTTGGACTCAATTATAATACATTTTAATACAAAGGGGGTAGGTGGGGTTACCTAATGAATATGTATTAGTAGTTTTGGGAATTATATGAATATGTAGCACTTTTCTAGATAAGTAGAGCGGCAGTGATTCTTCACACATGTTTGTAAGAGACAACGCCTCGTGTGCCTGGCTGTAATAAACACACCACCTTCTACCTTTAACTGTGGGGAGTTCTATTCCACACCTCATTTGGTGACCGCGGCAGGAACGCTTCTCTGCTCCAGCGAGAACAACCGGGCTCTGGACGTCTCTGGGCGCTGCCAGGACATTCCTTTCCTCGAGGCACCTCCGCTCTCGGCTGTTCCTCGTGGGGGACAGAGAAGACTGCTGGGACTGTGGAGAAAGGGAACGTTTAACTCTGTATAAAGTAACCCGTAAGGTGTATGCAGGGGAAGGGCTGTTCACAAGTCACACAGAGATGCCCTGCGCACAACGAACGCCTGTGCAGTTTGGGTTTGGGTCTGGCTGCTGGCAGAAAGGATTTGCTGTGTCAATAAGGACCTGCTAGCAATTCTGGGGGTGAATTGAGCAAATCCTGTTTCATTGCTGCTATTTTTCCTGTGTGTTGTAATTGTGGTTGTGTTTTCAGTGTGTGAATGTTTGAGGAAGATGATGTGGGTAGATGCTGATGTGGTGGATGGTGTGTGTTGTGTTGAGAAAAGTGAGCATTCTGTCCCCTCATAAAGAGATGCTCCTTTCCCAGTGAGCCTGTGTGTGTGGACTTTCTAATTGCAGAGGTTGGTGCTCCCTGTGACACCTGGTGCTCGGGTATACAGGGGGGTTGAGTGGTTTTTCTCCCACATTGTGGTCATTTGGGACTGCATGGTTGTGTTTGGGGAGATTTTAGGATTTTGTTTGCAACAAGTGCAGCAATTTATGCAGAAAACTTCAGTGTGGTGATTTATTATGTTAAACTAAGGTAGTTCCTTTCTACCGCCCCCCTCCCCGAGGGTTTAAAGTCTCCTGCCATGAGGTGGACGCTGTCTATCCTCCTCTGGACATCTTCTTTCCTCTCCTGGACACTCCCTTTCTCTCCTGGAGTTGTTCTCCATTAAAGCTGTGGGACTTTGGTCCCGGGAAGAGAGAGCGCCTCTCGTCTTTTGCTTTTGTCCTTGTCAGTGTCACTGGGCCCAGAGCTCGCCAAACTGATCCCCCATGAGATGAAAACTGACAAATGGCCCCACATACACAGCTGAAAAATTGGCCACATTTTTTATGGACTGGGGTGTTTGCCACACTTTTGAAATTCCCTATTCCCACACAGGTCAGGCAATTGTTGAAAGGACGCACCACACTCTAAACTCATTCTAGATCAAAAAAGGGGGAGTGGCTCAAGCAACATCCCAGATGAGTTGAGCAGAGCTTTAGATGTCTTTATGTTTTTAATAGCTCATTTGCAGGAACTAATCCTCCAATTTTTAGGCACTTTTCAAACAGCACACAGGAAAAATTGAAAGAAAATCCTTCTGTTTTGATCAGAAACCTTGAGTTAGGACAAATTGAAGGACCATTTACACTAATCACTTGGGGCAAAGGGTATGTTGCATTTGCACAGGTGCCGGACCTATGTGGGTCCCCGCGAAGGGCGTGAAACCGTCTCATACACAATAGTGCAGCGGCAATTGCACATCTCTGCCTTTCTTTCCCTTTGGAAGCAGTCAAACTGGCAACTTGTGGCGAAACCAAGGGCTTTGTGGGGGCTTCATTGCTCTGCACACACCCAGGCCACCCGTGGCACAGAGCTTTGGTGCCTAAAAGGATAAACCGGCTGGAAAATGTTTCATTTTGACCTTTCTTACCTGCTAACAGAAGTTGCCAAAATGAAAGTTTCCAAGCAGGGCCTGATCCCTGTTGCCAGCTCTGGGCTAGAAAGGAGGCATTACTTTGTTTCAGTGGTGGGTGCATAGGGAATCATTTCCCTAAGCCCTGCACACCCAGCAATCTCACCTACCCGTTTTGTATCCATGGAACTAAGACATATTCAATACTTTGCTGAAACTCATAGGCTAAACATTACCTCAAATTTATTGACATATTTCAATCACTTCTCAGAATTTACTGACATGAGAATAGGAGTGTCCTATAAGTCCCTGCTGGTCGTTGCCACAGGTTCAGGAGGCGATCCATGCACAAAAGAACCTAAGACACAACTGGGCTTGCAAAGCAAATTTATTCCATTAGCTGCAGTAGCAAATAATACATACCAACCCCTGGATTCCCAAAAATCCGCTGAGCAGGAGAAGGAGATGGAGCGTGGTGCTCGGCAGCAGGGGCAGTTAGGCAGTGCACTTCCAGGACATCCCCTGGATCAAAACGCTGTGCATCTCATCCTTCTCACCCTTCCAGCTCAGAACCAGGCCTTGTATCTCCTGCTAAGGATGTGGAATTTTCCCAGTTACAGCACCAGCTCACACATGGCTGGCGTGTGAGATGATGGCTCAGGATGACTCCATGTCTCCCTGCCACCGATGGCTCCATTGTTCCCCTTTCACAGCTTGACTGCCCACCGATTGACCAATATATTGTTTCTCTTTCAAGGGTCAAGGTCCCACCTGTTAAACAAGACACTTTCCTTCACTGTCTTGTCAACCTGCTCAAACATGGATCAAATATGGCAGGGCTTCGGGCACGTCTCTGGTTCCTGACACAGTCATTTGGGAAATATTCCCATTCCTCAAATTCTCCTTTGGTGGTCAAGAGCCTCCTAAAAACACTTTCTTCCCTTTGAATGCATTCCAGCTATATTCTTAGCAGGAGCACTCTCCTTATTCTCAAGGCCAAGATCGCCAGTTGCACACAGTAAGCACTGCAGTGGGGGAATACAGGCTTCAGCACTCCTGATAAAGCTAAAAGAATTCACAAGACTAAGCCCTGTTTGTTACACGCCTCTTCTTCCTATTCTGGGAATCAAACACAAGCGTTTCATCAATACACCCTGCAAGT
This sequence comes from Melozone crissalis, assembly GCF_028551555.1. Lineage (NCBI taxonomy): Eukaryota > Metazoa > Chordata > Aves > Passeriformes > Passerellidae > Melozone > Melozone crissalis. Next base: position 7,544,602 of record NW_026535824.1, read on the forward strand.
GCTCTTGCTGAGTGAAGCCACATTGCTGTGTCAATAAAGCAGCTGGGACTCAGTTTCTTCATGCAGGGAAAGCCAATTCTTTATTCTCATAACTCATTTTTACACGGTTTTCACAGATCTCGTGTTCAGTCCAGCTGGCTGGTAGTTTCCTTGCCTCACAATTTATTGCTTAGAAGGTGTATTAGTGTGTACATGCAAAGACTCAATCTTTTTAAGACTCACTCTTACTCAGGTGATTACATTTTTTTTCGTGGATGCTCATGGGAGAGATTTCTTGTTTATTACAGATGCAAACAGTTTTTTAGCACAATAGCTTGTTGTGCTAACTGCACTCATGACTGTTCCCATGGGAAGTTAGCTGGCTGCACGTAGAAGATGTAATAGGCTATCTGGGAATTTACTATAGTAAGGCCTGATTCTATAAGGCCTTTCTTTTCTAATAACCCTACCTGTGTACAACACATTATGACTTTCTTTCAGAAATTAATGAAGAAAACACAAATTGCCTGCTCAAACCCTTCTGCCCCCTTCCAAATCAGTTCACTCCTCAAGCACAAACCTCAGGCACATCCCCGACTGCCTCTCTCCCAGCAACTCAGAGCTGCATTGCACAGTGCATGCTGTGCGCCACAAAGCACAAAGCAGGCTGGCCTGGTGGGCCTGAATATTTCTGCCAAACACTCTGCATCTCACACCTTTGCTCTGGCTCAGTGCAGAACTGCAGGATTGCAGGCGCTTCCTCCCAGAGCTGCGTGAGGCGCTGGCTGCTGCAGCTGTGCCCTGCCAAGCTGTCCCTGCCTCATGCTGGCCTTGCTTCCCTGGCACAAGTGCCGGGCCTGAAGGAGGCTTCCCTGTGCTCCAGCCTGCCGAGCAGCCTGGCTCCCTCCCCCGGTGCCCAGAGTGCGGCACACACTGCTGACCTTTGCCAGGAGTTGCAGGGCAGCCGGCAGAAGAGGAGGAATCCTCAACCAGCCCAGCGGCCCGCAGCTGCCCTTGGCCTTTCTCTGCCCCTGGGCACACTCCAGACGGCCAATGCCTCCAGGCCGGGCTGTGCCCAGTATGGCTGCGCTTCCCCTCAGCAGCAGCCAGCTGCCACCTGGGCTCTGAGAGCGGAGGATACGCCCACTCCCAGCAAGAGGCACCCAGGGCCCGGCTGCTGCCTCTTGCAGCTCCAAGGGCCTCCTTCCAGCCTGCCTCTGCCGGGCTCAGGCTGCTCCGGCCTCTGCCGGGGCTCTGCTGGGGCTCCAGCCCGGGCAAGGCCGGGCCCGCTCTCACCTCACAGGTGCTGACAGCTCTGCACCACAGGAGACCTTCCCAAGCACCCTCTCCGATCTTTCTGCTTTCTCACTTGAGCAAGGCTTTCCTCCAGCCAAAGAGATTATTGCATTTAGGGATCCAAATCCAAGTGGCAGGAACCCCAATGCTCTGCAGTCACAGCTGAAGGCCTGCATCTGCACAAGATGTTTGGGCTGCTCCATTCTTCCTTTGTTTTTGCCTTCAAATGCCATTGCCCTTACTGCCTCAACTAGAAATATCGCAGCTGTGCCATAACCAGCCAGTGGGTCATATTCCAAAGGCAGTGTGGTCTGGAGAGGATGAATGAAGAAAAGCCTTCCTCGCTTATGAAACCATACAAAAGAAGCCATATGTGTGATTTAGCACCAATAAAAAACAATTGGTAATTCAGAAGGAAATGTTGAATTTTCTGAAGGGGTCAGAAGGAGGAGAATCATCCAAATGAGTTGATGTTTCAGAAACTTTATTAATTACAACTCTAATCTATAATTCTATGCTACAAATCTCTTCAGCAACCCTACTCTACAATCCTACTCTAAATTGGTAACAGAGATAACATCATGATTGCTATGTTCTAGTCTCCTAGGGTAAGGGTTAGGCTTAGGTTTAGGTTTGGGTTTAGGCTTAGGCTTAGGCTTAGGCTTAGGCTTAGGCTTAGGTTTAGGCCTAGGTTTAGGCTTAGGGTTGGGGTTAGGGTAAGGGTTAAGGATAGGGTAAGGGTTAGAGATAGGGATAGCGTTAAGGTTTGGGTTTGGGTTAGCATTTAAGGTTAGGGTTAAGGTTTAGGGTTAGGGTTATTCGTCTTCTTCACTGAGTTGATGAATTTTGCCAGGAGGAGTGTTGGCTTGGCTGAAGTTACAAATGGATGCTGTCCACCGGAAAAAAAAATACAACAAAGAACAGTGAACCATTACTTTCCAAGCTCATTGTTTCAGGGACTCAATCAGGATACATCAAGTTCCTGGAAAGACCCAGAAAGAGGAGCAATGGGACCATCTGCTCCCCAGTCATCCCCAATGTGCAAGACCTTGCCATCACAGGCAAACCTGGCCCAGAATCCCACTCATCTGTTTATTGTGATGTCTTCATCATGCTGGGATTTTTGCCCTGCCAGTGCTCTAGAAATGGCACTTTCTGTCCCTGGGTTTTCTTCCTTTCAGGAAACTCCAGTGACTCACATAGGCCCCTGCCTTTGAAAGACAGGCACTGTGCTGATTGCCACAGACACAGAAAGCAGTGTCTACCTTTCCATGCCCTGGCCCTCGTCTGCTGGATGGCACCTTCCTTCCCAGCAGGGCCAGCCCAGTGGCACTGGGCCCTGCAGTTCCCTCTCTGCCACACAGCCTGGCAGTAACCCTGGCGCAGTTCCCATCTGCTTGAGCATGCCAGACAGCAGATGGGGCTGGGACAAGTCCCTCCCAGCTGTCCCTGTTTGCATGGCAGAAACCTCTGAGGGTGGGCTGGGGGGCACAAACCAGGGCCTCTCAGAGGCTCACAGTGAGCCCCCCACAGCCCCTCCTGCCCAAATCTCTGACTCCTAGGCTGGGACTGGCTTCCTTGGGTTCCTCCACCACCATTTCACGTCTCTGTACCCTGCGTTGCTCTACTTCAATTCTTTTGCCATTAGATAAAACTGAATACCCCACCAAATTACAAAAGCAGGTGACAGAAACAGACAGAGGACAGAGCACCTCTCTCAGGAAATGCAGAGGGAGCTGGAGTTACTCATTTTTTTGAAGAACAGGCCCCAGGGAGACTTTATTGCCACTTTCCAAGACTTCAGAGTGGCTTTGAAGAAAGTGGGGGACATCTTTTTTAACAGGGCCAGTTACAATAGGATATGGACAAATATTTTTAAACACAAAGGGCATCTAATCAGAGTAGGTCTAAGGAAGAACTTGTTTACTCAGAGCATGGTGCAACCCTGGCACAGCTTGCCTCAAGAGCTTGTAGGTGCCCCATCCCTGCAACCATTCTGGCTCTGGTGGCAAAGGGCTCTGAGCAACCTGATCTCTTTAAAGATGTCCCTGCTCATTGCAGGACACTTGCACCACAGGACCTTTACAGGGCCCTGCCAGCCCAGCCCAGTCTAGGATTCTTCACCATTTTCATTTGAAGAGCAGCAAGAGTGGAGGTGAGGAGGAAGAGGGCTCATCTGCTGCCTTGGAATTGAGTGGAAGAGGAGCCCATTCCTCAGAGCCTGTTTCACCTGCAGCCCCTTCACATTTTACCTGCAGGAGCTCCTTGGCAGACCAGCGCTGCTCCTCGTCTGTCTGCAGGCAGCAGCTCAGGAAGTCACGCAGCAAAGCCGAGAGGAGCTTGGGCTGCTGCAGCTGTGAAGTCCCTACTGTGGCTATCAGGTGTGTAGCCTGGAGAAAAAGGAGACACCAGGCTCCACCTCCTGCTTTCACATCTCTAAGGCTCTCCCAGAGAGCCTTTACCAACCAAAAAACCCAAACCCCGATGCAGCCACAGCTTTTCCACCATCCCGCCGATCTTGCCTTGGCAGCTGATTTCATTGCCTGACCTAGTTAGTGGGAACTACATCAGCAAAAGGACATTTGCATCTCTGAGGATTCATGCCAGCTTGAGAGGCTTTTTGGAAGAGGGACTTTGCTATACTAACTAATTTCACGGGTTAGTATATGAAAGGCATCTCTGCAGTGCTTGTTGGTCCTTTAAGCACACGTGCCCTAGAACAAAACTCATCAGGCTTTTTGTGCTGTTCTTGAAAACAATGGGAATTGGAAGAAAAGAAAGGAAATCCATCTATTAATACCCAGGTAGGGAAACAAACATTTACAATCTCCTCTTCAACACAGACACATTAAGATGCCTGCACAAATGTATTGGGATGAAAATGCCTGCTTGGGCACACAGGAGCCACCTGCAGTTCTGTCTCTCAGCAGTCTGAAAATTGCAGCTTCCCATTTTTGCAGCAAAAGAAAAATTGTCTAGGTCAGAAGAAGGAGAGGTTCCATCCCTATGGCCACCCTCTGCTCATTTGGCTACTCAAGTCAATGCATGAATGGTAGGCCCATCCCAGAAAGTGCCAGGAATCACTGGGAGGTTTTGGCAGGCTCTCCGCATCACCAGGCTCTGGCTTGGTGACGTGCAGAATGTTGCTTGGGCAAGGAGAGAAACACGGTCACTGAGTGTTTCAGCAGCACTGCACAAGAAGCAGAAGAGACTCTGTGGCCTGTACACCCTCATGCCCATGTTTCCCAATAAGAAGAAACTGCACACAGGGTTAGGTTCCTCTCTAAAGACCACAGTTTTAGAAACTTTGTTGGGTTTGGGTTTCCTTCCTTCATTTCTGGAAAGATAACAACACTCTTATAATACTCTTTTCCTGTTATTAAGGCCATCTACACAGACAAAAGAACTGGAACCACTAACCCAAATGAAAGTGTTGCCTGAGAACACTTTGTTTGTTTGGAGTTTGTTTGCATGTGGTAAGGCTTGAATTCCCCCATTGATGCAACCAAAAGTCCAGCAGATGCTGATGTGTTGCAGGGACATTTGTAGGAGGGGACCTTGGTGGAAGTAGTTCCAGCAGATGGCAATGGGATTTTTTCCAGTGGCACACAGGACATGGGACAGGTGAGAAAGACAGTGGGATCAGTGAGTATTTTCTCCTTACCGTGCCAGAACTTTTGCTCAAGTAAGGAGGTTCTTGTTCTATCATTTCAATTCCCACAATTCCAAAAGACCATATGTCCATTTTGGGGCCATATGGTTGACCTGTCACTACTTCAGGCGCCATCCACCAAGGAGTCCCGGTTACCGAGCACCGTCTGCTCTGCTCAGGGGTGAGCTGAGTAGCGAGGCCAAAATCAGCTGAGGAGAAAACAAAATACTGGTTTTATCTGAATTCTGTGCAATTAGGAAAGCAAGCAAAAGAATTCCCCAGTAGAAGTTTGAAATTGTGCTGTTGAATCTCCTGGCATTGGTGACTTTAAAAATCCCCCCATTTTTTACACTGCCTCTAGCAGTGGCTTTTGTTCTTTGGAAACTTTGGACTTGTAACTCCCTCCCTCTGGAAGGGACACACACAGAGCAAGGCCACTCTTGACTGCTTGTGGCTCCTTATACCTCTGTGCATGTTGCAGCTGTGCCTTCAGCTTGCAGCAGGGGTCCCTGCACTGCCACCAGCACCATTTTTGGGGAGCTGGCAGTCACTCCAAGCAGCCCCACACCCACATCCCTGGAATGCTGCACCTGACCAAGAATATACTGACCCAGTTTGACAGAACCATCAGTTTTGAGAAGGATGTTGTCACTCTTCAGGTCTCGATGGATCACATCGTTTGAATGAAGAAAATCCAGTCCTTGCAGGCACTGAGCGAGAAAACAGAAACAGAAGGGCAAAAATGAGTGATGTGATTTCATCACACAAGAAAGGAAACAAAGAATCTGAAAGATTCCCTCTCCAGGGGAATGGGGAGTAATGGCAGAACAGTAATGGCCACTGAGAGGAAGAGCTTGCTGCTCCAACACCTGCAGAGCAGGACCTTTCTGAGGAAAGGCACGTCAGCTTTTGAAAGAGCAACAGCACCTGCTGTTGTAGGCTGTCCCCTGCCAACCAGCCAGGATGACTCCTGCTGCAGGGCATGTGCTCAGAAGCAAAGAGCATTGTGGCTGCACTCCTATTCTTTTTAGCTGAGGACTGAGAGAAATGAGTCTCTCTCCTTTCTCTTTGCTGTTTGTTTCAAATCCTGCCACCAGCACCTTTGCTTTTACAGGCAAGGAATGCAGTGAAGACAGACTCCAGGCAAACATTTAGAGAGGCAAGGTGGAGAACAGCAAATACAAATACAAGAGACAGAGCGAGAATACAACAGCAGGAGATAAGAGTACTGGCACTGAGTACAGGGAGTGCAGGGGCACTGGCAGGCCTTTCACTTGAGAGGCTTTTACTTGCCCATAGCATACCAGCAACACAGAAACAAAGCTTGGCACAGGAAACCTCTCCTGTTCTGAGCCCCTGTTTCCCAGACAATCCTGCCCAAGCCCTTGGAAACACAGCTGGGATTGCTGACCTCCCGACTGATGGCTGCTGTCTCATCTTCAGACAGGCAGGTCTGACTGATAATATCGCTCAGGACACCTCCATCCATGTACTCTATAACCAGCAAGAGTTCCTCGCCCAGAAGGTAGCTGAAAGAAGGAAACAAGGGAATGGAGATGAACATGCATGGCTACATTGATTTTTGCTTCCAGGTTTCTTATTTCCAGATGCCTTTGTGACAAGGACAGAATCAAAGGAATAGATATTCCCTCTTGGCTGTGCATTGTTTGCAATCTGTGCAGTCTCAAAGAGAAAGACACATCTGTGAAAAAGGAGATGTCTTAGATGGGCAGCAAATGAAAAGTGCAGTTTAGAAACAGCCCAGATAAAAAACCTGTCAGGCATGGTGTTTCTGGAAATAAGCACCTAGTCTTCCTGGCATGCATAGCAATGGCAGGGAGGGGCAACAATCCAAGCGAAATCAACTTTAGGATGGTTCATCTGCACTTAAGAAACTTTAAAAAATCAATCCCAAATAAATGTGGAGGCAGTGAACTTTGAGGCTGTTGGGTTAGGAAGATACAGCTGATCCAGGTTTTGAATAATTTTGGAGTAATTATCAAACTAGGTGTGCCAGGGAAGACTGATGCAGACAAGATGCACTCTCTTCCCATCCATTGGAGATGAGTAGAGAAATATGAATAAATAAAAATTAACAGCTTTTCTTGCTGCCACTAACAAAAATGGGTTTTTAACCTCTCATGTTTGCTTTATGTAAACACACATTTATGGGATAAGACCATGACCTCTCACCTGTCTAAATAATTCACAACATTGGGACTCCTATACCTCTTCATGATCATTATTTCATTAAAGGTTAGCTGCTTCCTCCTCACTCCTTGAAGATTTATTTTTTTTATTGCCACCTAAAATGACATTGAAAATCAGTAACTTGGGAGGTTGGTGGCACGAGACCACAAGGCACGTGGAGCGAGTGATTTTGCAATGACACGGCTGAGCTTTGCCAAACTGCCTTGTGATTAGGAACTGCAGTAATTAGGAACTGACATTCCAGCAGCCCAATTCTCTGCTCCCTTGGGAGCCTGTTACAGGACACGTGGGGCCACTGACATTTTGCCTTGACCACTTGGTAACAGCACTGTCTCAGTTATCACCCACAAACCTCTGACCACACTCTCTGCTGCTTTGTTTGGCACTCAGAAGAAGTAATCCATGCCTTAATACTCTGTGGATACATCTTGTGATATGGGCAGGGCTTTGGGCTTTCAGGGACGCCTTGCAGGTCTCTCCCTATGTGCAGTTCCCAAGTGCAACACTGCAGGTGGCCAAGGAACTACGAGTAACTTTCAGATGGATTTGCCAGCAGCCAGAAATGAGAATTCAGGACTCTGAAGCTGTAGCCCCAAAGAGCAGTGAGGTGCTCAAAGGCACCGCCTTTGTTTTAGCAATGGAGAGCGAGTGAGCGCGTCCTTCTCTGAAAGGAACCGCTGCCCTCCGTGCCTTCATTCCGGCAGCTGAGGAGGACAAAGTCCCAAATGTGTTCTGTGGGCTGGCACCAGTCTGTGCTTCTTGTGCCTTTTCAGTACAGCTCTGCCCAAAGCTCCAGCCACAGCTCACACCAGAGGGGAAAGCCCTCGAGTGCAGCAGAGCCTGCAGGGGCTGTTGACATTTACCTCTCCTCCTGTGGCAGTGTCGAGTGCTCTATAAACATCTCCAAACCCCCTAGAAAGAAAACAGAAGCAGAGAAAGGAGAAGCTGTTTAGATCTTGCAGTGAAAGCCAGCCCACACAGGAAATCACTGCTGGAAGTGTCAAAACCTGCAGGATGCAGGAGGGCTCTGCCAGAAGGCAGATGATGCATTTTCCTCTCAAGTGCATGGGCACTGGGCCTGTTCCTGAAGCACTGGGGTTCAATTTCTAAAGGGAGTTTAGTCTTTCCTCTTGGGTTTCACTGTCTAAACGGTGTGATTCCTATCCTGACCACAGAGTGTTTCCTTCCTCAAACCAGGGGAAAGAATTGTTCCTGGGAACTGTTATCTCACAGCTTTGATAGGGCATAGGTTGCTCTTTCAGGCAAGCAAGTTTCTTCTCTTTTCATTAGTGTGCCAGTATGATTTTGAGACATACAAAAAATGCTAAAGAAATTGACACAGAGCTGTCCCACACTTGAGAGACAAGGAGACCTTCCAGGTCCTGTTCCTTGATGCAGGCAAGACCTCGGTAGCAAGGCATCTCTGACAATGCCTTCTGAGCCCACTCACAAATTCTGAGCAGCATTGAGAGATGGGACAATCTATCCCCAGTGTGTGAACATCTTTGCAGCTGGCCTGACTTCACGCTGGATAGACATTCCACCAGAAAAACACCTGGCCCATGGTTCTACAGGAGTAACTGCTGTTGGACTCACCCGCTGCCAATATAATTCAGATGCGTGTATTTCATCAGGGGATTTTCAGTGGGGTTCACCATTCTCCCTGAGGGAAACAAAATGCAAGATGCTGACTTTAAAGCAGAGATCCCAGCTTCCAGGAGATAGAAAAGGCAGCCCCAGCGCCTGGAGCGCTGAGCCCTTTGTGGTCGGTGGGTTAACAACGACCACAACCAGGCAGACAGCTCCGCAGCACAAGTGGCCAGCACAGAGACTGATTTGTACAGTCTTTTGAGGAGTTCTCTTGACAGGAAACAAAGCACAGGGACATGCAATCCCAGGAGAGGAGGACATCTTCCCCACCTTTCAGCAGTTTGCCAAAGGAATGCCTTCCCATTTGTAAACCAGAGCATCTCAAGCTGTAACTGATCCTGACGGGGCTTTCAGCATCAGGACCCTGACCTGTTTATGAGCAGGCTGAGCTCCAAGATGCCCCTCTCCCAGCTAAGGAAGGCTCCAGCCTCTGCAGTCCCTCCAGCCCTCAGGGACAGGGCAGCGATCACAACAAGGCTGGCAAAGCCCAAGCATGAGCACTGACAGGCACTGATGGGAAGAAGCCAGAGTGAGCCTGGGCCCCGGACAAGCTGTTGCCCCAATTCAGGACGCAACAGGATGGGCTTTGAGATCAGCCACACCGAGGCGCAGATCAGTGCCCTTTTTGTCCCAGCAGGTGATGGCAGAGACAGCATCCACTGGGCTCTGGTCTCAGCCCCACCAGGTCTTATCTGAGAGCACAGCACTGGCAGCTGTTACGGGCAAGAAGCAGATTCATTGGGTTGTGCTGCAGAATCACAAAGGGCTTGATATGTTTTCCTAGAGCAGAGCCTGGGTCAATGGGTAGGATTCTAACAGTCATGGGAAAGAGTGGGAATCGGGTATGGAAAAGTGCCATGGATCTGAGGAATATACCACGGCTGAGCTGGAGGCTCTCTCCTGAGAAATGCCTGCAGTACACTTTTATCTGATCACGCCACTTGGATGTGTCTCCTGGACACATCTTGATAAGCATAAAACTAGAAGATTAAATAAAGGTTGTTATCAAAGTCTCTGTTTTTTCTTTGGGGGCACATGGAAAATACCTCGTGCTCTCTATTTGTCCTGTAACCTGATGTTCTTTCAAAGTAGTTCTTATTGACAAAAAGATAGCATTCTCGTATTGACAAAAATATAGCATTCTCATGAAAATAAACTGCAGATGTAGTAGTGGTAACAGTAACAGTCATAAAAATGACATCAGTAAGACGTGGGGTAGAAGGGCTCCTTCAGGATGGAGAAAACACAACAAAAAACCCCCACCAAAAATGAACAACACAAAAGCAATCCCACCCCACCCTCCCCAAAAAAAAAATCCCCAACCAAAACGACAAAACTCCAAAGCCAGTCCATTTCTGTGAAGTTTTTTTGCTCTGATGACTGGTTGGAAGTCAGCAGTCTAAGGAGAATTTAGGAAGCTAAAAATTCTGTTCAGTTTGGCCACTAGCACACAGGACTTGCCTAGATCATTTGCTAGGTCACAGCCTTCTGCTGATCCAAGAACAATTCCTGCTTCAGCCTTTAGCAGAGCGGGAAGCTCAGGCAAACCCAAGCCAGTCCCAGGTGCCCTCAGAGGCAGCAGGAACACCCAGAGCTCTCTCACTGCCTCGGAGCACAGCGCTTCCTCTGGGGAGTCCTAAATGGCCCTGTGACACCAAGCTGAGGAGGAGCATTTGGTACAGCTCTGCTGACAACCGCACACAATTCACTGTCCCTCAGATAAGAAACACCCCAGACGTACCCAGCAGCTCCAGGTACTCCTCCTCAATCTCCTGCTCCCAGGATCTGCCCAAGCTTGAGTTCCCGGGTTTCACAGAAGGGCTTCCTCGAGGTGATGCTGCTGCAGCAGCAGGTTCAGAGCCCAGGATGTGCTGGACCTGGAGCATTTCTGGTGGGCACTGTTCCTGTGCCTCACTCCTAACTTGGGGTCCTTCATTGCCACACATTCCCTGGAAATCTTCGCAGGCTGCCCGGTGAGATGTCAACACTTGCACCTCAAGTCAAACAGAACAAAGCAGTCAGACACTACAGCTTGTCCCTGTCAGCCAGGAGTCATCGACTGTGAGGAAAGGCAAAGAACAGATTGACAGGGGATACAACAGCTTGTTTCAATCCTCCATCTGGGTCACCAAGTTCCACTGTAAAAACACTTCAAGAAAAAAGGAGAGCAGGAACAGGCCAGCAGGAATCAATTTGGATGACTGCTGGCCAAAAGGCCAAAGGACAAGTTTCAGGGCAGCAGCTGAGATTCAGCACACCAGGAAATGCCCTTCAGAGTGACTGTGATACACACACTACGGCAGCATGGCACTCAGAGGCATGGCCCCACTCCCTGCTGCTCTGCACTGGAAAGGCAAGAAGGGCAGAACCCACCAGATTGGTGACTGCAGTGGCTGCATCCCTCTTTCACTCACTAGGTTTTGCAGAGACTGATGGAAGCGATTAAGTTTCTCTCTGATGATTTTCATTTCTTCCTCCAGCTGCTTATGCCTTGCCTTGGTCATACTGTGAGCTATCTGAAGCTCTGCATCCAGCTGTTCCTTCATGTTCTCTAACAAACAAAAGAGAGGACATTTCATGAGTGGAGTGGCTGCCACTCTTTCATTCACCTGGTTTTGTTGATCGCCCCTCTGCTGATGGAGATTCTCCTCTTGAATTCTGCCCATGTCTTCCTTGTTCTTTCTCTTCACGTCCATGATGTCACTCTGAGCTTCGGGCAGCTCTGCTTGTGGCTCTGCATTGATGTTCTGTACACACAAAAGCAGAGCAAGTGACTGGGAGCTGCCGTAAGGCTCAGCTTTTTTCCTCTTTTAGCCTCAAAATCACATTATTCAGCCCCTTCTTTCTGCCTCCCTCTCCACATCACCCTCCATGGCAAACCTCCTGTCCCAGGGCTGATCTCTGCTGATTGCAAGGCTCTGTCCTTCCAGTGCCTGTGGGACTCCTGGCCTCCTCAGTCCCAGGAGCTCTGGTTTACGCCCCTCTTCCTGCCCTTCCCTCTGTCCCCTGGCCAGTCAGGCTCACCTGGCCATTCCCCTGTGGCTCTTCCACCTGCTGCCTGAGCTGCTCTTCCTGCCCTCGGGCAGGGAACAGCTCTCCCTGAGTCTGGCATGGCATCTCAGATAAGGCAGTGTGCTCCTGCTCTTTCTCTAGAAGCACCTGCACAGAAAGCAAGAGAAGATGGGTTTCAACTTCCCATACGCCCTTTGTGGGCCAAGACTCACAGACTGCTGGGCTCACACGTTCCCAAAGCACTGTGCTGCTGCTCTCCTGGGTCGTTCTCTGCCCGAGGGGAGGCACAGATTCCAAAGTGACCCTGGTCCTACAATCAGGGGCCCTCTGGGACTGAAGCTCCAACAGCCTCTCAGGCAGCTGACAGGGAAGGGGTGGCATTTCTCAAGGGTCTGGTGAGAGCCTCCCTCTGCTTCTGCCATGTCCTGTTTGTCTTTCAGTAGTGGCTGACACCCCGCCCTGTCCCACAGCTCCATCCTGGCTCTGCAGGGGCTTCCTGGGTGAGCTCACTCCTTGTGAGAGACACTTCTGGAGTTCACCTTCTCTTCAGGCCTGCACCAGCTTTGTGACTTCCTGACATCTACACTCTTGTTAGAAAACTGGGTCATTCAGGAGAGGAGGATGCATGCAAAGATCTCTGATGGAAGTCAGAGAACCTCTATGGCCATCTCAGTATATGGAGGAGGACCAAGGTGTTTCTTCTCCCTCTTTTGTCAACTGAGAATTCTGACCAGCAGTAACAGAGTTTCTCATAAGGCCCCATTAACGAATGCACTTACACAGCCCTGGGGATGCCAGTGAAGGAAACCATGTGTCATGTATGGCATGTATGAGCAAAGTCACCAGACCCCAGCTACAGCATGGGATAGTTCCACTCCCTTAGGACATGCAGAAATTTAAAGGTTAAAAAGAAGGCTTCAGGGCACAAGAGGCTGGAGGAGGAAAGCAGGAGGGGAAGAAACAACCATCTCTGGAGGGGGAAACATCTCTGCCTGGTCAGGATCAGACAATGGAACTTGTCTCTACTCCTCTCCTGAAGGGATGCCTTTAGGTGAGCTTTGCATCTTCCACTGCTTTGGAGCAGAGCCAGGAAGATTCAAATAGATAGATAGATAGATCTCACTTTTATAATCTCTCTTTACTGTACTGTGGTATTTACATTCTTTGAACACAGAGAGATATAGTTCCCTCTCCTAGGTTTTTTTTAAGGGAAGGTAGTGAGAAACTTAGAGAAGAAGAGAAAAGAATTATTATCTCTACTGGCTGTTCTTGTTTTTTAGTACATGTAGAATGTGTTATAGTGATTGTTTACTGAAAGTGATTTGTTAATTGGATTTTAGTGATAGTTGTTTAGCTTGACTAGCTAATTAGATAAAAGCTGTGTCATGACTTTCTGGAGACAGTCACGAGTTTTTCTTTAGCAGCTTTTTAGTAAAGTATCTCTTTAATATAGTTTTTATGTAGTACTAAGTGTAATATAGCATAGCCTAAGAAAGCATTTTTTTAACCTTCTAAATCATAGAGTCAAAGCACATTATTCCCCACGTGGGGGTCACCCTGAATCAATACTGTCCTTTCTGTCGCTACACACATCAGCACTCGGTAGCAGTGCCCTGATCAGCAGCCATCCTGAACTTGCTCTCCTGTTGCTTCAGTAACCCTCACTCTTGGGGAATCTGGAGTGTGTGGGTCCTTATGGAATGCAACCAGACCCAGAGCACTGCACTGGGAACTGCACTCTTCGTGCATCTGTGCTCGGGCAAGTTCTTCTCTTGCCCTTGACCACACTGATGGTGCTGAAGTGGCTGGAATCAGAAATGCAGCCCAGCCCCTCCCAGCTCCTCTAAACTCCGAGGACCATCTGGAATGCAAGGGCATTAATTTCCTGCTCAATTCCCAAACACAACACACACTGATTCCCTGGACTGCCAAAAGACACAGGAGCCGTTAACTTGAAAATGATGGGCAAGCCCTACTGGCTGGTCTGGCACCAGAACAGCTTGTTCTGCACCAACATCCCTGCCCCAAACTATGTGTCCTTGTGCAAAAATACTGCATTATCCAGAACTGCCTCCTTGAAAACTGAAATTCTAGCAGAATTTCTGCCAGTGCTGGAAAAGGGCAGGAAAGATTGAGAAAAAGCTCCCTTACTCCTTGGAGAAGGAGAAATTACCCAAGGCTTCTCCTTCTAGCAAACAAACAAATAAACAAAATATGAAAGTGTTACCTACTCCAGTGTCTAAAGCACTTGGATGCAGTGAAGGGATGTTTGGCAGGGAAACAGCCCTTGTGCTGAGCATTGGATCAAAGGCAGGGATCTATGGAAGTCTGCCTGAAGGTCCCTCATGAGCCCCCATTGTCCAGGCTAAAGCTCCCTCAGCACCTCCTCCCTGGCCTTGTGCTGCACCCCCTTGCCCAGCTCCCCTGTCCTTCTGTGCACACGCCGCAGCCCCTCCATGACTCTCCGCTTCCCAGGGCCCACAGCTGCACACAGCACTCCAGCTGTGGCCGCAGCGCTGCCCAGCACAGGCCACGCTCACTGCCCTGCTCCTGCTGCCCCGCTGCTGCTGGCACAGCCACCGTGCCCTTGGCCTTCTTGGCCCCCTGGCCCCACGCTGCCTCATCTTCAGCTGCTCACGGCCGCCAGCCCTGCGTCCTTTTGGCTCACGCAGCTCCCCAGCCACAAAGGTGCCCATTGCACTTCAGATAACGCAGGCACCATTGCAAGATGGCCTTCCTGTTCTACCACCTCATGTTCCAAGCAGATATCATAAAGTTTGATAAGAATAGGATTCTAAGTCACTCTGTTTAAATTAAAATGATCTAATTCAACTGTACAGGAAATTGCTCTTAATTAAATTTTCCCTGTCTGCTGTCTGCAAGCATCATTATCTTCTCAAAACTAGATTTTTAATTCTTTAAACTCTGAGAAGGAAATTTAAAAATATCTATCTCTGCCGTTATTATTTTTGTTACAGGCAGGAATATGGATTTTCTTTCAGCCTTCCTAGCTGGGCCTGTACAGTCTACTGCTACTGGCCAAGCTCACATCTTCCTCTACAATTCTTAAACACCAGGAACATGAAATGTTCCTTTCTCACTCACCTCAGGATCTTCAGCACTGCTAAATACATGCTTCAGTTGTCCTGTAGTGGGAAGGGAAAATGAACCAGATGCTGTCAGAAAACTGCCTGGGCTGCTGAATCCCACAGAACAAGTCTACCCAAACAGAGATGATTTCCTGTTTCACAACATCCCTCCCGGAGACACGTTTCATTCACACAGCCAGCAAGAGATCAGGACAATATTCTTGGCTGTGCCCACACTGCAGCCAGTTTAGCCAGTAAATGAATTCAAATATGATCAAGAAAATGCAAAGTGTTTTTCTTTAACACTCAATGCTCCTGTTCTACCAAACACATAAGACAGCTTCTGAAATTTTCTCCTTCAGGTACTCTTTTTTTTTTTTCACTCAGTGTCATGCACTCGTTCTGATTAACTTGCAGGAAACAGTTGCCTAGAAAAGCTTCCCCACAGTCCCCCTGCAGGTGGTGCAGTTCTATTGCCGAAGAGCACAGCAGCACTTCCATTTAAAGGGAACAACTCTTTTAGCACTCAGTAAAAGGTCAAGTTAGTAAAATCCTTTCATGACAAAATTTAAAAGGAAATAAGCTTTCTCTGAATTCTGGGAACAACTGCAGAGTTTTTGGAAGGCTTTAAAGAAGGTCTGCCAGTCTACATTTTCAAAGCTGTCTTGCTTGTCCCAGCAACCTGAGGAAATTACAGACTCTGCTGCCACAGACTCTCCCATGGAGGGAACGGAAGCCCTGCAGGTTTCCCTGCAAATGCTGCTCCTGTGGCTACAGACACCCCCTTTTTAGCTGAACCTCTTGACAGGAGCTTTACCAAATCACTGGCATCCTAATGCTCTTTCTCCTACAAAATCAGAAACTCAGCCACCAAGAAAGAGCAGGAAGACATACAAAAGCCAAGTTAGGATACACCCTAACCTAAGCAGAAGAGAAGCCTCTACTTACGTGCGAAATTTGTAAAATAATAAATGGAATAGGCAATGCCATATGCAGCAAAAGCTGCAGTGGCCAGATGGTTAATTATTGGCATTTCTGCAATTTTTCTAAAAGCTTAAAAAACAAGCCTCTTGTCAGTGGGCAGCTGCCTACTGACAGATGCTTTGACCAGGAAGGTTCTCCTGATCTGAGCAAGGCCTAGGGCTGCTCTGACACTCAGGCCTTCCATGCACCAAGGCAACCTTCTGATGCCACTATGACGACGTGGCAACCATGCCCTGACATCACAAAGGAACAGCTCTGTGTTGGTCTGTGAGTTTATGCACAGCAAAACCCACCTTCCCTACAGCAAACACAAAAGAGCCTGGGAAATTCTCATCTGTCACAAAGCAGCAAAAATTCCCCTCATGGGCCAAACCCTGTTGTTCAGGGATCCAAGAGGAATTCCAGGAGTGCCCCAAGCACCTACAGACTGCACCCCAGCTGAGCACTCAGATGGGACCCAAGCAAAGGAAACCAGACCAAGAAAATGGCCCACAGCATTGCACATGTGAGAAATGACTCTCACTTTTAAAATTTTAAAGGTTTAGTAAACCTTAACAAAGGACTGAATAAGGAAAAGTTGCAGCATTGGGAGTCTCTGTGACTAGCAGCCATATGCTCATCTACAAAAAGGACGCTCTGCCTTTTATACCCTTAGCCCCTCCAAAAGTTTTGTCAGTCAACTCTTTCTCTGCTGTCCATTGGTGGAGATTACTTTCTTGCATCCTGACTGGAGGTCAGGTGTTGTTACACCCTGCCTGCTGGTCACAAGCCAGCCCTCCCCAAATGCCCTGACTACCAAGGCTATTACAAGGGGGACGGGAAAGAGGACTATGGGAGGATATATTACAATACCATCACTACACATTTGAACATCCACATAACATCTACTTCTTAATTGTCAGAGCCAACCATTGCATTACTCGTCTAGAACACACAGAACCAGGAGAGAAGCCACTGTTGGCATCACAGCTGAAATCCTTCCTAACAAATCTCCCCACAAATTTAAACCTTTATTGGACATGCCCAGGTCTCCGGTGCGGGTACATCTCTGCCTTTCTTCCCCTGTGGCAGCAGTCGAACTGGCAGCATCTGCCCGCCAGCATCAGCTGCTCCAAGCTGGGAACGCCACTGGTGGTGCTGATTTCCAGAGGCTTCTGTGTGCAGGGGAAGCCAAGGCAGGAGCGGGTTGAACGGTGCTGGCGCTGCTGCTGCTCTGTGCCAGAGAGCCCCGGCTGGGCAGGGCACGCTGCCCACTGCGCTGCAGGCTCCTTCTCCTGCCACAGCTGGGCACACCTGGCAACAAGGCATGACAACTTGTGGGCAAGCCAAGGGGTTTCTGGGGCTGCACTGCTCTGCACACACCCAGCACACCTGCAGCACAGAATTTTAACCCTCAAACAGGTAAACCAGAGGGAAACAGGTGGAAAAGATTTCATTTCAACCATTCTTTATGCTTCAATAGGAATGACCAAAATGAAAGTTACCAAGCAGGGCCGATCCACACTGCCAGCTCAGTGTGAGAAAAGAGGCTTTACTTTATTTCAGTGCTGGGTGCGTGGGAATCACTTTCCTGAAACATGCACACCCACGTGTTAGTATCCATGGAATTAAGACATTACTTTCATTACTTTTATTCATTACTTTGCTCAAACTCACAGGCTAAACATTCTCACAAAGTATTTGAGAATGTTTAAATCCCTTCCCCAAAATTACTTACATTTAGAGTAGGGGTCTCTTGAGGGTCTCTGGGGGTCATATGGTGAATATCCCATTCCTTAAATTCTACTTCCATGGTTAAGAGCCTTCTTCTCCTTGAAGGCATTGCAGCTACCTCCTCAGTAGGCCCACTGTCTTTATTCTCAAGGCTAAGACATCCACTTGCACACATTAACCACTGCTGTGAGAGAAGGTACGACTAAGCACTGCCTGTAAAAGCTTAACAAATTCACAATTTGTTGCATGTCAACACTTCCCCAACATCTCTCGTTCCTTCTCTGGGAATCAGACACAAGCATGTTGTGGTCACTGAGCCCAAGGCCGCCTCCAACCCTCCTGTCACCCAGCAGCCCTTCTCTCCTCACAAACAGCAGGCCCAGCAGTTCCTTCCCTCACTGCCTCAGTCACCAGCTGTGTCAGGAGTTCTCTGTCACACACTCCAGGACCATCCTGGACTGTTTGCTCTCCGCTGCACTCTGTTGCCAGCAGACATCCCCACCCTGTTCCATGCCCCTTGCAGAACCCTGCACCTGCTGTCCATGGGCACCTGGCAAGGGGAGGCACTCACGGCAGAGATGCACCAGCTGCCCTGGGCAGGAACCAAAACCCTCTGGCGGCACAGCTGCTGGCCTGTGTCTGGCACAGCTCTGCACGCCCCACTCCTCACGGGCTCTGGGCTGGAAATGCAATTGCACTTTCTGCCTCATGGAGAAATACCAGGGCTGCACAAGCCACGGCCAGCAGGCCACATCCCAAAGGCACTGCAGCATGGAGCTGAGAAGGGAGAACACCCTTCCCCAATTCCTAACCATACCAAAACCACCATCATTGGGACTTTTAATCTTCTGAATGTAGAGTTGATTCACAGGGTGACAAGGGAAGCTTCCAATAGAGTTGAAGTTTGGTAGAGTATTTTTTCTGAGTCCTACTCAGACTGTTGATTTGAAAATTTATTTTAAAATATTTTTTAAAAGGCTGTGCAGTCATATGGTTTTGTTCTAATACCAAAATGGCTAGATGAAATGTACTGGCATTTTAATTACATCCAAACTGATTAGTCTGTAAAAGCTTTCCTGCAGAATAGCCACTGAACAAGAAATGAAAATCTGTGGACTGTTGACTTTGCAAATTTCTACTAAACTTATCAGACAATGAGGCATTTTTAGTTAGACCATAGAGCAAATAAATTCCTATGGATTACTTGATTTGGATAAACCTGTTAATTTCAAATTAAAACTGCCAGCACATACTAAGTGGAAATCTGAATACTCACTTCTATGAGCTCTGAATTATTAGATAGTCGTTGTTTGCCATGTTAACAAAAATTATCATTCTGGCTATTTTTTTTACTTACAGCCAGCTCTTCAACACTCTTTGTAACATCGGAAAGAGAGTTTGTAGCAATGTGAACCATGGGTTGGTGGAGCATTGCAGAAGGCTCCTATGCCAGCACTAAATGTTCACATTTACCATGGCATCACTTCTTGCCTTTAATTCCAAGCTACAGCTCAGTTCCTGCAGTATAGATTCACACTTGTAGTCTGTATTTGCAGCTGGTTCTTACTTTCCTGTCCAGAAAAAAATCATGCTTGGATCTCAAATCAAAATAAAACAAGGAGACAGTCAGGTTCTGGATAGGTATAGCAAGAACTAAGACATTTTTTCGCAAATATGTTGTAAAGTTGTTTGTACATGCTGCAAAAACGGCAGATTAAAGACTTGCACTCTAACTTGCAAGCTGCGGTTTGCCTGTTCTTTCTGGACTGATTTCTTGAGGCCAGACACTGAACCTAATCAGTAAGAAAATCGAAACCACAGGAGTAGTTTGGAGAATATTGTAAATCATTCTGTCATGATGCTTTTTGCCTACAAGTTCTGGCCATCATCCGATTGGAGTAATTAGAGGAGATCGAAGCCATCACACTGTGCCTGTGCACACAATTCCTTCCCAGGAGTAATCCATGAAGCAACACTGACAAATCCACACCAGCAGCTGCTGCCACACAGTCATGAAGCAGATAATTTGTATTTCTGCCACACTTGGACAGCTGAAGATGCCTCTGCTGAGCGAATTTTAGTGACTGCCCACCACAGATTAGACCTTGTGGTCAGTCTCCAGCAAGTCAGGGCAGTTAATATTCTGCCTAAATGAAGTAAGTCTAGCAATACATAGACCATGGAGCCTGAGGAAAGCCAGCAGCTGTGGGAGATTTAATTTGTTTCCGTATCTTTCTTTTTACTAATTTATTGCAGTCAATTATTTAAAGAATGGAAACTTTTGGCATACCATTGGCTGGAAGGTTGGTCAGTCTTCCATTCATGACTCCTCTGAAAGCATCACCCCAGTGTTTTTATCAGTAGCTCTTCCATCATCATGGCTCACACAGCATTTCCTGCAGCTCTTGCTGGAGTCAGGGAAAGGCACCAGGAGAAGGGGGAGAAAGCTGTGTGCAGAGACTGTGTCAGCTGAAGAGACATTTGTTTCCTCTGATTTGACTGAATGGCTGCAGGAACCTTGCTGGCACTGCTGACGGGGTGGCCTTTTGCAGGGCTGGCAGAGTTTGGGGCCCAGGATCCCTCCTCTCGGTGGGACACCAGGGTGAGCAGCCCCTGTCCCAGGCAGGAGCAGAGGTTCTGTGGCTCTGCCCTGGGCACAGGGACCTGCCACTGCCATGAGCTCCTGCCGCGGCTCCTCTGGGGCAGCTCCTGCTCTGCAGTGATGATGGGCGCAGCTGGGCATGGCTGCAATGGAGGGTGGCTTCCAGTGGGCTCTGCTGGTCTGCCACACTGGAGCCAGCAGAGCTTCTGGAAGGAGTCTCCTCTTGTGAGCTGCTGGAGCTGGAGCTGGCACTGGCCACAGCGCCGCTGTGTTCATCCCTGACAGGAGCAGAGCACAGCAGCCTCTGGGCCTCCTTGCTGCACGATGGCAGTGAGGAGGCCATGGACCAGAGGTTCAGTATGTGTGACTCAGTTTCCTGATAAACTGTGCTGAGAAAACCCTGCATCCCTCCTGACAGATCTAAGACACTCCAAGAAATCTGTTGGCACATTGGGAACTCAGAATTGTTTGCATTTTGAACAATTGTCTTATGAGTGCTTTTGATTGTTTTTGTCATTTTGTGTTGATTCAGTTGATCCTTTAGAGAAGCTTTCCTAATAATATAAAACATGGGGAATTGTGGAGACCCTGGGGGGGGCATTCCCTAGTCTAGGGAGACACAAGAAGCTTCCCTCAAAAAGCTGTTAGACCCCATTTGCTACTTCCCCTGTTCCTGTGTCTGTTCCTGTGCTCCTGAGCCACACCTTCCCTATTCCCTGATTGGCCCCCTTATCTTTGTACTGCCCCAAGATCAGGGTCAGCCCCCAGGCCCCTGTGGAGACAAAGTGAGACCCTCTGTGTGTGGGTGCTGGCACATGAACATCTCCCTGCACAGCTGAATAAAACATCTGTGGAGATTATGCAAAGGCCCTTTTTGCTTCTTTACCCTGGACTATGCTAGCAGCAATTCAGACTGCTACAGAGGAGAAGCTGCAGTACTGGCACCAAGATTTTGGCAACTTGACCATAGGCACAGAGGGCGTGCAGGATGCTGCTCTATGAATTCCTTAACCAGCCATCTCTGGTGCTGGCATATTCCCTCCAGCTTCTGGTGCAGCCAGGACCACCTTTGGTCCAGCAGATGACATTGTTATTTGAAAAATTCGGCCCACACCTTGGGCAGGAGGCCATGCACAGGCTCTGGTCCTGCAGCCCCTGCTCAGCTGGGGACAGTGTTCCCTGTGGGGAAGATGGAGCAGCCATCACAGGGTCTGGGGGGCTGGTTTCTGCAAGGTGGCCAGGCTCTCTCCCTGCTGGACTCTAGCAATTGTTTGGGGGAGCTGATGGCACACTGTATGTAGTCCTGTTCATCCTACTCAGAAAACCTGACAGCTTCTATCATTCCTCTGCAGAGTTGGCACGCTAGATTTCTCTTTGCCCACTGCAGGATGCAGCCCAGGCAGAACTGGTGGTGACAGGGCAGAGAAAAATTCACATCCTTCTTAGTGACCTGGCAGATGGGGCAGCTCCATTCTGTCCCCATGGCCATGTCTGTCTGTCCCAGCAGCAGGGAAGAGCTGAGGACCATGAGCTGCTCTCATTTGCAATCTTGCTTGGCCAGAGCCCAAGCTCGAGCCACAGTGGTCCAGGCTCTGTCAGTGCCCAAATAGAAGCAGGAAGGGATGTTGTATCACAATCCATTCCTTGGTGAAGGAGGTCCATAGCAGCCTCAAGAGCAACCTCAGACACTCAACAGTCAAGGCAGTAACATATGGACAGGACACAGATGGCAGCTCATGGCTGGGAGAGCATTCGTAGACAGATCCAAGGACTAATTTCCCAGGAACTCTCCACAGCTCTGGGATCTGCCCCTCAGCTCTGTCAGAAGCTTCAGCAGAACAACCAAAGTCCTAAAAAGCAGCTTCCAGACACTTTTCCTACAATCCTGCCTGAGTAGCCGGGTTGCTTGCTGCAAAACACTCCTTTTCTCCTCTTCCCCAATGCCCTGTGGACACTTGCAGCCAAAATAAAAAGCTCCTGGCCCTCTGTGTGATGTGATAATACAGTTTTTATATTTCCATGCTGGGATGAAAGAAAGCTGTGCTGTGGGTCAGGAGAGGCCAGGACCCACTTGGCCTTCCTGCAGGCTGAGGGGGTCCCAGCAGACATCCTGCTGCTTTTTTGGGGAATGTGTGAGGGGGAGTGGAGGGGGTGACAGAGAGGCCGAGATCATAGATTGGAAACTCAGCTCCAGAGTGGCAGTGCAGACTCTCCCTGCTGAATGCCTGCTGGGGCTGACAAAGAAGGAAAATGCCCCAATAACAGCCCGGTGGCACTGTGTCTCAGGGACAAGTACAGGGAGGTGACAACAAACAGCAGCATGGCCCGGTCTCACAGCTCCTAGGAAGCAGTGACAGAGGGGCCTCATGTGCCAGAGATTTCAGAAAGGCTGTCTTCTCAAATGGCCACTCTGAAACCCCTCTCTTTGCCTCTTGGGTTTGTGAATGCTTTTGACAGCCACAGCATCCTGGGGCAACGCGTTCCACGATTTCATTAAGCACTCCTTGAAAAGCACCTCCCATTGTTCAACTGAGCTGCCAGCCTGGTCATTTCAGAGGGTGCTGCCTTGGTGGAGAGAAAAATCAATCTTCTGCCTTTCAGGGAGCTGAAGGAGAAGGGACTCTTCAGCATCAAACACCTGGCTGGGTCCCATTCAGAGGTCCTGCTTTGTAGACTTGGTGAGGTTTTCTTGGCAGTTACCAGCGAGGTGAGAACATTGTTTGGAATTGTCCCCCATACTTCATACACAGTGTGTAGAGTAGGTGTGTGCTTGTTCATCTCCATGTGTGCTCAGGGTCTGCCTTCATTTCTGGTTTAGACCTGAGATTTCTAATGTCTATCAGCTATCTGTAGGATCTGTGGGCACATGCAGCTGTATTTACTGGCAGGTCGGGTATCTGACACTCATCTTTGAGTGTGGTGCCTTTATAATGCAATGTGCAAATGCAGAAACGGAGACACTAATGACATTATTTGCCAGAGTCCCAGTCTCTGCCCAAGCTGTAATGCAACACTGTAAATTATTCTGTAGACCAGAGCCTGTGTTTTCCGTTTCCTGGCTGAGTGCTTCAACTGCTGGTGTTGCTTTTTGGAACAGGAGCACCTGACTCTTTTACCTTTATGACTTTTGCCTTCATGATTTGAAAGCAGCTCTTGTTTTAATTTTCTAGTAAAAGGGCCTAAAATAAAAGCTGTGGACATTTTAGAAGGGTTAAGTAGAACACTTAATGAAATTTTTATTTTAGGCCTGCAGTAAGCAGGTCTGAAGCCAGAAATTGGTGCCAGAGTAAGTGCCTTTCTGTGTTTGTGCTCTCCTGCTCTTCCTGTACTTTTATGTTTTTCTGGACACAACAGAGTGGGATGTGTTGTCCTTTCCTGGGACTTCTGTTGAAGGCAACTGGTTTTCTTTCCAAGGTGATTCCTATGTTTCCCCTCATGGCTTCCCCAGGTGACCAACCTCCGTTCCAAGGTGTCCTGCTCTGCCATTGTCACTCTGGGAGAGCTCTCTGTGACCTTGAAGAAGGACATGGACTCTGAGGTGGATGAGGTTGCTCGGATCCTTCTCCAGATGGTGTCCAACTCCCCAGAATTTGTTCAGAAAGCAGCCAGTCAGAGCCTGGGGATCATGGTGGAGAATGCGACTCCTGCACGAGCAATGACTGCTCTCATGGACATGGGAGTCAAGCAGGTTCTTCTTCTTTTAGTGATGTTCTTCACCTTCGTGTGTGTGGGAGGGAGAAGGGATGAGACAGAGAATGAGAATGGTGGGAGGGAAGGGTCCTGTATCCTGCATCTTCTGTGAACTCAGTGACTTGATTCTCTGACCAACCTCACTTCTTCCCTCTTGTCACCTATTTCTGCCCTCCTGCAGCCTATTAGTTCTCAGAATCACAGAATTGTAGAATATGGGGAGTGTGATGGGCCCATCAGGACCATCGAGTCCAGCTCCTGGCCTTGCCCAGAGCAGCCCAAGGGTCACACCAAGTGCCTGAGATTGTTGTCCAAATGCTTCTTCAACCCTGTCAGGCTTGGTGCTGTGACCTCTGCCCTGGGGAGCCTGTTCCGGTGCCCAGCCACCCTCTGGGTGAAAAACCCTTTTTCCTGATGTCCAAACTAAAGCTCCTCTGACTCAGCTTCCTGCTGCTTCCTGGAGTTCTCCCAGTCTGTCAGATTTTCCTAGATGTGGTGACTGATGGGGAAGTGAAAGTGCCTGCAAAGGCCAAGGATAGAGCCTTGTGCTTTTGTGGGCAGAGGGACAATTGCAATTGCAGGTGTGAGCAGTTTGGTATTTCACAGCTCTAACCAGAGAGGCCCTGGGAAAACCATGTCTCCTCGTGATGCCATTAACTTGAGAAATGAGGAGGGTCCTTGCTGGGGCATGGAGCACATGGGGGACAATCTGCTGGGTGTGGCACAGCCTGCACAGCAGGTGCAGCTCCTGCTAAAGGAGCCTTGTATGACTGTCCTGGCTTCAGAGCTCTGCTTTCTATTCAAACTGATGTTTCATGTTAGCCTTGACATGATGAATCACTTTAAAGGCACCTCCACAGGCTGACTGCCATGGGACAGTTGAAGCAAATGCTGCCTTAAATGTTGGTTCTGGGCCTGATAGTTCCCAAGAGACGCTCTCTAGAACAGGACAGCCTGGCTAAACTGCCTGCCACCCTTTCCTCAGCTTTGGAATAGGGTGAAACATTCAGATGGATCCATTGCCAAGCCTCACAGAAGAAACAGGCTGCATTGCTGGATATTCTGCAACTTCATGGCCCACAACGTGTTTTCCCTGCATTTGTTGTTTTCCAAAGTTCTGCAGATTTGGGGATAAATGGCTGGAAAGAGCCTCAATCCTGCTGCAGCTCTGTAAAGTGAGTGCCCTCTGATGGGTCAGCATCAATTGTTCTTAATTTCTAAATTATTCATATGTCATCTATTTCCTTAATCTTTCTCAGAGTAAATACTGTGAAAGAAATTGAGTATCAGACAGTGCAGGGAGACTGAATTCTCCCTCTTCCGTGCAGGCAGGCCTTGTGTACAATGCTACCTTTGTGTTTCCCTGAGGCCAGAACCTTGTGCAGGTGTCTGAAGGTGCAGGGACAGCCCAGGCTCCTTCACCCAGCAAGGGCAGGGAGCAGCTCTGGCCAAGGCCGGCGCTGCTGCTGCTCCTTGTCCCTGTGCCCAGGGTTTGCTCTCTCCTCCCCAGCAGCCGCCCCGCCCCGGTGCGCCAGTGTGCGGCCCAACTCCTCCTGTCCCTGATGGAGAGAATTGGAGTCACCAAGCTCGCAGGCACACCCAGGGCTGAGAGGCTGCCACACGTGGCAGGGAAGCTTGCTCAGGACTGCCGCAAGGACACAAGGTAATGATCCGCATTTCACCTCCCAAAACAGGAAAACCGTTTTGTGTCTGGCTATAAAGGTGAAACCATAGAAGAGTGGAAACTAAAGAGAATATGAAGTTACCTCACGGTGTGAATAAGGGTCATAGAATCATGGAATATGCTGAGTTGGAAGGGGCCCATCAGGGTCATCGAGTCCATCTCCTGGCCATGTGCAGTGACTCCAAGAGTCACTCCATGTGCTTGAGAGCATTGTCCAAACTCTTCTTGAGCTCTGTCAGCCTTGGCACTGTGACCACTGCTCTGGGCTGCCTGGGCAAATGGCTGTACTGGGAAACCTGAGGTTGGCCAGCAAAAAGGAGCATTGCCACCTTTTTGCTGTGGCTTGAAGGATTCTTTACTGAGATCAAAAGAGCTCAGATCAGCCAGTCCAACACTTTTGTTTGGCCTCAGGTGCACAACACAAAGCCAAAATGTTGGCTAATGTTCATCACTGAAGCATCCCAAACATCCATTTCTCATTAGCTTCAGACTATCCTAGAAATATTTCAGGCGTCTTTAGCCAACATATTCAGTCTTTCTAAATCTGTTCTGCAGATTTCTAGAATGCTGTTATCTGTGGCTCAGTGAGCTCCACGTTTCTTCTTGAAGAAAACTGTGATTTCCTTGTAGCAAAATCAACCCCAACCACCAAAATTCCCTTCCTTTGGTGATGAAATTCCCATGAATCGCTGCCAAGAGCAACTAGCAGAGCAACTAGCTGTCCCTGTGCATACCCATAGTATAGAATAATCAATAGGATGCATGAGGTGTTTCGTCCTGGCTTCCCTGCCAGTTAAAGAAAGGCAAATTACTGTGCAATGGCAGCAAGACACTGCTAATAGGCTCTGACAACAAAGCAGATGTGTTTTGCTTGTTCCCTGGGATCCTTTGATGCCACAGAAGCACACCCCCAGTTTCAGAGTGAAATGCTATTTTTCTGTTGCCC
Organism: Melozone crissalis; assembly: GCF_028551555.1. NCBI lineage: Eukaryota > Metazoa > Chordata > Aves > Passeriformes > Passerellidae > Melozone > Melozone crissalis. The sequence continues at coordinate 7,571,110 of NW_026535824.1, forward strand.
CATATTCTCCTCTTGCCTCTTGTGTTCAGCTGACAGCACTGTGCAGTGTCAAGTGAGGTAAATCTCCCTCTTTGCTGAGTAGGTAATGCCTTCTCGTGCAAGGATTGCACCTGATGAGTTTAAGGCATCAGCCTCTTCTGTTAACACTCTTCCTTTGTTTGTTCACTTTTGTTTTGCTTCTTTCCTTCCTTCCTGCCTTCCTTCCTTAGGCATTATGGACAGGAGATGGTGAAGATGTTGCTCAATCATCAACAATTTAAAATGCTTTTGGAACAGTCTCTTTTCCCCCATGACCTGGAAGATATTCTGACAAGAACTCAGAAGAAAGTAAGTGCTTGGCAGGAGAAATGTCTCCTTTGGGCAAGTATTGCCTCTGCTAATATGAAATCAAAGATACCCAATCTGTCTTTAGCTCTATCCTGTTCTGCTGAATCATTTTGCTCCTGGGAATGAGCTGTTAATCCTCAGCCTGTTCATCTGCAGACCACAAAGGAACTGATATTATTAGGGAAAAGTGGGGTTTTGAATATTTTCAATATCGGTCACAAAGAGGAAAGGGAAAGAGGAGAAAATGGGTTTACATTTAAGTGTAAGCCCCCACCATGCTCTCCCTACTCTGCCCCCTGTAAAGCAATTAAGTGAGAATTGTGCTTCTGAAGACAACAGAGTCTTTGCAAAGGACACTGGAAGTAGTAGTGCCAAGAAAATTCCCAAATTTACAAAAGATGTCCAGGTCAATCCTAGTTACTACAATTACTGTCTGTCTTTTGGGAATACTGCCCTGCTGTCCAGCCCTGTGGAGTTGGAAGAAGCTTGGTGAATTCAGCAGCATCCAGTGGAAAATCCTTTGTTTGTTTGGGGGAGGATTTTATATTTTTTTAAATCGACATTAAAGAAGGGAGCCTGCCTTTGTGCAGGCAGAGGGAGAGTGAGTGTTGAACCAAATCGACTTCCAACACAACGGGCCAACCCCCAAAAGAGTCCAATTTTTTCTGTTGATTCCCAAACACTTGTTGCCTACCAGTTTGCATTATTCCCATTTATGCTCAAGACTAAGGAATTTGGGATTTTAGACTGCTGCTCAGTCTGGTAGCACCCATAACCTGCCTTGGGCTATTGAAAACAAAGAGTTGGCATCACTGAATCTCTGGTCTGTTTCCATCTGTAAGTTAGGAAATGTTTCCCTAAGCCTTGGTAGCAGTGATCCTGGTTCTAACTTGTGCTTTAAACAGGGAATTTCCTGTTTTATATTCTAAAGATTGATGAGGTTTCTCTATGTCTTTGTAGGGGATGGAAAACCAGAAGGGTGAAGGCCCATCTGTCAAGGAGCCGGTGAAGGAGAGGAACGATGGCTCAAAGAAGCCCCAGGCCCCATTCTCTGCTAGCAAACGGTACTGAGCACTTTTCTTAGATGTGACAAAGCACATGGCAAGCTTTACATGTCTCTTCCTCAGGAAAAACTTTCTGGCAGAGATGACCAGTGCCACAGATTGTTTCCTTTCCCCACTCTAGATATGCTCTAGGATAAAAAATGTCTACTTCTGCATTGTGCTGAACACAACTTCTCTGGAGGGGTTTCCACAAAAATGGAGAGACAAAAAGACACCCATTGTGACCTGTGTGCCCTGGCAGCTATCTGAAGATAGATCAGATGCATCTCATCCTTGGTTTTCCTGAGTGAGCACTGGTGAGAATGTCACTTGCAGATTGTCTGCCATAACGATTAACATGAAGTCCACGTTGTTCTTCAGAGCCTCATGATTTTCCAGCTTGAAATCACATGATTAGGGAAGCTGCTCAAGATGTTTTGCTCACAATTAACTGAAGGTATTGTCTGTGGCTGCAGCTCTCTCCATAGAGAGCAGCAGGCACAACTTTGCCAGGCATTGTCCTGGGGAAGGATGTTAGAAGATCAGAGAAAATAATGAGAAACAATTCTTATCTTCACTTGCTGCACCTGTTGTTGTGAACATGTGGAATGTGGTATGGAGATTTGTTTACAAAAGGGTAATTTCTTAATTGGCCACTGGTGATGGTGTTTTGGATTCAATTGACCAATCTGGTCTGTGTGTATCAGACTGTCTGTAAGGGTGATGAGTTTCAGTATAGTATAGTACAGTATAGTATAGTATAGTATAGTATAGTATAGTATAGTATAGTATAGTATAATAAAGTGATTGATCAGCCTTCTGGAATCACGGAGTCAATGCTAATTATTTCCTCGACAGGGATGCCATGCTGCGATAATTAACACCACCAGGTCCTCATTTGTTTTTATTTTCCAGGGTGAAATCTCCCTCTGATGGACACCTCCTACCCCGTGCAAAAGCCCAGGTCACGTCACCTCCAGCTGTGGAAGAAACGGAGCTGCTCCAGAAGCTTTACCATCTCCTGGAAGCCAAGGGGTTTCAGACAAGGATGGAAGGAGTGGAACTCCTCCTAGACCTGTGCAAAACCAGCCCCCAGCTCATCTCCACTAACATTGCCCAAGTATGTAGGGTATCTTCACTGCTCCTTTCCTTTAGCTCCTTTCCTGAGCCTGTAGCAGCAAAGTTAATTCAGTGTGTCTTGGCCCTCTGTCCGGGCTGTTTGGGACACGCTGGTCCCTCTTACCCAGAAGAAATTTAATTCAGGTCCAGGCTTAAGGACAAGTTATTTCAGTCCAGCTGCATTTGTCTGGCGGGTGCATATTGATGCTGTTCATCAGATGATGGCAGAATTTTCTGCTGGTGTAACTGCTGCTCTCTCCTACTCCCAGCTGGGTGAAGTGAAGGGAATCCAGCCCCTGAAAGCATGGCAATTGTTCTCTAGACCAAAAATGGGTTTGCATAGGGAAGAGAAGTATCAGGCTGGGTTGGTTTAAACCCAGTTGCTTTTTTTAAGAACACTTCTATATACTCCATCTTGTCTTTCACAGGCACAGCTCTGGCTACTCATTTCCCTCCTTGTTCCTATTCCTCTTGGTAAAGACAGTGCTCTCCCTTCTTGGGGGTCTGTTTTTCTCTTTGGAAAAGGAGGAAAACAGCTAAGGACTCATCTCTGCCTTCTCCTCCCAGTAGCTGCTTTTTCCCTTTTTCCAGGAAAAGGTGCCTGATAATGAGGCTGTCAAGGGACTGAACCTGCTCTAATGAGAGCTGTACAGCACATGACATTTCAGAAGTCCACTTGTTACTTAGAGAAATGGTCCGGATCCTGGAAGAGTTGATCATAGCCCTGCACTGCTCCAGACACTGGCTCTGAGACAAACAAAAGAAAACTTAGATCTCCTCCAGCCATAGTTTTGGCAAAATCATAATTGCCCTCAGTACTTGAGGCAACTGTATAGAAAACCGGGCATTGTAAACATCTGCTTCCATTCAAAGCAAAGGTACTCTTTAGCATTAATAAATTGAATTAATTTAATGATTTATAGATGGAGAGAAATACCATAGGAACTATTCTGTCCCCAGCCAAACCTCTTAAAGACAGAAGAAAATCTTTCAACCAGCATGAGGTTGTGCCACCATTCCAGTGAGTTGCCCCCAGGAAAACAGAGAAATTGTGCAAGCGAGTGCTGACCTGACAGAAAGGATCACTTTCATCTGTGACATTGCTGACTGCTACAGCCACTCTTAAAACAAGGACATTTGAATCCAGCTTTCACGTTGCTGGTTCTCTTCACAGATTTTTGACTATTTTGTCCTGAGAATATCTGACAGCCACAAGAAAGTGAAGCAGAGGGCGCTGGACGTGCTGGCTGAAATCACAGGAGCCCTGAAAGATGCCTTGAACCCGGTGATCATTGGTTTGGTGGAGGGAATAACAAAGAACCTGAACTCAAAGGATGCCAGGGTTCGTGGGGCAGCTGCGAAAGCACTGGAAGAATCCATTGCTCATTTGGGTAAGGCTGAGCCCTGGCAGGGACTCTCCTCAGCTTCGTCTCTGTCTCTCCTGCACATGAGAGCGCTGAGTGCCTTGACAGCTGCTCTTGTCTGTGGAACACTGCAGCTGACACCCACCAGAGGCTGTGCAGGTGCAGTCCTTATGCACCATCCCCAACAGGCTGGAATGGGATCAGCATTTCCCAACAGTCCCAGGAGCCCTTGGCTCTGTGCTGCTTGTCTGAAGAGCAAGTCCTGGGCTACAGCTCTGCTACAGTTCAGAGGCAAAGGGGGTTTGGAGTTTGCTTGGGCCCCGTCTGACTTCCCAAATGAACAGCTTTGCTGTTGGCATGAAGGGACACTGACCCATCAGAGCTTCTGCAGAGCAGCCACCTGGGAGGCTCTACATTAGAGGCATTAGCTGCCTATTTTCCACTTTTCTTCTTTTCTTCTATTTTCAAAGGGGAACTTGTGATTCACCAAGTTCATTTCTTTAGAACAAAGAGGTATAAACCCAGCTGTCAAGGATGCCTTGTTCCACCTGTTGTTTTGCATGGGGCAAGGTGGCCACAGCAATTAACTGCATAGGCAAGGGCTGGTCCAAATTCCTTTGCCACACACATTTATGTCAGCTCTGAAAATTCCGTACTGGGGGAATATGCCTGAACAAAGGAGTGTTGAAGAGGCAGGTCTTCAAGAGGAGTTTCCACTTTCTCCTCCCCAGCTGCTTTGTGATCTCAGGAACTGCCTGACTCAGTGCCTTTCTGTGACCCAAGTATGGGGCTCTTCCTTTTTGCTCTGGGATGCAAAACCTTTCCACTGCTTCCATGTGACTGAACTCTTGAGGTCCCTGATGTGAAATGTTTTAACACAGCTCCTGGTACAGCAGACAAGTTTGGATTTACAAATGTGAAAGGAGAGCTTTTCTTTTGGAATTTAAAACCCTGCCAAGTATGCTGGAAGGAAAGAAGAATAGGATTCAAACATCTGCAGAAATGTGCTTGATTTTATTAAATGGGGTTGGCCCTGCCCTTTCTCCTATGATCTGAGGAAAGTGAGCAGAAACATGTGTTTCCCTTGTAGATAAAGTGTCACTGCTGAAAGAGTCCAGCCACCAATGGAATCACCTGAGTGGCCAAGCCCTGCTGGATGTCACCGAGCGTATCACAGGTACGGCCTCCCCTTCTGAGCCAAGAGCTCTTCCCAGGGAGCATTTACAGGGAATGCCTGTGAGCAGACAGCAGAGCAGCTCCTCCAAACCAGGAGGGGCTGAGCTTGTCCCTGCTGCCCCATAGCCAAGGCAGGTGGGTTTGGCAGGTTTTCCCTGGCTGCTGCAGAGCTGGGCAGCATCTGAGATGGGGGCAGCGCTCGGCCTGGGGCTGAGCTCTCACTGGGGCATCTCAGAACCACCTCCAGCAAAGGGAGGGCTAAAAATGCCCCAGCTGGCTCCTCTCTGGGGAGCTCAGGGACATCTGTGATCTTTGAGGGGAAATGGTGGCAAATGCTTCTTCAGGGCATCAGTTTGTTTTGTCCTCACAGAATTCTTGTTTTTCTCTTGGAAAGTTTTGAGGCTGAACCGTGCAGAGCCTGGGGGTCACAGCTTAGGCCAGAACTCAACAGAGGTATCAGAGGCACGGGTTTAGTGCAAGGCACCTCTGGGGCACAGGGACAGAAGCAGAGTGCTGAGGCTCCCTGCCTGTGCTGTCACAGTGGCCTTGGACTGAGCCTTTCAGGGTGTGCAAACAGTGTCTGCCTGTGTCAGCGCTGTCCAAAATGCTACAAATGCAGCTGATAATTGATTCCTCAGAGGAGCTTGCTATGTCAGCAAAAGCCAAGGAATGGAAAAAGGATAATCTCAATATATAGCAGAGAAGATGATTGATAGCCTTGCTTCAACTGGGGCTAAATCCACTGCTAATTATGCCAACATCTTTGAATGCAAGGTTTAATACACTTTGTGTCTTGATTAGGAATCTCAAAAGGGCATGTTCAGCAATTGGGAATGTCAAAGGCCCTTTAAAGAGCATTTGAATAAAGTAGATCTCCAGCAATAGGGAATTTAGTTTAGCAGTTCTTTTGATCTCTTTTTCAAATAAAGGAATAAACCATAAATTAGGACTACTTTAGAAAAAGCACATGTTCTCTCTGAGATTTAGTAGGAACACACAGCTGTTCCTCACGTTCAGTAGTCACCGATGTCTTTAATTATATTTAAACTCAAATGAATTCCCATCTTAAAATGGGTACCATAACCCTTTCCTGCTTAGCAGAATTCGTTTTGGTTACTTGCAGGAGCTCCTTCAATGTTTCAATGTTGATGACTGCTGGTGGATTAACAGCATAGAGAAAATGAAGTCTCTTCCACCACAGAATATTAAATGGCTGCAAGATAACATTTTGTCTGATCAGAAAATAAGAATGGTCTCCAGAGCATTTCAGGTTTTTTCTCTCAGCCAAATCTGCCATGCAAGAAGCCTGTTGGTAGCAAATATTTGTCTGTGTTTGATACAGTTCAGTTCAGAAAATGAGCACAGATATTTCAGGGACAATGTGAGAAAACACTCGTATTTTGGTTACATTTAAGTCCCCTGTGTAGCATTTTTCTTTCTCCATGCCCCTATTTCAGTGAACATTATAAGAAAAAATGCCATTACCATTGGGAGGGGAAGTGCCATTAAAATGTGAAGATGCCCAAATGCCAAGGCAATGGGGTCTGGGTAATTATCTAAGACGCCCTGAGGTTTGAAACAGCTCTTTGTTGGAAGCCCCAAAAGCATTCTGCCAAAGACCCCATCTGGTCACTGATGTTTCTCATCCAGCTGTCAGGCAGCAGCCATCTCTGGTGGGCTGGAGTTTTGAGGTGTGTTCTAACCCTGCCCCTTGCTGTGTGCCACTGAGCACAGGCAAGAGCCAGATTAGACATTTGGCACTTGGCATCAAAGTTACAAAAATGGAATCATCCCTTTTATTAGAAATCTCTCCATTTCCTCTCTATGGTGCATTTCCAAATCTTCAGTGTGGGTTTAGACAACTTCTTAATGGAAATCAAAGGCAATTGGACATTGCATTCATTGTTCATGCGGAGATTGTGAAATAATTTAGGAAAGGTAGGAAGTCTGCCACAGGGACAAGGCTTTGGTTGGAGCAATTAGTGCTGAGGGGTTGGTGGTTCTCTTTCCAGGATGCTCAGCTGCTTTGCCCGTTTCTGGGCCAAGGGGCTCTGGGTGCTGTTTTGCTGCTCTTGGCCAGAGAGGCTGGCAAGAAGCAGAAGCAGAGGTAGATCCTTGTTTGCAGTGAGGCTGGTGGGTAAGGAGCTGTGTCTCTGTCCCGGCAGTGCTTGTGCAGGGGGTTCATGCCAGGAGCCCTGAAGTCGCCCAGCGCGACGCCCTGCCCGTGCTCTGGTCCTGCCTGGGGAACAAGGCGCTGCCTGTGCGGAGCGCCAACGTCCGCACCGTGGCCACCAAGCTGGCCTCTGCCCTCTGCAAGGTGGTGGGCACCCAGCTGAAGAAATGTGCTGCCAGCAAGCCTCCACATGTGCGGGAAAACCTCTCCAGAATGTTGGGCTGGTGAAGGCGAGATGTTCTCCAGAAGGCTGAGGAAGCACTGAGTTGGAAACCTCTGGATTTGCCTTTTGAGCTGTGCCAAAAACGACAAAATCCTAAGGAAGGGTGTGCATCTGCCCCTGCTCTCTCCATTGCCCTTCCTAGTCATGGCATGGGGGGCCTGGAGCAGCTCCAGATGGAGGACAAGGTGAAGGCAATCATGGCTCAGCCTCACACAGAGGTGAGGGGGGAGCTGGGCCAATCCCTGCTGGGAGGAAGGGTCTTGTGGCAGCCCAGAGAGGCTGTGCACATTGCCAGGGAACAGCTGTGCCTGCATGTGCCCCTGCACTGAGCTGTGCTGTGCCAGTGCCCCTGGAGCTGCAGGGCTGCTGAGCTGTGGGGCAGGCAGAGGAGCAGGAGGGTGCGTGTGCAGCTGAGCCGCTCCTGGGGAGCACAGGGCTCTGGGCTCCCTGCTGTCCCAGGGCAGCCCAGAGGCCAGGCTGTGCCTGTGCCAGCTCTGGGCAAGTGGCTCAGGGTTTGCCCCGGCCTGCCTCAAGTGTCTGCCAGCAGGAGCATGTTTCCCTGTGCAGCTGTATAGACATTTCCAGGAAATGTGTCCCAGGAAATATGGAGCTTCAGCTGCTTTAGGTTTGCATGGTGGCCTCTGTTAAACTTTGGGTCTCCATTTTGCAGACCTGGCTGGTTACAGTCTTACCGAGAAGTTTTCTCAGACACTTCCCATGTTCCCTTACCCACAAAGTCCTCGCCTCCTGTCCAGAAGAGCTCTCTGTCCTCCAAGCTCAGGAAGAAGCTGCCACCAGTATGGAGAGTGCTTGAAGAATAGGATTGATGCATTAGGCTTCATAGTTACAGCTGTACATATGTTCTGATCTTTAGATGTAGTTATGAATTAATGTGTTTTGATTCTGTCTTTAAGTTTTGATGACATATTTTTAATTCTATATATTTTAGTTTGATGATGAAAAAAAGTAAATAAAAAAACAAAATTGAAAAAACCAAAAGGAGAATGTGAGACCAGGACCTGCTAGCCTAGAGATTATAGGAGTGCAGCTCACTCAGTGTGCCAGTGTCTCACCACATCCTTTCCTCATTGGGCCTCTCCTCTTCCTCTTTGGCCATGGTTTCTTTGTGTCATTTGTGCTGCTGTTTTCAACTTGTCATTGGAACAGGGCCACACATTTGGGGGACAATGGATCCAAAAGATCCTGTATAGTCAAAGGTTTTCTACCTAGGTGTGTTCTGTGCTCACCAAAGGCCTGAGCAAAGAAACCAAGAGAAGTGTGCCCAAATCCCAAAGCTTTGCTCCTTTGCAATCTCCCACAGATCTGGCTCACAGGTGTCTTCAATCACAATTTCATCGGTAAGAAGAGGTCATGTATTTCACTGGGAAATGATGCACTGCTTTGGCAAAGTCATCTGTATATATATTTACCGGGGACAGCAGTGCAGCTGAGTTGTTTGCCCCTTGTTTGCAGAAGGATGAGTGCACTGGGAGGCCAATAACAAGTGACAAGGGTTCCTCCAATCTGCACTGCAGCCTGGGTGCCATTCAGCTCCGAGCTAGGGGATCATTTAGTCCCATGGACCAGTGCTTGCCAGTGGGATGAATTCCTGCACAGCTGGAAGAAGCAATTCTGGATTCAGCTCCAGCTGTTGGTGGGCTGCATGATCATTGACAATGCTGCCCATCCAGAAATTATTCTGCAGTTTCCTTTCATAGTCATTTGAAGCTTTGAAACTTCACATTTCAATTTGCTTTGCCTTAGGGAAAAACACTTCTGGGCCCAGTGCAAACTAGAACCTTCTGACAGCAAAGTCCTCATGGTTGCCAGCTTCTGATGTTACACAATGTCACCTGGCTGCATGTGCTTGCTTAGCTCTGGGTCTAGTCCCGGCCTAGTAAAGCCCAGGCAGGGTGGCACGTTGCAGGGAAAACTGGTCCATGAGCTTATGGGGTTGCCATCAGCAGCAGAGTGAATGTGCCCTTTGGGGATTTCTCTGGAGGCAAAATTAGGGACCTACTCCATGCCACAATATTCTCTTAGATCTTTCTAAAATATCCTAGAAAAGGCTGTGAAACTTCACACCTCCTTGCACACCCACTGTTTGAAGAGGGGCATTTTTGTCCCTCCTCAAAGTCATTGCTTTTGCACATGAGAAACATGAACATCCACCAACAGGAATGATGCATGGTCCTGCTGCTGCTGCTGCTTCAGAGGACTGGGTAGTGCAGACCTGGGTATTACCAACATGAGCACTTAATCAGCATTTCATGCTCCTTCAAGCTGTCCAGATCTCAGGGCTTTTTTGCTTCAAAGCAGCCACTGCACCATCTCTAGGGAAGAACAGGAAATGGGAAACAGTGACTGCCAGCCTTGCAGGGGTGTGGGGGAAAACCTGAGGTTTCTGTATCAACAGATGAATGGGAAGAGTGTAATTGCCAAAGCAAACGCTTTGTTAGGATAGCAGGAGCAGTTGTTTACTGCATGCTTGCATGAAGATCATTTAGGATCTCCTTTTTGTGTCTCATGCAGAAAAGGAGCTCTTAATAATAGCACGCTACTTAAACCAGATTGGGATATATCTCTGTAGTGGTTCAGAATGAAGCAGACTGCCTGCTGTGTCACTACCAGCCCTGCTGAGCCTACGAGGGACTGTAGTGTATCCCATGCCTGTTTTGCCTCCAAGCAAAGCTGGGTTTTCCTTATTAGTGTGGAGTAAATACAAGAGTAATAAAATGGACAATTAAACTGGCCACTTTGGAGGATATGCTCATGCTTTCACACATCAGTCTTTCACCTCACACTCTCAAGGCTTCGTACTCATCATGAAATATTTTAACAAAAAAAATCTCAGCTCCCATGTTACATCTGAATAAAATTGCACAAGATCATCAAGAATTCTGCTGTCAGGAACAAGACAAGAGCCTTCCGACACTCACTTGCAGCTGTCCTGGATTGCTGCAGCCCTTTGTGAAAAGCTGCTGCAGACAGAGCGTTTGGAGTTGGTTTGGGCCTTTATGAAAGATCTGTGGAGCAGTGTGCAGGGCTCTCCTGGCAGGAAACTGTTTGTCCAAGCCCAGGGACACGGTGCCGGCAGGAGCGGAGCGGCCCCGCTCACAGCCCGAGAGTCTGTGAGCTGAGCCACGCCGGGGAGAAAAGGCAGCGAGGGGCTCCAGCCCAGCTGCTTCACTGCCCTGCCCGCTCCATGGAGCTCTGCCATGGGAGAAAGCCGACACCAGACGAGTCCCCGAGCTTCCACCAGCTGCTGGAACTGCTCCGTGACGGCTCCTGTTCTTCTGAGAGAGACCCTGGCACCTTCTTGTAACGCGTGCCATGGGGGGATTCTGTTTGTTAATAAACTGTTGGGGTTTTTCCACTTTCATCTATTAGTAATAATTCCCTATTGCTGGAAAGGGATAGTTGGAACACTTTAGAGGAGACGACTTATTGCACAATATCCTGTTTGAAGTTGTCTGAAACTGTGGGAGACAGATGGCTTCACACAGGAGCACCCCAAGGCTGCTGAGGGGAAGGCACAGAGGAAGACAAACCCAGTATTTCTGAGGGAACTCCTTGACACCAAACCAACCTGAGTTGTCAAACAGCAGACCTGATGTTTCGAGACATGGGCCACAGGGGAACTTTCAGTGTGTTTGGTCCAGGCTGGGTTATGCTCAGGGCAAAGGTGTGTCAGTGTGTTGGATAATACTCTTTTCTTGACCTAGAGATGGGGACACTGAGAGGTGTTTTAATAACTTTTCTTCCATTTTCAGTCTCATGAGAAGGGTGAGACAATACAGATGTTATAATTCACGCCATCACAATCAGAAGCCAACTATTTCCTAATTATAATACATTATAAGCGTTTCTTGGTCTATCAGCCTTTTGCCAATCCACGTTGTAGATGCCTTAAAGCCAATTATTTAAAACTGCCCCTCATGGGTCCCACTACAATGCATCTTTCATAGCTCTGTTTTTCCAAAATCTTATTTGCAAGGCCGTCTTTTGAAACTTTTTTCTAGCTCCATTTTTCTCTCAACAATATCTGTCCTGTGCCATGGCATTTTTAAGTTAGCATTTCTTGTCTCAAGATTTATATACAGATTCCTACTTTGTGGGCCTTCTATTAGGCCCTAAAAGCTTTCTAGATATCCATTTCCCACATCAGTGCACTTGGCTCCTTCTCTCCTCATTGTGCCTGGCAAGCACAGGAGCCCAGAGCTCCTGCAGAACCCATCACAGCACTCAGTGGGAGCAAACTTGTGTCCAGTCCTCACCTGGAGCTGTGGTGCCCAGCATTCCACCACACTGGAATGAGGAACTGTTCCTGCTCTTCCAGAAGGAGCTAAGGAGCTTTGGCCTTCAGATCAATTGTCTGCAGGCTCCTGCAGTGCCTGGTGCTGCTCCCTTGCCAGAGGCACCCCAGGCCAGGGGGGGCACATCTGGGCTGCTGTGTCTGCCTCTGGGGCTCCCTGTTCTGGGCAGTGAGGAGGAGCTGCAGAGGCTCTGCAGGACTGACAGGATGGGCCTTGGGGCTGGCAGGAGAAGCTGAGGGACCTGGGCTGCTGGAGCTGCTGAAGAGGAGGCCCAGGGCTCATCCTGCAACTGCTCCAATGGTGGCTTCAGAGAATCCCAGAATCAGCAAGGGTGGAACAGGCCATGGAGATCATCAAGTCCAACCTGTGCCCTTACACTGCCTTTTCTCCCCTGAGCCTCCTCTTCTCCAGGATACACAAGCTCAGCTTCCTCAGGAACTTATCACAGGACTTGTGTTCCAGATCCATCACCAGCCTTGTCCTTCTCTGGAAACGCTCCAGCCCCTCCATGTTCTTCCTAAATTGGGGGCTCCAGATCTGAACACAGCACTCGAGGTGCTGCCCAAGCAGTGCTGAGCACAGGGGAAGAATCCCTGCCCTGCTCCTGCTGGCCACACCATTCCTGATCCAGGCCAGGAGCCTTTGACCTACTTGGCCACCTGGGCACACTGCTGCCTCATGTCCAGCCTGCTGTCCATCAGTCCCTGCAGGTCCCTTTCTGCCTGGCTGCTGTCCAGCCCCTCTGGCACCTTGCTGAGGGAGGGAGGCAGGGAGGGAACGGGTCCAGATCCAATCCTTCCTGAAATGTGGGGTTTGCTGGCACTGCCAGTTCCCAGTTCTTGATATTTCCCTATTCTGGCACAGCCCAAGTGCAGCAATTTGCTGGCAAAGAAAGCCAAAACCAAGCAAAGACCTGGTACCTACAGCAACCCGATCTCGGGTTTGCTGACACCGCCAGTGCCCAGATCGGGAATGTTTCAGATGCCTGCACAGCCTAATTCCAGCAGTTTGCTGGCACTGCAAAATTAGCATCTGGAAATTTCTCACTGCCAGCAAAACCTAAATGCAGCAATTTTCTGGCAAAGAAAGCCAGAACCCAGCAGCTTCCCAGTGCTGCCACCAGCACCACCCAGGTCTGGTGTTTGCTGCGCAAGTGCCCAGATCCGGAAATTTCCCAGTGCTGGCACAGCCCAAGTCCAGAAATTTGCTGGCACCGAAAGCCAAAATCCGGCAATTTCCTGATGCCAGTACAGGTGCCCAGACCTGATGTTTGCTGCCACTGCCAGTGCTCACATCTGGATATTTCCCTATTCTGGCAGAGCCAAGTCCAGCAATTTTCTGGTAAAGAAAGCCACAATCTGGCAATTCCCTGCTACCGTCATTGGCAATGCCAAGATCCGGTGTTTGCTGGCACCCCCAGTGCCCAGATGCAGGAATTTCCTGGTGCCAGCACAGCCCAAGTCTAGTAATTTTCTAGCAAAGAAAGCCAAAACCTTGCAAATACCTGGTACCTACAGCAACCCAGTCTTGTGTTTGCTGACACCACAAGTGCCCAGATCCAGAATTTTTCAGGTTCCTGCACAGCATAATTCTTGCAATATGCTGGCACTGAAAGTTAACATCTGGCAATTTCCTGGTGCTGGCACATTCCCCACCCAGATCTGGTGTGCACTGGCACTGCCAGTGCCCACATCTGGCAATTTCCCTCTTCTGGCACCACCCATATCCAGCAATTTGCTGGCAAAGAAAGCTAAAACCTGGCAATTTCCCCTTGCCAGCACCGCCCAATCTGGAGTTTACTGGCGGCAGGATCCCAGGAAAGAAGGAAGGATAGAAGGAAAGAAAAAAGGAAGGCATCCAGATCCAATCCTTCCTGGAGCCTGGAGCCTGAAATGGGCTGTTTGCTGGCACTGCCAGTGCCCAGATGTGGACATTTCCCTCTTCTGGCACAGCCCAAGTGCAGCAATTTGCTGGCACAGAAATCCAAAGCCCATGGCAGCTTCCTGCCACTTGGTCTGGCACCGCCCACATCTTGTGTTTGCTGCACCAGAACCCAGATTTGGAAATTTCCTGGTGCCAGCAGAGCCCAAATCTGGCAGATTTCTGTCACTGGCAATGACACCACCCAGATCTGGTGTTTGCTGGCAGTGCCAGTGCCCAGATCTGAAAACTTCCTGGTGCTGGCACAGCCCAAGTCCAGTGATTTGCTGGCACAGAAAGCCAAAGTTTGGAAATTTGCAGGTTCTGGCTCCAGCACCATCCAGCTCTGGTGTTTGCTGGGACCGCCAGTGCCCAGATTTGGAAAATTCCTGATGCCTTCACAGTCCAGGTCTAGCAATTGTTTTTTAGCTAGCTGGAGCAGAGAAGTTCCTCGGGCTGTGACTTTCCTTTTTCTTGGAACTGTTTAAACCTGCTGTGGACTGAAAACCCAGACAAACACCGGCAGCTCACACCTGTGGCCCCCTGAGCTCTGGGACGCTGCATTCCAGCACCAGAGGGACTCAGGAGAGACCGAGTGAGCCAACTACAACCCACAAAAAGGACTTTCTGAATGTGACATCTCTTCAGCACTGTCAGAGGTTTGATTTAATATGATTCATTTTTCATGCTTGTGAATACTTTACTTGTTTAATAAACTGGGGTTTTTTCACTTTTCTCAAGGGAAGTCTTTCCCTGAACTAGTAGGGGGAGGGGACACTTGAACTTGCTTTCTAGATGGACCCCTTTTGGAGATTTCCTCCCAAAATTTGCCCTAAGCCAGCACAAACAGTCACAATGAAAACTTCACCAGTGGCATAATTTCCTGGTGGCAAATCTTGTGACAGAAGCTTGACCTTGCTCTCCATGAGAGATTCTTGGGAAGAGCAGACAGGACAAGATTCCTGGAAAACTGAAACAGCTTTCCAGAAGTGAAATGAAAATGAAAGAAACAATCCAAGATGTTTTCCCCTATCTATTTTTATGCTCCCCTTTTTTATGTTGCACCCCAGAAATTCCAGATGCACCTCATCTCTAAGATTGATGACTTAGTGATTTTTAGACACTCTAAAATCCCATGAGCCACACACACTTTTCCTTCCCCTGTTTTTACTGGAAAGCAACACTGGAGATGTAAGTGCAGTGCTTGGGTCAGGTAGGAATCCTACCCCAAGGGAAGGTGCCCCGACAGTGTTTGACCCTCAGCAAGGACAATGCACAGCAGCAGGCGAGGGGATCGCTGTGCCAGTGCGCAGGAGTCAGGGCTCTGCATCCGGGCTCAAGGCTGCAAAGTTCCCGTGTTTGGGCAGACGGAGGGGCTGGCCCCGGGGCGCGCGGGGCTCGAACGTGGGGCTCGTGGGGCGAGCGGGGAACGGACACGGGGACGAACGGCCCCGGTGCTTCAGTTGCAGCAGCGGCAGCAGCAGCGGCAGCAGCAGCGGCGACAGCAGCAGCAGCAAAGAGATAGTTTTAAACACTCTTTCTATTTCTCTTTTTCTTTCTCTTTTTCTTTCTCTTTCTCTCCCTTTCCCGCTGTCGGGCACCCTTCTCTCGGGGTCCCTTGCCCGGCGTCCCTCTCCTCTCCCCGCCTCCCTCTCCCCTGCGAGGCCGGGCCATGCCCCCGGCCCGCCCCCGGCCCCGGGCGGGGCTGCCCCGAGCCCGGCCCCGACCGTCCCGCCGCGGTCTCGCCTCCGCCTGGCTCTGGCCGTACTGGCGGTGGCGCTGCTGGGCGGGCGTCAGTGGCTGGTGCGGGGGCGGCATCGCCGCCCTTCGGCTCCGCCTGGCCCGAGCCCGGCTCCGGACCCGAGGCAGGGTCCAGTCCCGACCCCGACCCCGGCCCCGGCCCCGGCCCCGGCCCCGGCTCCTCCCGGGGCCCGCGGAGGACACACGCGGCGCGGCCGCTCCCGCCGCCTCCGCTGCGGCTTCCCCGGCCCGAGCTCCGCCGCTCGGCAGCGCGGCCGCCGGCCCCGAGCCTCCCGTGCCGCGTTCCCGGAAGCGAACGCCTGGGCATGGCCGGCCCGGGGCGGGTGAGGGGCGCTCGGGGGCCGTTGCTGGCCCCGGGCCGAGCGCTGACCGCCGCGTCCCGCCCGCAGGTGAGGCGCAGGAGGCCCTGCAGGAGCGGCACCGGCTGCGTTCGGTGCTGGGGCGCCAGAGAGCCTCGAGAGTGCCCAAGCTGGCCACTGTGGAGGAGGAGGAGGAGGAGGAGGAGGAAGAAGGCTCTGGAGCTGCTCCAGCAGAGGAGAATGAAGAGGCAGTGCCATTCCATCCACCGCAGGAGGGTGAGTGGCAGAGATGGGCTGCATGACTGGAGCCTGCAGCCAACTTGGCTCCATCCCATCCCATCCCATCCCATCCCATCCCATCCCATCCCATCCCATCCCATCCCATCCCATCCCATCCCATCCCATCCTATCCCCTGGGGAAATGCCCAAGGACAGGACGGAAGAGGGGCCGGGCAGACATCCCGCAGGGGCCGTGCTCCATCCCCTGGGGCATCCCGGGGCTCTCCCTGCCTGTGAGCACAGGGCTGGGCTGTGTTCTCCGGCCTCTCCCGCAGCCCCTCATCTCTGGCTGCGCTCGCTCTTTGCCAGATGCAGCCCTGGAGCGCACACAGCAGCAGGAGCGCAGACGTGGCCGCTTCCGCAGCACAGCGCAGGTACCTGCAGCCACCCCCACCTGGGCTGGGCCTGCTGTCCCTGCTCAGCCCAGCCCCGTGTGTGCAGCAGTCCATGCAACATCCCCGGCTTCTTGCCCTTCTGCTACAGCTTGTTTGCGACTTCATCAGGAGCATTTGGCAGGAAGAGACCAGCACCATGGGCACTGGGCTCAGAGCACACTCCGAGCTCCTCCATCATGAGACCAGTGCCGCCCTGCTGGATTTGCTCCTGGAGAAGGGTGTTGCCAGGCCAGAACAAGTAAGCAGCCTGGGGCCAAGCTTCAATTCCGCCATGAGTCCCATGGCTTTCCCAGCCATGCCTGGTGGTCCCTGGGAGCCTTTGAGGCCATGGCAGTGCGCTGGCAAGGGAAGGACTTCTCTGGGGACCCTGGGGACATTGCTCTCTCTGGCAGCTTTCCAAGTCTCCCCGTGCCTTCTCCAGGTGCCCGCCATGGTGAGGTACATTCACCGCTGGCTCATGGCCAATGATTTTGCCGAGCACAGGCTGGACAAGGCCCTGCTGAATCTCACCACAGCACACCCGGGTGACGCAGTCGTGACGCTCCTGCGTGTGGCCCCGTCCTGTGACAGGTATGGGGCCCACCTGCCCACACGGCTCAGGCCTCCCCAGCCCATCAGCCTGTACCACCTGTCCCAGGCGTCTGAGCAACAAAGACTTCCAGGGCCCTCTGGTGTTGCCTTCTGGAGCAAGGCAGGCGACCTGGTTCAGAGGAACAGCACGGCGGCCCAAACTCTCCAGGGCCGCTCGGGCCAATGACACACGCAGGCATCAATATGATGGACGGTCAAAAGGCTTTTATTATCTCATCTCTTGGGTTTTTATAGTCTAAGGGGTCTCTACGTCAGCGTGGGTCTGTCTTTACCATCTATGGTTAGTAAGGAGTGGAAAGTTACTGGGTAGGGGATGGAAAGTTACTGGTATTCGGTTGAGGGAGGCTACATTCCTATGTTAATTTCTTATCTACGGGGAACAGATGGTCTTATCTAAGGGGAACAGAGAGTCCTGCCTTTCCGTGACATCGTGAGATCTTCCGCAGCGCCTTTTCCCTATCTACCACACTCTGGCTGCTGCCTTTCCCAGCCCTGCTATGACAGCCCCTGAGCCTGCTGCCATGCTCCCTTGCCGCCTCTCAGGGCCCTGTCCCCACAGGGCTGGTCTGCCTGGCTGCTGCTGGCAGGGGGGCAGTGGGCAGAGGCAGCACCAGCAGTCAGCCCGGGCCCCTAGGGATGCCCAGGCCACGGTGCTGTGTCTGAGATGCCCCTGAGACAGAGCTCTGACCCCGCAGAGCTGCCATCTCCATGTGGAAGACCATCATGGGCTCAGCGAGGACTGCGGAGCCAGTGCAGCTGATACTCCTGGATGTGCTGGAGAGCTGGCCAGAGCACAGCATGCGCACCTCCAATGGGGACAAAACGGGTGTCTTTGTCCTGGCTGTGAGTTTCTGCAACTGGTCTTTCCTGGCCCCAAGGCCGCCTCTCCAGAGCTCTCCATCCTCCTTCCCCCACTGCATCTCCCTTCCTCAGGCACTGGCCTGAAACCTGGCCCAGGGGCAGCTTCAAGCCCACCAGGCCCCGTGCTCCCCCTGCCAAGGTCTCTCCTGGCCTCTCCCTGCCACGCTCGGGCCCTGCCACATGCACACCTCGGCACTGAGCGCTGTCTCGGGGTCTTTGTCCTTTGCAGGCAACTGTGGTGATGTGGAAGATCCTCCAGGTGCCCCCTGTCCCACGTGTAGTGGAGCCGTATTTCCCCGACCTCTTTGTGCATCTGCTCTTCCAAGTGTTCTTCAGCACTCTGGATATGCCAGAGGAGGTTGATGCATTCTGGAAGGAATGCCAGGAAGAGCACAGCCTTGCCACCAGCCCCAACAGGTGCTCCATCCCACTCCTCCTTTCCCTGCTACGTCCCTGGGCAGGAGTCAGTGCTCCCAGCATGACCTGGTGACCTGGGCTTTGCTGTGCACGCAGGTTTGCAGTGCAGACCCTCAAGTCCCTGCTCTGCCGAATGCAGCACGAGGATGTGGTGGTGGCAATAGAACGCAATTGTGGCTGGGACACGCTGCTGTGTGCTGACACCCACCACTATGCCGTGGCTCTGCTGGCCAGGTGAGACCCCCTTCTCCCCACTGCCTCTGCCAATTGTGCTCTGTGCCCAGGGAGCTCCACACAGTCCCCGAGGTCATGGGCCAGAGGGCCTTGTCACCGAGGGATCTCCAAGCAGACTGGAAGAGGCTGGAAGAGGAGGGTGCCCACAGGGAGCCACCTCCCAAATAGTCCAGGGCCTCTTGCAGGATGCTGGGGAAAGACCAGACCTCTGTGTGTCAGTCCTGGCAGAGGTTTGTCCCCCTGGACCACAGTCTTGGTTTCTTTTTCTCCTGCCAGGAGGATGTGCTGTGTCGCCATCCCCTTGTGTTCCCAGATCGCTCACTACCTGCTCTGGCTGCTCAGCACACAGGAGCCACGCTGGGAGCTGCCCGCCATGGCGTTCCTTGCAGAGGTGAGCCTGACGGCCAGCGCTGCCTGGCTGAGCTGCCCCCCAGCTCTCTGCCCTCTCGGAGCCGCAGCTGCCTGGCACGGTGCCCGCGCCCTGTGCTGCTGCCTGGGCCCAGCCCTGTGCGGCTCCAGGCTCCTGCCCGCTGGGTCCCTGTCACTGCCCTGTGCCTTTCAGGTCCTCAAGTGGCTGGACTTGAGTGAACGCGGCGTTAACAGAGTCCTGCAAATCTTGTCAAGGCAGCTGCAGAGTGAATGCAGGGAGAGGCGTCGCCTGGCGCTCAGGGCCCTTCTCAAGCTCACTGATGATCCCTGCATGGTGAGAAGAGGGCAACAGCTGAAGCTTAGCGGGGGAATGCAGTCACTTGGGCTTGGCTGGGCTTTGGGTGCTGGAGCAGCTGCTCCCAGCTCTCCTGCCTCCCAGTTCAGCTGCCCGAGTGCTTTGGGACAGGCCTTTGGCCTCTGGGCCCTGCAGCAGCAGGATGGCATTTCATAAACTTGTGTTCTGCACAGACCAAAAACATGCAGAGCCTGACTGAAAGTCTTGTGGAGCTCCTGTGGGATGGAGAGATGGTTTTCATGGCAGTCATGCTACTCAACTCTATCATCTTGGACAGTGACAGGCTGCTGCCCAGCCCCATCACACTGCAGCTGCTTGAGGCGCTCCTGCCACTCTTTGACCACGTAAGGCTCACTGCTCCCAGCCACAGCCACTGGGTGCTGCCCAGACACTTTATGCCCTTGCAGGCTTGTGCCAAGCTGAGCTCCTTGCAGCCAATGCTGAGGTCTTTTTTTCTTCCTTTCATACAGGACAATAGCCAGGTGCAGCTGATCTCCATATTGCTCTTCCAAACATTGGTGACTCATCCAGAGGAAAAGGCAAAAAAGGACCTGAAGACACCCCTGCGCCAGAGCCTGCTGCCCCTCTTCTTCCACTGCCATGATGAGAATCAGCGTGTGGCACAGGTGGGGACTCATGGGCTGCTGCTGTCCCCCTGGCAGGGGGCTCGGCTGTCTCCTGCCCTGGCGCCTGCTGGACTGCAGCCTCCTCCTGGCCTTGGCACAGGGACGTGGGTCCTGTGCCCTGGGCTCGGGGACATCTCCACGTCTCTGCTGCTCCCCAGGCTTCTCAGGAAACGCTGCTTTGTGTGGCTGAGTTCCTGAAGAGGAGGGATCTTGAAAGACTGCTGAAGAGCAAGAAGCTATGGAAGTTCACTGAGTTCCTGGTAAGGAGGGCCTGCAAGCCCCAGCCTCAGCCTGGAGAAGGCCCCTGAGGGCGGTGCTCAGTGTGCGGGGCTGGCAGCTGTGCCCCTGCCCGCTGCTGCAGCCAGGGCCGCCAGCCTGTGCCCCACACGCCGCTGTCTTCCCTGGGCCGCGCGGGCTCTTCTCCAGGCTCCCGTGGGCCCGAGCCGGGTGCCCATGGAGCTCCGGCCCGGCGGGGCTGCGGGGCGGGCCGGCACCGCGGCTCCCCGGGCAGCAGCCGGCCCTCTGCCCCCTGCCCTTGGGAGCCCTTGGCCAGCGGCTGCTGGCCGCGCCTCAGGGCTGTGCGGGCAGGGGAGGCCAGGGCTGGGCGCAGGCAGCGCCCGGCCTAGGGGCTGAGCCCGCGCCAACCCTTCCCTCCTGCCGTTCTCTGCAGCTGGCGGAGGACAGGAGCCGAGTGGCCGAACACCTGCGCCGGGCCCTGCGCTACCTGCAGAGCCCACAGGAGCCCCTGCGAGCGGCGGCCGTCAGGTTCATGGGTGAGTCCCGAGCCCGGGCTCCCTTCCCGGCCCGCCTGCTGCAGCTCGGCCCCGGCCCCGCCTGCTGCCCTGGCAGCGCCAGCCGGGTCTGGCGCCGTGGAGCCCCGCCTGGCCTGGGCATTGCTGCTGCCGCCCTCTGGCAGCCGTGCCCTGGGGCGGCAGCGAGCGGCAAGGGCCGGGCTGAGCCCTGCCGGGCCAGCAGCCCGTGTGGCCACAGCGCCGGCAGCGCCGCTGGCAGGGAGCTGTGCCACTGGGGCCGTGACAGGCTCTGTGTTCACAGGCATGGCCGGGCGGCGCCTGAGGGGGCAGCAGCAAGAGCTCCAGCTGATCTGCACTGGTGAGTGAGGGCAGCGGGCTGACAGCGCGGGCTGCCGAGGGGAGCTGCAAGCCCTGCCCTAGCTGCGGAGGGCTCAGCTCCCGTGGGCAGAGCACACAGAGCTTTCAGGGCCACGTGGGCCATTGGTGGCCAGCAGCTTCGGGCTGATCCCCTTGCTCCCTGCTCCCTCCTGGCCATGGCAAGAGCCGGCTGGGATGGCCCTGGCAGGGGGCTCTCCTGGGCTCCCTGCAGATCCGGCTCTGACCGTGCCTCTGTTCCACTCTCTTGCAGCCCTGGAATGCCTGACGGAGGACACGAGCAGTGCCGTGTCGCAGCTGGCACTTGAAACACTGCATGTCCTCCTGGCAATACAGTGTGGGCGATATTCCACCATCCAGAGGCTGCAAGATCAGCTGCGCAGGGCATGGAGGACTCGGCCTCGCCTGTCGGGGCTCGGCTGCCTGCGCTGCCAGATGACTGAGGAGGAGAGCTGATCTGGGAGGCTGTCTTTGTTGGTGCAACCTGAGCCAGGGGTAATTTTCCTTTTCTTTAATATTTTTCTTTTCTTCTTTTCCATTTTTTATCTTTATTGTAAATAAATAAATTATAGAGTATATAGAATTATATATATTATTATAGATTATAGATTACTGTAAATAATTCTAGAATGTGTTATGATACACAGACTGCCAGGAGCTTTTCTTTGCTGCCCAGGGTCTGCAGGGCAAGAGGCAGGAAAGGGCGGAAAGGGTGCTTGTGCTCAGCAGCACAGCAGGCTGAGGGGTGATGAGGCCCTGAAGGGGGAAAAGGGTGCTTGTGCTCAGCCAGCTGCCCAGGTGTGCAGCGGGAGAGGGGAAATGGCCAGAAGCCCCTTGGCCTTTGGTGGCTCTGCTGAAGCCTTTGTGCTGCCCACAGAGTGGCTGGGCAGGGGCCGGGGCTGCAGGGATCCCTGCCAGAGCAGTGCCTGGAGATGGCCTCAAGCCCTGTGCCAGGCAGGAAGTGCCATCTGTGTCGTCCTGCCCGGGTGCTGCTGGCTGCCTTGCTGAGGGCTCCCAGGCGCCTCTGGATGGGGCTGCTCTGGAGCTGCTGTGGGGCTGCGGCGCTGCTGCCGGGCAGCTTGGCCGGGCTGGGGCAGCCCCTGAGGGGCTGGGGCGCTGGCAAGCCCTGAGCAATGGGCTGTCAGAGGCCACAAGCAGCCCCCTGCCAGCTGCCTTGATCCTGACAGAGTTGACTTGCAAGAAGGATCCTGGGCACTCTGCAACCAACAGCATCAGTGTTGTTGGAAATCCAAATGCAGGAAAATCTCAGACCTTTGGTCTTGTCAGCAAAGCTTAGAATTAAACACAGGATTTGGTCTGAGACCTTGGAAAGGGCTTCCAAACTTAGGCGCTAGAAGCAAGAATGCAGATTTCTAGTTTATAGCAGAGACACGGGGAGGAAAGTTTAGAGTTTTAGAGTTCAAGATCTAGAAAAAATAAAAGTAGTTACAATGGTAAACAAGAAGTTTAGGATGCACTGCTGTAGGTTTGTGTGTGATAACATGATTGGCTAAGGAAGCTTACACTCTAGCGTGAGTCCATAAGATGAAATATTGAAGGGTTGGCTCCAAAACACAAATATCCTTGTTGGCAGTGTCTTCTTGGCCAAGAAATCCTTCAAAGCTCTTGTAACTACAAGTCTTGTGGCCTTGTGACCCATGCGGTGGAGATGTGAGCCAAACTCACCCTTCCTGTCTGTGTAGAAGACAAGAAAAAGCAATGGCATCATCTAAAAAACTCAGAGGTCCGCTCTTTAGCTCGTTACGAACTCCTTCAACTCCCCCAAAGTGTGATTTAGCTACAAAGAGATGACAGGGACTCTTAGTGCTGCCTCTTTGACTCCAGAGCAGCTGCTTTAGAATCTTTCAATTAACCCTGTGTAGTTATGTGCCAGAAATGTATCATTTGAAGAAACTTCCCCAACTGACTTGCATGGAGGTTTGTCTGAAGGGTATTTGAGGAGAAAGGTTCCCAGAAGAGGTCTGGGCTTTGGCCTAGCTGTGTCCCCTGCTGATTGTGAAGTGTGCCATCAGCTGCAGGGCTTTCTGGGCTACAACTATCAAGTCACTTGGACTTGCTCGTTATGGCCTCTAAAAGCTGGACCCAATTTCGGGGCAAATTTGGAGACCTCA
Source organism: Melozone crissalis (assembly GCF_028551555.1). Classification (NCBI taxonomy): domain Eukaryota; kingdom Metazoa; phylum Chordata; class Aves; order Passeriformes; family Passerellidae; genus Melozone; species Melozone crissalis. The sequence goes on from NW_026535824.1 coordinate 7,594,217, forward strand.
TCTATGGGTGGATGGAGCATCTAGGATTTTCCCAATTGCTGGGAATGATTCTCCAGGTCCCTGAAATATCCAGGGCCCTGGTAAGTTCCAGCTCCACACATGCTGTGGCAATGAGAAGCAAAGGAACCCAGAGCTTTTTGTGCTGCCAGTGTCACTGCACCGGGGTCATGGGATGGGAACACACAGCCCTTGTGCTGGAGCTGAGCTGCTCTGCCCAGCACTGGTGGCTGCCATCCCAGCTGATTTTCCTTGTCCTGGTTCCCTGACAGCTGGGGCCCTGGGCAGAGCCCTGAGAGCCTGGTCTGCCCCCAGGGAAGGAGAAGGAGCCCCTGGAGAAGCTGTACCGGGTGGGGATGCTGCTGCTGCTGCTGCTGCTGCTGCTGCTGCTGCTGCTGCTGCTGCTGCTGCTGGAGACAGCGAGGATGACATCAAGGATGACAAGCTCTTCCTCAGCCTGGCCACGGAAGGCTGAAGGTGACGGACTTTGATTCTGGCACCTTCTTCAAAGCCAAACTCTACAGGGAATTTTTACCTAGGGAAATTCTGCCAGATTTGGGCATGACCCAGCGTGGCAGGGAACCAAAGGTTCCCCCTTTGCTGGGGCAGATGCAACTCATTCTTCAGTCGCTGCTCAGCTACTTTTTGGCAGGGCTGGGGCATGGGCTGGGGTGGGTACGAAATGGGAGTGGGCTCCTGGCCCTGCCAATGGCCCCCAGCACCCACCGTGCCCCGGGCTGGGGCTGGGGCTGGGGCAGCCAGCCCGACACAAACAAAGCCCCATGGTGGGAGCAGAGGTGGGACTCCAGAACCTGTGCAGAGCTGCTTTGCTGTGCAGGCAAGGAAGGGTTTGGGCTGCTCCACTGCCCTTGTTTGCTTTGGGATCCCTGTGATTTTTGGGGGGCAGTGCAAGGGGGAAGAGAGAAAGTGTCGGCTTCCCTCACCCATGGCTGGGTTTTTCCCTACCATGTAGCAGTTGGGCCTTCCTCAAGACCCTGACAGAGATGGGAGTTTTTACCGTTATTGTTGTTTTCCCTTTTTTTGTCTCTAATCTCTTTTCAAGAATGTGTTGTTTGTTTTTCCAGAGAAAGCGTTGGAGGTGGTCCAGTGTGGATGGGGAAGTGCTGGGGAGCAGCTGTGGCATGGATGGGCCGTGCCCTTGGAGAAGGCTGAGGACATGGTTTGGGAGCAGCTTTTCTTCCAGCCGTGGGTGGCGTGAGGTGGGTCCCTGTGTGCTTGGCAGGGTGGGATCAGAGCTTTTGGGAGCTGGCAGCGAGCACAGGAGCATCCTGCTCTGGGCAGCTGCTGAGGGCTGGATGTGCCGTGGCTGGCTGCAGGCTGGGCACATGTGCTGCCCTCCTGCTCTGCTGCCAAAGGCAGCAGGGATGGGCAGCTCTGGGCACAGCTCTGGGCACAGCCAGCATGGCCTGGGCACCGCAGGCCTTGGCCCAAGGGCACAGGAGCCCTCAGCTGACGGGCGCTTTCTGCTTTCTCTCCTTGCAGCCAGGCTCTGCGGGTGCTGAGGCTGCTCTGGGCTCTGCCAGGGCTCTGCTGGGCTCAGCCCTGGGCCCAGCTGGGCTGGCTCTGCCCTCACATTGCTCTGACAGCTCTGCATCAGACGAGCCCGTTGCGAGCACAGTGCCTGAGCTTTCTGCTTTGGCAGGTGAGTGAGACTCTGCTGCAGGCCCAGAGATTGCAGCTGGGGACACACATCCAATTGGCAAGGACCCAAACTCTCCAGAGTCCCAGCTGAACGCCTGGATCTTTACAGGGTGTTTTGTCTGTCCCATTCTTCCTTCTTGATTGGCTGGAATTGTGCAATTGCACTTTCTTCCTCCTCTAGAAGTGCCACGAGTGGGCCAAAGCTGGCGAGTGGGCTGTGCTCCTGAGGCAGTGCAGTCTGGAGCTGGTGGATGGAGAATTGCCCTTCTGCACTTCCAAACCAGAGCAAAAAGCCGTAAGTGGGACTTTGTTTCTCTAAGAAATCCCTGACAGTTTCAAAGGGAATGTGCAGCTCATTTCCAGGCTGAGAAGGAAGGTCATTTTCTAAAGGATTTGGGCTTTGACAGAGTTTCCATTCCCAGTCCTGCTTGGAGCTGGAAGGGCACAAAGCAATTTCCTCTTGCTTCAAAACCACTATTTCAAATACCAGTGTTGGAAACAAAGCCCAAAATCTTTTAAGAGTCTACTGAGGTGACAAAGATGGATCCATGCCATCAGCACATTTAAAATGTAAATAACTGAGTTGTTTTTTTAAAAAGATCATTTTCCTCTTAATGCAAATAATGTAACTTTGCATTTATGTTTTGTTTTTTTTATCATTACCTGTATGTTATGTTTCTTCACTAACACTTGGATTTTATTCTTATCTTTTACAATTTATCAATTTTTTTCCTTTTTCCTTTTTTTTTTCCTTTCAATAGAAAACATGTCCTATAAAAGGAATGTCCTTTGCTCCTGGTTCCTGTGTGGAGCAGCTCCCTTCCTGCTGGCTGAGCTGCTCAAGGAGAGCCCGGCAGCTCCTGGCCCTGCAGGGCTGAGGCTTTTCCCCGTTGCTGGGCACAGACTGATGGAGCAGCACTGCTGAACACGGGCACACAGAGGGAGCAGCAGCAGCTGCCTTTGGCCACCTGAGGCTCCAAGGCCCAAACTCTGAGCAGCCAGGGCTGGAAGAGACTGGCAGGATCTGATCCGTGACTCTGGGCCAGGGCTGCACAAATGACCCCACAGCAGCAGCAGCAGCAGCAGCAGCAGCAGCAGCAGCAGCAGCAGCAGATGGAGCTGACTTTGAGCACAGCCCCTGCCCCTCTTCCCTCCTGTGTGCAGCGGTGTCACAGCAGCCTGAGGCACCTGGGAGCCCCCAGTGCCAGCAGGGACTGGAGATGGCAGCCCTGAGCTCCTGGAGGCTGTGCAGGGAACGGAGCTGGGCACTCCCTGTCCATGGGGAGCTTCCAGATGGAAAAGGCTGCTGTGCCCAGGCAGCTCCAAGGGCACAGAAAGGAGGCTCTGGAGCACTGGATCTGTGTCAGTGCCATAGTCCTGGGCAGCAGCCAGCGAGCCCTGGGGGAACAGAGGGCACAGCAAGAGGGACAGAACCAGGCAAGGGCAGAGACTGGAGAGAGCCAGGCCCGGGAGCAGGAGCAGCTGCTCTATTGCACTCTTGGAGAAAGCTCTTGGCTGGTTCAAAGCGCTGAAAGGCGTGAAGGGCAGAGAGGAGGCCACAGCAAACAATGTTCCTGTTTGCACAGCCTCCCCTCTCCGTGTCCCAGAAGGAATTGCATGGACTGTGTTCTTCTCTCCGAGTCGTCACATTGAGCATGAGCAGGTCAGCACCAGGAGCTGAAGGAGCTGAAGCCTCAGGCCACAGGAGCTGGGCAAGAGGGAACTTTTGGAGCAAAGTAATGCTGCTAAAATAGCCCCAGCTCAATGCAATGGATAGAATCATGGAATCACAGAATCCTTGCTGTTGGAAAAGCCCTCTGAGCTCACCCAGTGCAGCCGCTCACCCAGCAGTGCCAAGCCCAGCACTAAACCACGTCCCTGAAGTGCCAAGGCCTGGACACCAGCCCTGAGTGAGGCCTGGACAGCAGGCCCTGAGCCAAAGGTCGTGTCTGGATGAACATTCCAAGCAAACGTTATCTTTGTATCTGCTCCCTAATGAAATATGCATGGTCATCAGCGCTGTGATAGATGTAGCCACTCATTAGTGAAACATGTATTGACCTTTGTGTATTTAAAAGCCAGACAAGGCCATGAAATCTGACATCTGGCCTTGTTTGGGTCTGTATGGTCAAAGTCACCTCCCTTGGTTCCTCCTTGAGTCCTGGCCAGGCTTTGGGAGCAACTCAAGAGGAGGATGAAAGCAGATGTTGCCACACTAGCAGTGCTGTCAGTTTGTTCATTCAGCACTGTCAGAGCTGGGCCCTCTCCCAGCGGGGTTGGAGCCTCACCTGGGGCTGGAGGCACCTGCAGGAATTCCCAGTGCCCAGGAGTGGCTCTGCAGCCCTTGGCTGTGACAGCTTCCCCAGCTGCTGTGTGGGTCTGGGGGATGGTAAAGCCTGAGGGTAAATGCTGCTGGATCTTTGTTAATCACTGCAGGTAGTCTTTGTTGGGGATGGTTGGGTGCATTGCTGAGCTGCTCCTTTTGTGATTCTTTGCTGCTCTGAGCTGCAGGAAATGACACTGATTCCTTCAGCTGGAGTCTGTGTCTCTGGTGCTGACCATGCCCACTGGAAAAACAAAACTGGCACAGTCTGGCCAGATCCCAACAAAATGTCACTTGTTCAATGTAAATGTGAGGAATCAGTGCCATCAGAAATTCCCAGCTGGGAAGCCCTTCCCTGGCTCTGGAGTGGGCTGAGGTCGGAGCCCCGTGGGAGCAGTGGGGCAGTCGGGTAAAAGAAGCTGCACCTCTGGATGGCTTCAAATGCATCCAAAAATTGTATATGGAAAAAGAAGAGACTTTGTGGGTTTGAGCAGACAAAGATGAATTTGTTGAGAGTACATAGGAAACAGCACCTTCAGAAGGAACAATTATTGTTGGAATGCTCCCACATGGAGCAAGAGAAGAAGGTTTTAATCTTGAGCTCAGATGCACTTGTGCAAGTGAAATATCAATATAATAAATAACTATATATATATTTATAGGATAATAAGACCTTCATATTTATATTTATAGAATTATGTAGATATGTCTATATCTATATCTATATTTTCATATCAATATGTACATATAAAATAATAATAATGTGAAATAGTGCTGACAATACTTATTTGGTTTCTTTGGCTGCTCAGGGATGTAACACTAAATACCCTACAGAACAGGATTGGCCAGGACCCTAATGTCAGTGGTCAACTTTGTGAGATTGTATACAATGGAAAAAGGAGGAAGGGAGGAAATTGGCTATTTTTACAGGGTTTGCTGATACTGTGATGCAGAGTGCTTTGTCTGTTCCTGTGAAAAATACAGTGATTTTGTCTGCAGGGTTTTTCATGTACCAGACTATGCACAAGCTGCAGGATTGGTTTCATGGGTGAAGGGGTTGTTAAAAGAGCAGTTGGAAAAATGAGGAGATGGGAACTTTCCCAAGGACAACCCATCTCCCAGATATGCTCCATGCCCTTTACAATGGCCCACTGGGGAAATAGAAACCCCCTGGCTGTGCACAGCTGCCCCAAATTGGCAAATCCAGCCATGGGCAGTGAGACTTGGGCTGCCTGGGAAATTGTTCTGGCTGTGATGGCCCCTGGCAGGGCCAGCCCAGAGGCTGCAGGGCTGGGCCTTAATGCATTGGAATTCATTAGGATAAATTCAAAGCAAATAAGAGCTATCAATTCTGAAACAGGAATTCAGATTCCTCCAGGACACTTTGCTTTGGTAACTGCTCCCTTGGAGCTTGGCCTTGCAAAGTGGTCCTGTCATGGCAGGAGGAAATGATGCAGAATATCAAGGAGAAATTACAGTAAATCTGTAAACAATAATGAACAAGATTGGATTATTCAACCCCATGACAGGGTAGCACAATTATTGATCTTGCAATTTTAAGAACGATTGTGAAAAAAGGAGATCCAGCTCCAATCACCACCTTTTGTGGAGATAAAGGGTTTGGATCCAGCAGCCCTAATAATGGAGCCAGAGTGTGGGTCCGGAGGCCAAATGGCCCTCCCGAGGCAGCTGAAGGAACAGCTCCTAGGAAAGACAACTCTGAGTCCTGAACCCTGGGCAGGAACAATGGGAATGTGTCCCTGCAGCCAAGGATTCTGTGTGAGAACAAATAGATCTGCCAGGATATTGTTTTATACGTCCTACCAGACCAGATCTCCCTGTTTGCCCCAAGGGCCCCTTTGGAAAATGCTCTGATCCACGGGGCTCCATGTGAAGGCTGCTGTGACACTGAGGGACTTGCACAGGAATTCCATCCAGGAGCCTGGGTGCCCCTCAGGGACTGGGACCCGGCCCCTTCCAGCCAGAGGGGAAAGGGGCCCCCAAGCCTTGTTAGCCACAGACAGCATGGTAAAGCTGAACAGCAAAGGGCCCCGGGGCATTATTCTGGAATTAAAAAGGTTCCAGCTCCATGCACAACAGAATTCTTGTTCCTAATTCGAATGATTGAGAAAAAAGAATGAAGAACGGTGTCACTAAAGTACTACTGATGTCTGTAAGGTGTACCTTGATAGTCAGCCAGAATCTTTGTCTGCCACAAACACCTCTAGTGTTTCACCAAGGGATTGGTCATCAAAATGTAATGATGGGTTTTGATGGATTGCTGAGCTTCTTTTGTAATTCTCTGCTAATGATGATGTGCTTTGCTGAGCTTATCCTTTTGTAAATCTTTGCAGCTGTGCATGATATAAATGACATAATTCCTTCAGTTGGTGTCTGTGTCTTTGGTAGTGACCCTGCCCACTGGTGAAACAGGGCCCCCTCTTGCCTAGGTATTCCCTGGAAAGGCAAAAACCCTCACTCCAAAATTCCCCCCTCCCTCCCTTTTTTCCCCCCTTCATACCCTGAGCATGATGTGCTCTGGTCTGGGCTATGCCCGGGGTCAGTTGGGGTCCCCTGTCCTGGCTATGTCCCCTGCCCAGCTCCCCCGCAGCCCCAGCCCCTCCCCAGCGTGGCTGGACGAGGGGCAGGACAGGCCTTGGCTGTGCTGCAGCTCAGCAAGAACAAAACCATCTCTGCGTGCTCAGCCCTGTGCTCAGCACCCGGCCCAGCAGTGTCTCAGTGCCAGGGGCTGGCCCTCAGTCCCTGCCAGGGGTTTCCATGGCAACTGCCAGGCCAGGTGACCCAGGTGTCCCCCCAGTGCTGGTTGCCATGGAAACAGTGCCCAGCCCTGCCCCTTTCTGTCTGGCTGACCTGGCCTTTGGCCCTGGCAGTGCTGTTGGCTGCTGGTTCCTGGTGCCTGAGCAGCCAGCGCGGCACAGGGCAGGTGGCCATGGCACAGCCCCCAGCAAGGCATACCCTCTGGCTCTGGGCACTGACACCAGCCCTGAGCAAGGGCCCAGGGCAGCTTTGCATGGCCACCAACATCACAACGGCTCCGGGCATTGGTTGCCATGGCACCAAACCAAGGAACGGGTACCCGTGGCCGTTGCCATGGCACCTGGTGGCACCAACGAGTGTGACTGCAATTGTACATGGAACAGCACTGGCACCGCTTTGTCCTGAGGGTTGCAATGGCAGCTGAGGGCAGCAACAGCTGGTGCTCTGCAAGGGCCCTGGGGGAGACGGAAAGGAGCAGCAGAGCAGGGGCTGATCTATTCCCAGTGCGCTGCACAGCCCAGGGCAGTGTCCCAGAGCGTCCTCATGGAGCTGCCAACAACATCCCCCCTCTGCAGCCCTGGCCTCTCCCCCAGCTCACACAGGTGCCCCATCCTTGCAGGCACAGACACGGCAGCACTGGCTCAGCAGCCCCTGTTTGCATTGCACAGAGCAGGGGAGCACCCCCATGCTGTTGCTGTGGGGACATGAACCTGAGGGAGCACAAATGCCATCAGCCCCTGGGGCCAGCAGGGGCTGGGGGACACCAGGGAAACCACTTGGCTTTGTCCTGGCCTCTGCAGTCAGCCAGAAAGTTTGTTCCCATCAGCTGGGAGTTTCCTGTCCCACTGCAGATGCTGTTGCTCAAGCCAGGGCTGCCTGGCAGCCACCCCCAAACTGCCCTGAGCATTTTCTGGGCTTCACCTTTGCTTTCTTTCCTCTACCTGATACAAATTTCTTCCCATTGCCCACCCCTCTTCCCTCCCCTGCCGACAGCCCATCCGTGTTTGCCCTTTCCTTTCTGACCCAACTCCCCACTGCAGTTCCTGACTTGGCACCACGGGAACGTCCCTTGGGGAGCAGGATCATCCTACAAGTGCTGCAGGAATTGTCTGCAGGCTCCTGCAGTGCCTGGTGCTGCTCCCTTGCCAGAGGCACCCCAGGCCAGGGGGGCACATCTGGGCTGCTGTGTCTGGCTCTGGGGCTCCCTGTTCTGGGCAGTGAGGAGGAGCTGCAGAGGCTCTGCAGGACTGACAGGATGGGCTTTGGGGCTGGCAGGAGAAGCTGAGGGACCTGGGCTGCTGGAGCTGCTGAAGAGGAGGCCCAGGGCTCATCCTGTGACTGCTCCAAGGGTGGTTCCAGAGAATCCCAGAATCAGCAAGGGCGGAACAGGCCATGGAGATCATCAAGTCCAACCTGTGCCCTGACACTGCCTTGTCTCCCCTGAGCCTCCTCTCCTCCTGGATAAACAACCCCAGCTCTCTCAGCCACTCCTCACAGCACTTGTGCTCCAGACGCCCCCCAGCCTTGTTGCCCATCTCTGGAAACGCTCCAGCCCCTCCTTGTCCTTCCTAAATTGGGGGGCCCAGAAATGGACACAGCACTCAAGGTGCTGCCCAAGCAGTGCTGAGCGCAGGGGAAGAATCCCTGCCCTGCTCCTGCTGGTCACACCATTCCTGATCCAGGCCAGGAGTCATTGGCCTTCTTGGCCACCTGGGCACACTGCTGGCTCATGTCCAGCCTGCTGTCCATCAGTCCCTGCAGGTCCCTTTCTGCCTGGCTCCTTTCCCAGCCTGTAGATCTGCAGGGTTTGTTGTGGCCAAAGTGCAGTACCTGGCATTTGGACTTGTTAAACCTCAGCTTGCTGGATTTGGCCCCTGGATCCAGCCTGTCCAGGGCCCTCTGCAGAGCCCTCCTACCTCCAGCAGATCCACACTCACACCTAGCTTGGTGTCATCTGCAAATTTAGTGATTATCTATTCTTTTTCACATATGTGATAATCATTTCCTCAAAATCATTAACATATTTCCCCTCCCCTCATGCATGTGTTCTTCTCTCCTGGAGGTCTCTCTGGTGGTCCCTGGTGCTCGTGGATCCCAATGTTCCCATGGGCCTGGCTGAGCTGGCAGGACACTGAGGCTGGTGAACTTCCAGTTCCCCTTCTCACACAATGGGCATTGTGTGGTTTCCATAGGCCTGGGGTTTTGGAGAACAAGCTCCAGGTGTCAGCTCAGCTGGTGTAGACAATTTATCATCTGATAACATGAGGTCACAGAGTGAGCTCTGATATCACAGAGTGTGTTATGTGGGGTCATTGAGCAGTCATGACATAATAGACTGCCTCATTGACATCACAGGACAGAAGTCGGAAACCACAGAGCCAGCTGTGACATCACACTGCAGAGGTCTGACATCACAGAGTTGGCTGTGATATCAGGGACCAGCTTTGTGACATTAGAGAATGGGCTGTGACCTCACAGAGCAGTCTGTGACATCCCAGAGGGGCTGTGTGACATCCCAGCAGGGCTCTGTCAGGTCACTGGGTTGGTCACACTGCCCCAGCTCCCCCTCACAGTTTCTCCCAACAAGCCCAATGCTGTTCATGCCCAGCAGGGTCCCTGTCCCCCAGGGTCCCCCCAGCCCACCTGGAGCCACAGCCTCCACCAAAGGATGTTCCACAGGATCCACCCCAGAGCCTGACATGGGGACAAGGGGCCAGGGCTGTGTGACCAGGACATCAAGGACGAGGATTATCAGGTCACTGTGGCCTGGGTTGGGTTGCCCAGGGCAGGAAAGATGTCTGGCAGCTGGAGCAGGGGCTGGGAAGGGCCTCCAGGGTGAGGCTGGAGCCCCTGGGCTGTGAGCAGAGGCTGAGGGAGCTGGGCTTGTCCAGCCTGGAGCAGGGAAGGCTGAGGGGCTCCTCATCCCAGCCTGGCAGTGCCAGCCAGGAGGGGATGGAGAACACAGAGCCAGGCTCTTCACCGGGGGGCCTGGTGGGAGACAAAAGCCAATGGGTGGAAGGGGAAAGAGGGGAGATCAGCCAGGACAGGAGGAGATGAAATGAGTCAGGCTGGTTTTAGCATTTCCTCAACACAAAAAGCAGCCTGACCTCCCTTCTCCATCCACCACTGGCAGCTTTCCAAATCAGGAATTGTTTGAGCTATTTTGCCCCCACTCCAGGTTAAGCATCCTGATACAAGAACTTAATTATGTTTATATCTATCACAGAACCACGTTGTGAACCCAGGGCAGGACCTGGCCCTTGGCCTTGGTGAACCTCATCCAGCTGTCCTGGACCCATGGCTCCAGCCTGTCCAGATCCCTCTGAAGAGCTTGCTGCCCTCCAGCCACAGTCCCACCCAGCTTGGGCTCACCTGGGAACTGACTGAGGGTGCCCTCGATGGCCTCATCCAGATCAGCAATAAAGAGATTTCACTGACCTGGTCCCATTCCTGAGCCCTGGGGACACCCCTGGATGTAACTCCATTCCTAAGCTGCTCTGAGTGCCAGGGGTTGGGTGAGGAAAATGGTGTGGAGGGGGTAGTGACAAAGTGTGATTGATTGTCAGCCACAAAGGGTCTTGATTTTCATATCTGTTCAAACTGCATTAGGAGGTGCTGGGGATCAATATCCACTGGGGATTGCTGATATCAATCTTTAAAGAAGAAAATAAACCAGGACAAAACAGTTCTCTCTGCATTGTTTTCAATATGGTATATTCACTTTGAATAGACTTATGAAATCTGTCTTAATAACCACAGAAGAATTGAAAACTTAGATTATTCCCATGGACTTTTCTTGTTTTGGGTCTTTTGAACAAATATTTATGATATTTTCTCAATTCCTGAAGTGAAGAGCTCAAGGAAGAAGAGGCCCTGGAGTAGGAAAATTCATCATCAGCCTCTAAGCGGCTGAGGATCCAGCAGAGCAGCAATGAACAGAAATGGGCACAGCTTTGTGGCTGCCCCAGCTTTGGCATGGGCCCTGGGCCTGGAGCAGGAGCAGCTGTTGAGGGCCCCAAGGCCGGGGCTCTTGTGCTGCCCTAGGTAGATGGGATGGCAGCAGGGGCTGCAGAGCTCTCAGCACCTCAGCCTGAGGGCAGCCAGGGAGCCTCCTTTGGCCTTGGCCAAGCACCTTCCCCCATGGCTGGGGCTGAGTCCTGTGGCAGCTGCAGCTGCTGCTGTGCCCTTGCCAGGGGCTGAGGCCGTGGGGCAGTGCCCAGAGCAGCCTGGCCTGAGCAGAGCTGTGGGGACAGAGCCAGCTGGGCTGGGCTGGGGAGAGGCCCTTGGTGCTGCCCAGAGCTCAGGGCAGCTGGCAGAGCTTGCAGGGAGCTGGGCTGGGCTCAGAGAGCCTGGCCCAGAAACCATCAGTGTCCATCTCAGCCTGGCTGAGCATGCAGGGGCAGGACTCAGGCCAGGCCTTGTGGGGCAGGGCCAGCGCCTGTGCAAGGCATTGCAGACAGGCAAGTGGCCCAGAGAGGAGGCTGCTCTGTGCCCTTGGTGGCATGGACAGAGCAGGGAGGGGGTCCAGAACATTTGTCAGCACCAGCCTCTGTGCCCGTGTGTTGGCAGCCCTGGCTGCTGAGCCCAGCTTTGGCCTGGGCTGAGTTTGGTTGTGGCCCAGCTCCATCCTCCTGCGGGGCTCAGGGCCTATTCCCAGCCGTGGTGAGCCCTGGCTGCCTCTCTGCTGGCCCAGAGGCCGGCAGAGCCCAGGCAGGGCTGTCTGTGCAGCCCCGCAGGTGCCAGGGGCTCTGCAGGAGCTGGCAGAGGCTGCCCAGCAGGGAGGCCATGGGGCACAGAGCCCCAAGGCTGCTGTGGGCACCACAGCACAGGGGCCGTTCCCAGCCGCAATGCTCCTGGCCTGAGCTGGGCCTGCACAGGGGCTGGGCCACCATGGCTGGGCCAGCATAGGGCCACAAAGGGGCCACGCAGCCGTTGCCGGGGCTGACAGCAAGGCCAGGCACACACAAGCAATTGCTGAGCATGGCCTGCACTGGCCAGACCTGACTGAGCCAAAGGCAGAGCTCAGCTGGCCTTGGGGCTGCAGGAACAGTCCAGAGCCCAAAGAGCCTCCATGGCTGTGCTGGAGACTAAGGCTGCAGGAGGGAAATGCAGGGCTGCTGCGCGATGAGGAGGGCATTGAATTCCAGCACACACCTCAGCTCTCTGATGATCCCGGCACCATGCTGGGCCCTGTTTCAGACTGGAGCAGAGCAGATGTTGATGGGCCAGGAGCCCTGTGGGGCTGTCAGGGACCTGCAGCTTGCAAGGTGCTCTACTCTCTCTCAGGTGCTCTCGGAGACATCCAATTCCAGCTGGGCACCTCAGGGCACAAGTGGCACTGCCTGTTCATGGGCACACAGCTGATGTCTGCCTGGAAAGGGGCACAGGTTTAAATACTTGTTAGTTTCTAATATACAAACAAATCTTTATTATCTGGGTAATCTGAGTACTTTGAAGTTATAGCAAAGTTTTCCCATCAAAAACAGGGATTTCCTGGAAGCATACTGATGGCAGAAGGAGAAGAAATACTGATCTTCCCCTCTGCTTGTGTCCGCAATATTCATTCTATGATTTAATCTTTCTTTTCCATCAGGTGTTTCCAGCCCTCCTGGTTAAATGGCCATGTCTAAGGACATCTCTTCTTTTAAAGCAGGTGGATCTATGTACTTCCTGCTGCCCCCAGATTTACTCCTCTAGGTCTTCTCTGGTCACTGAAGTACCTCTCAACTGACTGATTTCATACTTTGAGCTGCAAGAATTTGCCCAATATTTCTGAAGTTCAAAAAAATATATAATTAAACATCATGTCATTTCTGTTTATACTTATCACAGTATTGTGTTTTCTTATGTCCTTTTTTTAGAACTCTTCCTGTACAGAAATCCCTTGGTGATCGGGGGTATGTCAGATGCTTCTGGGACATCCCAGAGAGCTGAGGGAAGAGCTGTGATGGTTCTTAAACTGTTCAAATGTTCAATTTGTGTTTGTTGGCAAGAAACCTTTCTGTGCCTCTGGATGCCACCAGTCCCTGACCACAAAGGACAAAAACCTGATGAGTTGTGGTTCCCACTGCAGGGGCTGCACTTGGACCTTGGCTCTGCACAGGAGAGCTCCTCATCCCCTTTTTCTCTTTTCCTCCCTCTGGGCATGGAGGGAGCTCCTGACTTCAGCGTGTGACTCGTGTGTGCAAAGAGCAAATCTGGGCAGAATTGGGGCAGGGAGGGTTTGGGGGGACCTTGGGATCTGTGGTGGGCACAGAAGGTGTTTTCCATTGCTCTGAGACTGTCTGCTGTGGAAAGTGGATTCAATATCCAGCAGAGGAATGACTTTTGCATTTGATGGAGCTGTGCCTTCACTTGGCTTTGTTGGCTGACAAGAAATGAACATCCCTCTTTTTCTTGGGCAGCTCCTTCTCCAAGGAAAGCAGGTGGGAGTTGGAGCCACGGAGCTGAAAGCTGCAGGTGCAGCCTGGGCTGGAGGGAGCTCAGATTTGCACAAGGCTGCTCTGAGTGCCAGGGCTTGGATGGGGGAAATGGTGGGGTGGGGGTAGGGACAGATCTGATTGATTGTCAGCCATGAAGGATCTTGATTTTCATATCTATTCAAACAGCATGAGGATGTACTTGGATTCAGTGTCAATTGAAGATTGCACATATCAATTTATTAACAGGGAAAAAAACCTAAACGGGACCTAAGAAATCTTTTCTCACTGTTTTTTAAAATAGAATATATTCAGTTTGAATGCACTTCTGAAATCTGCCTAATTAACCACACAAGATTTGAAAACTGAAATCAAATTATCCCCAGAGGTTTGGCTTGTTAAAGTGTTCTGAATGTTACTGAGCCCTGGGACACTGAATTCCTGCACTGAAGAGCTGAAGGCTCTAGAGCAAGCCTCTAGAGCAGGAAAATTCAGCAGCAGCCTCCAAGGTGCTGAGGATGTCAGCAGCCCCCACTGAGGCCATCCCTGCCCAGAGACCGTGGGGGAATGGGCAGACAAGGAGAGCATCCCTGGGGCTGGGGCAGCACAACTCAGAGGCACCAGAGGCTCCAGCTGGGCAATGGAGTGTGGAATGTGGCTGGGAGCTCAAAAGAACAAAACAGCCTTTACTGCGAACTTTAGAAAAATCAGAGAAACTTTTGCAAAAGGTTTAGTATGACGTTCAATCAACAAAAACCAATTCTCAAAGCACTGACTTGGCCCATTCACCTTCACAAACTCTTAGCTTCATCAATTTTAAGTCACTCAAATTCTACAAGAAGCGTGAATTAAAAAGAGAGAAAGACAAATAAGATACAGAGGAGCACACACACAGCTACCAACTCCTGGATTCCAGCAGTGTTCAGATAGAAGTTCCAAGAGGAGGTAGGGTCAAGATGTGTGCTTGCCTTGTGGTCAGCCTTTAATACCCCTTGGTCTCCCTGGTCCCTTCCCCCAGGTGGGACTTGGGCTCATTGGGTCCCTCAGGAGCTGGGCTGGGGGCTGCAGAGGTGGCTGTGGAGCATTGCCTGTGCTGTGCCAGGGACTGGCAGACACTGCTGGGCTGGGATGGAGGCTCTGGGGGAATTAGGATTCCAGGGCAGGGCTGGGCTGGGCTTACAGGGCAGGGCAAGGCTGGACCTGCCCCTTCTTCCCCCACACACAAAATGTTTCGAGCCAACAATCTCCTCCAGTCTGTCACTACAGGGAATGCTGGAAGTGAAATCCCATTTGTGGCCATGGGCACCTGGTTCAGAAGGACAGTTCTTTTCCATAGGAAGGAAAGCACAGAGCTCCAAGGTTTGGAAGGCAGGTGAGAGCCTCAGTAGGCCAAGGCCAGCCAGACGTGTCAGGAATGGCAGATTTTTTTTGGAAGCAGTCTTTGAATTTAGGGAATTTTGGAGGTGGAAACCCAATCTCGGCCATGGGCACCTGGAGAGGCAGGACAGTTCTTTCCCATGGGAAGGAGACCACGGAGCCTCCCTCAGTGTTTTGGGGACAGATGAGAAGTGACTATTGTGAAACCACTGTCAGCCAGATTTATCCTGGCAATATTCCTATGGGAACAATCTTGGGATATAAGGAAATTTGGAGGTGAAATCCCAATTCTGGCCATGGGTGCCTGGAGCAGAAGGACAGTTCTTTTCCATTGGGAAGGAAAGCACAGAGCCCCAGTGTTTCAGCAGCAGATGAGAAGTGACCCTCAACATGCACAGGTCAGCTGGACCAGTCAGGCAGTCCATGGGAGGCCAAACCAGCCAGAGCTGTTCTGTGCTCCCTAGGTTTTATGGGGCCCCACAGTGTCACAATGGTCCCTTGGTCTCACAGGGCCTCACAGTGTCACAATGGTCCCTTGGTTCCATGGCCCTGTGCTGCTGCATTCCCCCCTCCCCTTCTCAGGCCGCCCTGCCAGCTGAGAAATGCTCCTTGGGCCTGGGCCTTGGCCAACAGCCCCTGGGCTCAGCCCCTCTGCAGCTCAGTACAAACACTGTCTGCTCCAGGCACTGCTGCTGCCCAACCAGCTCCTGGTTTCTGTAGGAGCAGCCTGGGAACTGTTTTTGTTCCCTCAGTGGCACCACATCCCTGTTCTCACACTGCCAAAGAAAGCTGTTGATGCCAAGTGCAGCCAGGATGAACCATTGCTGGGACTGAAGCCCCTCTCTTGGGGCCCTACAAACAGCGCTCCAAAAGGAGCCCTTGGAGCTCTCCTGGGCCAGCGACTCCCTCTGAGTGGGGCCTCTCCCAGCTGGGAACTCTCCCGTTTGCTGCACTCAGGGATCCTGAACAATGACGGAGCCTGGGCCGATCCCCCCACTCCTCCAGGCTCAATCCTTTGCCCTTTGCTGGGGAGATGCCAAAGGATCCACAGGGAGCATTGCCTGCCCTCAGGGGCACTGTTCACAGGTGCTTTGCACTGACTCTTTATGTCTGTGTGCACACAGGAGTGCCTGTGTTGGGGAAATGTGGCAGAAATGCTGCTCTCTGAGGGTTTTGAGAGCCTTGGATAGCTGAGTCCGTCAGGCCTGTAAATGAGGTTAAGTCATGAGGCCTAAGCAAAGTTAAATGCTTCTAACAGTTGCTCCTTTGCTAAGCTGTTATGTTTAATAAAAGGTATTGGCTAAGTTAAGTACTGGTAAGTGTTATACCACTGTTAAATCATTAAGTCATAGGTTTTAAGTTAGATTAAATACCATTAAGTGTTGTTATTTGCTAAATTGTGAAGTTGAAGGTATCAGTTAAGGTTAAGGTCTGAGTTCAGTTTTGTTAAGTTTGGGCTCTGTTAAGTGTCCTTGTGTCTCACACACACACACACACACACACACACACAGGGACAGTTCTTGATTCATTTCTGGTTTGATTGCCTGGATTTTGTTTGGTTTTGTTGTTGCTTTGTTTCCTTCGTGTGCCTCAAGTGTCCAGTCAGGAGCAGAGTGACTCTTGCCAAGGAACTTTGTGCTGCTGTCCCTTAATATTAAATCTGGTTTTTGCTGCTCCCTTGCTGGGGATTTTTTCAGCGCTCTCAAGCCCTTGTTCATAACAGGGAGAAGGAGCCCTGGCCCAGGCTCTGGCCCTGGGGGACACGGGGATGCTGCCGGGAGTCCCTGTCCCCCTGTCCCACCCCCAGGGCCCTGGCCCCCCATCCCTGTGTCAGGATCTGGAGTCGATCTCGTGGAACATCCTCTGGGGGAGGCTGCGGGGCCGGGGGGACCCGGGGGGACAGGGGACCCCGCTGTGCACGAGCAGGTTTGGACTGCTCTGGGGGGAACTGTGATGGGCACCAGGGCAGAGTGACCTCCCCAGTGACCTCACACAGTCACCTGTGATGTTACACAGCCCCCATGTGATGTCACACAGTCCCCTGTGATGTCACATTGCCTCCTATTATGTCACACAGTCCCCTGTGACGTGACACAGTCCCCTGTGGTGTTACACAGCTGCTCTGTGATGTCACAGAAGGTGCTGTGATATCAAAGAGTCACACTGTTATGTCACAGTTTGTTCTGTGGTGTCACAGGCTGCTCTATGATGTTACACAGCCACCCAGTGATGTCACAACCCATTCTCTCATGTCACAGAGCCACCCTCTATGATGGCAAGGCTCTATGGCCTCACACTGTCGAAGGAAGGAGACCAGGACACCAGATGGTCATCAACAGGTCTAATTTATTGATTGATTCAGCAACCTAAATACAGTACATAATGAGCCCCATACATATTGCAAAAGCTGAGCTCAGGATTGGCTATTCAGCTACATGTCAACCCGCCTTTTTTAGCCTTTATCTACATTCCTGTGGTTAGCAAGAATAGCCACTTCTGCATTCCACACCCCGTCCTTGTATAACTTCAGCATCTTCTTTGTGAACAAGGACACCCTGCCTGCGAAAGGGCCTCTGCCCTAGTTAGGACATCTTTACCAAATTGATTCGGCTGTGTCCCCTCTCCTCAAGCCGCTCTTTGACAAAACTCTCCACATCACACTACGATGTCACAAACAGCTGTGTGATGCCACAATCCCCTCAGTGATGTAACAAAACCCTCTCTGTGATGCCATACTGCCACTCTCTAATGTCACAGCACACATTTTGATGTCACATCTTGCTCTATGATGTCATACAGCCATGCCTTGATGTCACAACCTGCTCTGTGATGTCACACAGTCCCCTCTATAATGCTGTATCTGCTCAGTGACCTCACTCAACAAACTCTGTGATGTCACCACCCAACCTGTGGCCTCACACAGACCACTATATGCTGTCACACAGCCCCTTGCTGACATCACAGCTGCTCTGTGCCTCCATGACACAGCCACAGAGGTGCTGCTGTGACACAGCCCCCTGGGCCATCCCACAGCCCCTGCCAGTGCTGAGCCCCTGCGAGTTCTGTCTGTGCCCTGCTGGTGTCCCTGAGGGGCCCTGGCAGTGCCCCAGCCCTGCTGGGCTGTGCACAGGAGCTGCTCCTCGCCAGAGCTGTCTCTCTGCAGCGCTGCCATTGCCAGGACCTGCCTCTGGGCCAGGAGCCCGGCCCAGCTCAGCAGCACAGACACAGCACAGGGACTTTAATGAGCCTCTGGGGCTTTGGTGCTCTTTGCATCAGACCCAGTCCCTCACCTCTGAGTGTGCTTAAAGAACTTCTCAGGGACTCAAAAAGAGGGTGAAACACTGAAATTGCTCATACTTTAAATACATCTTTCTGAGGGACAGGACTGAGAAAATGTCCCCAGGTTCCATGTAGAGGAGAACACTGGTGGCAGTCATGACAGGTGGGGACAAGCAAGGGAAAGGTGTCTCTGGTGCTGAGCAAAACTGCGCCTCTCTCCCTGCAGGTTGTCGGCATCCCCTGGCTGCCCCACCTGGCTGGGCCCTTCCTTTGCTGACAGCTCTGCCTCTGCCTGCCCACACAAAGCCTTGGGCTGCTCCAGGCTCCTGCTGGGGGACGTGCTGCACCACAGCCCTGCCCCTCCAGGGAAATTCCTTTCTCCTGGTGTTTAGTCTGGACCGTTCTAACTGCACTTGGTGCTATTATGTCTTCTTCAGGATCATTCCTACTATGAAGAAAAGCTCCAGTAACTCTAAAACCACCCTTCCATCCCTCCATGGCTACTCCTGTTCTGTCCTCAGTCTCCACACCACTGACCCCAGAGCCATCAGCCTCTACCTTCTGGTTTTGCGATGAGGCCTCCAAATCCCATCTTGGGAGACTTTTGTATCTTCTCCAAGGTCTGTGAAAATGGAAAAATAGTGGTCAAAGGTATTTTCTCCCAAATGTTTCCTTGACAGAACAAGGGTCAATATCTCTAAACTAAACAAGGGTGGATTTACATTTGTTAGAAGGAGGAAATATTTTACAGCTATGAGAGTGGCACAAAGCTGTAGCTCTTTTTCCAGATAAGTGGATTCCCCATCACAGGAATTGTCCAATATCAGGACAATTTGTGCAGCCTGACCCAGTGAAACCGTCTCATCCCTAAGGACGGAATTCCTAAGGACGGAGTTCTCTGTGTTCTCTGATGTGCTGGGTGCCCTCACAATGCTTCTGGCCAGAATGTCTGCTGAGGGCAGCCAGGCTGCTGCAGGGGCAGTGACCTCACAGCCATCACCATGGCAGCCCTGTCCCCTGGGCCTGACGCTGCCCTTTCCTCTGCCCCTGCCTTGGCTCTGCTGGCATGAAGAGTTTTGTCATTAATATCTTGTCCCCGAGGTGCTGGGGCCAATGGCTTCCCAGTCAGGCTCCTGGAGCAGAAGTGGCTTTTCAGGGCCCAGCCAGGAATGAGCCCTGAGGCAGCAGCTCTGCAGTGGTGGCCACCAGGCCGGGCTGCCAAGGGAGGCTTCTGGCCATGGCCTGCAAGCAGCTGCTGCTGCCAAGGTGCCTTTGGTGCCTCAAGCTCTCCCTGGCACAGCTCCCAGCACGGCACTCTGCCCTTGTGCCCGAGGCCTTCCCTGTGCTGGGGCTGGCCTGGGGCTTTTCCTGCAGTGGGACCTGCCCTGCTCATGGCACAGGAAAGGCAGTTCCTGCTGGAGCAGGAGGCTCTGCCTGCAATGGCCTCCAACAACTCCAGTGAGGTCCTGCTGACTTCAAAATTGCTGCCTAGAGCACTATATTGTAATAATTGTTATAGCTCCTGAACTGTGGAGTAAATAACTGTGCTAGTGATCTTTCCGTGTGATCATGATCAGAATAAGCCAGAGACATATTTATATAAATGTATCTGGTATTCTGTCATTAATCCTGCAGGACAAATTGTGTTAAAGTTGAATTCCACCTGTTCAATCTTTTACACCTTTGACAAAGTCTGGGGCTGAGATTGGATCCAGCCGCTCCCAGCCGCTCCCAGTCTCCTCTCTTAGAAGGAATTTTAGAAGTCGAGGGGCCCTGCAGAGGTTTCAGGATCCATGGTGGCTGTTGAGTGTCGTTTCTCCACCTCATGTCTCAGCAGGTGTTTCTCCAATAAAGAAAAAAAAGCTTTTGCCTGAAGCTCCCACTGTGCCCATGACAGGAACCCCTGGGAGTGTCTGGGGCATCCCAGGTCTTTGGCAGCCTGGGGGCTCCTGGGATGTCACTGTGGAGCCCCCGTGAGTGCCTGTGACAGATCGGTGCCTTTGCAGCCCAAGGTCCCCTGGGATGTCACCATGGAATGGCTGTGACAGCTCCTGACCACACGGCTCTTTACCATCCCCAGAAAGCCCTGGGAGGTCTCCATGGAGCCCCTGTCTGTGCCTGTGACATTCCAGCTCTGAAACAGCCTGGAGACTCCTGGAAAGTCCCCATGGAACCCCTCTGAGGGCCTCTGACAAATCTGATCCTGTCGTGGTTTGACCGGAAATGGGACATCTGGGATATGTTGTTTTGCTGTGGTTACCAATGGGTGGTCGGAATTTAAGATGAGCGCCTGGTTTGACCAGTGCGGCATTTGGATCCGCCTCTTGAGACTACGAACCCAAGGGGTTAAAAGCAGGGCTCTTGTCCTTCAGAGCCCTCTTGGGATTTCCAGCGTGAAGAAGTCTCTCCCCCGGCCCAGTTGCTGGCTGGGCTGGGGGAGGGGAAAGCCACGTGGGCCATCTACGGTAGGCCCGGGTTCGGAGGAAGGGTGGCGGACCCTTGAGCGACCTGTTTATTCCCCCTTCCCCCCCCCCCTTTGGAGATGGAGAGAATGCAGCCCGTGCTACCTTGAAACTTGATATCATGTGCCGGCAGGCAGCACGGCTGGGAGGAGAAAGGGGGGGGCAGCGGGCAGTCCGGCCGCCTGGGAGAGCTTTTAACCCTTGTGGAGAATGAAGGCTTCGCAGAATATTGCCTTTCCTGGGAAAGGGATAGGAGTGGAAGATGAAGGAAGAAACCAGGCCAGTAAGGGGGGTCTGGCAAAGGGAGAAGAGAGATGATGTAGGAATGGAGGAAGATGGAGTGGCAGTTTTTGCTGGACTCTTTTTTGTTGTATTTCCATGGACTGTTTCCTGGTGAGGCAGAGGCTGTATTGCAGGGGGAAGCGGAGGCTCGGCGTCAAGAGAGTTTGGTTTTGAGACCCCTCGGCCCCAGGGGGTATAGAAGACATGGGAGGGACAAAGGTCCCAGGGATGTGACTGTGCTCTGCTTGGAACGAGACGAGGCATTCTTAAAAGGCCCTGAAGGCAGACCCCTGCTCCATCCGACGCCTGGTGGTGAGAGCACCTTGGCATGGAAAGGAGATGTCACGAGATAGCAAGACTCCGGGCGGATTGCTGATTGTGACAAGAAGTCCGTGGCACAAGGAAGGACTCCGTCTATCCCTTATGAGCTGAAGATTTGATTTTTTTTCTAAAGGGTTGTGCCAGACCAAGTGTGGATAATTTTTGGAAATGTAAATGTGCTTGGGAATTTGGTGGGAGGAGGATAAGGAAGTGTTTCTGTGTAGTTTTCATTCTCCTTGTGTTTTTTTTTCTTTGTGTGTGTAGTTTAGTAATTGTGTGTGTAGTTTAGTTAATAAACTTCTCTTTATGTTTAAGTTGGAGCCTGCTTTGCTTATTTCCTGGCCACATCTCACAGCAGATATCAGGTAAAAGGTATATTTATGGGGGCTCTGGCTTTGCCAGGCCTAAACCGTGACAGATCCTTAGCAGGCAACCATCACTGGGACCCTATTGCTATGGTCAGTTTCAATGGCAGCCATCACCAGCCCACTATTGTTATGCTCTGTCCCTCGGCAGCTCCATGGAGACCCCATGCCAGGGGTGGTTGCCATGGACACCAGCTGAGACCTGCAGCCAGAGCTGTTGCCATGGCAACCATTGGCAGCCCCATCCCCAGGCTCATGGGATCCCAGAACCACAGAATTGGCAGAGCTGGGAGGGACCCATACGGATCCTCCAGTCAAAATGCTGGCCCTGCACAGGACACACCAACAATGCCAGCCTGGGCCTGGCAGCGCTGTCCAAACACTGCTGCAGCTCAGAGAGCCCTGGAGCTGGGACCCTTCCCTGGGGAGCCTGGGCAGGGCCCCAGCAGCCTCTGGGCAAAAACCTTTTCCTGACATCCAACCTGAGCCTGCCCCGACTCAGCTGCAGCCGTTCCCTCCACTCCTGTCCCTGGGCACCAGAGGGAAGAGGTTCCCACAGCCCCAGCCAGGGACCCGCTCCCAAGGCTGCTGCCATGGCCACAAGGGCTGGGACCAGCTGGGATGCTTGGTTTCCACGGGCCGGGGTTCAGGAATGGGATTCCCCAATTTCCTGCTCCTGCTAAAACCACGCTGCCCTCGCTGCCCTCCCACCTCCCATGGAAAGCACAAAAGGCAAAGATCCTGGGCTGGGATAAGAACAATTTATTGGGAACAGCAACGAGATAAGGAACAAATGGAACAGAAAAACTATTGATCACAGAAGGGATAAATAAAACTGTTTACAGGGAAAACTAAAACACAACTCACTGGCTCTTCCCAGCAAGATATTTCCCCCACCTGGAAAGGACACTCTTCTTCTCAGGGAGAGAGAGAGTCCCTTTCCTGCCCCTGGCAATAACCTGAGGTGAGAATGAATGTAATGACAGGACCATGGAAAGACCCTCATGTTCTTCAGTTCTACACCATGTCATTGACAGGGGAAGGTATTGGGGCAGTTGTCTTCCCAGCATGGATCATAGGGAACATGGATCACCCGCGCTCTTCCCAACGTTAGACCTCCATTGGGGATGAAGCTGGAGCAGTTCACAAAGCTCCTCCTGCAGCTGGGGCACTCGCAGGGCTTCCCTTAGTGGCACCTCCATTGGTGTTTTGTCATGTTAGACCTATGGGTGAAGCTCTTCCCACACTGGGGACACTCATAGGGCCTCTCCCCAGTGTGGATGTGTTGGTGGGTGATGAGGTGGGAGTTTTGCTTGAAGCCCTTCCCGCACTCAGGGCAGCGGAAGGGCCTCTCATCCGTGTGAATCCGCTCATGCAGGAGGAGATTGGAGCTGCTCTGAAACCTCTTCCCACAGGTTGGGCACTTGTAGGGCCTCTCCCCAGTGTGGGTGCGCTGGTGCCTGATGAGGTTGGAGTTGTTCTTGAAGCCCTTCCCGCACTCAGGGCAGCGGAAGGGCCTCTCATCCGTGTGAATCCGCTCATGCAGGAGGAGATTGGAGCTGCTCTGAAACCTCTTCCCACAGGTTGGGCACTTGTAGGGCCTCTCCCCAGTGTGGGTGCGCTGGTGCCTGATGAGGTTGGAGTTGTTCTTGAAGCACTTCCCGCACTCAGGGCAGCGGAAGGGCCTCTCCTCTGTGTGAATCTGCTGGTGCTGGAGGAGACTGGAGCTGGTCTGAAACCTCTTCTGACACTGGGGACACTCGTAGGGCCTCTCCCCAGTGTGGATGCATTGGTGCCTGATGAGTTCTGACCTGTAGCTGAAGCCCTTCCCACACTCCCCACACTCGCAGGGCCATTTCCCGGTGTGGATGCGTTGGTGACTGATCAGGGTGCTCCTCTGCCTGAAGCTCTTCCCACACTCCAAGCACTTGTAGCCCTTCTCTCCATCATTAAGCTGCTCATGGACCACCAGCTCTGAGCCCTGGCTGAAGCTCTGTCCACCTTCCTGGCTCAGGGAGGGTCTTTCCTCCTCAGAGCACCCCAGACTGGGTTTGCAGCCCCTCTTCCTATGGAATCTCTGGGGAGTTTCCTCCCCGTTGGATTCCTGTGCCCTGGAGTCACTCATCACGGCCTCTTCCTGCACGTTCTGCTGTGGGGATTTGTCCTCCCTGGTCCCAATCCTCATCTTCCTCTCTGGGGACGGAAAGACAAGGAGAGGATGGGATTTGCCTCTGTGCCAGAGGGAAGGGGAAGGAGATTCCCCCAGTGCATCTCCAGTAGGATGGTGTTGGCAGCAGGGTTGTCCTGCAGCCAGGGGCCATGCTGGGCTGGGAGATGGGGCAGGAGAGAGGGGGAAAGGGGCACTGATTTCCTTCTCACCTGCCTGGGTGTCCTGGGGATCCTTCTTGTTCCTCACAGCCTCCTTTTCCATCTGGCAAAGGTTTGGGGATGGGAAATTCTGTTTTGGGAGGAAAACAAGGAATGAGTGCATTGAGTTTTGCACTGGGTTTAAGGCAAACCTGGGAAGGGTCTAAACCAGAATTACAATTTAAAAGAAAATGAAGATCAAGGCAATGATACAGAAACACTGTCTTAAACTGACAGAGTCAGGATATAACCTGACACCCTGTATGTAAGGGTGGTGGCAGCAGTCCCATTAAATGGTGGCTGCAGCCCTGTTGGAGAGGTGAACGTGATTCTGTCAAAGCAGTGATGCTGTAGAAGGGTCTGGCCTTCCTCTGGAGGTCCAGTGGTGGTTCTGGAGCTCTTGTCCTCTGGGAATCCAGTAGGCAAGCTGCTCCTGGTTGTAGCAAGGCTCAGCTTATATCCAGGCAGGAATGCTTGGATCCTCCCCCTGGGCGGAGCATCCCACAAAGGGATAATGGAATTTTATCAGTCCTGCAGTGACACTCAATGGCCCATTAGCCCAAGATATCTCCCCTGGAGGGCGTTGTCAGGGCTGAGTCATGGAAGAGATAAAGAATACTGCCCCACCTGTTTCTAACAGTGGAGATGGTGATTGAAAACATGCATTTGGTTACATCTTGCATTGCAACCTGAAACAGTGGGGTAATCCCTGCTCAGGGGGGTGAACACCACCCCCCTTACCCAAACTGGCTCAGGTGTAAAACCCCCACACACAGGGGACAATATCACACTTGCCCTGCTCCAGGGGAGGTCTCTGTCCCTTGTCTCTCATCTTTTCTCTTTCTTTCCATCTCTCTACCTCACATTTACTGTTCAATAAAAACCATTTTGGATTTGGTGTCGTTAGCACCTTAATTGGGGCAGAGGAATCTCTCTAACAATTTGCATAACCAGACTGTGACATTATTTTTGCACAGTGTGTTTAGGCGCTGTTCTCTGAACCCAAGAGCCTTTGACAACAGCATGGCTCCCTCCACTGACGAGGTTGTGGTTCTCTCTGGAAGAACTCTTGGAAACTTGGACACAGTCTCTCCTTCCTCCTGCGGAGCTTATGGAGCTTATAAAAGTTTTTTTTCTTTATGGGAGAAATGATGAGGAAAATGGCTTTTATGGCTGGCCAGTGTAAAGAAAATAATTTGCTGCCTTTCCTTATAAAGTTGTTAAAATCACTGGAGGAAACGGAGCAAATCTTACCAGTGAGACTGACAAGGTTCATTCACCCCATGGTGAGGAATGCAAGGCAGCTAAAAGTCCCAGAAGAAGCCCAGCTCAAGTAGATAAATTTCCGAATAAGTCCTGAATTCCCAGGCTTGGGGGCTTTACCAAATGTGACAATCATTTTTCTCTTTATCCCTGTCACCTTTGTTACTGCTACACACAGCTTTCCATTCCTTTTAATAATCTGTATTGGGCCAAATTTCCACTTTCCTTTTATTGAAACCTGCCAGCAGCTTAGCTGGAGCTGTGCAGGAAGCAATGAATATTGGAATTGCCACTTCACTGCTTGGATTGTCAGTTTATTCATGTTTGGGATTTGTTTGCACTTTCATCACAAGTTACTTGTGGGAAGACTATATATTCTTCACAGTGATTTTGCAGAGTCAAATTTGATCTCTGCCAAGTTTATTTTGTCCAGTGCCCAGAGGATGCTCAAGGGGTCTCTGTGCCTCTCGCACTGGGGGATGCTTGGGAGGGGTTTGGCGGGGGGGGGGGGTTTCCTCTCCCTGTCAGCCCAGACTCTTCCCCAGGGGGTTTCCCTGTCCCTGTCACCCCAGGCCATTCCCCAGGGGGTCTCCATAATTTTCACCCAGGAAATGCCTGGGGGGTCTCCCTCCCTCTCACCCCTCTGCCAGGGGGTGCTCGGGGCAGTCTCTGTCTCTCTCAGCCCAGGGGATGCTCAGGGGTCTCTGTCCCTATCAGCCCAGGGGATGCTCGGGGGTTCTCCATCCCTCTGGCCTCAGGCAATGCCTGTGCAGGGCTGGGGACCAGGGGCTCTGTGTCCCTCTCACCGCTGAGGGTGCTCGGGGCTGGGGGGCTCTCCAACCTTCTCACACCTGGGGAGGCTGAGGGGGTCTCTGTCCCTCTCAGCCCTGCTGTGACCCCACCCAAACATCATCGGGGTCAGAGGGACAGAGACACCCGCAAACCCCCAGAAGGGCTGAACCTGGGATTTGGTTTGGGGCTGAGGATTTTGGAAGGGGCTGGAATTGGGGCTGGGCTTGGAGTTGGGGCTGAGATTGGATTAGAGCTTAGATGGGGGTTAAAGCTAGACATGTGATTAACTTTAGGGCTGGGGTAGGGATTGGGTCTGGGGATAGATGAGTTTGGGACTGGGATGAGAATAAATACAAAACTGTGAGTGTGTCTAAACATGGAGTGAGACTGAGACCAGGATCAGGGTCAGGTTTGGGATTGAGCTCACCCAGAGCGGGACAGGGGGGATGTCACAGTGGGAAGGTTTGGGGAAAATCCTGGTTTGGGGAAAAACAAGGTGTGAATGCCTTGGGCTGCGGACTCCTCCAACCCATGTCCATTTCTAGAAGTCACCTGATGTCCAAAAATCAAGAGTGAATTAAAAAAAGCCACCAGGAGTTTCCCATTTCCAGTCTCATCCCTCTTGGGTTATGCTTGCTCCCCCATCTCAGGGCTTCTGGGGATTCCATGGGTCCTGGGGATCCCCCCTCTCCAGGGTCCTGCTTTTGGATTCTGGAAGGTTCTGGGGTCCCAAGGTCCCCCTCTCCAGCCTCCCCTCAGTCCAGCCACTTGGGGTTCCCCTTTCTTTCCACCACCCTGTCCTAGTTTAAGGCAAAATCGGTTGAAACCCTCCAAAAGGAGTTTCCTCTAGAATGCCGATTCAGCAGCCCCACCCTCAGCCAGTCCGGGAAAATATTTCCGGGGAGAAAAGTGGAAAAAAACTTTATTCTACAGGCAAAGCATTCACCAACACAAAAAATTGAACAATATTAAGCAAGGAAAACTCCTGCTGCTCCAAAATAGATGACAGACTCTGAAAGTCCCTCCTTGAGTTGTAGCTCTGTGCACTCAGTGTCTTATCAGTGCCTTATCAGTCTCTTATCAGTCTATTACCAGCCTCTTATCAGTCCATCCAGCGCTGGAAATGCCTCAGCCCAGGCCCGTCCCAGTGGGCTTCACGGAGGAGCTGCCGGTGGTGTTCTGGGTGTTCAATCCAGAGCAGATTTAAACAGCTCCAAAGAAAAAGAAAAACCACAGTCCAGGGAACTTCTCTGCCTCAGCGAGCTAAAAACTAACTAAAAGCAAAGGAGAGCTCTGTCCTGCTCTCTGTCCATCCAGCAGCTGGAATGTAGAGGAGTGAGTACAGTTTCTGAAAACAAACTGCGGCTTCTTCCTCCTCCCCTTCGCTCTCAGAACCAGCCTTAAAGGTGCAGAACTCATTTCTGGGCTAAACAGACCGATGGGGGTACGAGCATCATGAAGTCACCCCAGGACACGCCCCTGTCAGGGTCAGGGGGTCCCGTCCCCGCCTCATCTCCGGGCTGCCGGGCGTCCCCCAGCTCCGGTATCGCCCCTTCCCCTCTCTCCGCCCCGGGGGTCCCCCGTTCCTCAGCCCCGCCTCGCACGGGGATCCCCAAAACAAATGTCCCGCCCCGTCGGTACCGGGCCATCCCCACGTGGACCCCCCGGGACCCTCCGGAGGGGCGATCGCGGCTCCTCTCCCCCCGAAAAAGCTCCTCTTGGGGAGCTCGGAGATACCCGGGGCTCGAGTCCGGGATCTGCCGGCTCCGAACACTCTCCAAAAAATCCTCCTGGAGACCCCTGGCTGGAGCCGGGTCGAGCTCGGCCTCCGCCCTCACCTGCGGCTCGGGGCTGGGGGCGATGCTCCCGGGGCAGGGGGCGCTGCAGGCTCGGCGTGCGGGCGCTGCGAGCGCCGCGATTCTCCCGCTCCCGCTCCTGCTCCTCCTCTCCCTCCTCTTCCTCCCGCATTTCCTTCGCTCCAGCCCGGACCCCCCTTTCCCACCGCTCTGCCCCGCGGCCCCGCAGCACCGGCTGCTGGGTGGGGGAGCCCCCGATCGGCCCCAGGGCTGGGCAGGGGGCTCGGGCACCCCCCCGGGGCGGATCCGTCCCCCCGGCCCGAGCCCCAAATTCCGCTCCGCGGCCGCCGGGCTCTGCGGATCCGCCTGGCAACCGGTGAGTCATCGAAGAGAAAAGCTCTGGCTGGCTGGAAATTGTTTACCGCGTCCTCTGATTGGCTGGAATTGTGAAAGGCGCTGCTCCCTGCGGGTGACCCTGGGAGCTGTGGAGTCCGGGCCAGAGCCTTTTCCTATTTCTTTCTGTTCTCTGAGACCATTTTCCAATTTCTTTCTGTCCCTCTGAGAGTTCTTCCCGATTTCTTTCTCTTCCTCTCTCCTTCCCGTGTCTCGTTCAGTTCAATTCAAGTTCGAGCAGATCCGGAGATTTCGCTCCCATGGTCTCATTCGCTCATTCACTGGGGCAGAGGCGTCTTTCCCTTGCGAAATCTTAACCCATGGGCGGGGTCATTTCCCAGCCCAATCCTTCCAGGATTTTGTTGCGGACTCGCTTCCATTTCCTCCCTCCCTCTACTTCCAGCGGGGAAGGTGCTGGAAAATGCCCGGCAAAGCCACCTTTGCTGTGTGCCCACAGAGCTGCTGGACCTTGTCCCCTGGCCCTGCACAGCTCCTTGGGAGGCACGGCAGGAGCAGCACCCTGGGAGCTTCGGGAATGCCCCTCTGGCATCCATGGCAAACACTGCCAGGGGCTGGAATTCCAGTTCCCGGCCAGGTAAAGATGTTCCTGCCCTTGAAGGCAAAGCACTTAAGAAGGTGCCAAAAGCCAAGTGGAGCAAGATCCTACAGTGACATTTCACTGCCAGCCTTCCAAACTTCACCCATGGCTGTTGTAGCCCGTGGATTGGGAGTTAAATCATGGCAGGGTCTTTGGTGGGAGCTGCTCTGGGTCAAGGGAGACCCTGAGAGAGAAACAGAGCAGGGAAAGAGAGGCAGGAGAGAAAGGACGGCATAAACACAATCAGCTGAGAAGGTGGCACTCAGAAAACAGACCAGAACTGACTGAAAGTGAATGGGACAGAAAGAAATAATTCTGCACTTTTCATTTCCTATCAAAATACAATTTCTTCATTTTCTCAAAAACCTCCTCCCAATGTCATTCAGCAGGGCTGTAAGAAAGTTCTTTGTTCTCTGTCAATATTCCAGGCTGCAGCCACAAGCAAACAGGGAATGAGGATTTTGCTGCTCCTGGGGAGTTTGACATCGTCAGCTGAGGAGAGGAGGAGGCACCAGAAGAAAAGAGCAGCTGGGCTTCACCCTTCCACAGGAAAAAGAGTGGAGAAAATCTCTCATCCTGTCTGCAGCTGCTCCCACAGGGATGTGAGGGCTGATCCCAGAGCCCCAAGGGTCACAGTCAGGGCTGCCCTCAGGGAATGCTCACCTGGTATTGAGGGGCAGTGTGGGAGCACCTGGATCTTGGGGCACCCAGCTGCTCCTCATGTTTGGAGGTGCCTGAGGAGGGCTGGGATGATGCCAGGGACATTCTGCAGTGACATCCCCCCTATCCTGCTCTGGGTGAGCTCAGTCCCAAACCTGACCCTGATCCTGGTCTCAATATCACTCCATGTTTACACACACTCACAGTTCTGTATTTAATCACATCCCAATTCCAAACTTGTCTAGCCCCAGACCCAATCCCAACCCCAGCCCTAAAGCCAATCCCATGTCTAGCATTTACCCCAATCCCAGCTCTAATCCAAATCTCAGCCCCAACTCCAAGCCCAGCCCCAATTCCAGCCCCTTCCAAAATCCTCAGCCCCAAACCAAATCCCAGGTTCAGCCCTTCTGGGGGTTTGGGGGTGTCTCTGTCCCTGTGACCCCAATGATGTTTGGGTGAGGTCACAGCAGGGCTTAGAGGGACAGAGACCCCCCCCGGCCTCCCCAGGGGTGAGAAGGTCGGAGAGCCCCCCCAGCCTCGAGCACCCTCAGCGGTGAGAGGGACACAGAGCCCCTGGTCCCCAGCCCTGCACAGGCATTGCCTGGGGCCAGAGGGATGGAGATCCCCCAAGCATCCCCCAGGTGAGGGGACATAGACCCCTGAGCATCCCCAGGGAACGGGGCAAAATAAACTAGGCAGAAATCAAACTTAATCCTACATAAAATACTTTGATGAATATTTGATTTTCCCGAGAGTCACATGTGATGGAAATGCAAATAAATCCCAAACAGGAATAAACTGACAATAGAAGAAATTCTGTGGCAATTCCAAGTTTCATTGGTTCCTGCACAGCTCCAGCTCAGCTGCTGGCAGGTTCCAATAAAAGAAAAGTGGAAATTAGGCCCAATACAGATTATTAAAAGGAAGGGGAAACTCTGTGTAGCTGTCACAAAGGTGACAGGGATGAAGAGAATAATGATTCTCACATTTGGCAAAGAACCCAAGCCTGTGAATTCCAGAGTTATTTGGGAATTTAGCT
Source organism: Melozone crissalis (assembly GCF_028551555.1). Classification (NCBI taxonomy): domain Eukaryota; kingdom Metazoa; phylum Chordata; class Aves; order Passeriformes; family Passerellidae; genus Melozone; species Melozone crissalis. The sequence continues at coordinate 7,624,390 of NW_026535824.1, forward strand.
ACTTGAATTGTGCTTTTTGTTGGACTTTTAGGAGCCTTGTGTTCCTCACCATGGGGTGAATGAATCTTGTCAGTCTTGCTGGTAACATTTGCTCCCTTTCCTCCAGTGATTTTAACAAACTTTTCAAGGAAGGACAACAAAATATTTTCTTTTTCACTGGCCACCTCTAACAGCCATTTTCCTCATCAGTTCTCCCATAAGGTGCTCAGAGGAAGCTGTGTCCAAGTTTCCAGGAGTTCCTCCAGAGAGAACCACAACCTCCTCAGAGGAGGGAACCATGCTGTTGTCAAAGGCACTTGGGGTCAGACAACGGTGCCCTGAACCCACTATGGCAAAATAATGCGACATTATTGAGAAAATAATTGAGATTATTTTCTAAATCTGCTTAAGAAAATTGTTGGAGAGATTCCTCTGCCCCAATTAAGATACTAACAAGACCAAATTCAAGGTGGATTGTACTGAACAGTAAATGTGAGGTAGAGAGAGAGTTGGAAAGAAACAGAAAAGCAGGGAGAGTAAGGGCGTGACAAGGGACAGAGACCTCACCTGGGGCAGGGCAAGTGTGACATTGTCCCCTGTGTGTGTGTGGCCTTCCCGGGGTGGGGGTTTTACACCTGGGCCAGTTTGGGTAAGGGGGGTGGTGTTCACCCCCTGAGCAGGGATTACCCCGCTGTTTCAGGTTGCAATGCAAGATGTAACCAACTGCATGTTTTCAATCCCCATCTTCATCAACTGCTATAAACAGGTAGGCCAGTGTTCTTTATCTCTTCCATGAGTCAGCCCTGATAACGCCCTCCAGGGGAGATATCTTCTGCTAATGGGCCATTGAGTGTCCCTGAAGGACTGATAAAATTCCATCATCCCATTGTGGGGTGCTCCGCCCAGGGGGAGGAGCCAAGAATTCGTACCTGGATATAAGCTGAGGCTGGCAACACCAGCAGCACCTTGGCTACTGGATTGCCAGAGGACAAGAGCTCCATAACCACCAGTGGACCTTCAGAGGAAGACCAGACCCTTCTACAGCATCACTTCTTGGACAGAATCACGTTCATCACTCCAACAGGACTGCAGCCACCATTTAATGGGACTGCAGCCACCACCCTGACCAACAGGGTGTCAGGTTATATCCTGACTCTGTCAGTTTAAGGCAGTGTTTCTGTATCATTGCCTTGATCTTCATTTTCCTCTTAAATTGTGATTCTGGCTTAGACCCTTTCCCAGGTTTGCCTTCAAACCAGTAAAAAAACCAATGTGCTCATCTGTTGTTTTCTTCCCAGAACAGGATTTCCCATTCCCAAACATTTGCCAGATGGAAGAGGAGGCTGTGAGGAAGATGAGGATGCCCCAGGACACCCAGGAGTGAGGAGGAAGTCAGTGCCCCTTTCCCCCTCTCTCCTGCTCCATCTCCCAGCCCAGCATGGCCCCCAGCTGCAGGACAACCCTGCTGCCAACACCATCCTACCGGGGATGCACTGGGGGGATCTCCTTCCCCTTCCCTCTGTCACAGAGGCAAATCCCATCCTCTCCTTGTCCTTCCTCCCCCAGACAAGAAGCTGAGGATGGAGACCAGGGAGAAAAAATCCCTGCGGAATAACCTGGAGGAAGAGGCTTTCATGAGTGACTCCAGGGCACAGGAATTCAACGGGGAGGAAAATCCCCAGAGATCCCACAGGAGGAGGGGCTGCAAACCCAGCCCAGTGTGCTCTGAGTAGGAAAGATCCTCCCTTAGCCAGGAAGGTGGACAGAGCTTCAGCCAAAGCTCAGAGCTGGTGGTCCATGAGCAGCTTAATGATGGGGAGAAGCACTACAAGTACTTGGAGTGTGGGAAGAGCTTCAGGCACAGCAGCACCCTGATCAGCCACCAACGCATCCACACCGGGGAATGGGCCTGTGAGTGTGGGGAATGTGGGAAGGGCTTCAGCTACAGGTCAGAACTCATCAGGCACCAACACATCCACACTGGGGAGAGGCCCTATGAGCGTCCCCAGTGTCAGAAGAGGTTATGGACCAGCTCCAGTCTCCTCCAGCACCAGCAGATTCACACAGAGCAGAGGAGAGGCCCTTCCGCTGCCCCGACTGTGGGAAGGGCTTCAAGCAAAACTCCAACCTCATCAGGCACCGGCGCATCCACACTGAGGAGAGGCCCTACAGGTGTCCTCAGTGTGGGAAGAGCTTCACCCAGAGCTCTCACTTGACCAGTCACCAATGGAGGCACTGGTAAGGGAAGGCCTCCAATGCCCCAAGTGCATGAGGATTTTGTGCACTGCCCCAACTCCAGTAATAGGAGTATCCATGTTGGGAAGAGCCCTGATGATCCATGTTCCCCAGGATCCATGCTGGGAAGACACCTGTACCTTTTCCTGTCCCTGCCAATGACATGATGTGGGATAGAAAAACATGAAGGTCTGGCCATGGCCCTGTCATTACATTCACTCCCCCCTCAGGTCATTGCCAGAGGCAGGAAATGGACTCTCTCTCTCCCTGAGGAGAAGGGTGAAATTTCCAGGAAGGGGAAATTGTGGCCAGGAAGACCCAGTGAGTTTTGTTGAGTTTTCCCTGTAAACAGTCCCTTCTGCTATCAATATTGTTTCTGTTTTTGGTTGTTCCTTATCTCATTGCTGTTCCCAATAAATTGTTCTTATCCCAGCTCAGGATCTTTGCTTTCTGTTCTTTCCATGGGAGGCGGGAGGGCAGTGAGGGCAGCGCGGTTTTAGTGAGAGCAGGAAATTCAGGGATCCCATTCCTGAACCCCGGCCCCTGGAAACCGAGCATCCCAGCTGGTCCCAGTCCTGGTGGCCATGGCAACAGCCTTGGGAGCGGGTCCCTGGCTGGGGCTGTGGGAACCTCTTCCCTCTGGTGCCCAGGGACAGGAGTGGAGGGAACGGCTGCAGCTGAGTCGGGGCAGGCTCAGGTTGGATGTCAGGAAAAGGTTTTTGCCCAGAGGCTGCTGGGGCCCTGCCCAGGCTCCCCAGGGAAGGGTCCCAGCTCCAGGGCTCTCTGAGCTGCAGCAGCGTTTGGACAGCGCTGCCAGGCCCAGGCTGGCATTGTTGGGGTGTCCTGTGCAGGGCCAGCAGTTGGAGTGGAGGATCCTGATGGGTCCCTCGCAGCTCAGCCAATTCTGTGGTTCTGGGATCCCATGAGCCTGGGGATGGGGGCTGCCAATGGTTGCCATGGCAACGGGCTGTGGCTGCAGGCCTGAGCTGGTGTCTATGGCAACCACCCCTGGCATGGGGTCTCCATGGAGCTGCCAAGGGACTGACCATAGCAACAGGGGGCTGGTGATGGTTGCCATGGAAACTGACCATAGCAACAGGGTCCTGGCGATGGTTGCCTGCTAAGGATCAGATTTGTCACAGGCCCTCAGAGGGGTTCCATGGGGACTTTCCAGGAGTCTCCAGGCTGTTCCAGAGCTGGAATGTCACAGGCACAGACAGGGGCTACATTGAGACCTCCCAGGGCTTTCTGGGGATGGTAAAGAGCCCTGTGGTCAGGAGCTGTCACAGCCATTCCATGGTGACATCCCAGGGGACCTTGGGCTGCAAAGGCACCGATCTGTCACAGGCACTCACGGGGGCTCCACGATGACATCCCAGGAGTCCCCAGGCTGCCAAAGAGCCCTGATGTCCCAGACACTCCCAGGGGTTCCTGTCATGGGCACAGTGGGAGCTTCAGGCAAAAGCTTTATTTCTTTATTGGAGAAACTCCTGCTGAGACCTGAGATGCAGAAAGTACACCCAACAGCCACCATGGATCCTCAAACCCTTGCAGGGCTCCTAGACTGCTAAAATTTCTTCTAAGAGAGGAGACTGGCAACAGCTGGATCCAATCCCAGCCCAAGAATTTGTCAAAGGTTTATGTGTAAAAGATTGGACAGCTGGAATTGAACTTTAACCCAATTTGTCCCACAGGATTAATGATGGCATACCAGATATATTTATATAAATACAGCTCTGATTGATTCTCATCATGATCGGACAGAAAGATTTTAAGTCGAGTTATTTACTCCACAGTTCAGGAGCTTTATCAATTATTAGAATATAGTGCTCTAGGATGCAATTTTGAAGTCAACAGATTGGTCTATGACATCAGAGTTTGTTGTGGAAGTCACTGAGCAGCTACAGAATCATAGAGGGGATTCTGTGACATCACAGAGCAGGCTGTGGCACCATGGCATGGCTGGATGACATCATAGAGCTGGCTGTGAGGTTCAAAGTATGTGCTGTGACATTAAAGAGTGCCAGTATGACATCACAGAAAAGGTCTCGTGGCATCACTGAGGGGTTTGTGACATCACAAAGCTGTCTGTGACATCATAGTGTGAGGCAATAGAGCAGACTCTGCCATCATCGAGGGTGGCTCTGTGACATCAGAGAGTGGGTTGTGAAATCACTGGGTGGCTGTGTAACATTATAGAGATGGTTGTGACATCACAGAGACTTCTGTGACATCACAAAGCAGATGTAGCATATCGTAGGGTGACATCTCATAGTTAGCTGTGTGAGATCACAGGGGCTGTGTGACAACCCAGAGTGGGCTGTGACATCACTGGTGGCTGTGTGACATTGCAAAAGAGCTGTGTGGCATCATAGGGGCTGTGACATCACAGGGGCAGTGTGACATCATGGGGGCTGTGTGAGGTCACTGGGGAGGTCACTCTGCCCCAGCCCCCCTCACAGCTCCCCCCAGAGCAGTCCAACCCTGCTCGTGCACAGCGGGGTCCCCTGTCCCCACGGGTCCCCCTGCCCCGGCCCCGCAGCCTCCCCCAGAGGATGTTCCACGAGATCGACCCCAGAGCCTGACACGGGGATGGGGGGTCGGGGCCCTGGGGGTGGCACAGGGGGACAGGGACCCGTCGGCAGCATCCCCGTGTCCCCCAGGGCCAGAGCCTGGGCCAGGGCTCCTTCACCCTGTTACCAACGAGGGCTTGAGAGCGCTGAAAAATCCCTGGCAAGGGAACAGCAAAAAACAGATTTAATATTAAGAGACAGCAGCACAAAGTTCCTTGCCAAGAGTCACTCTGCTCCTGACTGGACACTTCAGGCACACCAAAGAAACAAAGCAGCAACAAAACCAAACAGAATCCAGGCAATCAAACAGAAATGAGCTGAGAACTGTCCCAGTGTGTGTGAGACACAAGGACAGTGAGGGCAAGGATAAAACGAATAAAGAAATAAAAGCTTGACAGAGGTCTACCTTAACAGGACTTCACTGATACCTTAACCTTAACTGATACCTTCAACTTCACAATTTAGGAAAAGAACAGAGCTTAACAGCATTTAACCTCACTTACAACCAATGACTTAAGGATTTAATAGTGGAATAACATTAAACAATATTAAACTTATCTTATAACATAGTAAACTTTGCAAAAAAAGAAACAATACCCTTTTTAACTTAACTTATTTGTCATGATGTAACCTTACTTACAGGCCTGACTGACTCAGCTGTCCAAGGCACTCAAGCCCCTCAGAAAACAGCATTTCTGCCACATTTCCCCAGCACAGGCACTCCTGTGTGCACACAGACACAAAGACTCAGTCCAAGGCACCTGTGAGAAATTCCCCTGAGGGCAGGGAATGCTCCCTGTGGATCCTTTGGCATCTCCCCAGCAAAGGGCAAAGGATTGAGCCTGGAGGAGTGGGGGGATCGGCCCAGGCTCTGTGGTTGTTCAGGATCCCCAAGTGCAGCAAACGGGAGAGTTCCCGGCTGGGAGAGGCCCCACCCAGAGGGAGTCGCTGGCCCAGGAGAGCTCCAAGGGCTCCTTTTGGAGCGCTGTTTGCAGGGCCCCAAGAGAGGGGCTTCAGTCCCAGCAATGGTTCATCCTGGCCACACTTGGCATCAACAGCTTTCTTTGGCAGGGTGAGAACAGGGATGTTGTGCCACTGAGGGAACAAAAACAGTTCCCAGGCTGCTCCTACAGAAACCAGGAGCTGGTTGGGCAGCAGCAGTGCCTGTAGCAGACAGATTTTGTGATGAGCTGCAGAGGGGCTGAGCCCAGGGGCTGTTGGCCAAGGCCCAGGCCCAAGGAGCATTTCTCAGCTGGCAGGGCGGCCTGAGAAGGGGAGGGGGGAATGCAGCAGCACAGGGCCATGGAACCAAGGGACCATTGTGACACTGTGGGGTCCTGTGAGACCAAGGGACCACTGTGACACCGTGGGGCCCCATAAAACCTAGGGAGCACAGAACAGCTCTGGCTGGTTTGGCCTCCCATGGACTGCCTGACTGGTCCAGCTGACCTGTGCATGTTGAGGGTCACTTCTCATCTGCTGCTGAAACACTGGGGCTCTGTGCTTTCCTTCCCAATGGAAAAGAACTGTCCTTCTGCTCCAGGCACCCATGGCCAGAATTGGGATTTCACCTCCAAATTTCCTTATATCCAGGGATTGTTCCCATAGGAATATTGCCAGGACAAATCTGGCTGACAGTGGTTTCACAATAGTCACTTCTCATCTGTCCCCAAAACACTGAGGGAGGCTCCATGCTCTCCTTCCCATGGGAAAGAACTGTCCTGCCTCTCCAGGTGCCCATGGCCGAGATTGGGTTTCCACCTCCAAAATTCCCTAAATTCAAAGACTGCTTCCAAAAAAAATCTGCCATTCCTGACACGTCTGGCTGGCCTTGGCCTACTGAGGCTCTCACCTGCCTTCCAAACCTTGGAGCTCTGTGCTTTCCTTCCTATGGAAAAGAACTGTCCTTCTGAACCAGGTGCCCATGGCCACAAATGGGATTTCACTTCCAGCATTCCCTGTAGTGACAGACTGGAGGAGATTGTTGGCTCGAAACATTTTGTGTGTGGGGGAAGAAGGGGCAGGTCCAGCCTTGCCCTGCCCTGTAAGCCCAGCCCAGCCCTGCCCTGGAATCCCAATGCCCCCAGAGCCTCCATCCCAGCCCAGCAGTGTCTGCCAGTCCCTGGCACAGCACAGGCAATGCTCCACAGCCACCTCTGCAGCCCCAGCCCAGCTCCTGAGGGACCAAATGAGCCCAAGGCCCACCTGGGGGAAGGGCCCAGGGAGACCAAGGGTTATTAAAGGCTGACCACAAGGCAAGCACACATCTTGACCCTACCTCCTCTTGGAATTTCCATCTGAACACTGCTGGAATCCAGGAGTTGGTAGCTGTGTGTGTGCTCCTCTGTATCTTTCTCTCTTTTTAATTCAAGCTTCTTGTAAAATTTGAGTAACTTAAAATTGATGAAGCTAAGAGTTTGTGAAGGTGAATGGGCCAAGTCAGTGCTTTGAGAATTGGTTTTTGTTGATTGAATGTCATACTAAACCTTTTGCAAAAGTTTCTCTGATTTTTCTAAAGTTCGCAGTAAAGGCTGTTTTGTTCTTTTGAGCTCCCAGCCACATTCCACACTCCATTTCCCAGCTGGAGCCGCTGGTGCCTCTGAGTTGTGCTGCCCCAGCCCCAGGGACGCTCTCCTTGTCTGCCCATTCCCCCACGGTCTCTGGGCAGGGATGGCCTCAGTGGGGGCTGCTGACATCCTCAGCAACTTGGAGGCTGCTGCTGAATTTTCCTGCTCCAGAGGCTTGTTCAGCCTTCAGCTCTTCAGTGCAGGAATTCAGTGTCCCAGGGCTCAGTAACATTCAGAACAATTTAACAAGCCAAGCCTCTGGGGATAATTTGATTTCAGTTTTCAAATCTTGTGTGGTTAATTAGGCAGATTTCAGAAGTGCATTCAAACTGAATATATTCTATTTTAAAAAACAGTGAGAAAAGATTTCTTAGTGCCCGTTTAGGTTTTTTTCCCTGTTAATAAATTGATATGTGCAATCTTCAATTGACACTGAATCCAAGAACCTCCTCATGCTGTTTGAATAGATATGAAAATCAAGATCCTTCATGGCTGACAATCAATCAGACTCTGTCCCTACCCCCACCCCACCATTCCCCCCATCCAAGCCCTGGCACTCAGAGCAGCCTTGTGCAAATCTGAGCTGCCTCCAGCCCAGGCTGCACCTGCAGCTTTCAGCTCCTTGGCTCCAACTCCCACCTGCTTTCCTTGGAGAAGGAGCTGCCCGAGACACAGAGGGATGTTTATTTATTGTCAGCCAACAAAGCCAAGTGAAGGCACAGCTCCATCAATGCAACAGTCATTCCTCTGTGGGATAATAAATCCACTTTCCACAGCAGACAGTCTCAGAGCAATGGAAAACACCTTCTGTGCCCAGCACAGATCCAAGGTCTCCCCAAACCCTCCCTGCCCCAGTTCTGCCCAGATTTGCTCTTTGCACACACGAGTCACATGCTGAAGTCAGGAGCTCCCTCCATGCCCAGAGGGAGGAAAAGAGAGAAAGGGGATGAAGAGCTCTCCTGTGCAGAGCCAAGGTCCAAGTGCTCTGGGATATCCCAGCACCATCTGACATGTCCACCCTCACCCAGAGATTTCTGTACAGCAACAGTTTCAGACAAACACAAAAGAAAAGGTAATTCTGTGAGATATAAACACAATTAAGATGTTGACTAACATGATATTTATTTGAGCTTCAGAAAGATTGGGCAATTCCCTGAAGCTCAACGCATGGAACCAGTCAGCTGAAGGGCACTTGAATGACCAGAAAGCATTGGGAGGAGTGCTGAGGGGTTTTTGCAGGACAATGGACATATGCAACATATGCACAATCCAGCCTTCATAGAACCTGAGTAAGATCACCATGCCCTTGAAGGACACAAAAGGAGAAGAACATGTTTAGCAGCAGATGGTTCAGGATGCAAAGGAACACAAGAAAACCTGCAGCAAGATGCATGAAGAAGAAAGACTAACTAAAATTAACTGAAATGTCAAAATGCATGGGTAAAAAGGATTTAACCAATCAATCACATATTAGCTTGAGGTGTGAACAATAGAGAACAGTGTAAAAATGGCTTGCTTTTTGTAATAAATTGGCTTCACTTGATCATATTGATCATGCTGTGATATCCCGTTAATGATCCTCTGCACTTAGGGACCAGAAATGCATGCAAGCCTCCACCCCAAGAGACATTATGAATTCAAAAAACATGGCCATTAACTGCTTGATACAAACACAGAGTAATGGCAACCAAAATGCAGTCAGAACAGGTTTTTTTTCACTCTCTCTCAAGCCCCATGCATTGGGCACCAACTTTTGTCCTGGTTTAGGGCAAATTTGGGAGAAAACTTACAAAGGGGCCCCTCCAGAAAGGAAACCCACACAGCCCTACTCCCCAACCGGGTCGGGAAGGATTCCTTGGAGAGAAGTGGAAAGAACCTGTTCATTTAACAGGTAAAGCACCCCCAGCACACAAAATGAACAATACCAGGTGACAACACTCTTTCACCACTCTGAAAAAGATGACAAATTCAGAAAGTCTCTCTTGGGAGTGGTCGCTCTGTTATCAGTCCCTCCGGTGCAGGGGCAGCTGCTGCAGCCACAAGGTGCAAACTCTGGGTGTTTCCCAGGGCCCAGTCCAGAGCAGGTTTGAGTGGTTCCAAAGAAGGGAAAGGAAAACAGTCCAGGCAAAAATTTGGAGTGCTTAGCTAAACCAACTAATGAGCAGAAACAAAAGCAAGAGCAAAGCAAAAAGCCAAGCAAAAAGCAAAAGCAGCACCATGTACTGCCCCGTCTCTGTGTCCTGCCAGCCATGGGGGAGCGGCTGATAACAAAACCAAAACAAAACTTCACTCTTCAGAGCGAGTCTTGAAGGCAAAGAACATAATATCCAGCATAAACAGAACAGACAGCTGGGGATACAAGCGTCCTAATGTCACCCTAGGACAGCACAGTTATTCCAAACTGCCCCCCAGCAGCCCCCTCCTCACTGATGCCATCTGCTGGGGCTGTGCCAGCTTCAGGAGATGCCTCCAGGGCCTGCATTACCTGTGTGAAAAATGCATATTGTATGACTGGCTTTTCACAAATATTAAAATGAATATTATATGTGTTGTGTTAGAAAGTTATGTTGTACTAATTTCCTTAAGTAGTGTGTTACATCTAGTTTTAGGTTATACCATAATGTTGAAATAGAAACTATGCTATGTAAGATACTTTTATAATTAGAGTATTAATAATTTGGACAATTTGAATTAGGACAATATGAGATAATAGAAACAAAGAATTACAGACATCTGCGTAACTTCTTCTGGGCAGCATAAGCCTGAAAAAGGACACACTTTAACAGAGGATTAACCCTTAAAAACAATAGCCTGTTGCATATTCATACCCCTCATACATGATGCATAAATTCTATTCAAACACAGGATTCTGTCTTCTTCCTCTGAATCCTGACGGCATCTTCATAGCTGAGCAGGCAGGAAGAAGTTCGTTTCTTCTGATAAGAGAGCAATAAATTCTCTTTCTCTGAAAGATTTAGGTGTCCTGTGGCCGCTATCTCGTTGCGAGTCCTTTCTTTAAAAAAAGTATTTTACATAGCATAGTTTTTATTTTAACATTATGTTATACCCTAAAACTAGATTTAACACACTACTTAAGAAAATTAATACAGCATGACTTTCTGACACAACACATATAATATTCATTTTAATATTTGCGAAAAGGCAATCATAAATCACGCATTTTTCCCACGGGAGGACTGCCCCCCCCCCAGTTATTCCCTGTACCGGCGGGACCCCCCCTTCCCCTCAGAGCTCTCCCGCGCTGAGGGGCCGCTGCCGCTTCCCGCCCTTCGCGCCCGCCCTCAGCGGCCGCCGGGAGCTGCGGCCGCCCCGCCCGCCCTTTTATCGGAGCCATGGAGGAGGAAAACCGCTTTAAATTGTTCATGCCGCCGCGTCTGAGCGCTGGGCAGGTGTCTGCGGGCAGATTCCAGGTGAGCGCTCGGCCGCGGGGCCGCTGAGGGCGGTCCATACCACACCTGCCCCCGACCCCGGCCGCCTCCTCGGGCTGTGCTGCTCTGGAGGCCGCGGCTGAGGAGGGGACGGGGGGAAAGCACAGGGGCCCTTCCCGGGGACACGGGGACAGTGCTGGGCCCGGGGAGTGCCCCGGCAGAGCCCCCAGCTGGAGCACACACACACCTGCCCCTTGCCCCGGCAGAGCTGGAGCACACACCCACCTGCCCCTGCATAGGCCGGGACGGCTCCTGCACTGAACTCATTTCTGTGCGTATGCCTAGAGTGGCACATGCACAGACATCTTCAGTTTGAATTTCAAAGACTTTTGTTGTTGTGTTCTCTCAAAACTGAAGGGAATCATCTTCTGGAGCATCCGCTCTGTGTTGTAAGTCCGTGTTTGCTGTGGGTAATTCTGCCCAGAGAGCGAGCAGGGCTCTATCGCCGGCCGGGGTCTGTGTACAAATCACCAACGGGATGGGGCTGCTGAGGAACTGCCTTGAGCTGTTTTATTTTCCAGCATCAGTCTCATTACATGGTTATAACAATGGGAAGGTGCCAGCAGCTCACATCCCAGGCAGCAGACAAAGAACTTAATGTGACAACTTACTTTAAAAGTTTTTTGACACCAAGCAAAAGCATATTGACAGCAGTTCTATCCAACCACTATAAGCACATGTTCCATTGGTTAAAACAATGCTTGCCTTTTTTGAATACAATACCTGCTTGTAAGCCTTGAAACACAATGCACAGAGCTCCATTATTAAGCTTAGAACTTTCTAATATCTTGCTAGATAAACTTTTCTGTAGCTTAGGGAGTTATTCTAGCCAAGCATTAATACACAGACCATTGTTCTATTTGTCATTACTTTTCTACTTTTTGCATAATTTTTCTGCTGACCTATGTCATGGCTACTGCTTGGCACTAATCACAGTTCTGCTGTCTCTGAGGCCTGCCTTTTGCAGCTTTCCCAAACCCCTCTGATTTTATGGATTCCCACAGGCCCCACTCAGATGCTCGCACTGGCATTGGCGTCTTGGTCTCACCAGATCAGGTGTGCAGTGAAAATGTTCTGTCCCCACGCTGAGTTATGAGAATTCAACAAGTTATTTTTTCATGTCAAAGCTCCTTATGAAATATGTTGAGATTCAAACAGGATATTCTGACAGCAGATGAGTTTGCTGTTTACAGGATGAACTTCTGTGACTTAAAAAACTTGTAAAAGGGTATTTTCATACTGAAACATAATCAGATATCGTTTAGAAGTGCCCTTGGAAGTAAAGCAAAAAAGAAATATCAACTACTGAAAAGTCTTCAGAAAAGTAATTTTTCTCCTTGAGTCCTTTGCCATGCACCAGTGCCCAGACAGGCAGGAGCTGCTGAGTTCCCTGCATTGAAAGCTCCCCTTTGGCCACAGTCTATAAATCAAACTGCAGAACACCAACAGTTTGATCAACCACTGGGAAGTAAGAAGTGAGTTCCAAAGCCATTACCAATACCTTGGGCTTTGAAAATTGTAGGCAGCTGTTTAATTAATGACACATTCTATTTTCACATCATCTGTAGGGATTTTTTCTGCCTTTTATAATTCTTCTTTGCAAATCTACTCTTAAGGAACTAATTTTTAAATTTGTGCAGGGTATTCACAGACGCTCAGATGATGACTTTAAGCTGCCATTCGATGTGTTGAGCCATGGTGAAATCACTGATTCAGGTACGATTGGAATATTTGCCATGCATCTTCTTTAGATTTTTATATATTGTCAAGTTTTAATTTTCATGAGTAGTCTCACAGTTTCATGTCTGTAACTGTTAAATACAGTTTCACTGTTACTTTTTTTAGAAATACATTGATCAAAATCTCTTCATGTTTCAGATGCAATTTCACAGCAAGTGAAACTTTGCTCTGGAGTAGGTGAAGAGGTCAGCTAAGTATCAACTCTGCACATCTAATTCCTTGGGGTCTTTTGAATTTGTTCCCAAACAGTGCCTAAAGCATTATTCAGTAAATATTTCAGGCCTAAAGGAAGTAGTCAAAAGGGAATAATGTTTTCTGTCTCGTGTTTAAAGCTGAATCACTTAGAGGAGATACTTGTGATTTAGTGAACACACCTGGAAATTAATCTTTAAAAATTAAGGTGATAGCAATATTGTTGTTGTTTTTTTCTTTGTTTGAAGTGTCTGCAAAGTCTATGAGCTTTAATTAGAGTAAGATTTAAACACTTAAGCATCCTTGTCAAACTGCTGCGGAATATTCTGTTGAGGGGCAGAAGGGTTGAAGTCAGAGTATTCTTTGGAAAACTGAAGTAGATTATCCCAATTGCCCTTTCTGGCTTTATTTTATCTGTAAAACAATGAATTCAGTGGTTTCCTCAAGCACTGGATTCCTTTCACAGTGTCTTTACCAGCAGATCTCTGCTTTAGCACAACTCAGTACAGCTCATTTTTTTGCAATAGCTTCTCTACTTTGCAGCTACAAAACACTGTTTGCTACCACAAAATAAAACACATTTCTTGTGCTCTCTCTGCTGTTTTTCATATCCCTGACAACTTTTTAGACTTTTTTAATCCTAAGCTATTAAAGTACCATCAGGATTGTAACAAAACTGTGATGCAGCCAAAACAAGGGTGGTGTTTGGGGGTGTTGTAAATGAACCAAAGGGCCCTTGGGACTCGTGTGTTGCTCTCCCTGCCTCAACCACTGGCCCAACACTGCTTGTAGGGCACTTTCAAGGTGCTGTAAGGGCACAAGGGTGGTGGTTTTCCTTCCTGCTCTGTGTGTGAGCAGAGAACTGCTGGGACACTTGGATATTTATAAATCCCTGGTTCCAGATGGGATCCATGCCAGGGTGATGAGGGAGCTGGCAGATGAGCTTGCCAAGCCTCTCTCCATCATTTATCAGGAGTTGTGGCTCACTGTGAGGTTCCAGAGATTGGACACTGGCCAGTGTGACACCCATATACAAAAAAGGTGTGAAGGAGGATCCTGGTAATTCCAGGCCAGTCAGCCCGGCCCCAGTGGCAGGTGAGATAATGGAGCAGTTCACACTGAGTGCTATCACACAGCACTCACAGCATGACCAGGCTATCAGACCCAGCCAGCAGGGCTTTACCAAGGATGGGTCATGTCTGACCAATCTGGGCTCCTTCTGTGAGCAGGTGACGGCCTGGTGCATGCAAGAAAGGCTGTGGATGTTGTGTGTCTGGGCTCCAGCAAGGCCTTTGGCACTGTGTCCCACAGCACACTCCTGGAGAAGCTGCAGCCATGGCTGGGACAGGAGCACTCTGTGCTGGGCTCAGAACTGGCTGGATGGGCCCAGAGAGTGGTGGTGAATGGTGCTGCATCCAGCTGGCAGCCAGGCACCAGTGCCGTCCCTCAGGGCTCTGTACTGGGACCAGTCCTGTTTCATATTTTTATAGACAACATGGGTGAGGGCATCAAGTCCTTCATCAGTAAATTTGCAGAGGACACTAAGCTGGGAGCTTGTGTTGATCTGTTTGGAGGAAGGAGGGCTCTGCAGAGAGACTTAGATCAGTTGGATGGATGGGCAGAGTCCAGCAGCATGAAGTTTAATCAGTCCAAGTGCTGAGTTCCACATTTTGGCCACAAAAATCTCCTACAGCATTCCAAGCTGGGGACAGTGTGGCTGGACAGTGCTCAGGCAGAAAGGGCCCTGGGGGTGCTGGTGACAGCCGGTTGAACATGAGCCAGCAGTGTGCCCTGGTGGCCAAGAAGGCCAATGGCTCCTGGCCTGGATCAGGAATGGTGTGGCCAGCGGGAGCAGGGAGCTCATTCTGCCCCTGTTCTGGGCACTGCTGAGGCTGCACCTTGAGTGCTGTGTCCAGTTCTGGGCCCTCAGTTTAGGAAGGACGTTGAGATGCTGGAGCACATCCAGAGGAGCGCAACAAGGCTGGTGAGGGGTTTGGAACACAAGCCCTGTGAGGAACGTTTGAAGGAGCTGGGGCTGTTTAGCCGGGAGAAGAGGAGGCTCAGGAGTGACCTTATTGCTCTCTACAGCTTCCTGCAGGGAGGTTGGAGCCAGGTGGGGTTGGTCTCTTCCACCGGGCAGCACTGACAGAACCAGAGGACACAGTCTCCAGCTACAGCAGGGAAGGGATAGGTTGGATATTAGGGAAAAAATTTTCACTAAAAGAATAATGAAGCACTGGAATGCTCTTCCCAGGGAGGTGGTAGAATCACCATCTCTGGATGTGTTTAAGAAAAGCCTGGACATGGCACTTGGTGCTGCAGTTGAGGTGTCAGGGCATAGGTTGGACTCGATGATCTGAGAGGTCTCTTCCAGCCTCATTATTCTGTGATTCTGTGATTCTGTGATTCTGTGTGTGTCCATGGCAATATCACAGGTACTCCTGGGCAAAGTCTCTGAAGCTGCTTTTACTTAACTCAGCAGTGTCTGTCAGAAGGAGAGGACAGAAATGGGGTGAAGAACCTGCTAGAAGGAAATTTGGCTTCACTGATAATTCTGGCAAAATTTTTGTTGATTTTGGTGGATTGCAGTTATCTGTGTCTTTAAGCCCACCTATTTGGTGATGTCTGAAGGGGGTTTGGGATATTTCATTGTATTTGTATCTCCTATGTGCCCTGTAATGCCTTTTGATACATACACAGAGGATGCACAAAGATTTAAACTTGGGCTCCTGATCATATATAAGCTTATATCACCATCTGTGGAAAAAATATTACTCTTGTGATGTTTCTAAGAGATAAATACATTATCTACAACAGTATTAATTAGATATTATATACTATTAATTAGATAGTATTTGAGATTAACTTGTGGAACCTGTTCTAATAGAATCCAGAAACAACGAATGAATTGTTCTCAAAACTCTACAAAGAGGCTGAGAAGATCAAGCAGTGGAAACTGACTGTGGAAACTGAACTAAACCAGAAAGAAAGAAAACTCCAAGAGAATAGAAAGATTATTGAAGCACAGAATAAAGCCATTCAAGAACTGCAGGCCAGTATTGTATAGTGTACATTGAATAGATGAAGTTCAGTGCTTCCTGATTCAGTATGACACTATTATTGATACAATTAAATATTAAAGACTGTTGCAGTTTGGTTTGTGCCTTGAGAAAATGATTATTTTGAGAAGTTGCAGGCACCTGTCCTGTGTGAGGGTGGGTATGAAGAATATACCTGTAAGTGTCTCATTTGCTGGTAAATTGTTGTTCATTAATTATTGTATCTTTCATGCAAAAGATGACTCAGCATGTAATACCAGATAAAACAGACTTCTGTCTACTGATGCCCCAAGTGACTTTTTCATGAGGGATTTGAGAAGTTCAAGTGCATTTCTAATATATTTTTCAATAACAGTGTCTTTTTTCATCTGTTCCCCATGAAAACAGTTTGAAAATGAGAAACTCCATTTGAAACTGGAAGATGAGATATGTGAAAATAAAGATCTCTTGAAAGAGTAAGTAATAGAACCAAGGATATTTTTTTGTGGTGGAAATAATCAGTTTCCATGTGGGCAGTTTTATGTAGCTGTTAAATTTTGAAGGTCATTTCCATTGTTACTCCTTAGGTGCACAAAGCACTGTGCACTCCTGTGCAAACATGATATTTTTCCCTCCTTTAGAGCTGCTGCTTCGAGGCATCTGTGTAATCTGTTCAAGGAAACCTGCACTCGCTTCACAGAGAAGACCAGCAAATGTAAATGCTTTTTTAGTTTTTATTTATCAGATAAATGTACTTCTAGCTTGATCTGAATTCACAAACAGAAGCAAGAAGAAGAAATTTCTCGTGCTGTTCAGAAAAGTTCTCCAGTTGAGATCGACTGGATGTGGCTCTCAGAATGAGAAGTGAATTTTAAGTGGCTCACAAAATTGGAAGTGAAGCCCCAGGTCTAACAGATTTGTGGTTTGTAATGCTGAATGCAGAGGGCTTTTGAAGGCAGTGAGATTGTTTGCTGCAAGGTTGCCAGCCTGGGAGCTCCTTGGGTGCCCAAACAGTGCTCCAGGTTTGAGGCAGTGCCCACAGCCCTGACTGGCACTGGAGCCACTGCAGAGCAGGGCAGGGCTCCCCAAGGCTGCTCAGCCCATTGAAGCTTTGCAGTCCCAGCCACACTCTGGGAATGTATTCAGACATGAGAAGTGACACTTCATGCCTGTTTTTAGGCAGTAGAATCTACTCTGAATTCCCAGCACTCTGTAACAAATTTCCAGAGCTGACCTTTCCTGTTTTCAGCCATCACACATTTGTGGGGAAAAAAGGTCTGAACCCCAAGGTATAATGAGTAACTGGAATTCTTCTCATGAAACTGAACAA
This sequence comes from Melozone crissalis, assembly GCF_028551555.1. Taxonomy (NCBI): domain Eukaryota; kingdom Metazoa; phylum Chordata; class Aves; order Passeriformes; family Passerellidae; genus Melozone; species Melozone crissalis. The sequence goes on from NW_026535824.1 coordinate 7,641,493, forward strand.
GCCAAGACAGTTGGATAACTTAATGAAGTTTAAATTCTTGAGGTTTTAAAATATGTTATTGATTGGGAATTTTACTTTATATGCAATTTAGAATTGTTATTATAATCATTATAATTTTACTAACTTGATCCTGGATACTTAAGAAGTGTCTATTTCTTTTTAGCCTTAATTCTAGAAATCCTTGTATATAGATGTACTGTTCTTTTTTGATAGCTGTTTCTTTTACTGTGCTCTTTTTAATTGTTTTCTTAGGAAAAAATAGTATCAATTACAAAAGTGAAAGGAAAGAAGGAAAATATTGTTGCAATATAGTGTTGCAATTTTGTAATGACAGTTCAGATGCTCTATCAGCATCTGCTGATAGGAAGAAATTAAGTGCTAAACCCTAGATTACAGTTTATAAATACTAACAGTTTTGATACGTTATTATTCAACAGCATTAATACTATAATAATTAATATGGTCGCATAAACTGATCCAGAATTACACTTTTCACAGAAAAAAATATCTTAGGAAGGAAATTTAAAAGCTGAGCTTGCTTAATGTTTCAATGAAATACACCTTTTCCCTAGATTCTGTAACTTTTGGCACCATGTTTCATAATGACTTATTTAGTAAGAATGGAGCTGATAATTCCTTTGTTAATTCATTATGCTGATTAAAAATTATGACTTGGGCAGCTGGCATTCTTGTTCAAAAGAAAAGCTTTCTTATATGTTCTTGCTTTGATAGATGAACAGGAAAAGGAAGCAACAATACAATTGTATGAGGAACTTCACAGCAACGTAGAAGTAAGTGAGCAAGCTTGATGAAAGGAATGTGAGTTATGTGAGCTGAGCTGAGTTCCATGTTTATGTTGGGATACTGTTTGTGTCCATCATGTGTGGGTGTCATGTCATGTGTGATGCATGAAGTTGGGTTTTCAATCCCTTTTCAAGAGTGATTTTTGCGTTCTATAAAGCACATTAAATGGAGAAGGTGCAGCAGTGTGTGGGATGTAGATCCCTGTGATCTGGGTGATGTAGGCTTAGTGCTGGGTCACTGGCACAGCTTGTGGCTTCTTTCTGGGCTCTGTTTCACCTCCCTGCTGGTTCCTCAGAATGGCTGAGGTGGGCAGCAGCCCCTGGAGAAGTTCCAGGGTTTCCAGTATTGAACTTCAAATATTAAATTTTGTTTTTAGAGAATGACGGTGGCATTTGAAGAGCTTCGTGTGCAAGCAGAGAACGACAGATTGGAAATGAGTTTCAAATGTGAGAATTCTGTTTATTGAGTTTATGCAGCTGGCTCAGTTTTGTACTTCATAGCTTGTGTTACACATGCAGTGTCAGGGCAGCCAGATGTGAAGTGCTGGAATGGTGAGCAGCTCACACTGAGACACTGGGACCCTTCTTTTATTCCTGCTGCCTTTTTGGTCACTGCCTGGCCCCTTCTGTTGCTGTTCCACTGGGCCAAAGCTGGAACTTTATTTCTCAAACAGTCACTCAAAATTGAAGTTTTGTCTGTGAAGTACAGTCTAGAGATCAGTACTTACTTCCCATAGTTTGTTTATTTAAATGATAATGCACGAGTGTATAGCTACAGAAACTTTAGCTAAATGCTCTCTCTCTGTATGTATAGCCTGCTATGTTCCTGTTTCATTCTCACATGCTCTTTTCTGTTTGTATTTTCATTATAAAATCAAACATTGCCGCAACAATTACTCTTGGGAAACAAATGGTACAGCTGTACAATTCCAGGCAACCTTAAACTGGAAGTTGTATTGAGCTTGGAGTTTATTTAAGCTAGAATGTTAACTATGGATGTTACTGTGTCTCCAAAGTAAAAGAAGAAGCGGAAAAAGTAGACAAGTTTGAAAAAGAATGCAGACTGGAAGTCAGTCAAAAGGAAAAGCAGGTTTGCTCATTTTACCATCTAAGATGTAGAGCTTTATTTGGAACTAATGGGGCAATGCAAGAGCCAAGAAGTGTTTCTGGGTATTAGTAAAAAAGACAAAATAACATCTGAAGCTGCATTTAAGTCAAATTCTTCTAAGTTTAGTGGTGTTTCAGTCCCTTTAGTCTACTGGAATTTATGGTTTGATTTTGAATTGGAGAACTTTTTTGTTTAGAGTAATGTGACTTGATCAATATTTGGCTAAGATTATATCTAGACAAATATTATCTATCTATCTGTCTGTCTATCTATCTATCAATCTATCTATCTTGAATGACAGCAAAATGTCTGCTTATCATACCTGGGTACAAATGAAAATTAATATCTGTCCCTTCTCCAGACTTCATGATGATATTTCTTGCATTTTTCTAGATTTCAGCTCTTACCATACAGAGAGATGAAAAAGATGATGTCATAAAAGACATCAAGGCTCAGCTGCAGATGTCACAAAATAAGATTGCTGACTTAATGGAAGCAAAATGTAAGAGTTCTGCCTGCTGTGTTTAAATGTAATTGTTTATAGAATTGAAATGTAATTGTTTATGATTGTTTATTTATTAGATGTAATTGTTTATAGAAGCGTAGGAAACAGGGCCATGATAGTCTTATTCTGTTGCTGGTTGGCAGCAGAATTTTGGGGCCTTGAAGGCCTTATTTTTGTTTGGAACAGGAGCTGCTCATGTGGGAGCAGGACTGGCAGGGCAGTTTTTAGGGTGAGTCAAGCAGTGAGAGCTCTTGAAAATTGCAAGGGGAAAATATGTTGCTTCAGTTTTGCAAATGTACAGTCAGGCAGATGTCTCTGAGGACACTTTTCAGAACTTGATTTTCAATATTTTTAAGCCATCTATATTCAAATTTGATATATTACTTTATAGTATATGATGTCAGTACTATTGGTCTCTGTTAAATTCTTTAAATGTATGTAATTTTCCATTTTTAGCAGCATTTTTTAGTAAATATCCTATTTTAAAAATATAAACATCTTTTTTTGTTTAGTACATAATGAAGAAATGTTAAAGGAATCCCAGGGCAGTAAAGAACATTTGAGGGCAGAGCTGGAAGAGGCTAAAATTTCATTGCAAAAGGCAGAGGTACCCCTTGCTTATAGTTTTACAGTAGAAATAGGCTAGATGAGTATTTGCATAAGTAATTATGGATACTTTAGACATGAAACAGCTGTAGCTCTTTGTTGCAAAACATGTTTAGAAATGATATCATGTCTTGAAGGCTACTCAAAAGAACTTGGAAACTGAATTCCAGACTACAGTGAAAACATTAATTCAGGTCACTGGAGAAAAGGAAGAGCAGGAGGAAGAATGTAAAAAAATGAAGGCTTTGCTTGCAGCCCTGACAGAGGAGTTTGAGACTTCTGTTGCCAATTTGAAAAGCTTGCTGCAAGAAGAACAAAATAGGTAAATTAATGAGTTTAAATTCCAAGAGTGATCTTACCGGTTGCAGTCTATGACGAAATCAATAACAATTGGAAATGAAGCTGAAATTTTTTTCACACAGTGGTCTAAATGCAGAGAATTTAATGTATTTTTTTTTTGTTTGTGATAGTTGATACTGTATAAAAAGTAATCTTTTGCCCCCTCCAACTTTCATAATTCTGTCTTTAAGAAATACAGATTTCTGTAGGTATATATTTGTTTACTTTTATGTCTACTGTTCTGAGGTTTTAAAAGTGAAATTTGATGTGTGTTGCAGGCAGATCTATCACCTGCCTGTTGAAAGATAAATGTTCTTAAAGTGCTTGTGCTAAGACTTTGTCTTATTGTCCTGTAAGTTTGGGGGTGCTTTGTACCCTACATTTGGGATTTTTCATTTACCATTTCCTTAGATTAAAGAAATCTGAAGATGATTCAAAGCTGCTTATCTTGGAGCTCCAGAATAAATCTGCTGAACTGGGTAAGGCTTGTAGAAAGGCAGAAAATGAGCTGGGCAGTAATAAAAATGTTTTCTGCTCTTTTCTGGAAATGGACTGTCTCTAGTAGCTGGAGAAATGATTTTACAGTGCCTGTACCTGTCAGGAATGCCTGGATTTATTTTTACTCAGCTGATCCCTTTTCTTTGGGGGTCATTGGTGCTGGCAGCAGCCACAGGGCAGTGCTGTGCGCAGCTCCAATAGTCAGACCATTCATGCATGAATTCTTCTGGAGGTAATTTTGGTTTGCAGCTCAGAGCAGCAGCACTGCAGGTGCCAGGAGTGACTTGTGCAGCAGAGACAAAACCTCCCATGGAGGTTTCTGTGACCCTCCCCATGCTGGAAGTGGAATGATGCTGGCAGGGGTTGTTTTTAAATATCATCAATTTGATATCCTGTGGTTTCTAGGGATGTGCTCCTTAGTCCCCAGAGTAAGAGCTCTGCCTTGCTGTTGAGAACTTGCAAAAAATCCCAGAATTGTGAATGTGCACATAGAAACCATTTAGAAGTTAGTAACAACTGGTTTCCTTTCCCAGCATATCTATGTGATACCTTCAGCAGTTCATATTTTTTTTCTGGAACAATGCAGGTGCATCAATACTTGGAGAATACTCTAGTCTTACAGTCCATGGTTTACTTGAAGCTATATTTGTGGAAAACATAATAGGCTCTAAATTTTATTTAAGATAAATATTCAGTTTCTCTTCAGATATAGATTTGCTAATGTCTGAATCATTTTCTCAAGTCTACATTTAGATTAAGTCATAAATTAGCTTTTCAGTTTCTTAACTTAATCCAACAAGTTTTGAGAACTGGGTATTGCAAAAGGGGAAATGTTTTATACTGCCTGCTAAATATGAAAAATCATTTCTGTTCCATTCATTTTACATTCCATGTGCTGTAGAAGAGATGACTAAAGTGAAATGTGATAAAGAAGTGCAACTTGAAGAGCTGTCAGAAACTCTGGTAAATGTTCATTTTATTAATCTATGGCATTTGCTCTTCATATGAAATTCCTCTTGCTTTGTAAGTATCTTAAATGCCATAAATAAACTCCATCCAGTCTGCCTTAACATTTCTACTAAACTTTCTCACACACAATTTCAGTGTTTTCTTTGAAGAATTCTTTATTGCCTCTGTTTTTCTTGTCTCCTGTGCTTTTGGTTTTTCTTGTCTCCCATGTTTTTGGTTTTCCTTCTCAAGGTTTTTGGTTATTTCCTTCTTTGTTCATGCCCATTCAAATGCCTCTCCCTCTGGATATAAAGTTTTCCCATTTTTTCTTCCTTCCAGGAAGGTAATTAGCTCTGGCCTCTGTGAACCCTGCTGTGCTGTGACATAGGCCCATTTTCTGTCACAGAAGTCTAAGCTATATGAAATACACTCTTAACAGAGGTTTATTTTCATTATGATTTTATATTTACAAGCCTAACAAGAATCCATATCAACTAAAGTTAAGATAGTGTGAAATCAGGTGTGCATTTTACTGTGTCTGCTTGTTGTTATAATCTGTGCATTGAGTGTTCTGAACTGAGTTTCACTCATTTTCTAAAATGGGTAAATTGGAGCACTTTTACTGAAGAAGAATCTTGAGGCTAGTACAGAAAATTTGCAGAGAGAGAAACATTTGGAGAGAGAAATGAAAATGCTCTCCAAATGAGAGAGGTCTGAAGAAAGGCAACAGTTACATGTTTTTAGAAATAGTGAAGTTGCACATCGTGACTTGGATACAAGTTTATACATAAGAAACAGCACCCAGAGCAGGGTCCCACCCTAATTTTGCAGCCCAGGTAATGAAACTCACAGCAGAGGACAGACATGAACAGCACTGGTGTCACAGTTCACTATCTCACACCACTTCCAGATCCCAGCAGAGACTGGAAAGATCCAATCTGGATAATCCATGGCATGGATGTTGTTGGGTTCTTCTGAAAGCCTTGTGCTCTTAGTTCATGTCTGATGACCTCCAGCAGTTGGAGTTTGCACATGGGAACTCAAAACTCTTCCTTTTCATTTTGCAGAAAGAATTCCACGGTTTGAAAGCACAGCTGACAAGAACAGCTGAGAAGGAACAAGATTATTTAAAGCAGCTTGTGACTCTGAAAACAGATCTTGAACAAGAGGCGTATGACCATTTTGAAAATATAACATTGAATTAGTTTTGGTGTAATATAGAAGTTGCTTTAATCCACAGTGAAATGAACTATGATTGTTTTCTAATGGAAATTTTGAACCACATATATGCCATTAATTATATACTTACATTTCTAAATTCCACTTTTCTATTTATGTGTATTCTATGGCATATGTAGTTGTTCTTTCACTTATTTAACAAGAAGAGAAAGTTTCTGAATTCAATGTTAATCTTGCTTTAAAATACATAATCTTCACTAACCATTATATATATATAAAAGTTGACTCTGATTTTCTTTCCTTCTTCTGTCACCTTCTTACATCTCTCTGACTCTGCTGCAAAGCTTATATTTGTAGATAACGGCCTGGACTTCTTTCAGCATGGAATAACACTTGATAATGGGTATTTTTAATTTAAAAGGAGATTTCAAAATGCATCTTCTTATTCCTCTTGGCCATTTGTTTTAAATTAGGTTAAAGAATGAACAGCTAACAGTGTATCTCAGTAAGCTTTCACTAGAGAAAGAACAAACAGCACAAGAGAAAAATGCTGTGGCTGCAGAACTCCAGAAGCTGCAAGAACAACAAGAGGCAAGTTGTAAACTTCCAGCTTTCTTGAAAGGACAACACTCAATTTGGCAAATGACTCAGTTTTACAAATTAGATGATGAGCTGCAACATGACTTGGATCTGTAGAGTACCTGAGCAAATTTTTTTGTGTTTGAATTGGAAAGGAAGTGTATTTACACTTGTGAACAAGGCAGGTCTGTGTGCTTTGGATGGCTTTGAATTTTTTAAGAAGTCACTTTGAATTTTATTTCTTTGCTGACACAAGGGTCTTTATTTAGGATAGTAAGAAAAAAGAAGACAATACAAAGCAGTTAGTTGAAAATCTAGAAGAGGCAAATAGCCAGCTAAGGCAAGTAAAACCAAATATTAATAACTGATATTGCTAAAGGAAGTAGACTCAAATAGTTAGTTGTGTTCAAATGTTGCTTTCTGGGATTTTTTGATTAATGTTTTTTTAGATTACACAGCTAAACAGAAACTATTCAGAATTGCTGTTGGCCAAGTAGAAATTTTCTCAGATAGAAATACCAATTGCTGCAGGAACAATGTTTGCCATCATTTTGTATTCCATAGTAGGAGCTGTCTTGTTTTGCATTAGACATCTCAGTTGTGAAGGAAATTCAAATGGAAGCTGAAGGTTATGGATGAAATGTGACAAGGCAAAACTGGATCAGAGTTACTCTCTGTATCCCCAGTTCAACAGACAGGCAGCTCCCATGTTTCACAGCTGCATTGCAATAGTCCAGGTCAGGATGTATTTTCCTTGGGTTCCTGGAACATCTTTTCCTACTTACAAGAAGTATGGACAGTTCACATATTGACTTACTGGGCCTGTTGCTGCATTTTAAGAACATTTTCATTGAACAGCTTATGTGAAGTTCCCATCAACATTAGCAGCTCTTTTCAGAAAATAAAATATGGGTTTATTAGAAGTACTGAAAATAAGTTAAAGGCAATAAGGAAATATTTACTAATGCTTGTTAATTTGGCACTTAGAAATGAACTGGAGTCTTTGAAGGAGAAAATGGCAAAGACAGGTGAAGAGATGAAAAGTACACTGGATGAAAGAGAAGAAAATGTATGTCCTGTGTCATGAAAAAATCTTACAGAACCTGCAGGGCAGCATTCAATGTAAAATCTTTGTTGGGATTTTTTCTGCAAAGCTCTGCCTGGGGGATGTGATCTCTGCCAGAGGTTTCTTCTTTCCCAGCTGCTGCCAGCTATGCCCTTGTGTGTCCCCATGTGAGCCCTGGTATTTCAAAAGACAAGCACAGTCACTGGGATGTTCACTCTGTGCTGGAAGTTTAATATTAAAGATTTATTTGTTTTCAGGCAAACAGAGAACCTGCTTTTCTGTTTTTTCATATACCCACTCAGTGATGGATGAGCTTTTTATATGTAGTGTGAGTTTGAGCTGAAATAGATTCAAACATTTTTACTTTTCTTTCTATTGGTTTAAAGCAACCTGGGGTTTTTAGCAAATTTCAAAATTTCATTGTAAAAGTCAATGATTTACAATTTAATTTCAGGTTAAGAGAACTGAAAATGAAATTTCAAGAAAGGAAAAGCCATTGAAGATTCTAGAAAAGAATTGGGAAAATTTATTTTTTCATGGATGTAGGGAACTTCATACAAGTGCACTTTTTAAATTGTGAAGATCTTGGGGTTTTTTCTTCTTCTTTCTTAACTCCATAACCACTAAGGAACTGGTTCACTGCTATTAATTAACATCTTGTGGTACTTTATGGCTAAAACTCTGATTATTCTGACATGGCAGCTGGTGTTTCAGTCCCATTGGAACAAACCAGACTGGTGCAAGGGCAGGTTTGAGAACATCTACAGGAATTGCTCACACAGGGAGTCATTTGTAGAACTTACTAATTCATGTCTGAAATATCTCTTTCAGATGAATAATTTAAAGAAACAGATGGAAAATAAAACCAAATGCATTGAAGAGTTGCAGCAGGAGGTGTGTAGAGATTTTACATGTCACAAACACATAAACACATTATACTTTGGGTTGCCTTTTCAGCAGGTTTGTGTCTGCTGTGATGTCTTTAGATACACCTATGTAACTTAAACATTTTTCTTTCTTATCCTAACCCTGAGCAAATTAGAGAGTCATCTTAGGGAACACTTGATTTGTTAAATGAGCCTTAATTTGAAAAGAGCAATTACAAAAATAATATCTTTAATAAACTTCTACTCTTTTTCATTTAGTGCATAGTGTTATTTATGTACGTGTATGAATATCTCAGTTACCACTAGTAGAAAAGAATTCTGCACTGGCACAAACTGTAGTAACTTCACTGTAAAAATAAATAACTTGTATTTTTGGTCATGACATCTTGACACCTTCTGTCAGCAGCATCTTAGTTTTAATTTCCATTCTGTACCTCATTTGTTATTCCTTGCTGCTGCTCAGGAGGAGCCCTTCTTAAGGTCATGAAGAAACAGTAATTATCACAGAAATTAGCTGAACATTCATTTGTTTGAAGAATTGTTCTGGAACCTGAGCTGCACAACAAAGAGTTATTTGCCTGATGAAAGCTGGAATATCTTGATGCAGTTAAACCATGACATAATTCTATTAACTTATTAAGGTACAATGCTTGTTTTGTTTAATTTCAACAGAACAAGGTGCTGAAAAAGAAAATTACTGCAGAAAGCAAGAAAAGCAATACTTATGAAGGGAAGGTAGGTTTAAATAACATCGTGTAGAAGATGAGGTGAGTGTTTTTAACTTCCAGTGTAAGTAATGATAATACTTGTTATACATTCTGAGGTGGTTTATGGATCTAGGATCCAGACTTTGCAGGAATGAGCTCATAGTTTTTAGAAGATGCTTCCATTTTTAATCATTGGGCACTGACTATTGGACATTTAAGAGATGGATTCACATTGCAATTAATGATGTTTCCAATCTGTTCCTTTTTGTTTTCTTTTGTTGATGGTGGACTGAACAGGGTTCAGCAACCTCATTGTAACAGAAAAGCATTTAATAGAAATATATATATAAATATATTACTCTTTTTAGGCTGTTCTTTAAATGTGTTCTTCAGTGGCAATCCCTCTGATGGGAATATTGTGTCCAGCTTTGGGTAATGCACTTGAAGAAAAGTGGACTTTTTTGAGGATATTCATATGAAAAACTTAAAAGGAAAAACTGTAGTGAAAATGCACAGCTGGGAGAAAATGTACCATAAAACCTGTGAAAATCTGATACAGATTTACAAGAGAGGGAATAAAATCTCCATCTGTATTTGTTTTTTTTCCAAGGCATTCACAGCATTTAGGGTGACTGCTTAGGGCAGTCTTCCACATTGTGCTGTTGCCATTTTTCCTTTGAGTATTTTCTAACTCACTTCAGGCCAAAGTTCAACTCTTTATTAAAAAAAACCCTGAACTTTTCAATAGGAAACACTTGCATCATATACCTGAAAAGTAACAGTGTTTGTGCTCAAAAATAAGAGGTAAGAAAAAATAATCAACATAGTAATTCCTAAACAAATAACAGCAGCAATTCTGCTTTCTCCAAAGGTGAATAAATTGCAGTTAGAGATGGAAAATATGAACAAGCAACATAAGGAAGAAGTTGACATCTATCAAAAAGACATAGAAACAAGAAAAGTAAATGAAAATAAACTTCGTGAAGAGGTGAGAGGTGTTCATTTTTACTGCAATTTACTTTTTTTTGGTTTAAAATGTTGTTCTGAAGCTTTAATATCCAGAGTCCTTGCTCATATTTCAGTCTTATCAACATAAATGGAACTTGTTTTGTATGCCTGTGAGCAAAGCTTTAGTACATTAGGTGCTTAGGTTGAAATATTTGAATATGCCTTTGACAATGAGAACTCCATTAAAAATTCCTTCCTTCAAGATATAGTTCAAAGAAATTCCACCCTTGGTATAAAGTCAGCCCAGTTAAATTAGATTATAACTTCTCCCATATTAGGATTTTTCCGCCCACACTTTTTTTATGGCAATGCTAAGAAATGTTAGGGCAGAGTGCTTGAAATGGCCTTTTGGTTTGCAGTGAGCTTGCCTGCCTTGGCTGTACCTTTGATCTTGCCCATTTTAACAATCTGCAGAAAAGATGAGGGATTTGAAAGGGATCTTAAAAGCAAATAAAGCCCAAGTGGGACTGCAAACTTTGCACCCACAGGGGGAAGAAGAAATTGAGATTTAAAAGAAATATATTGTTATGTTGATGAATGAAATGCAATTTATTACTGACAGGTAGAAAAGATGAGGTTGCTTTGTGATGAAACTGCAATGATACAGAGAGAAACTGATGCCAGATGTCAGCACAAGATAACTGAGATGGTGGCACTGATGGAAAAGCACAAGGTCGGAGATTTTCCTGCTTGCTGTGGTTTGCAATGGGTGATACCATGTCAATACCATGTTTATAACTTGTGACACCACGTTAATGACCTTTCCAAAGCAGAAACAGGCCTGAGTCTGGGAAAAGGAAGATGAACACATGCTGGACTTTGCATCATCTAAAATCAAATTCATTTGAAGAATATGAACACATTCCTATGGGCAGATACATTCCATTCATCTAAACTTCTGGGATTTTTAGATTTTTTTTCAATTCAGGCTTCCTTTGATACCATCTGAATGCAATATTTTTCAGTATCAGTTTGGCCTCTTTCTCAGAGGTTACCTAGTGACTGTCAGCAGTTTAGCCTGACACATTTTAGTTTACCTTTCTATTCCTCATTTTGCAATATCTTTAGCAGCTACATTAATAAAGATGGCACAGCTGGCTCTTAGTGCTGAGCACATATTGCTGCACAGAAATAAAGCACTCTCTGCCAGTCCACAAAATAATACTTGAATTGAGCATTTCCTGTTTTACAGTTTCTGCAGAAGCATCAATGAATCTTTTCTTTATGAATCTTAAGAGCCTGGTTTGAAAAAATGATGTTTTAAGACTGGATAACTCTATATTGCAACATTTAGTCACATGTTTTGAGTTTGTTGTTGGTTTGGTTTTTTTACCACAGAATGAATATGATAAAATGGTTGAAGAAAAAGATGCAGAGTTAAAAGTATATAAAATGAAACAGCAAAAGCAGTTCTCATCAGAAAGGGCACTGGTAAGGAGCACTTTGCAATGGTCAATAATTCAGTGAAGGGGCTGATGTCCTTGTGTAGTGGTTTTATACTGGCTAAGTGCCAGGCACACACAAAAAAACATTCACTCATTTTTCTCTGCTATTGTTGAGCAGAGGAGGGGAAAGAAAAATTCAAGGACTGAGTTGAGATAAAGATTAGGAGAGAAACACTTTGAGGGTAAAGCAGATTCAAACTTAAATAGTGTAAAAAAATTATTATTAATAGAATTAAAAGTGAGTAATGATAATTAAACGAAACCCTTAAAACACCTTTTTTCCCAATCCCTCCCTCTTGCCCACCGACAGCACAGAGAGACAAAAGATGTGATCTTCGGTCAGTTTGTGACTTCTAAAAATCTTTTTTCAGTTTGTTTAGAGAGTTTCTTTTTCCTGCTGTGCTCTGGGGTCTTTCCCACCAGAGACATTCTCTGGGAACTCTTCCAGTGTGCTTTTAATTTTTACCCGCAGCAGTCCCACCCAACCTGCTGCAACAGATCTTATTCTGGGCGCTAAAAACTCCAAATGTTTCTAAAAATAAATTGGAGTGGCAGTGTGTTTGTGTCTGCTCCTCCAGGTAGTGGGTCATGTTCTGACTCCGCACTTTGAATAGGAAACTTTTGTTTTAAATATTTAGATTGTGCCCTCTCACCCCTGTTCTATTGTGCCCTCTCACCCCTGCTCTCCCAAGGGTTTTAAGGTATTACCTTGAACACTTCTGATCAAGTACCTGTTTCTTACAGTGCTTCAGTCTTTGTTAAACAAGCTAAAGCAAAGCTTCAAGTATAGGGCTGAAAAGCAAATAGAATTATCTTGTGTATCTAATGCGTGTCCCTGTTAATTACTGCCTCATTTGGGACTGTTTTCCTTTTTCTGGGCTGTGCAGAGTTAACCCTGTCCTTTGTTTAACGGTTTGTAGGAAAATGAGCTGTCATGTTTGAAAAGGGAACTGTCCTCCCTTCAGGAACAGCTGAGAGCAGAAATGGAAGAAAAGGTGGAGTTTTTTATTCCCTGAGCAGTGGGGGTGAGAGGTGTGGCCTGGGCTTGTGCTGTGGGAGGAGTTGGGTAAGAAATGAAACTGAACAGAAAAACAGTGACTTTGGAATGCTGGGGTTGTGCTAAATCTGGTCATAGATTTGTGTGAACTTTGTAACAGTCTGTGATTATAGATTACATATAAATAAACAAACAACAAAACAAAACTCTCCTTGATTTTAGTTAATTTTAACTAGCTAAAGCAAAAAAGTTCCCTAAATTGAAGGGGTTTTTCAGTGACTTTTGAATGCTGGGGTTGTACCAAACCTGGTCATATTTTTGTGTGAACTTTGTAGCAGCCTGTGATTATAGACTGTGCTCTGTAATTAGACCAAGAAGATTTTTAACAACTGAATTCAAATCAATATTTCCTTGCTGTCACATAACTCTTTTGTAGGAGAATCTTGTAAAAGAGCACTCTGGCAGTGTGATTCCTGAAAGTGAAAAGAAACACAAGGTAACTTTAACTTTTTAATTGCTTTTAGAATTTGGTAGTATTTATATGTGTAGAATCAATTGAAGTGCCATGATAATTTATTTCCATTCAACAAAAGACAGTAGAATGCTTTAGACTTAAAATTTTAAATTATAGAAAATACAAATTGATGTTCCTGGGACTCCTTAACCTTGTTTAGATCTATGCAGTGAATCTATTCATGTAAAAAATAGAAACTCTCCAAATTATATTCCTGAAAAAAAAAAAAAAAAAAAAAGTCTTCTTCAGTACAGGAAGCCCCTTGGGCAGTCCAGCATTGAAGTTTTGTAACTCCTAACAGTGAATTTTTCTTGTTGCATTTTTCTGCCTGTATTTCTTACTTCTCTGTAGATTTTTTTTTCCCCCTGGGATAAGAAGGGATTTTAAAGGGTCACACCATTCCATGGAGATATGAGACAGCAGTTTCTGGAAGGGCTCCCAGTGTGTAATTTTTCTTGCTCACTTGTTGATTTTTTTATGTCTCTAGAACTGATTTACTTAGTCTTAAAAGTGTCCATTTGTAAAGGCACTTTTCCTCTATGGAAGAGAAAAAAGCTGATACAGCTGTAAAAATGGTCAAAGTATCAAAGTAGTCCTGACTGCAGAACTGACCCTTCTTCCCTGTCAGGAGTTCACTTGTGGTTTTCACATTGGAACAATGGAATCCAGCACCATTTTGAGGTTATCTGTCTAAAAAAGGACTGCACTGGACCATTCAATGCTTCTCAGTTTCACTTCTAGTGAAAAGACTATTTTAAGAAACACCAATCTTGATGTAGCTATCTTTCTTTGAAAGCCTTTTCCTGCAGTTTTGTTTGTTCCCATTTTCTTTGATGTTTGATAGAGTCCAATGTAGTGGCTGCAGTTCAGAATAACCTGGATTTCTGCAGATAAGCATGGAGAACTTAAATACAATGTGCCATGAAACTCAGCTCTTCCATAGCTTCCCCTTCATTCTCCTCATTTGGCAACAAAAATAATATAAAAAATGATATTTCCACCCCACCCCACTTTGTTTGGGTCTTTGCTCCATCTCTGGATGGAAAGATCAGAGTTCCACCATTTCTCTCAGGTGAATTCTTGGACACTCAGACTGTAAACTGGGTCCTGAGTTTGGCTTTAGATTCCACACTTACCCCATAAAATATAATCTAAAAATAGAAACATTTTCTTTCCCAGACATGTGTTATAAAGACTCCTCCAAGGGATAAAATGCAGAGTGGAAGAAGCACAAACCTGCCTGCAGAGCAGAGCAGCAGGAAAAAGCAGAAAGTGCTTGTGCAGCTGGACACTCAGTCAGACAGCTCTGAGCACACTGACCTCCTGGTAAGAGCCAGAGAACAAATCGTGGGCTGAGCAGCTCTTTGTGCTCACTGCTGGAGCTGAGAATGGAAATAAAGAGTTTGGGCTTCCACATTCAAGCCAATATTTATGTATATTTTTAATTTATTGGTTCTTTCTGGAATTGTAATTGTATGTACATAATTAACATTTTTTTTATTGAACTGTTATGCCTCATAATGACAGCTTTTCTTTTTCATAATTTAATATCCTTAGGCAGAAAGAAAAAGTAATTTTAATATAGTGTGACTAAGTAACTTTTAATTTAACTTTCAACTTTTAATCATATAGAGCATAGTCTCGGAAGAAGAAACATTTAAAAATTTGTACAAAGATTATCCACAAGCTTCACAGTTACATTCCACAGCACCAAAAAAGGTATGTTAGCCTTTCCTAAGATTAAACCAAGCAGTTAATCAGATTGTTTACAGAAACGAAAGGATGGCTTTATTTTCCTTCCCAGAGCCCAGCTCCATGCAGTGTGAAATCTCCAGGCTCTGCTCTGAAACTCAAAACCATGAGGAGGATGCGCGAGGCGGGCTGGACTGCGCTCTCCACAATGGACAGGAAAAGGAAAATTAAAGATGCTGTAAAGCTCTTTGCTTAAAATGCAGAAATGCCCAGTGCTGTGGCATTGCTTGCACGGTTGTTCTTCTCTCAGGGTTAGGAATTTGTTGCTTTTTTCTGTCATACTCAGTGTGTTTAATACTTCAAAATGTTGGGACAAAAATGAGCCAATTTTAAATTTTGAAATAAATAGAACTACATAGAAAGTTGTTTCAAAGCTGTTTCTGGCATTATAAACTCTGGTTTTATAAACTTCTGTTCTTTTACATTTGCTCTGTTTTTCTTAACACATAAATACTTAGTGGAAGAAATGTAGCTGTTAAATGAATGTTCTTTTACCTGAAGTCCTCTTGCTTTTTCCTGCATTTTAATGGCTGTTAGACCTGTCTTTTTAGACTGTTTTGTTTTCAGTATGTTAAAATGGTTTTGAAACTTCTAAAATTTCAGTAGAATTACTTGTATTTAAAAAGATTTCAGCTTCACAAGGAGTAAAATATGCACATTATAAGATTGTGAAACCAATGTTAAGATGCCATTAAATTCTTCATATG
Organism: Melozone crissalis; assembly: GCF_028551555.1. Taxonomy (NCBI): domain Eukaryota; kingdom Metazoa; phylum Chordata; class Aves; order Passeriformes; family Passerellidae; genus Melozone; species Melozone crissalis. The sequence goes on from NW_026535824.1 coordinate 7,657,141, forward strand.
AAATATAAAGTGTGGGACTATTTGTTGTTGCTTTAAATATTTGAACACAGACAGAAATCACCCACCAGCCTTCCTAGGGACCAGCAGAAGTGCAAGGATAGATTAGAACATCTATTTCTGTATTAATCCCTGATTAATCTTTGTCAAGATCTCTGGCTGGTCAGAGTGACCCCGAGAACAGTTCCAAAGTCTCTTTTCCCAGTCTGGTGCTTGAAGAAGGAGTCAGGGCTCTTCATTTCTCAGTCTCAAGGTTGTTTCATTTATCTTATCTGTAAAAAATTTTCTCCTGCCCTGCCAAGGTGAGCTCAGCAGGACAGTCTGAGGCATTCTGCCTCCCCCGGGGCAGTGTTATGTCTTTATACTACAAACTACGTGTACAATGTTTACAATTGCTTTCCAATACCTATCATCTATGTTAGACAGTGAGCTTCTACTCTAAACCAATCGGTAAGTGCCACCATCACAGCAGAAGAAGAAGGAGAAAGCTGGACACACACAGTTCCCTCCATCTTGCCCCCTGAACCCCCATACCAGAAACCCCAAAATCTACATTTTCACCCCGTAATAGCTTCACTAATACGCTACCTGAACTGTTGTGGCTTGCTGATCTTCATAGAAGGTTGGTAACTCGCTCCATGGGTCATAATCAAAACCACAGGGCCATTCTGGGCTCTGTGCCAGGGTCTCTGAGCCCCATGGCAGGGGTCTGGGCTGCTCAGGACAGCCAGAGGGATGTCCTGGGTCCTGACAAATCTTGGTTTCACAACAATGACAAACCCTGCTTCAGAGCCTAGACATAACAAGAAAACTACAAGTACATCTTAATCCCCGAGCCCCCTGCCCATCGCTGGGGGCTCTGGGGGTTTCTCCCCCTGTCCCAGTGTAGGATTGATGGGGGTAGCACGGTCGGGATGCATGGAGATGAGAGATCTCTGCAGCCAGGTCGTGGAACTTGGGGTTGTGATAAATAGGTATGATTCGTGCTGATAAAAATTGAAACAGTAATCAATATTGATACAGTAATTAATATTTGAGAATAATAAAATAGTTAATAGCTAAAAGTTGTAATGCCAAAGAAGAGAGGGAAAGGAGGGTCTCCACCCACCCCCCCTTCCCAGCAGATGTTCTCAAGGACCACAGGAAAGAAGCTGAAGATACCGTTGCTAAAAATGACCAAGAACCTGGTTGGGTCCAAGAAAATGCTAATTATAAGGGACTTATTGCCTTGATATGCAGATGCAGTGATACATTAGTCTTGGCTTACATTGTACTGGCTTGGTGCGCATGTGTAACCCAAAGGTGAATTAAAGGACAACGAAGAAGACTACAGAGCCTTCATCAGTGACGACCCCCAAAGACTTGTGTGACCACCAAACCGAGTGGTGGCGCATGCGTGATAAGGGTGGTAATGAGGGCGGAGATAGAGATATGATGAACCGAAAATGGGAGGAGACGGCATTTACACATGGCATATAAGGGGTGACTTTCACTTGGCAAGCTGGTACGTGAAGTGGCAAGGGTCATTGAACTCTGCCCTCCGTACCCCGCAGTTGTTTTTGCTTATGCGCTATTATTTGAACCAAATTATCCCTTATTTATATATTTTCTAAACTATTCAATTAAAATTGCTGCTACCTTAAATATTGTTTGGTTTTTTTTATTATGGATAATTGGGCAAACATAACAGGGTTTATTGCAAAGGGCCTGGGTGCAGGGCCCTGCTGGGATTTGGGGTTTATTGCAAAGGGCCTGGCTGCAGGGCCCTGCTGGGATTTGGGGTTTATTGCAAAGGGCCTGGGTGCAGGGCCCTGCTGGGATTTGGGGTTTATTGCAAAGGGCCTGGGTGCAGGGCCCTGCTGGGATTTGCGGTTTATTGCAAAGGGCCTGGGTGCAGGGCCCTGCTGGGAGCTGCAGCCACAGCTGGAGCAGGCCCGAGAGAGGAGAGGGGGAGAGAGGATGAGAAGGTAAGAGAGTAAAAGCGTAAGAGAGTAAAAGGGGTAAGAGCATCAAAGGCAAGAGCTAGGAGACAAGAGGTAAGAGCAAGAGTAAGAGAGGTAAGAGCTAAAACAGCAAAGTTCCCATTACAATATAATAAATCTTCTTCTGTGTTGAATATTCTGATTCTCACTAACCAATCTAGTAGAAGATACAAATCCTACAGCATTTTCATACCACCTATAAGAATCATTACATTACCATACTGTGCTACATTTTAAACCTTAAAAACTCCTCTGTGGACCCCTTCAGTAGGGGCTGCTCTGACCCTGGGACCTGCCTGCAAGCAGAGGGAATTGTTTCATCAAAAGGGGATTACTTTCAGCGGCCGCACCGTTGTTTTCCCGTTGTTCAGTAACTAAGGGATCTCATAGCTTGCTTTCATTTCCATCTCGCTTATAGTTTCCATATTCTCAAAATCTTTTGCCAGACAATCATATTTGTAAGGCTTTCCTGTTTCATCTTCCCCAACACCCCAGAGCCGGCGCTGCTGCGGCCGTGGGGCAGAGGGGGTGCGAAAGGGGGATCCGGGCTTGGAGCGGGAGGAAGGGGAGGGAGAGGGGAAGGGGAGGAGCAGGAACAGGAGCAGCACAGAGGGAGCAGCCCGAGGAGGAGCAGCAGCAGGGCAAGGAGCATTGCGGGGTTCCACGGCGAGCCCGCAGCTCGGCTGGGCCCGGCAGCATCGCATTGCCCCGCGTCCCGCAGGTGAGCGCCGAGGGGAAGCGGCAGCTCCGGGAGGGTTTTTGGGGGGGAAGAGGGGGATTCTGCTGGAGTTTGGACCTTGCCGATTCCGGAGTTATGAAAAGTGCGTATTATATGGCTCTATGCAGATATTTACTGTGGGAATCCATAAAATCAGAGGGGTTTGGGAAAGCTGCAAAAGGCAGGCCTCAGAGACAGCAGAACTGTGAGTAGAGCGCAGCCATGAGATAGGTCAGCAGAAAAATTGTTTAAACTGTAGAAAAAGCAAGGGCAAATAGAACAATGGCCTGTGTATTAACGCTTGTCTGAATAGCTCTCTAAGCTGCAGAAAGTTTATTTAGCAAGATATTAGGAAAGTTGAAGCTTAAGAATGGAGTTCAGTGCGTTGTGTTTTAAGGCTTACAAGCAGGTATTGTATTCGAAATAAGCAAGCATTGTTTTAAGCAAAGGTATGTGTGCTTATGGTGTGTGAAAAACGGCAATCACTTGTTTTTAAAATTTTAAAAGTTTAATAGCAATAAAATAGTTCTACAAATAGTAATATAATTAGAGTAATAATAATTTAGACAATTTGAATTAGGACAATACGAGACAACAAATATAAAGAGTTACGGACGTCTGGGTACCTTTTTCTGGGCAGCACGAGCCCGAAAAAGGACCCCCGCTAATGAAGATTAACCCTTAAAAACAATAGCCCATTGCATATTCATACACCTCATAGATGACGCATAAATTCCATTCAAACATTCAAACACAGGATTCTGTGGTTCTGGTCAGTGTCAGCTTCTTCCTCTGAATCCTAACAGCACCTTCGAGGCGGGAAGAAGTTCGTTTCTTCTGATAAGAGAGCAATAAATTCTTTTTCTCTGAAAGATTTAGGTGTCCTGTGGCTGCTATCTCACTGCAAGTCCTTTCTTTAAAAAAGTATCCTACATAGCATTGTTTCTATGTTAACAATTTTTATAACCTAAAACTATATTTAACACGGTACTTAAGAGAATTAATACAGCATTACTTTCTAACGCAACACATATAATATTCATTTTAATATTTGCAAAAAGCCAATCATAAAATACAGGCATTTTCACATTTACCATATGTATTTTGATGTATTGATTAGTAGTGCTGTATTAACAGTTTAATAATAAATGTAGTCTTGTAATTAAAAGGTAACTTTTGCAGTTAAAAGAAGAACTATGTTAGTGGGGATTTTTTAAAGAAAGGAATGAGGCACTCACACCAGATAGCAGCCACAGGACACCTGAATCTTTCAGAAAAAAGAATTTATTGCTCTCTTATCAGAAGAAACGAACTTCTTCCTGCCTCAAAGGGGCTGTTAGGATTAGAGGGAAGAGGTTGATGATGGCCAGACAGAATCCTGTGTTTGAATGGAATTTATGCATCATGTATGAAGTGTATGAATATGCAATGGACTATTGTTTTTAAGGGTTAATCCTTTGCTAACGGGTGTCCTTTTTCGCGCTAGTGCTGCCCAGAAAAAGGTACCCAGATGTCCGTAACTCTTTATATTTGTTGTCTCGTATTGTCCTAATTCAAATTGTCCAAATTATTATTACTCTAATTGTATTAGTATTTGTAGAACTATTTTATTACTAATAAACTTTTAAAATTTTAAAAACAAGTGATTGGCATTTTTCACAGGAGTTGAGTCCCAAATATATTTTGGTGTCGCTGAGAGAGGTATTTTTAATTCATTTGATGAGGGGATATTTTTGGATCTCTCAGGAATGCAAAGGGGAGCAGGGGAAGTGTTGAGTGCCTGGAGTGGAGGGATGCTGGGGAAAGGGGACCCTGGAACACCTGATATAAAATTTCAATAGCCAATGTGAATTTTACTTCTATACCTTTTATTTTAAAGCAAGCAAGCAGCGCTGGGTGGCCGGGGAGTCACTGCTCCACTCACAGCACACACAGTTCAGTAAAGTATATATACTGTTTTTAAGCCTACAAAGCATTTTCCAATGTGCTTGATTAGTCCAAATTAGCAAATATCAATAAGCTGAGAGCAGTAATTTCATAATATTTCTAGGTGGTCATTGATTGCTGTCCTTCTTGTGATTGTCTAGAGGGAGGCCTTGCACTGGTGTCTGCTACATGATTTTGTCAAGTACATCAAGCTTTTTATTATACATAAGCTTTTAATTGCTTTGTTGCAAGATCTCTTAGCTTTACCCCAACTTCCTCTATTTTATTCTAAGCATCAGTCGTCTTGCCGCCTCATCTCTTTTGCTCTACTATACTTCTTTGATTTTGATGCTTTATTTGTCTGTTTGGTCAGAAAGTTTCAAAACCTTTCTTTGTGTCTGTTTTGGACACAGCAGATAGAAGCATTTGCTGATTCCATTGCCAATTGGCACAAATCACAAAAACAATTTCCACAGAATCAGGGGAGGGTGAGCCCTGGGACCCCCCAAAACCCCCTCATCATGTCTGAGCAGGACCCGGGAGAGGGGGAATGCCCAGGACCCACAGCCCCCCCAGCAGCTCTGAGAAGAGAGACCCCCATAACCCCAAAGTGAGGACACTGGAAACAGGGAACTCCTGGGAGAGGTTTTTGGACTCCTTGATTTTTGGAGGTATTTCTGGCCACCAGACGTCTGGTGACTTCTAGAGATGGACTTGCCCAGTGGGACCTCCGAAGGCAATGCACTCACATCTTGTTTTTCCCCCAAATCAGGATTTCCCATTCCCAAACCTCATCTGGATGGAGAAGGCTGTGAGGAAGAGGAAGATGCCCCAGGGCACTGAGGCAGGTGAGGAGGAAGTCAGTGCCCCTTTCCCCCTCTGTCCTGCTCCATCTCCCAGCCCAGCACGGCCCCAGCTGCAGCTCAGCCCCACTGCTGATGCTGTCCAGCCAGGGATGCACTGGGGGAATCCCCTTTCCCTTTCCCTCTGGCATGGAGGCAAATCCCATCCTCTTCTTGTCCTTCCTCCCCCAGGGAAGGAGCTGAGGATGGAGACCAGGGAGGACAAATCGCCACAGCAGAACCTGGTGGAAGAGGCCGTTTTGAGTGGCTCCAGGGCACAGGAATCCACCGGAGCGGAAAAGCCCCGGAGATCCCACAGGAGGAGGGGCTGCAAACCCAGCCCAGGGTACTCTGAGGAGGAAAGACTCAGCCTGTGCCTGGAAGGCAGCCAGAGATCTGGCCAGAGCGCTGAGGTGGTGGTCCATGAGCAGCTTGATGATGGCAAGAAGCCCCACCAGTGCTTGGAATGTGGGAAGAGTTTCGGCAGGAGCGACCACCTGCTCATCCACCAGAGGACCCACACCGGGGAACGGCCCTATGAGTGTGGGGAATGTGGGAAGAGCTTCAGGATCAGCTCCCACCTGATCGTCCACCAGAGGATCCACACCAATGAACGGCCCCACAAGTGTGGGGAATGTGGGAAAAGCTTCAGGATCAACTCCAACCTGATTGTCCACCAGAGGATCCACACCAATGAACGGCCCCACAAGTGTGGGGAATGTGGGAAAGGGTTCAGGATCAACTCCGACCTGATCGCCCACCAGAGGATCCACACCAGTGAACGGCCTTATAAATGTGGAGAATGTGGGAAAGGGTTCAGGAGGAGCTCCAGCCTGAAACTCCACCAGATGATCCACACTGGGATACGACCCTTTGTGTGTGGGGAGTGTGGGAAGGGCTTCCGTGACAGCTCCCGCCTGATCATCCACCAGACAATGCACACTGGGGAATGCCCCTACACGTGCTCAGAATGTGGGAAGAGCTTCATTGAGAACTCCAGCCTGATTCTGCACCAGAGGATCCACACTGGGGAGAGGCCCTACAAGTGCAGGGAATGTGGGAAAAGCTTTAGGCAGAGCTGCCATCTGAATGCCCACCAGAGGATCCACACTGGGGAGAGGCCCTATAAGTGCAGGGAATGTGGGAAAAGCTTCATCGACCCCTCCGGCCTGAGTGTCCACCAGAGGATCCACACTGGGGAGAGGCCCTACAAGTGCGGGGAATGTGGGAAAAGCTTCAGTCAGAGCACTAGGCTGATTCTGCACCAGAGGATCCACACCAGGGAGAGGCCTTACAGGTGTGGGGAATGTGGGAAATGCTTCAGGCAGAACTCTAAGCTGATTGCCCACCAGAGAATCCACACTGGGGAGAGACCCTATGAGTGTTCTGAGTGTGGGGAGAGGTTTCAGAGCCGATACCGTCTCCTCAAGCATCAGCAGATTCACACAGAATAGAGGCCCTTCTGCTGCCCTGACTGCAGGAAGGGCTTTTAGAAAAACTCCACCCTCGTCACCCACCAGCGGATCCACACTGGGGAGAGGCCCTGACAGTGTGCCAAGTGTGGGAAGAGCTTCTCCCAGAACTCTGCCGTGACCCAACACCAAGGGAGGCAGCAGTAAGGGATGCCCAACAAGTGCCCTGTGTGCAGGAAGAGTGTTACCTTGATTTTTAAAGATTTTCTGAGCCTTCTAGTGTTTACATTCTTGTAGCAAACTTTCTCAAACACTTTCTGTAAATAACTTCTTGTTTGGCATTCTTTTATAGAAGAAGAAAAATTTGATGGACTGTTGGTTTGTCCAGTGTCATTGGAGAGGTGGCACTTTCACCCTCCAATCCACGGTCGCTTTTAGAAAACTATAAATGTTGGAGTCAGGAAATAAACTTCCCTTTTCTTCCCCTTGAGAGCAGCAGTGTGTGCGCTCGTGTTGTTTTGTGTCCTGCAGTGACAGGAAGAGCTTTGAGCGCTGCTTCAACTCCATCCCCCATTGGGGACCCCCACTGGATGGTCCACAGTGACCCTCGCTGTGCAGAGACTTGGTCATCCATGGTCCTGGTGATCCATGTTGGGAAGAAACCTGGCTGGTGGTCTCCACGTCTTCCTGGCTCCCCTTGGGCACTTGGACACGGCCAGAGAAAAATCCATTGGGATGCAAACAGACATCAGAATTTCACAGGGGACAGCACAGTTTTTTACTTTTGACACCAAAAAAGTCTCACCTTTTGCATCCAATCATTGCTTCGAGTGGCATCCAGAATTCCAAATGGTGTTGGAGGTCTTTTCCAACCTGAATCATTCCATGATTCTAATTCTCTCTGGCCCACCAGCATCTTCCACAGCCAAATGGTGTTTGACTGGGGCAAAACCCAGGATTTTGGAGACAATGGAGTGGAAATCTTTCTAGAAAAGGTCCTTTCTACCCACCCAGGCACACGGATACTCAGCCAGCATGGACCCGTAAATGCTTTTATTTTGGCCTTTATTTTCGTTCATTTTTCATTATCCTTCACCCAACACTGGGGTAAATATAAAGACATTTAACTCACACACACATGGTGACATTGTGGGACATGGGTGGGGACATGGTAGGGATGGGGACAAGGACGTGGGTGGGGACATGGTGGGGATGGGGACAAGGACCTGGGTGGGGATATGGTGGGGATGGGGACCAGGACATGGCCGTGGATGGCGATATTGGGCATGGGGGGGTGTCACAGATAGAGATGGTGACATGGGGCTCTATGACCATGGAGGAGGACATGGGGGACATGGCCATGGATGGTGACACAAGTGGCCTAGAGACAAGTCCACGGGTTGACATGTCCATGCCATGGGGTGTCCCATGGCCAAGGACAACACATCCCCACCACCACCATGATACTGTCCCTTTCATGCTACCATTTGTTCCCTGCTCCTCCCCACTGTCACCCCACTGTGAACCCAGCCAGGAACAGGGGTGACATATGGGGACACTCCTGTCCCCACTCCAGCACATGCCTGGGGCCAGCAGAGAAGGGGACGAAGGACGACGGGGACCGTTCCTTGCTGTTCTCCAGACTGAACCTCAGAGGACTGAACACCTGGGGTGACACCGACACAGTCACACTGAGGGGACACAGCTGTCACCACCATGGTGACAGGGACACCTCATAGGGTGGCCCTACCTCAGGCTTGGGCCAGAGGTCTGGGTTGTGGTGGGTCCCGTAGATGCTCTTCAGGCAGATGACCCCTGGTGGGATGGGAATGGCCACTTTAGGGACAGCAGATGAGGGTGGGTGGTGACACTGGGGACACCCTGGCCATGCCATACCCTTGGGGATGACACGGCCATCACACAGGGGGATGTCCTTGGTGCAGCGCCGGGACACAGCAGTGACAGGAGGGTGCAGCCGCAGGCTCTCCTTGATGCACATGGTGGTGAAGGGCAGCTGGGACAGGTCGTCCCTGGGGACAAGCGGGGGTGGCACCGTGTCCCCAAGCCACATGACGGGGGTGGCCTGGGGACGTCTCACCATTCAATGTCTGCAGTGTCCCGGCCAGCCAGGAGCTCCTGGACCTGCTGGCGGCATCACTCCTGGTGCTCAGGGTGGCCGGCCAGGTTGTAGAAGGGCCATGCCAGGCCACTGGCCGTGGTGTCATGGCCTGTGGGGACACTGGGTGAGTGAGGGGACACGGGAGTGGCTCTTCCCCAATGGCACCTGGGAGCTCGTGCTCACCCTCAAACATGAAGGTGTCAGCCTCAGCCGCGATGTCCTCATCCGACAGGGTGCGGCCATTCTCGTCCTGCAGGGGCAAGAGGAGCCACGGGCCACTGGGGCCACCAGTCTGTGGCCACCTGGGGCCACATCCCATCCATGGCCACCACCCTATGGCACCACCATCTCACTGGCCACCAGCTCTACGGTCAGTGCTGCCCATGGCCACCACTGTTCCCCTGTGGCCACCAGTCTATGTCCAAGCCTCCCATGGCCACCAGCATCCTGCTGGCCTCTATGGCCAATCCTTCCATGGCCACCACCACTCTCTTGACCACTTTCATGCCCCATGGCCACCAACCCAGCCCCACCTTGGTGAGCAGCAGGATGTACTCGCTGGGCCGTCTGTACAGGGACAATGGGGGGACACTGTGGCCACCAGCATGGATGATAGCAGGACCATTGGGGCCACCAGAATGGCCAACAGGGACAGTGATTGGACAGGATGGCCAGTGGGGACCATGGCAGAGCCAGCACAGCCACCAGGATGACCAGCAGGGACAATGGTAGGGTCACCAGGGCCACCAGGATGACCAGCAGGGACAATGGTAGGGTCACCAGGGCCACCAGGATGGTGTCATGATCCACTTGTACAAGCAGGGGTCATGATGGTTCATTAACTGATCTCAGAGTGCAAAAGCAACACGGAAGGGGATTTTGGTATTAATCAAAACAAATGCACCTTTAATTGAGTGCCCACAGCAGATGTGATGGAAGGATTAGAAAGGAGAATAAAGGATAGAGAGAGAGAGAGAAAGAGGGGAGGAATAGCTGCCAATGGAGAGACGAAACCCTCGTGGTCCAGCCAATAGATCCGTCTTGTCACGTCAGGGAGAATCTCAAAGTCTTGGTTCTATTGTAGTCCTCCACCAAGGGGGGGAACAGGTAAGTCTATTGAAACCACCGAGAGGGAACAGGTAAGTTTACAGACAGTCCATGTTCTCAGCAGTGAGCGAGACCAATTGTTTTCTTGGTCCAGGGAGCACACCTGCAGGCAACACTTGGCAAACATCTCGCTTCAGTCCGGCCAGCCCCTGTGTTAGAGTTATAGGGGTGTCAGTCTCAGCCCTTGGGAGGGGGCTTCAGTCTCCGTCCATCACAGTGGTCGTGAGGCAGCTGAGGGAAACCTCAGAGTGTCTCTTACAGATGATCAGTGGGGACAGGTAACAATCACTCCTGGCCATGGCTCTCGTGGCTGAAGATGCACTTCTGGAGCGTGTCCAGGGTGAGGAGGCTCAGGGGCTGCAGCACCTCCAACTCCACCGGCCCCCACCAGCTGCCACTGCTGCTGCCGCCCACTTACGGGGAAGGACTGGGTTGGGGAGGGAACAGGGAGGAGATCAGGGACAGGAGAGAGGTGATAAATTGGGGGGTGGGACAGCAGTGGGAGAGGGGGAAGAGTGGGGAGTGGCTGTAGAACAGGGATGTGGTGATGAATGAGGGGTGGGGTTGGGATTTGGGGGCAGCGTTGAGTTTGGGGTATGGGACAGTACAGAATTTGGGTACAAGACGGGACTCGGGGTGCAGGACAGGACTCAGGATGCAGCAGTGGGTGCAGGACAGAATTTTGTGTGCAGGACTGTCCTACGGTGACGTTGTGATGCTTGTATCCCCATCTATGTGTTCTGTTTATGCTGGATATTATGTTCTGTGCCTTCAAGACTGGCTCTAAAGAGTGAAGTTTTGTTTTGGTTTTGTTATCAGCCGCTCCCCCACGGCTGGCAGGACACAGAGGCAGGGCAGTACATGGTGCTGCTTTTGCTTTTTGCTTGGCTTTTTGCTTTGCTCTTGCTTTTGTTTCTGCTCATTAGTTAGTTTAGCTAAGCAGTCTGAATTTTTCCCTGGACTGTTTTCCTTTCCCTTTTTTGGAACCACTCAAACTGCTCCAGACTGGGACCTGGGAAACACCGAGAGTTTGCACCTTGTGGCTGCAGCAGCTGCCCCAGCACCAGAGGGACTGATAACAGAGCGACCACTCCCAAGAGAGACTTTCTGAATTTGTCATCTTTTTCAGAGTGGTGAAAGAGTGTTGTCACCTGGTATTGTTCATTTTGTGTGCTGGCGGTGCTTTGCCTGTTAAATGAACAGGTTCTTTCCACTTCTCTCCAGGGAATCCTTCCTGACCCAGTTGTGGGGAGGGGCTGTGTGGGTTTCCTTTCTGGAGGAGCCCCTTTGGAGGTTTTCTCCCAAATTTGCCCTAAACCAGGACAAAAGTTGGTGCCCAATGCATGGGGCTTGAGAGAGAGTGGAAAAAACCCTGTTCTGACTGCATTTTGGTTGCCATTACTCTGTGTTGGTATCAAGCAGTTAATGGCCATGTTTTTTGAATTCATAATGTCTCTTGGGGTGGAGGCTTGCATGCATTTCTGGTCCCCAGGTGCAGAGGATCATTAATGGGACATCACAGCATGATCAATATGATCAAGTGAAACCAATTTATTACAAAAAGCAAGCCATCTTTATACTGTTCTCTATTGTTCACACCTCAAGCTAATACGTGATTGGTTAAGTCCTTTTTACGCACGCATTTTGATATTTCAGTTAATTTTAGTTAGTCTTTCTTCTTCATGCATCTCACTGTGGTTTTCTTGTGTGCCTTTGCATCCTGAACCGTCTGCTGGTGAGCGTGTTCTCCTTCTTTTGTGTCCTTCAAGGGCATGGTGACCTTACTCAGGTTCTATGAAGGCTGGATTGTGCATATGTTGCATATGTCCATTGTGCTGCAAAACACCCTCAGCACTCCTCCCAATGCTTTCTGGTCATTCAAGTGCCCTTCAGCTGACTGGTTTCATGCTTTGAGCTTCAGGGAATTGCCTAATATTTCTGAAGCTCAAATAAATATCATATTAGTCAACATCTTAATTGTGTTTATATCTCACAGAATTACCTTTTCTTTTGTCTTTGTCTGAAACTGTTACTGTACAGAAATCTCTGGGGGATGGTGGACATGTCAGATAGTTCTGGGACATCCCAGAGCACTTGGACCTTGGCTCTGCACAGAGAGCTCTTCATCCCCTTTCTCTCTTTTCCTCCCTCTGGGCATGGAGGGAGCTCCTGACTTCAGTGGGTGACTCGTGTGTGCAAAGAGCAAATCTGGGCAGAATCGGGGCAGGGAGGGTTTGGGGGGACCTTGGGATCTGTGCTGGGCACAGAACGTGTTGTCCATTGCTCTGAGACTGTCTGCTGTGGAAAGTGGATTCAATATCCAGCAGAGGAATGACTTTTGCATTTGATGGAGCTGTGCCTTCCCTTGGCTTTGTTGGCTGAAAAGATACAGAGGAGCACACACAGAGCTACCAGCTCCTGGATTCCAGCAGTGTTCAGATAGAAATTCCAACAGGAGGTAGGGTCAAGATGTGTGCTTGCCTTGTGGTCAGCCTTCAATATCCCTTGGTCTTCCTGGGCCCTTCCCCCAGGTGGGACTTGGGCTCATTTGGTCCCTCAGGAGCTGGGCTGGGGGCTGCAGAGGTGGCTGTGGAGCATTGCCTGTGCTGTGCCAGGGACTGGCAGACACTGCTGGGCTGGGGTGGAGGCTCTGGGGGGATTGGGGTTCCAGGGCAGGGCAGTGCAAATGTTCGAGCCAACAATCTCCTCCAGTCTGTCACTACAGGGAATGCTGGAAGTGAAATCCCAATTGTGGCCATGGGCACCTGGCTGAGAAGGACAGTTCTTTTCCATAGGAAGGAAAGCACAGAGCCTCAGTGTTTGGAAGGCAGGTGAGAGTCTCACTAGGCAAGGCCAGCCAGACTTTTCAGAAATGGCAGATTTTTGTCTGGGAGCAGTCTTTGGATATAGGGAATTCTGGAGGTGGAACCCAATCTCAGCCATGCGTGCCTGGAGAAGTAGGACAGCTCTTTCTCATAGGGAGGAAAGCACACAGCCTTCCCCAGTGTTTTGGGGACAGATGGGAGGTGACTCTCCTGAAACCACCGCCTGCCACACTTGTCCTGGCAATATTCCTATGGGAAAAATTTGGAGTTGAAATCCCAGTTCTGGCCATGGGTATTTAGAAGAGATTGACAGTTCTTTTCCTAGCAAGGAAAGCACAGAGCTGCAGTGCTCCAGGAGCTGATGAGAGGCAGCCCTTGGCATCCCAACATCAGCCAGAGCTGTCCAGTGGCCCCTAGGAGGCCAATCCAGCCAGGCCTGTTCCATGTTCCCTCAGTTCCATGGGAGCCAATGGTCCCTTGCTTCCATGTGTCCCTGAGGTGCCATAATGCCCCCTTGGTGACACGAGGCCCTGAAGGGTCACAATGGTCTCCATGGTTCCATCAGGCCCCACAGAGCCATAATGGCCTCTGGGTCCATGAAGCCCCGCTGTGTCACCAAGGCCCCTTGGTTCCATGGGCTCCAGTGGTGCCACAATGACCCCCTTGGTTCCATGAGGTCCCCACAGTGTCACTGTAGTGTCCTTGGACTCACTGGGACTCTCAGTTTGTTCCCAGTCACCCCCAGTATGGTTACAGACACTCCCAGTATATCCCAGTTGCTCTCAGCACACCCACAGTCATTCCCAGTCACATCCACTTGGCCCAGTAAGGTTCCACTTTCCACCAGTATGATCCCAGTCACTCCCAGTGAAGGGAAGGGACCGGGATGGACTGGGACAGGCTGGGATGGACTGGGACACCGGGATACACCAGGATAAACTGGGATACACTAGGATACACCGGGACACACCGGGATATACTGGGATACACCGGGACACACCGGGATATACTGGGATACACCGGGACATACCAAGACACACCAGGATACTCCAGGATACACCAGGACACTCTGGGATTCACCGTGCCCAGCACTGGGACTCACTGGGAGCAGGATCAGGGCACACTGGGACTCAGCAGGGCCAGAATTGGGGCAACATGGATCATAGTGGGACCAACTGGGATATACTGGGAGTGACTGTAACCATACTGGGGGTGACTGGGAACACACTGAGAGTGACTGGAGTAACTGAGTCTACACTGGGGGCAACTGGGATTGACTGGGACTATGCTGGGGAAGACTGGGGTCACAGTGGATTCCAGCTGGGGTCATACTGGGAGCGACTGGGTCTGTGCTAGGGTGTCGTGGTTCTGGTTTGCTCATTTAAGATCTCTTTAATTTTGAGATTTTTTTGGCTAATGCACTAAAGAATGTGGTGGGTTTGGTGTTGGTTAATTACTAATACACTTATTTTTGGTTGTGAGATAGGATTAGGAGAAAGGTAAAGCAGGCTCAAAACTTTAAAAGGGTAGAAAGAAATATTTTAATAATAGTAAGTAAAAAGAAAAAAAAAGGTAGTAAGAATCAAAGCAAACTTTTTAGAATACTCCTCCCCACAACTTTTTCTTTCTCACTGACAATGTAAAGAAACTAAACTTAAGATTTCTAGTCAGTTTATTACCTCTCAAAGAGACTTTTTTTAGTTCACTTAGGGAGAGAAGTCCCTCTTGTTAATGTTATGGAGACTTTTCTACAAAAGGAAAAAACTTCTCATGGTTCTCAATTTTGTCATGAATAACAACTGCCAGGGGAACCTTGCTATCGTAAAATCTTTCTTATTTCTACCTTATTTCTACCTTATTTCTGCCTTCCCACAGCTTGGAGATGGGCTATGTTGATTGATGGGGTATTGTTTTAAAGATGAGCTGTTCAAAGGCAAAAGTTCTCATTATCTATCTCTAAAATCATCTTCATCTCTGGGAGCAGAGATCTTCATTTTTAGAAGCACAAGACTGCGCTCTTTCTTTGTGCAAACTTCTCATGAGATTACAGCTATTTCAACATCTGCTCACTTTAACATAGAAGCCTTTACCTAATATCAATTCAAACACTTTCATTTCCTTATAGTTTTACGTGTTATAAGGGAAAAGAGTCGTTTCTTTATAGCTTACAAGAGGATTTCAGCTCTAAAAACAAAGCATCTTCTCACCCCTCCCATCTGGGACTTACTTACCTTCTTCTTTATTACCTTTAATGTCTTCATCTTGATTTAATATACTTGCATGTTGTTCTTTTCTCTCACTCAAAAGAAGATTGAAGCACGGAAAAAGTTAACATCACGCCTGAAGCCTACCCACCAATTACTACTAACAGAAAGCTGTGGCTCAGTTGTGTTCAGATCAGCTTTATACTTAGTGTTTAGTTTTCTACACCAGCCACAGAAGTCTCTGGTCTGAACCATGCTAAGAAGAAGAAGCAGCCTGACAGCGAGATCTTCACAGCCACAGCCAGCCCTGCTCTGGCTAAAGCTCCGCAGCCTCCCCTGTCTCCTTGCCCAGCAGCTGCTGAGGCCCAGCGCGGCCAAACCAGAGCCCATGGAGAGAGAAGCCAGCAAGCAGCCCAGAAAATAGAAAAGAAGCCCAGCCTGCAGCAAGACTGCCCAGCCCAGCCCAGACACAGAGCAGAAGCCAAAACCCAGCAGCTCCCTGCCGACCAACAAAGAAAAAAAAGTCTCTGAATTTTTTGGTCTTTACCATATGTGTTTTGCAAAAGCATGCCTTAGCTTTTCAGCAGCTCAACAGACTGTCAGATACACAAAAAACTTTGGATCACTTCCCTAAATTTCCTCCCATTCCAAAAACATAACACAGGGGCCACTGGGAGCAACTGGGATGAGACTGGGAGGAAATGGGGACAGCTAGGACGAAGCTGGGAGCAACTGGGAGCAGCTAGGACCAAGCTGGGAGCAACTGGGATCATCATGGCATCAGAGTAGGATCATACTGGGAGGGACTGGGTCTGTGCTAGAGCCAGCTGGGATCATACTGGGATGAAAATGGAACTATGCTGGGATAAATAGGATCATACTGGGAGCAACTGGCACCACACTGAAGGTGACTGGGATCCTTCTGGAATCATACTGGAAGTGACTAGGGGTAGGCTGAGGGCAACTGGGACCATGGTGGAGCAACTGGGATATACAGGAAGTGACTGGAATCATGCTGGAGGTGACTGGGAGTGGCTGTGAGCAAATGGAATCATACTGGAAGCTACTGGGAGCAACTGGGAGTGAGTGGAAACACATTAGGGACAACTGGGATGTACTGGAAGAGACCAGGAATGACTGGAATCACAAAAGAACCATAAAGGAAGTTACTGGAATAATACTGGGAGTATCTGGGAGTGACTGGAATCATACTGGGAGTGACTGGAATCATACTGGGTGACTTGGAGTGACTGGGACCATCCTGGGGGCAAACGGCACCATACTGAGAGTGACTGGGTTCATCCTGGAATCATACTGGGAAGGACTTGAACCATACTGGGAGTGCCTGGAACTATAGTAGGGGTGAATGGAAACACCTGGGATCATACTGGGATCATGCTGGGAGTGACTGGGATGATACTGGGATCACACTGAGTGTAACTGGAAGTGACTGGGACCATCCTGGGGGTGACTGGGAGCCACAGGGCCCATGCTGGGAGTGACCTGGGGGGAACTGGGGGAACTGGCCCAGCTGGGGCTCAGGGTTGTTCTCCCCCAGGGCTGCCCTGCGTCCTGCTGCTGT
Organism: Melozone crissalis; assembly: GCF_028551555.1. Classification (NCBI taxonomy): domain Eukaryota; kingdom Metazoa; phylum Chordata; class Aves; order Passeriformes; family Passerellidae; genus Melozone; species Melozone crissalis. The sequence goes on from NW_026535824.1 coordinate 7,673,855, forward strand.
CCCTGGCCCCACAGAGCCGAGGGACAGGGGACAGCTGAGGGACAGGAGACAGGGGCAGGGACGTGGAGAGGTAGAAGGGAGTTCCAGGGGGTCCTTGAGCCCAGGAAATGGGAGTCCAGGGTTTCCCAAAAAGGGGGGACCAGGGTGGGGACACTCGGGATGTTCAGGAAGGGGCAGTTCAGGGGGTCTCTGGTTTTGCACAAAGCTGGGGCTGGGGGCTGGGAAAGGCAGGAATGGGGGTCCAAGGCATTCCAGGGCGTCCCAGGGTCAAGCCAATGGCCAGTCTGGAGGCTGGGAGCCATGGGATGGCCAGGAAAAGGGGAGCAGGGGGTCCTCATGTCCAGAAATGGGGTGTGAAAAATGCCTGTATTTTATGATTGGCTTTTCACAAATATTAAAATGAATATTATATGTGTTGTATTAGAAAGCAATGCTGTATTAATTTTCTTCAGTACTGTGTTAAATATAGTTTTAGGTTATAAAAATTGTTAAAATAGAAACGATGCTATGTAAGATGCTTTGTTTAAACGAAAGGACTTGCAGCGAGATAACAGCCACAGGACACCGAGATCTTTCAGAGAAAAAGAATTTATGGCCTTCTTATTGGAAGAAACAAACTTCTTCCCACCTTGGAGGCGCTATTAGGATTAGAGGGAAGAAGTTGACACTGATCAGACAGAATCCTGTGTTTGAATGGAATTTATGCATCATGTATGAAGTGTATGAATATGCAACGGGCTATTGTTCTTAAGGGTTAATCCTTTGTTACCAGGGGTCCTTTTTCGGGCCCATGATGCCCAGAAAAAGGTACCCGGACGTCCGTAACTCTTTGTTTTTCTTGTCTCATATTGTCTTAATTCAATTTGTCCAAATTGTTATTACTCTAATTGTGTTACTATATAACCATCTTATTACTATTAAACTTTAAAAATTTTAAAAACAAGTGATTGGTGTTTTTCACAATTTGGTAGCAGAGGATGGTTACTAACACATCGGTGCCGGTGCTTTAGGAGAGTCAGAGTGGGGAAGGCGCGCCCTGCCCTCTTTGGCAGCCTCGCTCTGTCTCCCCTGGGGTGACCGACAGACGCAGGTTACGATCAGTGGACAAAAAGAGGCAATAAAACAAAGAGAAGGGAAAAAGGCTCCCTACAACCGCGGTAATTGGCCCTCTAAGACTAGTAGTGCACACGAAGAACCCGGGAAGGAAAAAGGATTGGTAAGTATTTCTCGGGGGGCAGGTACGGGGGGGATGAATGTGTGTGAATGAGAGGTGAGCTGGTTGTCCCAGACCTGCCAAGTGAGTGAGGAGTCTCCCATGCTGCGTTTTCGTCTTTTCGCAAGAAAAGCAGCCAGTAAAGAGACGAAGCGATTCATAAGAGAGTGAAAGAATCCCCCAGGGTAACTGGGACTGGGTCTCAGGGAGGGGTTGGACCCCTCGGAGGTAGGGAGCAAGGTTTCCTAGCCCAACCCACTAGGAAACGGGACAGGAGGGGCCCCTAAAACCTGCTGGGTTGAGGGATTTCTATTCCAAGAGCATCCAAGAGCAGGGTTGAGCAGAATTCTGTCGGACTGAGGATATGCCCAAGAACACTCAGGGTGGGACAACACAGCTAGATTGGGGGATGAAAATTTTGCCCAACAGCATCCGGGGTTGGACAACACAGCTAGATTGAGGGATGAAAATTTTGCCTAACAGTATCTGGGGTTGGACAACACAGCTACATTGAGGGAAAAATTTTTGCCTAACAAGATCCAGGGTTGAACAACATAGCCGGATTGAGGGATAAAAAAATGCCCAAAACATCCAGGGTTGGACAACACAGTAAAACAAATTAAATGCCCAAGAGCATCTGTAGTTGTACCACACCGCTGGGTTGAGGGACAGAAAATGCCCAAGAGCATCTGGGGTTGAACAGCACAGCTGGATTGAGGGAAAAATACTCAAGAGCATCTGGGGTTGGACAACACGGGAGGATTGAGGGAAAAATTGCCCAAGAGCATTTGGGGTTGGATAACACAGCTGGGTTGAGGGATATCCAATAGCACTGGGACTGGCCAGTAACACCTAAACTTGTAATAGGTGATGTGAAAGTGAAAGGTACCTTATTGTTGTTTTGTGGTGTGTGAGAGTGGGACCCACACAAAGTCAGCCTCAGTTTCCCAGGCAGGTGGGAAGGGGGAGGCAGTGGAAAGAGGAGTGAGTGACCTGCGAACCAAGCCAGTGTTCCCTGGGTGTGTGAGGGGCTGTAGCTGAAGTGTGTGAAAGATACGCAGAGAGCCTCACAGGTGAACGGACACCAGAGGCAGCCAGAGTCAGGGCCCTTCTAGGGGGCCTGGTGACACTGAGACCTGGAGGTAAACCCCAAAGTGAAAGAGGGGACCACAAGGAGCCGTGATTTTCTAGCAATAAGGATCCACTTTGTGTCTTGAGAGTGTGAGGAATATGTGAAAGTGAATGAGAAATAAAAGTGAGTGAATGTAGATGAATGAAAGTATAGGTAATGTCAATTGTGCATTTTGAGCCTTACCATATCTCCTTGGAGGGATTGTATTGAAAAGCAGTGTGAGAAAAAGATTTTTGGGTGTAAGTAGTTGAAAGAAAACTGGTATTTAAGTTGTTAGTAAAAAGTGAAAAATGGAAGCAGGGGACGAATAGATAGAATATTGAAAAATGAGACAAAAATCCAGTAAGGTAGATACAGGAAAGAAAAGCAGGAGAGAAAAAAATTACCAACAGAAATACCCCAAGATAGCACTTTGGGAGTTATGTTAACAAACAGAAATACAACTCCTTGCAAAATACAGGGTATGCAGAAGTTGATGAGAAAAAACATGCAAACTTGTGAATTATATACTTAAAAAGAGCATTAGAAAATTTAACACAAAAGGAAGGAGTTATATATTGATTGAAGGTATGCCTTTGGAGTAGGACATACCTTAGGAAAAATTTAAAAAGGGGAGATTACTTAATTAAAGAAGAAAAAGATTAGTACATGAGAAACTTATTTTCGAGGTTTTAGAGGCATTAAAATTATCTAAGAGAGATCGTAATAATACATATTAAAGGACACCAGAAGGTTAAAACCTAGAAATAAGAAAAAAATAATTGGCAGATCAAGAAGCTAAAGATGCAGCAGAAAATAGAGCTGAAAGAGTTAATATTAACTCCAAATGAAGAAAATTTGGAAATTCCCAAGTTTAGAGAAGAAAAAAAAAGGGGGGGAATTAAAACAAGATAGGTGGCGAACAAGAGAAATCGGGGAAATAGAAACATCTTGATGGAAGACAATTAGATAATAAAACCCTTACTAGGGAATAGCAGAGGACATGTTTCAAAAAGCCCGGTGGGATACTCAGGCTTTGGGTGATCATTTTTTTAAAAGAATTATGGGTGCATTGAGACTTTAAGAGTAGAAAAACAAGTACCTGAAACATGTATAATTTGTCAAAAGATAAATTAAAGGGTGATGAGAAAACCAATGAGAAGGTCATGAGTTAGCTCGTCTACCGTTTCAAAGCATCCAAGCAGAAGTTTCGATTTAAGTTAAGTTAAGCTCTGGATTTATTTGTAAAACCCAATTAATCCAGAAGAAAAAGAGAATACCACATGGTGGGGAAGGGGGAGGCTGTAAGAAAATAACATTTTTGAAAGGCAATAAAAGCAAAACGGGGAAAGTATAAAGCTGAGAACAAATTACCTCACCCATTCCCGTTCGTTCCCCCACTCGTTGGCAGCTGCACCACCCCTCCCAGCCCCTGTGCCAGCTCCGGCAGAGTCCGTCTGTCCCGGTCCGTCTGTCCCGGTCCGTCTGCCCAGTCCGTCTGTCCTGGTCCGTCTGTCCCGGTCCGTCTGTCCCAGTCCGTCTGCCCCGGTCCGTCTGTCCCAGTCCGGCCGCCTGGCCCGTGGTCTCTCCGCTGGCCGTGCCGGGGCTGGGGGTCTGTCCTGCCCTGTGCACCGTGGTCACCGCGCTGACCGCACCGAGGGGGGTCCCGTCTGTCCCATCTGTCCCATCCCCGGCTGCCCTGGCTCTGTCGGCTCCCGCCGCTGCAGCCGGGGTCAGTGCAGGCTTTGTCTGTGCCGGATCAGCCACCGTGAGCCGCGTGGGGGCGATCCCCGCTCCAGCTCGGCCTGCACCGGAACGGCCCCGCGGGCGATCCCCCCTGCAGATCCCGTCTTTGGAGCGCCCAGACCCTGAGCTGTGCCGATCCCCTCGGGCGATTCCCCCTGCAGACCCCGCCTTTGGAGCACCCAGACCCTGAGCTGGGCCGATCCCCTCGGGCCATCCCAACCACAGATCCCGCCTTGGGAGCACCCAGACCCTGAGCTGTGCCGATCCCCTCGGGCCATCCCAACCACAGATCCCGCCTTTGGAGCACCCAGACCCTGAGCTGTGCCGATCCCCTCGGGCCATCCCAACCACAGACCCCGCCTTTGGAGCACCCACACCCTGAGCTGTGCTAATCCCCTCGGGCGATTCCCCCTGCAGATCCCGCCTTTGGAGCACCCAGACCCTGAGCTGTGCCGATCCCCTCGGGCGATTCCCCCTGCAGACCCCGCCTTTGGAGCACCCAGACCCTGAGCTGTGCCGATCCCCTCGGGCGATTCCCCCTGCAGACCCCGCCTTTGGAGCACCCAGACCCTGAGCTGTGCCGATCCCCCGTCCTGCCCTGAGCTCCGTTCCCTCGGTAACCACAGCTCCGGCTGCTCAGGGAAACTCTCTAAAGGAATCGCTTTATCGAAACACTAAAAGTTCAGTTAGAAGAAAGCCCTCTCCTGATTCTTCCTAAAAATACGAGAGGAAGACTATAGAAGATAAACAAACTTAAGAGAAATAAGAAAATGGTCCTAGTAAGCGGAAGATCTGAAAATCTTTGAAGAGATGAGTACAGAGGAAGAATACAGAGGTCATAAGCTCTAATTTTTTTGAAGGACAAATACCATCTAGAGCCTGTGATAACTTTAAAAGTGTGTCCCCAAGAAGAAGAGCAATTAGAATTTGTAATAGACACAGGGGCAGATAGAACCTGCCTGTTAAATATTCCAAAAGAGTATAGTCTGAACAAACATATAGTAAAAGTAACAGGGGCAATAAAAGAGAAAGTTTTACATTTCTAGTCATAAAAGACGTAGTAATTGAAGGAAGAAACTAAAATTTGGATGAGAAATGTCTTATTGGTCCCAGGGGCAGGTAGCAATTTATTAAAGAGAATCTTACAAGTGCAATTAAAATTAAGAGTTATATCAGAAAATGAGAATATGACAGTTAGAGTTCTAAAATTAAGCCAAGAATATGAAGAAAATAAAAATCAACAAAGAAGTTTAGGCTAGAGAAAGAAATAGAAGATTAAATATCGACCCCATAAGATTTACAATTCAGAGAGAAGATTGTCCCATACGTCTACGTCAGTATCCTGTATCTTTAGAAAGATGAGAAAGTTTGAAGCCAGTAATAGAAGGACTAATAAAAGATGAGGCATTAGAACCTTGTATGTCTCTTCATAATATCCCTATTCCCCCAGGAAAGTCTAATAAGAGTTATAAACTAATACAAGATTTAGGAGAAGTTAATAAAAGAACTCAGACTCATTACCCAGTAGTAAAATATTTTAGACACTTAATAAATAAAAGTAGCTAGAAACCCAACCATGAGAAAATTGCAAGAATTTTATTCCTTCTCCCTCCCTTTGCAAAGAGGGAGATCAGAAAATTACCTAGACTACTGAAATATTACAGATTATAGATTGAGAGGTACACACAAGTAGCAAAATTTGTGTATGAAAAATTGACAGAAAGAGATGATATAAAAAAGACCAATGAAGATATTGTTAAATTAAAAGAGTTAAGTTAAAACTAGTCTAAGTACCAGCTTTAAGCTTACCCTCGTTTGAAAAATCCTTTATCATTTATACATAAATACAGAAAAGAGAGTAGCCCAAGAAATTTTAATTCAGGAGTGAGGAAGAGTAAAAAAAAATATCTAGTCGCTTATCTATCAAAGATGTTAGACCCAGTAAGCCACAGCTAGCCAGTGTGTATTTAAGCTATAACAGCTACTGCAATCCTAGTAAAAAACATTGTAAGCTTACATTTGGAAGTAAATTTGTTAGGTTCACCTCGTACCGTCTGAGGTGTGTTGAATCAAAGAAAAAGTAACAAAAGAAGAAAAAGAGAAGTTGATGTAGACAGGTGGTTAGCAAACTCTGAGATGTTAGCATGTAAAGTGATGACTTCTTGGTGCTAGAAGAGAGCAGAAGTGTGAATGCGAGTTTTTTGCATGAAAGACAAGAAAGTGTCTTAACACATGGTTGTTAAGAAGTTATTCAATTCCGAACTGAAGTTCAGAAAGGGTTTAGCAGAACAGGCCCTGCTTGAAGAGAGAAGAGGATAAGAAAGAAAGAAAGAAAAAGAATGTCAGGAGCACCCGGGGATGCCAAGTTTGGGCTTGTCAAGGCTGGGAGGTGTCTGAGCACTCCCTACGAGCAGCGGGGTCTCAGGGGCTGCGGCAGGGACCGATCCATGGAGGTGACCCGGGCGGTGCTGGCAGCACAGGATACAGGTTTGCGGCCAGGAGCGGGCTGGCTCCATGGTGGAACTGCCGGGGGGCTCCCAGACTGTCGGGGTGCCGAGCCCAGGATGGCAGCGTTGGCCCGGGAAGGGGCCGAGAGAGAGAAGGGGAGAGAGAGAGAGGAGAAGAGAGAGAGAGAGAGAGAGAGAGAACAAGAGAGAGAGAAGGAAAGAGGAAGAGAGACAAGAAGAGAGAGAGAGAGACAGGGGGCAAGAGAGACCCAGGGCAGCCCCAGGGCCCCCTTGCCCGTGGTTCCTCTCCCCTGCTCCGGCCCTGCAGCCAAGGGGCAGCGCTAGGGGAAGGGCGAAGAACAGCACTGACAGCAAGGCTGTGAAAAGAGGGGCAGGGGGGCCAGCACTAAAAGATGAACTCAAAGCAGAGATTGCTGACTCTCCAAACCTCACAAAGCGGTTTGTTTTTCTTAAGTAAGATGTTTTTTGGGGTTTTTTTTCCTTTTTTGTTTTTTGCTTGCTGTTAAAGAGTTGGGTTTCTTTCCTGAAGAATAGGTTTGTAAAGCTAAACAATTAAATGCTCCCCCAAAAGTAAAAAGCAATAGATGTAATACATCTCGCGTTAAAATTGGTCTAGCTTTTCTATTTAACTAACTGTAACTCACAGAAAGAAGAATTTGCCTCTGCAGCTATTAGCACAGCTGCATAGAAGAAGAGGCTGCTGTGGAGAAAGCTTATAGCTAAACCCAGAAAGTTTGGGAAAAAAACCCACGAATGGTAAAAGTTAATGCAGTATTATCTTTCTTCTATTACTATGCTATTAAGAAGTCCTTTCCAGGTACTACTGAAGCAACAACCAGAATCACAGAAAGAAGGTGAATTTCATGCCAGCAGAATCAAAGGACTTGTGAAGAAACCTGAAAAATGGACTATCACATGTAAACCGGGTAATACTGAACTGACTTTCCAATGGGATCTGAGTGGTAATAGTCTGGGAAAACCCAAATTATCCAAGAAATATACAAAGAATAACACTGAATTAAGAAATAAGATAATCCTTATATCACTAGTTTTGAGCACTGCCTGAATAAAACATCTCCTTGGGAAGGAATACCTCAGGTAGAAGGATCAAGACTGTTTTTGTATTCTGACCTTAGCCTGAGAGTTGTACAGGGGAGAAGGGGAATTGCCATTTCCATTAGTAAACTTTATTTGATTCATTCCAATACTGGACATGCTAGCTGGGTTATAAGTAAATGCTTAAATTGTGAGAGTAATTAGTATTGTAGTTCACAAAATTTATGCTCTTATTGCAAAAAGTGTTATAGTAATAACTTAGTTTTGTGGATGGGAATTATTAGTGCCTTTGAATGAGAGATACGGTGGGAGACCACAGTTAAAGGGTGTTGAAAACAATTTGCCTGGAAATTAGTTAAGAGAAAGTGACAAGAAAATAGAGGGCAAGACCAGATTGGCCTCTGTATTTCACCACCGAGAAGATCAAATTCAGCTGCTGTGGGTTGGAACCTCACAGGCATGGGAGGTGGGAGTATAAGCCGTTCTGGACCTCTGTTATTCCTGTCTCTGGCACTCATTTGTTGTCTTTTCCCTTTCGGGACACCAGAAAGATCGTGTCAAAAATGCTACAAAAAGCATCACATAGAAAGAAACCAAAGTTCCTCCTTTATTACACACACCTATGTCAACAGCCACTGTTATAACCCATCCAAATTAAGAACCCCTAGGCAAAATGCAGTAAATTATTAGATTACAAGAAACTTAGGAAAAAGTGGTAATAGATTTAGAATTGAATGTCCAAAAAGAGAGAGATGGATTTGTTTTACATTTAATCTTGAAGATACGGTTCAAGATTTGGTAAAAAAAACCAAATAATAAACGAAAAGGTAAAACCAGCAAAGCAGTCTAACTCTGTATTGACTCCAAATTATCTGTTGAATCGTATTACAAGACTCCAAGCAGTTATAGAAATGATAGCAAATAAGGCTGCTCAAGCATTAGAGTTAATATCAAGCCAGCAAAGCCAAACAAAAACTGTGGTGTATCAGAATAGGTTGGCTTTAGACTATTTATTGGCTAAAGAAGGGGGTGTTTGTGGAAAGTTCAATATATCAGATTGTTGAAAATTGATGACCACAAAAAAGTCATTCTAGAAAAAGCAAAAGAAATCAAAGAAGAAAAATATATAAGCATATAATAACCCAGATTCCAGTCCAAAAATTAGAAAACAATTTTAAAATCTAGCTGGTGGGGTAATGTATTAGAAGAAATTAAGATCTTTCAATTTTTGTTACAACTGTTTTTATATTTCTTACTCGCGTAATCCCGTTTTATTTAGCCAGCATAGCCCAGAAGATGCAAGTAGATAAAAATATTGCTCAAGCCAAATGATTTACAAAGAATAAGAGTGGGAATTGTGAAAAATGCATGTATTTTATGATTGGCTTTTCGCAAATATTAAAATGAATATTATATGTGTTGTATTAGAAAGCAATGCTGTATTAATTTTCTTAAGTACTGTGTTCAATATAGTTTTAGGCTATAAGAATTGTTAAAATAGAAACGATGCCATGTAAGATGCTTTGTTTAACAAGAAGGGCTTGAAGCGAGATAGCAGCCACAGGACACCTAAATCTTTCAGAGAAAGAGAATTTATTGCCCTCTTATCAGAATAAATGAACTTCTTCCGACCTCGAAGGTGCTGTTAGGATTAGAAGGAAGAAGCTGACACTGACCAGACAGAATTCTGTGTTTGAATGGAATTTATGCATCATGGATGAAGTGTATGAATATGCAACGGGCTATTGCTCTTAAGGGTTAATCCTTTGTTAACGGGTGTCCTTTTTTGGGCTCGTGATGCCCAGAGAAAGGTACCCGGACGTCCGTAACTCTTTGTTTTTATTGTCTCATATTGTCTTAAACATTTTATTACTATTAAACTTTTAAGATTTTTAAAAACAAGTGATTGGCGTTTTTCACAGGTCCCTTTTCCTTAGCGCGCAGTTTTCGCACAGCGTTCGCAGCGGCCGTCCCCTCCCACCGCGCCTTTGCAGCTCAGGCAGATAAACTGTATTCCAGTTCTCGACGACATCCACCAGTTTTGGTTTTGCACGGGAGGTATTTAAAAAAGCGATGCAAAAGTTTTAGCTACTAAAAGCTGTACAGCTTCTGAGACAGTAAAGAAATTAAATCCCAAACAAGAGAAATAAAGAAATGCCTTAATCTTAAAGCTAAAACCCTCTGGTAAAACTATGGAAAGAAGGCTTTTTTCTCTAAGACTTAAAGGTACGGAGAGATATAGTTGTAATTAATATCAAACAAAAGACTCCACAGCAAAGCAAACAAATATTAAAGTCACTGTAATCCTATAAGAAGTTGAAACGGAGAGAAGAGTAATAAAATTATGTGCCTCCAAGAACAAAAATCTCTGTTCAGAGTGGGCACAATGGGAGGCCGGGCCGCCAGCTCCGCGTCTTTCGGCGTGGCCCCGCTCCCCGCAATGCCGTTGTCCGCAGCCTCCTCCCCGCCGCCCCTGCCCCCGGACGGCCGCACTCCAAGCCGCTCCTGCCGCTGCCCGCGCTCCTGAGAGCGACACTGCCGGCCCGGCTCGTGGCGGCCTCGCCCCTGGACAGGGAGCTGCGGCTGCTGCTGGCCCGGGGCAGCTGCGGCTCGGAGTCCGCCTGCCGAAGGGCGAGAAGCAGCAGCCCCGGGCTGCTCACCATTGTGCCCCGCATGATTCCCTGCCCCGGCGCCTCGGAGCCCGGGCACACCGAGCGCCGGCACAGCGCCTTCTGATCTGGGGAAAACAGGTAAGAAAACTGGAGATCAGTTGAAAAGTCAGCGGTATGGTTCTTCGCTTGACTAAGACTGGCGGCGTTTCACAAGCTCAGGAAATTGACATCGGACAAGGATTCGGGACTTGCAACAAACGTCCCAGCCAGAGGAGACAAGGTGAGAAAAATCGTAGGAGGGATTTTTGGAAAAATGGGGTTGGGAAAGAGCAGGTTTCAGGGAAAACCCCAGGAAAAATCTCCCGAGGGTCCCAGGAAAGTTCTGCCGGATGTCCCAAGAGATAGTCCGTTGGGGTGGATGCTAGAACATTGGGATGAGAGCCCAGGAAGAGCGGGCAGATCCAAGGAGAAAATGATCCATTTTTGTATGGAAAAATTGGGAGGGAAGGAGATTGGAAAATACACGGTGTGGCTGGTGTTTGGCACATTTGAGGCTCGGACTTGCAAGTCCTTGTATGATCACGCATTTGATCACCAGCTGCAGGATTTTGAGGAAATTGAGTATGCCAAGATGTGGAGGTACGCTTGTACGAGTTTATACCTGGTACGAGCCCTCCGGCATGTGGCAAACAGGGGAAAGGAATGGGAACCTTTGGAAAATCTTCCACCTCCTTACCTTGTTCCCCCGCCCCAGCCTGGACCAGCTCAGGCACAGCCGGTGCCCGTGTTGCCTCTCGAGGTGGCGATCCCGCTGGGTCAGCTCTCGGTGCCGCTGCTCCCACCAGAGCAGGCTGCAGAGCCTTCCCTTCCACATGAACAAGCAGCGGCAGCGACTCCACTCCCATGTGAGAAGCCGCTGCTGCCGACCCTTCGCAAAACCAAAGAAAAACATGGCAAAGTAAGTAACCATCCCCAGCTCTCCCCGAGCCCATTGGACAAGGCAGCAGACAAGGAGGGCAACTGTCGGATTTTTGGCTGTTTAGATGGTCTGGGAAGGCCCGAGGTCCAAAGGACGAGAAGGGACTTCAGATCTTTTCTCGGTCTCGGTGTTTATTAAATGCTTATCTAAAAGATTTTCTCTTGGCCTGACAGAGTTCTGCTCAGCAGTCAGCCATGGGCACACACTGAGAGCCCCTGGGGCGGCCACCTATCTTTATACTCGGAGTTACGTATACAATATTTATCATTTTTCTCCAATACCCTCTACCCTTATTAACCAGTCCACTTTTAGTAAGGTCCAATCTCAAAGTGCCAACATCACCACAGAAGATGGAGGCCAAGAGGAAGAAGAAGAAGGAGAAGGGCATGCCCCAATTCCTCCATCTTACTTCTCTAGACCCCCCTGTACAGAAATCTTAAACCCTTTATCTCACACTCCAATTAACTTGTCCCTTCACCATTCACCCCAGTGAAATCCTCCTATCCTCATACTGATGTCATCTCCCCTGTGGGATCAAAGTCCAGCCACCAGACATTTCTGGCAACATTCCAGGACTCCTGAGCCCCCCAGGGGTGGTCTTGTTCACTCTGCCCCTCAGCCCTGAGAGGCTGAGATCCCACAGTGGATGTGATAATTTCAAGGACAGAAAGAATCATTTTCAGACTTTTTCACCTCCTCTCCAGGTTTGCATGAATGAAAACAGCTAACAGCTTTCTTTTCTTAGTCCAATTACCACCTGTCGTGCAATGCCTGATAAGGCCGTAACACGCCGTTGCCGGACGACCTGGGAATATAATTGAGAGTGGGCACTACGGAATGAGACAGAGCTAAACACTGCCTCAGCTTAAGACCTTTATGAATCTCATGAGCAGTAAATCTTAGCTTATTATCGGTGGGAGGTGCAGTGTATTTTGAAGAGGGTTAAAGCTCAAAGTGCATCATATATAGCCTCGATAGGGTGTAGAAAACTGGTGCCTTTAACACAACATTCTGTTGTAGGTCCTATAAGAGGAGATCCCAATTAAGCATTAGATAACTGCATTAGAAGGTTACAAAGGTGTGGTTTTCAGGTGTCAGGAACAGTAAGGTTAAAAACTGAGAAGAAAAAGAAGGTCAATATAAAAACACAGAAAAATAAAGTTCACTTTTGTTATATTGCTTAGTATAGTAGTAGCTGAAGAATTAAAGGTAGCACATTTTAGTCAACCTAGAGATAATGTATGGATAACACTTGCTAGACAGATTAATCAGTCATTGCTTTGTCTCAGCCTTGGAGGAGTTACAGCTTTGATTACTCTAAATTTCAAAGGATGAGTCAGCATAAACAGACATGGGCTACTCTGGATTCATCTCTAAACCTGGAAATAGTGTCCAAACAGCTTTAAAACCAGAGTAAAGGCTCTACTATTATGACACCTAAGATATTTTTAATTTGCGGAGATAGAGCCTGGAATGGAATACCAGCCCAAGCACAGGGTGGATCTTGTTATTTAAGCAAGTCATCATTTTTCCACCTCTGAGCACTGGTTCTGATCCTTCTCCACAGGATCACATTTCTGACACTGAGTGTCCTGTTTATCCTCAGGCCTTTGGTGCAGCTGAGCCCTGGCAGAGCGGGGTCTGCACTTCTCTTGACATCTGGTAATGCCTCCTCCACAAGAGTTTCTATGAGGAAAAACTTCACCATTATCTTACCTTGTTGCATTCAAAAAGATGGTTGGTAGGATGGTAGAGAAAACCTGGCAACCTAACCACTTTTCTCTCAAAGATAAAAACAGGGGAAATGTTGGAGAGTTTTTCAAGAATGACTTAAAGAAAAGGCCATGAGACATACAATTGAGAGAAAAGTATAGGGGAAAAGTAAAGCAGTTTCTAACAGTTCTCAGCCTTCTGATTTGTATAAACAATTAGACTCTCTCAGGCATCACTTTATAAACAATAAAGTTCTCAGGCTGTCTTCCCATAACAAGAAGAACACCGTCTCTGGGAAAAGCTGGCACCCTGAGAACCGATGAAGAAGTTTTGGGAACTCTGGTTCTGTTTTTAATAAACAATTGTAGGTATTCTAAAACAAGAGGAGTGGTTAGAGTTTTCTCTGTTAGCCTATCATGAAATTGGATTACAGAATATGCATGAAGTTCGTTAACTTTGTTATTTAAGGTGATTGATTGATCAATAAAGTTGGAGTTCGATGCATTAAAGGATGGTCGTCTCCCCTTCATCTCCAACATTTACAATATTCTCCAAACTACTCCTGTGGTTTTGATTTTCTTACTGATTAGGTTGAGTGTCTGCCCTCAAGAAGTCAGTCCAGAAAGAACAGGCAAAGCTCAGCTTGCAAGTTAGAGTGCAAGTCTTTAATTTGCATGTACAAACAACTTTTCAACATATTTGCAAAAAACTCTCTTCGTTCTTGCTATACCTATCCAGAACCTGACTCTCTCTTCGTTTTATTTTGATTTGAGATCCAAGCATGATATTTTCCTGGACAGGAAAGTAAGAACCAGCTGCAAATACAGACTACAAGTGTGAATCTATACTGCAGGAACTGAGCTGTAGCTTGGAATTAAAGGCAAGAAGGGATGCCATGGTAAATGTGAACATTTAGTGCTGACATAGGAGCCTTCTGCAATGCCCCACCAACCCATGGTTCACATTGCTACAAACTCTCTTTCCGATGTTACAAAGAGTGTTGAAGAGCTGGCTGTAAGTAAAAAAAATAGCCAGAATGATAATTTTTGTTAATATGGCAGACAATGACTATCTAATAATTCAGAACTCATAGAAGTGAGTATTCAGATTTCCACTTAGTATGTGCAGGCAGTTTTAATTTGAAATCAACAGGTTTATCCAAATCAAGTTATCCATAGGAATTAATTTGCTCTATGATCTACCTAAAAATGCCTCATTGTCTGATAAGTTTAGTAGAAATTTGCAAAGTCCACGGTCCACAGATTTTCATTTCTTGTTCAGTGGCTATTCTGCAGGAAAGCTTTTACAGACTAATGAGTTTGGATGTAATTAAAATGCCAGCACATTTTATCTAGCCATTTTGGTATTATAACAAAACCATATGACTGCACAGCCTTTAAAAAAATATTTTCAAATAAATTTTCAAATCAACAGTCTGAGTAGGACTCAGAAAAAATACTCTACCAAACTTCAACTCCATTGGAAGCTTCCCTTGTCACCCTGTGAATCAACTCTACATTCAGAAGATTAAAAGTCCCAATGATGGTGGTTTTGGTATGGTTAGGAATTGGGGAAGGGTCTTCTTCCTTCTCAGCTCCATGCTGCAGTGCCTTTGGGATGTGGCCTGCTGGCCGTGGTTTGTGCAGCCCTGGTATTTCTCCATGAGGCAGAAAGTGCAATTGCATTTCCAGCCCAGAGCCCGTGAGGAGTGGGGCGTGCAGAGCTGTGCCAGACCCAGGCCAGCAGCTGTGCCACCAGAGGGTTTTGGTTCCTGCCCAGGGCAGCTGGTGCATCTCTGCCGTGAGTGCCTCCCCTTGCCAGGTGCCCACGGACAGCAGGTGCAGGGTTCTGCAAGGGGCATGGAACAGGGTGGGGATGTCTGCTGGCAACAGAGCGCAGCGGAGAGCAAACAGTCCAGGATGGTCCTGGAGTGTGTGACAGAGAACTCCTGACACAGCTGGTGACTGAGCCAGTGAGGGAAGGCACTGCTGGGCCTGCTGTTTGTGAGGAGAGAAGGGCTGCTGGGTGACAGGAGGGTTGGAGGCGGCCTTGGGCTCAGTGATCACAAAATGCTTGTGTTTGATTCCCAGAGAAGGAACGAGAGATGTTGGGGAAGTGTTGACCTGCAACAAATTGTGAATTTGTTAAGCTTTACCAGGCAGTGCTTAGTCGTACCTTTCCTCACAGCAGTGGGTAATGTGTGCAAGTGGATGTCTTAGCCTTGAGAATAAAGACAGTGGGCCTACTGAGGAGGTAGCTGCAATGCATTCAAGGAGAAGAAGGCTCTTAACCATGGGAGGAGAATTTGAGGAATGGGTTGTTCACCACATGACCACCAGAGGCCCTCAAGAGACCCCTACTCTAAATGTCAGTAATTGTGGGGAAGTGATTTAAACATGTCAAATACTTTGTGAGAATGTTTAGCCTGTGAGTTTGAGCAAAGTAATGAATAAAAATAATGAAAGTAATGTCTTAGTTCTGTGGATACTAACACGTGGGTGTGCATGTTTCAGGGAAGTGATTCCCACGCACCCAGCACTGAAATAAAGTAATGCCTCTTTTCTAACACTGAGCTGGCAGTGTGGATCGGGCCCTGCTTGGTAACTTTCATTTTGGTCATTTATATTGAAGCATAAAAAAAGGTTGAAATGAAATCTTTCCAGCTGTTTCTCTTTGGTTTACCTGTTTGAGGGTTAAAATTCTGTGCTGCAGGTGTGCTGGGTGTGTGCAGAGCAGTGCAGCCCCAGACACCCCTTGGCTTGCCCACAAGTTGTCATGCCTTGTTGCCAGGTGTGCCCAGCTGTGGCAGGAGAAGGAGCCCGCAGTGCAGTGGGCAGCGTGCCCTGCCCAGCCGGGGCTCTCTGGCACAGAGCAGCAGCAGCGCCAGCACCGTTCAACCCGCTCCTGCCTTGGCTTCCCCTGGCACACAGAACCCTCTGGAAATCAGCACCGCCAGTGGCGTTCCCAGCTTGGAGCAAGTGCTGCTGGCGGGCAGATGCTGCCAGTTCGACTGCTGCCAAAGGGAAAGAAAGGCAGAGATGTACACGCACCGGAGCCCTGGGCATGTCCAATTAAGGTGCAAATATGTGGGGAGATTTGTTAGGAAGCATTTCAGCTGTGATGCCAACAGTGGCTTCTCTCCTGGTTCTGTGTGTTCTAGACAAGTAATGCAATGGCTGGCTCTGACAATTAAGAAGATGTTATGTGGATGTTCAAATATGTAGTGATGGTATTGTAATATATCCTCCCATAGTCCTCTTTCCCGTCCCCCTTGTAATAGCCTTGGTAGTCAGGGCGTTTGGGGAGGGCTGGCTTGTGACCAGGAGGCAGGGTGTAACAACACCTGACCTCCAGTCAGGATGCAAGAAAGTAATCTCCCACAATGGACAGCAGAGAAAGAGTTGACTGACAAAACTTTTGGAGGGGCTAAGGCTATAAAAGGCAGAGCATCCTTTTTGTAGATGAGCACATGGCTGCTAGTCACAGAGACTCCCAATGCTGCAATTTTTCCTTAGTCAGTCCTTTGTTAAGGTTTACTAAACCTTTAAAAGTGAGAGTCATTTCTCACATGTGCAATGCTGTGGGCCATTGTCTTGGTCTGATTTCCTTTGCTTGAGGCCCATCTGAGTGCTCAGCTGGGGTACAGGGTGTAGGTGCTTGGGACACTCTTGGAGTTCCTCTTGGATCGCTGAACAACAGGGTTTGGCCCATGAGGGGAATTTTTGCTGCTTTGTGACAGATGAGAATTTCCCAGGCTCTTTTGTGTTTGCTGTAGGGAAGGTGGGTTTTGCTGTGCATAAACTCATAGACCAACACAGAGCTGTCCCTTTGTGATGTCAGGGCATGGTTGCCAAATCGTCATAGTGGCATCAGAAGGTTGCCTTGGTGCACGGAAGGCCTGAGTGTCAGAGCAGCCCTAGGCCTTGCTCAGATCAGGAGAACCTTCCTGGTCAAAGCATCTGTCAGTAGGCAGCTGCCCACTGACAAAAGGCTTATTTTTTTAGCGTTTAGAAAAATTGCAGAAATGCCAATAATTAACCATCTGGCCACAGCAGCTTTTGCTGCATATGGCATTGGCTATTCCATTTATTATTTTACAAATTTCACACGTAAGTAGAGGCTTCCCTTCTGCTTAGGTTAGGGTGTATCCTAACCTGGCTTTTCTATGTCTTCCTGCTCTTTCTTGGTGGCTGAGTTTCTGATTTTGTAGGAGAAAGAGCATTAGGATGCCAGTGGTTTGGTAAGGCTCCTGTCAAGAGGTTCAGCTAAAAAGGGGGTGTCTGTAGCCACAGGGGCAGCATTTGCAGGGGAACCTGCAGGGCTTCCGTTCCCTCCACAGGAGAGTCTGTGGCGGGAGAGTCTGTCATTTCCTCAGTTTGCTGGGACAAGCAAGACACCTTTGAAAATGTAGACTGGCAGACCTTCTTTAAAGCCTTCCAAAAACTCTGCAGTTGTTCCCAGAATTCAGAGAAAGCTTATTTCCTTTTAAATTTTGTCATGAAAGGATTTTACTAACTTGACCTTTTACTGAGTGCTAAAATAGTTGTTCCCTTTGAATGGAAGTGCTGCTGTGCTCTTCAGCAATAGAACTGCATCATCTGCAGGGGGATTGTGGGGAAGCTTTTCTGGGCAACTATTGCCTGCAAGTTAATCAGAAGGAGTGCATGACACTGAGTGATAAAAAAAAAGAGTACCTGAAGGAGAAAATTTCAGAAGCTGTCTTATGTGTTTGGTAGAACAGGAGCATTGAGTGTTAAAGAAAAACACTTTGCATTTTCTTGATCATATTTGAATTCATTTACTGGCTAAACTGGCTGCAGTGTGGGCACAGCCAAGAATATTGTCCTGATCTCTTGCTGGCTGTGTGAATGAAATGTGTCTCCGGGAGGGATGTTGTGAAACAGGAAATCATCTCTGTTTGGGTTGACTTGTTCTGTGGGATTCAGCAGCCCAGGCAGTTTTCTGATAGCATCTGGTTCATTTTCCCTTCCCACTACAGGAAAACTGAAGCGTGTATTTAGCAGTGCTGAAGATCCTGAGGTGAGTGAGAAAGGAACATTTCATGTTCCTGGTGTTTAAGAATTGTAGAGGAAGATGTGAGCTTGGCCAGTAGCAGTAGACTGTACAGGGCCAGCTAGGAAGGCTGAAAGAAAATCCATATTCCTGCCTGTAACAAAAATAATAACGGCAGCGATAGATATTTTTAAATTTCCTTCTCAGAGTTTAAAGAATTAAAAACCTAGTTTTTAAAAGAGAACGATGCTTGCAGACAGCAGATAGGGAAAATTTAATTAAGACCGTTTTCCTGTACGGTTGAATTAGATCATTTCAATTTAAACAGAGTGACTTAGACTCCTATTCTTATCAAACTTTATGATATCTGCTTGGAACATGAGGTGGTAGAACAGGAAGGCCATCTTGCAATGGTGCCTGCAGCGTCTGAAGTGCAATGGGCACCTTTGTGGCTGGGGAGCTGCGTGGACCCAAAGGACGCAGGGCTGGCGGCCGTGAGCAGCTGAAGATGAGGCAGTGTGGGGCCAGGGGGCCAAGAAGGCCAAGGGCACGGTGGCTGTGCCAGCAGCAGTGGGGCAGCAGGAGCAGGGCAGTGAGCGTGGCCTGTGCTGGGCAGCGCTGCGGCCACAGCTGGAGTGCTGTGTGCAGCTGTGGGCCCTGGGAAGCAGAAAGTCATGGAGGGGCTGCAGCGAGTGCACAGAAGGACAGGGGAGCTGGGCAAGGGGGTGCAGCACAAGGCCAGGGAGGAGGTGCTGAGGGAGCTTTAGCCTGGACAATGGGGGCTCATGAGGGACCTTCAGGCAGACTGCCATAGATCCCTGCCTTAGATCCATAGAGCCACTGCTCAGCACAAGGGCTGCTTCCCTGCCAAACATCTCTTCAGTGCATCCAAGTGCTTTAGACACTGGAGTAGGTAACACTTTCATATTTTGTTTATTTGTTTGTTTGCTAGAAGGAGAAGCCTTGGGTAATTTCTCCTTCTCCAGGGAGTAAGGGAGCTTTTTCTCAGTCTTTCCTGCCCTTTTCCAGCACTGGGAGAAATTCTGCTAGAATTTTAGTTTTCAAGGAGCCAGTTCTGGATAATGCAGTATTTTTGCACAAGAACACATAGTTTGGGGCAGGGATGTTGGTGCAGAACAAGCTGTTCTGGTGCCAGACCAGCCAGTAGGGCTTGCCCATCATTTTAAAGTTAACGGCTCCTGTGTCTTTTGGCAGTCCAGGGAATCAGTGTGTGTTGTGTTTGGGAATTGAGCAGGAAATCAATGCCCTTGCATTCCAGATGGTCCTCGGAGTTTAGAGGAGCTGGGAGGGGCTGGGCTGCATTTCTGATTCCAGCCACTTCAGCACCATCAGTGTGGTTAAGGGCAAGAGAAGAACTTGCCCGAGCACAGATGCACAGAGAGTGTAGTTCCCAGTGCAATGCTCTGGGTCTGGCTGCATTCCATAAGGACCCATATGCTCCAGATTCCCCAAGAGTGAGGGTTACTGAAGCAACAGGAGAGCAAGTTCAGGATGGCTGCTGATCAGGGCACTGCTACCGAGTGCTGATGTGTGTAGCGACAGAAAGGACAGTATTGATTCAGGGTGACCCTCATGTGGTGAATAATGTGCTTTGACTCTATGATTTAGAAGGTTAAAAAATGCTTTCTTAGGCTATGCTATATTACACTTAGTACTACATAAAAACTATACTAAAGAGATACTTTACTAAAAAGCTGCTAAAGAAAAACTCGTGACTGTCTCCAGAAAGTCATGACACAGCTTTTATCTAATTAGCTAGTCAAGCTAAACAACTATCACTAAAATCCAATTAACAAATCACTTTCAGTAAACAATCACTAGAACACATTCTACATGTACTAAACAACAAGAACAGCCAGTAGAGATAATAATTCTTTTCTCTTCTTCTCTAAGTTTCTCACTACCTTCCCTTAAAAAAAACCTAGGAGAGGGAATTATATCTCTCTGTGTTCAAAGAATGTAAATACCACAGTACAGTAAAGAGAGATTATAAAAGTGATATCTATCTATCTATCTATTTGAATCTTCCTGGTTCTGCTCCAAAGCAGTGGGAGATGCAAAGCTCACCTAAAGGCATCCCTTCAGGAGAGGAGTAGAGACAAGTTCCATTGTCTGATCCTGAGCAGGCAGAGATGTTTCCCCCTCCAGAGATGGTTGTTTTTTCCCCTCCTGCTTTCCTCCTCCAGCCTCTTGTGCCCAGAAGCCTTCTTTTTATCCTTTAAATTTTTGCATGTCCTAAGGGAGTGGAACTATCCCATGCTGTAGCTGGGGTCTGGTGACTTTGCTCATACATGCATTACATGACACATGGTTTCCTTCACTGGCATCCCCAGGGCTGTGTAAGTGCATTCGTTAATGGGGCCTTATGAGAAACTCTGCTGCTGCTGGTCAGAATTCTCAGTTGACAAAAGAGGAAGAAGCAACACCTTGGTTCTCCTCCATATACTGAGGTGGCCATAGAGGTTCTCTGACTTCCATCAGAGATCTTTGCACGCATCCTCATCTCCTGAATGACCCGGTTTTCTAACAAGAATGTGGATGTCAGGAAGTCACAAAGCTGGTGCAGGCCTGAAGAGAAGGTGAACTCCAGAAGTGTCTCTCACAAGGAGTGAGCTCACCCAGGAAGCCCCTGCAGAGCCAGGATGGAGCTGTGGGACAGGGCAGGGCGTCAGTCACTACTGAAAGACAAACAGGACATGGCAGAAGCAGAGGGAGGCTCTCACCAGACCCTTGAGAAATGCCACCCCTTCCCTGTCAGCTGCCTGAGAGGCTGTTGGAGCTTCAGTCCCAGATGGCCCCTGACTGTAGGACCAGGGTCACTTTGGAATCTGTGCCTCCCCTCGGGCAGAGAACGACCCAGGAGAGCAGCAGCACAGTGCTTTGGGAACGTGTGAGCCCAGCAGCCTTTGAGTCTTGGCCCACAAAGGACGTATGGGAAGTTGAAACCCATCTTCTCTTGCTTTCTTTGCAGGTGCTTCTAGAGAAAGAGCAGGAGCACACTGCCTTATCTGAGATGCCATGCCAGACTCAGGGAGAGCTGTTCCCTGCCCGAGAGCAGGAAGAGCAGCTCAGGCAGCAGGTGGAAGAGCCACAGGAGAATGGCCAGGTGAGCCTGACTGGCCAGGGGACAGAGGGAAGGGCAGGAAGAGGGGCATAAACCAGAGCTCCTGGGACTGAGGAGGCCAGGAGTCCCACAGGCACTGGAAGGACAGAGCCTTGCAATCAGCAGAGATCAGCCCTGGGACAGGAGGTTTGCCATGGAGGGTGATGTGGAGAGGGAGGCAGAAAGAAATGGCTGAATAAATGTGATTTTGAGGCTAAAAGAGGAAAAAAGCTGAGCCTTACGGCAGCTCCCAGTCACTTGCTCTGCTTTTGTGTGTACAGAACATCAATGCAGAGCCACAAGCAGAGCTGCCCAAAGCTCAGAGTGACATCATGGCAGTGAAGAGAAAGAACAAGGAAGATATGGGAAGAATTCAAGAGGAGAATCTCCATCAGCAGAGGGGCGATCAACAAAACCAGGTGAATGAAAGAGTGGCAGCCACTCCACTCATGAAATGTCCTCTCTTTTGTTTGTTAGAGAACATGAAGGAACAGCTGGATGCAGAGCTTCAGATAGCTCACAGTATGACCAAGGCAAGGCATAAGCACCTGGAGGAAGAAATGAACTTCATCAGAGAGAAACTTAATCGCTTCCATCAGTCTCTGCAAAACCTAGTGAGTGAAAGAGGGATGCAGCCACTGCAGTCACCAGTCTGGTGGGTTCTGCCCTTCTTGCCTTTCCAGTGCAGAGCAGCAGGGAGTGGGGCCATGCCTCTGAGTGCCATGCTGCTGTAGTGTGTGTATCACAGTCACTCTGAAGGACATTTCCTGGTGTGCTGAATCTCAGCTGCTGCCCTGGACAGTGAAACTTGTCCTTTGGCCTTTTGGCCAGCAGTCATCCAAATTGATTCCTGCTGGCCTGTTCCTGCTCTCCTTTTTTCTTGAGGTGTTTTTACAGTGGAACTTGGTGACCCAGATGGAGGATTGAAACAAGCTGTTGTATCTGCTGTCAATCTGTTCTTTGCCTTTTCTCACAGTCGATGACTCCTGGCTGACAGGGACAAGCTGTAGTGTCTGACTGCTTTGTTCTGTTTGACTTGAGGTGCAAGTGTTGACATCTCACCGAGCAGCCTGCGAAGACTTGCAGGGAATGTGTGGCAATGAAGGACCCCAAGTTAGGAGTGAGGCACAGGAACAGTGCCCACCAGAAATGCTCCATGTCCAGCACATCCTGGGCTCTGAACCTGCTGCTGCAGCAGCATCACCTCGAGGAAACCCTTCTGTGAAACCTGGGAACTCAAGCTCGGGCAGATCCTGGGAACAGGAGATTGAGGAGGAGTACCTGGAGCTGCTGGGTACGTCTGGGGTGTTTCTTATCTGAGGGACAGTGTGTTGTGTGCGGGTGTCAGCAGAGCTGTACCAAATGCTCCTCCTGAGCTTGGTGTCACAGGGCCATTTAGGACTCCCCAGGGAAGTGCTGTGCTCTGAGGCAGCGAGAGAGCTCTGGGTGTTCCTGCTGCCTCTGAGGGCACCTGGGACTGGCTTGGGTTTGCCTGAGCTTCCCTCTCTGCTAAAGGCTGAAGCAGGAATTTTTCTTGGATCTGCAGAAGGCTGTGACCTAGCAAATGATCTAGGCAAGTCCTGTGTGCTAGTGGCCAAACTGAACAGAATTTTTAGCTCCCTAAATTCTCCTTAGACTCCTGACTTCCAACCAGTCATCAGAGCAAAAAAAGTTCACAGAAATGGACTGGCTTTGGAGTTTTGTCGTTTTGGTTGGGGATTCTTTTTTGGGGGGAGGGGGGGGTGGGATTGCTTTTGTGTTGTTCATTTTTGGTGGGGGTTTTTTGTTGTGTTTTTCTCCATCCTGAAGGAGCCCTTCTACCCCACTTCTACTGATGTCATTTTTATGACTGTTACTGTTACTACTACTACATCTGCAGTTTATTTTCATGAGAATGCTATGTTTTTGTCAATAAGAGAATGCTATCTTTTTGTCAATAAGAACTACTTTGAAAGAACATCAGGTTACAGGACAAATAGAGAGCACGAGGTATTTTCCATGTGCCCCAAAGAAAAAACAGAGACTTTGATAACAACCTTTATTTAATCTTCTAGTTTTATGCTTATCAAGATGTGTCCAGGAGACACATCCAAGTGGCGTGATCAGATAAAAGTGTACTGCAGGCATTTCTCAGGAGAGAGCCTCCAGCTCAGCCATGGTATATTCCTCAGATCCATGGCACTTTTCTATACCTGATTCCCACTCTTTCCCATGACTGTTAAAATCCTACCCATTGGCCCAGGCCCTGCTATAGGAAAACACATCAAGCCCTTTGTGATTCTGCAGCACAACCCAATGAATCTGCTTCTTGCCCTTAACAGCTGCCAGTGCTGTGCTCTCAGATAAGACCTGGTGGGGCTGAGACCAGAGCCCAGTGAATTCTGTGTCTGCCATCACCTGCTGGGACAAAAAGGGCACTGATCTGCGCCTCGGTGTGGCTGATCTCAAAGCCCATCCTGGTGTGTCCTGAATGGGGGCAACAGCTTGTCCAGGGCCCAGGCTCACTCTGGCTTCTTCCCATCAGTGCCTGTCAGTGCTCATGCTTGGGCTTTGCCAGCCTTGTTGTGGTCGCTGCCTTGCCCCTGAGGGCTGGAGGGACTGCAGAGGCTGGAGCCTTCCTTAGCTGGGAGAGGGGCATCTTGGAGCTCAGCCTGCTCATAAACAGGTCAGGGTCCTGATGCTCAAAGCCCCGTCAGGATCAGTTACAGCTTGAGCTGCTCTGGTTTACAAATGGGAAGGCATTCCTTTGGCAAACTGCTGAAAGGTGGGGAAGATGTCCTCCTCTCCTGGAATTGCAGGTCCCTGTGCTTTGTTTCCTGTCAAGAGAACTCTTCAAAAGACTGTACAAATCAGTCTCTGTGCTGGCACTTGTGCTGCAGAGCTGTCTGCCTGGTTGTGGTCGTTGTTACCCCGCCGACCACAAAGGGCTCAGAGCTCCAGGCGCTGGGGCTGCCTTTTGTATCTCCTGGAAGCTGGGATCTCTGCTTTAAAGTCAGCATCTTGCATTTCGTTTCCCTCAGGGAGAATGGTGAACCCTACTGAAAATCCCCTGATGAAATACACGCATCTGAATTATATTGGCAGCGGGTGAGTCCAACAGCAGTTATTCCTGCACAACCATAAGCCAGGTGTTTTTCTGGTGGAATGTCTATCCAGTGTGAAGTCAGGCCAGCTGCAAAGATGTTCACAGACTGGGGATAGATTGTCCCATCTCTCAATGCTGCTCAGAATTTGTGAGTGGGCTCAGAAGGCATTGTCAGAGATGCCTTGCTACCGAGGTCTTGCCTGTATCAAGGAACAGGACCTGGAAGGTCTCCTTGTCTCTCAAGTGTGGGACAGCTCTGTGTCAATTTCTTTAGCATTTTTTGTATGTCTCAAAATCATACTGGCACACTAATGAAAAGAGAAGAAACTTGCTTGCCTGAAAGAGCAACCTACGCCCTATCAAAGCTGTGAGATAACAGTTCCCAGGAACAATTCTTTCCTCTGGTTTGAGGAAGGAAACACTCTGTGGTCAGGATAGGAATCACACCGTTTAGACAGTGAAACCCAAGAGGAAAGACTAAACTCCCTTTAGAAGTTGAACCCCAGGGCTTCAGGAACAGGCCCGGTGCCCATGCACTTGAGAGGAAAATGCATCATCTGCCTTCTGGCAGAGCCCTTCTGCATCCTGCAGATTTTGACACTTCCAGCAGAGATTTCCTGTGTGGGCTGGCTTTCACTGCAAGGTCTAAACAGCTTCTCCTTTCTCTGCTTCTGTTTTGTTTCTAGGGGGTATGGAGATGTTTACAGAGCACTCGACACTGCCACAGGAGGAGAGGTAAATGTCATCGGCCCCTGCAGGCTCTGCTGCACTCGAGGGCTTTCCCCTCTGGTGTGAGCTGTGGCTGGAGCTTTGGGCAGAGCTGTGCTGAAAAGGCACAAGAAGCACAGACTGGTGCCAGCCCACAGAACACATTTGGGACTTTGTCCCCCTCAGCTGCCGGAAGGAAGGCATGGAGGGCAGCGGTTCCTTTCAGAGAAGGACGCGCTCACTCGCTCTCCATTGCTAAAACAAAGGTCGTGCCTTTGAGCACCTCACTGCTCTCTGGGGCTACAGCTTCAGAGTCCTGAATTCTCATTTCTGGCTGCCGGCAAATCCATCTGAAAGTTACTCGTAGTTCCTTGGCCACCTGCAGTGCTGCACTTGGAAACTGCACGTAGGGAGAGATCTGCAAGGCATCCCTGAAAGCCCTAAGCCCTGCCCATATCACAAGATGTATCCACAGAGTATTAAGGCATGGATTACTTCTTCTGAGTCCCAAACAAAGCAGCAGAGAGTGCGGTCAGAGGTTTGTGGGTGATAATTGAGACACCGCTGTTACCAAGTGGTCAAGGCAAAATGTCAGTGCCCCCACGTGTCCTGTAACTGGCTCCCAAGGGAGCAGAGAAATGGGCTGTTGGAATGTCAGTTCCTAATTACTGCAGTGCCTAATCACAAGGCAGTTTGGCACAGCTCAGCTGTGTCATTGCAAAATCACTCGCTCCACGTGCCTTGTGGTCTCGTGCCACCAACCTCCCAAGTTACTGATTTTCAATGTCATTTTAGGTGGCAATAAAAAAAATAAATCTTCAAGGAGTGAGGAGGAAGGAGCTAACCTTTAATGAAATATTGATCATGAAGAGGTATAGGAGTCCCAATGTTGTGAATTATTTAGACAGATGAGAGGTCATGGTCTTATCCCATGGATGTGTGTTTACATAAAGCAAACATTAGAGGTTAAAAACCCACTTTGGTCAGTGGCAGCAAGTAAAGCTGTTATTTTTATTTATTCATATTTCTCTACTCATCTCCAATGGATGAGAAGAGAGTGCATCTTGTCTGCATGAGTCTTCCCTGGCACACCTAGTTTGATAATTACTCCAAAATTATTCAATACCTGGATCAGCTGTATCTTCCTAACTCAACAGCCTCAAAGTTCACTGCCTCCACATTTATTTGGGATTGATTTTTCAAAGTTTCTTAAGTGCAGATGAACCATCCTAAAGTGGATTACCCTTGGATTGTTGCCCCTCCCTGCCATTGCTATGCATGCCAGGAAGACTAGGTGCTTATTTCCAGAAACACCATGCCTGACAGGTTTTTTATCTGGGCTGTTTCTAAACTGCACTTTTCATCTGCTGCCCATCTAAGACATCTCCTTTTTCACAGGTGTGTCTTTCTCTTTGAGACTGCACAGATTGCAAACAATGCACAGCCAAGAGGGAATATCTATTCCTTTGATTCTGTCCTTGTCACAAAGGCATCTGGAAATAAGAAACCTGGAAGCAAAAAATCAGTGTAGCCATGCATGTTCATCTCTACCCCCTTGTTTCCTTCTTTCAGCTACCTTCTGGGCGAGGAACTCTTGCTGGTTATAGAGTACATGGATGGAGGTGTCCTGAGCGATATCGTCAGCCAGACCTGCCTGTCTGAAGATGAGACAGCAGCCATCAGTCGGGAGGTCAGCAATCCCAGCTGTGTTTCCAAGGGCTTGGGCAGGATTGTCTGGGAAACAGGGGCTCAGAACAGGAGAGGTTTCCTGTGCCAAGCTTTGTTTCTGTGCTGCTGGTATGCTATGGGCAAGTAAAAGCATCTCAAGTGAAAGGCCTGCCAGTGCCCCTGCACTCCCTGTACTCAGTGCCAGTACTCTTATCTCCTGCTGTTGTATTCTCGCTCTGTCTCTTGTATTTGTATTTGCTGCTCTCCACCTTGCCTCTCTAAATGTTTGCCTGGAGTCTGTCTTCACTGCATTCCTTGCCTGTAAAAGCAAAGGTGCTGGTGGCAGGATTTGAAACAAACAGCAAAGAAAAAGGAGAGAGACTCGTTTCTCTCAGTCCTCAGCTAAAAAGGATAGGAGTGCAGCCAGAATGCTCTTTGCTTCTGAGCACATGCACTGCAGCAGGAGTCATCCTGGCTGGTTGGCAGGGGACAGCCTACAACAGCAGGTGCTGTTGCCCTTTCAAAAGCTGACGTGCCTTTCCTCAGAAAGGTCCTGCTCTGCAGGTGTTGGAGCAGCAAGCTCTTCCTCTCAGTGGCCATTACTGTTCTGCCATTACTCCCCATTCCCCTGGAGAGGGAATCTTTTAGATTCTTTGTTTCCTTTCTTGTGTGATGAAATCACATCACTCATTTTTGCCCTTCTGTTTCTGTTTTCTCGCTCAGTGCCTGCAAGGACTGGATTTTCTTCATTCAAACAATGTGATCCATCGAGACGTGAAGAGTGACAACATCCTTCTCAGAACCGACGGTTCTGTCAAACTGGGTCAGTATATTCTTGGTCAGGTGCAGCATTCCAGGGATGTGGGTGTGGGGCTGCTTGGAGTGACTGCCAGCTCCCCAAAAATGGTGCTGGTGGCAGTGCAGGGACCCCTGCTGCGAGCTGAGGGCACAGTTGCAACGTGCACAGAGGTATAAGGAGCCACAAGCAGTCAAGAGTGGCCTTGCTCTGTGTGTGTCCCTTCCAGAGGGAGGGAGTTACAAGTCCAAAGTTTCCAAAGAACAAAAGTCACTGCTAGAGGCAGTGTAAAAAATGGGGGGATTTTTAAAGTCACCAATGCCAGGAGATTCAACAGCACATTTTCAAACTTCCACTGGGGAATTCTTTTGCTTGCTTTCCTAATTGCACAGAATTCAGATAAAACCAGTATTTTGTTTTCTCCTCAGCTGATTTTGGCCTCGCTACTCAGCTCACCTCTGAGCAGAGCAGACGGTGCTCGCTAACCGGGACTCCTTGGTGGATGGCGCCTGAAGTAGTGACAGGTCAACCATATGGCCCCAAAGTGGACATATGGTCTTTTGGAATTGTGGGAATTGAAATGATAGAACAAGAACCTCCTTACTTGAGTGAAAGTTCTGGCACGGTAAGGAGCAAATACTCACTGATCCCACTGTCTTTCTCACCTGTCCCATGTCCTGTGTGCCACTGGAAAAAATCCCATTGCCATCTGCTGGAACTACTTCCACCAAGGTCCCCTCCTACAAATGTCCCTGCAACACATCAGCATCTGCTGGACTTTTGGTTGCATCAGTGGGGGAATTCAAGCCATACCACATGCAAACAAACTCCAAACAAACAAAATGTTCTCAGGCAACACTTTTATTTGGGTTAGTGGTTCCAGTTCTTTTGTCTGTGTAGATGGCCTTAATAACAGGAAAAGAGCATCTTAAGAGTGTTGTTATCTTTCCAGAAATGAAGGAAAGAAACCCAAACCCAACAAAGTTTCTAAAACTGTGGTCTTTAGAGAGGAACCTAACCCTGTGTGCAGTTTCTTCTTATTGGGAAACATGGGCATGCGGGTGTAAAGGCCACAGAGTCTCTTCTGCTTCTTGTGCAGTGCTGTTGAAACACTCAGTGACCGTGTTTCTCTCCTAGCCCAAGCAACATTCTGCACATCACCAAGCCAGAGCCTGGTGATGCAGAGAGCCTGCCAAAACCTCCCAGTGATTCCTGGCACTTTCTGGGATGGGCCTACCATTCATGCATTGACTTGAGTAGCCAAATGACTAGAGGGTGGCCATAGGGATGGAGCCTCTCCTTCTTCTGACCTAGACAATTTTTCTTTTGCTGCAAAAATGGGAAGCTGAAATTTTCAGACTGCTGAGAGACAGAGCTGCAGGTGGCTCCTGTGTGCCCAAGCAGGCATTTTCATCCCAATACATTTGTGCAGGCACCTTAATGTGTCTGTGTTGAAGAGGAGATTGTAAATGTTTGCTTCCCTACCTGGGTATTAACTGATGGATTTCCTTTCTTTTCTTCCAATTACCATTGTTTTCAAGAACAGCACAAAAAGCCTGATGAGTTTTGTTCTAGGGCACGTGCGCTTAAAGGACCAACATGCACTGCAGAGATGCCCTTCATGTACTAACCCTTGAAATTAGTTAGTATAGCAAAGTCCCTCTTCCAAAAAGCCTCTGAAGCTGGCATGAATCCTCAGAGATGCAAATGTCCTTTTGCTGATGTAGTTCCCACTAACTCGGTCAGGCAATGAAATCAGCTGCCAAGGCAAGATCTGAGGGATGGTGGAAAAGCTGTGGCTGCATCGGGGTTTGGGTTTTTGGTTGATAAAGGAAAGTTATCTCTGGGTCTCTGCCAGGGCAGAAACTGCCACTGCAGAACAGAGGTTAAACAAAGGGATCTGGGAGAGCCTTAGAGATGTGAAAGCAGGAGGTGGAGCCTGGTGTCTCCTTTTTCTCCAGGCTACACACCTGATAGCCACAGTAGGGACTCCACAGCTGCGGCAGCCCAAGCTCCTCTCGGCTTTGCTGCGTGACTTCCTGAGCTGCTGCCTGCAGACAGACGAGGAGCGGCGCTGGTCTGCCAAGGAGCTCCTGCAGGTAAAATGTGAAGGGGCTGCAGGTGAAACAGGCTCTGAGGGATGGGCTCCTCTTCCACTCAAGTCCAAAGCAGCAGATGAGCCCCCTTCCTCCTCATCTCCACTCTTGCTGCTCTTCAAATGAAAATGGTGAGGAATCCTAGACTGGGCTGGGCTGGCAGGGTCCTGTAAAGGTCCTGTGGTGCAAGTGTCCTGATATGAGCAGGGACCTCTTTAAAGAGATCAGGTTGCTCAGAGCCCTTTGCCACCAGAGCCAGAATGGTTGCAGGGATGGGGCTCCTACAAGCTCTTGGGGCAAGCTGTGCCAGTGTTGCACCATACTCCGAGAAACAAGTTATTCCTTAGATCTACTCTGATTAGATGCCCTTTGTGTTTAAAAATATTTGTCCATATCCTATTGTAACTGATCCTGTTAAAAAAGATGTCCCCCACTTTCTTCAAAGCCACTCTGAAGTCTTGGAAAGTGGCAATAAAGTCTACCCGGGGCCTGTTCTTCACAAAACAGAATAACTCCAGCTCCCTCTGCATTTCCTGTGAGGAGAGGTGCTCTGTCCTCTGACTGTTTCTGTTGCCCTCTTTTGTGATTCAGTGGAGTGTTCAGTTTTATCTAATGGCAAAAGAATTGAAGTAGAGCAATGCGGGGTACAGAGACATGAAATGGTGGTCGAGGAACCCAAGGAAGCCAGTCCCAGCCTAGGGGTCAGAGATTTGGCTGTGGGCAGGAGGGGCCGTGGGGGGCTCACTGTGAGCCTCTGAGGGGCCCTGGTTTGTGCCCCCCAGCCCACCCTCAGAGGTTTCTGCCACGCAAACAGGGACAGCTTGGAGGGAGTTGTCCCAGCCCCATCTGCTGCCTGGCACGCTCAAGCAGACGGGAACTGCGCCAGGGTTACTGCCAGGTTGTGTGGCAGAGAGGGAACTGCAGGGCCCAGTGCCACTGGGCTGGCCCTGCTGGGAAGGAAGGTGCCATCCAGCAGACGAGGGCCAGGGCATGGAAAGGTAGACACTGCTTTCTGTCCCTGTGGGAATCAGCACAGTGCCTGTCTTTCAAAGGCAGGGGCCTGTGTGAGTCATTGGAGTTTCCTGAAAGGAAGAAAACCTAGGGACAGAAAGTGCCATTTCTAGAGCACTGGCAGGGCAAAAACCCCAGCATGATGAAGAAATCACAATAAACAGATGAGTGGGATTCTGGGCCAGGATTGCCTGTGATGGCAAGGTCTTGCACACTGGAGATGACTGGGGAGCAGATGGTCCCATTGCTCCTCTTTCTGGGTCTTTCCAGGAACTTGATGTATCCTGATTGAGTCCCTGAAGCAATGAGCTTGGAAAGTAATGGTTCACTGTTCTTTGTTGTATTTTTTTTTCCGGTGGACAGCATCCATTTGTAACTTCAGCCAAGCCACCATTCATCCTGGCACAACTCATCAACTCAGTGAAGAAGACAAATAACCCTAACTCTAAACCCTAACCCTAAACCCTAACCCTAACCTTAAATGCTAACCCAAACCCAAAGCCCTAACCCTGTCCCTATCTGTAACCCTTACCCTAAACCCAACCCTAAGTCTAAGCCTAGGCCTAAACCTAAACCTAAGCCTAAGCCTAAGCCTAAGCCTAAGCCTAACCCTAGGAGACGAGAACATAGCAATCATGTCAAGATGTTATCTCTGTTACCAATTTAGAGTAGGATTGTAGAGTAGGGTTGCTGAACAGATTTGTAGCATAGAATTATAGATTAGAGTTGAAATTAATAAAGTTTCTGAAACATCAACTCATTTGGAAGATTCTCCTCCTTCTGACCCCTTCAGAAAATTCAACATTTCCTTCTGAATTACCAATTGTTTTTTATGGGTGCTAAGTCACACATATGGCTTCTTTTGTATGGTTTCATAAGTGAGGAGGGCTCCTCTTCATTCATCCTCTCCAGACCACACTGCCTTTGGAATATGACCCACTGGCTGGTTATGGCACAGCTGTGATATTTCTAGTTGAGGCAGTAAGGGCAATGGCATTTGAAGGCAAAACCAAAGGAAGAATGAGGCAGCCCAAACATCTTGTGCAGGTTCAGGCCTTAAGCTGTGACTGGAGAGCATTGGGGTTCCTGCCACTTGGATTTGTATCCCTAAATGCAATAATCTCTTTGGCTGGAGGAAAGCCTTGCTCAAGTGAGAAAGCAGAAAGATCAGAGAGGGTGCTCGGGAATGTCTCCTGTGGTGCGGAGCTGTCAGCGCCTGTGAGGTGAGAGCGGGCCCGGCCTTGCCCGGGCTGGAGCCCCAGCAGAGCCCTGGCAGAGGCCGGAGCAGCCTGAGCCCCGGCAGAGGCAGGCTGGAAGGAGGCCCTTGGAGCTGCAAGAGGCAGCAGCCAGGCCCTGGGTGCCTCTTGCTGGGAGCAGGTGAATCCTCCGCTCTCAGAGCCCAGGTGGCAGCTGGCTGCTGCTGAGGGGAAGCGCATCCGTGCTGGGCACAGCCCGGCCTGGAGGCATTGGCCGTCTGGAGTGTGCCCAGGAGCAGGGAAAGGCCAAGGGCAGCCGCGGGCTGCTGAGTTGGCTGAGGATTCCTCCTCTTCTGCCGGCTGCCCTGCAACTCCTGGCAAAGGCCAGCAGTGTGTGCAGCACTCTGGGCACCGGGGCAGGGAGCCGGGCTGCTCGGCAGGCTGCAGCACAGGGCAGCTCCTTCAGGCCCGGCACTTGTGCCAGGGAAGTGAGGCCAGCGTGAGGCAGGGACAGCTTGGCAGGGCACATCTGCAGGAGCCAGCGCCTCACGCAGCTCTGGGAGAAAGCACCTGCAATCCTGCAGTTCTGCACTGATCCAGAGCAAAGGTGTGAGATGCAGACTGATTGGCAGAAATATTCAGGCCCACCAGGCCAGCCTGCTTTGTGCTTTGTGGCGCACAGCATGCACTGTGCAATGCAGCTCTGAGTTGC
Source organism: Melozone crissalis (assembly GCF_028551555.1). Taxonomy (NCBI): domain Eukaryota; kingdom Metazoa; phylum Chordata; class Aves; order Passeriformes; family Passerellidae; genus Melozone; species Melozone crissalis. The sequence goes on from NW_026535824.1 coordinate 7,706,162, forward strand.
TGGGAGAGAGGCAGTCGGGGATGTGCCTGAGGTTTGTGCTTGAGGAGTGAACTTATTTGGAAGGGGGCAGAAGGGTTTGAGCAGGCAATTTGTGTTTTCTTCATTAATTTCTGAAAGAAAGTCATAATATGTTGCACACAGGTAGGGTTATTAGAAAAGAAAGGCCTTATAAAATCAGGCCTTGCTATAGTAAATTCCCAGATAGCCTGTTACATCTTCTACGTGCAGCCAGCAAACTTCCCATGGCAACAGTCATGAGTGCAGTTAGCACAACAAGCTATTGTGCTAAGAAAACTGTTTGCATCTGTAATAAACAAGAAATCTCTCCCATGAGCATCCACGAAAAAAAATGTAATCACTTGAGTAAGAGTGAGTCTTAAAAAGAGTGAGTCTTTGCATGTACACACTAATACACCTTCTAAGCAATAAATTGTGTGGCAAGGAAACTACCAGCCAGCTGGACTGAACACGAGATCTGTGAAAACCGTGTAAAAATGAGTTATGTGAATGAAGAATTGGCTTTCCCTGCATGAAGAAACTGAGTCCCAGCTGCTTTATTGACACAGCAATGTGGCTTCACTCAGCAAGAGCACTTGCAGGGTGTATTGATGAAACGCTTGTGTTTGATTCCCAGAATAGGAAGAAGAGGCGTGTAACAAACAGGGCTTAGTCTTTTGAATTCTTTTAGCTTTAACAGGAGTGCTGAAGCCTGTATTCCCCCACTGCAGTGCTTACTGTGTGCAACTGGCGATCTTGGCCTTGAGAATAAGGAGAGTGCCCCTGCTAAGAACATAGCTGGAATGCATTCAAAGGGAAGAAAGTGTTTTTAGGAGGCTCTTGACCACCAAAGGAGAATTTGAGGAATGGGAATATTTCCCAAACAACTGTGTCAGGAACCAGAGACGGGCCCGAAGCCCTGCCATATTTGATCCATGTTTGAGCAGGTTGACAAGACAGTGAAGGAAAGTGTCTTGTTTAACAGGTGGGACCTTGACCCTTGAAAGAGAAACAATGTATTGGTCAATCGGTGGGCAGTCAAGCTGTGAAAGGGGAACAATGGAGCCGTCGGTGGCAGGGAGTCATGGAGTCATCCTGAGCCATCATCTCACACGTCAGCCATGTGTGAGCTGGTGCTGTAACTGGGAAAATTCCACATCCTTAGCAGGAGATACAAGGCCTGGTTCTGAGCTGGAAGGGTGAGAAGGATGAGATGCACAGCGTTTTGATCCAGAGGATGTCCTGGAAGTGCACTGCCTAACTGCCCCTGCTGCCGAGCACCACGCTCCATCTCCTTCTCCTGCTCAGCGGATTTTTGGGAATCCAGGGGTTGGTATGTATTATTTGCTACTGCAACTAATGGAATAAAGTTCCTTTGCAAGCTCGGTTGTGTCTTAGGTTCTTTTGTGCATGGATCGCCTCCTGAACCTGTGGCAACGACCAGCAGGGACCTACAGGACACTCCTATTCTCATGTCAGTAAATTCTGAGAAGTGATTGAAATATGGCAATAAATTTGAGGTAATGTTTAGCCTATGAGTTTCAGCAAATTATTGAATATGTCTTAGTTCCATGGATACAAGACGGGTAGGTGAGATTGCTGGGTGTGCAGGGCTTAGGGAAGTGATTCCCTATGCACCCACCACTGAAACAAAGTAATGCCTCCTTTCTAGCCCAGAGCTGGCAACAGGGATCAGGCCCTGCTTGGAAACTTTCATTTTGGCAACTTCTGTTAGCAGGTAAGAAAGGTCAAAATGAAACATTTTCCAGCTGGTTTATCCTTTTAGGCACCAAAGCTCTGTGCCACGGGTGGCCTGGGTGTGTGCAGAACAATGCAGCCCCCACAAAGCCCTTGGTTTCCCCTCAAGTTGCCAGTTTGACTGCTTCCAAAGGGGAAGAAAGGCAGAGATGTACATCCACAGGAGCCCTGGGTTGTGGACCATTTTCTTGGTCTGGTTTCCTTTGCTTGTATCCCATCTGAGTGCTCAGCTGGGGTACAGGCTGTAGGTGCTTGGGGCACTCTTGGAGCTCCTCTTGGATCCCCTGAACAACAGGGTTTGGCCCCTGAGGGGAATTTGTGCTGCTTTGTGACAGAGGAAAACTTCCCAGGCTCTTCTGTGTTTGCTGTAGGGAAGGTTGGTTATTGCTTGGCATAAATTCACAGACCAACATGGAGCGTTTGCTTTGTGATGTCAGGGCATGGTTGCCACATCGTCATAGTGGCATTAGAAGGTTGCCTTGGTGCACAGAAGGCCTGAGTGTCAGAGCAGCCCTAGTGCTGGCTCAGATTCAGGAGAACTTTCCTGATTGGCACCTTTGTCAGTGGGTAGCTGCCCACTGACAAGAGCATTGTTTCATCTATTTACCTAACTTTCAAAAATAACAATGTTTCACTATCTGGCCAGGGCAGCTTTTGCTGATTATGGCATTTCTTTTTCCGCGTGTTATGTTACCCACTTTGCACGTAAGTAGAGTTTTCCATTCTACTTAGGTTAGGGTGTATCCTAACCTGGCTTTTCTATGTCTTCCTGCTCTTTCTTGGTGGCTGAGTTTCTGATTTTGTAGGAGAAAGAGCATTAGGATGCCAGTGGTTTGGTAAAGCTCCTGCCAAGAGGTTCAGCTAAAAAGGGGGTGTCTGTAGCCACAGGGGCAGCATTTGCAGGGGAACCTGCAGGGCTTCCGTTCCCTCCACGGGAGAGTCTGTGGCAGCAGAGTCTGTCATTTCCTCAGGTTGCTGGGACAAGCAAGACAGCTTTGAAAATGCAGACTGGCAGACCTTCTTGGAATGCCTTTTAAAATCTCTGCAGTTGTTCCCAGAACTCAGGGAAAGCTTATTTCTTTTTAAATTTTGTCATGAAAGGATTTAACTCTCTAACTTGACCCTTTACCAAGTGCTTAACTAGTGATTCTCTTTGCAAGGAAATGTAAACTCTAAAGCAGTGAGTGTCCGCCACAGCTCAGAGGGGATTTTGAGGAAGCATTTCTGGGCAAGCATTTCCAGCAAATTAAAGAGAATTAGTGCATGCAACTGATTAAAAAAAAAAAAATAAAACAACCAAACAAAAAAAACCCAAAAAAAAGACCTGAAGGAGTGGATTTAAAAAGCTGTTTTATATGTTTTCTAGAACAGGAGCATTGAGTGTTAAAGAACAATTTGGATTTTCTTGGTCATGTTTGTATTCATTTACTGGCTAAACAGGTTGAAGTGTAGGCACAAGCAAGAATATTCCCCTGACCCCTTGCTGGCTGTGTGAATGAAAGGTGTCTCCTGGAGGGATGTTACAAAATGGGAAATCTTCTCTGTTTGGGTTGACTTTTCTGTTGGATTCAGCAGCCCAAGCAGTTTTCTCACACCATCTGGTTGATTTTCCCTGCCCACTACAGGTCACCTGAAGTGTGCATTCAGCAGTGCTGACCCTGAGGTGAGTGAGAAAGGAACATTTCATGTTCCTGGTGCTTAAGAATTGTAGGGGAAGCTGAGAGCTTGGTCAGTAGCAATAGAGTGTAGAGGGCCAGCAAGGAAGGCTGAAAGAAAATCAGTTTTCATGCCTGCAATGAAAATAACAAAGGCATAGGTGGATATTTTAAAATTTCCATCTCAGAGCTTTAAAGAACTACAAATCCAGTTTTGCAGAGAGAACCTTGCTTGCTGACGGCAGATAGGGTAGAATATTTACTTAAGAGCAATTTCCTGTACAGTTGAATTAGACCATTTTGATTTAGTCAGAGTGCCTTACAATTCTATTCTTATCACACTTTATGATATCTACTTAGAAGATGTCGTTGTAGAACAGGAAGACCGTCTTGCAATGGTGCCTGCTGTACCTGAAGTGAAATGGGCACCTTTGTGGCTGGGGAGCTGCGTGGGCCAAAAGGACGCAGGGCTGGCGGCCGTGAGCAGCTGAAGATGAGGCAGCGTGGGGCCAGGCGGCCAAGAAGGCCAAGGGCACGGTGGCTGTGCCAGCAGCAGTGGGGCAGCAGGAGCAGGGCAGCGAGCGTGGCCTGTGCTGGGCAGCGCTGCGGCCACAGCTGGAGTGCTGTGTGCAGCTGTGGGCCCTGGGAAGCAGAAAGTCATGGAGGGGCTGCAGCGAGTGCACAGAAGGACAGGGGAGCTGGGCAAGGGGGTGCAGCACAGGGCCAGTGAGGAGGGGCTGAGGGAGCTTTAACCTGGACAATGGGGGCTCCTGAGGGACCTTCAGGCAGACTTCCATAGATCCCTGCCTTAGACCCATAGAGCCAATGCTCAGCACAAGGGCTGCTTCCCTGCCAAACATCTCTTCAGTGCATCCAAGTGCTTTAGACACTGGAGTAGGTAACACTTTCATATTTTGTTTATTTGTTTGTTTGCTCGAAGGAGAAGCCTTGTGTAATTTCTCTTTCTCCTGGGAGCTTTTTCTCAGTTTTTGCTGCCCTTTTCCAGCACTGGCAGAAACACATCACTTTCAAGGTTAATGGCTCCCGTGTCTTTTGGCAGCCCAGAGAATCAGTGTGTGTTGTGTTTGGGAATTGAGCAGGAAATCAATGCCCTTGCATTCCAGCTGGTGCTCAGGGATCAGAGGAGCTGGGGTGGGCTGGGCTGCATTTCTGATTCCAGCCACTTTAGCACCATCAGTGTGGTCGAGTCCAAGAGAAGAACTTGCCTGAGCACAGATGCACAAAGAGTCCAGTTCCCAGTGCAATGCTCTGAGTGTCTGATTGCATTCCATAGGGACCCACATGCTCCAGATTCCCCAAGAGTGTGCTTTTTTGAAGCAACAGGAGAGCAATCTCAGGATTGTAGTTGAGTGGGGCACTGGCTACCAAGTTCTGATGTGTGTAGCAATAGAGAGGACAGTAAAGAGAGATTTCAGTAATGAGATCTGTCTGTCTATGTATGTATGTATCTATCTATCTATCTATCTATCTATCTATCTATGTAACATTTACATAATTGAATCTTTCTGGCTCTGGTCCAAGGCAGTTGGAGATGCAAAGCTCACCTAAAGCATCCCTTTCAGGAGAGGATTAGAGGCATGCTCCCTCGACCAATTCTGAGCGGGCAGAGATGTTTCCCGCTTCAGATATGGTCGTTTTTTTCCATCAGAGTTGTTTTCCTCCTCCGGCCTCTTCTGCCTTCAAGTCCCCAGTTAATTCTATAAATTTCTGCCTGTCCTAGAGAGGTGCAACAATTCCATGTTTAGGTGGTGTTGGTGACTCTGGTCACACATGCTTTATGTGATACACGGTTTCCTTCACTGGCATCTCCAGGGCTGCATAAGTGCATTTGTTCATGGGGCCTTAGGAGGATCTTCTCTTTACCTCAGCAGCAGCAGCAGCAGCAGCAGCAGCAGCAGGGAGCGGTGGCAGGGTCAGGACGAGGAGGAGGTGGCTGCCCTGGCCCTTTGCTCCCGGGCCCCAGGCCAGGAGGGCTCTGGCTGCAGCAGGGCGCTCTTCGGGCAGCCCCTGGCAGCCTCTGCACGGAGCACAGCACGCTGCCCCGTCCTGCTTGTGCCACTTTTCTTCAGCACTACCCTAGCTCCTCCTCACAAGGAAAAAACTCCAGCAATCTAAAAAGAAATCATTCAAGTACAGTTCTACCTGCCTTTGCATTGTAGTTCAGGGCATGTATTTTTTGGTCTATAATTTCATGATTTTTATGAAAACATGCATTCATATCTGCACATTTTTGTGGTTTTAATTATTCATATACCTAAACACTCCATTTTAAACTCTTGATTTATTGCAGTTGGTAATTTTGAGGTAGTATATTTTAAAATGCCACAAAACAACACCTTTTGGGTAGTTTTTCTCACTCTTAAAAAAACCCCCATAAGCCATTTTAGTCTCTGTCTCTCCAAATTGGTTCATATTGGCCTATTTTAAATCAGGGCTACAATACTTTTATAGGATTGAGAGAGCTCCAATGAAATGCACACCAGTGATTCCTCTTGTGCAATGTCAGGGCCCCACCGTAAAGCCTCTATTTACTTTTTTTTTCTCTCATTAGCTCAACTGCAAACACACATTCAGTTGCAAACTTACACAAGATGAGCAAAATCAAAATTATTTGAGGGGCCTTTGGGAGCTCCTTGCTGATCTTTATGCTTCTTCAGCTGAGCAAGGCTTTGAGCCAGGTAAAGAGATTGCACTTAGTGCTGCACAACCATTTGTCTGGAACTCTGCTGATTTCTAGGAACAGCTGGAGGCCTCTCTCTCCCCAGGATGTTTTGGCTGAGCCAAGCTTTGCTGGGTTTTGGCTGCAAATACCATTGCCCTTGCTTTCTTCTATCCACAAGTACCATGGCTGGGCAAAAACTGCCACGTGGGCCATCTTCCAAAGGCACTTTGGTCTGGAGTTTGTGAATGAACGAGAGCCTCATCCACTTCCAAACCACATGAAAAAAATCAGGAAAGAAAACTTCCCATCCTTAACAAACAACTGACAATTCACAAGTGGATCTAGAGCTTCTTTACGCAATGAAAAGGAAGGCAATCTTCCAATGGAGTTGTGCTGTCACGAGTTTTTCTTCTGACTCCCACTCCCAGCTGGCACTGGAAAAAGTCATGTCTCTGCAAGTGTCAGTGTCTTCTGTCTGCCATCAGTTGTTTTGCTGCAACAATCAGAACAGGCATCAGGCTGGAGAGAGGCTCAGCTGTTGCTAGGAACAGGAGCTGCCCCAAGGAGAAAAAAGACATGAACTTTTACCTCCCAAACCCATCTCCCCAGAGGCTCAAGCAGGATTCCTCTGGTTCCCAGAAATACAAAGAAATAGGGCTGAGAAGACCCTCTGCAGCTATGTCTTCATGCCCAAGACTTTGCTGATGCCATTTGGGTTTTGCCTTTTTTCTTTTCTGTCTTTTCTGTATTCCTTGCACATCAATTTAGAGCTCTGTAGGCTACTCGATTTGTGACTACTTTTCCCAGTCCTTTTCCATGGCCTTTGCCTAAGCAGAAAGACAAACTTCCAGAGCTCCAAGCGCCGGGGGGTAGAAGGCCCCAGTGTTATCTTGGTTCTTCCCGGGACAGACCCCTGCAGCGAGCTGGTGGACTCACCATCCCTGCAAGCCTTTGAAAGAAGACTGGATGTGGCACTCGGTGCCGTGCTTTAGTTGAGGCATTAGGCCATAGTTTGGACTCGATCATCTTGAAAGTGTCTGTCTTCCAAGCCAGGGATTCTGTGATTCTCTGACTGAGGCAGCTTTTACTGCAGCCCTGCAAAGGGCTGTGGGGACCCTTGGCCATAGACGGGGATCAAGGCTCATGGAAAAGAAGCAAAGGGCTCAAGGTGAAGGCTGACAGGGCACTGCTGCCACAGCCCGGCCCAGAGCGAGCCTCATGTCCTCCTCCTCACCCTGCGCCCTCTGCGCTGCCCTTTCCGGCGCCGGTGGCTCCTCTGGCTGCGGGGCTCCAGGGCGTGCTGGGGGCCGGGCCCCTCGTCTTCGGGAAGCGCCGGAGCCTCGGAGGCCAGCAGCTGCTGCTGTGGCCGGCAGGGGAGAGCTGCGGCTGCGGCCCCGGGCACGGCGAGCTGCCGCTATGGCCGGCTCCTGCCGCGGCTCCTGCCTCTGCTCCTGCCTCTGCTCCTGCCCTGTGCGCACAGACACGGCCGAGGGCTGCCCGGCAGCTCCGTGCCGCTCCGCAGCGGGCCCGGCCGGGCTGCTGCTCTCTGCGGCCTCTGCCCGCCGCTGCCGGCCCCGCCGCGCTCCCGCCTGCCTCTGCCGCAGCCGGGCCCACACGGGAGGCAGCACATTGCGGCCGGCTCGGAAAAGCCCTGCCCGCAAACCGCCCGCCACGGCCTCGGCCTCAGGGCACAGGCTGCCGGCGTCCTCGCAGCTGCGAGCCGGCACGGGCCGCCTGCCGGCCTCGGCCACAGCTCCCGCCTGTGTCTCCATGGCCGTGGCTGCTCGGCACAGCGGGCTGAGCACAGCCAGCGCCAGCAGCACCTCCTCACGGGCCCAGGCCCTGGGCGCTCCGAGCCCGCCCTCCCCCGAATCCCAGCCATGAGGGGCTTGGCGTCCCAATGCATCCCCTGGGGACAGCAGAGTCGGCCGCTGAGCTCAGCCCATGGTGACACCACCAAGTGACCAATGGAAAATTCACCAAATCCTTATCAGAGACAAGAGAAAACTCCCATGGTGCCTGACAGCCTGAAGGAACTGCCAATTCCAGATCATTCCATCCATGTGTGAAAAGAGGCTTTTGCATTAAAGCAGAAAAGAGTTATCGAAAAGGAGGGCAGGAACAAACAACAAAGTTATTTGGACTCATGCTTCTTGTGTCTGTTAGAAAGGCCAAGAAAATGCACTCCTTCCTCTTCTGACACAGCTCTCTCTGTTCATGATATGGGACAGCGAGTGCTGATGATGTGCAGGAGCTGATGCAAGGAACAGGGACGAGGATGTAGCAGGCACAGTGCCAAGCTGACAGAGGGATGATTTCTGGCAGTGGCACTGAAGGAGAAGAGTTTGCAGGCAGCACAGAAAATGGCTCTTTGTTTCACCTCTTCTTTCAGTGCTGCTAAGAATGTAGCCTGGAGCAAGCTGAGAACTCCAGAGCCTGGAGCCCTTTCCAGGCAGGGCTGCATCAGACACAAACCAGCAGGGGACTGAGGAGCCCCTGGGCTGGCAGTGAGCAACCTCGGGCTCTGCTCACTGCTGGTGGCATTTTCTATTGAACCATCTCCAAGGACTTCTGTTGTGCTCTGTATTTCTAAGGGTTTTCCCCCTTGGTTTTTTTTGGTTGTCTCCTGCACCTTTTTTTCTCCAAATTTTCCTATCCTCCTATCCTGTCAGCAGTAGCGCTTGTCCAGAACTGGCTCTAAAATATCAGCAAACTAGCTAAGAACAACAATGGGTGGAATCCTGTGGCTCAGGAATTCATATGCCAGAGCCCTGCCTGTGCCTTATGCTTTGTCAGAACCTCCTTCTCTGTGCAAAACTAGGGATTAAGGGAGTTTTTTTGCCAAAGAGCTCCTGAGAAGCATATGTTGTGCTAGGTTTCTCAGGAGTGTATCCGTTAAGTTCATTGCTGGCAAAGAGAAAGTAAGGCCAGGGTAGCAGAGCAGCTGGGAGCTGGTCACTCCCTGCAAAGCGCTGGTGTATGATGTGAGAACACCACATTCCAGGACGGGCAAGCAGGGTCAATGTGCTCAAGGTGCTGCAAATGAGGTTTGGGTTCACTTAGAGAGCAGTCAGGGCTGGTGAGCACTGCAAGATCCAGCTGCAGTCCCCATCCATGTCCCTTTCAGTGATGGCTTTAGGGTGTCTGCAGCCTGGATCCAGAGCGCCCTGGGGGCTCCTGAGGCTGCCTTTGCACTCAGGGTGAGGATGCCCAGGAGCTGCTCAGGCCGGAAGTGGGGACCAGGGCTGGGGCTTGTGGCCTGGCAGGCGTGGCTCTGGGGGCTGTGACATGCCAGGCCATGGGTCACTGTCAATGCCCTCTGCAGCCCTGACTAGCTTTGTGATGCTCCAGGGACAACGGCAGGAGTGGGGATCTGGCTAGGTTGGGGTTTTGCGTGAGCCAGAACCTCTAGGCCAAATGCCGAGACGTAGAGACCCCTGGAGGACCGAGTGGAGGAAGCACAGGAGGCTCTTCTGCGGTGTAAAGCGCAGCAAATTCATCAGGACAGGCAGGGGGAAGGTTCACAGCAGAGAATTACAAAAAGGAACAAACGTTCAGAGAATCCCCAGCCCCCCTGTGCACGGGTTTTTAAAATCTTTCAAAACACGGGGTGGACACCATATAGTAACCAATAAGCGGCTCTTGGGGTGTGGTTTTGAGGGCTACAACAAATCAGAACAAGGGGAAGAGAGAGCATTGGGATAGCGATTGGATCTTAGGGTGAGGGACAGGGAACTTTCTGGAACAAAGGGAAGGGTTTGGGCTGATGGATGGGGCAAAGGGGCCGGGTTGTCTTGACAGACAGGGAAAAATCTGGTGAGGAGGGAGGGAATTCCTTAAAAGACACTTGGGTAGGAGGGGATAACACAGGGGAGAAACTAACTGTAATAACTCGGGGAACACTTGAACATACCGCTATATAACAACATTTGGCTCAATAAACTACCACACTGCAACACAGAAATTCAGGCTTTCAGCAGCTGAGAGGTGGCACTATTAGAACCCGCAGCAGCTGGTGAAAGCCATCTGTCTCCTTCAGGTTCCTGCTGTGTGAGAAGGTGCTGCGAGTTGTGCTGGCTGCACTGCCCCTATGCTGGGAGGATGATCTGTACCAGGGCAGAGCAGAAAGCTCCCATGGTGAGCAGAACATGCTCAGAGCATTACAGTTCAAAGAATGGCACTGCCCCTGAAGGGCAAACAGCTTGAAAGCATAGAATTCTGTGCAGAACCATTGCACAAATTTTCTCTTCTAGAACATGCCCATTTTTGTATACTGTAGATGAATACTCTGGGTTTTATAGAATACATGGGTTTTTTTCTTAAGGGTTTTTGGGAGAACTCTCAAGTTTATTTCTGTTTGTATTTTATATCCAGCATGCATACAGTTTTTTTATTATTATTATTTTTCTTTAGTATATACTTAGGGAAAAATACCTAAGCATTTTTTAATCTTTTGGGATATGGTGATTAATATTCTTAGAAAGAAAACCTTGTTGAACACATGTGAAAACATAGAGAGAGGGAAAACAGTATAAAAGTCTTTTAGAAAAGGGCGTGTAATAAGGACTGCAGAACTGAGTAATTCCTCCAAGGGCAGAAGTAGCAAGATATAACACCAAGAATACCTACCAAGATATGTGGGATCTCAGCACATCAGTCCTGATGTGCAGAGTCACCGAGATAACCCTTGGGTGGCTCAGAGGTCCTGGAATGTTGCCAGAAGTGTCTGGTGGCTGGACTTTGATCCTGCACAGGAGACGACACCTGTATGAGGATGGGAGGATCTCACGGGGATAAATGGTGAAGGGATGGGTTAATTATAGTGTGAAACACAGGTTTTAGAATTTCAGTACAGGGGGGTCTAGAGAAACAAGATGGAGGAATTAGGGCGTGTCCTGTCCTCCTTCTTCTTCTTCTTGGCCTCCATCTTCTGTGGTGGTGGTGGCACTTTGGGATTGGTTCTTACTAAAAGTGCACTTGTCAATAAGGGTGAAAGGTATTGGGGAAAATAGGTAAATATCTTATACGTAGTTTTGCGTATAAAGATAACTGACCCTCCCGAGGGCTCTCAGTGTGCTCATGGCCGACGTGCTGTGCGGACCTCTGTCGGGCCGGGAGAAAATCTTGTAGATAAAAACTAATAAACACTGAAGACTGAGAAAAAACCTGAAGACTCTTTTCATCCTTTGGAGTGCAGGCTGTCCCAAGGCCATCCCGAGCCTTTCCAGGCCATCAAAAACAGCCGAGAACGGGACAAAGATACATGTTTCCATGTCTATATTGTTTTGCCTATATATGTATTTACTTCTATTTATTATGTATGGAGTTGTATAGTTCTAAAATTCTATTTATTTAGTTCTGGATCTGAGTTCCTTTACAGAGGGATATTGCTGTTTCTGTATTTGTATATGGGCTGTACATTTGTAGTAATAAGTAATGAATTTAATTGTTAAACTTCAATTCAGTAACTTCAATATTTGTGAGTTGTTGCAGAGGGTTGCAATAATTTTTTTTTAATGAAGTTGATATCTGTATATATTTATATAGCACAATTCTAAGAATAAATTTTATTCATAAATTCATATTTCTGTGTTTCTATATCGGTAGCACAGGTGTTGCAATTTAAAATAAATTTCATTTTTACACTTAAGTTAATGTTTGTGTATTTGTACATTAGTAGTGCGGGTGTAACTATCTGCAATAAATGCAATGTTTCAACTGAAGTAAGTGTAGATTTGTGCTACTCAAAGCCATGGGCAGATGTAAATGCCGGAGGATTTTGGCCATGCCAATCTCCGGCCATGCCCAGCACATGCCCCACCTGCACTCAGGCTAGGCAGGGGAAGCGCAGATTTGGGCTGGCAGCAGAGCCCCACGTTGGCTCAGAACTCACTGCAGAGGCTGCTGAGAAAACTCCGGGGCTCCATGAGCACAGAATCCAAGCAGGAGCCACCCAGGAGGACAAATCCCTCATCCCATGGGCAGCTCTTTAGAAAAGTGCTCCAAGTGTCCCCCTGAAGCTCATCCCAGAGAGCAGAAGCCAGCAGGGATCCTGAGCCAGCTCTGCTGCCTTTGGCAGCACTTTGGCAAATGAGCTGCAGCAAGGGGGAGGCAGCAGCGACTGTGACTGCTGCAGGCTGGGGATGAAGGAAGGGCCATGGACACAAGTGCTGAGATGCCCCAAAATCCAGAAGGAGGCTGGAAAGTTGGGAATCAAGTTGGCATTTCAGTGCCAAGCTCTCACAGGCACTGAAATGATGGAATCCCTTTGTGTGAAGTGACCTGGAAGAACTGACAGGGAGTTGCTGCTAGGATCAGCAGTAGCAGAAAGCAAAAATGTACATACACTAAGAGATAATCTAATATCCCCCACAAGCAATGGCTTCAAAAATGATCTCATATATTCATCATATTATATTATATTATATTATATTATATTATATTACATTACATTACATTACATTACATTATATTATATTAATAAAAATATATAATACATAATATGCATGAAATTTAATGCACATGTATTTTTGGACAATTTTATTTTTTTATATATATTTTCATTTAAGATACGTATTTGAAATAGCCTTTCAGCTTGGGAAAGTGAAGATTTACAACAGTGCAAAACCATCTGCCCACAGAGCATTCAGCTCCCGGGTGCGTGCACGCACACCCACCCACTGTGCCTGCCCTTCTCAGCATCTCGGGGCTGCTGTTTGCACAGAACTGGGATGAATTTAACTCCACAGAGCCACGAGTGGGGTGTCCAGCTTGTCATGAACACTCATGTGGCAATGAACAACACAGAGCTCTCAAACCACATTATCACAGGTCATTTCATTCCTGCTGGGCACTGCGGAACTCTAAAAATGACACAGAAAAGGGGTGGAAAACATTGGCATCATGGTACTGCTGGTATCCTCCAGGAGGAAAATCTGTTGGGTTTCTTAAGGTGGTAGCTTTCCAAAACCTAGGAAAACTGCTCAGCACTGGTAGCCCAATTGTGAATGGTTTTCTTGGCTTGGCAAAGCTGGGGTGTTAACAATGGACTCCGTCCTTGGTTCAAATCACCTGCCCTCACCTGCAGACAAAAGTACTATCACCACCACCAGCAGCAGCTACATCAGTCAATTTTCTCAAAAAGCTGTGTTAAACTTGGGAGAGGAAAGGAAAACACATCAGACACTGAGGATTAATGACAAGACTCTGAGGGACAGTTCCAAAGCAAAGGGCAGCAGCTTCTCTCTGGGGCACTCCTTGTGCTCCAAGGCAGCCGGGCTGCCCTGGCTGCCCAGGACCCTGCGCCCCACGGGCTCTGCAGAGCTGCACAGCGGGGAGGCAGCTTCGGGCACCTCAGCCCCTGGGCAGGAGGGGCTGCTTGCTCTGCAGGGCTGCCTGTGGGCAAAAGCAGGGTGCTGGCCTTCTGCTCTTGGCCCCAGCCTGGCCTTGCAGGGCTAATCCTGTTCCCTGTCTCAAATGTGCTAATGATAGACCCGGTTGTTTGCAGCTCTGCACAGGTGTGATTTGCACCACAAAATACTGAAGGACCAAGGCCTGAACAACAGACCCTGACTGAAGCCTCAACAACAGGACCTGAGCCAAAGCTGCACTCTAGATGACCTTCCCAACCCAATGTTCTATGTACCTGCTCCTTAACCAAGTGTTACTATCAAAAGGATTGTTGCATGCATTCACTGGTGAAACACGTTTTCAGCTTTCGGCATGAGGAAAATTGACAAGGCCACACATGGCCTTGGTTCCTCCTTGAGCCCTCGGCAGGCTCGGGGAGAAAACCAAGAGGAGAATGACACCAGCTGTGCCCCCAGCAGAAGCTCTGGCACATTGCTCGTCCAGCACTGTCGGAGCCGGGCTACTCTCACAGTGCTCTAGGGAGCCTCGTGGCCGCCAAAGGTGGAGGCACCGCAGGATTTCCCGGTTCCCGGCCGTGGCTCTGCAGGGCTGGGCTGGGACAGCTTCCCCCAGCTGATGTGCAGCTCTGGATGAAGGGGAAACCATTGGGCTACCTGGTGACGGATCTTCCTGAATCACCAGAGGCACCCTTTTGTAATAATGCTGAGGTGCATTGCTTAGCTTATCCTTTCCTGACTCTTTTTTACACTTTGGCATTACAGTAAATCACACTGTTCGTTCAGCTGGTGTGTCTGCATCTCTGACCCTCCCCACCATCAAAACAAACACACAGCCAGTTTAGCACAAGACCTGCCTCTCTGCCAGCCCATCTCTTGGCAAACACCCCTGGTGGCCATCTCCACAAATGAAATTCCCACTTTGCAACTTCCTTTGCTGCAGGCAGGTGAGAAAAGGAGCCACTCCCAGCTCTGGACACCTCCAGAAACCAGCTGCTTTCAGCAGTCACAACCCTGAAATATCAGCCTCCTTCCTTAACCTGCCATTGGGAGCTCCCACCAAAAGGCCTTTTGTCCAAGGATACCCACAGAAGAGCTGGAGAAGGGAGCAGTTTGAAACACAACTGCTTCAGAGTTTAAACCTGCCTTTATCAAATGAGCACACACCAACCTGTCCCAAAGGGAAAGCAGGCAGGAATGAGAAGCTCCTCTCCCACAACCACAAACTCTGTGCTTCCTTCTGTTCCAGCTGGAGAGTGGAGGCATGGGCTGCACCTCACTTTGGGAAGGAGCCCTGGGAATTGGCCTGGTCTGGGAGGGCAGCAAAAGGAATTCCATAAAAAGTAGGAAAAGATTCTCTTGAAGGAATAGATGATGACAATATTTCTGCAGAAAAGCAAAAAAAGAATAATTGAAGCATTTCAAGAAGTGCCCAGACTGAAATTTGTTTGCCAATACAACAACCCCAAAGTCTCTGTGGTGTGTCAGCAAGCTCAGGAATGAACCTGCAAGGCTTGGATAAACACCACTGGTGTCCGCCCCCCAGAGCACAAGCAGCTCCCCAACAAGACTTCAAGACTAAGGGACAAAGCTTCCCCCTTCAGCTCTCCACAGCAGCTCTAGGGAGTCTCTCCCACTGCAAGATCTCCTTTGTCAGTCTACAGTGACAGGAGTCGGCTGCAGGGGACATTTGCATGGGAACTCTCCCCAGATTGGGGGGAAGAAAAAGAAGAGGTGATTCCTGAGGAAAGAAAAAGGCAACGCTGCTTGGGAAGACACCAGTGTGAGTTTGCTACAACTCTAGGCCCGAAATCCCCTGAAGAAAGCACCATCCATCCATGGGGCAGCACTTTGGCTTTGATATCAATGCTGACAAATATGCTTCCCATTCCTGCTGCCGTAGCTGACTCCAATTCATGAGCAATGTGCCCACTCTGCCAAAGACAGGCAGACATGGTGAGATAAAACCAGCTCGTCTGCTGAAAAGGAGTCCAAATTAATGTTTTCTAACTCCCCCTTTTCATCCTTTCCGCAGCCAAGACAGAGCAATGTCCTTCCTCTCTGTCCCCGATGGTTACCCAGGCATGGCATGCAGCGTGGGGACAGAGCCTGTCACTGCTCCCAGTGCCCTGCCCTGCCCTTCCGTGCCTGCCTTGCCCTTCCCTGTCCTGCGGGATCCTGCTGTGCTGTGCCGTGCCGAGCCGAGCCCGGCCAGCAGTCACGCATTTCGGGAATGACCCTCCCCTGTGCCGGCCGCCGGCGTAATGAACACACCACTTTGTAACTTTGACTAGTTAGAGAGTCTTTGTCCCTGATTTTCAGTTTTAACCATTCAGGGAGCTTTTGTTTTCCCTGACAGTACAGTTGCTGCCAAGGGAAACACACCCAAAGACCAATAGTGACCCAGCCTTCCCTTTGCTTCCCTTTTCCTTCCCTCACTGCTACACAGCGCTCTCATACCAGGACCTCAGTGCTGCCTCACCTGAGGATTTAGAGCTGCCTCCAGGCCCTTCCAGGCTAAGTGCAGGTGCTCAGGACTCTGAGGTTTTCCTGGCTTCTTGGGAGAAGGTGTTTGCTTCATCTGGACTTCTTGGGGTTTCATCGGAGGAGCCAGGCACAGGCAAATTTCATCTCCACTGTGAGCTCTTCATTCTGCTTGTTCCCATGAAGCTTAAATGCCAACCTGAGCTCATCGTTCCTCTGGTTCCCGTAGACCATCACAGCCCTTCCATGGCCTCTCCAGAGAGGAGCAGCTGCACATCTTCAGAGCAGCAGTTGTTGGCCCGCATCCCATCAGGGAGGGAAAGAGTTTCTGCCCTTGCTTTCCAAGCAGGTCCTGGTTAATGACCCTTTAAAATGTTTTCCTGCAGTGCTCTATCATGGGTAGATCTCAAGTAAGAATCAGGTAGAAAGGGTCAAGTCACCTAGGAAGGGGGACCTTGAAAACAGAAAGATTCTCTGCCTGATTTTCCTGTACTTGCTGCAGATTTGGATGGTGTTCTGGGCATTTTGCAGACAGCCTCTCTGTAGGGGTACAAGGGCAAGGTGGAAGATATTGCCTAACAAGTGGTCAGTGTTAGGTGCACTCTCCTCTTTCTTTGAATGAAGCCAAACTAGGACTCTGATAGGATATTGCAGATGTTTAAGACTGTCTGCCCTGCAAATCAAGCCATGCCCTTTGACACTGGCAGGGGGCTGTGTAGAAATCACGAACGGGCCGGGACTGCTGAGGAACGTGCCTCAAGCTGTTTGTTTTCCAGCATCAGTCTCATTACATGGGTCTGACAATGGGAAGATGCCAGCAGCGCACATCCCAGGCAGCAGACAAAGAAATTAATGTTACAACTTACTTTATAATTTTTTTGACCAATCACAAAAGGCAAAAGCTTATTGACAGTAGTTCTATCCAATCACTTTAAGCACAGGGACCTTTGGTTAAAACAATGCTCGCTTATTTCAAATACAATACCTACTTGGAAGCCTTAAAACACAATGCACTGAGCTCCATTATTAAGCTTCAACCTTCCCAATATCTTGCTAGATAAACTTTTCTGTAGCTTAGAGAGGTTTTCTAGACCAGCATTAATACACAGACCATTGTTCTATTTTTCCTTGCTTTTCTACAGGTTAAATAATTTTTCTGCTGACCTATCTCATGGCTGCTGCTTAGCTGTAATCACAGTTCTACTGTATCTGAGGCCTGCCTTTTGCAGCTTTCCCAAAACCCTCTAATTTTGTGGATTCCCTCAGAGGACTCAGTGTCAGAGCCTCTGGAGAAGCGTGGAGGGCAGGGCTTAGGCAGGTTCTGCCAGTGCAGCATTTGAACTCAAGGCACCAAGAAGCACCAAGCCTGCAGAGAGGAACTCAACCCTTCTCATCTCCCTCACTGCCAGAGGCAGGCTCAGAGCAGCATCTCACCCCTCTCTAAACCAGTGGGGCTCTGTCCTTACCAAGCTCCTCGGGCTCCTGGGAATTGTTCCCACAGCTCTCGGTGCCAGGCAAAGCTCCCCCTGCTGCAGCTCAATCCACAGGCTCCCCTCCTGAGGATTCAGGGGCAACATTAGTCTTCCCCTTGAAAGAGAAACAGAAAGGAAGAAACCCTTCTCGCCACTTACACAAAACACCTGGTCCAACAACTCCATGGCTCACACACTTAATCCCTTGTTCCTAACAAGAACTCTGGGCCCCAAAGCCCTTCAACAGTCAGAAAAATTTGACTTCTCAAACACAGTCCAAAAGCTGTCAAAGCTGACAGTGACAGTGTTGAACATGGGGGTGACACTGAACACATGGAATGGCTGCTAAGGAAATCAATTGCTGCTCTGTTCTGTAAGGTTGCATGTCTGACAGCACTAACATCAGTCATCATGTCACTAATTGCAATGGAAGTAGCACTGTCTTCTTTCTTCAGCCAACACCCCAATCGGTGTAATGGTTTCAATGCCTCGCCCGAGGCAAGTTGATGTAGAAATAAATTCGATGTACCTCATTTTGCAGGGCCCTAGGGTCTGAAATTGCTATTACAGTTTTCTTTATAATGATGGGCAAATCTTTTTTCTCTGTGTTTTCTCTTGATGGCTTTTTTAACGATAGGTGCTATCACAGTGAGTTGCCTGATGCTACATGGGCCACATTTAATTTTTGAGGGAATGTCCTGCCAGGCTCTATCTTCACATATGAGCCAATATTCTATTGCTAATTGTCATGGGGACTCATCTAGGTCATCTACTCGTCAGCAGTTTCACCCTTAGGGGGCACTGGGGTAGTACAATTGCACCACAAACTTGAGTATCTGTCCTCAGGATGATGGGGAGTAACATTTTACTGTGGATCTCCCTGGTACTGAAACTCAGCACAAAATTCCATCACCAATGAACCAAGAATTCCAATTCTTGAGGTTCACAAGGTGCTTTAAGAAGATCCGGGGCCCAGTGATGCCAGCTGGTTATGGGATTGGTCTCGTTGGCAGCCTCACACCAATATTTGTCACGATTGGGTATTGGCTACTCCTTGGCTGGCACAGGCACACCGACCAAACGGGTCACAAAGTCTGGATTCAAATTGGTCAAACACATGGTTTCTGAGTCTGCTGACGTGGCTAAAGCAAGGCAAACATTCATTTTTGGTTGATCTAGAGGCATATATGCACAGCAAAAGCAAGCAAGCAAAACCAACCAGTGTCAGTCTGTCATTTGATCAAACTCCATGTTCATTTTCAGCTGTTTTTTGGCAAAAGCTTCCCCATCTATTTCAGTTGTCAAGCAAATCTTTTAGCACTTGTTCAGGGACTGGCCAACTATAGGGCACTAAACTGTCCCTCTAACCTTCAATTTTTACAAATTTGGATATCGTAGAATTCTTTTGAACACAATGGACACCACGCTTTTGCTGAAAGAGCTCTATGAGACAAACCATTTTCACAGTCCAAAAATCAACATCAAACTCAAGATTTGTAGCTTTCACAGGTTGAACAGGATCGTCTGGCATGAACCGTCGCTTCTCCATGTGGCTCACGTCTGCGTGCTCATTTCCCTGCTGGTGGAATTGTCGCTGCGCTATTGTGTATGAGACGGTTTCACGCCCTTCGCGGGGACCTCATAGGTCCGACACCTTTGCAAATACAAGCATACCCTTTGCCCCAAGTTATTAGCGGAAATGGTCCTTCAATTTGTCCTAACTCAAGGTTTCTGATCAAAACTGAAGGATTTTCCTTCAATTTTTCCTGTGTGCTGTTTGAAAAGTGCCTAAAAATTGGAGGATTAGTTCCTGCAAATGAGCTATTAAAAACATAAAGACATCTAAAGCTTTGCTCAACCTCATCTGGGATGTTGCTTGAGCCACTCCCCCTTTTGTTGATCTAGAATGAGTTTAGAGTGTGGTGCGTCCTTTCAACAATTGCCTGACCTGTGTGGGAATAGGGAATTTCAAAAGTGTGGCAAACACCCCAGTCCATCAAAAATGTGGACAATTTTTGAGCTGTGTATGTGGCGCCATTTGTCAGTTTTCATCTCGTGGGGGATCAGTTTGGCGAGCTCTGGGCCCAGTGACACTGACAAGGACAAAAGCAAAAGACGAGAGGCGCTCTCTCTTCCCGGGACCAAAGTCCCACAGCTTTAATGGAGAACAACTCCAGGAGAGAAAGGGAGTGTCCAGGAGAGGAAAGAAGATGTCCAGAGGAGGATAGAGAGCGTCCACCTCATGGCAGGGGATTTTAAACCCTGGGGGAGGGGGGCGGTAGAAAGGAACTACCATAATTCAACATAATAAATCACCACACTGAAGTTTTCTGCATAAATTGCTGCAACTGTTGCAAACAAAATCCTAAAATCTCCCCAAACACAACCGTGCAGTCCCAAATGACCACAATGTGGGAGAAAAACCACTCAACCCCCCTGTATACCCAGGCACCAGGTGTCACAGGGAGCACCAACCCCTGCAATTAGAAAGTCCACACACACAGGCTCACCGGGAAAGGAGCATCTCTTTATGAGGGGACAGAATGCTCACTTTTCTCAACACAACACACACCATCCACCACATCAGCATCCATACACATCATCTTCCTCAAGCATTCACACACTGAAAACGGAAGCACAATTACAACACACAGGAAAAACAGCAGCAATGAAACAGGATTTGCTCAATCCATCCCCACAATTGCTAGCAGGTCCTTATTGACACAGCAAATCCTTTCTGCCAGCAGCCAGACCCAAACCCAAACTGCACAGGCGTACATTGTGCACAGGACGTCTCTGTGTGACTTGTGAACAGCCCTTCCCCTGCATACACCTTAGGGGTTACTTTATACAGAGTTAAACGTTCCCTTTCTCCACAGTCCCAGCAGTCTTGTCTGTCCCCCTCGAGAAACAGCTGAGAGCGGAGGTGCCTCCAAGAAAGGAATGTCCTGGCAGCGCCCAGAGACGTCCAGAGCCCGGTTGTTCTCGCTGGAGCAGAGAAGCATTCCTGCCGCGGTCACCAAATGAGGTGTGGAATAGAACTCCCCACAGTTAAAGGTAGAAGGTGGTGTGTTTATTACAGCGCCAGGCACACGAGGAGTTGTCTCTTAAAGACATGTGTGAAGAATCACTGCCGCTCTACTTATCTAAAAAAGTCCTACATATTCATATAATTCCCAAAACGACTAATACATATTAATTAGGTAACCCCACCTACCCCCTTTGTATTAAAATGTATTATAACTGAGTCCAAAGTTCCTTCACATTTGCGGATTCTTTCACATCACAGGGGTTGGTGGGTTTTAAAGCAGGGAATGGTCTCCTTCTGATGAAGCCAAGACGTCTTCCTCAATTTGACCTCTTTCCTTATGACCTGTTGGCAGGCTTTCGCACCCCTTGGCTAAAGCTGAAATTTCGGGGCCCAGGTGCAGGCTACGGTCCTCTTCTTTGTCACAAAGAAATCCGCATCCCATCCCGCTTCTTTAAACATAGTAAAGACAGGCAAGTGATATATTACCCTAGCCTTAACTACCGTATCGGCTAAAAATTAACTATCCCTTATTATTTCTACTCTTCTTGCTATACTCTTTCTGCCTAAGTAAATCTTGCTAAAATTTTAACTCTTCCAGTTCTTTTCAATCCTGGATTCATTGGCCTCATCTCACACAGCAGCCATGTGTGAGCCGATGCTGTAACTGGGAAATTCCACTCCTGAGCAGGAGATACAAGGCCTGGTTCTGAGATGGAAGGGTTAGAAGGATGAGATGCACAACATTTTGATCCAGGGGATGTCCTGAAAGTGCACTGCCTACCTGCCCCTTCTGCCGAGCACCACGCTCCACCTCCTTCTACTGCTCAGCAGATTTTTAGGAATCCAGGGCTTGGTATGTATGATTTGCTACTGCAACAAATAGAATGAATTTGCTTTGTAATCCCAGTTTTGTCCTGGGTTATTTTGTGCATGGGTCTCCTCCTGAACCTGTGTCAAAGGCTGGCAGGGACTAAAGGACACTCCTCTTCTCATGTCAGTAAATTCGGAGAAGTGATTTAAGTATCAATAAGTCAATAAGTATCAATCAGTAAATCAAATAATTTGGGGGAATATTTAGCCTGTGAGTTTCAGCAAAGTATTGAATATGTCTTAGATCCATGGATACAAACTAGTAATTGAGATTGCTGGGTGTGCACGTGTTGGGGAAGTGACTCCCCACACACCCCGTGCTGAGATCAAGGATTGCCTCTTTTTTCTAACCCTGACCTGGCAGCAGGGATTGGGACCTGCTTGGTAACGTTCATTTTGAAGACTTCTGTTGAGCAGGTAAGAATGGTCAAAATGAAATCTTTTCCAGCTGTTTCCCTTTGGTTTACCTGTTTGTGGCAGGAGAAGGAGCCCGCAGCGCAGTGGGCACCGTGCCCTGCCCAGCCGGGGCTCTCTGGCACAGAGCAGCAGCAGCACCAGCACCGTTCAGCCTGCTCCTGCCTTGGCTTCCCCTGGCACACAGAAGCCTCCGGAAATCAGCACGGCCAGTGGCGTTCCCGGCTTGGAGCAGCTGCTGCTGGCAGGCAGATGCTGCCAGTTCGACTGCTGCCAAAGGGGAAGAAAGGCAGAGATGTACCCACACCGGAACCCTGGGCATGTCCAATAAAGGTGCAAATATGTGGGGAGATTTGTTAGGAAGCATTTCAACTGTGATGCCAACAGTGGCTTCTCTCCTGGTTCTGTGTGTTCTGGATGAGTAATGCAATGGTTGGCTCTGACAATTAAGAAGCAGATGTTATGTGGATGTTCAAATGTGCAGTGATGGTATTGTAATATATCCTTCCATAGTCCTCTTTCCCGTCCCCCTTGTAATAGCCTTGGTAGTCAGGGCATTTGGGGAGGGCTGGCTTGTGACCAGCAGGCAGCACACCAACACCTGACCTCCAGTCAAGATGCAAGAAAGTAATCTCCACCAATGGAACAGCAGAGAAAGAGTTGACTGACAAAACTTTTGGAGGAGCTAGGGGTATAAAAGGCAGAGCATCGTTTTTGTAGATGAGCATATGGCTGCTAGTCACAGAGACTCCAAATGCTGCAATTTTTCCTTATTCAGTCGTTTGTTGAGGTTTACTAAACCTTTAAAATTTTAAAAGTGAGAGTCATTTCTCACATGTGCAATGCTGTGGGCCATTTTCTTGGCCTGGTTTCCTTTGCTTGGGTCCCATCTCAGTGATCAGCTGGGGTACAGGCTGTAGGTGCTTGGGGCACTCTTGGAGTTCCTCTTGGATCCCCTGAACAACAAGGTTTGGCCCATGAGGGGATTTTGGGCTGCTTTGTGACGGAGAAGAACTTCCCAGACTCTTTTGTGTTTGCTGTAGGGAAGGTTGGTTATTGCTTTGCATAAATTCACAGATCAACATGGAGCGTTTGCTTTGTGATGTCGGTGCATGGTTGCCACCTTGTCGTAGTGGCATCAGAAGGTTGCCTTGGTGCATGGAAGGCCTGAGTGTCAGAGCAGCTCTAGTGCTGGCTCACATCAGGAGAATCCTCCTTGTTGGGTAATTTGTCAGTGGGTAGCTGCCCACTGACAAGAGTCTTGTGTCTTCCAGTGTTATGGTGAACTCCCAAAACACTGCTACCATGTTTCACCATCTAGCCACGGCAGCTTTTGCTGCTTATGGTGTTTGTTTTTCCACGTATTACGTGACACACTTTGTTTTTAAGTAGAGTTTTCCATTCTTCTTAGGTCTGGTTGCATCCTAACCTGGCTTTTGTATGTCTTCCTGCTCTTTCTTAGTGGCTGAGTTTCTGATTTTGAAAGAGAAAGAGCATTAGGATGCCACTGGTTCGGTAAAGCTCCTGTCAAGAGGTTCAGCTATAAAGGGGGTGTCTGTAGCCACAGGGGCAGCATTTGCAGGGGAACCTGCAGGGCTTCCGTTCCATCCACGGGAGAGTCTGTGGCAGCAGAGTCTGTCATTTCCTCAGGTTGCTGGGACAAACAAGACACCTTTGAAAATGTAGACTGGCAGACCTTCTTTAAGGCCTTCCAAAAACTCTGCAGTTGTTCCCAGAATTCAGAGAAAGCTTCTTTCTTCTTAAATTTTGTCATGAAAGGATTTGACTGTCTAACTTAATAACCTTTTACTGAGTGCTAAAATAGTTATTCCCTTTGAAAGGAAGTGCAAACTCTAAAGCAGTTAGTGTCTACTTCTGAACCCTAGAGGTGCTGCTGTGCTCTTCCAAAATCAAAATGCCGCTGCTCAGGGGAATTTTGGGAAGCTTTTCTGGGCAACCGTTTCCTGCAAGTTAATGAGAATTAGTGCATGTAACTGATTGGAAAAAATAAAAAAAAAGTACCTGAAGGAGAGGATTTCAGAAGCTGTTTTATGTCTTTGGTAGAACAGGAGCATTGAGTGTTAAAGAACAATTTGCATTTTCTTGATCATATTTGTATTCATTTACTGGCTAAACTGGCTGCAGTGTAGGCACAGCCAAGAATATTGTCCATATCCCTTGCTGGCTGTGTGAATGAAATGTGTCTCCTGGAGGGATGTTGTGAAACGGGAAATCATCTCTGTTTGGGTTGATTTGTTCTGTGGGATTCAGCAGCCCAGGCAATTTTCTGACAGCATCTGGTTCATTTTCCCTTCCCACTACAGGTCACCTGAAGTGTGTATTCAGCAGTGCTGAAGATCCTGAGGTGAGTGAGAAAGAAACATTTCATGTTCCTGGTGTTTAAGAATTGTAGAGGAAGATGTGAGCTTGTCCAGTAGCAATAGACTGTAGAGGGCCAGCTAGGGAGGCTGAAAGAAAATCCATTTCCATGCCTGAGACAAAAGTAACAAAGGCAGCGATAGATATTTGTAAATTTCCTTCTCAGAGTTTGAAGAACTAAAAACCTAGTTTTGAAAAGAGAACGATGCTTGCTGAAGGCAGATAGGGAAAATTTAAATAAGAGCAATTTCCTGTACAGTTGAATTAGATCATTTTAATTTAAACAGAGTGACTTAGACTCCTATTCCTATCAAACTTCACGATATCTACTTGGAACATGAGGTGGTGGAAAAGGAAGGCCATCTTGAAACGGCACATGCAGTATCTGAAGAGCATTGGGCACCTTTGTGGCTGGGGAGCTGCGTGGGCCAAAAGGACGCAGGGCTGGCGGCCGTGAGCAGCTGAAGATGAGGCAGCGTGGGGCCAGGGGGCCAAGAAGGCCAAGGGCACGGTGGCTGTGCCAGCAGCAGTGGGGCAGCAGGAGCAGGGCAGTGAGCGTGGCCCTGTGCTGGGCAGCGCTGCGGCCACAGCTGGAGTGCTGTGTGCAGCTGTGGGCCCTGGGAAGCAGAAAGTCATGGAGGGGCTGCAGCGTGTGCACAGAAGGACAGGGGAGCTGGGCAAGGGGGTGCAGCACAAGGCCAGTGAGGAGGTGCTGAAGGAGCTTTAGCCTGGACAATGGGGGCTCGTGAGGGACCTTCAGGCAGACTTCCATAGATCCCTGCCTTAGATCCATAAAGCCAATGCTCAGCACAAGGGCTGTTTCCCTGCCAAACATCCCTTCACTGCATCCAAGTGCTTTAGACACTGGAGTAGGTAACACTTTCATGTTTTGTTTATTTGTTTGTTTGTTTGCTAGAAGGAGAAGATTTGTGTAATTTCTCCTTCTCCAGGGAGCAAGGGAGCTTTTTCTCAATCTTTCCTGCCCTTTTCCAGCACTGGCAGAAACACATCACTTTCAGGTTAATGACTCCCGTGTCTTTTGGCTGCCCAGGGAATCAGTGTGTGTTGTGTTTGGGAATTGAGCAGAAAATCAATGCCCTTGCATTCCAGCTGGTGCTCAGAGATTAGAGGAGCTGGGAGGGGCTGGGCTGCATTTCTGATTCCAGCCACTTCGGCACCATCAGTGTGGTCGAGTCCAAGAGAAGAACTTGCCCGAGCACAGATGCACAAAGAGTGCAGTTCCTACTGCAATGCTCTGGGTCGGACTGCATTCCATAGGGACCCACATGCTCCAGATTCCCCAAGAGTGTGGGTTACTGAAGCAACAGGAGAGCAAGTTCAGGATTGTAGCTGATCGGGGCACTGCTACCGAGTGCTGATGTGTGTAGTCACAGAAAGGACAGTATTGATTCAGGGTGACCCTCAAGTGGCGAATAATGTGCTTTGACTCTATGATTTAGAAGGTTAAACAAATGCTTTATTAGGCTATGTTATATTACACTAGTATTATATTAAAACTATACTATAGAGATACTATACTAAAAAGCTGCTAAAGAAAAACTCGTGACTATCTCCAGACAGCCACAACACACCTTTTACCTAATTATCTAATCAAGCTAAACAACTATCACTAAAATCCAATTAAGAAATCACTTTCAGTAAACAAGAGCTCTGCATGTGGCTGACAGCGGCCTCCTAATGGCTTACATTTCAAATGGCAATCTCTCTTGCATTTCAGGGCAATCTCTGCCACACCTTCCTGACATCAACACATTTGTTGTCTCAGATCTGCACCCACTCTGACACTGAAGCTGCTGCAGCAGAAGCAGCAGCGCCGTCCCAAGGAGCCTTTGCTCCCCAGCTGAAGAAGTGAAGCCTGAGCACTTGGTTCACCTCCCGTGCTGACCCAGCTGCTGCTCAGCAACAGGAGATGGCGGGTGACTCCCTGGAGCAACAGAGTACGTCTGGTATCTTCCTTATCTGAGGGACAGTGTGTTGTGTGCACATGTCAGCATAGCTCTACCAAAGGGTTCTCCTCAGTTTAGTGTCACAGAAGTGCTGGCAGTGCCCTGAGGCAGCAAGAGAGAGCTCTGGGTGTTCCTGCTGCCTCTGAGGGCAGCTTAGACAGGCTGGAGTTTGCCTGGGCTTCCCTCTCTGCCAAAGGCAGAAGCAGGGATTGTTCCTGGATCAGCAGAAGGCTGTGACTGCTTGAGTCCTAGCCACTGGCAGAAGCCCTGCTGAGATCAGTGTCGTGGTTTGACCGGAAATGGGACATCTGGGATATTTTGTTTTGCTGTGATTACCAATGGGTAATTGGAATTTAAGATGGGCACTTAGTTTGACCAGTGGGACATTTGGATCCGCCTCTTGAGACTACGAACCCAAGGGGTTAAAAGCAGGGCTCTTGGCCTTTGGAGTCCTCTTGGGATTTCCGGCGTGAAGAAGTCTCTCCCCCGGCCCAGTTTCTGGCTGGGCTGGGGGAGGGGAAAGCCACGTGGCCGATCTACGGTAGGCCCGGGTTCGGAGGAAGGGTGGCAGACCCTTGAGCGACCTGTTTATTCCCCCCCCCAGAGAATGCAGCCCGTGCTCGAACTGTATATCTTGAAACTTGATATCATGTGCCGGCAGGCAGCACGGCTGGGAGGAGAAAGGGGGGGGCAGCGGGCAGTCCGGCCGCCTGGGAGAACTTTTAACCCTTTGGGGAATGAAGGCTTCGCAGAACATTGCCTTTCCTGGGAAAGGGATAGGAGTGGAAGATGAAGGAAGAAAATCAGGCCAGTAAGGAGGGTCTGGCAAAGGGAGAAGAGAGATATTGAAGGAATGGAGGAAGATGGAGTGGCAGTTTTTGCTGGACTCTTTTTTGTTGTATTTCCATGGACTGTTTCCTGGTGATGCAGAGGCTGTATTGCAGGGGGAAGCGGAGGCTCGGCGTCAAGAGAGTTTGGTTTTGAGACCCCTCGGCCCCAGGGGGTATAGAAGACATGGGGGGGGTACAGAGGTCCCAGGATTGTGACTGTACTCTGCTTGGAACGAGACGAGGCATTCTTAAAAGGCCCTGAAGGCAGGCCCCTGCCCCATCCCATGCCAGGTGGTGAGAGCACCTCGGCATGGAAAGGAGATGTCACGAGATAGCAAGATACCGGGCGGATTGCTGATTGTGACAAGAAGTCCGTGGCACAAGGAAGGACTCCGTCTATCCCTTATGAGCTGAAGATTTGATTTTTTTTTCCAAAGGGTGGTGCCAGACCGAGTGTGGATAATTTTTTGGGAAATGTAAATGTGTTTGGGAATTTGGTGGGAGGAGGATAAGGAAGTGTTTCTGTGTAGTTTTCATTCTCCTTGTTTTTTTCCCTGTGTGTGTGTAGGTTAGTAATTGTGTGTGTAGTTTAGTTAATAAACTTCTCTTTATGTTTAAGTTGGAGCCTGCTTTGCTTATTTCCTGGCCACATCTCACAGCAGATATCAGGTAAAAGGTATATTTATGGGGGCCTTGGCTTTGCCAGGCCTAAACCATAACATTGTTTGGTTTCCCCTGACCGGGAATCGAATTTTAAGAGAGTGATGGGATGAAGCTGTGAGATGGGACCAAAGAGGAATAAGAACAAAGCATGTATTAAGTGGGTTTTTTTTTTCTGTGTAGAAATGTTTTGTAATTTATTTAATAGTTTTAGTGTTTGTAGTCTCAAGAGGCGAAGGGTGGAATGTCGTGGTTTGACCGGAAATGGGACATCTGGGATATTTTGTTTTGCTGTGATTACCAATGGGTAATTGGAATTTAAGATGGGCACTTAGTTTGACCAGTGGGACATTTGGATCCGCCTCTTGAGACTACGAACCCAAGGGGTTAAAAGCAGGGCTCTTGGCCTTCGGAGTCCTCTTGGGATTTCCGGCGTGAAGAAGTCTCTCCCCCGGCCCAGTTTCTGGCTGGGCTGGGGGAGGGGAAAGCCACGTGGCCGATCTACGGTAGGCCCGGGTTCGGAGGAAGGGTGGCAGACCCTTGAGCGACCTGTTTATTCCCCCCCCCAGAGAATGCAGCCCGTGCTCGAACTGTATATCTTGAAACTTGATATCATGTGCCGGCAGGCAGCACGGCTGGGAGGAGAAAGGGGGGGGCAGCGGGCAGTCCGGCCGCCTGGGAGAACTTTTAACCCTTTGGGGAATGAAGGCTTCGCAGAACATTGCCTTTCCTGGGAAAGGGATAGGAGTGGAAGATGAAGGAAGAAAATCAGGCCAGTAAGGAGGGTCTGGCAAAGGGAGAAGGGAGATGTTGAAGGAATGGAGGAAGATGGAGTGGCAGTTTTTGCTGGACTCTTTTTTGTTGTATTTCCATGGACTGTTTCCTGGTGATGCAGAGGCTGTATTGCAGGGGGAAGCGGAGGCTCGGCGTCAAGAGAGTTTGGTTTTGAGACCCCTCGGACCCAGGGGGTATAGAAGACATGGGGGGGGGGACAGAGGTCCCAGGATTGTGACTGTACTCTGCTTGGAACGAGACGAGGCATTCTTAAAAGGCCCTGAAGGCAGGCCCCTGCCCCATCCCATGCCAGGTGGTGAGAGCACCTCGGCATGGAAAGGAGATGTCACGAGATAGCAAGATACCGGGCGGATTGCTGATTGTGACAAGAAGTCCGTGGCACAAGGAAGGACTCCGTCTATCCCTTATGAGCTGAAGATTTGATTTTTTTTTCCAAAGGGTGGTGCCAGACCGAGTGTGGATAATTTTTTGGGAAATGTAAATGTGTTTGGGAATTTGGTGGGAGGAGGATAAGGAAGTGTTTCTGTGTAGTTTTCATTCTCCTTGTTTTTTTCCCTGTGTGTGTGTAGGTTAGTAATTGTGTGTGTAGTTTAGTTAATAAACTTCTCTTTATGTTTAAGTTGGAGCCTGCTTTGCTTATTTCCTGGCCACATCTCACAGCAGATATCAGGTAAAAGGTATATTTATGGGGGCCTTGGCTTTGCCAGGCCTAAACCATAACAATCAGTCTCTAGGAGAACACATCAAGCCCTTTGTGATTCTGCAGCACAACCCAATGAATCTGCTTCTTGCCCTTAACAGCTGCCAGTGCTGTGCTCTCAGATAAGATCTGGTAGTGTTGAGAAGAGAGCCCAGTGTATTCTGTGTCTGCCATCACCTGTTGGGACAAAAAGGGCACTGATCTGTGCCTCGGTGTGGCTGATCTCAAAGCCCATCCTGTTGTGTCCTCAATGGGGACAACAGCTTGTCCAGGGCTCAGGCTCACTCTGGCTTCTTCCCATCAGTGCCTGTCAGTGCTCATGCTTGGGCTTTGCCAGCCTTGTTGTGGTTGCTGCCCTGCCCCTGAGGGCTGGAGGGAATGCAGAGGCTGGAGCCTTCCTTAGCTGGGAGGGTCCTGCTGCTGCCCGGCTGCTACAGCGCAGAGCTGCCTGAGGCAGCAGCCCCTTCTCTGGGTCGGCCTCTGCCTCGCACAGCCTGGGCTCACAAGAGGGTCAGCATCTCCTCTGGGCAGCTCTCTGTGTCACAGGGACGCCTGAGGAGCACTGCTGTCTTCTGTGCCCGCTGTGCTGAGTTGGGAAGATGGGGACGTGTGCGGTGCCGAGAGGGCGAGTGCAATGGGAGCGACTGATCCGCGCTGTCAGGGTGAAGAGAAGCAGCGTGGTTCTTCACGCGGGGCATGGGCAAGGGTGTCTTTGGGCTCAGCCTGCTCATAAAGCGTGAGGGTCCTGATGCTGAATGCCCCGGGGGCATTGGTTCTAGCATGAGCTGCTCTGGTTTACAAACGCAGAGGCATTCTTCTGGCAAACTGCTGCAAGGTGGAAAAGATGGGAACACTTGGCAATATTCCTCCTGTTCTGAACTTGGCATCTGTTCAGAGGAATTGATTCTAGATGTCCAGGTGCATTTAATCTTAGCAAGTAGGAAACCTTTTCTAAATCTCACAGTGTTTATTCCCAAGAAAAAAAAGGCACTGTTAGTTCCAGCTCTCCTTAATGTTTCTAGATGACAAACTTACTTGCCTTGGTCGGTATTCTCTTCTGCTCTCAGTCTCCTCTGAATGTATCTCCCTGTGCTTCCCTGTGTGCCTGCTGTCTAGAGGTCTCTCACTTCAAAGGATTCTAGAAATCAGTCTCTGTGCCAGCCACTTGTGCTGTGGGCCTGCTGTTCTTTTCTTGTTGTTCCAGTTGCTGTTCCTGTTGTTGTTAGCCAGCTGTCCACAAAGGGAGGGCTCAGAGCCCCAGACAGTGGGGCTGCCTTTTGTATCTCCTAGAAGGTGGGATCTCTGCTTTAAAGTGAACATCTTGCATTTTGTTTCCCTCAGGCAGAATGGTGAAGATGGAAAAATCCTATTCTAAAATACATTAAACTGGAAAATATTGGCAGTGGGTAAGTCCAAGCAATATTAATTTTACAAAACTATGCATCAGGTGTTTTGCTGGTGGAATAGGTATCAAGTGTGAAGTCAGACAAGCTGCAAATGTGTTCAGGCATTGGGCTTAGATTGTCAGTGCTGATCAGAATTTCTAAGTGTGCTCAGAAGGCATTGTCAAAGACATCTCCATGCTTCCAGTGTCCTGCAGGTCTTAGGCATTGACAGCACAGATCTCCTGTGTGGGCTGGCTTTCACTGCAAGATCTAAATGGCTTCTCCTTTCTCAGTTTCTGTTTTGTTTCTAGGAGTTTTGGAGATGTTTATAGAGAACTCGACACTGCCAGAGGAGGAAAGGTAAATGTCAACAGGCCCTGTAGACTATGCTGCACTCGAGGGCTTTCCCCTCTGCTGTGAGCTATGGCTGGAGCTTTGGGCAGAGCTGTGCTGAAAAGGCACAAGAAGCACAGACTGGTGCCAGCCCACAAAACACATCTGGGAATTTGTCCTCCTCAGCTGCCAGAAGGAAGGCAGGGAGGGCAGCGGTTCCATTCAGAGAAGGACGCGCTCACTCACTCTCCATTGCTAAAACAAAGGTGGTGCCTTCGAGCACCTCACTGCTCTTTGGGGCTACAGCTTCAGAGTCCTGAATTCTCATTTCTGGTTGCCAGCAAATCCATCTGAAAGTTACTGGTAGTTCCTTAGCCACCTGCCGTGCTGCACTTGGGAACTGCATGTAGGGAGAGATCTGCAAGGCATCCCTGAAAGCCCTAAGCCCTGCCCATATCACAAGATGTATTTGCAGAGAATTAAGGCATGGATTATTTCTTCTGAATCCTAGAAAGAGCAGCACAGAGTGTGGTCAGAGGTTTGTGGGTGATAGTTGAGACACCACTGTTACCAAGTGGACAAGGCAAAATGTCAGCGGCCCCACGTGTCCTGTAACTGGCTCCCAAGGGAGCAGAGAAATGGGCTGTTGGAATGTCAGTTCCTAATTACTGCAGTGCCTAATCACAAGGCAGTTTGGCACAGCTCAGCCGTGTCATTGCAAAACCACTCGCTCCACGTGCCTTGTGGTCTCGTGCCACCAACCTCTCAAGTTACTGATTTTCAATGTCGTTTTAGGTGGCCATAAAGAAAATACAGCTTCAAGGACTAAGGAAGAAGGAACTAAAAGTTAATGATCTCATGGTCGTGAAGGTGAACAGGAATCCCAACCTGGTCAACTGTTTAGACAGGTGAGTTGTGTTTTTGTCCCATGAATGTCTGTTCGCCTATTGCAAACATGCAAGGTAAAATTCCAATTTGGTCACTGGCAGAAAATAGAGCTGTAATTATTGGTTAATTATTATTGCTCTTTTCATCTCCAGTGGATGGGAAGAGATTGCATTTTGTCTGCATGAGTCTTCGTGGCACATGGTATTTGAAAATTGTTCAAAAACCCAGATGAGTCATGTCTTACTAAATCAATGATCTCTATTTTCACAGCCACCACTTTGTTTGGGAGCTTGATTTTTTCAAGTGTCTTCTTACGTCCAGGTAAATTAAAAAGGATTTCCCTTGCATTGTTGCCCCTGTTTTCCATTGCTATGCATGCCAAGAAGATTAGGTGCTTTTTTCCAGAAACACCATGCGTGACAGGTTTTTTTATCTGGGCTGTTTCTAAACTGCACTAATTTTGCTTGCTGCCCATCTCAGACATCTCCTTTATCACAGCTATGCCTTTCTCCTTGAGACTGCACAGATAGAAAACAATGCACAGCCAAGAGGGAATGTCTATTCCTTTATTTTGTCTTTACCTCAAAGGGACCTGAAAAGAAGAATCAACCTGTCTTTTCGAAACAGCAACCTAGCCATGTACATTCATCTCCATGCCCTTGTTTCCTCCTTTCAGCTACCCTGTGGGTGAGGAACTGTCCCTGGTTATGGAGTACATGGATGGAGGCACTCTGAGCAATGTCATCAGCCAGACCTGCCTGTGTGAAGATGAGATGGCAGCCATCAGTCGGGAGGTCAGCAATCCCAGCTGTGTTTCCAAGGGCTTGGGCAGCATTGTCTGGGAAACAGGGGCTCAGAGCTGGAGTGATTTCCTGTGCCAAGCTTTGTTTCTGTGTTGCTGCTATTCTATGGGCAAGGAAAAGCATCTCAAGGGAAAGGCCTGCCAGTGTCCCTGCACTCCCTGTACTCAGTGCCAGTACTCTTATCTCCTGCTGTTGTATTCTCGCTCTGACTCTTGTATTTGTATTTGCTGTTCTCCACCTTGCCTCTCTAAATGTTTGCCTGGAGTCTGTCTTCTCTGTATTCCTTGCCTGTAAAAGAAAAGGTGCTGGTGGCAGAATTTGAAATGATCAGCAAAGAAAAAAGACTCATTTCTCACTGTCCTCAGCTGAAAATGATAGTAGTGCAGCCAAAATGTTCTTTGCTTCCGGAAAGTGACTGGTGTGATACTTCCAAGCCTGTCCTGAAGCCAGCAAGAAAATCTTTGTCATGCAGCCTCCCACCCAAAAGTGATCCACTTCCCACCAAAGGGAGAGACTTTTCCTTTCCAAACCCCTCCTTTGTCCTCTGCATGGAAAAATCACATCCACTGCAGCAGGAGTCATCCTGGCTGGTTTGCAGGGGACAGCCTACAACAGCAGGTGCTGTTGCTCTTTCAAAAGCTGACATGCCTTTCCTCAGAAAGGTCCTGCCCTGCAGGTGTTGGAGCATCAAGCTCTTCCTCTCAGTGGCCATTACTGTTCTGCCATTACTCCCCATTCCCCTGGAGAGGGAATCTTTTAGATTCTTTGTTTCCTTTCTTGTGTGATGAAATCACATCACTCATTTTTGCCCCCCTGTTTCTGTTTTCTCACTCAGTGCCTGCAAGGACTGGATTTTCTTCATTCAAACAATGTGATCCACCAAGATGTGAAGAGCAGAAACATCCTTCTCAGAACTGACGGCTCTGTCAAGCTGGGTCAGTATATTCTTGGTCAGGTGCAGCATTCCAGGGATGTGGGTGTGGGGCTGCTTGGAGTGACAGCCAGCTCCCCAAAAATGGTGCTGGTGGCAGTGCAGAGACCCCTGCTGCGAGCTGGGGGCACAGTTGCAATGTGCACAGAGGTATAAGGAACCACAAGCAGTCAAGAGTGGCCTTGCTCTGTGTGTGTCCCTTCCAGACAGAGGGAGCTACAATCTAAAGCTTCAGGGGAATGAAGTCCACTGCTCTGAGCAGTGTTAAGAAACCTGGGATTTTTTGGAAGTGGCCAATTCCGTACTCCCTTGGCTAAAGCCCCAAGGAAATCGAGCGTGGACAGTTCTCCAGGAGATCCAACAGCACATTCTGAGCCTGAGAGTGGGGAACTCTTTTGCTTGGTTTCCTAATTGGAGCTGGCTTTCATGGTTTGTTGTTTTCTGCACAGCTGACTTTGGCCTCTTTGCTCAGCTCAGCCCTGAGCAGGGCAGATGGATCTCCGTGGCCGGCGCTGCTGGGTGGCTGGCGCCTGAAGTGGTGACAGGTCAACCATGTGGCCCCAAAGTGGACATATGGTCTTTGGGAATCGTGGGCATCGAAATGGTAGAATGAGAAGTTCCTTCCTGGAATGAAACTCCTGTCTTGGTAAGGTGCAAATACTCACTGATCCCACTGTCTTTCTCACCTGTCCCATGTTCTGTGTGCCATTGGACAAAATCCCATTGCCATCTGCTGGCACCACTTCCACCAAGGTCTCCTTCTAAAAATGCCCCTGCAAAAAAACACATCAGCATCTGCTGTAGCTTTGGTTGTATCAGAAAGGGAAGTGGCAGTTCAGAAACCTAACCAGTTCAGACACCTGCCATTTTGGCCTCCAGCCATGCCTGACATTTCTCACTTGTTTTTTGAACAATGTTGGAACTCTGTTTCTGAAGGAAAATAATTTTTCAGTGGAGAGGGAAGACATGTGATAAATATCCTGAGAAATGGAGGTTAGACCTTCCCAGTTTCAATTTTCTAGAAAACATAAGAAAAAGAGGAAAAAGAAAAGTAAACAAAAAAGAAAAAGAGAAAAAACCCTACTATCAAAGCAATGCCCAAGCAGTTCTGCTTGCTTTTTCATTTTTTAAACACAGCTCTTCTCTTCCATTCTGTAGCATCTTTTCCAAATCCTGTGGGTCTTCAAAACCTTGAGGCTTTCAAGTCATCTGTACATTGTTCAGTCACGTATGTGGGTGGCCTGGATAAGTTTAGGATGTGTTTTTCTCCGACTGCAGTTAGAATTGTTTGCCAAACCCTTGGCTGTTTCTTGCTACTTTAACAAGTTGATGAGCTTGCAGGCAGGTGCCTGGGCTGGGATCCAGCGTGGGCAGTTGACACCGGTGCTGTGTTTCTTTACCACAGGAGCAGGGCCATCCCTGGCCTGCACAGTTCTAATGACAGGGAGGGCTCCAGCTCCCCACCATGGCCAGTGGCTGAGCTCAGCTGAGAGTCAGGATAAAACTCTCTTTGTCACCTCTGGTGATGTGGGGAAAGGACAGAAAGCCGCATAAATTATTTGTACACAAGGGGAGTGCATTGCCATTTCCGGCTTTGAAATTCTCCTTTGGGTTAAAGAGGGTAATAGCAAAGTCTCTTTGGTCACCATCTATTTCAGTGCCATGAGTACAGAGTTATCATGACAGTGCTGGGCATTTTTATGGAGACTCCAAGGCCTCTTGCCATTGTTCTTTTTGTCTATTTGAGATGGATTCTGCAAGTTGAGGTTTGAACAGTTCCAAGTCAGTGTCTTATGTTTCTAAATACCATCTTGCAAAAGCAGAATGAGCTCTCTCCCTCTGACTTGTCAGCATGTTAGAGCTTGGTTCCACATGAACCACACTGGATAAGGATCAGCCAATGTCTTGCCAATCTACACTGTAATTCCTTGGCCTGAGGAGTATCAAAAAGACCTGCTGAGCTCCATGGACACTGTCAGCTGCACGGAAGTGAGCATCCTTGGCCTTGCTGAAGAAACCAGAGCTCATCTTAGGTTAGATGCTCTTGAGCAGGAGAAAGGCTGGAATCCTCAGGGGTTTCCAGAGGCCTGCGTGCCCAGAGGAACTGAGTTTTGGGGAGCAGCTGGATGTTTCTGCACATCATGGAAAGGGATTGCCAGACAGCTCAAGCCTCACCACTGGTAAACACTCCCCAGCTCTTCCCAGGCAACATTTGCTTTGGGTTTCAAGTTGTTCCCACTTGTCTGTCTGTGAAGATGCCCCTCAAACCACAAGGCAAGCCTCTCAGAACTGGTGTTACATTTGCAGAAATGAAGAAAAGAAGCCCAAACACAAGAAAGTTGCTTAGGCACTGGTTTTTAGAGAGGAACTTAACCCGCTGTGCAGTTTCTTCTCACTGGGAAACATGCCTGAAACCTGGGCATGAGGGTGTAAAGGCCACAGAGTCTCTTCTGCTTCTTGTGCAGTGCTGCTGAAACACTCAGTGACCGGGTTTCTCTCCCAGTTCTCCCCAGGCCACATTCTGCCCGTCACCAAGCCAGAGCCTGGTGATGTGGAGAGCCTGCCAAAACCTCCCATTTGTTTCCTGGCACTTTCTGGGACGGGCCTACCATTCATGCATTGACTTGAGTAGCCAAATGAGCAGAGGGTGATCAAAGGGATGGAACGTCTCCTTCTGATTTGACCATGAAAAGTTTTTCTTTTCCATGTAAGGAAAGCAGAAATTTTCAGACTGCTGGGAGACAGAGCTGCAGGTGGCTCCTGTGTGTCCAAGCAGGCATTTTCATCCCAGTACATTTATGCAGGCATCTTAACGTGTCTGTGTTGAAGATGAGATTCCAAATGTTTATTTCCTTACCTGAAGAATACCTGGTGGATTTCCTTTCATTCCCTCCAATTCCCATTGTTTTCAAGAACAAAGCAAAAAGCTTGATTAGTTTTGTTTTGTGGCAGCGATGCTTAAAGGACCAAGAAGCACTGCAGAAATACTTTCCATGTACTAACCCTTGGATACAGTAGAGTTAGTATAGCAAAGTCCTTCTTCCAAAAAGCCTCTTAAGCTGATATGAATTGTCAGGGAAGGAAATGTGCTTGTGCTGATGTAGTTCCCACTAACTAGGTCAGTCAGTGAAATCAGCTGCCGAGGCAAGATCTGTGGGATGTTGGAGAGGCTGTGGCTGCATCGGGGTTTGGGTTTTTGGTTGATAAAGGAAAGTCATCTCTGGGTCTCTGCCAGGGCAGAAACTGCCACTGCAGAGTGGAGCTTAATCAATGGGATCTGGGAGAGCGGTGACAGATGGAAAGAAGCAGGTGGAGCCTGGTGTCTCCTTTTTCCCCAGCCTCAACTCCTGATAGCCACAGGAGGAAGACAAAAGCTGCAGCAGCCCAGCCTATTTTCATCTTGCCTGCGTGACTTCCTGAGCTGCTGCCTGCAGAGAGATGAGGCGCGGCGCTGGTCTGCCAAGGAGCTCCTGCAGGTAAAATGTGAAGGGGCTGCAGGTGAAACAGGCTCTGAGGGATGGGCTCCTCCTCCACTCAAGCCCAAGGCAGCAGATGAGCCCACTTCCTCCTCACCTCCACTCTTGGTGCTCTTCAAATGAAAACACTGAGGAATGCTAGAATGGGCTGGGCTGGCAGGGCCCTGTAAAGGTCCTGTGGTACAAGTGTCCTGCAATGAGCAGGGACATCTTTAAAGAGATCAGGTTGCTCAGAGCCCTTTGCCACCAGAGCCAGAATGGTTGCAGGGATGGGGC
Source organism: Melozone crissalis (assembly GCF_028551555.1). Lineage (NCBI taxonomy): Eukaryota > Metazoa > Chordata > Aves > Passeriformes > Passerellidae > Melozone > Melozone crissalis. The sequence goes on from NW_026535824.1 coordinate 7,743,316, forward strand.
ACCTTCAAGCTCTTGAGGCAAGCTGTGCCAGGGTTGCACCATGCTCTGAGTAAACAAGTTCTGATTAGATCCTATTTGTGTTAAAAAATATTCACCCACATCCTACTGTAACTGGTCCTGTTAAAAAAGATGTCCCCCACTTTCTTCAAAGCCACTCTGAAGTCTTGGAAAGTGGCAATCAAGTCTCCCAGGGGCCTGTCCTTCACAAAACTGAATAACTCCAGCTCCCTCTGTATTTCCTGAGAGGAGAGGTGCTCTGTCCTCTGACTGTTTCTGTTGCCCTCTTTTGTGATTCAGTGGAGTGTTCAGTTTTATCTAATGGCAAAAGAATTGAAGTAGAGCAATGCGGGGTACAGAGACATGAAATGGTGGTCGAGGAACCCAAGGAAGCCAGTCCCAGCCTAGGGGTCAGAGATTTGGCTGTGGGCAGGAGGGGCCGTGGGGGGCTCACTGTGAGCCTCTGAGGGGCCCTGGTTTGTGCCCCCCAGCCCACCCTCAGAGGTTTCTGCCACGCAAACAGGGACAGCTGAGAGGGACGTGTCCCAGCCCCCTCTGCTGCCTGGCACGCTCAAGCAGACGGGAACTGCGCCAGGGTTACTGCCAGGCTGTGTGGCAGAGAGGGAACTGCAGGGCCCTGTGCCACTTGGCTGGCCCTGCTGGGAAGGAAGGTGCCATCCAGCAGACGAGGGGCAGGGCATGGAAAGGTAGACACTGCTTTCTGTCCCTGTGGGAATTAGCACAGTGCCTGTCTTTCAGTGGCAGGGGCCTATGTGAGTCATTGGAGTTTCCTGAAAGGAAGAAAACCCAGGGACAGAAAGTGCCATTTCTAGAGCACTGGCAGGGCAAAAATCCCAACAAGATAAAGAAACCGAATAAATGGATGACTGGGATTCTGGGCCAGGTTTGCCTGTGATGGCAGGGTCCTGCACATGACTGCTGGGTAGCAGATGGTCCCATTACTCCTTTTTCTGGGTCTTTTTAGGACCCAGAGCAATCCTCATTGAGCCTGTGAAGCACTGAGGTTAGAAAGTAATGGTTCACTGTTCCTTGTCTTTTTGTTGTTTGGGGTTTTTTTTTTTGTTTTGTTTTTTTTTTTGTTTTGTTTAGTTTTTTTTGTTTTGTTTTGTTTTGTATTGGTTTTGGTTTTTTGAGTTTCCTTTGTTTTCTTTTTTTTGTTTTGTTTTTGTATCTGTTTTTTGGGTTTTTGTTTTTTTTATGAACAGCATCCATCTGTAACATCAGCTGAGGCTGCATCCAACCTGGCACCACCCATCATCTCAGTGAAGAGGAGGATGGAGAAGCAAACAGTGCTATAATCATATCAGGACCATTTTCTCCATAGCCATCTTAGAGTAGGATTGTAGAGTAGGACTGTAGAGTAGGATTTAGAGTAGGACTATGTGGAGAAAAGACAAAAGACTCTGCACAATTCCATGTGAATCAAGGAGAAGCCATTTATTGTGCTTCTAAACATAGTTTATTATTGGATCCTATCCTAAAGGTTTCTATAGTAATGCATTGTTTGGTTGGTTGCTGCACTTTGTCCACGCATCTCTTGACTGGTAGCTCTATTTTGTCCTGAGGCAAGCATGCATCTTTTTCTTAACCTAATTGGTAGATGCTGTAAGGGTCATTTTATTTGGGTTGCTACCCCTTTGTCTGTCAGCAACTCTTCTGCTTCTTCTTTCTGCTCGCAACATCACCTTTTTATCCACAAAGTTGAATGCAGTTTTATTAAAAACCTGACCTAGTCCTAGAAGGTTAGTTAGTTTAGTTAGCTCCAGAAGGTTAGGTTGGTTCATTTAGTGCGTGTCCATTTTTCTGTAAATACCACTCTACAGGATTATAGAGTAGGATTGTAAATAAATAAAGTTTCTGAAACTTTAACTCATCTGGAAGAATCATTTCTTTCTCACCCTGTGAACAAGCTGAGCATTTCCTTCTGAGTTGTCAGCTGTCTCTTAAAGGTGCAAATGGCTTCTTTGGTGTTGTGAAAAGTACATATTACAGGATAGGCTCTTCACACACATTAAAATAAATATATATATATATATAAATTAATATACTATAGGTGTTATGCTGTCTTAGTTAGTAGTACTGTATTTTTTTAAGTAGTGTGGTATGTTGCGGTGTGATGTCATGGTTTGCTTCAGGTACCCCAAGTTCCTCGCTGATAATTCCCTTCCAGGTGTATCAATCATCCCTCCTTTCCACACCCTGACCCCTGCTGAGCGCTGTCTGTCAATCCTGGCATTCTAGAAGGGCGTTGAGTGATTGGCAGAATTAAGAAGATGCCCTCCCCTCCTGGAAGGACATTGGGCCATCCAGGTGTCCTCTGCCCCTTGAGATTTCCCCGCCCCGTACCTGGTTGGTGGTCCCCCGTGTTCCTTCCCTCCCCCTCTGCCCCGGGTAAAAGGGCGAGCAAACCATGTGGTTGGGAGTTCTCCTAGAGCCATTGCTGGATTCAGAGGCCTGTGGGCCAGGAATAAAGCTCTGGATCGAAACCCTCCACCAGAACTGACTCCTTTCCTTCACCTCGCCTTAAAGCTTCTCCACCAAAGGTAAACCTGAGCTCCTGCATGCCTGGACTTGCCTCCAAGTGCCCAGCTGCAGCATCCAGCTAGCCAACAGTGTCTCTGGGGTAAAATTCCACAGTTGCCACTATTTAGTCAGGCAGCAAAGGCCAGACAAGCTCATGTACGTCCCGTCCGACTATATTGATAATTATTTCAGTAGTAAATATAATTTTAGGTTATAACATTATGTAAAATAGAAACTATGTGATGTAAGATACTTTTTTAACTAGCTCACGAAAGGGATGGGATAATCAAGAAATTCTTTGCCCAGAGATGACAGCAACAGGACACCTAAAGCCCCAAAAGAAGAATTCTTGCATCCTTATTGGAAAAGACCAACTTTCTTTCACCTCCTTCCTGACTTTGAGGAGCCAACAGGATTAAGAGGGAGAACTTGACAATAACCAGAGAACACCCTTTGTTTGAAAAGAATTTATGCATCATGTATGAGATATATGAGTATGCAAAAGGCTATTGCTTTTAAGGGCTAATCCTTTGTTAGCCTGTGTGCTTTTGGGGCATAATTGCCCAGGAGGCACCAGGACTGTCCGTATGTCTTTGTTTTTATTGTCTTTTACTGTTCTAAATCTGATTGTCCAAATTCTTATTACTCTTTTATTTTTATCTTAATAACGATTTTATTGCTATTAAACTTTTTAAAATTTTTAAAAAGTGATTGGTGATTGGTGTTTTTCGCAGTGTGCTTTGAAAGTTGGGAAGACCCTTCATTCATCATCTCCAGAGCACACTGCCCTTGGCCAGCACACTGGCCCGTTTTGGTACATCTGTGACACTTCTAGTTGAGGCAGAAAGGTCAATGGCATTTGAAAGCAAAACCAAAGGAAGAATGAGGCAGCCCAAACACCCTGTGCAGATGGAGGCCTTAAGCTGTGACTGGAGAGCACTGGGGTTCCTGCCACTTGGATTTGTATCCCTAAATGCAATAATCTCTTTGGCTGGAGGAGAGCCTTGCTCAAGTGAGAAGGCAGAAAGATCAGAGAGGGTGCTCGGGAAGGTCTCCTGTGGTGCAGAGCTGTCAGCGCCTGTGAGGTGAGAGCGGGCCCGGCCTTGCCTGGGCTGGAGCCCCAGCAGAGCCCCGGCAGAGGCCAGAGCAGCCTGAGCCCTGGCAGAGGCAGGCTGGAAGAAGGCCCTTGGAGCTGCAAGAGGCAGCAGCCGGGCCCTGGGTGCCTCTTGCTGGGAGCGGGCGAATCCTCCGCTCTCAGAGCCCAGGTGGCAGCTGGCTGCTGCCGAGGAGAAGCGCACCTGTACTGGGCACAGCCCAGCCTGGAGGCATTGGCCGTCTGGAGTGTGCCCAGGAGCAGAGAAAGGCCAAGGGCAGCCGCGGGCCGCTGGGCTGGTTGAGGATTCCTCTTCTTCCGCCGGCTGCTCTGCAACTCCTGGCAAAGGCCAGCAGTGTGTGCAGCACTCTGGGCACCGGGGCAGGGAGCCGCGCTGCTCAGCAGGCTGGAGCACAGGGCAGCCCCTTCAGGCCCGGCACTTGTGCCAGGGAAGCGAGGCCAGCATGAGGCAGGCACAGCTTGGCAGGGCACATCTGCAGGAGCCAGCGCCTCATGCAGCTCTGGGAGGAAGCGCCTGCAATCCTGCAGTTCTGCACTGAGCCTGAGCAAAGGTGTGAGATGCAGAGTGTTTGGCAGAAATATTCAGGCCCACCAGGCCAGCCTGCTTTGTGCTCTCTGGCACACAGCAAGTGCTGTGCAATGCAGCTCTGAGCTGCTGGGAGGGAGGGCATTGGGGATGTGCCTGAGGTGAGCCAAGGGATTAGCTGAAAATGTAATGAGGATAATTGAAAAGTGCAGATGAGTCGAGGGGCCAGCTGGGAATAGAATTGGGATAGTAGAAGATTGCATGTTTTAGTTAGGATTTTCAAATGAGGTGAGAAGCTAAGTTAGTAATTCAGCTAGAAGAAATCACGTCCCTTAGTTAAAGAGTACCAGATATATTAGGAATGTAAAGCTAGGAGTGACAGGGATAGAGGAAGAAATAGTGAAGGAGCAGAGACCATAGAAATAACTTGCCTTAAGAATAATTGAACAGTTAGGAGAGGCTTGGGCCATGAGCAGCAGGTCCAAAGGTCTTGCCAACTGGCCATGGGAGAAGAGTTCACCATGAGGAAGATGGCTTTCTTCCTCCCATACAACCACTCCCTCATTTCAAAATCCCACCAACCCAGTTAAGGGAGTACAATTGCACAGTTGTAATAGATATTCAGCTGATAAAAATGCGAAGCAGGCAGGTAATAATTATGTATTATGGGTCCTTAGAAACCTAATGTAAAACCTTTTCTGTAGAATGTCCTGGGGTGACGTTATGATGCTTGTATCCCCATTCATCTGTTCTGTGCCTTTAAGACTGGCTCTGAAAAGTGGAAGTTTTGTTTGGGTTTCCCTTATCAGGACACAGAGACAAGGCAGTACATAGGGCTGTTTTCACTTCTAGCTCGCAGCTTGCTGCTTTTGCTTGCTTGCTTTTCTGCTCTTGCTTCTGCTCTCGCTTTTGCTTCTGCTTATTAGCTAGTTTAGCTAAACAGTTCCAAATTCCTTCCCAGACTGTTTCTCCTCTCCTGTTCCTGTGACCATCTCGAACCTGCTCCGGACTGGGACCCGGGAACACCGAAGGTTTGGCTGCAGCAGCTGGCCCAGCGCCAGAGGGACTGAGAGCAGAGCAACCACCCCGAAAGAGACTTTCTGATTTTGTCATCTTTCTCAGAGTGGTGTCAGCTCGTATTGTTCATTTTGTGTGCGGGGGGTGCTGTGCCAGTCAAATAAACAGGTTCTTTCCACTTCTCTCCGAGGAATTTTTTCCCGAACCGGTTGGGGGGAGGGGCCGTGTGGGTTTTGCTTTCTGGAGGGGCCCTCCTTTGCAGATTCTTTAACAAATTTGCCCTAAACCAGGACAAAATATTGGTGCCCAAACGTGAGGCTCGAGAGAGAGTGGAAAAACCCTGTTTTGACTGCATTTTGGTTGCTATTACTCTGTGTTCGTTTAAATCAGCTAATAGCCATGGTTTTTGAATTGATAATGTCTATTGGGGTGAAGTTTTGCATGCATTTCTGGTCCCTAGGGTTTTTTGAGATTTTAATACCCCTCTGGTCCCTAGGTTTATTTTCTTATCCAGAAATAGCTTTAGTATTGCCCCTAATACGTAGTTTTTACATCAGAGGGGCAGTGACCAGAGTAGCTATCCTGCTGGGCTTGGTGGCAATAATGCGCAAGAAGTTTATAAACATGCTAGTGTCTGCTCCAGGTATGAATGGTTCATGGCTATGGTTATGCATCCAGTTTGTTGCAGGAGGAGCAGGAGGGAATGAGGTTTTTCAGCCTCTTCTTTCCTCCTTCTCCTATGAATCAGTTGCATCACTAGTGAAGGATGTTCAGTTTCCCCTCAATGTTAAAGAGACCATCTTCCTGGTATCCAATCTGATAACCTTCCTCTATACAGCCTGCTGCTTCTCTAGAATGAGGGCTGAGATTTCTAGGTGGGCTGATGAGACCCCTGACTCAGGAGTAGACCCCGGTGTGGAAAATCCTAAGTGGTGTGGGAAATGGGAGGATATGGGCCAAATCCTGAAGGAATTCTCTGACCCTATAGTCTGGGATTTTCCCCATGAACAAATTCAGAATCCAGCTGAGGTGGGGAAATATCTGAAAGAGAAGTACCAGGATGAGCCTAAGGAGAGGAAGGTCATTGCAGTGAGCTGGGCCCTGGCATATGTTTATCGCACACTGCTAGATACTGTCGGGCAGCAGACAGAGGCAGGGGGGCAGGGAGATAAATCAGCAACTGTCCCGGTGACTCAGGCTGCAGCTAACACTCCAGGCTCGAAACCAGCAGCTAAACCCATGGCTGTTGCTACCAGCACTAGAAGTGGGAAATGCATGGACAAGACCAATCGACCAGGGGATGATGATGATGATGATGATGATGATGATGATGATGAAGGAGACGGAACCTCAATGCCTTCTGACATAAAATCAGGAGTCAAAGCAGCAGGTGCAAGATCAGATGAGTCCTTTTCCCTGAAGGACCTTCGTGGCCTACTGAAGGATTACACTCGAAGGTCTGATGAATCCATAATTAGTTGGCTTGTCCGTCTCTGGGATGCTGCAGGCGAGGCTACAATTCTGGATGGCACTGAAGCCAGGCATTTGGGATCCCTGTCACAGGATACTGTCATAGACCAAGGAATGATGAGGGGGGCTAACCCTCACAGCCTCTGGGAACGGGTCCTAAGAAGCGTAGCAGAAAGATACCTGTGTGCAGAAGATCTCTATATGCAGCAAACTCAGTGGAAGACAATAGAGCAAGGGATCCAACGCTTGAGAGAAATGGCTGTGGCAGAAATTATCTTCTCAGATGATGTAACAACCAGGAACCCAGACTTAGTACCATGCACGTCTGTGATGTGGCGAAAACTCGTACGACTTGGGCCACACGAATATGCTTCTGCCTTAGCCATCATGAAGAGGGATGAGAGGGATGAGACGGTGCTTGACATGGCAAGGAAGCTCCGAGCACATGCAGATGCTGTACGTGGCCCGACACATGCCAGAATCGCAGCGGTAGAAACATGTCTGCAGAACTTAGAGGATAAGATAGAGGAGAACCATAAGAAGCTTAGAGAGGAGATTAAAGAAGACCTTCTCCAAATTTCAGCAGTACAGATCCGAGGTTCTGGTCTCCAAGGCAGACGTTTCCCAGATGGCGAGAGAAGGTACACCCCACGAGCTGAGCTGTGGTTCTACCTGTGTGATTGTGGGGAGAACATGAGAAGGTGGCATAGGAAACCTACTGCTGTTCTGGCACGACAGGTGCGTGAACTGAAGGAAGCCACCAGGAGGAAAGCAGCTCCAGTTGCCCGTAGCCAACCGACCAGGTATGATGATGATGACATGTCTGATCCTCTCGAAGGAACATCCAAAACATACGCCCAGGGAAAGAAGGATAACCAGGCTTAGAGGGGCCCTGCCTCTAGCCAGGTAGAGGCCAGGGAAAATCGTGTTTTCTGGTCTGTGTGGATTCGTTGGCCTGGCACATCGGAGCCACAAGAGTACAAAGCTTTGGTCGATACTGGTGCGCAATGCACATTAATCCCATCAAGACATGTGGGGACAGAGTCTGTTTCTATTGCTGGTGTGACAGGAGGATCCCAGGATTTCACTTTGGTGGAAGCTGATGTGAGCCTAACGGGAAATGAGTGGAAGAAGCATCCTATTGTGACTTGCCCAGAGGCCCCATGTATTTTGGGCATAGACTACCTTCGGAGTGGGTACTTCAAAGACCCAAAAGGACTCAGATGGGCATTTGGAATAGCTGCTGTAGAGACAGAGGGCATCCAGCAATTGAACACCTTGCCTGGGTTGTCTGAGAATCCATCTGCAGTAGGATGCCTGACGGGAGAAGAGCAACAAGTGCCAATTGCCACTTCCATAGTGCATCGACGACAGTATAGGACCACTCGAGATGCCGTGATCCCCATCCATAAGATGATCCGAGAGCTGGAGAGCCAAGGGGTGGTCAGCAAGACCCACTCACCCTTCAACAGCCCCATTTGGCCTGTGCGAAAATCTGAAGGAGAATGGAGATTGACTGTGGACTACCGTGCATTGAATGAAGTGACTCCACCACTGAGTGCTGCCGTGCCAGACATATTAGAGCTCCAGTATGAGCCAGAGTCCAAGGCAGCAAAGTGGTATGCCACTATAGACATTGCCAATGCATTTTTCTCCATTCCTCTGGCAGCAGAATGCAGGCCTCAGTTTGCCTTCACATGGAGGGGAGTGCAGTACACCTGGAACCGACTGCCCCAGGGGTGGAAGCACAGCCCCACCATCTGCCATGGACTGATCCAGACTGCACTAGAAAGGGGAGAGGCTCCGGAACATCTGCAGTATATTGATGACATCATTGTGTGGGGGAACACAGCTGCGGAAGTGTTCGAGAAAGGGAAGGAAATCATCCAGATCCTCCTGGGAGCTGGTTTCGCCATTAAAAAGAGTAAAGTAAAGGGACCAGCTCGTGAGATTCAATTCCTGGGAGTGAAGTGGCAAGATGGACAGCGTCAGATTCCTACAGATGTCATCAACAAGATCACAGCAATGTCTCCACCCACCAATAAGAAAGAGACACAAGCTTTCTTGGGTGCAATAGGTTTTTGGAGGATGCATATTCCTGAGTACAGTCAGATCGTGAGCCCTCTTTACCTGGTCACCCGCAAGAAGAACAAGTTCCAGTGGGGCCCTGAGCAGCAACAAGCCTTTGTCCAGATCAAGCAGGAGATTGCCCATGCAGTAGCCCTTGGCCCGGTCAGGACAGGACCAGAGGTAAAGAACATGCTCTACTCTGCAGCCGGGAACCATGGCTTGTCCTGGAGCCTTTGGCAGAAGGTGCCTGAGGAGACTCGGGGTCGACCACTGGGATTTTGGAGTCGAAGCTACAGAGGGTCTGAAGCCAACTATACTCCAACAGAGAAAGAAATCCTGGCTGCCTATGAAGGAGTCCAGGCTGCCTCGGAGGTAAAAGGCACTGAAGCACAACTCCTCCTGGCACCCCGACTACCGGTGCTGGGGTGGATGTTCAAAGGCAAAGTTCCTTCCACTCACCATGCCACCAGTGCTACATGGAGCAAGTGGATTGCTCTCATCACTCAGCGCGCCCGTATAGGTAAACTGAATCGCCCTGGGATTTTGGAGGTCATTACAAATTGGCCCGAAGGTGAGAATTTTGGTGTCACAGATGAAGAGGAACAAGAACCAGTGACACGTGCTGAAGAGGCCCCTCCCTATAACCAACTGCCACCAGAGGAAACACGCTACGCTCTTTTCACTGACGGTTCCTGTCGCATCGTAGGGATGAACCGGAAGTGGAAAGCAGCCGTATGGAGCCCCACACGACAGGTTGCACAAGCTACCGAAGGAGAAGGTGGATCAAGCCAACTTGCTGAACTCAAAGCTGTTCAACTGGCCCTGGACATTGCTGAGAGAGAGAAGTGGCCAAAGCTCTACCTCTACACTGATTCATGGATGGTAGCCAATGCTCTGTGGGGATGGCTGGAGAGGTGGAAAAAGGCTAACTGGCAACGTAGAGGGAAACCAATTTGGGCTGCTGATGAGTGGAAAGATATTGCTACCAGGGTAGGGAGGTTACCTGTGAAAGTCCGCCATGTAGATGCCCATGTACCCAAGAGTAGGGCCAATGAGGAGCACCAGAACAATGAGCAGGTAGACCAAGCTGCAAAGATAGGGGTGTCCAAAATAGACCTAGATTGGGAACATAAGGGAGAGTTATTCCTAGCTCGATGGGCCCATGATGCCTCAGGCCACCAGGGCAGAGATGCCACCTATAAATGGGCACGAGACCAAGGGGTGGATCTAACCATGGACAGTATTTCTCAGGTTATCCATGACTGTGAGACGTGTGCTGCCATCAAGCAGGCCAAGCGAGTGAAGCCCCTCTGGTACGGTGGGCGGTGGTCCAAGTACAAGTATGGGGAGGCCTAGCAGATTGACTACATCACACTGCCCCAGACACGCCAGGGCAAGCGCTACGTGCTGACCATGGTGGAAGCCACCACTGGATGGTTGGAAACCTACCCTGTGTCTCATGCCACAGCCCGGAACACCATCCTGGGCCTTGAAAAGCAAGTCCTGTGGAGACATGGCACCCCTGAGAGGATCGAGTCAGACAAAGGGACTCATTTCAAGAACAGCCTTATCAACACCTAGGCTAGGGAACATGGCATTGAGTGGGTGTACCATATCCCCTACCATGCACCAGCTGCAGGGAAAGTGGAGAGGTACAATGGACTACTAAAAACCCAGTTGAAAGCTTTGGGTGGGGGATCTTTCAAGAATTGGGAGCAGCATTTAGCAAAGGCCACCTGGTTAGTCAACACTTGAGGTTCCACCAACCGAGCAGGTCCTGCCCAGTCTGAGTCCCTGAATGTAATAGAAGGAGACAAAGTCCCAGTGGTACATATCAGAGGTTTGTTAGGGAAGAGTGTATGGATCAACTCTGCCTCGAGTAGAGACAAACCCATTCGTGGGGCTGTCTTTGCTCAGGGACCAGGTTGCACGTGGTGGATTATGCAAAGAGATGGAACAACACGATGTGTACCTCAGGGAGATCTGATTGTGGGATAGAATGATATGCAATATCACTGTTCATTGGATGTTACTGCCATTGTCTGTACATTAAACCATACAGACATGAGATAGAAGGAAATGTGTAAGAGTTGAAGGTCTGGGCAAGTGGAAGATGCAGAAGGAAATGTGAAAGTGTCGAAGGTCTGAGCAAGTGATAGATGGAGCTTTAAGTTACTAAAGTGAAAAGGGGGGATCCTGCAGCTCTGTAATATAGGGCCTGGATTCAGTGGTCCAGTGTGGGGATATGATGAAGGCATGATGGGTATTGCTTGTAATTTTGGGGAAACAGATGGAAACTTTGTGTGAATAATGCATGACGTGTTGTAATATGTTGATGATATGGAGATAAGGGGTGGAATGTCCTGGGGTGACGTTATGATGCTTGTATCCCCATTCATCTGTTCTGTGCCTTTAAGACTGGCTCTGAAAAGTGGAAGTTTTGTTTGGGTTTCCCTTATCAGGACACAGAGACAAGGCAGTACATAGGGCTGTTTTCACTTCTAGCTCGCAGCTTGCTGCTTTTGCTTGCTTGCTTTTCTGCTCTTGCTTCTGCTCTCGCTTTTGCTTCTGCTTATTAGCTAGTTTAGCTAAACAGTCCAAATTCCTTCCCAGACTGTTTCTCCTCTCCTGTTCCTGTGACCATCTCGAACCTGCTCCGGACTGGGACCCGGGAACACCGAAGGTTTGGCTGCAGCAGCTGGCCCAGCGCCGGAGGGACTGAGAGCAGAGCAACCACCCCGAAAGAGACTTTCTGATTTTGTCATCTTTCTCAGAGTGGTGTCAGCTCGTATTGTTCATTTTGTGTGCGGGGGGTGCTGTGCCAGTCAAATAAACAGGTTCTTTCCACTTCTCTCCGAGGAATTTTTTCCCGAACCGGTTGGGGGGAGGGGCCGTGTGGGTTTTGCTTTCTGGAGGGGCCCTCCTTTGCAGATTCTTTAACAAATTTGCCCTAAACCAGGACAAGAAATAGAGAGCAGGAGTCTGCAACTCCTTTTGTGTGTCTTTGGAAACTAGTTCACATGTTTCCAGCGCTGCAATAAATACCCTTCTTTTCTACTATAATTAGTTGATGAGTCATCTGTCCATGCTTCAAGGGTTAGGCTGGAGTTGTGAACTGATTTGGAAGGGAGCAGAAGACTTTCAGCAGGCAATTTTTGGAAGAGATGGAAGGCTCTTGTGACTGAAGGGAAAGCCATTTGGAATGGAGTAATGATCCCAAAGTCCATACAATTGTATCTTTGTGTCTGAATTTAAATCAGAATGATTACAGATAGTTTCATGCAATTTGTCTACAAATGTATCAAAGTCTTCATTCTTTCTTTGACAAATCTGTGTAAAAGACATAGTGTGTAACTTATCTGGAAGTGCAAGAAATGCATTATATGCTAGTTGTTGGCTCATCTGTAAGACTTGATCAATGCTCCTAGCCTGGGCAGTGGCAGTAGCCCAGGGCCCTTTGCCAAGTATAACTGTTGTGCTGTTAAACCAAACAGAGGATCACCCTGCACTCTAGGTCTTGCTGCTTCTTGAGCACACTTTTCTTCCCAGCTTTTATGACACATCGCCTGCTGATGGGGTGGCATTCTAAGTCTTATTAGGGTATGCACATCAGCTGGAATTATTGTGTTAGATGGAAAAATACACTGCAGAAGTGACTGTGCAAGTTGGGATTTCAACCAAACTGTGAAATTGCAGCTCTCCACTTTTCTAAAATCTTCCAATCGAAAGGTTTTCAAACTCTACTTGCAGCATTAGTTACTACAGGAAAAGCTTCTACATCATTTGAGACAAAAGTCTCTTCTACAATAACTTCTGCAAAGCTTTTTTCTACTTTCGTTTCTCTTTTGTGGATATTAAGCTTGGCCTGCAATTCCTCAGAAAGCATTAGGAGGACCATGCTTTTTTGGGAAATTGACTCTGTTTGCCCCTAGCATTCAACAGATGCTTGACATCAGGCACAAATTCCAGCGTCCAAAACATAGTGTGCATCTATTAGGCTCAGACTGCAAGGATAATGTAGAATTGTGGAATTGGCCTTCGGTTAAATTGGCATCACTTTTTACACCAGTATTAGCTTCATCAAAGGCCTTTACATAATTCAAACGATTGGCTTGTTGGACAGGAAAACAAATTAACATTACATCTGCAATACTGAATGAGCTTACCACTGATGTAGGCAGCATACACCACGCTGTGTTACAGGATAGGGCTGCTATAGATTTGTTGTTGCTAGCACAAGGAGATGAGTGTGAAGATTTTGAAGGGATGTGTTGCTTGAATCTCTCTGACCACTCTGAATCTATTGACAAGAAACTGTCATTGCTTAAGGAGAATATGAAAAAGTTCACAGTTGTTGAGAATTCTTTTGACGAGTGGCTAAAATCCTGGGGAATAACAGGCTGGCTCAAGGACTTAGTATGCTTTGGTGTTATGATACTCTGTATTCTTTTTTCAATTCTGCTATAGTGCCTTGCTTACTGCGCTTTGAGCAGAAAATAATTGACTGTACTTTTAAATCAGTCTGGCTTGTGCAAAAACAAAAGCAGGGAACTGTTGAGGACATTTTGCAGGTTGAGGAGTTTTTGCTACACAATGGCCATATTTAGCCGATGCACAGTCTAGCCTGCTTGTAATAATGGACAATTGTGGGAACTCAGCACATCACTCCGGATATCCAGAGTTACTGAGAGAACCCATGGGAGGCTCGGAAATCCTGGAATGTTGCCAGCAGCATCTGATTGCTTGACTTCGATCCCTCTAGCGATGTGCCACCTGTTTGAGGACATGAGAGTCACTTGGGAATGAATGGTGCAAGAATGATGTATTTACAGGGTGAAATATAGATTTTAGGGTTTTGGTACAGGGGGGTTATGAAGATGAGATGGAGGGATCGTGGCGTGTCTTGTCCTTCTTCTTTCTTCTTCTCTTAATCCATTTTCTGTGGTGATGTTAGCACTTTGGGATTGGTCCATGGTGAAGGTGCACTTGCTAATATGGGTGAAAGGTATTGAGAAATAAAGGTAAGGATGATGTATGTCATTTTTGGTATAAAAGGAGACAACTGCCCAGTGGGAGGTCAGAGTGCCCTTGGCTGCCTTGCTAGTCAGACCTCTGTTGGGCAGAAAGAAAATTCTGTAGATAAGAAATAATAAACAATCTGAAGACTGAAAATCTGAAGAGTCCAGACTAGTCCTTTGAAGTGCGGGCTGCCCCAGAGCCATCCTATGCTTGTCCAGGCAGAGACAAACAGCTGACCAGACACAAACCCACGACAGTCCCAGTCACTCCCAGTATGATCTCAGTATGATGTCAGTAGAAACCCAGTACAGTCCCAGCCACTCCCAGTACGATCCCAGTATGATGTCAGTACAAACCCAGTACAGTTCCAGTCACTCCCAGTACGATCCCAGTCCAGCCCAGTCCCTGGCAGTGCTGCCACTGCTGGGATCCACCAGCCCTGTGTGGGTTCCCCCGTGGCAGATGTGCCGAGAGGAGCCCCAAGGGCTGGCAGCGCCCAGGCAGGGTCCCCAGCAAGGCCCAGTTGGGATGTGCAGCCCCCAGTTTGCCCAGTTTTCCCCTTTTCCCCATGCCGGGTTCTCTGTGCCCGCAGTTGCTGGGAGCAGCCGAGAGCCCCGCGCTGCCCATCCCGACTTGTCCCGGCTCCATCCCCGCTCCTGCTGAGCGCTGCGAGGGCTGCAGGAACAGGGCACCGAGGGTGTGGCTGCTGCTGGGGGAGGAGGAGGAGGGATGGAAGAGGAGGAGTCAGAGGAAGAGGAGGGACAAACGAGGATCAGGGAAAGGAGAAGCAACCATGAGGTTAAGCACTCCTTGAATTCACAGCCCCCACCCATGGGATCAACACCCCCCATCCTGCAGGTGCCCTGGACAGGAGAGCTCAGCCCAGATATCCTGGAAGGTCCCTGGCTTGGGTTTTTTTGGGGGGATGTTTGGAGAATGAAGAAGTCCAAGGCTGAGCGGAAAAGGTCCCTCGGGGGGACATCGGAGGGTGCTGGTGGCGGCTGCCAGCAGAGGCAGCCTGGAGGAGCAGAGCCCTGTGTCCCCCAGGAGCCCAAAGGGGGGAGCCCAGAGAGGGGGGAGCGCTGCTATGGGTGGGAGCCTCAAAAGCCTGGAGAGGGGCAGGGGGGACTCCTTGGAGCCCCTGCACCCCAAAGCACAGAATAAGGGGAGAAGGGATCCCGGGATCCCAAAATCCCCAGCATCCCTAAGTGGGGAGATGGAAAAGGGGAAATCTTTTTGGATTTCTGGGACTCCCAGCAGCCTGGGGAGGGCAGGGACCGGGTAGACGGGGACCCCCAATACAAGTGTGACCCCCAGCAGCTGCAACAGGGGGGAATCCCCAAACACCAAACGGAGAGACCAGAGACAGGGAACTCCTAGGAGGCATTTTCAGGGCTGAATCTTGGTGTTCGGGAGTTTTTAATGGTCACCAGAATGCTGGTGACTTCTAGAGATAAACTTGCACAAAGAGACCTTCAAACTCAATGTGCTCGTTCCTTGTTTTCCCCCAACCAGGATTTCCCATTCCCAAATCTTGGCCGCATAGAGGAGGAGGAGGTTTTGAGGAAGTGGAAGATGCCCAGGGACACCCAGGCAGGGGAGGAGGAAGTCAGTGCCCCTTTCTCCCTCTCTCCTGCTCCATCTCCCAGCCCAGCATGGTCTCCGGCTGCAGGACAAGCCCGGTGCCAACACCATCCTGCTGGGGATGCACTGGGGGGATCTCCTCCCCCTTCCTTCTGGAATGGAGGCAAATCCCATCGTGTCCTTGTCTTTCCTCCACTAGACAAGAAGCAGAGGATGGAGACTAGAGAGGACAAATCCCCAGGGCAGAACCTCATGGAAGAGGCTGTTTTGAGTGGCTCCATGGTGCAGGAATCCAATGGGGAGGAAAAGCCCTGGATGTCCCACAGGAGGAGGGGCTGCAAACCCAGCCCAGGATGCTCTGAGGGGGAAACACCCACCCTGTACCAGTAAGGTGGACAAAGCTTCAGCCAGAGCTCAGAGCTGGTGGTCCGTGAGCAGCTTCATGATGGGGAGAAGCCCCACAAGTGCTTGGAGTGTGGGAAGAGCTTCAGGCAGAGCAGCACCCTGATCAGCCACCAGATGATCCACACTGGGAATGGCCCTATGAGTGTGGGGAATGTGTGAAGGGCTTCAAGAAGAAGTCCCACTTGATCCATCACCAGAGGGTCCACACTGGGGAAAGGCCATACAAGTGCAGCGAGTGTCAGAGAGGTTTCATACCAGGTCCCATCTGCTCCACCACCAGCAGAATCACATAGAGGAGAGGCCCTTCCGCTGCCCTGACTGTGGGAAGGGCTTCAAGCACAACTCCACTCTCCTCACCCATCAGCGCATCCACACTGGAGAGAGGCCCTATGAGTGTCCCCAATGTGGGAAGAGCTTCTTCATGAGCTCTCACTTGACCAGACACCAACGGAATCACCGGTAAGGGAAGCCCTGCAAATGCCCCAACGTGAGCATTTGCAGGGCTTCCCTTACCGGTGATTCCTAGCTTCATCCCCCATGCGAGGATCGACGCTGGGCAGAGCCTTGCTGACCCACATTCCCAGTGATCTGCTCTGGGAGGACACCTGGCTGGTTATCCTTTTAGTTTGGCCCCAATTTCCTCTTGATTTGTCGTTATCACTTAAAAACACATGAAATAGGACTAAAATGAAAGAAATTGATCAAAGATGTCAAAAGTTCCATCACTTAACAGGTACTTGAGCAGGAATTTATGGGTTTGGGACATATTCCAAAAGATTTGTTGGTTCTTGGGGAATTTCAGGAAGTGTTCTCCACATCTTTGTACTCCAAAAGTCATGATGGATTGATCTGTCACCTCAAAATGACTCAGTCCCACTGAAAACACCTCAATCTTACCTTCAAGAGGCTCAATCCCACTTAAAACTGGCTTGTTCCAACATCAAAAAAACTCAGTCCCATGCCAAAATTACTCAATTCCTCAGCCTCCAGGGTGAGATGGGGTCAAAAGGAGATTGGGAGAAGTGGGATCCAAATTTGAGGGTGTGGGATCAGGATTGTGTAGGTCTGAGTGTGTGGGATATATTTTGATAGTAAATAAAACTTTCAGAACTATTGATTTCTGTCCCATTCATTTTCCATCAGTTTCGCTTTGTTTTTCAGAGTGCCACCTTCTCAGCTGATTGTGTTTGTGTCCTCCTTTCTCT
This sequence comes from Melozone crissalis, assembly GCF_028551555.1. Taxonomy (NCBI): domain Eukaryota; kingdom Metazoa; phylum Chordata; class Aves; order Passeriformes; family Passerellidae; genus Melozone; species Melozone crissalis. The sequence continues at coordinate 7,760,267 of NW_026535824.1, forward strand.
CCTGCCTTTCTTTGCCTGCCTTATTTCTCTCTCAGTGTCTCCCTTGACCCAGGGCAGCTCCCACCAAAGACCCTGCCCTGATTTATTTCCCACTCCAGGAGCTACAACAACCATGGGGGAAGTTATGAAGGCTGGCAGTGAAATGTCACTGTAAGATCTTGCTCCACTTGGCCTTTGGCTCTTTCTTGAGAGTTTTGCCTTCAAGGGCAGAAAAATCTTTTCCTGGCTGGGAACTGGAATTCCAGCCCCTGGGAGTATGTGCCATGGATCCAGAGGGGCATTCCCGAGGCTCCCAGGGTGCTGCTCCTGCCGTGCCTCCCAAGGAGCTGTGCAGGGCCAGGGGACAAGGTCCAGCAGCTCTCTTGGTTCTGCAGTGCCACCAGGGCCCCTGGTTCCATGAGTTTCCCTACTGCCAACAGCGGTTCCTTGGTTCCCATGATGCCTTCCTATGTCACAGACAGCTTCGCAAATCAGGAATTGTTTGAGCTGTTCTGTCCTCAGTCCAGGACAAGAATCCTGAAACAATAACTTAATTGTGTTTATATCTACTGCAGAACCACGTTTGTCAAAAATTAATTTTATTATGCAAAGCAGTTGTGAATAGTGGACTCATCAGACACTGCTGGGACATTGCACATACTTCAGGGAAGAGTTTGTAATTGTGTGATTGTTATTTTATTTGTGTAATTTTTATTAAGTTGTATCCTGTTCAACTGTGGTCTGTTGGCTAGGTCCAGTGTGGGTTGGAGGGAGCTCAGATTTGCACAAGGCTGCTCTGAGTGCCAGCCATGGATGGGGGAAATGGTGGGTTGGGGACAGAGTCAAATTGATTGTCAGCCATGAAGGGTCTTGATTTTCATACCCAGTCAAACTGCATGAGGAGGTACTTGGATTCAATGTCAATTGGAGATTGCACATGTCAATGAATTACTAGTAAAAATAAATTACAGGACCTAAGAAAATATTTTGTTGCTGTTTTATTAAATTCAGGGTATTCACATTGAATTGGCTTCTGAAATCTGACTAATCAACCACAAATTATCTCAACACTTTAATCAAATTATTCCCAGAGGCTTGGCTTGTTCAGGTGTTCTCAATGTTAATGAGCCCTGGGACACTGAATTCCTGCACTGAAGAGCTGAACGCTGAACAAGCCTCTGGAGCAGGAAAATTCAGCAGCAGCCTCCAAGTTGCTGAGGATGTCAGCAGCCCCTACTGAGGCCATCCCTGCCCAGAGACTATGGGGGAATGGGCAGACAAGGAGAGCGTCCCTGGGGCTGGGGCAGCACAACTCAGAGGCATCAGCGGCTCCAGCTGGGAAATGGAGTGTGGAATGTGGCTGGGAAAGCCCTGCTTGGGCTGTGCCAAGCAGGACAGACAAGCCCTGAAACCCCATCTCCCAAACAATTCTCTTAATGAGACATTTCAAAGGAATTACAATTGTTTGTGTCCTCTGAATTGGATGCACTGGAGAAATACCAACAAGAGATTCTCAGGAACTCCAAACAACCAAACAGCCTTTACTGGCAACTTTAGATAGTCGGAGAAATTTTAGCAACAGGTTTAATACAACATTCAATCAACACAGAACACTTCTTAAAGCACTGACTTGGCACATTTGACTTCACAAACTCTAAGCTATTTGAATTTTACATTACTCAGATTTGCAAAATGACAGAAATAGAAGGAAATGACAGAAAGAAAGAAAGGCAGAAAAGATACAGAGGGGCACAAACAGAGGTACCAACTCCTGGATTCCAGCACATTTCAGATGGAAATTCCAAGAGGAGGTAGGGTCAAGATGTGTGCTTGTCTTGTAGTCAGCCTTCAATACCCCTTGGTCTCCCTGAGCCCTTCCCCCAGGTGGACTTGGGCTCATTTGGTCCCTCAGGAGCTGGGCTGGGGGCTGCAGAGGTGGCTGTGGAGCATTGCCTGTGCTGTGCCAGGGACTGGCAGCCACTGCTGGGCTGGGATAGAGGCTCTGGGGGGATTGGGGTTATGGGGCAGGGCAGGACCTGCCCCTTCCTCTCCCCCCCCCCCCCCCCCCCCCCCGCCCCTGACAAAATGTTTTGAGGCAACAATCTCCTCCAGTTTCTCACAACAGGGAATGTTGGAGGTGAAATCCCAATCTTGGCCATAGGCCCCTGGCTGAGAAGGACAGTTTTTTCCCATAGGAAGGGAAAGCACAGAGCCTTCTCCAGTGTTTTGGGGACAGATGAAAGGTGACCCTTGTGAAACCATTACCAGCCAGATTTGTCCTGACAATCTTCCTATTGGAACAATTTCTGGATATATGGAATTTTGGAGGTGAAATCCCAATTCTGGCCATGGGTGCCTGGAGGAGAAGGCCAGTTCTTTTCCATGAGAAGGAAAGCACAGAGCCCCAGTGTTTCAATAGCATATGAGGAGCCTCTCAATGTGCCAAGGTTGGCTGGAGCAGTCAGGCAGACCACGGGTGGTGAAGCCAGACCTGTTCTGTGTTCCCCTAGTTTTATGGGGCCCTACAGTGTCACAATCGCCTGTTGATTACAAGAAGACCTGCAGTGTCACAACGGACCCTTGGTTCAATGGGTCCAGCAGTGTCACAGTGGTCCCTATGTTTCATAAGGCCCGGCAGTGTCACAAAGGTCCCAACAAATCCATGAGGCTTTCCAGTGTCACAATGGTCTCCGTAGTTCTCCTGGCCCCACAATATCACGTGACTCCTCTATTTTATGAGCCCTGAAATGTCACAATGGACCATTGGACCTTGGGAGTTTGCAGTGTCACAATGTTCTCCCTTGGTTCAACAGTGTCACAATGGACCACTGATGACATGAGGTCCCACAATGTCACAGTGGACCTTTGGTTCCATGTAGTCCTGCAGTGTCACAAAGGCCTCTTGGTTTCACAAGGCCCCAGAGTATCACAATGGTCCTCTTGGTTCTGTAAGGAACCCCAGGGTCACAATTGTCTCACTGATTCCACAAGGCTCCACAGATTCACAATGGATCCTTGGTTTGATGGGGCCTCTCAGTGTCACAATGATCCCTACATTCCATGGAGCCACACAGCGTCAGCACAGTCCCCTTGGTTCCATTAGGCCCAGCAATGTCACAGTGCTCTCCATGATTCCATGAGGCCCCACAGTGTCACAGTGGTCCCTTGGTGTCACAGGGCCCCACAGTGTCACAATGGTCCCTTGGTCTCACAGGGCCCCACAGTGTCATACTGGTCCCTTGGTGTCACAGGGCCCCACAGTGTCACAATGGTCCCTTGGTCTCACAGGGCCCCACAGTGTCACAATGGTCCCTTTGGTTCCATGGGCCCTGTGCTGCTGCATTCCCCCCTCCCCTTCTCAGGCCGCTCTGCCAGCTGAGAAATGCTCCTTGGGCCTCGGCCTTGGCCAACAGCCCCTGGGCTCAGCTCCTCTGCAGCTCATCACAAACACTGTCTGCTCCAGGCACTGCTGCTGCCCAACCCGCTCCTGCTTTCTGTAGGAGCAGCCCTGGGAACTGTTTTTGTTCCCTCAGTGGAACAACATCCCTGTTCTCACACTGGCAAAGGAAGCTGTTGGTGCCAAGTGCGGCCAGGATGAACCATTGCTGGGACTGAAGCCCCTCTCTTGGGCCCTATAAACAGCACTCCAAAAGGAGCCCTTGGAGCTCTCCTGGGCCAGCGACTCCCTCTGAGTGGGGCCTCTCCCAGCTGGGAACTCTCCTGTTTGCTGCACTCGGGGATCCTGAACAACGACGGAGCCTGGGCCGATTCCCCGACTCCTCCAGGCTCAACCCTTCACCCACTGGGGAGATGCCAAAGTATCCACAGGGAGCATTGCCTGCCCTCAGGGGAATTTCTCACAGGTGCCTTGCACTGACTCTTTGTGTCTGTGTGCACACAGGAGTGCCTGTGCTGGGGAAATGTGGCAGAAATGCTGCTCTCTGAGGGGTTGGAGTGCCTTGGATAGCTGAGTCAGGCAGATATCCAGATATCAGCAAAGAAGGTTAAGTCAGGAGATCTAAGCTAAGTTAAATGCTGCTAAGAGTTGTTCTTTTGCTAAGATGTTAAGTTTAATTTATTAGCTAAGGTAAAAATTGTTAAGTGTTATTCCTCTGTTAAATTACAAAGTCAACTTTTAAGTTACGTTAAATACTGTTAAGTGCTGTTCTTTTGCTAAACTGTGAAGTTGACTGTATCAGTTAAAATTAGGGCATAAGTTCAGTCCTGTTAAGTTTGAGCTCTGTTAAGCTTTTAGGCCATATTACTTTTATCCTTGCCCTTACTGTCCTTGTGTCACACACACAGACAGGGACTGTTCTCAGTTCATTTCTGGTTTGATTGCCTGGATTCTGTTTGGTTTTGTTGTTGCTTTGTTTCCTTGGTGTGCCTGAAGTGTCCAGTCAGGAGCAGAGTGACTCTTGCCAAGGAACTTTGTGCTGCTGTCCCTTAATATTCAATCTGGTTTTTGCTGCTCCCTTATTGGGGATTTTTTCAGTGCTCTCAAGGCCTCATTGGTAGCAGGGTGAAGGAGCCCTGGCCCAGGCTCTGGCCCTGGAGGACACGGGGATGCTGCCGGAAGGTCCCTATCCCACTGTCCCCCCCCAGGGCCCCGGCCCCTGGTCCCCGTGTCAGGCTCTGGGGTCGATCCTGTGGAACATCCTCTGGGGGAGGCTGCGGGGCTGGGGGGACCCAGGGGGACCCAGGGGGACAGGGGACCCCGCTGTGCATGAGCAGGGTTGGACTTCTCTGGGGGGGAACTGTGAAGGGGTACGGGGCAGAGTGACCTCACACAGCCCCTGTGATGTCACACAGCCCCTGTGATGTCACACAACCACCTGTGATGTCACACAGCACCCTGTGATGTCACACAGCACCCTGTGATGTCCAAAGCCCACTCTGGGATGTCACAAAGCCATCCTGTGTCACAGAGCCAACGCTGGCATATCTCTCTGTGATGTCATACAGCCGTGTTGCGATGTCACAGAAATCACTGTGATGTCACAAGGGAATCCCATGATGTCACTGTCCTGTGATGACACACCCTGTTCTGTGATGTTACTCAGACATCCAGTGATGTCACAACTCACTCTCTCATGTTACAGAGCCACCCTCCATGATGATAGAATCTGCTCTATGGCCTCACACCCTACTCAATGATGTCACTGCCACATCTGTTATTTCACAACCCCCTCAGTGATGTCACAAAACCTTCTCTGTGATGACTCTGTGATGTCATGGCACACATTTGCAACTCACAGCCTGCTCTATGATGTCTTACAGCCATGCCATCATGTCGCAGTCTGCTCTGTGATGTCACACAAACCCCTCTATGATTCTGTAGCTGCTCGATGACCTCACACAACCCACTCTGTGCTGTCACACAGTCCCTTACTGACATCACAGCTGCTCTGTGCCTCTATGACACAGCCCCAGAGGTGCTGCTGTGACACAGCCCCCTCGGGGCCGTCCCACAGGCCCTGCCAGTGCTGAGCCCCTGTGAGCTCTTTCTGTGCCCTGCTGGTGTCCCTGAGGGGCCCTGGCAGTGCCCCAGCCCTGCTGGGCTGTGCACAGGAGCTGCTCCTGGCCAGAGCTGTCTCTCTGCAGCGCTGCCCTTGCCAGGAGCTGCCTCTGGGCCAGGAGCGTGGCCCAGCTCAGCAGCACAGACACAGCACAGGGACATTAATGAGCCTCTGGGGCTTTGGTGCTCTTTGCATCAGACTCAGTCCCCGACAGTGTGCTCAAACAACTTCTAAAAAACTCAAAATCAGATTCAAAGTCCAAAGATTCTTTAACTTTTACTGGGTCCCACTGAAACCCTCTCCTCCCCAGTGACAGAATTCCTGTAGTGTGGGTTCTCTGATGTCCTGGGAGCCCTCACAATGCTTCTGGCCAGAATGTCTGCTGAGGGCAGCCAGGCTGCTGCAGGGGCAGTGACCTCACAGCCATCACCATGGCAGCCCTGTCCCCTGGGCCTGGCTCTGCCCTTTCCTCTGCCCCTGCCTTGGCTCTGCTGGCATGAAGAGTTTTGTCATTAATATCTTGTCCCCAAGGTGCTGGGGCCAATGGCTTCCCAGTCAGGCTCCTGGAGCAGAAGTGGCTTTTCAGAGCCCAGCCAGGAATGAGCCCTGAGGCAGCAGCTCTGCAGTGGTGGCCACCAGGCTGGGCTGCCAAGGGAGGCTTCCGGCCGTGGCCTGCAAGCAGCTGCTGCTGCCAAGGTGCCTTTGGTGCCTCAGGCTCTCCCTGGCACAGCTCCCAGCATGGCACTCTGCCCTTGTGCCCGAGGCCTTCCCTGTGCTGGGGCTGGCCTGGGGCTTTTCCTGCAGTGGGACCTGCCCTGCTCATGGCACAGGCAAGGCAGTTCTTGCTGGAGCAGGAGGCTCTGCCTGCAATGGGCTCCAACAACTCCAGCAAAGCCCTGTTGACTTCAAAACTGCTTCCTAGAGCACTATATTCTAATAATTGTTATAGCTCCTGAACTGTGGACTCAATGAATATGGTTAAGTTCTTTCTTCTAATCATGGTAAAAATCAATTAGAGGAATATTTATGTAAATATATTGGGTATCCCATCATTAATTCTGTGGGACAAATTGGGTTAAAGGTTCAATTCCACCTCTCCAATCCTTTACACCTTTGACAAAGTCTGGGGCTGGGATTGGATCCAGCCACTCCCAGTCTCCTCTATTTGAAGGAATTTTAGAAGTCTAGGGGCCCTGCAGGGATTTGAGGATCCATGGTGGCTGTTCAGTGTCATTTCTCCACCTCATGATTTAGCAGGAGTTTTTCCAATAAACAAAAAAAGCTTTTGTCTGAAGCTCCCACTGTGCCCATGACAGGAACTCCTGTGAGTGTCTGGGACATCCTGGATCTTTGGCATCCTGGGGACTCCTGGGATGTCACCATGGAGCCCCCGGGAGTGCCTGTGACAGATCGGTGCCTTTGCAGCCCAAGGTGCCCTGGGATGTCACCATGGAATGGCTGTGACTGCCTCTGACCAAAGAGCTCTTTACCATCCCAGAAAGCCCTGGGAGGTCTCCATGGAGCCCCTGTCTGTGCCTGTGACATTCCAGCTCTGGAACAGCGTGGAGACTCTTGGAAAGTCCCCATGGAATCCCTCTGAGGGTCTGTGACAAATCTGATCCTTAGCAGGCAACCATAACCAGGACCCTGTTGCTATGGTCAGTTTCCATGGCAACCATCACAAACTCCCTGTTGCTATGGTCAGTTTCCATGGCAACCATCCCCAGACCCCTTTTGCTATGGTCAGTCCCTTGGCAGCTCCATGGAGACCCCATGCCGGGCGTGGTTGCCATGGACACCAGCTCAGGCCTGCAGCCAGAGCCCGTTGCCATGGCAACCGTTTGCAGACCCATCCCCAGGCTCATGGGATCCCAGAACCACAGAATTGGCTGAGCTGGGAGGGACCCATCAGGATCCTCCAGTCCAGCTGCTGGCCCTGCACAGGACACCCCAACAATGCCAGCCTGGGCCTGGCAGCGCTGTCCAAACGCTGCTGCAGCTCAGAGAGCCCTGGAGCTGGGACCCTTCCCTGGGGAGCCTGGGCAGGGCCCCAGCACCCTCTGGGCAAAAACCTTTTCCTGACATCCAACCTGAGCCTGCCCCGACTCAGCTGCAGCCGTTCCCTCCGCTCCTGTCCCTGGGCACCAGAGGGAAGAGGTTCCCACACCCCCGCCAGGGACCCGCTCCCAAGGCTGTTGCCATGGCCACCAGCGCTGGGACCAGCTGGGATGCTCGGTTTCCATGGGCCGGGGTTCAGGAATGGGATTCCTCAATTTCCTGCTCCTGCTAAAACCACACTGCCCTTGCTGCCCTCCCACCTCTTGTGGAAAGAATAAAAGGCAAAGATCCCAGGCTGGGATAAGAACAATTTATTGGGAACAGCAACGAGATAAGGAACAAACAAGAACAGAAATAATACTGGTCACAGAAGGGATAAAATAAAGGGAAAACTACAATACAACTGACTGTCTCTTCCCAGCCACAATTTTCCATTGCCTGGAAAGGACACCCTTCTTCTTAGGAGTGAGAGAGAGAGAGAGAGAGAGAGTGTCCTTTTTCTGCCCCTGGCAATGTCCTGAGGTGGGAGGGCAGCAAGGATATAATGACATGGTCATGCCCTGACACTCATGTGTTTTTTCAGAGCCACATCATGTCCATAGGCAGGGGCAGGAAAAGGTACAGGTGTTTTCCCAGCCTGGATCATGGGAACATGGATCACCAGGGCTCTGCTTAACATGGGTCCTCCATGGGGGTTGAAGCTGGAGCAGTGCACGAAGCTCCTCCTGCACTTGGGGCATTGGTAGAGCTTACTTTACCGGTGCCTCCTTTGGTGACTGGTCAAGTTAGAGCTCCGGGCGAAGCTCTTCCCACACTGGGGACACTTGTAGGGCCTCTCCCCAGTGTGGATGCGCCGGTGCCTGATGAGGTGGGAGCTGCGCTTGAAGCTCTTCCCACAGTCAGAGCAGCAGAAGGGCCTCTCATCCGTGTGAATCTGCTGGTGCAGGAGGAGATTGGAGCTGGTCTGAAACCTCTTCCCACACTCAGGACACTTGTAGGGCCTCTCCCCAGTGTGGATGCGTTGGTGGGTCACAAGGTTGGATCTGTAGCTGAAGCCCTTCCCACATTCTCCACACTCGTAGGGCCATTCCCCAGTATGGATCATCTGGTGGCAGATCAGGGTGCTGCTCTGCCTGAAGCTCTTCCCACACTCCAAGCACTTGTGGGGCTTCTCCCCATCATGAGGCTCCTCCTGGGCCATCAGCTCCAAGAACTGGCTGAAGCTCTGTCCGCCTTCCTGGCTCTGGGTAAGTCTTTCCTCCTCAGAGCACCCTGGGCTGGGTTTGGAGCCCCTCTTCCTGCAGGATCTCTGGGGATTTTCCTCCCCATTAGAATTCGGCACTGTGGAGTCAATCAAAACAGCCTCTTCCATGAGGTTCTGCCAAGGAGATTTTTCCTCCCTGGTCTCCATCATCAGCTTTTTTTCTGGGGAAGGAAGGGCAAGGAGAAGACGGGATTTGCCTCCATTCCAGCAGGAATGGGAAGGAGATCCCCCCAGTGCATCCCCAGCAGGACGGTCTTGGCACCAAGGTTGTCCTGCAGACAGGGGCTGTGCTGGGCTGGAAGATGGAGCAGGAGAGAGGGGGAAAGGGGCACTGATTTCCTCCTCACCTGCCTGGGTATCCCAAGGCTCCTTCCTTTTCCTCTCAGCCTCCTCCTCCATCCAATCAAGGTTTGGGAATGGGAAATCCTGGTTTGGGAAGAAAACAAAGGGTGCGCACATTGTCTTTTGTTCCAGGATCTGTGCTGGGCTTGGAGATGGAGCAGGAGAGAGGGGGAAAGGGGCACTTACTTCCTCCTCACCTGCCTGGGTATCCCAGGGCTCCTTCCTGTTCCTCACAGCCTCCTCCTCCATCCAATCTAGGTTTGGGAATGGGAAATCCTGTTCTGGGAAGAAAACAAAGGGTGTGCACATTGTCTTTTGTTCCGGGATCTGTGCTGGGCTGGGAGATGGAGCAGGAGAGAGGGGGAAAGGGGCACTGACTTCCTCCTCACCTGCCTGGGTATCCCAGGGCTCCTTCCTGTTCCTCACAGCCTCCTCCTCCATCCAATCAAGATTTGGGAATGGGAAATCCTGTTCGGGGAAGAAAACAAAGGGTGCGCACATTGTCTTTTGTTCTGGTTTGAAGGCAAACTTGGGGGAGAGTCTAAGTCGGAGTTACAATTTAAGAAGAAAATTTAGATCAGGGCAATGATACAGAAACACTGCCTTAAACTGACAGAGTCAGGATATAACCTGACACCCTGTTGGTCAGGGTGGTGGCAGCAGTCACATTAAATGGTGGCTTCAGTCCTGTTGGAGTGATCAACGTGATTCTGTCAAAGCAGTGATCCTGTAGAAGGGTCTGGTCTTCCTCTGAAGGTCCAGTGGTGGTTATGGAGCTCTTGTCCTCTGGGAATCCAGTAGGCAAGCTGCTCCTGGTGTTGAAAGCCTCAGCTTATATCCAGGTAGGAATGCTTGGATCCTCCCCCTGGGTGGAGCATGCCACAATGGGATGATGGAATTTTATCAGTCCTGCAGTGACACTCAATGGCCCATTCACAGGAGATATCTCCCCTGGAGGGCGTTATCAGGGGTGAGTCATGGAAGAGATGAAGAACAATGCCCCACCTTTTTATAGCAGTTTATGAGGATGGGGATTGGAAACATGCATTTGGTTACATCTTGCATTGCAACCTGAAGCGATGGGGTAATCCCTGCTCTGGGGGTGAACACCACCCCCCTTACCCAAACAGGCTCAGGTGTAAAACTCCCACCCTGGGAAGGGCTCACACACAGGGGACAATGTCACACTTGGCTCCCTCCAGAGGAGGTCTCTGTCCCTTGCTCTCTCCCCCTTTTCTCTTTCTTTCCATCTCTCTCTCTACCTCACATTTACTGTTCAATAAAATCCATTTTGGATTTGGTCTCGTTAGCACCTTAATTGGGGCAGAGGAATCTCTGTAACCATTTTTTTAACCATATTGCAATATTATTTGGGCACAGTGTGTTCAGGGCGCTGTTCTCTGATTCCAAGTGCCTTTGACAACAGCATGGTTCCCTTCTCTGAGGAGGTTGTGGTTCTTTCTGGAAGAACTCTTGGAAACTTGGATGCAGCTTCCTCTGAGCGACTTATGGGAGAACTGATGAAGAAAATAGGTGTTGTGGGTGGCCAGTGTAAAGAAAATATTTTGTTGTCCTTCCTTGAAAAGTTTGTTAAAATCACTGGAGGAAAGGGAGCAAATGCTACCAGCCAGACTGACAAGGTTCATTCACCCCACAATGAGGAACACAAGGCTGCGGAAAGTCCCACAAGAACCCCAGCTCAAGTAGCTAAATTCCAGAATAACTTCTGAATTCACAGGCTTGGGGGCTTTGCCAAATGTGAGAATCATTTTTCTCTTCATCCCTGTCAGCTTTGTGACAGCTACACAGAGCTTTCCCTTCCTTTTCATAATCTGTATTGGGCCGAATTTCTATTTTGCTCTTATTGGAACATACCAGCAGCTGAGCTGGAGCTGTTCAGGAACTGATCAAACTTGGAATTGCCACAAAATTGCTTCTATTTTTGGTTTATTCATGTTTGCAATTTATTTGTGTTTTCATCACATATGACTTGTGGGAAAAACAAGTATTCATCAAAGTGATTTATGCAGAATCAGGTTTGATTTCTGCCAAGTTGTCCAGTGCCCAGGGGAATCTCCCATCCTGTCTGCAGCTGCTCCCACAGGGATGTGAGGGCTGATCCCAGAGCCCCAGGGGTCACAGTCAGGGCTGCCCTCAGGGAATGCTCACCTGGTATTGAGGGGCAGCGGGGGAGCACCTGGATCATGGAGCACCCAGCTGCCCCTCATGTTTGGAGGTGCCTGAGGAGGGCTGGGATGATGCCAGGGACATCCTGTAGTGACATCCCCTCTGTCCCGCTCTGGGTGAGCTCAGTCCCAAACCTGACCCTGATCCTGGTCTCAATCTCACGCCATGTTTAGACACACTCACAGTTCTGTATTTAATCTCATCCCAGTGCCAGACTTGTCTAGCCCCAGACCACAACCCAACCCCAGCCATAAAGCCAATCCCATGTGTAGCCTTAACCCCAATCCCAGCTCTAATCCAAATCTCTGCCCGAACTCCAACCCAGCCCCAATTCCAGCCCCTTCCTAAATCCTCAGCCCCAAACCAAATCCCAGGTTCAGCCCTTCTGGGGGTTTGCAGGTGTCTCTGTCCCTCTGACCCCGATGATGTTTGGCTGGGGTCACACCAGGGCTGAGAGGGACAGAGACCCCCTGGACTCCCCAGATGTGAGAAGGTCGGAGAGTCCCCCCAGCCCCAAGCACCCTCAGCGGTGAGAGGGACACAGAGCCCCTGCTTCCCAGCCCTGCACAGGCATTCCCGGAGGCCAGAGGGATAGAGACCCCCTAAGTATCCCCCAGGGCGAGGGGACAGAGAGCCCCAAGCATTCCCTGGGCTGAGAGAGACAGAGACTGCCCCGAGCACCCTTTTCAAGGAAGGACAACAAAATATTTTCTTTTTCACTGGTCAGTCAGAACAGCCATTTTCTTCATCATTTCTCCCATAAGTTCCCCAGGAGGAAGGAGGGACTCATTCCAAGTCCTTCCAAGTTTCCAAGAGTTCTTCCAGAAAGAACCACAACCTCCTCAGAGAAGGGAACCATGCTGTTGTCAAAGGCACTTGGAATCAGAGAACAGCGCCCTGAACACACTGTGCCCAAATAATATTGCAATATGGTTAAAAAAATGGTTACAGAGATTCCTCTGCCCCAATTAAGGTGCTAACGAGACCAAATCCAAAATGGATTTTATTGAACAGTAAATGTGAGGTAGAGAGAGAGATGGAAAGAAAGAGAAAAGGGGGAGAGAGCAAGGGACAGAGACCTCCTCTGGAGGGAGCCAAGTGTGACATTGTCCCCTGTGTGTGAGCCCTTCCCAGGGTGGGAGTTTTACACCTGAGCCTGTTTGGGTAAGGGGGGTGGTGTTCACCCCCAGAGCAGGGATTACCCCATCGCTTCAGGTTGCAATGCAAGATGTAACCAAATGCATGTTTCCAATCCCCATCCTCATAAACTGCTATAAAAAGGTGGGGCATTGTTCTTCATCTCTTCCATGACTCACCCCTGATAACGCCCTCCAGGGGAGATATCTCCTGTGAATGGGCCATTGAGTGTCACTGCAGGACTGATAAAATTCCATCATCCCATTGTGGCATGCTCCACCCAGGGGGAGGATCCAAGCATTCCTACCTGGATATAAGCTGAGGCTTTCAACACCAGGAGCAGCTTGCCTACTGGATTCCCAGAGGACAAGAGCTCCATAACCACCACTGGACCTTCAGAGGAAGACCAGACCCTTCTACAGGATCACTGCTTTGACAGAATCACGTTGATCACTCCAACAGGACTGAAGCCACCATTTAATGTGACTGCTGCCACCACCCTGACCAACAGGGTGTCAGGTTATATCCTGACTCTGTCAGTTTAAGGCAGGATTTCTGCATCATTGCCTTGATCCTAATTTTGTTTTTGAATTGGAATTCTGGCTTAGGCTCTCCCCCAGGTTTGCCTTCAATCCTGTGCAAAATTTAGTGTGCTCATTCCTTGTTTTCCTCCCAAAACAGGATTTCTCATTCCTAAAATGTTGCAGTGTGTTGTAAACTTCCTTCCCCAGGTGTGCCTATACCTATACCTATACCTCTCTCCCTTCCCCCTTGCCCCCATGCTGAGTGAGTCCTGTCAATCAGGCTTAACATTCCAGCAAGGCGTCATGTGGTTGGTCAAGTTCAAAGGATGCCCCCCTGGCCCAGGTGTAATTGGCCTGTCTGGGTGTCATCTTCCCCTGAGACCCTGCCCCTCTCACCTGGTTGGTGGCTCACCTGTACCTCCCCTCCCCCTGTCCCTGAGCTTAAAAGGTGAATCAGACCATGTGGCCGGGATTCTGTTGGAGCAGTTGCCCATGTTCAGACTGCTGTAACCATGGAATAAACCTCTGGATATAAAACCCTCCAGCAGAATCCATCTCTTTTTCTCTTCACCAACGCCTGAAGCCTTCCCTCCTGAGGTAAACAGAGTTCCTAACAAGCCAGGACTTGTTCAGTGCCCAGCTGCAACCTCCAGCAAGCCAAAGGTATCTCTGGGGCGATTACACCACAGTTGCTGCCTTTGGCCCAGCAGCGAGGGTCAGACTGGCCCAGGCACAATATAACTGGTAATATTGGGATTCATATTCCAATATGTTGGCGCCCAACGTGAGGCAAGCGACTCTGCAGCCCGAGACGGACTCGCAGTACCTCAGAGAAGCTTTTGGCAGCCGTGCATCCAGCTGAAAAGGGCTTTGGTTGCATCGCCCTCAGCTAGAGACTTTGGGAATATTCCCAGAAGTTTCGTGGACTGTTCGGTGCCTCTGGAAAGCCCAGCTCCTTTGTGGTGAGCAGATATTCCAGAGGGAGGACAGGGGAGCCTCTCTCGCCCATAGAGAGGTCCTGTTCCGGTGAGGAGACCTGCCTGGACCCCAGCCAGCTACAGCTTCCATTTCGGGTGAGAATCTCTGCTCTCGATAGAGCAGAAGCACAAAAACAGACTCTGCCGTGAGTTCTGTTCCTTTTTTGCCTTTGCATTTTTGGCTGCACAGCCCCGCAGATGGGAATTCATTTCGTTCTAGCTTTTAGTCTCTGCCGCGTGTTTCACTGTCTTTTGGAATTCACGCCGCAGCGGGAGTGCTTTCTGCCCTTCCCCCCGGCTTGGCAGCGCAGCTTGCTCGGCTCTCTCCATGTGGTCGGGGGATATCTCTCTCTCTCTCTCTCTCTCTGTGCGGGGGAGGGGGGGGCTCTCGGCTCTCTCGCGGCGCGGGGGACTCTCTTTCTTAGCTCTCGGTGCGGGGGAGGGGTGTTCTCGATACACGCGGCCCGGGGGGCCCCGGTTTTGGCTTGCCACGTGGTGTGGCTGCTCTCTCACCTCCGCGGGGGGGCTGCATTCCACGGCGGGGGAGGCTTTGTTTCCACCTCGGTTCGGCAGGGCGTGCCCTGCTGCGGCTGCACGGCAATTTTAAAAGCAGTGTATGCAGCTGCATTGTGAAGCTTTTGTCTGTTCGTTATCGCTTTCCTATCTGTGGTTTTTTTAGAAATCGGTAGCTGATTTTAGCTTTGTTTTTGGTCAGGCGGGATTTAGTACTTTGCTTTTTACATCTAACATGGGTTCGAAACTCAGCATTGTACAAAAAGGGATGTATTATAATATTGTTAGCATTTTAGTCAGTGATAATCTGAAGTTCTCAAAAGGAAAATTGAAACAGTTTATAAGATGGCTTTTTCTGCACTTCCCGAATATCTCCCCTGAAGAAATCCACAATATTCAATTCTGGGGTAAAGTTGGGAATGAATTGATAACCTTAGGACGATCTGGCAATGCACCCTCAGCTAAATTTGTGTTCTGGAGTTTACAAATTCGAACAGCATTGCTAAAACAAAGGGAAATGGAGAAAAAGCCAAATGTAAAGCCATGTACCTCTGCTCTCCCTGTTTCTCCCTCTCCTAGCTCTAAAACCCCTAAACCTCTTACCCCAAAACTTGGTATTTTAAAGAGAGCACCCTCATTGGGAAGTCGACTCCCAGAGTCTGTTGAAATGCCTGAGTTGTCCTGTCCACAAGGCCCTGGCCAGGCTGCGTGGAACCTTTCCCAATCCCCTGTGTCCCATCCTCTGAAACCCACAGCACAAGTCAGCTTTCCAGAGAGCAGTGATGCCCAAAATGGCCCCCAGTCCCTAGGGGGTCCGCAAGATGGTGGATGCCACGTGGCATCTTCCCAAACCTGGTCTTCTTCTTCCCAAAATCCTCTTAAGCATCCCAAAATTCCAACCCCATCCCCCTCTCCTCCTGTTCCTCGTGACACCTTTCCCCCTCCCCCTCCCTTTCCTGCAGTACCCTCAGCTCCGCCCCTCTACTCCTCCCAGGGGGCGTCTGCTGACGTGATGTCACCAGGTGTCCCCACCCTCTGCCAGCCCCTTGACCCTGCCCCTTGTTCCCATGGTTTCCCCGCCCCCTGCTCGCCCCCTGACCCCGCCCCGTGTTCCCACATTTTCCCCACCCCTTGCTCGCCCCCTGTCCCCGCCCCCTGTGCCCATTGCGTCCCCACCCCCTCCCCGGGTTCCCACAGTGGGGACACACCCACTGCCTTTCCCCAAACCTGTATCTGTGATCCCAATGCTTCTGTTTCAAGGGATACAGAGCAGGGAACAGCAGAACCAATGCATAGTCCTATGTTGTCACTGGCTCCTGTTACCTTTCAGCCTGCAGCACAAGGGGGGGCAGCCTCGACTGCTATTTGGAATTCTTTTGGACGACAATTGATTAAAGAGATCTGTAAATCTCATAAAGAATATGGTCCACACAGTCCATATTTCCGTGGCCTTTTAAATTCTGAATTGAGTAGGACTGTGGTAATTCCACATGATTTAAAACAGCTTTTTTCTTGTCTCATGACTTCCACGGAATTCAAATTATGGGAAATTGCATGGAAACAGCTGCTAAAAGATGCTCTCCCAGGCTTGCATGCTGATCCAAACACAGCCAAAGACAACAGTGGTAACCCTATCACCATTGAGCACCTCTGTGGTGAGGGCCAATGGTCTTCCCCCTCAATCCAAGCTACTGCAATTCCTGCAGAAACACTCGAGAAAGTAAAAGAAGCAGCTGAAAAAGCATTCTTTTCCCTCCAACTTGAGGAGCCTTTTGAGCCTTATAGTAAAATTAAACAGCTACCATCAGAGCCTTTTGTGAAATTTGTAGAAAGGTTAACTAGAGCTATTGAAATACAAGTTAAAAAAGAGAATGCTAGAGAAGCAATTTTAGAGGAAATGGCATTTACAAATGCAAATGCACAGTGTCAAGCGGCAATCCTGAGCCTTCCTACGGAACTTACTCCTACATTAAAAGACATGCTTCTAGTCTGTAACAGGAAAGTGCCTCTGATGAGTGTAGCTGAAGACTCCAGACCAAGGCTGCTGCCAAGACCACCTCAGCGTGTCGCCGTTGCCAGCCCTGCACCTTTCCCCTCAGCACAGCAGTACCCTGGGCAGCAGCGGAGACCAGCAATGGTTGAGCCCACAAAACCATGCCTGCTTTGTAATAACCTAGGGCACTGGAGTAACCAGTGCCCCCTGAAAAGGGAATTTGATGAATTTAGAAATGGCAGGGGAGGAGAACTACAAGCCCTCCCTGCGGGTCAACAACAAAAAAACTGAAAAGGGAGTGCCCGCCTGCCAGGCGCGCAGACATAAAAAAAGCAGGCCAAGGGAATATGGGTAGCAAATCAAATCAAGCGCGCGATAATATTAATGTTTGTGTAAGTGAAGCAGGTGCTTCAAAGACCAAGTCTGCTAGTACGCTGTTGAAAGTGAAACAAAATAACCTTTGTTATGATTTAGGTAATCCTGTGTTAACCACGTCTTCTGTCAATGAGCCTTACAGGTTGCAGCTGACAGAGTCACTTCTCCTGAAGGACAGCAACTGGCATTTTGTCTCTGTAAATCCTGAACAGAAGGGTACTTGGAACCGAATTCGTTGTAAGTACATCGTCATTGGGGACACCAAACACACACCACAAGAGATCAGAATTGCTCCAGGAATGACAACATCAGATCCTGAGCAATTTGTTCTCGGCCTGCACTGTTTCCACCCACCCCTGTTTCTTCCCAAGGGACAAATTGTTGCACAAGCTATCCCTGTGCCATCTTTACCTGAAAATATCGAAAAACAAGGGCCCACAGTTGCCCGGGTCCAAGTTATTGGGAAAGATAAACCCAAATTATGGTGCAATGTCAGTGGGTGTGGGGAGTCTAAACGCATTGAGATGCTTGTAGACACAGGTGCAGACTGCACAGTGATTCCAGTACAAGACTGGCCAGCACATTGGCCTTTGCAAAATGTTGCCGGTCACCTTCAAGGTGTGGGAGGTCTGCAATTAGCAAGACAATCCAAAAGTATTATTCAATTTGAGGGACCAAACGGGCAATTGGCAAATATCCGTCCATTTGTGTTAGATTATTCGGAACCTTTGTTAGGGAGAGATTTAATGGCCCAGTGGGGTGTCACAATTGATATTCCAGACTCTCCACAGCATTTTTGTGCAGCAGTCATTGAACAACAGCGCCCCACCCAAAAACTGAAGTGGAAAACAGACGAACCGGTTCAGGTGAAACAGTGGCCACTCAGTAAACAAAAAATAAAGGCGCTTGAGGAACTAGTGCAAGAGCAACTAAAAAAGGGCCACATTGTGGAGACCATGTCCCCATGGAACTCTCCAGTGTTTGTCATCCAAAAAGCTGACAAAAAGAGATGGCGGCTCCTCTGTGACCTCCGACAAATTAATAATGTAATAGAAGATATGGGTTCTCCCCAACCTGGTATGCCATCCCCAACAATGCTTCCCCAAGATTGGAAATTAGCTGTTATTGATATTAAAGATTGTTTTTTCCAAATCCCCTTGCACCCTGACGATGCACCGCGTTTTGCATTCTCGGTCCCTTCCATCAACATGGAAGCCCCTATGAAAAGGTACCATTGGACCATTCTTCCTCAGGGATTAAAGGTATCTCCAGCTATCTGCCAGTGGTATGTCTCTTCCCTGCTTTCCCCAGTACGTGCAGCCGCAGAGAAGGCCATTATTTATCATTACATGGATGATATCCTTGTGTGTGCCCCCAATGATGATTTACTCACACATGCGCTTGACCTAACGATCGATGCATTGATTGTTGCAGGGTTCGAGCTCCAGGAAAAGAAAATTCAAAAGATGCCACCTTGGAAGTATTTGGGCTTAGAAATTGGAAATAGGACCATTGTTCCTCAAAAACTAGAAATCAATCCAAGGATCAAGACCCTTGCGGATGTCCACAAGCTGTGTGGGTCTTTGAATTGGGTAAGACCATGGCTCGGTCTGACTAATGAAGACCTTGCCCCTCTTTTCAATCTATTGAAAGGGGGAGAGGACCCAGGTGCTCCTAGGTCTGTTACCCCAGAGGCACGGAAAGCTCTAGAAAAGGTGCAGATTGCAATGTCCACAAGACAGGCCAACCGATGCCGGCCTGACCTGCCATTCAAATTTATCATCCTAGGTAAGTTGCCACACCTCCATGGAATTATTTTCCAGTGGGAGGAAAAGCAAACACCTAAGGCAAAGAACACACAAAAAAAGGACCGGGACCAGAGGGATCCTCTCTTGATCATAGAATGGGTTTTCCTCAGTCACAAAAGGTCCAAGAGACTTACAAAGCCTCAGGAGCTGGTAGCAGAACTGATACGGAAAGCAAGGACCCGGATCAGGGAGTTAGCAGGATGTGATTTTAAGTGCATTCACATTCCAGTTGAGTTAAAATCAGGTCAAAATACTATGAAAATACTAGAACAATTGTTTCAAGAAAATGAAGTGTTGCAGTTTGCTCTGGATTCCTACTCAGGACAAATTTCGGTAGTGCGGCCTGCTCACAAATTGTTTGAACAAGACGTTCAATTTACTTTAAAATTGAGAAGTGCTCTAAGTAGGAGACCTTTAAAAAGGGCTCTGACTGTCTTTACAGATGCGTCTGGGAGGTCCCACAAGTCTGTTGTGACTTGGAAGGATCCTCAAACCCAGCAGTGGGACACAGACATTGCTGAGGTGGAAGGTTCACCTCAGGTTGCTGAATTGGCTGCGGTTGTTAGGGCTTTTGAAAGGTTCTCAGAACCATTTAATCTGATTACAGACTCTGCATATGTGGCAGGAGTAGTATCCAGAGCAGATCAAGCAATACTGCAAGATGTGTCTAACATCGCACTTTTCGAATTGCTCTCAAAACTGGTAAAGTTAGTCACTCACCGAGAGCAACCATTTTATGTGATGCATGTCAGGTCACACACTGACTTGCCAGGGTTTATCGCTGAAGGCAACAGAAGGGCAGATGCTCTTGCTGCACCTGCAGTGATGGCCACTCTCCCAAATGTTTTTGAACAGGCAAAAATCAGCCACCAGCTTTTCCACCAAAATGCACCTGGCCTGGTTCGTCAGTTTAACATCACTCGAGAACAGGCCAAAGCGATTGTGGCCACGTGCCCAAATTGCCAACAACATGCACTCCCTGCAGTGAGTACGGGAGCAAACCCAAGGGGACTGAACAGTTGTGAACTGTGGCAAACAGATGTAACACGCATACAGTCTTTTGGACGGCAAGAATATGTTCATGTTAGTGTAGATACCTTTTCTGGAGCGGTCTATGCTTCTGCCCACACAGGAGAATCATCTATTGATGCTATTAAGCACCTCTTACAGGCTTTTTCTTTCATGGGCATCCCCAAGGATCTGAAAACTGATAATGGGCCTGCTTATAAATCCAAGGAATTTGGGAGCTTCCTGCAGCAATGGGGAGTAGAGCACAAAACTGGCATCCCCTACTCCCCTACAGGTCAAGCCATTGTAGAAAGAACTCACCGTGATATTAAAAGGGTCCTGGACCAGCAACAACAGGTTCTGAAGGTGGAACCTCCCCATATCCGGTTATCCAGGGCGCTATTCACAATCAATTTTCTGAATTGTTCTTTTGACAGCCTGAACCCACCCATCCTACGCCACTTTGGGGGGAGCAGTCACAGGTTGATGAAAGAAAAGCCTCCGGTTTTAGTAAAAGACCCTGAGACTTGGAAAATGGTGGGACCTTACAAATTGGTTACTTGGGGACGTGGATACGCCTGTGTGTCCACCCCCTCTGGTTTAAGGTGGGTTCCTTCCAAATGGGTAAAGCCCTATGTTCCCAAGGTCTCAGAGAAATCTGCAGAAGCACCCCAGGTTGCTCATGCTGCCTGGAGAAGAAAACGCCGCATGCGTTCTCTGGAGGAAATTCCATTTAAGCCTCCTATCTGGAATAGTTTGTAATATATGTTTGTTTCAAGTTTTTGTACCAGTTTAGATCCCACTGTTCGTGTGTAGCCTCGAGATGCCATGAGACCGAGCCTGCTTCTCGTTCTGCTCGTGATCATCCCACCTGCGATCTCCTGCATAGTGCCGCAGCCCAAACCACATATGGACTACCTTGACAAAGGCTCTCGGACATCAAGAGAGAAACTGACAACGGACTGAATGGACTGTTCAAAGGCTGGGGACTCTCGGGCTGGTTGGGATCTATTCTGAAAACTGTGTTTTTAGTGCTGTTTATTTTAGTTATAGTTATTGTAGTTTTTAGCATTGTTTTTAGACTAATCAAACGCATGGTCCTCAAGTTAATTTCAAGCTCATCTCCCCCTCCTGAGGTCTACCATTTGGAAGCCCTCAGTGCTCCAATGGATGACCTGGAAGCCTCAGTGGAAAACACTGACCCTCCTGTTGAGGAAGAACTGATTTACCAACCATGGTTTGGCAATCACTCTGCACCACAAACACAGCCCTCTTGTTTTTAAACAAAACTAGGGGGAGATGTTGCGGTGTGTCTTGAGCTTCCGGGTCCCTTTCCCAGGTGTGCCTATACCTCTCTCCCTTCCCCCTTGCCCTCATGCTGAGTGAGTCCTGTCAATCAGGCTCAACATTCCAGCGAGGTGTCCTGTGGTTGGTCAAGTTCAAAAGATGCCCCTATGCCCAGGGGTCATTGGCCAGTCTGGGTGTCGTCCCCCCCCTGAGACCCAGCCCCCCTCACCTGGTTGGGTGGCTCACCTGTACCTCCCCTCCCCCTGTCCCTGAGCTTAAAAGGTTAATGAGACCATGCGTTTTTTTTTTCTGCTGGAGCAGCTGCTCCTGTCCAGACCTCTGTAACCATGGAATAAACTTCTGGACATTAAACCTTCCAGCGGAATCCTCTCCTTTTTCTCTTCACCATCGCCAGAAGCTCTCTCTCCTGAGGTAAACGGAGTTCCTGACAAGCCTGGACTTGCTCAGTGCCCAGCTGCAATCTCCAGCAGCCAAGGTATCTCTGGGGTGATTTACACCACAGTTGCTGCCTTTGGCCCAGCAGCGAGGGTCAGACTGGCCCAGGCACCAACTAACTGATAATATTGGGATTCTTATTCCAATAATATTTAACTTAAAATTTACAGAACTAACAGAAAGATGTCATACAGCAGACTAGCAAGTAGGACAGAGACACCAGTACAGAGTAGAGGGCAAACATTTGTCATTCTCGTATTTTTAAAACTGATAAACAGAGATCACTAGATAATTAACTTGCACACTTCTGTAAAAGCATGATCTGAGAAACTAAAGCTATTTCTCATAAGGAGCAGGACTCACTGTAGTATCTTTTTTGCAAATAAATAGGACCCCAGCAAACAAAAGATGCTTAGGGTTTTTTCCATTTTTATCTTTTTACTGGTGTGTTCTGTGACACAGACAATCAATACCAATGTAAGACCTATTTTTATCTAATAGAAACACTTGGAGCAAAACTTTAACAAATCTTCCTAACAAATGAGTATGGCTTCCAGCTTTCAGCTCCCAGTAGGAAATAATATTTGATTCATATTCAGAGAATTAATAGCCTTTACAATTGGAGACAGGATGTCACTTGAAGACTCATAACTTTTTTTTAAAAAAGTGTTCTGGAAGATACAGACTTAGAAAGCAGCAATAAATTAATGCTCCAAGAATTTTAGAATATATGAAAGTAATTTACAGGATTAACTGCTTTGAGAAAATTATGCCTAAAATAAATATACTAAACGGAATTATTAAAATAAAGTTAATTTCAGTTACTTATTCATCCTCTGGGAAGTCTAACGAGACTAATTATAGCAGACTTATTTGCAAAACATGTAAAATCACTTAAATCTAATAAAACTTACCAGAATCTAACTTAACTTACTTAATAACACTTAATTTTACTGGCTTCAAATCCTACATAACTTAAACCTATATATAATTTAAGCTTTAGCAGACCTCGAACTTAACCGAGAATAAACTTAACAATCTTAACCTTAATAGTATTTAACATTTAATGGCATTTGATAGACAACTTAATTTAAACTACTTAATAAGAGATAAAACTTACTATAGAAATAATATATAACATTCACTATAACTTACTTACAGGCCTGATTCTAAAATATTAAGCTAAAATAACCTTTCTCATGTTTTTGCTATAGCATTTTTACACTTAAATACACCCAAATATAAGCTTACTCAAGGTATACCTGTGAAAAAATTCTTTTGAATTCAGTGCTTGCTTTTACATCTATCCCATCTAAACAAAGCTTAAAAAATACAAAAAACACAGTCATTACATCTTACTTCTACAATCACTTTAACACATCTTAGCATTTTTAACTTTTTCAAAACACAGCTTTAGAGTCTGATATTCCACCGACTGAGCTATCCGGGCTTCTGATGTTTAAAGTCTCTGCTAATACAGATTCCAAGACAGCAGAACCAATGCTGAGCCAAATCGACTGAAATTTGGCTCCCGCATTCACTACGCTGATCTGTCCTTCACAGTCTGTGCCGGGAAGATTAAAAGTCTCTTTAACTTCGCTTGTTTACCATCACTGGTCTCTCAATTTCAGCAGAGATCTTTCCCTTTTGTTGGCAAAAGTTCACCTTTATTACGGCTGTTAGGTCTTAAACTGTAGCTTTTGCCGGCTGTGGGGGGAGGGAGAAACGCTCCCGCTTGAAAAAGCGCTCAGGTCCCGCAGCGCGTGTGTCGGAGCGGGCGAAAACTCCCCCCCCGCGCTGGGCTCTTTGTTTACTCACTGTTTGCCGGCTGACTGCTGCAGGCACCGCTGCACGCGTGGCTCCCCCCGCCGTGGCGCAGCTCCTTCGCTCCCCCCGCGGCGCTCGGCTCCCACGGCGCCGGCTTCTTCGGTCGCTTTGGTCGCTTCCAGCGGCTCCGATCCCCTCCCGGGGCGGCGCAGCGCGGCTCCCGCGGCGGCGGCTTCTTCGGTCCCGCGCCGGGGCGGCGCGGCTCGGTTCCTGCGGCGGCGGCGCGCCCGTGCCGAGTTCGGAGTTGCACAGCACCGCAAGCACCATGAGCTGCGGCCGCTGTTTTGCACTCAGAGAGATAGTAACACAGCGCACCGTACATCACTCGCCATGGCCTGCTTAGCTTCTTGACAGTTTTATCACTCTCTAAAGCAGCCTCTGACAATAAATCACCGAATTCACGCCATGCCGTTAAGTCGTAAACCTTACGGAAAATCCCTTTATCATAGCCGTAAGTCCAAAGTCCTTTTAATTCCTTTTGCCAATTCATTCCCTTAATTTGCCTTTTTTGCAAGAAAGTAATAAAAAGTTCTATGCGGCTTGCCGTTCCATACCTATGTAAATGAGCGCGCTCTGCAGCACCTCCGGCGTCAGGCCACATGTACCAGCCAAGACTCTTCTATAAGGTCGCTTAGGGCACGGCACGTCTCGGCGGGCTTCGTCCGCTTTGTTTATGCGAAACCCGCTTGGTTTATTCGTGCTTACTGCCGTTCTGCAGCTGCTCCTCGGAACCTGGACAAGTCCTCACCTCCCCGTGGTTGCCCGCATTCTCTACCATTTGTCGGAGATTGCAGGGAGAACGACCATCCTTTAATGCATCGAACTCCCCGTGGTGTTCGCAATCCCCGAAAGCGTTCGCTATCACGTCCAGGGGTCAACCATTTGTTGGAGATGAGGGGAGAACGACCATTCTATAATGCATCGAACTCCAATTTTATTGATCAATCAATCACCTTAAATAACAAAGTTAACGAACTTCATGCATATTCTGTAATCCAATTTCATGATAGGCCAACAGAGAAACTTCTAACCACTCCTCTTGTTTTAGAATACCTACAATTGTTTATTAAAAACAGAACCAGTGTTCCCAAAACTTCTTCATCAGTTCTCAGGGTGCCAGCTTTTCCCAGAGACGGTGTTCTTCTTGTTATGGGAAGACAGCCTGAGAACTTTATTGTTTATAAAGAGAGTCTAATTGTTTATACAAATCAGAAGGCTGAGAACTGTTAGAAACTGCTTTACTTTTCTCTTCTACTTTTCTCTCAATTGTATGTCTCATGGCCTCTTTCTTTAAGCCATTCCTGAAAAACTCTCCAACAGTAAGGCTTGAGTTCCCCCACTGATGCACCAAAACTACAGCAGATGCTGATGTGTTGCAGGGACATTTGTAGGAGGGGACCTTGGTGGAAGTAGTTCCAGCAGACGGCAATGGGATTTTGTCCAATGGCACACAGAACATGGGACAGGTGAGAAAGACAGTGGGATCAGTGAGTATTTGCTCCTTACCATGCCAGAATCTTCATTCAAGTAAGGAGGTTCTGGTTCTATCATTTCAATTCCCACAATTCCCAAAGACCATATGTTCACTTTGGGGCCATATGGTTGACCTGTCACCACTTCAGGTGCCATCCACCAAGGAGTCCCGGTTCGCGAGCACCATTTGCTCTGCTCAGGGGTGAGCTGAGTAGAGAGGCCAAAATCAGCTGAGGAGAAAGCAAAATACTGCTTTTATTTGAATTCTATGCAATTAGGAAAGCAAGCAAAAGAATTCCCCAGTAGAAGTTTGAAAATGTGCTGTTGAATCTCCTGGCATTGGCAACTTTAAAAATCCCCACATTTTTTACACTGCCTCCAGTAGTGGCTTTTGTTCTTTGGAAACTTTAGATTTGTAACTCCCTCCCTCTGGAAGGGACACACACAGAGCAAGGCCACTCTTGACTGCTTGTGGTTCCTTATACCTCTGTGCACATTGCAACTGTGCCTTCAGCTCGCAGCAGGGGTCCCTGCACTGCCACCAGCACCATTTTTGGGGAGCTGGCAGTCATGCCAAGCAGCCCCACACCCACATCCCTGGAATGCTGCACCTGACCAAGAATATACCGACCCAGCTTGACAGAACCGTCGGTTCTGAGAAGGATGTTGTCACTCTTCACGTCTCGATGGATCACATTGTTTGAATGAAGAAAATCCAGTCCTTGCAGGCACTGAGTGAGAAAACAGAAACAGGGGGGCAAAAATGAGTGCTGTGATTTCATCACACAAGAAAGGAAACAAAGAATCTAAAAGGTTCCCTCTCCAGGAGAATGGGGAGTAATGGCAGAAGAGTAATGGCCACTGAGAGGAAGAGCTTGCTGCTCCAGCACTTGCAGAGCAGGACCTTTCTAAGGAAAGGCATGTCAGCTTTTGAAAGGGCAACAGCACCTGCTGTTGTAGGTTGTCCCCTGCAAACCAGCCAGGATGACTCCTGCTGCAGTGCATGTGCTCAGAAGCAAAGAGCATTTTGGCTGCACTCCTATCCTTTTTAGCTGAGGACTGAGAGAAATGAGTCTCTCTCTCTTTTCTTTGCTGTTTGTGTTGCCTTCAAGGCGTGGCAACCTTGTTCTCAGTCCGGCACGGTGGCCCAAAGCCCAGGGTCACTCGGTCCATATGCTCCTGACACCAATGTGGTGGACAGCAAATGGCCTTTATTGAGGGGTCACAAGGGTTTTTATAGCCTGGGCAGTCAGTGTCATTTCCTTCTGTTCACGTCTGGCTGGGTGCGGCCAGGTACGGAGCAAAGGTCTGACTGCAGGGGGGCGGGGGTGTGTCCTGACTGACCGTACAGCCTGATTTCTTCCACACGCATGTCCCTAACTCTCCACAGTTTGTTTCAAATCCTGCCACCAGCACCTTTGCTTTTACAGGCAAGGAATGCAGTGAAGACAGACTCCAGGCAAACATTTAGAGAGGCAAGGTGGAGAACAGCAAATACAAACAAGAGACAGAGCGAGAATACAACAGCAGGAGATAAGAGTACTGGCACTGAGTACAGGGAGTGCAGGGGCACTGGCAGGCCTTTCACTTGAGATGCTTTTACTTGCCCATAGCATACCAGCAACACAGAAACAAGCTTGGCACAGGAAATCACTCCAGCTCTGAGCCCGTTTCCCAGACAATGCTGCCCAAGCCCTTGGAAACACAGCTGGGATTGCTGACCTCCCGACTGATGGCTGCCATCTCATCTTCAGACAGGCAGGTCTGGCTGACGATATCGCTCAGGACACCTCCATCCATGTACTCTATAACCAGCAAGAGTTCCTCGCCCAGAAGGTAGCTGAAAGTAGGAAACAAGGGCATGGAGATAAACATGCATGGTTATGTTGATTTTTTGCTTCCAGGTTTCTTATTTCCAGATGCCTTTGTGACAAAGACAGAATCAAAGGAATAGATATTCCGTCTTGGCTGTGCATTTTTTGCAATCTGTGCAGTCTCAAGGAGAAAGGCGCAGCTGTGAAAAAGAGATGTCTTAGATGGGCAGCAAATGAAAAGTGCAGTTTAGAAACAGCCCAGATAAAAAACATGTCAGGCATGGTGTTTCTGGAAATAAGCACCTAGTCTTCCTGGCATGCATAGCAATGGCAAAGAGGGGCAACAATCCAAGGGAAATCCACTTTAGGATGCTTCATCTGCACTTAAGAAACTATAAAAAATCAATCCCAAATAAATGTGGAGGCAGTGAACTTTGAGGCTATTGAGTTAGGAAGATACAGCTGATCCAGGTTTTGAATAATTTTGGAATAATTATCAAACTAGGTGTGCCAGGGAAGACTCATGCAGACAAGATGCACTCTCTTCTCATCCATTTGAGATGAGTAGAGAAATATGAATAAATCAAAATTAACAGCTCTACTTGCTCCACTGACAAAAGTGGGTCTTTTTACATAAAGCAAACACTTCTCATGTTTGCTTTATGTAAACACACATTCATGGGGTAAGACCATGACCTCTCACCTGTCTAAATAATTCACAACATTGGGACTCCTATACCTCTTCATGATCATTATTTCATTAAAGGTTAGCTCCTTCCTCCCCACTCCTTGGAGATGTATTTTTTTTATTGCCACCTAAAATGACATTGAAAATCAGTAACTTGAGAGGTTGGTGGCACGAGACCACAAGGCACCTGGAGGGAGTGATTTTGCAATGACACAGCTGAGCTGTGCCAAACTGCCTTGTGATTAGGCACTGCAGTAATTATGAACTGACATTCCAACAGCCCATTTCTCTGCTCCCTTGGGAGCCAGTTACAGGACACGTGGGGCCACTGACATTTTGCCTTGACCACTTGGTAACAGCAGTGTCTCAGTTATCACCCACAAACCTCTGACCACACTCTCTGCTGCTTTGTTTGGGACTCAGAAGAAGTAATCCATGCCTTAATACTCTGTGGATACATCTTGTGATATGGGCAGGGCTTAGGGCTTTCAGGGACACCTTGCAGATCTCTCCCTACGTGCACTTCCCAAGTGCAGCATGGCAGGTGGCTAAGGAACTAGCAGTAAGTTTCAGATGAATTTGCCGGCAGCCAGAAAAGAGAATTCAGGACTCTGAAGCTGTAGCCCCAAAGAGCAGTGAGGTGCTCGAAGGCACCACCTTTGTTTTAGCAATGGAGAGCGAGTGAGCGCGTCCTTCTCTGAAAGGAACCGCTGCCCTCCGTGCCTTCCTTCCGGCAGCTGAGGAGGACAAAGTCCCAAATGTGTTCTGTGGGCTGGCACCAGTCTGTGCTTCTTGTGCCTTTTCAGCACAGCTCTGCCCAAAGCTCCAGCCACAGCTCACACCAGAGGGGAAAGCCCTCGAGTGCAGCAGAGCCTGCAGGGGCTGTTGACATTTACCTCTCCTCCTGTGGCAGTGTCGAGTGCTCTATAAACATCTCCAAAACTCCTAGAAACAAAACAGAAGCAGAGAAAGGAGAAGCCATTTAGATCTTGCAGTGAAAGCCAGCCCACACAGGAGATCTCTGCTGGAAGTGTCAATACCTGCAGGATGCAGGAGGGCTCTGCCAGAAGGCAGATGATGCATTTCTCTCTCAAGTGCATGGGCACTGGGCCTGTTCCTGAAGCACTGGGGTTCAACTTCTAAAGGGAGGTTAGTCTTTCCTCTTGGGTTTCACTTTCTAAACAGTGTGGTTTGTATCCTGACCACAGAGTGTTTCCTTCTTCAAAGCAGGGGAAAGAATTGTTCCTGGGAACTGTTATCTCACAGCTTTGATAGGGCGTAGGTTGCTCTTTCAGGCAAGCAAGTTTCTTCTCTTTTCATTAGTGTGCCAGTATGATTTTGAGACATACAAAAAATGCTAAAGAAATTAACACAGAGCTGTCCCACACTTGAGAGACAAGGAGACCTTCCAGGTCCTGTTCCTTGATGCAGGCAAGACCTCGGTAGCAAGGCATCTCTGACAATGCCTTCTGAGCCCACTCACAAATTCTGAGCAGCATTGAGAGATGAGACAATCTAGCCCCAGTATGTGAACATCTTTGCAGCTGGCCTGACTTCACGCTGGATAGACATTCCACCAGAAAAACACCTGGCCCATGGTTGTGCAGAAGTAACTGCAGTTGGACTCACCCTCTGCCAATATAATTCAGATGCGTCTATTTCATCAGGGGATTTTCAGTAGGGTTCACCATTCTCCCTGAGGGAAACAAAATGCAAGATGCTGACTTTAAAGCAGAGATCCCAGCTTCCAGGAGATACAAAAGGCAGCCCCAGTGCCTGGAGCTCTGAGCCCTTTGTGGTCGGCTGGGTAACAACGACCACAACCAGGCAGACAGCTCTGCAGCACAAGTGGCCAGAACAGAGACTGATTTGTACAGTCTTTTGAAGAGTTCTCTTGACAGGAAACAAAGCACAGGGACGTGCAATCCCAGGAGAGGAGGACATCTTCCCCACCTTTCAGCAGTTTGCCAAAAGAAAGCCTTCCCATTTGTAAACCAGAGCAGCTCAAGCTGTAAGCGATCCTGACAGGGCTTTCAGCATCAGGACCCTGACCTGTTTATGA
This sequence comes from Melozone crissalis, assembly GCF_028551555.1. Taxonomy (NCBI): domain Eukaryota; kingdom Metazoa; phylum Chordata; class Aves; order Passeriformes; family Passerellidae; genus Melozone; species Melozone crissalis. The sequence continues at coordinate 7,789,558 of NW_026535824.1, forward strand.
GCAGGCTGAGCTCCAAGATGCCCCTCTCCCAGCTAAGGAAGGCTCCAGCCTCTGCAGTCCCTCCAGCCCTCAGGGGCAGGGCAGCGACCACAACAAGGCTGGCAAAGCCCAAGCATGAGCACTGACAGGCACTGATGGGAAGAAACCAGAGTGAGCCTGAGCCCCGGACAAGCTGTTGTCCCCATTGAGGACACAACAGGATGGGCTTTGAGATCAGCCACACCGAGGCACAGATCAGTGCCCTTTTTGTCCCAGCAGGTGATGGCAGACACAGAATTCACTGGGCTCTGGTCTCAGCCCCACCATGTCTCTTATCTGGGAGCACAGCACTGGCAGCTGTTAAGGGCAAGAAGCAGATTCATTGGGTTGTGCTGCAGAATCACAAAGGGCTTGATGTGTTCTCCTAGAGACTGATCTGAGCAGGGCCTGGGCCAATGGATAGGATTCTAACAGTCATGGGAAAGAGCGGGAATCAGGTATGGAAAAGTGCCATGGATCTGAGGAATATACCATGGCTGGGGTGGAGGCTCTCTCCTGAGAAATGCCTGCAGTACACTTTTATCTGATCACGCCAGTTGGACACATCTTGATAAGCATAAAACTAGAAGATGAAATAAAGGTTGTTATCAAAGTGTCTGGTTTTTCTTTGGGGGCACATGGAAAACACCTCATGCTCTCTATTTGTCCTGTAACCTGATGTTCTTTCAAAGTAGTTCTTATTGGCAAAAAGATAGCATTCTCTTATTGACAAAAATATAGCATTCTCATGAAAATAAACTGCAGATGTAGTAGTGGTAACAGTAACAGTCATAAAAATGACATCAGTAAGACGTGGGGTAAAAGGGCTCCTTCAGGATGGGGAAAACATAACAAAAAACCCCCACCAAAAATAAACAATACAAAAGCAATTCCCCCCCCCCCCCCAAATAAAAAAAAAAAAACAACCAAAAAGACAAAACTCCAAAGACAGTCCATTTCTGTGAAGTGTTTTTGCTCTGATGACCAGTTGGAAGTCAGGAGTCTAAGGAGAATTTAGGAAGCTAAAAATTCTGTTCAGTTTGGCCACTAGCACTCAGGACTTGCCTAGATCATTTGCTAGGTCACAGCCTTCTGCAGATCCAAGAACAATTCCTGCTTCAGCCTTTGGCAGAGAGGGAAGCTCAGGCAAACCCAAGCCAGTCCCAGGTGCCCTCAGAGGCAGCAGGAACACCCAGAGCTCTCTCGCTGCCTCGGAGCACAGCACTTCCCTGGGGAATCCTAAATGGCCCTGTGACACCCAACTCAGGAGGAGCATTTGGTACACCTCTGCTGACACCCACACACAACACACTGTCCCTCAGACAAGAAACACCCCAGATGTACCCAGCAGCTCCAAGTACTCCTCCTCAATCTCCTGTTCCCAGGAACTGCCTGAGCTCGAGTTCCCAGGTTTAAAAGAAGAGCTTCCTCGAGGTGATGCTGCTGCGGCAGCAGGTTCAGAGCCCATGACGTGCTGGACCTGGAGCATTTCTGGTGGGCACTGTTCCTGTGCCTCACTCCTAACTTGGGGTCCTTCATTGCCACACATTCCTTGCAAGTCTTCGCAGGCTGCCCGGTTAGACGTCAACACTTGCACCTCAAGTCAAACAGAACAAAGCAGTCAGACACTACAGCTTGTCCCTGTCAGCCAGGAGTCATCGACTGTGAGGAAAGGCAAAGAACAGATTGACAGGGGATACAGACAGCTTGTTTCAGCCCTCCATCTGGGTCACTACGTTCCACTGTAGAAACACTTTAAGAAAAAAGGAGAGCAGAAATAGGCCAGAAGAACAGAGAAGCAGTGGAGATTCAGCACACCAGGAAATGTCCTTCAGAGTGACTGTGATACACACTAGAGCAGGATGGCACACAGAGGCATGGCCCCACTCCTTGCTGCTCTGAGTGGAAAGGCAAGAAGGGCAGAAACCACCAGTTTGGTGACTGCAGTGGCTGCATCCCACTTTCACTCATTCTAGAGCCTGAGGGAGGCGATTAAGTTTCTCTCTGACAATTTTCATTTCTTCTTTCAGCCTCTTCTCCCTTGCCCTGTTGCTAGCCTCAGAGTCCTGCAGCTCTGCCTGCACGTGTCCCTTGATAGACTGTAAAGGAGAAGGGAGAGGACATTTCATGAGTGGAGTGGCTGCCACTCTTTCACTCACCTGGTTTTGTTGACCGCTCCTGTGCTGATGGAGATTCTCCTCCTGAATTCTTCCCATGTCTTCCTTGTTCCTTCTCTTCATATCCATGATGGCATTCTGAGCTTCGGGCAGCTCTGCTTGTGGCTCTGCCTTGATCTGCTGTGCACACAAATGCAGAGCAAGTGACTGGGAGCTGCCATCAAGCTCAGCTTTTTCCTCTTGCAGCCTCAAAATCACATTTATTCAGCCACTTCTTTCTGCTTCCCTCCCCACATCTGCTTCCATTGCAAACCTCCTGTCCCAGGGCTGATCTCTGCAGATTGCAAGGCTCTGTCCTTCCAGTGCCTGTGGGACTTCCTGGCCTCCTCAGTCCCAAGAGCTCTGGTTTATGCCCCTCTTCCTGCCCTTCCCTCTGTCCCCTGGCCAGTCAGGCTCACCTGGCCATTCTCCTGTGGCTCTTCCACCTGCTGCCTGTGCTGCTCTTCCTGCTCTCGGGCAGGGAACAGCTCTCCCTGAGTCTGGCATGGCATCTCTGATGAAGCAGTGTGCTCCTGCTCTTTCTCTAGAAGCACCTGCACAGAAAGCAAGAGAAGATGGGTTTCAACTTCCCATATGCCCTTTGGGGCCGAGACTCAAAGACTGCTGGGCTCACACGTTCCCAAAGCACTGTGCTGCTGCTCTCCTGGGTCGTTCTCTGCCCGAGGGGAGACACAGATTCCAAAGTGACCCTGGCCTTACAGTCAGGGCCATCTGGGACTGAAGCTCCAACAGCCTCTCAGGCAGCTGACAGGGAAGGGGTGGCATTTCTCAAGGGTCTGGTGAGGGCCTCCCTCTGCTTCTGCCATGTCCTGTTTGTCTTTCAGTAGTGACTGACACCCCGCCCTGTCCCACAGCTCCATCCTGGCTCTGCAGGTGGCATCCTGGGTGAGCTCAGCCCTTGTGAGAGACACTTCTGGAGTTCACGTTCTCTTCAGGCCTGCACCAGCATTTCTGCCTTTCTGACATCCACTCTCTTGTTGGAAAACCTGGTCATTCAGGAGATGAGGATGCATGCAAAGATCTCTGATGGAGGTCACAGAGCCTCTATGGCCATCTCAGTATATGGAGGAGGACCAAAGTGTTTCTTCTCCCTCTTTTGTCAACTGAGAATTCTGACCAGCAGAAACAGACACTCTCATAAGGCCCCATTAGCGAATGCACTTACACAGCCCTGAGGAAGCCAGTGAAGGAAACCATGTGTCATGTAATGCATGGCATGTATGACCAGAGTCGCCAAAGACCACCTAAACATGGAATTGTTCCACCTCTCTAGGACAGGCAGTAATTGAAAGAATTAACTGGAGACATCAGGGCACAAGAGGCCAGAAGAGGAAAACAACTCTGAATGGAAAAACCATCATATCTGGAGGGGGAAACATCTCTGCCTGCTCAGAACTGGTCGAGGGAAAATGTCTCTAATCCTCTCCAGAAGGGATGGTTTTGGTGATCTTTGTACCTCCAACTGCCTTGGACCAGAGCCAGGAAGATTCAGTTATGTAAATGTTACATAGATAGATAGGTAGGAAGATAGACGGATAGATCTCACTACTATAATCTCCCGTTACTGCCCTCTCTGTTGCTGCACACATCAAAACATGATAGCCAGTGTGCCGATCAGCAGCAATCCTGAGATTGCTCTCCTGTTCCTCAAAAGAGCACACTCTTGGGGAATGTGGAGATTGTAGGTCCTTATGGAAAGGGATCAGACCCAGAGCATTGCAATGGGAACTGCACACTTTATGCATCTGTGCTCGGGCAAGTTCTTCTCTTTGACTCGACCACACTGATGGTGCTAAAGTGGCTGGAATCAGAAATGCAGCCCAGCCCCTCCCAGCTCCTGTGATCTCTGAGCACCAGCTGGAATGCAAGGGCATTGATTTCCTGCTCAATTCCCGAACACAACACACACTGATTCCCTGGGCTGCAGAAACTCACAGGCATTGTTAAGCTCAAAATGATCTGTAAGGCCATAGGGGCTGGCCTAGAACCACAAAAGCTCCTTCCGCATCAATGTCCCTGCACCAAATGATGAGTTCTCATGCAAAAATACTGTATTCGCCAGAAGTGACACCTTGGAATAGAAACTTCGAGCAGAACCAGTGCCAGTGCTCTATAAGGGCAGGAAATAATTGCGAAAAGAACCTTAGTTGGGAGAAAAAGAAAATTAATAAGCCTCCTCCTCCAAGTAGAGCAAAAAATAACAATTAAAAAAAGAGAGGGAAAGTCAAGTCCAAAAGTGGCTAAATATTTGAATGCACTGAGGAGATTCTCAGGAGACTCCCAATGTCCAGGCTAAAGCTCCCTCAGCCCCTCCTCACTGGCCTTGTGCTGCACCCCCTTGCCCAGCTCCCCTGTCCTTCTGTGCACACACTGCAGCCCCTCCATGACTTTCTGCTTCCCAGGGCCCACAGCTGCACACAGCACTCCAGCTGTGGCCGCAGCGCTGCCCAGCACAGGCCACGCTCCCTGCCCTGCTCCTGCTGCCCCACTGCTGCTGGCACAGCCACCGTGCCCTTGGCCTTCTTGGCCCCCTGGCCCCACGCTGCCTCATCTTCAGCTGCTCAGGGCCGCCAGCCCTGCGTCCTTTGGGCCCACGCAGCTCCCCAGCCACAAAGGTGCCCATTGCACTTCAGATACTGCATGTGCTGTTTCAAGATGGCCTTCATGTTCTACCACCTCATGTTCCAAGTAGATATCATCAATTTTGATAGGAATAGGATTCTAAGTCCCTCAGTTTAAATTAAAATGATCCAATTAAACTGTACAGGAAATTGCTCTTAATTAAATTTTCCCTATCTGCTGTCAGCAAGCATCGTTCTCTTTTCAAAAGTAGGTTTTTAGTTCTTCAAACTCTGAGAAGGAAATTTAAAAATACCTATCTCTGCCTTTATTATTTTTGTTACAGGCATGAATATGGATTTTCTTTTGGCCTTCCTAGCTGGCCCTGTACAGTCTATTGCTACTGGCCAAGCTTACATCTTCCTCTACAATTCTTAAACACCAGGAACATGAAATGTTCCTTTCTCACTCACCTCAGGATCTTCAGCACTGCTAAATACACGCTTCAGGTGTCCTGTAGTGGGAAGGGAAAATGAACCAGATGCTCTCATAAAACTGCCTGGGCTGCTGAATCCCATAGAACAAGTCAACCCAAACAGAGATGATTTCCCGTGTCACAACATCCCTCCAGGAGACACATTTCATTCACACAGTCAGCAAGAGATCAGGACAATATTCTTGGCTGTGCCTACACTTCGGCCTGTTTTGCCAGTAAATTGCTACAAACAGGACCAAGAAAATGCAAATTGTTCTTTAACACTCAATGCTCCTGTTCTACCAAACACATAAATCTGCTTTTTAAATCCTCTTCTTGAGGACTGTTTTTTTTTTTTAAATCACTTGCATGCACTAATTCTCATTTACTTGCTGGAAACAGTTGCCCGGAAAAGCTTCCCCAAAATTCCCCTGAGCTGTGGCAGACACTCACTGCTTTAGAGTTTGCATTTCCTTGCAAAGGGAATCACTATCTTAGCACTTGGCAAAAGGTCATGTTAGACAGTCAAATCCTTTCATGACAATATTAAAAAAGAAATAAGCTTTCTCTGAATTCTGGGAACAACTGCAGAGTTTTCACATGGCCTTCCAAGACGCTCTGCCAGTCTAAATTTTCAAAGGTGTCTTGCTTGTCCCAGCAACCTGAGGAAATGACAGACTCTGCTGCCACAGACTCTCCCATGGAGGGAACGGAAGGCCTGCAGGTTCCCCTGCAAATGCTGCCCCTGTGGCTACAGACACCCCCTTTTTAGCTGAACGTCATGACAGGAGCTTTACCAAACCAGTGGCATCCTAATGCTCTTTCTCTTTCAAAATCAGAAAGTCAGCCACCAAGAAAGAGAAGGGAGACATGCAAAAGTCAGGTTAGGATGCACCCTAACCTAAGCAGAAGGGAAACCTCTACTTACGTGCAAAATGTGTCACGTAATATGCAGAAAAAGAAATGCCATAGGCAGCAAAAGCTGCCGTGGCCAGATGGTGAAACATTGTCATTTTTGAAAGTTTTGTAAATAATAGACAAAACAAGGCTCTTGTCAGTGGGCAGCTACCCACTGACAAATTCCCCAACCAGGAGGGTTCTCCTGATCTGAGCAAGGCCTAGGGCTGCTCTGACACTCAGGCCTTCCGTGCACCAAGGCAACCTTCTGATGTCACTTCGACAAGGTGGCAACCATGCCCTGACCTCACAAAGCAAACGCTCCATGCTGGTCTGTGAGTTTATGCAAAGCAATAACCAACCTTCCCTACAGCAAACACAGAAGAGCCTGGGAAGTTTTTCTCTGTCACAAAGCAGCACAAATTCCCTTCATGGGCCAAACCTTGTTGTTCAGGGGATCCAAGAGGAACTCCAAGAGTGCCCCAAGCACCTACAGCCTGTACCCCAGCTGATCACTGAGATGGGACCCAAGCAAAGGAAACCAGACCAAGACAATGGCCCACAGCATTGCACATGTGAGAAATGACTCTCACTTTTAAAATTTTAAAGGTATAGTAAACCTTAACAAAGGACTGAAAAGGAAAAATTGCAGCATTGGGAGTCTCTGTGACTAGCAGCCACGTGCTCATCTACAAAAAGGATGCTCTGCCTTTTATACCCTTAGCCCCTCCAAAAGTTTTGTCAGTCAACTCTTTCTCTGCTGTCTATTGGTGGAGATTACTTTCTTGCATCCTGACTGGAGGTCAGGTGTTGTTACACCCTGCCTGCTGGTCACAAGCCAGCCCTCCCCAAATGCCCTGACTACCAAGGCTATTGCAAGGGGGACGGGAAAGAGGACTATGTGAGGATATATTACAATACCATGGCTACACATTTGAACATCCACATAACATCTGCTTCTTAATTGTCAGAGCCAACCTGTGGGATTTCAGCACCTTAGGACTGAGGTGCAGAGTGACCGAGACCACCCTTGGGGGGCTCGGGAGTCCTGGAATGTTGCCAGAAGTGTCTGGTGGCTGGACTTTGATCCTACATGGGAGACGACACCTGTATGAGGATGGGAGGATTTCACCGGGGTAAATGGTGAAGGGATAAGTTAGAGTGTAAAACACAGGGTTAAGGATTTCTGTACAGGGGGGTCTAGAGAATTAAGATGGAGGAATTGGGGCGTGTCCTGTCCTTCTTCTTCTTCTTCTTGGCCTCCATCTTCTGTGGTGATGGTGGCACTTTGGGATTGGTTATTACTAAAAGTGCACCGGTCAATAAGTGTAAAAGGTATTGGAAAGAATAGGTAAATATTGTATACGTAATTTTGAGTATAAAGATAAGTGACCGCCCCGGGGGCGAGGAGTGTGCCCATGGCTGGCTTGCTGGGCGGACCTCTGTCGGGCAGAGCGAAAATCTTTTAGATAAACAACCAATAAATACTGAAGTCTGAGAAAGACCTGTAGCCTCTTCTCGTCCTTTGAAGCGCGGGCTGCCCAAGGCCATCTCCGAGCCTTTTCAGGCCATAAAACAGCCGAGAGAACAGACACCAACCATTGCATTACTCATCTAGAACACACAGAACCAGGAGAGAAGCCACTGTTGGCATCACAGCTGAAATCCTTCCTAACAAATCTCCCCACATATTTGCACCTTTATGGGACATGCCCAGGGCTCCGGTGCATGTACATCTCTGCCTTTCTTCCCCTTTGGCAGCAGTTGAACTGGCAGCATCTGCCTGCCAGCAGCAGCTGCTCCAAGCTGGGAACGCCACTGGCACTGCTGATTTCCAGAGGCTTCTGTGTGCCAGGGGAAGCCAAGGCAGGAGCGGGTTGAACGGTGCTGGCGCTGCTGCTGCTCTGTGCCAGAGAGCCCCGGCTGGGCAGGGCACGGTGCCCACTGTGCTTTGGGCTCCTTCTCCTGCCACAGCTGGGCACACCTGGGAACAAGGCATGACAACTTGTGGGCAAGCCAAGGGGTTTCTGGGGCTGCACTGCTCTGCACACACCCAGGTCATCTGCAGCACAGAATTTTAACCCTCAAACAGGTAAACCAAAGGGAAACAGCTGGAAAAGATTTCATCTCAACCATTCCTTATGCTTCAAAAGGAATGACCAAAATGAAAGTTTCCAAGCAGGGCTGATCCACACTGCCAGCTCAGTGTGAGAAAAGAGGCATTACTTTTTTTCAGTGCTGGGTGTGTGAGGAATCACTGCCCTGAAACATGCACACCCACGTGTTAGTATCCATGGAACTAAGACATTACTTTCATTACTTTTATTCATTACTTTGCTCAAACTCACAGGCTAAACATTCTCACAAAGTATTTGACATTTTTAAATCACTTCCCCAAAATTACTGACATTTAGAGTAGGGGTCTCTTGAGGGTCTCTGGTGGTCATGTGGTGAACATCCCATTCCTCAAATTCTCCTTTAATGGTTAGGAGCCTTCTTCTCCTTGAATGCATTGCAGCTACCTCCTCAGCAGGCCCACTGTCTTTATTCTCAAGGCTAAGACATCCACTTGCACACATTAACCACTGCTGTGAGGAAAGGTACGACTGAGCACTGCCTGTTAAAGCTTAACAAATTCACAATTTGTTGCAGGTCAACACTTCCCCAACATCTCTCGTTCCTTCTCTGGGAATCAAACACAAGCATTTTGTGATCACTGAGCCCAAGGCCGCCTCCAACCCTCCTGTCACCCAGCAGCCCTTCTCTCCTCACAAACAGCAGGCCCAGCAGTGCCTTCCCTCACTGACTCAGTCACCAGCTGTGTCAGGAGTTCTCTGTCACACACTCCAGGACCATCCTGGACTGTTTGCTCTCCGCTGCACTCTGCTGCCAGCAGACATCCCCACCCTGTTCCATGCCCCTTGCAGAACCCTGCACCTGCTGTCCATGAGCACCTGGCAAGGGGAGGCACTCACGGCAGAGATGCACCAGCTGCCCTGGGCAGGAACCAAAACCCTCTGGCGGCACAGCTGCTGGCCTGTGTCTGGCACAGCTCTGCACGCCCCACTCCTCACGGGCTCTGGGCTGGAAATGCAATTGCACTTTCTGCCTCATGGAGAAATACCAGGGCTGCACACACAACGGCCAGCAGGCCACATCCCAAAGGCACTGCAGCATGGAGTTAAGAGGGAAGAAGACCCTTCCCCAGTTCCTAATCATACCAAAACCACCATAATGGGGACTTTTATTCTTCTGAATGTAGAGTTGATTCACAGGGTGACAAGGGAATCTTCCAATGGAGTTGAAATTAGGTAGAGTTTTTTTTCTGAGTCCTACTCAGACTGTTGATTTGAAAATTTATTTGAAAATATTTTTTTAAAGGCTGTGCAGTCATATGGTTTTGTTCTAATACCAAAATGGCTAGATGAAATGTACTGGCATTTTAATTACATCCAAACTGATTAGTCTGTAAAAGCTTTCCTGCAGAATAGCCACTAAACAAGAAATGAAAATCTGTGGACTATTGACTTAGCAAATTTCTACTAAACTTATCAGACAATGAGGCATTTTTAGGTAGATCATAGAGCAAAATAATTCCTATGGATAACTTGATTTGGATAAACCTGTTGATTTCAAATGAAAACTGCCTGCACGTACCAAGTGGAAAAGCTGAATACTCACTTCTGTGAGCTCAGAATTATTAGATAGTCATTGTTCACCATATTAACAAAAATTAACTTTCTGGCTGTTTTTTTTTTTACTTACAGCCAGCTCTTAAACACTCTTTGTAACATCAAAAATAGAGTTTGTAGCAATGTGAACCATGGGTTGGTGGAGCATTGCAGAAGGCTCCTATGCCAGGACTAAACGTTCACATTTACCATGGCATCACTTCTTGCCTTTAATTCCAAGCTACAGCTCAGTTCCTGCAGTATAGATTCACACTTGTAGTCTGTATTTGCAGCTGGGTCTTACTTTCCTGTCCAGAAAAAAATCATGCTTGGATCTCAAATCAAAATAAAACGAGGAGAGAGTCAGATTCTGGATAGGTATAGCAAGAACTAAGAGATTTTTTTTGCAAATATGTTGAAAAGTTGTTTTTACATGCTGCAAAAATGGCAGATTAAAGACTTGCACTCTAACTTGCAAGCTGAGGTTTGCCTGTTCTTTCTGGACTGATTTATTGAGGCCAGACACTGAACCTAATCAGTAAGAAAATCAAAACCACAGGAGTAGTTTGGAGAATATTGAAAATTATTCTGTCATGATGCTTTTTGCCTAAAAGTTCTGGCCATCATCCCATTGGAGTAATTAGAGGAGATCGAAGCCATCATACTGTGCCTGTGCACACAATTCCTTCCCGGGAGTAATCCATGAAGCAACGCTGAGAAACCCACACCAGCAGCTGTTGCCACACAGTCATGAAGCAGAGAATTTGTATTTCTGCTACACTTGGACAGCTGAAGGTACCTCTGCTGAGCTAATTTTAGTGACTGCTCACCACAGATGAGACCTTGTGGTCAGTCTCCAACAAGTCAGGGCAGTTAATATTCTGCCTAAATGAAGTAAGTCTAGCAATACATAGACCATGGAGCCTGAATAAAGCCAGCAGCTGTGGGAGATTTAATTTGTTTCTGTATCTTTCTTTTAATTAATTTATTACAATCAATTATTTAAAGCATGGAAACTTTTGGCATACCATTGGCTGGAAGGTTGGTCAATCTTCCATTCATGACTCCTCTGAAAGCATCACCCCAGTGTTTTTATCAGTAGCTCTTCCATCATCATGGCTCACACAGCATTTCCTGCAGCTCTTCCTGGAGCCAGGGAAAGGCACCAGGAGAAGGGGGAGAAAGCTGTGTGCAGAGACTGTGTCAGCTGAAGAGACATTTCTTTCCTCTGATTTGACTGAATGGCTGCAGGAACCTTGCTGGCACTGCTGGCGGGGTGGCCTTTTGCAGGGCTGGGCAGAGTTTGGGGCCCAGGATCCCTCCTCTCGGTGGGACACCAGGGTGAGCAGCCCCTGTCCCAGGCAGGAGCAGAGGTTCTGTGGCTCTGCCCTGGGCACAGGGACCTGCCACTGCCATGAGCTCCTGCCGCGGCTCCTCTGGGGCAGCTCCTGCTCTGCAGTGATGATGGGCGCAGCTGGGGGTGGCTGCAATGGAGGGGGGCTTCCAGTGGGCTCTGTTGGTCTGCCACACTGGAGCCAGCAGAGCTTCTGGAAGGAGTCTCCTCTTGTGAGCTGCTGGAGCTGGAGCTGGCACTGGCCACAGCGCCGCTGTGTTCATCCCTGACAGGAGCAGAGCACAGCAGCCTCTGGGCCTCCTTGCTGCACGATGGCAGTGAGGAGGCCATGGACCAGAGGTTCAGTATGTGTGACTCAGCTTCCTGATAAACTGTGCTAAGAAAACACTGCATCCCTCCTGCCAGATCTACGACACTCCAAGAAATCTGTTGGCACATTGGGAACTCAGAATTGTTTGCATTTTGAACAATTGTCTTAGGAGTGCTTTTGATTGTTTTTGTCATTTTGTGTTGATTCAGTTGATCCTTCAGAGAAGCTTTCCTAATAATATAAAACATGGGAAATTGTGGAGACCCTGGGGGGGGCATTCCCTAGTCTAGGGAGACACAAGAAGCTTCCCTCAAAAAGCTGTTAGACCCCATTTGCTACTTCCCCTGTTCCTGTGTCTGTTCCTGTGCTCCTGAGCCACACCTTCCCTATTCCCTGATTGCCTCCCTTATCTTTGTACTGCCCTGAGATCAGGGTCAGCCCCCAGGCCCCCGTGGAGACAAAGTGAGACCCTCTGTGTGTGGGTGCTGGCACATGAACATCTCCCTGCACAGCTGAATAAAACATCTGTGGAGATCATGCAAAGGCCCTTTTTGCTTCTTTACCCTGGACTATGGTAGCAGCAATTCAGACTGCTCCAGAGGAGAAGCTGCAATACTGGCACCAAGATTTTGGCAACTTGACCATAGGCACAGAGGGCGTGCAGGATGCTGCTCCATGAATTCCTTAACCAGCCATCTCTGGCGCTGGCATATTCCCTCCAGCTTCTGGTGCAGCCAGGGCCATCTTGGGTCCAGTAGATGACATTGTTATTTGAAAAATTTGGCCCACACCTTGGGCAGGAGGCCATCCACAGGCGCTGGTCCTGCAGCCCCCTGCTCAGCTGGGGACAGTGCTCCCTGTGGGGAAGATGGAGCAGCCCTCACAGGGTCTGGGAGGCTGCTTTCAGAAAGGGGGCCAGGCTCTCTCCCTGCTGGACTCTAGCAATTGTTTGGGGGAGCTGATGGCACACTGTATGTAGTCCTGTTCATCCTACTCAGAAAACCTGACAGCTTCTATCATTCCTCTGCAGAGTTGGCACGCTGGATTTCTCTTTGCCCACTGCAGGATGCAGCCCAGGCAGAACTGGTGGTGACAGGGCAGAGAAAAATTCACATCCTTCTTAGTGACCTGGCAGAGGGGGCAGCTCCATTCTGTCCCCATGGCCATGTCTGTCTGTCCCAGCAGCAGGGAAGAGCTGAGGACCATGAGCTGCTCTCATTTGCAATCTTGCTTGGCCAGAGCCCAAGCTCCAGCCAGAGTGCTCCAGGCTCTGTCAGTGCCCAAATAGAAGCAGAAAGGGATGTTGTATCACAATCCATTCCTTGGTGAAGGAGGTCCATAGCAGCCTCAAGAGGCACCTCAGACACTCAACAGTCAAGGCAGTAACATATGGACAGGACACAGATGGCAGTTCATGGCTGGGAGAGCATTCGTAGACATATCCAAGGACAAATTTCCCAGGAACTCTTCACAGCTCTGGGATCTGCCCATCAGCTCTGTCAGAAGCTTCAGCAGAACAACCAAAGTCCTAAAAAGCAGCTTCCAGACACTTTTCCTACCATCCTGCCTGAGTAGCTGGGTTGCTTGCTGCAAAACACTCTTTTTCTCCTCTTCCCCAATGCCCTGTGGACACTTGCAGCCAAAATAAAAAAGCTCCTGGCCCTCTGTGTGATGTGATAATATAGTTTTTATATTTCCATGCTGGGATGAAAGAAAGCTGTGCTGTGGGTCAGGAGAGGCCAGGACCCACTTGGCCTTCCTGCAGGCTGAGGGGGTCCCAGCAGACATCCTGCTGCTTTTTTGGGGAATGTGTGAGGGGGAGTGGAGGGGGTGACAGAGAGGCTGAGATCACAGAGTGGAAACTCAGCTCCAGAGTGGCAGTGCAGACTCTCCCTGCTGAATGCCTGCTGGGGCTGATAAAGAAGGAAAATGCCCCAATAACAGCCCGGTGGCACTGTGCCTCAGGGACAGGTACAGGGAGGTGACAACAAACAGCAGCATGGCCCGGTCTCACAGCTCCTGGGAAGCAGTGACAGAGGGGCCTCATGTGCCAGAGATTTCAGAAAGGCTGTCTTCTCAAATGGCCACTCTGAAACCCCTCTCTTTGCCTCTTGGGTTTGTGAATGCTTTAGACAGCCACAGCATCCTGGGGCAACGCGTTCCATGATTTCATTAAGCACTCCTTGAAAAGCACCTCCCATTGTTCAACTGAGCTGCCAGCCTGGTCATTTCAGAGGGTGCTGCCTTGGTGGAGAGAAAAATCAATCTTCTGCCTTTCAGGGAGCTGAAGGAGAAGGGACTCTTCACCATCCAACACCTGGCTGGGTCCCATTCAGAGGTCCTGCTTTGCCGACTTGGTGAGGTTTTCTTGGCAGTTACCAGCGAGGTGAGAACATTGTTCTGAATTGTCCCCCATACTTCATACACAGTGTGTAGAGTAGGTGTGTGCTTGTTCATCTCCATGTGAGCTCAGGGTCTGCCTTCATTTCTGGTTTAGACCTGAGATTTCTAATGTCTGTCAGCTGTCTGTAGGATCTGTGGGCACATGCAGCTGTATTTATTGGCAGGTCGGGTATCTGACACCCATCTTTGAGTGTGGTGCCTTTATAATGCAATGTGCAAATGCAGAAACTGAGGCACTAATGAGGTTATTTGCCAGAGTCCCAGTCTCTGCCCAAGCTGTAATGCAACACTGTAAATTATTCTGTAGACCAGAGCCTGTGTTTTCTGTTTCCTGGCTGAGTGCTTCAACTGCTGGTGTTGCTTTTTGGAACAGGAGCACCTGACTCTTTTACCTTTATGACTTTTGCCTTCATGATTTGAAAGCAGCTCTTGTTTTAATTTTCTAGTAAAAGGGACTAAAATCAAAGCTGTGGACATTTTAGAAGGGTTAAGTAGAACACTGAATGAAATTTTTATTTTAGGCCTGCAGTAAGCAGGTCTGAAGCCAGAAATTGGTGCCAGAGTAAGTGCCTTTCTGTGCTTGTGCTCTCCTGCTCTTCCTGTACTTGTATGTTCCTCTGGACCCAGTGGGATGTGTTGTCCTTTCCTGGGACTTCTGTTTAAGGCAACTGGTTTTCTTTCCAAGGTGATTCTTATGTTTCCCCTCATGGCTTCCCCAGGTGACCAACGTCTGTTCCAAGGTGTCCTACTCTGCCATTGTCACTCTGGGAGAGATCTTTGTGACCTTGAAGAAGGACATGGACTCTGAGAAGGATGAGGTTGCTTGGGTCCTTCTCCAGATGGTGTCCAACTCCCCAGAATTTGTTCAGAAAGCAGCCAGTCAGAGCCTGGGGATCATGGTGGAGAATGTGACTCCTGCACGAGCAATGACTGCTCTCATGGACATGGGAGTCAAGCAGGTTCTTCTTCTTTTAGTGATGTTCTTCACCTTCGTGTGTGTGGGAGGGAGAAGGGATGAGACAGAGAATGAGAATGGTGGGAGGGAAGGGTCTTGTATCTTGCATCTTCTGTGAACTCAGTGACTTGATTCTCTGACCAACCTCACTTCTTCCCTCTTGTCACCTATTTCTGCCCTCCTGCAGCCTATTAGTTCTCAGAATCACAGAATTGTAGAATATGGGGAGTTGGAAGGGGCCCATCAGGACCATCGAGTCCAGCTCCTGGTCTTTCCCAGAGCAGCCCAAGGGTCACACCACGTGCCTGAGATTGTTGTCCAAATGCTCCTTCAACCCTGTCAGGCTTGGTGCTGTGACCTCTGCCCTGGGGAGCCTGTTCCAGTGCCCAGCCACCCTCTGGGTGAAAACCCCTTTTTCCTGATATCCAAACTAAAGCTCCTCTGACTCAGCTTCCTGCTGCTTCCTGGAGTTCTCTCAGTCTGTCAGATTTTCCTAGATGTGGTGACTGATGGGGAAGTGAAAGTGCCTGCAAAGGCCAAGGATAGAGCCTTGTGCTTTTGTGGGCAGAGGGACAATTGCAGCTGTGAGCAGTGTTTGGTATTTCACAGCTCTAACCAGAGAGGCCCTGGGAAAACCATGTCTCCTCGTGATGCCATTAACTTGAGAAATGAGGAGGGTCCTTGCTGGGGCATGGAGCACATGGGGGACAATCTGCTGGGTGTGGCACAGCCTGCACAGCAGGTGCAGCTCCTGCTAAAGGAGCCTTGTATCACTGTCCTGGCCTTAGAGCTCTACTTTCTATTCAAACTGATGTTTCATGTTAGCCTTGACATGATGAATCACTTTAAAGGCACCTCCACAGGCTGACTGCCATGGGACAGTTGAAGCAAATGCTGCCTTAAATGTTGGTTCTGGGCCTGATAGTTCCCAAGAGACACTCTCTAGAACAGGACAGCCCGGCTAAACTGCCTGCCACCCTTTCCTCAGCTTTGGAATAGGGTGAAACATTCAGATGGATCCATTGCCAAGCCCCAGAGAAGAAACAAGCTGCATTGCTGGATATTCTGCAACTTCACGGCCCACAACGTGTTTTCCCTGCATTTGTTGTTTTCCAAAGTTCTGCAGATTTGGGGATAAATGGCTGGAAAGAGCCTCAATCCTGCTGCAGCTCTGTGTACTGGGTGCCCTCTGATGGATCAGCATCAATTATCCTTAATTTCTAAATTATTCATATGTCATCTATTTCTTTAATCTTTCTCAGAGTAAATACTGTGAAAGTAACTGAGTATCAGACAGTGCAGGGAGACTGAATTCCTCCCTCTTCTGTGCAGGCAGGCCTTGTGTGCAATGCTAACTTTGTGTTTAGCTGAGGACAAAACCTTCTACAGGTGTCTGAAGGTGCAGGGAGAGCCCAGGCTCCTTCCTCCAGCAAGGACAGGGAGGAGGCTCTGGCCAAGGCCGGTGCTGCTGCTGCTCCTTGTCCCTGTGCCCAGGGTTTGCTCTCTCCTCCCCAGCAGCCGCCACGCCCCGGTGAGCGAGTGTGCGGCCCAACTCCTCCTGTCCCTGATGGAGAGAATTGGAGTCACCCAGCTCGCAGGCACCCCCAGGGCTGAGAGGCTGCCACACGTGGCAGGGAAGCTTGCTCAGGACTGTCACAAGGACACAAGGTAATGATCTTCATTTCACCTCCCAAAAAAGGAAAACCGTTTTGTGTCTGGCTGTGAAGGTGAAACCACAACAGAGTGGAAACTAAAGGGAATATGAAGTTACCTCACAGTGTGAATAAGGGTCATAGAATCATGGAATATGCTGAGTTGGAAGGGACCCATCAGGGTCATGGAGTCCATCTCCTGGCCATGTGCAGGACACCCCAAGAGTCACTCCATGTGCTTGAGAGCATTGTCCAAACTCTTCTTGAGCTCTGTCAGCCTTGGCACTGTGACCACTGCTCTGGGCTGCCTGGGCAAATGTCTGTACTGGGAAACCTGAGGTTGGCCAGCAAAAAGGAACATTGCCAGCTTTTTCCTGTGGCTTGAAGGATTCTTTACTGAGATCAAAAGAGCTCAGATCAGCCAGTCCAACACTTCTGTTTGGCCTTAGGTGCACAACACAAAGCCAAAGCGTTGGCTAATGTTCATCACTGAAGGATCCCAAACATCAATTTCTCATTAACTTCAGACTTTCCTAGAAATATTTCAGGGCTCTTTAGCCAACATATTCAGTCTTTCTAAACTTGTTCTGAAGATTTCTAGAATGCTGTTATCTTTGGCTCAGTGAGCTCCACATTTCTTCTTGAAAAAAACCTGTGGTTTCCTAGTGGCAAAATCAACCCAAACTGCCAAAATTCCCTTCTTTTTGTGATGAAATTCCCGTTAATAGCTGCCAAGAACACCAGAGCAACTAGCTGCCCCTCTGCATACACATAGTATAGAATAATCAAGAGGATGCATGAGGTGTTTTGTCTTGGCTTCCCTGCCAGTTAAAGAAAGGCAAATTACTGTGCAATGGCAGCAAGACATGTAATAGGCTCTGACAACAAAGCAGATGTGTTTTGCTTGTTCCCTGGAATCCTTTGATGCCACAGAAGCACACCCCCTGTTTCAGAGTGAAATGGTGTTTTTCTGTTGCCCCACATTCTCCTCTTGCCTCTTGTGTTCAGCTGACAGCACTGTGCAGTGTCTAGTGAGGTAAATCTCCCTCTTTGCTGAGTAGGTCATGCCTTCTCGTGCAAGGCTTGCACCTGATGAGTTTAAGGCATCAGCCTCTTCTGTTAACACTCTTCCTGTGTTTGTTCACCTTTCTTTCACTTCCTTCCTTCCTTCCTTCCTTCCTTCCTTCCTTCCTTCCTTCCTTCCTTCCTTCCTTCCTTCCTTCCCTCCTGCCTGCCTGCCTGCCTGCCTGCCTGCCTTAGACATCATGGACAGGAGATGGTGAAGATGTTGCTCAATCATCAACAATTTAAAGTGCTTTTGGAATGATCTCTTCCCACCCATGACCTGGAAGATATTTTGACAAGAATTAAGAAGAAAGTAAGTGCTGGCAGGAGAAATGTCTCCTTTGTGCAAGTATTGTCACAGCTAATATGAGAGCAAACACACCCAATCTGTCTTCAGCTCATTCCTCTTCTGAATCATTTTGCTCCTGGGAATGAGCTCTTAATCCTCAGCCTGTTCGTCTGCAGACCACAAAGGAACTGATATTATTAGGGAAAAAGTGGGGTTTAGAATATTTTCAATATCGGTCACAAAGAGGAAAGGCAAAGAGGAGAAAATGGGTTTACATTTAAGCATAAGCCCCCACCATGCTCTCCCTACTCTGCCCCCTGTAAAGCAATTAAGTGAGAATTGTGCTTCTGAAGATAACAGAGTCTTTGCAAAGGACACTGGAAGTAGTAGTGCCAAGAAAATTTTCCAATTTACAAAAGATGTCCAAGTCAATCCTAGTTACTACAATTACTGTCTGTCTTTTGGGAATACTGCCCTGCTGTCAAGCCCTGTGGAGCTGGAAGAAGTTTGGTGAATTCAGCAGCATCCAGTGGAAAATCCTTTCTTTGTTTGGGGGAGGATTTTATTTTTTTTATCAACATTACAGAAGGGAGCCTGCCTTTGTGCAGGCACAGGGAGAGTGAGTGTTGAACCAAATGGACTTCCAACACAATGGGCCAACCTCCAAAGAGTCCAGTTTTTTCTGCTGCTTCCTTCAAAAACTCTCGTTGCCTGCCAGTTTGCATTATTCCCATTTCTGCTCATGACTAAGGAATTTGGGATTTTAGACTGCTGCTCAGTGTGGTAGCACCCATAACCTGTATTGGGCTATTGAAAACAAAGAGTTGGCATCACTGAATCTCTGGTCTGTTTCCATCTGTAAGTTAGGAAATGTTTCCCTAAGCCTTGGTAGCAGTGCTCCTGGTTCTAACTTGTGTTTTCAACAGGGAATTTCCTGGTTTATATTGTAAAGACTGATGGGATTTCTCTATGTCTTTGTAGGGGATGGAAAACCAGAAGGCTGAAGGCCCATCTGTCAAGAAGCCGGTCAAGGAGAGGAACGATGGCTCAAAGGAGCCCCAGGCCACATCGTCTTCTAGCAAACAGTACTGAGCACTTTTGTCAGATGTGACAAAGCACATGACAAGCTTTACCTGTCTCTTCCTCAGGAAAAACTGTCTGGCAGAGATGAACAATGCCACAGATTGTTTCCTTTCCCTACAAATGCTCCAGGATAAAAAATGTCTACTTGTGCATTGTGCTGAACACAACTTCTCTGGAGGGGTTTCCACAAAAATGGAGAGACAAAAAGACACCCATTGGTTGCAGATCAGACGATCCAGTGCAGTGGCAAGGGCAGTGTTGCGGAGGCTGGGAGAGGGCCAAGTTTCTGCTGCCTGATTTGGGACAAGTAAATTCAAACAGGGCTTATTTTTCATCTGAGTGGAGACTTTTTTAGATGGGAGTTTTCTTGAGAAATCTCAGTCTGGAAGCAAGATGCTATTCCACAAAGATGCAGTTCTCATCCGTGTGGTTTGGCCTGGCTGAATCAGGGTTTTCTTACTCTCAAACAGTATGAAGTTTGAGTAGTAAGTAGCAAGGCAATTCCTGAACAACTTCAGTCAACAGGTGTCTCAATGTGGACTTTTTGTCTTGATATTCCTGTCCTTCATGTAATTTGCTTGGTGGACAGCATGTTTGGTTTATTTCCCCCTGTGCTGCAATCAGCATTTAAGACAGGAATTTGCTCCTTGCTGTCTCTTCATGGCAGTTGCAGAGCTGCTTGTACCTGTTCTCCTCTGACAGCAGAGGGGATTTATTTAGCTCTGTCCTGCTCAGCAGTGGCAGGAAAGTGACCACATGCCTCAGTAGCACAGCTGGCATCTTCCTGTGCTCATGGAAGAGACAGGTTGATCCAGGAGAATTGTTCCCAGTGGGGTTGTTAAGCTGTGCATCTGGTCTCTAGGGAAGCAAATGAAATGGCAGTGTAGTTCTGGGATGTCTGGCTTTTGTTTTTATCTCTGTTACTGATTTTCTGAATCCTTCAAATATGGCCCTGTTCATCTCTTCAGATGCATCTGAGCTACTTTTCCAGATTGTCATGCCTGGTTGTAGAGACACTTCTCCAGAGTGATGAGTTCCCTTATTCTAAGACACACACATCCCTTATGAGGAGGCATTTAAACTTGGCAGTAGTGTCTCTCTTTCTCCACAAAGCAATGTGACCTGTGTGCCCTGGCAGCCATCTGAAGATAGATCAGATGCATCTCATCCTTGGTTTGCCTGTGTGAGCAGTGGTGAGAATGTCACTTGCAGATTGTCTCCTGTAATGATTGTCATGAGGTCCACGTTGTTCTTCAGAGCCTCATGACTTTCCAGCTTGAAATGACATAATTAGGAAAGCTGCTCAAGATGTTTTGCTCACATTTAAATGAAGATATTGTCTGTGGCTGCAGCTCTCTCCATAGAGAGCAGCAGGCACAAATTTCCTAGGCATTGTCCTGAGGAAGGCTGTGAGAAGATCAGAGAAAAAAATTAGAAACAATTCTTATCTTCACTTCTGCACCTGTTGTTGTGAACACGTGGAATGTGTTATGGAGATTTATTTACCAAAGAGTAATTTCTTCATTGGCCACTGGTGATGGTGTTTTGGATTCAATTGACCAGTCTGGTCTGTCTGTATCAGACTGTCTGTAAGGGCAATGAGTTTCAGGATAGGATAGGATAGGATAGGATAGGATACGATAGGATAGGATAGGATCGGATAATAAAGTGATTGATCAGGCCTTCTGGAATCATGGAGTCAATGCTAATTATTTCCACTATAGGGATGCCATGCTACGATAATTATCACCACCAGGTCCTCATTTGGTTTTATTTTCCAGGGTGAAATCTCCCTCTGATGGACACCTCCTACACTGTGCAAAAGCCCAGGTCACATCACCTCCAGCTGTGGAAGAAACAGAGCTGCTCCAGAAGCTTTACCATCTCCTGGAAGCCAAGGGGTTTCAGACATGGATGGAAGGAGTGGAACTCCTCCTAGACCTGTGCAAAACCAGCCCCCAGCTCATCTCCACTAACATTGCCCAAGTATGTAGGGTATCTTCACTGCTCCTTTCCTTTAGCTCCTTTCCTGAGCCTGTAGCAGCAAAGTTAATTCAGTGTGTCTTGGCACTCCATCCTGGCTGTTTGTCACACGCTGGTCCCTCTTACCCAGACAAATGTAATTCAGGTCCAGGCTTCAGGACAAGTTATTTCAGTCCAGCTGTATTTGTCTGGCAGGTGCCTATTGATGCTGTTCATCAGATGATGGCAGAATTTTCTGCTGGTGTAACTGCTGCTCTCTCCTACTCCCAGTTGGGTGAAGTGAAGGGAATCCAGCCCCTGAAAGCATGGCAATTGTTCCCTAGACCAAAAACGGGTTTGCATAGGGAAGAGAAGTATCAGGCTGGGTTGGTTTAAACCCAGTTGTTTTTTTTAAAGAATACTTCTATAAACTCCATCTTGTCACAGCTCTGGCTACTCGTTTCCATCCTTGTTCCTATTCCTCTTGGTAAAGACAGTGCTCACCCTTCTTGGGGGTCTTTTTCTCTCTTTGGAAAAGGAGGAAAACAGCTAAGGACTCATCTCTGCCTTCTCCTCCCAGTAGCTGCTTTTTCCCTTTTTCCAGGAAAAGGTGCCTGATAATGTGGCTGTCAAGGGACTGAACCTGCTCTAATGAGAGCTGTACAGCACATTACATTTCAGAAGTCCACCTGTTACTTAGAGAAATGGTCTGGATCCTGGAAGAGTTGATCAGAGCCCTGCACTTCTCCAGACACTGGCTCTGAGAAAAACAAGAGAAAACTTAGATCTCTTCCAGCCATAGTTTTGGCAAAATCATAACTGCCCTCAGTACTTGAGGAAACTGTATAGAAAACCGGGCATTGTAAACATCTGCTTCCACTCAAAGCAAAGGTATTCGGAGAGAAATACCATAGGAACTATCCTGTCCCCAGCCAAAACTCCTAAAAACAGAAGAAAATCTTTCAACCAGCATGAGGCTGTGCCACCATTCCAGTGAGTGGCCCACAGGAAAACAGTGAAATTGTGCAAGCGAGTGCTGACCTGACAGAAAGGATCACTTTCATCTTTGACATTGTTGACTGCTACACCCAGTCTTCAAACAAGGACATTTGAATGCAGCTTTCACGTTGCTTGTTCTCTTCACAGATTTTTGACTGTTTGTCCTGAGAATATCTGACAGCCACAAGGAAGTGAAGCAGAGGGCGCTGGACGTGCTGGCTGAGATCACAGGAGCCCTGAACGATGCCTTGAAACCGGTGACCATTGGTTTGGTGGAAGGAATAACAAAGAACCTGAACTCAAAGGATCCCAGGGTTCGTGGGGCAGCTGTGAAAGCACTGGAAGAATCCTTTGCTCATTTGGGTAAGGCTGAGCCCTGGCAGGGACTCTCCTCAGCTTCGTCTCTGTCTCTCCTGCACAAGAGAGCGCTGAGTGCCTTGACAGCTGCTCTTGTCTGTGGAACACTGCAGCTGACACCCACCAGAGGCTGTGCAGGTGCAGTCCTTATGCACCATCCCCAACAGGCTGGAATGGGATTGGCATTTCCCAACAGTCCCAGGAGCCCTTGGCTCTGTGCTGCTTGTCTGAAGAGCAAGTCCTGGGCTACAGCTCTGCTACAGTTCAGAGGCAAAGGGAGTTTGGAGTTTGCTTGGGCCCTGTCTGACTTCCCAAATGAACAGCTTTGCTGTTGGCATGAAGGGACACTGACCCATCAGAGCTTCTGCAGGGCAGCCACCTGGAAGGCTCTACATTAGAGGCATTAGCTGCCTATTTTCCACTTTTCTTCTTTGTCTTCTCTGTTCAAAGGGGAAGTGATGATTCACCAAGTTCATTTGTTTAGAACAAACAGGTATAAACCCAGCTGTCAGTGATGCCTTGTTCCACATGTTGTTTTGCATGGGGCAAGATGGCCACAGCAATTAACTACATAGACAAGGGCTGCTGTAAATTCCTTTGCCACACACATTTATGTCAGCTCTGAAAATTCCGTACTGGGGGAATATGCCTGAACAAAGGAGTGTTGAAGAGGCAGGTCTTCAAGGGGAGTTTCCACTTTCTCCTCCCCAGCTGCTCTGTGAGCTCAGGAACTGCCTGACTCAGTGCCTTTCTGTGACCCAAGTATGGGGCTCTTCCTTTTTGCTCTGGGTTGCCAAACCTTTTCACTGCTTCCATGTGACTGAACTCTTGAGGTCCCTGGTGTGAAATGTTTTAACACAGCTCCTGGTACAGCAGACAAGTTTGGATTTACAACTGTGAGAGGAGAGCTTTTCTTTTGGAATTTAAAACCCTGCCAAGTAGGCTGGAAGGAAAGAAGGAAAGGATTCATACATCTGCAGAAATGTACTTTATTTTATAAAATGAGGTTGGCCCTGCCCTTTCTCCTATGATCTGAGAAAAGTGAGCAGAAACATGTGTTTCCCTTGTAGATAAAGTGTCACTGCTGAAAGAGTTCAGCTACCAATGGAATCACCTGAGTGGCCAAGCCCTGCTGGATGTCACCAAGCGTATCACAGGTACGGCCTCCCCTTCTGAGCCCAGAGCTCTTCCCAGGGAGCATTTACAGGGAATGCCTGTGAGCAGACAGCAGAGCAGCTCCTCCAAACCAGGAGGTGCTGAGCGTGTCCCTGCTGCCCTATAGCCAAGGCAGGTGGGTTTGGCAGGTTTTCCCTGGCTGCTGCAGATCTGGGCAGCATCTGAGATGGGGGCAGCGCTCGGCCCGGGGCTGAGCTCTCACTGGGGCATGTCAGAACCACCTCCAGCAAAGGGAGGGCTAAAAATGCCCCAGCTGGCTCCTCTCTGGGGAGCTCAGGGACATCTATGATTTTTGAGGGGAAATGATGGCAAATGCTGTCTCAGGGCATCAGTTTGTTTTGTCCTCACAGATTTCTTGTTTTTCTCTTGGAAAGTTTTGAGGCTGAACCATGCAGAGCCTGGGGGTCACAGCTTAGGCCAGAACTCAACAGAAGTATCAGAAGCACGGGTTTAGTGCAAGGCAGCCTCTGTGGGCAGAGGGACAGAAGCAGAGTGCTGAGGCTCCCTGCCTGTGCTGTCAGAGTGGCCTTGGACTGAGCCTTTCAGGGTGTGCAAACAGTGTCTGCCTGTGTCAGCGCTGTCCAAAATGCTACAAATGCAGCTGATAATTGATTCCTCAGAGGAGCTTGCTATGTCAGCAATAGCCAAGGAATGGAAAAAGGATAATCTCAATATATAGCAGAGAAGATGATTGATAGCCTTGCTTCAACTGGGGCTAAATCCACTGCTAATTATGCCAACATCTTTGAATGCAAGGTTTAATACACTTTGTGTCTTGATTAGGAATCTCAAAAGGGCATGTTCAGCAATTGGGAATGTCAAAGGCCCTTTAAAGAGCATTTGAATAAAGTACATCTCCAGCAATAGGGAGTTTAGTTTAGCAGTTCTTTTTATCTCTTTTTCAAATAAAGGAATTAACCATAAATTAGGACTACTTTAGAAAAAGCAGATGTTCTCTCTGAGATTTAGCAGGACCGGACAGCTGTTCCTCACATTCAGTAGTCACTGATGTCTTTAATTATATTTAAACTCAAATTAATTCCCATTTTTAAATGGGTACCATAACCCTTTCCTGCTTAGCAGAATTGGTTTTTGGTACTTGCAGGAGCTCTTTCAATGTTGATGACTGCTGATAGATTAACAGCATAGAGAAAATGAAGTCTCTTCCACCACAGAATATTAAATGGCTGCAAGATAACATTTTGTCTGATCAGAAAATAAGAATGGTCTCCAGAGCATTTCAGATTTTTTTCTCTCAGACAAATCTGCCATGCAAGAAGCCTGTTGGTAGTAAATATTTGTGTTTGATATAGTTCAGTTCAGAAAATGGGCAGAGAGATTTCAGAGACAATGTGAGAAAACACTCGTGTTTTGATTACATTTCAGTCCCCTGTGTAGCATTTTTCTTTCTCTATGCCCCTATTTCAGTGTACATTATAAGAAAAAATGCCATTACCATTGGAAGGGGAAATGGCATTAAAACGTGGAGATGCTCAAATCCCACAGCACTGGGGTCTGGGTAATTCTCTCAGACACCCTGAGGTTTGAAACAGCTCTTTGTAGGAAGCCCCAAAAGCATTCTGCCAAAGACCCCAGCTGGTCACTGATGTTTCTCATCCAGCTGTCAGGCAGCAGCCATCTCTGGTGGGCTGGAGTTTTGAGGTGTGTTCTAACCCTGCCCTTTGTTGTGTGTCACTGAGCAAAGGCAAGAGCCAGATTAGACATTTGGCACTTGACATCAAAGTTACAAAAATGGAATCATCCCTTTTATTAGAAGTCTCTCCATTTCCTCTCTATGGTGCATTTCCAAATCTTCAGTGTGGGTTTAGACAACTTCTTAATGGAAATCAAAGGCAATTGGACATTTCATTCATTGTTCATGCGGAAATAGATTGTGAAATAATTTAGTAAAGGTAGGAAGTCTGCCACAGGGCCAAGGCTCTGGTTGGAGCAATTCGTGCTGAGGGGGTTGGTGGTTCTGTTTCCAGGATGCTCAGCTGCTTTGCCCGTTTCTGGATCAAGGGGCTCTGGTGCTATTTTGCTGCTCTTGGCCAGAGAGGCTGGCAAGAAGCAGAAGCAGAGGTAGATCCTTGTTTGCAGTGAGGCTGGTGGGTAAGGAGCTGTGTCTCTGTCCCGGCAGTGCTTGTGCAGGGGGTTCATGCCAGGAGCCCTGAAGTCGTCCAGCGCGACGCCCTGCCCGTGCTCTGGTCCTGCCTGGGGAACAAGGCGCTGCCTGTGCGGAGCGCCAACGTCCGCACTGTGGCCACCAAGCTGGCCTCTGCCCTCTGCAAGGTGATGGGCACCCAGCTGAAGAAATGTGCTGCCAGCAAGCCTCCACATGTGCAGGAAAACCTCTCCAAAATGCTGGGCTGGTGAAGGCAAGATGTTCTCCAGAAGGCTGAGGAAGTGCTGAGTTGGACACCTCTGGATTTGCCTTTTTAGCTGTGCCAAAAATGACGAAATCCTAAGGAAGGGTGTGCATCTGCCCCTGCTCTCTCCATTGCCCTTCCCAGTCATGGCATGGGGGGCCTGGAGCAGCTCCCGACTGAGGACAAGGTGAAGGCAATCATGGCTCAGCCTCACACAGAGGTGAGGGGGGAGCTGGGCCAATCTCTGCTGGCAGGAAGGGTCTTGTGGCAGCCCAGAGAGGCTATGCACATTGCCAGGGAACAGCTGTGCCCTGCATGTGCCCCTGCACTGAGCTGTGCTGTGCCAGTGCCCCTGGAGCTGCAGGGCTGCTGAGCTGAGGGGCAGGCAGAGGAGCAGGAGGGTGCATGTGCAGCTGAGCCATTCCTGGGGAGCACAGGGTTCTGGGCTCCCTGCTGTCCCAGGGCAGCCCAGGGGCCAGGCTGTGCCTGTGCCAGCTCTGGGCAAGTGGTTCAGGGTTTGCCCTGGCCTGCCTCAGTGTCTGCCAGCAGGAGCATGTTTCCCTGTGCAGCTGTTTAGACATTTCCAGGAAATGTGTCCCAGGAAATATGGAGCTTCAGATGCTTTAGGTTTGTATGGTGGCCTCTGTTAAACTTGGTGTCTCCATTTTGCAGATCTGGCTGGTTACAGTCTTACCAAGAAGTTTTCTCTGGAGACTTCCAATGTTCCCTCATGCACAAAGTCCTTGCCTCCCTTCCAGAAGAGCTCTCTTTCCTCCAAGCTCAGGAAGAAGCTGCCGCCTGTATGGAGAGCGTTTGAAGAACAGGATTGATGCGTTAGGCTTGATAGTTACAGATGTACATATGTTCTGATCCTTAGGTGTAGTTTTGAATTAATGTATTTTGATTCTGTCTTTAAGTTTTGATGATATAGTTTTAATTCTACATATTGTATTTTGATGATGAAAAAAAAGTAAATTTAAAAAAAAAAATTAAATAAACCAAGAGGAGAATGTGAGACCAGGACCTGCTAGCCTAGAGATTATGGGAGTGCAGCTCACTCAGTGTGCCAGTGTCTCACCACATCCTTTCCTCATTGGGCCTCTCCTCTTCCTCTTTGGCCACGTTTTCTTTGTGTCATTTGTGCTGCTCTTTGTTACTTGGCTTTACAAGAGAGTCACCTGTTGACCTGTTTGGGGGACAATGGATCCAAAAGATCCTGTCTAGTCAAAGGTTTTCTACCTAGGTGTGTTTGTGTGCTCACTAAAGGCCTGAGCAAAGAAACCAAGAGAAGCGTGCCCAAATCCCAAAGCTTTGCTCCTTTGCAATCTCCCACAGATCTGGCTCACAGGTGTCTTCAATCACAATTCCATAGGTAAGAAGAGGTCATGTATTTCACTGGGAAATAATGCACTGCCTTGGCAAAGTCACCTGTATGTATATTTACCGGGGACAGCACTCCAGCTGTGTTGTTTGCACCTTGTTTGCAGAAGGATGAGTGCAATGGGAGGCCAATAACAAGTGACAAGGGTTCCTCAAATCTGCACTGCAGCCTGGGTGCCATTCAGCCCAGAGCTAGGGGATCATTTGTTCCCATGGACCAGTGCTTGCCAATGGAATGAATTCCTGCACAGCTGGAAGAAGCAATTCTGGATTCAGCTCCAGCTCTTGGTGGGCTGCATGATCATTGACAATGCTGCCCTTCCAGAAATTATTCTGCAGTTTCCTTTCATAGTCATTTGAAGCTTTGAAACTTCACATTTCAATTTGCTTTGCCTTAGGGAAAAACACTTCTGGGCCCAGTGCAAACTGTAACCTTTTGACAGCAAAGTCCTCATGGTTGCCAACTTCTGATGTTACACAATGTCACCTGCCTGCAGGTGTTTGCTTAGCTCTGGGTCTAGTCCCGGCCTAGTAAAGCCCAGGCAGGGTGGAACGTTGCAGGGAAAACTGTTCCGTGAGCTTCTGGGGTTGCCATCAGCAGCAGAGTGAATGTGCCCTTTGGAGATTCCTCTGGAGACAAAATTAGGGACCTATTCCATGCAACAATATTCCTTAGATCTTTCTGAAATATCCTAGAAAAGGCTGTGAAACTTCACATCTCCTTGCACACCCACTGTTTGAAGAGGGGCATTTTTGTCCCTCCTCAAAGTCATTGATCTTGCACACCAGAAGCATGAACATCCACCAACAGGAATGATGCATGGTCCTGCTGCTGCTGCTGCAGAGGACTGGGCAGTGCAGACCTGGGTATTTCCAATATGAGCACTTACTCAGCATTTCATGCTCCTTCAAGCTGTCCAGATCCCAGGGCTTTTTTGTTTCAAAGCAGCCACTGCACCATCTCTAGGGAAGAACAGGAAATGGGAAACAGTGACTGCCAGCCTTGCAGGGGTGTGGGGGAAAACCTGAGGTGTCTGCATCAAAAGATGAATGGGAAGAGTGTAATTGCCAAAGCAAACGCTTTGTTAGGATAGCAGGAGCACTTCTTTACTGCATACTTGCATGAAGATCATTTGGGATGTTCTTTTTTTTATCTCATGCAGAAAAGGATCTCTTAATAATAGCATGCTACTTAAACCAGATTGGGATGTAGCTCTGTAGTGGTTCACAATGAAGCAGACTGCCTGCTGTGCCACTGCCAGGCCTGGTGAGCCTGTGAGGGACTGTAGTGTATCCCATGCCTGTTTTGCCTCCAAGCAAAGCTGGGTTTTCCTTATTAGTGTGGAGTAAATATAAGAGTAATAAAATGGACAGTTAAACTGGCCACTTTGGAAGATATGCTCATGCTTTCGCATGTCAGTCCTGTACCTCATGCTCCCAAGGTTTGTTATTCATCATAAAGTATTATAACAAAAAAACCTCAGCTCTCATGTTACATCTGAATAAAATTGCACAAGATCATCAAGAATTCTGCTGTCAGGAACAAGACAAGAGCCTTCCGACACTCATCTGCAGTTGTCATGGATTTCTGCAGCCCTTTGTGAAAAGCTGCTGCAGACAGAGTGTTTGGAGTTGGTTTGGGCCTTTATGAAAGATCTGTGGAGCAGTGTGCAGGGCTCTCCTGGCAGGAAACTGTTTGTCCAAGCCCAGGGACACGGTGCCGGCAGGAGCGGAGCGGCCCCGCTCCCAGCCCGAGAGTCTGTGAGCTGAGCCACGCCGGGGAGAAAAGGCAGCGAGGGGCTCCAGCCCAGCTGCTTCACTGCCCTGCCCGCTCCATGGAGCTCTGCCATGGGAGAAAGCCGGACGAGCTCCTGAGCTTCCATCAGCTGCTGGAACTGCTCCGTGACAGCTCCTGTTCTTCCGGGAGAGACCCCAGCGCCTTCTTGTAACGCGTGTCATTGGGGGATTCTGTTTGGTAATAAACTGTTGGGGGTTTTCCACTTTCATCTATCAGTAATAATTTCCTATTGGAAAGGGATTGTTGGAACACTTTAGAGGAGACGACTTATTGCACAATATCATGTTTGAAGTTTTCTCAAACTGTGTGAGACAGATGGCTTCACACAGGAGCATCCCCAAGGCTGCTGAGGGGAAGGCACAGAGGAAGACAAACCCAGTATTTCTGAGGGAACTCCTTGACACCAACCCAACCTGAGTTGTCAAACAGCAGACCTGATGTTTCGAGACATGGGCCAAAGGGGAAACGTTTCAGTGTGTTTGGTCCAGGCTGGGCTATGCTCGAGGCAAAGGTGTGTCAGTGTGTTGGATAATACTCTTTTCTTGACCTAGAGATGGGGAAACTGAGAGGTGTTTTAATAACTTTTATTCCATTTTCACTCTCATGAGAAGGGTGAGACAATACAGATGTTATAATTCACACCATCACAATCAGAAGCCAACTATTTCCTAATTATAATACATTATAAGCGTTTCTTGGTCTATCAGCCTTTTGCCATGCTATGTTGTAGATGCCTTAAAGCCAATTATTTAAAACTGCCCCTCGTGGGTCCCACTACAATGCATCTTTCATAGCTCTGTTTTTCCAAAATCTTATTTGCAAGGCCGTCTTTTGAAACTTTTTTCCAGCTCCATTTTTCTCTCAACAATATCTGTCCTGTGCCATGGCATTTTTAAGTTAGCATTTCTTGTCTCAAGATTTATATACAGATTCCTACTTTGTGGGCCTTCTATTAGGCTCTAAAAACTTTCTACAAATCCAATTCCCACATCAGTGCACTTGGCTCCTTCTCTCCTCATTGTGCCTGGCAAGCACAGGAGGCCAGAGCTCCTGCAGAACCCATCCCAGCACTCAGTGGGAGCAAACTTGTGTCCAGTCCTCACCTGGAGCTGTGGTGCCCAGCATTCCACCACATTGGAATGAGGAACTGTTCCTGCTCTTTCAGAAAGAGCTACGGAGGTTTGGCCTTCAGATCAATTGTCTGCAGGCTCCTGCAGTGCCTGGTGCTGCTCCCTTGCCAGAGGCACCCCAGGCCAGGGGGGCACATCTGGGCTGCTGTGTCTGCCTCTGGGGCTCCCTGTTCTGGGCAGTGAGGAGGAGCTGCAGAGGCTCTGCAGGACTGACAGGATGGGCTTTGGGGCTGGCAGGAGAAGCTGAGGGACCTGGGCTGCTGGAGCTCCTGAAGAGGAGGCCCAGGGCTCATCCTGCAACTGCTCCAAGGGTGGTTTCAGAGAATCCCAGAATCAGCAAGGGTGGAACAGGCCATGGAGATCATCAAGTCCAACCTGTGCCCTTACACTGCCTTGTCTCCCCTGAGCCTCCTCTTCTCCAGGATAAACAACCTCAGCTTCCTCAGGAACTTATCACAGCTCTTATGTTCCAGATCCATCACCAGCCTTGTCGCCCTTCTCTGGACATGCTCCAGCCCCTCCATGTTCTTCCTAAATTGGGGGCTCCAGAACTGGACACAGCACTCGAGGTGCTGCCCAAGCAGTGCTGAGCACAGGGGAAGAATCCTTGCCCTGCTCCTGCTGGCCACACCATTCCTGAGCCAGGCCAGGAGCCATTGGCCTTCTTGGCCACCTGGGCACACTCCTGGCTCATGTCTAGCCTGCTGTCCATCAGTCCCTGCAGGTCCCTTTCTGCCTGGCTGCTGTCCAGACCCTCTGGCACCTTGTTGTGGGAGGGAGGCAGGGAGGGAACAGGTCCAGATCTAATCCTTCCTGAAGGAAGGATTGCTTCACTGGCACTGCCAGTTCCCAGATCTTGATATTTCCCTATTCTGGCACAGCCCAAGTGCAGCAATTTTCTCGCAAAGAAAGCCAAACCAAGCAAAGACCTGGTACCTACAGCAAACCGATCTCATGTTTGCTGACACCGGCGGTGCCCAGATTGGGAATGTTTCAGATGCCTGCACAGCCTAATTCCAGCAGTTTGCTGGCACAGAAAATTAGCATCTGGAAATTTCTCAGTGCCGGCACATTCCTCACCCAGATCTGGTGTGTGCTGGCACTGTCAGTGCCCACATCTGGCAATTTCCCTCTTCTGGCACCACCCATGTCCAGCAATTTGCTGGCAAAGAAAGCTAAAACCTTGCAATTTCCCCTTGCCAGCACCACCCAATCTGGAGTTTGCTGGCAGCAGGACCCCAGGAAAGAAGGAAGGAAAGAAGGAAAGAAAAGAGGAAGGCATCCAGATCCAGTCCTTCCATGAGCCTGGAGCCTGAAATGGGCTGTTTGCTGGCACTGCCAGTGCCCAGATCTGGAAATTTCCCTATTCTGGCACAGCTCAAGTGCAGCAATTTGCTGGCACAGAAATCCAAAACCTGCGGCAGCTTCCTGCTACTGGGTCTGGCTCCACCCACATCTTGTTTTTCATGTAACCAGAACCCAGATTTGGAAATTTCTCAGTGCCAGCAGAGCCCAAATCTGGCAGATTTCTGTCGCTGGCAATGACACCACCCACATCTGGTCTTTGCTGGCAGCGCCAGGGCCCAGATCTGAAAACTTCCTGGTGCTGGCACAGCCCAAGTCCAGTGATTTGCTGGCACAGAAAGCCAAAATTTGGAAATCTGCAGGCTCTGGCTCCAGCACCATCCAGCTCTGGTTTTTGCTGGGACCGCCAGTGCCCAGATTTGGAAATTTCCCGATGCCTTCACAGCCCAGGTCTAGCAATTTGGTTTTAGCTAGCTTAGGCAGAGAAGTTTCTTTGGACTGTGACTTTCCTTTTTCTTGGAACTGTTTAAACCTGCTCTGGACTCAAAACCCAGACAAACACCGGCAGCTCACACCTGTAGCCCACTGAGTTCTGGAACGCTGCATTCCAGAACCAGAGGGACTTAGAAGAGATCGAGGGAGCCAACTACAACCCACAAAAAGGAATTCCTGAATTTGCCATCTCTTCAGCACTGTCAGAGGTTTTATTTAATATTATTCATTTTTCATGCTTGTGAATACTTTACTTGTTTAATAAACTGGGGGTTTTTTCACTTTTCTCCAGGGAAGTCTTTTCCTGAACTAGTAGGGAGAGGGGCTGCTTGAACTTGCTTTCTAGACGGACCCTTTTAGGAGGTTTCCTCCCCAAATTTGCCCTAAGCCAGCACTAACAGTCATCATGAAAATTGCACCAGTGGCCTAATTTCCTGGTGGCAAATCTTGTGACAGAAGCTTGACCTTGTTCTCCATGAGAGATTCTTGGGAAGAGCAGACAGGAGAAGATTCCTGGAAAACTAAAACAGCTTTACAGAAGTGAAATGAAAAATGAAAGAAACAATCCAAGATATTTCCCTGTATTTGTTTCTATGCTCTCCTTTTCCATGTTGCATCCCAGTAATTCCAGATGCACCTCACCTCTAGGATCGATGACTTAGGGATTTTTAGACACTCTAAAATACCATGAGCCACACACAACGTTTTCCTTCCCCTGTTTTTACTGGAAAGCAACACTGGAGATGTAAGTGCAGTGCTCGGGTCAGGTAGGAATCCTACACCAAGGGAAGGTAGCCCGGCAGTGTTTGACCCTCAGCAAGGACAATGCACAGCAGCAAGCGAGGGGATCGCTGTGCCAGAGTGCAGGAGTCAGGGCTCTGCATCTGGGGTCAGCGCTGGAAGGTTCCCGTGTTTGGGCAGACGGAGGGGCTGTCCCCGGGGCGCGCGGGGCTCGAACGTGGGGCTCGTGGGGCGAGCGGGGAACGGACACGGGGACGAACGGCCCCGGTGCTTCAGTTGCAGCAGCGGCAGCGGCGGCGGCAGCAGCAGCGGCTACAGCAGCAGCAGCGAACAGATAGTTTTAAACACTCTTTCTATTTCTCTTTCTCTCTTTCTTTCTTTTTCTCTCCCTTTCCCGCGGTCGAGCACCCTTCTCTCAGGGTCCCTGGCCCGGCGTCCCTCTCCTCTCCCCGCCTCCCTCTCCCCTGCCGGGCTGGGCCATGCCCCCGGCCCGCCCCCGGCCCCGGGCGGGGCTGCCCCGTGCCCGGCCCCGGCCGTCCCGCCGCGGTCTCGCCTCCGCCCGGCTCTGGCCGTACTGGCGGTGGCGCTGCTGGGCGGGCATCAGTGCCTGGGGCGGGGGCAGCATCGCCGCCCTTTGCCTCCGCCTGGCCCGAGCCCGGCCCCGGCGCCGGCCCCGGCGCCGGCCCCGGCCCCGGCCCTGGCTCCTCCCGGGGCCCGCGGAGGACACACGCGGCGCGGCCGCTCCAGTCGCCTCCGCTGCGGCTTCCCCGGCCCGAGTTCCGCCGCTCGGCAGCGCGGCCGCCAGCCCCGAGCCTCCCGTGCCACGTTCCAAAGATCGAACGCCTGGGCATGGCCGGCCCAGGACGGGTGAGGGGCGCTCGGGGGCCGTTGCTGGCCCCGGGCCGAGCGCTGACCGCCGCGTCCCGCCCGCAGGTGAGGCGCAGGAGGCCCTGCAGGAGCGGCACCGGCTGCGTTCGCTGCTGGGGCGCGCTCCAGGCACAGCCATGGAGCAGAGAGCCGCGAGAGTCCCCAAGCAGGTCTGGGTGCAGGAGGAGGAGGAAGAAGGCCCTGGAGCCACCCCAGCACAGGACACGGAAGAGGCGGTGCTGTTCAATCCACCGCAGGAGGGTGAGTGGCTGAGCTGGGCTGCAGGGCTTGAGCCTGCAGCCAACCTGGCCCCATGCCATGCCATGCCGTGCCGTGCCATGCCATGCCATGCCATGCCATGCCATGCCATGCCATGCCATGCCATGCCATGCCATGCCATGCCATGCCATCCTCTGGGGAAATGCCAACAGACAGGATGGAAGAGGGGCCGGGCAGACACCCCGCAGTGGCCGTGCTCCATCCCCTGGAGCATCCCGGGGCTCTCCCTGCCTGGGCAGCGCAGGGCTGGGCTGTGTTCTCCGGCCTCTCCCGCAGCCCCTCAGCTCTGGCTGCGCTCGCTCTTTGCCAGATGCAGCCCTGGAGCGCACACAAGAGCAGGAGTCCAGCCGTGGCCGCTTCCGAAGAACAGCGCAGGTACCTGCAGCCACCCCCACCTGGGCTGGGCCTGCTGTCTCTGCTCAGCCCAGCACCGTGTGTGCAGCACTCCATGCAACATCCTCGGCTTCTTGCCCTTCTGCTACAGATGGTTGTCAAGTTCATGAAGAGGATTCGAGAGGAAGAGGCCAGCATCATGGGCACCGTGGTTAGAGTGTACCCTCCCAGCTTCAAAACCAAGAGCAGTGCTGCCCTGCTGGATATGCTTGTGGTGGAGGGTCCTTCCAGTCCAAAGCAAGTAAGCAGCCTGTGGCCAGGGTTTGGTCCTCCCAGCAATTGCTTGGTCTCCCAAGCCACACCTGCTGCTCAGTGGAAGCCTTGAGGCCATGGCAGTGTGGTGGCAAGGGAAGCACTTCTCTGGGGCAGCTGGGCACATGACTCCCTCTGGCAGCTTTCCAAGTCTCCCCTGCCTTTTCCAGGTGCCCGCCATGGTGAGGTACATCCACCAGTGGCTCGTGGCCAACGAGTTTCCTGAGTACAACCTGTACAGGCCCCTTCTGGATCTGACAGAGGCACAGCCCGCTGATGTGGTGATAGCTCTCCTGCGTGTGGCCCCATCATGTGACAGGTATGGGGCCCATGTGCCCACAAGGCTCAGGGCTCAGCAGCCCATCAGCCTGTACAGCCTGTCCCAGGTGTCTGACAGAGAATTCCAGGGCCCTCTGGCTCCTCCCTTTGCCAGTCCCCAGCATGCTGCCATGCTCCCTCCCTGCTCCTCAGGGGCCAGTCCCCATCGGGCTGGGCTGCCTGTGTGCTGAGGGCCAGTGGGTAGAGGCAGAGCTGGCAGCCAGCTCAGCTCCCCACTGCAGCCTAGGCCACAGTGCTGTGTCCCAAACCCCCTAAGACAGAGCTCTAACCCCACAGAGCTGCTTTGACCATGTGGAAGACCATCATGTGCTCGTGCAGGACTGCAGAGACGGCCATGCTCGTACTCCTTGATGTGCTGGCCAGCTGGCCAGAGCACAGCACGTGCACCTCCGATGGGGACCACACGGCTGTCCTTGCCCTGGCTGTGAGTTTCTGCAACTGGCCCAAGCTCACCTCTCCATCAGCTCCCCATCCTCCTTCCACCATGGTGTCTCGCTGCCTCTCCCTGCTGGGCTGAAACCTGGCCCAGGGGCAGCTTCAGAGCCACCAGGCCCCATGCTCCCCCTGCGTCTTCGCTGGCCTCTCCCTGTCATGGAGAGCCACTGAGCTCGGGCTGTTCTGTCCTTTGCAGGCAACTGTGGTGATGTGGAAGATCCTTCAGATGCCCTGTGTCCCACATGTGGTGACCGTTCATTTTCCTCGCCTCTTTGTGTATCTGCTCTTCCAAGTGCTCTTCAGCACCTTGGATATGCCAGAGGCAGCCGATACCTTCTGGAAGGGATGCCAGCAGCAACACGGCCTTGCCACCAGCCCCAACAGGTGCTCCATCCCAGTCCTCCTGTCCTTGCCATGTGCCCAGGGCAGGACCCAATGCTCCCAGCGTGACCTGGGCTTTGCTGTGTACACAGGTTTGCAGAGCAGACCCTGAAGGCCCTGCTCTGCCAACTGCACTATAAGGATGTGGTGGTGGCAATGGAAGATAAGCATGGCTGGGACACGCTGCTCTGTGCTGACACCCACCACTGTGCTGTGGGCATGCTGGCCAGGTGAGACCCCTTGCTCCCCAACTGCCCCTGGCATTTGTGCCCTGTTCCCGGGGTGCCCCACACAGTGGGGCCCCGTGGTCGTGGGCCACAAGGCCTTGTCACCAAGGGACGGCCAAGGAGACTGCAAAAGGCTGGGAGAGGAGCGTGCCCAAGAGCAGCCACCTCCCAGAGAGCTCGGCTCCCCTTTGCTGGGTGCTGGAGAAAGGCCAGACCTCTGTGAGTCAGTCCTGGGAGAGCTTTAGCCCTGCTGCCTCAGGTTTTTGCTTCCTGTTTCCTCCTACCAGAGAAATGCACCATGCATCTGAAGCCTTGTGTTCCACAATTGCGTTCCACCTGCTTGGGCTGCTCTGCAAAGACACGCCATGCCGGGATTTGGCTGCCATGGCGTTCCTTGTGGAGGTGAGGCTGAAGGCCAGCACTGCCTGGCTGAGCTGCCTCCCGGCTCTGTGCCCTCTCGTGGCCGCAGCTGCCCGGGATGGTGCCCGTGCCCTGTGCTGCTGCCTGGGCCCGGCCCTGTGCAGCTCCCCCATCACCAGCCTTGTGCCTTTTAGACCCTAGACTGCCTGAACTTGAGTGAATGCCGTGACAGCATCCTGGAGGTCATGTCCAAGAAGCTGCAGAGCGAGTGCAGGGAGATGCGTGGCTTGGCACTCAGAGGCCTCCTGGTGCTCGGCACCAGTGTCTCGGTGAGACGAGGGCAGCGGCTGAAGCCATGCTGCCAGCGTGGGGCTGAGCAAGGCAGTCGCTTGGCCTTGCCTGGCCTTGGGGTGCTGAGGCAGCTGCTCCCAGCTCTCCTGCCTCCCGCTCCAGCTGCTCCAGTGCTTTGGCACAGGCCTTTGGCCTCTGGGCCCTGTGGCAGCAGGATGGCGTTTCACACACTTGTGTTCCACGCAGGCCGCAATAAGAATGTGGAGCCTCCATGAAAGGCTGGTGGAGCTGTTGCAGGAAAATGACAGCAACATGCCTAGGATGACTGTGGTTCTCCTCAGCCATTTGTTCCTGTGCAATGGTGCCCCGCTAGCCAGCCCCCTCGCCCTGCAGCTGGCTGGGGCGCTCCTGCCGCTCTTTGACAACGTAAGGCTCTGCGCCTCCAGCCATGGCCACTGGCTGCTGCCTGCAAACTTTGTGCCCTGTGCATTTTCAGGCCTGTGCCCAGATGGGTGTGAACTAGCCAATGCTGAGGTCTCTTCTTTCTTTCATACAGGATGATAGCCAGGTGCAGGTGTGCTCCATGTTCATCTTCCGAGAGATGCTGTATTTTTGGCCAGAAGAGGAAAAAAAGGCCCTGAAGTCACATGTGCGCCAGAGCCTGCTCCCACTGTTCTTCCACTGCCATGACGAGAACCAGTTTGTGGCAGAGGTGAGGACTCAGCGGCTGCCGCTGGGCCCCTGGCTGGGGGGCTTGGCTGCCTCCTGCTCTGGCGCCTCGTGGGCTGCAGCCTCCTCCTGACCTTGGTACAGGGACCTGTGCGGGTCCTGGGCCCTGGGCTCTGGTGCCATCTCCAGGTCTCTGCTGCTCTCCAGGACTCCCGGGAAACGCTGCATTGTTCAGCCACATTCCTGCACAGGAAGGATCTCCAACACATGCTGCAGCTGGGTCAGACCTGGAGGTTCAGCGAGGCCCTGGTAAGGATGGCCTGCAAGCCCCAGCCTCAGGCTGGAGAAGCCGCCTGACCGCGCTGCTCAGCGAGTGCAGCTGGCAGCTGTGCCCCTGCCCAGTGCTGCAGCCGGGGCTGCCAGCCTGCGCCCCACACGCCGCTGCCTTCCCTGGGCCACGCAGGCTCTGCTCCCAGCTCCCGTGGGCCCGAGCCGGCGGGGCTGCGGGGCGGCACCGCATCTCCCTGGGGAGCAGCCAGCCCTCTGCCCTCTCCCCTCGGGAGCCCTTGGCCAGCGGCTGCTGGCCGCGTCTCAGGGTTGAGCAGGCAGGGGAGGCCGGCGCTGGGCGCAGGCAGCACCCGTCCCAGGGGCTGAGCCCGCGCCAACCCTTCCCTCCTGGTGCTCTCTCCAGCTGGCAGAGGACAGAAGCCAAGCGGCCGAGCACCTGCGCCGGGCCCTGCGCTATCTGCAGAGCCCACAGGAGCCCCTGCGAGAGGCAGCCATCAGGTTCATGGGTGAGCCACAAGCTCGGGCTGCCCTTCCCCTCCCCGGCCCGCCGCAGCTCGGCCCTGGCCCCGCCTGCTGCCCCGGCAGCGCCAGCCGGGCCCGGCGCCGTGGAGCCCCGCCTGGCCTGGGCATTGCTGCTGCTGCCCTCTGGCAGCCGTGCCCTGGGGCGGCAGCGTGCGGCAAGGGCGGGGCTGAGCCCTGCCGGGCCAGCAGCCCGTGTGGCCACAGCGCCCGGCAGCGCCGCTGGCAGGGAGCTGTGCCGCTGGGGCCGTGACAGGCTCTGTGTTCACAGGCATGGCCGGGCGGCGCCTGAGGGGGCAGCAGCAAGAGCTGCAGCTGATCTGCACTGGTGAGTGAGGGAAGTGGGCTGACAGCGAGGGCTGCCAGGGGGCAGCTGCAAGCCCTGCCCCGGCTGCGGAGGGCTCTGCTCCCATGGGCAGAGCACACGGAGCTTTCAGGGCCACGTGGGCCATTGGTGGCCAGCAGCTTCGGGCTGATCCTCTTGCTCCCTGCTCCCTCCTGGCCATGGCTAGAGCCGGCTGGGATGGCCCTTGCAGGGGGCTCTCCTGGGCTCCCCGCAGATCCGGCTCTGACCGGGTCTCTGTTCCTCTCTTTTGCAGCCCTGGAACGCCTGACGGAGGACATGAGCAGTGCCGTGTCACAGCTTGCACTTGAAACACTGCATGTCCTCCTGGCAATACAGTGTGGGCGATATTCCACCATCCAGAGGCTGCAAGATCAGCTGCGCAGGGCATGGAGGACTCGGCCTCGCCTGTCGGGGCTCAGCTGCCTGCTCTGCCAGATGACTTAGGAGGAGAGCTGATCTGGGAGGCTGTCTTTGCTGGGGCAATCTGATACAGGGGTAATTTTCCTTTTCTTTAAGATTTTTCTTTTCTTCATTTCCCGGCTAGGGTCTGGGCTTTGGCATAGCTGTGTCCCCTGCTGATTGTGAAGTGTGCCATCAGCTGCAGGGCTTTCAGCGCTAAAACTATCATCAAGTCACTTGGGCTTGCTCTTTTTGGCCTCTAAAAGCTGGACCCAATTTCGGGGCAAATTTGGAGACCTCATCTATGGGTGGATGGAGCACCTAGGATTTTCCCAATTGCTGGGAATGGTTTTCCAGGTCCCTGGAGTATCCAGGGCCCTGGTAAGTTCCAGCTGCACACATGCCTTGGTAATGAGAAGCAAAGGAACCCAGAGATTTTTGTGCTGCCTCACTCACTGCACCAGGGTCATGGGCTGGGAACATGCAGCCCTTGTGCTGGAGCTGAGCTGCTCTGCCCAGCACTGGTGGTCGCCATCCAAGCTGGTTTTACTTGTCCTGGTTCCCTGACAGCTGGGGCCCTGGGCAGAGCCCTGAGAGGCTGGTCTTCCCCCAGGGAAGGAGAAGGAGCCCCTGGAGAAGCTGTACCGGGTGGGGATGCTGCTGCTGCTGCTGCTGCTGCTGCTGCTGCTGCTGGAGACAGTGATGGTGACATCAAGGATGACAAGCTCTTCCTCAGCGTGGCCACTGGAGGCTGAAGGTGATGGACTTGGATTCTGGCACCTTCTTCAAAGCCAAACTCCACAGGGAATTTGCAGATGAGTCCCCACCTGGGGAAATTCTGCCAGATTTGGGCATGACCCAGCGTGGCAGGGAAACAAAGGTTACCCCTTTGCCGGGGCAGATGCAACTCATTCTTCAGTTGCTGCCCAGCTGCTTTTGGCAGGGCTGGGAGGATGGGCTGGGGTGGGTACGAAATGGGAGTGGGCTCCTGGCCCTGCCAACAGCCCCCAGCACCTACCGTGCCCCGGGCTGGGGCTGGGGCTGGGGCAGCCAGCTCGACACAAAGAAACCCCCATGGTGGGAGCAGAGGTGGGACTCCAGAACCTGTGCACTGCTGCTTTGCTGTGCAGGCAAGGAAAGGCTTGGGCTGCTCCACTGCCCTTGTTTGCTTTTGGATCACCGTGATTTTTGGCGGCAGTGCAGAGGGGAAGAGAGAAAGTGTGGGCTTCCCTCACCCATGGCTGGGTTTTTCCCTGGCATGTGGGGGTTGGGCCTTCCTCAAGGCCCTGACAGAGGTAAGAGTTTTTACCATTTTTCTTGTTTTCCCTTTTTGCATCTAATCTCTTTTCAATAATGTGTTGTTTATTTTTCCAGAGGAAGCACTCGAGGTGGTCCAGTGTGGATGGGGAAGTGCTTGGGAGCAGCTGTGGTGTGGATGGGCCATGCCCTTGGAGAAGGCTGAGGCCGTGGTTTGGGAGCAGCTTTTCTTGCAGCCGTGGCTGGCGTGAGGTGGGTCCCTGTGTGCTTGGCAGGGTGGGATCAGAGCTTTTGGGAGCTGGCAGCGAGCACAGGAGCATCCTGCTCCGGGCAACTGCTGAGGGCTGGATGTGCCGTGGCTGGCTGCAGGCTGGGCACATGTGCTGCCCTCCTGCTCTGCTGCCAAAGGCAGCAGGGATGGGCAGCTCTGGGCACAGCTCTGGGCACAGCCAGCATGACCTGGGCACCGCAGGCCTTGGCACAAGGGGACAGGAGCCCTCAGCTGACGGGCGGTTTCTGCTTTCTCTCCTTGCAGCCGGGCTCTGCGGGTGCTGAGGCTGCTCTGGGCTCTGCCAGGGCTCTGCTGGGCTCAGCCCTGGGCCCAGCTGGGCTGGCTCTGCCCTCGCATTGCTCTGACAGCTTTGCATCAGACGAGCCCGTTGCGAGCGCAGCACCTGAACTTTCTGCTTTGGCAGGTGAGTGAGACTCTGCTGCAGGCCCAGAGATTGCACCTGGGGACACACATCCAATTGGCAAGGACCCAAACGCTCCACAGTCCCAGCTGAATGCCTGGATCTGTACAGGGTGTTTTGTCTGTCCCATTCTTCCTTCTTGATTGGCTGGAATTGTGCAATTGCATTTTCTTCCTCCTCCAGAAGTTCCACGAGTGGACCAAAGCTGGCGAGTGGGCCGTGCTCCCGAGGCAGTGCAGTCTTGAGCTGGTGGATGGAGAATTGCCCTCTGCACTTCCAAACCTGAGCAAAAAGCTGTAAGTGAGACTTTATGTCTCTAAGAAATCCCTGACAGTTTCAAAAGGAATGTGCAGCTCATTTCCAGGCTGAGAAGGAAGGTCATCTTCTAAAGGATTTGGGCTTTGACAGAGTTTCCATTCCCAGTCCTGCTTAGAGCTGGAAGGGCACAAAGCAATTTCCTCTTACTTCGAGCACAATTTCAAATACCAATATTGGAAACAAAGCCCAAAATCTTTTAAGAGGCTTTTGAGGTCACAAAGATGGATCCATGCCAGCAGCACATTTACAATGTAAATAACTGAGTTGTTTTTTTAAAAAGATCAATTACCTCTTAATGCAAAGAATGTAATTTGGCATTTATGTTTTGTTTTTTTCATTAACTGTATGGTTTTTTTTTCACTAACACTTGGATTTTATTCTTATCTTTTACAATTTATCTTTTTTTTTCCTTTTTCCTTTTTTTTCCTTTAAATAGAAAACATGTCCTATCAAAGGAATGTCCTTTGCTCCTGGTTCCCGTGTGGAGCAGCTCCCTTCTTCTGGCTGAGCTGCTCAGGCAGAGCCCAGCAGTTCCTGGCCCTGCAGGGCTGAGGCTTTTCCCCGTTGCTGGGTACAGACTGATGGAGCAGCACTGCTGAACACGGGCACACAGAGGGACCAGCAGCAGCTGCCTTTGGCCACCTGAGACTCCAAGGCCCAAACTCTGAGCAGCCAGGGCTGGAAGAGACTGGCAGGATCTGATCCCTGATTCTGGGCCAAGGCTGCACAAATGACCCCACAGCAGCAGCAGCAGCAGCAGCAGCAGCAGCAGCAGCAGTAGCAGCAGCAGCAGCAGCAGCAGATGGAGCTGACTTTGAGCACAGCCCCTGCCCCTCTTCCCTCCCATGTGCAGCGGTGTCACAGCAGCCTGAGGCACCTGGGAGCCCCCAGTGCCAGCAGGGACTGGAGATGGCAGCCCTGGGCTCCTGGAGGCTGTGCAGGGAACGGAGCTGGGCACTCCCTGTCCATGGGGAGCTTCCAGATGGAAAAGGCTGCTGTGCCCACGCAGCTCCAAGGGCACAGAAAGGAGGGTCTGGAGCACTGGATCTGTGCCAGTGCCACAGTCCTGGGCAGCAGCCAGCGAGCCCTGGGGGAACAGAGGGCACAGCAAGAGGGACAGAACCAGGCAAGGGCAGAGACTGGAGAGAGCCAGGCCCGGGAGCAGGAGCAGCTGCTCCATTGCACTCTTGGAGAAAGCTCTTGGCTGGTTCAAAGTGCTGAAAGGTGTGAAGGGCAGAGAAGAGGCCACAGCAAACAATGCTCTTATTTGCACAGCCTCCCCTCTCCATGTCCCAGAATGAATTGCATGGACTGTGTTCTTCTCTCTGAGCCGTCTCATTCAGCATGAGCAGCTCAGCACCAGGAGCTGAAGGAGCTGAAGCCTCAGGCCACAGGAGCTGGGCAAGAGGGAACTTTTGGAACAAAGTAATGCTGCTAAAATAGATCCAGCTGGATGCAGTGGATACAATCATGGAATCACAGAATCCTTTCTGTTGGAAAAGCCCTCTGAGCTCACCCAGTGCAGCCGCTCACCCAGCAGTGCCAAGCCCAGCACTAAACCACGTCCCTGAAGTGCCAAGGCCTGGACACCAGCCCTGAGTGAGGCCTGGACAGCAGGCCCTGAGCCAAAGGTGGCCTCTGGATGAA
This sequence comes from Melozone crissalis, assembly GCF_028551555.1. Lineage (NCBI taxonomy): Eukaryota > Metazoa > Chordata > Aves > Passeriformes > Passerellidae > Melozone > Melozone crissalis. The sequence goes on from NW_026535824.1 coordinate 7,832,134, forward strand.
CCTTCCAAGCAAAGGTTGTCTTTGTATCTGCTCCCTGATAAGCCTGCAGGGTTTTTCATGTACCAGACTATACACAAGCTGCAGGATTGGTTGAAAGGGTGAAGGGGTTGTTAAAAGAGCAGTTGGAAAGATGAGGAGATGGGAACCTTTGCCCATGGAGAACCCATCTCCCAGATGTTCTCCATGCCCTTAACAATGGCCCATGGGGGAAATGGAAACCCCCTGGCTGTGCACGGCTGCCCCCAATTTGCAAATCCAACCATGGGCAGTGAGACTTGAGCTGCCTGGGAAATTGTTCTGGCTGTGATGGCCCCTGGCAGGGTCAGCCCAGAGGCTACAGGGCTGGGCCTTCATGCATTGGAATTAATGAGGATAAATTCAAAGCAAATGAGAGCTGTCAATACTGAAACAGGAATTCAGATTCCTCCAGGACACTTTGCTTTGGGAACTGCTCCCTTGGAGCTTGGCCTTGCAAAGTGTTCCTGTCATGGCAGGAGGAATTGATGCGGAATGTCCAGGAGAAATTACAGTAATTCTGTTAAACAATAATGAACAAGATTGGATTATTCAACCCCATGACAGGGTAGCACAATTATTGATCTTGCAATTTTAAGAACGATTGTGAAAACAGGAGATCCAACTCCAATCACCACCGTTTGTGGAGATAAAGGGTTTAGATCCAGCAGCCCTAATAATGGAGCCAGAGTGTGGGTCCAGAGGCCAAATGGCCCTCCTGAGGCAGCTGAAGGAGCAGCTCCTGGGAAAGACAACTCTGAGTCCTGAAACCTGGGCAGGAACAATGGCAATGTGTCCCTGCATCCGAGGATTCTGTGTGAGAACAAGGAGATCTTACAGGATATTGTTTTACACATCCTGCCAGACCAGATCTCCCTGTTTGCCCCAAGGGCCCCTTTGGGAAATGCTCTGATCCACGGGGCTCAATGTGAAGGCTGCTGTGACACTGAGGGACTTGCACAGGAATTCCATCCAGGAGCCTGGGTGCCCCTCAGGGACTGGGACCCAGCCCCTTTCCAGCCAGAGGGGAAAGGGCCCCCCAAGCCTTGTTAGCCACAGACAGCATGGTAAAGCTGAACAGCAAAGGGCCTGGGGGCATTATTCTGGAATTAAAAAGGTGCCAGCTCCATGCACAACAGAATTCTTGTTCCTAATTGGAATGAGATTGAGAAAAAAGAATGAAGAATGGTGTCACTAAAGTACTACTGATGTCTGTACGGTGTACCTTGATAGTCAGCCAGAATCTTTGTCTGCCACAAACACCTCTGGTTTTTCACCAAGGGATTTGTCATCAAAATGTAATGATGGGTTATGATGGATTGCTGAGCTTCTTTTGTAATTCTTTGCTAATGATGATGTGCTTTGCTGATCTTATCCTTTTGTAAATCTTGGCAGCTATGCCCTATATAAATGACACAGTTCCTTAAGCTGGTGTCTGTATTTTTGGTAGTGACCCTGCCCACTGGTGAAACAGGGCCCCCTCTTGCCTAAGTGTTCCCTGGGAAGGCAAAAGCCCTCCCTCCAAAATTCCCCCCTTCCTCCCTGTTCCCCCCTTTACACACTGAGCATGATGTGCTCTGGTCTGGGGTATGCCCAGGGTCAGTTGGGGTCCCCTGTCCTGGCTGTGTCCCCTGCCCAGCTCCCCCCAGCCCCAGCCCCTCCCCAGCATGGCCGGACGAGGGGCAGGACAGGCCTTGGCTGCGCTGCAGCTCAGCAAGAACAAAACCATCTCTGCGTGCTCAGCCCTGTGCTCAGCACCCGGCCCAGCAGTGTCTCAGTGCCAGGGGCTGTGCCCTCAGTCCCTGCCAGGGGTTTCCATGGCAACTGCCAGGACAGGTGACCCAGGTGTCCCCCCAGTGCCGGTTGCCATGGAAACAGTGCCCAGCCCTGCCCCTTTCTGTCTGGCTGACCTGGCCTTTGGCCCTGGCAGTGCCGTTGGCTGCTGGTTCCTGATGCCTGAGCGGCCAGCGTGGCACAGGGCAGGTGGCCATGGCACAGCCCCCAGCAAGGGATCCCCTCTGGCTCCGGACACTGACACCAGCCCTGAGCAAGGGGCCAGGGCAGCTTTCCATGGCCACCAATCATCACAACGGGTCTGGGCATTGGTTGCCATGGCACCAAACCAAGGAACGGGTCCCCATTGCCATTGCCATGGCACCTGGTGGCACCAACGAGTGTCACTGCAATTGTGCCTTGAACAGCCCTGGCACTGCTTTGTCCTGAGGGTTGCCATGGCATCTGAGGACAGCAACAGCTGGTGCTCTGCAAGGGCCCTGGGGCAGACGGGAAGGAGCAGCAGAGCAGGGGCTGATCCATCCCCAGTGTGCTGCACAGCCCAGGGCAGCGTCCCAGAGCGTCCTCATGGAGCTGCCAACAACATCCCTCCTCTGCAGCCCTGGCCTCTCCCCAGCTCACACAGGTGCCCCATCCTTGCAGGCACAGACACGGCAGCACTGGCTCAGCAGCCCCTGTTTGCATTGCACAGAGCAGGCGGGAGCACCCCCATGCTGGTGCTGTGGGGACATGAACCTGAGGGACCACCAATGCCATCAGCCCCTGGGGCCAGCAAGGGCTGGGGGACACCAGGGAAACCACTCAGGTTTCTCGTGGCCTCTGCAGTCAGCCAGATTGTTTGCTCCCATCAGCTGGGAGTTCCCTGTCCCACTGCAGACGCTGTTGCTGAGAGCCAGGGCTGCCTGGCAGCCACCCCCAAACTGCCCTGAGCATTTTCTGGGCTTCACCTTTGCTTTCCTTACTCTTCCTGATACAAATTTCTTCCCATTGCCCACCCCTGTTCCCTCCCCTGCAAACAGCCGATTCCTGTTTGCCCTTTCCTCTCTGGCTCCACTCCCCATTGCAGTTCCTGACTTGGCACCATGGGAACGTCCCTTGGGCAGCAGGATCATCCTACAACTGCTGCAGGAATTGTCTGCAGGCTCCTGCAGTGCCTGGTGCTGCTCCCTTGCCAGAGTCACCCCAGGCCAGGGGGACACATCTGGGCTGCTGTGTCTGGCTCTGGGGCTCCCTGTTCTGGGCAGTGAGGAGGAGCTGCAGAGGCTCTGCAGGACTGACAGGATGGGCTTTGGGGCTGGCAGGAGAAGCTGAGGGACCTGGGCTGCTGGAGCTCCTGAAGAGGAGGCCCAGGGCTCATCCTGCAACTGCTCCAAGGGTGGTTTCAGAGAATCCCAGAATCAGCAAGGGTGGAACAGGCCATGGAGATCATCAAGTCCAACCTGTGCCCTGACACCACCTTGTCTCCTCTGAGCCTCCTCCAGGATAAGCAACCCCAGCTCTCTCAGCTGCTCCTCAAAGCTCTTGTGCTCCCACCCCAGTCTTGTTGCCCATCTCTGGACATGCTCCAGCCCCCCAGCGTCCTTCCTAAATTGGGGGCCCCAGAACTGCAAACAGCATTCGAGGTGCTGCCCAAGCAGTGCTGAGCACAGGGGAAGAATCGCTGCTCTGCTCCTGCTGACCACACCATTCCTGATCCAGGCCAGGAGCCATTAGCCTTCTTGGCCACCTGGGCACACTGCTGGCTCATGTCCAGCCTGCTGTCCATCAGTCCCTGCAGGTCCCTTTCTGCCTGGCTGCTGTGCAGCCACTCTGTCCCCAGCCTGTAGTGCTGCAAGGGTTGTTGTGGCCAAAGTGCAGGACCCAGCACTTGGACTTGTTAAACCTCACCTTGTTGGATTTGGGCCCTGGATCCAGCCTGTCCAGGGACCTGTGCAGAGCCCTCCTACCCTCCAGGAGATCCACACTCACACCCAGCTTGGTGTCATCTGCAAATTTGGTGATTTTCTATTCTTTTTCACACATTTGATAATCATTTCCTCAAAAATCATTAACACATTTCCCCTCCCCTTTACCCATGTGTTCTTCTGTCCTGGGGGTCTCTCTGGTGGTCCATGGTGCTCGTGGACCCCAATGTTCCCGTGGGCCTGGCTGAGCTGGCAGGACACTGAGGCTGCTGAACTTCCAGTTCCCCTTCTCACACAATGGGCATTGTGGGGTTTCCATAGGCCTGGGGGTGTGGAGAACAAGATCCATGTGTCAGGTCACCTGGTTGAGACAATTTCTCATCTGGTAAAATGAGGTCACAGAGTGGGCTGTGACATCACAGAGTGCATGATATGAGGTCATTGAGCAGCCGTGGCATCATAGACTGCCTCTGTGACATCAGAGATCAAGCTGTGACATCACAGAGCAGAGGTCTGACATCACAGTGCAGACTATGACAGCACAGAGTTGGCTGTGACATCAGAGACCAGCTGTGTGACATTAGAGAATGGGCTGTGACATCACAGAGCAGGCTGTGACATCCCAGAGGGGCTGTGTGACATCCCAGCAGGGCTCTGTCAGGTCACTGGGTTGGTCACTCCGCCCCAGCTCCCCCTCACAGTTTCTCCCAACAAGTCCAATGCTGTTCATGCCCAGCAGGGTCCCTGTCCCCCAGGATCCCCCCAGCCCACCTGGAGCCACAGCCTCCACCAAAGGATGTTCCACAGGATCCACCCCAGAGACTGACATGGGGACAAGGGACCAGGGCTGTGTGACCAGGACATCAAGGACGAGGACTATCCAGATCACTAAGGCCTGGGTTGGGTTTCCCAGGGCAGGAAAGATGTCTGGCAGCTGGAGCAGGGTCTGGGAAGGGCCTCCAAAGTGGGGCTGGAGCCCTTGGGCTGTGAGCAGAAGCTGAGGGAGCTGGGCTGGTCCAGCCCGGAGCAAGGAAGGCTGAGGGGCTCCTCATCCCAGCCTGGCAGTGCCAGTGAGGAGGGGATGGAGAACACAGAGCCAGGCTCTTCACCAGGGGGCCTGGTGAGAGACAAAAGCCAATGGGTGGAAGGGGAAAGAGGGGAGATCAGCCAGGGCATGAGAAGATGAAATGAGTCAGGCTGGTTTCAACATTTCCTCATCACCAAGAGCAGCCTGACCTCCCTTCTCCATCCACCACTGGCAGCTTTGCAAATCAGAAATTGTTTGTGCTCTTTTGCTTCCACTCCAGGATGAGAATCATGATACAAGAACTTAATTGTGTTTATATCTACTACCACATTTGTCTAAAATGAATTTTAGTATGGAAATGTCTTGTGGAGGGTGCACTCATCATACACTGCTGGGACGTCACACCTAGCTCAGTGAAGAACATGATTGTTATTAAATTGCGTCCTGTTCAACTTTCGTCTGCTGGCCATGAAGAGAAACTTTCTGTGCCTGAGTCTCACCAGTTCCTGACCCCCAAAGGACATAAACCTGATGAGTTGTGGTCCCCACTCCAGTGGCTACACGTGGACCTCCCTCCATAGCCAGAGCAGAGCTCTCATGTCCCAGAAAGTCCCTGGCAATGCAGGGATGAAGGAAACAGTACAGGCTGTGGGTATCAGGGGCAGGGCACAGCCAGGGATTTGGGGTGGTTGTGAGCCCAGGGCAGGACCCGGCCCTTGGCCTTGGTGAACCTCATCCCATTGTCCTGGGCCCATGGCTCCAGCCTGGCCAGATCCCTCTGCAGAGCTTCCTGCCCTCCAGCGCAGCCACAGTCCCACCCAGCTTGGGCTCACCTGGGAACTGACTGAGGGTGCCCTCGATGGCCTCATCCAGATCAGCAATAAAGAGATTTCACTGACCTGGCCCCAATCCTGAGCCTTGGGGACACCCCTGGATGTGACTCCATTCCTCAGCTGCTCTGAGTGCCAGGGGTTGGATGAGGGAAATGGTGGGGTGGGGGTAGGGACAAAGTGTGCTTGATTGTCAGCCATGAAGGGTCTTGATTTTCATATCTGTTCAGAACTGCATAAGGAGGTGCTGGGGATCAATATCTACTGGGGATTGCTAATATCAATCAATAAAGAAGAAAAAAAAATAGGACAAAACAGTTCTCTCTGCATTGTTTTCAATATGGTATTGAAAACAATATATATTCAAAACAATATATATTCACTTTGAATAGACTTCTGAAATCTCTCTAATTAACCACAGATGAATTGAAAATTTCAGTTATTCCCAGGGCCTTTTCTTGTTCGGATGAACAAGAGAACAAATTTTTCAACAAATGTTTATAAGCTTTTCTCCCTTAATTCCTGAACTAAAGAGCTCAAGAAAGAAGAGGCCTCTGGAGTAGTAAAATTCATCAGCACCCTCCAAGTGGCTGAGGATCCATCTCCATCAGAGCAGCAATGATCAGAAATGGGCACAGCTTTGTGGCTGCCCCAGCTCTGGGATGGGCCCTGGGCCTGGAGCAGGAGCAGCTCTTGAGGGCCCCAGGGCCGGGGCTCTCGTGCTAACCTGGGCAGATGGGATGGCAGCAGGGGCTGCAGAGCCCTCAGCACCTCAGGCCGAGGAGAGCAGGGCAGCCAGAGAGCCTCCTTTGGCCTTGGCCAAGCACTTTCCCTCATGGCTGGGGCCGAGTCCTGTGGCAGCTGCAGCTGCTGCTGTGCCCTTGCCAGGGGCTGAGGCCGTGGGGCAGTGCCCAGAGCAGCCTGGCTTGAGCAGAGCTGTGGGGCCAGAGCCAGCTGGGCTGAGCTGGGGAGAGGCCCTTGGTGCTGCCCAGAGCTCAGGGCAGCTGGCAGAGTTTGCAGGGAGCTGGGCTGGCCTCAGAGAGCCTGGCCTAGAAACCATCAGTGTCCATCTCAGCCTGACTGAGCGTGCAGGGGCAGGACTCAGGCCAGGCCTTGTGGGGCAGGGCCAGCGCCTGTGCAAGGCATTGCAAACAGGCAAGTGGCCAGAGAGGAGGCTGCTCTGTGCCCTTGGAGGCATGGACACAGCAGGGAGGGAACCCAGGACATTTGTCAGTGCCAGCCTCTGTCCCCATGTGTTGGCAGTCCTGGCTGCTGAGGCCAGCTTTGGCATGGGCTGAGTTTGGCTGTGGCCCAGCTCCATCCTCCGGTGGGGCTCAGGGCCTGTTCCGGGCCATGGCCAGCCCTGGCCGGTCTCTCTGCTGGCCCAGAGGCTGGCAGAGCCCGGGGCAGGGCTGTCTGTGCAGCCCCACACATGGGGTGCCATGGTCTCTGCAGGAGCTGGCAGAGGCTGCCCAGCAGGGAGGCCATGGGGCACAGAGCCCCAAGGCTGCTGTGGGCACCACGGCACAGGGGCCGTTCCCAGCCGCAATGCTCCTGGCCTGGGCTGGGCCTGCACAGGGGCTGGGCCACCATGGCTGGGCCAGCACAAGGCCACAAAGGGGCCACGCAGCCGCTTCCAGGGCTGACAGCAAGGCCAGGAACACACAAGCAATTTGTGAGCATGGCCTGCGCTGGCCAGGCCTGACTGTGCCAAAGGCAGAGCTCAGCTGCCCTTTGGGGGCTGCAGGAACAGTCCAGAGCCCAAAGGGCCTCCATGGCTGTGCTGGAGACCAAGGCTGCAGGAGGGAAATGCAGGGCTACTGTAGAATGGGAGGGGATGGAATTCCAGCAGACTCATCAGCTTGCAAGCTGCTCTGGTGTCCCTCAGCTCCTCTCCAAGAGATGCCAATCCCAGCTCGGCACCTCAGGATACTGGGGCCCTACAAGGAGAGCTGCCTGTTCATGGGCACACAACTGATATCTGCCTGGAAAAGGGCACCGGTGTTAATACCTGTTGGTTTCATCATATATAAGCAAATCTTTATTATCTGGGCCACTTAAATACTTTGAAGAAATGACAATGTTTTCCCACCAGGGACAGGAGTTTTCTGGATCTACTGATGGCAGGAGAAGAAATACTGATCTTCCCCTATACCTTTGCCACCAACATTCAGTCTAATATTTCATTCCCTTCTTCCTTCAGGCGTTTCCAGCTCTCCTGGTTAAACGGCCATGTCCACGGACATCTCTTCATTTAGAGCAGCTGCATCCATGTCCTCCCCGTTTCTCCCAGATTTTCTCCTGCAGCAGTTCACTGGTCATTCCAACACGTCTCCCTTGAATTGCTTCATGCTTTGAGCTTTCAGAAGTTTAAATATCTCCTTACTCATCATCTTAGGTGTATTTTTATCTTTCATATAACCTCTTCTTATGCCTTTGTCTAAAATCCTCCCAATCACCTGTGGGTGGTGGACATGTCAGATGCTGCTGGGATGTCAAAGGAGCTGAGGGAAGAGTTTAGATGTCTATTAAATTTTATCATTTTCACATTTTTTATGTTGGTCAAGAAGAAAAACCTTTCTGTGCCTCTGAGTCTCAGCAGTTCCTGAGAGCTGTTCCCTCCAAGGACACAAACCTGCTGATTTGTGGCTCCCACTCCAGTGGCTGTACTTGCACTTCCCTCCATCCCCAGAGCAGAGATCCCTTGTCCCAGAGAGTCCCTGGCACTGGAGGGATGAAGGAAACTGGACAGGCTGTGGGGATCAGGGGCAGGGCAAAGCCAGGGAGAAGAATGACTTTTGCATTTGATGGAGCTGTGCTTTCCCTTGGCTTTGTTGGCTGACAATGAATGAACATCCCTCTGTGTCTCGGGCAGCTCCTTCTCCGAGAAAAGCAGGTGGGAGTTGGAGCCAAGGAGCTGAAAGCTGCAGGTGCAGCCTGGGCTGGAGGCAGCTCAGGTTTGCACAAGGCTGCTCTGAGTGCCAGGGCTTGGATGGGGGAAATGGTGGGGGGGGGGGCAGGGATAGAGTCTGATTGATTGTCAGCCATGAAGGGTATTGATTTTCATATCTATTCAAACTGCATGAGGAGATACTTGGATTCAGAGACGACTGGAGATTGCATATATCGATTTATGAACAGGAAAATGTCCTAAACAGGACATAAAAAATGTTTTCTCACTGTCTTTTTAAATATAATGCATTCAGTCAAAACACACTACTAAAATCTGTCAAATTACCACAAAAGATTTGAACACTAAAATCAAATTATTCCCAGAGGCCTGGCTTGTTAAGGTGTTCTGAATGGTAATGAGCCCTGGGACACTGAATTCTTGCACTGAAGAGCTGAAGGCTGAACAAGCCTCTGGAGCAGGAAAATTCAGCAGCAGCCTCCAAGGTGCTGAGAATGTCAGCAGCCCCCATTGAGGCCATCCCTGCCCAGAGACCGTGGGGGAATGGGCAGACAAGGAGAGCGTCCCTGGGGCTGGGGCAGCACAACTCAGAGGCACCAGCAGCTCCAGCTGGGAAATGGAGTGTGGAATGTGGCTGGGAAAGCTCTGCCTGGGCTGTGCCAAGCAGGACAGACAAGCCCTGACTCCCATCCCCCAAACAACTTTGTCAATGAGACATTTAAAAGGAATTTATATTGCTGGTGTCCTCTGAGTGAGGTGCACTGGAGAAACACCAACAAGAGATTCTCAGGAGCTCGAAACAACAAAACAGCCTTTACGGGCAATTTAGAAAATCAGAGAAAATTTGGCAAAATGTTTTATACAACATTCAATCAACAAAAAAACACTTCTCAAAGCATTTAACTTCATAAAGTCTAAGCCTTTACAATTTTAAGTTACTTAGAATTTTCAAGAGGACATATGCAGTAGAAGTAGACACAGAGAGAGGAATTCAAGTAAGAAAGATACAGAGGAGCACACACACAGCTACCAAGTCCTGGATTCCAGCAGTGTTCAGAGGGAAATTCCAACAGGAGGTAGGGTTAAGATGTGTGCTTGCCTTGTGGTCAGCCTTCAATACCCCTTGGTCTCCCTGGGCCCTTCCCCCAGGTGGGACTTGGGCTCATTTGGTCCCTCAGGAGCTGGGCTGGGGGCTGCAGAGGTGGCTGTGGAGCATTGCCTGCGCTGTGCCAGGGACTGGCAGACACTGCTGGGCTGGGATAGAGGCTCAGGGGGGATTGGGGTTCCAGGGCAGGGCAGAGCTGGTGTTCCAGGGCAAGGCAGGGCTGGGATTCCAGGGCAGGGCAAGGCTGGACCTGCCCCTTCCTCCCCCAGACATGAAATCTCCTCCAGTCTGTCACAGTAAGGCAATGTTAGAGGTGAAATCCCATGTCAGGCTACGGGCACCTGGACTAGAAGGAGAGTTCGTATCCATAGGAAGGAAGGCACAGAGCCCCAGTGTTTGGAAGGCAGGTGAGAGCCTCACTATGCCAAGGCCAGCCAGACTTGTCAGAAATGGCAGATTTTGTCTGGGAGCAGTCTTTAGATTTAGAGAATTTTGGAGGTGGAGGCCCAATCTCAGCCATGGATTCCTGCAGAAGCAGGACAGTTCTTTTCCATAGGAAGGAAAGCACAGAGCCTTCCCCAATGTTTTGGGGACTGATGGGAGGCAATCTTCATGAAATCACTGCCAGACAGACTTGTTCTGGCAATATTCCTAGGGGAACAATGCCTGGATATAAGGAAATTTGGTGGTGAAATCTAAATTCTGCCCATGTATGCCTGGAAGAGAAGGACAGTTATTTTCCATAGGAAGGAAAGCACAGAGCCCCAGTGTTTCAGAAGCGGATGAGAAGAGACTCTTAATGTTCCAAGATCAGCTGGACAAGTCAGGTGGCCTGTGGGAGGCCAAACCAGCCACAACTGGTCTGTGTCCCCTTGGTTTTATGGTGCCCCATAGTTTCACAATGCCCCCTTGATTACAAGGAGACCTGCAGTGTCACAATGGACCTTTGTCTCAGTAGAGTCCCAAAAAATCACAATGGTCCCTAGGTTCCCGAAGGCCTTGCAGTGTCACAATGGTCCCACTGATTCCATGAGGCGTTGCAGTGTCACAATGGTCTCCGTGGTTCCACAGGCCCCACAATGTCATGTGACTCCTCTGTTCCGTGAGTCCTGCAATGTCACAATGAGCCTTTGGATCCTGGGGGATTGCAGTGTCACAATGGTCTCCTTTGGCTCTCCAGTGTCACAATGGAGCACTGATGACATGAGACCCTGCAATGTCACAAGGGACCTATGGTCCATGCAGCCCTGCAGTGTCACAAAGGCCTCTTGGTTTCACGAGGCCCTACAGTATCACAATGGTCCTCTTGGTTCCGTGGGGACCCCCAGGGTCACAATGGTCTCACTGGCTCCATGAGGCCTCACAGTGTCACAATGCTTTGCTTATTCCATGGGGCCTCATAATGTTACAATGGCCCCTTGGGTCCATGGTGCCCCACAGTGTCAGAATGGCCCCTTGGGTCCATGAGGCTGTGAAAGTGTCTTAGTGGTCTCTCCATGATTCCATGAGGCCTTGCAATGTCACAATGGACATTTGGCTCCATGGGGCCTCGCAGTGTCACAATGGCCCCTTGGTTCCATGATACCCCAAAGTGTCATAATGGTCTCCACAGTTCAATGAGGCCTACGGTGTCACAATGGACCCTTGGTTTGATGGGGCCTCACAGTGTCACAATGATCCCTACATTCCATGGAGTCACATGGCATCAGTACGGTCCCCTTGGCTCCATGAGGCCCAGCAATGTCACAGTGCTGTCCAGGATTCCATGAGGCCCCACAGTGTCTCAATGGTCACTTGGTCTCACAAGGCCCCACAGTGTCACAATGCTCCCTTGGTTCCATGGCCCTGTGCTGCTGCGTTCCCCCCTCCCCTTCTCAGGCTGCCCTGCCAGCTGAGAAATGCTCCTTGGGCCTTGGCCTTGGCCAGCAGCCCCTGGGCTCAGCTCCTCTGCAGCTCATCACAAACACGATCTGCTCCAGGCACTGCTGCTGCCCAACCAGCTCCTGGTTTCTGTAGGAGCAGCCCTGGGAACTGTTTGTGTTCCCTCAGTGGCACAACATCCCTGTTCTCACACTGCCAAAGAAAGCTGTTGATGCCAAGTGCGGCCAGGATGAAACATTGCTGGGACTGAAGCCCCTCTCTTGGGGCCCTGCAAACAGCGCTCCAAAAGGAGCCCTTGGAGCTCTCCTGGGCCATGACTCCCTCTGAGTGGGGCCTCTCCCAGCCGGCAACTCTCCCGTTTGCTGCACTTGGGGATCCTGAACAACGAAAGAGCCTGGGCCGATTCCCCCACTCCTCCAGGCTCAACCCTTCACCCACTGGGGAGATGCCAAAGCATCCACAGGGAGCATTTCCTGCCCTCAGGGGAATTGCTCCCAGGTGCCTTGCACTGACTCTTTGTGTCTGGGTGCACACAGGAGTCTCTGTGCTGGGGAAATGTGTCAGAAATGCTGCTGTCTGAGGGGTTGGAGTGCCTTAGATAGCTGAGTCAGTCAGGCCTGTAAATGAGTTTAAGTCATGATGTCTAAGCTAAGTTAAATGCTGCTAAGAGTTGTTTTGCTAAATTGTTAAGTTTAATTTAAGCTATTAGCTAAGTTAAATATTGTTGTGTTATTCCTCTTTTAAATTGCTAAGTAAAAGGTTTTAAGTAAGGTTAAATACTGTTTAGCTCTGTTCTTTTGCTAAATTGTGAAGTTGAAAGTGTCAGTAAAGTTGTAGGTTAAGTCATGTTAAGTTTGAGCTCTGTTAAGCTTTTAGGCCGTATTCCTTTCATCCTTGCCCTCACTGTCCTGTTGTCACACACTGACAGGGAGAGTTCTCAGTTCATTTCAGGTTTGATTGCTTGGATTTTGTTTGGTTTTGTTGTATCTTTGTTTCCTTGGTGTGCCTGAAGTATCCAGTCAGGAGCAGAGTGACTCTTGCCAAGGAACTCTGTGCTGCTGTCCCTTAATATTAAATCTGGTTTTTGCTGATCCCTTGCTGGGGATTTTTTCAGCACTCTCAAGCCCTCGTTCACAACAGGATGAAGGAGCCCTGGCCCAGGCTCTGGCCCTGGACGACACAGGGACGCTGCCAGGGGGTCCCTGTCCCCCTGTGCCAACCCCAGCGTCCCGGCCCCCCGTCCCTGTGTCAGGCTCTGGGGTCGATCTCGTGGAACATCCTCTGGGGGAGGCTGTGGGGCTGAGGGCGGGGGGACCCAGGATGACAGGGGATCCCACTGCGCACAAACAGGGTTGGACTGTTCTGGGGGAGCTGTGAGGGGGGCTGGGGCAGAGTGACCTCCCCAGTGACCTCACACAGCCCCTGTGATGTCACACAGCATCCCTGTGGTGTCACAGAGCCCCTGTGATGTCACACACCCCTCTCTGTGATGTCACACAGCCCTGTGATGTCACAGCCCAATCTGCTTCATCACACAGCACCCTTGTGATGTCACAAAGCTAACTCTGGGATGTCACCCTGGAATGTCATGCAGATGGACTGTGATGTCACAGAATAATCTGTGAGGTCACAAAGTCACCATGTGATGTCACAGTCTGTTCTGTGATGTCACAGCCTGCTCTGTGATATTACACAGCCACCCAATGATGTCACAACCCACTCTCTGATGCCCCAGAGCCACACTGTATGATGGCAGAATCTGCTCAATGGCCTCACACCCTACTCTGTTATGTCACAGCCAACTCTGTGATGTGATAACCTCCTCAGTGATGTCACAAAGTCTTCAAGAACTCAGTTACATTGAAACACTGAAGTTTCTTAAACTTTAAAGAGATCCCTGTCTGGGGCATGACTGACAAAGTGTCCCCAGATTCCAAGTAGAGCAGAACACTGGAGGCAGTCATGACAGGTTGGGACAAGCAAGGCAAAGGTGTCTCTGGTGCTGAGCAAACCTGGATGTGTGTCAGGAATGCCAAGGGCCAAGGCCCGAGCCCCAGCCCCTGGCCAGGCAGATCCTGTCCCTCCCTTATTGCTCAGGGCTCTTCCCGGGATGGGCACAAGGATGTGGAGATGTGCAATGGCAAGGGCAGGAGCATAGGGCAGCCCCTGCCAGGCTGCTGAGCAGGGACAAGGAGGCAATGAGGCCTCAGGCCTGCAAGGGTCACTTGTCCCCTTCTGGCCTCAGGCCCAGGCCCAGCAGCCATGGCCAAAGTGCTGCCCAAGTTTGTGGGATTTCTGGGCTGTTCAGATGGTCTGGGGAAAAGCCCAAAGATGGCCTTGGGCCCCCGGGTTCGAAAGGACGAGAGGAAGCTTCAGATTTGTTCTCGGTCTCGGTGTTTATTAATTGCTTATCTAAAAGATTTTCTCTTGGCCTGACAGAATTCTGCTCAGCAGTCAGCCATGGGCACACACTGAAAGCCCCTGGGGCGGTCACCTATCTTTATACCCGGAGTTACGTATACAATATTTATCATTTTTCTCCAATACCCTCTACCCTTATTAACCAGTGTTCCCCTAGTAAGGTCCAATCCCGGAGTGCCAACATCACCACAGAAGATGGAGGTCTAGAGGAAGAAGAAGAAGGAGAAGGGCACGCCCCAATTCCTCCATCTTACTTCTCTAGACCCCCCTGTACAAAAATCTTAAACCCTGTATCTCACACTCCAATTAACTTGTCCCTTCACCATTCACCCCAGTGAAATCCTCCCGTCCTCATACTGATGTCATCTCCCATGTGGGATCAAAGTCCAGCCACCAGACATCTCTGGCAGCATTCCAGGACTCCTGAGCCCCCCAGGGGGGGTCTTGTTCACCCTGCACCCCAGTTCTGAGAGACTGAGATCCCACACAAGTTGGCTCTGTCAGGGCTGTCTTGCAGCTGCTGCTCATCCCTGTGCCCTGTGCAGCCCAGGCTGTCCCACGGTGTCCCTGCCCTGCACCTCTGTCCCTGCAGGCTGTCGGTATCCCCTGGCTGCCCCATGTGGCTGAGCGCTTCCTTTGCTGACAGCTCTGCCTCCTGCCTGCCTCTGCCTGCCCACACAGAGCCTTGGACTTGATACCAAAAGCTTAATTCCATTCAATACAAAAAGCTTAATTCTAAAGGATTAATTCTATTTTTAACCTTGCCTATGAACATTTAGCACAGGAACAAGGCATGCAGGGGCTGCTTTTCCAGCGAGAGTGGTTGGAAGGCAAGAAGAAGGTATTTGGCTCAAGAATGCAGTGATAGAAAAAAGAAGGACTGAAACTGGGAACTTGGGGTGGGTTTTATGGTAATGGGTGAATTTTATTACACATTTAGCAACGCTGGCAGAATTACATGTTCACATAAGGTTAGGAGTTATCCCTCGCTAGACCTCAGGCATGAATCAATGATACCCTCTTAAATAGCAATTTAGTGTTAATGAGTCCTTTTCCAAAACTTCAGAGATTTGGTGACAGCGAGGCCTCAAAGAACCAAGGAGTCAGCTGTGACACTAAGCAAACCCATGGAAGAAAGGGTCCATTGTGACCCAGCGGAACCCAATGGAACCAAAATCCATTTTGGCAAATTGGGGCCACATTGAACCAATGTTCCATTGTGATACTGTAGATCCAAGGAGACCATTGTGACTCTGAGAAACCTCTTGGAACCAAGGAGCCATTGTGACATAGCAAGGCCTCGTGGAACCATGGGTCCATTGTCACACTGTGGAACCTCACAGAACAAAGGTGACCATGTTCTTCTGCAAAATCTCATGGAACAAGGGTCCATGGTGACACTGCAGAACCAAGGAGATTGCTGTTGGCAGTATGAAAGCGCGTGGAACCAAAGGTGCATTGTGACACAGCAAGCCTCACGGAACCAAGGGTCTGTTGTTAAACTGTGTGAAGGCTCATGGAACCATGAGCCATTGTGACACAGCATGGTCACATGGAGCCAAGAGGCCACTGTGACACTATGGATCCAAGGAGACCATTGTGACTGAGGAACCTCAGGGAACCAGGAATCCATTGTTACACTGTGGGACTCTGTGGAACCAAGGGGAGCACAGTGACATTGTGGGGCCTCATGGAACAATGGAGACAGTTCTGACACTTTGGGACCAACTGGAACCAAGGGGCCATTAGAGCATAGCAGGGCCTCATGGAATCAAGGGGACTGCAGTGAACACTGTGAGTCTCCACGGGATGAAGAGTCCAATGAAGCCAAGGATACCATTGTGACACTCTGGGGCATCATGGAACCAAAGGTCCATTGTGGCACAGCATGGCCTCATGAAAGCATGGAGGCCATCTTTACACTTTGAGGCCTTGTGAAACCAAAGGGCCGTTGTGGCACTTCAGAGCCTTGTGGAGCCAAGGGGACCATAGTGACACTGTGGGGCTCAGTGAAACCAATGGTCTGCGGTGACACTGCAAGGCCTTATGGAATCATGGAGACTATTGTGACACCAATAGCCTCACTGAACCAAGGGGCCGTAGTGACACTAGAAGGCCTCTTGGAAGCAAGGAATCATTGTGGCATCACGGAGCGATGGCAGGCCAAATGGCAGTTGTTATACTGTGTGGCATCAAGGAGTCCATTGTGATACTACAGGGCCCCATAGAAGAAAGGATTCATGGAACAGTGCTGGAACACATGGAACCAAAGGTCCATTGTGACATTGCTGGGCCTCATGGAATCCTGGAAGCCATCATGACACTTTGAGGCCTCGTTGAATCAAGGGGCTCTACAGGGCCTCATGGAACCAAGGAGACCCTTCTGACATTGTGAGTCCCCATGGAGCCAAGGGTCCAGAGTGACACCATCAAACCAAGGAGGCTGCTGTTGACTATTTTTGGCAGTAGAAAAGCTCATGGAACCAAAAGTCCATGGTGACATTGTGGGGCCCCATTGAACCATGGAGACGATTATAACACCTCAGGACCACAGGAACCAAGGGGCCACTGTTACACCACAAAGTCTTGTATAACCAAAGCAGCCACTGTGACACTGCAAGGTCTCATGGGAGCAAGGGGCCACTGTGTCACTGTGGGTCCCCATGGAAGCAAGTGGCCAGTGTGACACATCCAGGCCTGGTGGAACCAAGGGGCCATTGTGGCATTGCACAGTCCCATGGAAACAAGGAAACCATTTGGACACTGCAAGGCCTCATGGAAGCAAGGGGCCATTGTGACACTGTGGAGCTAAGGAGACCATTGTTATATCACTGGGCCTCATGGAAACAAAGATCTGTTGTGATCCTACAGGGCCTTGTGGAACCAAGGGGGCATTGTGATGCTGCAGGGCTCCAAGGATCCAAGAACATGGAACAGGTCTGATTGTCTGGGCCTCCTGGGGGCTGCCTGACTGGTCCAGAAGACCTTGGCATATTGAGGGTTGCTTCTCATCAGCCCCTGAAACCTGGAGTTCTGTGCTTTCCTTCCTGTGGGAAAGAACTGTCCTTCTCCAGGGGTTTATGGCCAAAATTGGGATTCCTCCTCCAAATTTGATTATAACTAAGGATTATTCCCGTATGTCACCTGCCAGGACAGACAGCCCTGGCTGGCCTTGGCCTTTTGGAGGCCACCTCTCATCTGCCTTCAAAACACTGGGGGCTGTGCTTTTTTCACCATAGAAAAAAAATCTTTCGAGTCCAGGTGTCCATGGCCAAAATTGCTTCCAAAATTCCTTATATCCAAGGATAGCTCCCAGACAAAAGTTGCCAGGGCTGTCCAGGTTCCATTGGCTTCCTGAGGCCCAGCTCTTACCTGCCTTTGAAACTCTGGGGCTCCATACTTTCCTTCCTATGGAAAAGAACTGTCCTTCTTGTCCAGATGCCCATAGACAAAAGTGGGGTTTGGCCTCCCAAATTCTGTCTGTCCAAGGATTCTCCCCTGACAACAGCTCTGGTTGGCCTTGACTTCCTTGGGGCCACCTCTAATCAGCCTTTGAAACACTGGGACTCTGCCCTTTCCTTCCTTTGGAGAACTGTCATTCTGGTCCAGGCACCCATGTCTGAAATGGAATTCCACCCCCAAAACTCCCCAAATATCCAAAGGCTGCTTTCAGACAAAAGCTGCAAGGACAAACAGGTCTTTCTGGCCTTGGCCTCTAGTGACTGCTTCTCATCTGCCTTCAGACCCTGGGGTTCTGTGGTTTCCTTCCTATAGAAAAGAACTGTCCCTCCTGTCCAGGTGCTCTTGGCCTCAGGCACTTGACCACTCAATAGGGACACAGGAGCTCTGTGCTAAGTAGGGTGGAGATTGAGAACAGTGGAAGAGAGCCCTTTGAGGGACTGAAGGGTGGTTTCAGAGATGGTGGATCCTTTGAACATGGTAGAGAACAGCCAGCGAAAGAAAGAATTAATGCCAAGGGCAGCTGAGGAGGCCCAGACTGGACACCAGGAGAAAGGAATTTCCCTGGTGTGACATTGTGACATCACAGTCTTCTGTTATATCACAGCCCTGCTGTATGACATTACAGGGTGACATAACAGAGTTAGCTCTGTGATATCACAGTATCTGTGTGACATCACAGGTGGTTGTGTGACATCACAGGGGCTGTGTGACATCAAAGGGAATGTGTGAGGACACTGAGGAGGTCAATCCACCCCGGCCTCCCCTCACAGTTTACCCCAGAGAAGTCCAACACTGCTCATGCACAACAGGGTCCCCTGTCTCCCCCATCTCCCCACCAGTGTCTCAATGATCCTTATATTCCATGGAGCCATAAAGGTCCATGGAATGTAGGGATCATTGTGACACTGAGAGGCCCCATAAAACCAAGGGTCCATTGTGACCTCGCAGGGCCTCATGGAACTGTGGAGACCATTGTGACACTTTGGAGTGTCATGGAACCAAGGGGCCATTGTGACACTGTGGGGCACCATGGAATCATGGAGGCCATTGTGACACTGAGGGGACTCATGGAATCATGGAGGCCATTGTGACACTAGGAGGCCTCAGGGAATAAGCAAAGCATTGTGACACTGAGGCCTCATGGAACCAGTGAGACCATTGTCACCCTGGGTGTCCCTACAGAACCAAGAGGACCATTGTGATACTGTGGGGCCTTGTGAAACCAAGAGGCCTTTGTGACACTGCAGGGCTGCATGAAACCAAAAGGCCAGGGTGACACAGAGGGGCCCCCTGTCATCAGTGCTCCATTGTGACACTGTGGAGCCAAAGGAGACCATTGTGACACTGCAAACCCCCAGGGTCCAAAGGTCCATTGTGACATTGCAGGGCTCATGGAACAGAGGTGTTACGTGACATTGTGGGGCCTGGAGAACCAGGGAGACCATTGTGACACTGCAAAGCCTCATGGAATCAGTGGGACCACTGTGACACTGTGGGGCATTATGAAACCTAGGGGCCACTGTGACAATGCTGAACCCCATTGAACCAAGGGTCCATTGTGACGCTGCAAATCTTGTAATCAACAGGCCATTGTGACACTGTGGGGCCCCATAAAACCAAGAGAACACAGAACAGGTCTGGCTTCACCACCCGTGGACTGCCTGACTGGTCCAGCTGACCTTGGCACATTGAGAGTCTCCTCATCTGCTATTGAAACACTGGGGCTCTGTGCTTTCCTTGCCATGGAAAAGAACTGGCCTTCTCCTCCAGGCAGCCATGGCAAGAATTGGGATTTCACCTTCAAAATTCCATATATCCAGGGATTGTTCCAATAGGAAGATTGCCAGGAACAGTCTGGCTGGTAATTGTTTCACAAGAGTCACCTTTCATCTGTCCCCAAAACACTGGGGAAAGCTCCGTGCTTTCCTTCCTATAGAAAAGAACTGTCCTTCTGGTCCAGGTGCCCATGGCCAAGACTGGGATTTCACCTCCAACATTCCCTGTTGTGACAGACTGGAGGAGATTTTTGGCTCAAAACATTTTGTCGGGGGAGTAGGAAGGAAGGAGCAGGTCCAGCCTTGCCCTGTCCTGGAACCTCAGCCCTGCCCTGCCCTGAAACCCCAATCCTCCCTGAGCTTCTATCCCAGCCCAGCAGTGTCTGCCAGTCCCTGGCACAGCACAGGCAATGCTCCACAGCCACCTCTGCAGCCCCCAGCCCAGCTCCTGAGGGACCAAATGAGCCCAAGTCCCACCTGGGGGAAGGGCCCAGGAAGACCAAGGGGTATTGAAGACTGACCATAAGGCAAGCACATATCTTGACCCTCCCTCCTCTTGAAAATTTTATTTTTTTGAACACTGCTGAAATCCAGGAGTTGGTAGCTGTGTGAATGGTTCTCTGTATCTTTTTTGTCTTTCTCTCTTTCTGTGTCTACTTCTAATTTCCTTCTCTTGCATATTTTGACTAACTTAAAATAGAACAGGCTTACAAATTGTGAAATTGAAAGGGCCAAGGTAATGCTTTGAAAAGTGTTTTCTGTTGATTGTATGTCATAATAAAACTTTTGCAAAAATTTCTTTGATTTTCCAAAGTTGTCAGTAAAGACTGTTTTGCTCTTTTGAGCTCCTGAGAATCTCTTGTTGGTATTTCCCCAGGGAGTCCAACTCAGAGTACACAAACAATTGTAATTCCTTTTAAATTTCTCCTTGAGAGAGTTGTTTGGGGGATGGGAGTCAGGGCTTGTCTGTCCTGCTGGGCACAGCCCAGGCAGGGCTTTCCCAGCCACATTCCACACTCCATTTCCCAGCTGGAGCCGCTGGTGCCTCTGAGTTGTGCTGCCCCAGCCCCAGGGACGCTCTCCTTGTCTGCCCATTCCCCCACGGTCTCTGGGCAGGGATGGCCTCAGTGGGGGCTGCTGACATCCTCAGCACCTTGTAGGCTGCTGCTGAATTTCACTGCTCCAGAGGCCTGAAGCACATTTAAACTGAATAGATCATATTTAAAATGACTGTGAGGAAACATTTTTTAGCCCCTGCTTATGTTTTTCTTCCTGTTAATATGTGCAGTCCCCAATTGACATTGAATCCAAGTGCCTCCTCATGCAGTTTGAGTAGATATGAAAATCAAGACCCTTCATGGCTGACAATCAATCAGACTCTGTCCCTACCCCCACCCCACCATTTCCCCCATCCAAGCCCTGGCACTCAGAGCAGCCTTGTGTAAATCTGAGCTCCCTCCAGCCCAGGCTGCACCTGCAGCTTTCAGCTCCTTGGCTCCAGCTCCCACCTGCTTTCCTTGGAGAAGAAGCTCCCCAAGGCACAGAGGGATGTTCATTTCTTGTCAGCCAACAAAGCCAAGGGAAGGCACAGCTCCATCAAATTCAAAAGTCGTTCTGCTTCCTGGCTCTGCCCTGCCCCTGATATCCCAGCTTGTCCTGTCTCCTTCATCCCGGCATTGCCAGGGACTTTCTGGGACAAGGGAGCTCTGCTCTGGCTATGGAGGGAGGTGCAAGTGCCACCACTGGAGTGGGAACCACAACTCATCAGGTTTGTGTCCTTTGGGAGTCAGGAACTGGTGGGACTCAGAGGCACAGGAAGATTCTCTTAATGGCCAACAGACCATAGTTTACCAGGACACAATTTAATTACAATCTCACTCTTCCCTGAGCTATGTGCAATGTCCCAGCAGTGTCTGATGAGTTCAACATCCACAAGTTATTTCCATATTAGAATTAATTATAGACAAATGTGGTTCTGCGATAGATATAAACACAATTAAGTTCTTGTATCATGATGCTCATCCTGGAGTGGAAGCAAAAGAGCACAAACAATTTCTGATTTGCAAATGTGTCTGTGGTGGATGGAGAAGGGAGGTCAGGCTGCTCTTGGTGATGAGGAAATGCTGAAACCAGCCTGACTCATTTCATCTCCTCCTGTCCTGGCTGATTGCTCCTCTTTCCCCTTCCACCCATTGGTTTTTGTCTCTCACCAGGCCCCCTGGTGAAGAGCCTGGCTCTGTGTTCTCCATCCCCTCCTCGCTGGCACTGCCAGGCTGGGATGAGGAGCCCCTCAGCCTTCCCTGCTCTGGGCTGGACCAGCCCAGCTCACTCAGCCTCTGCTCACAGCCCAAGGGCTCCAGCCCCACTTTGGAGGCCCTTCCCAGACCCTGCTCCAGCTGCCAGACATCTTTCCTGCCCTGGGGAACCCAACCCAGGCCACAGTGACCTGGATAATCCCCGTCCTTGATGTCCTGGTCACACAGCCCTGGCCCCTTGTCCCCTGTCAGTCTCTGGGGTGGATCCTGTGGAACATCCTTTGGTGGAGGCTGTGGCTCCAGGTGGGCTGGGGGGATCCTGGGGGACAGGGACCCTGCTGGGCATGAACAGCATTGGACTTGTTGGGAGAAACTGTGAGGGGGAGCTGGGGCGGAGTGACCAACCCAGTGACCTGACAGAGCCCTGCTGGGATGTCACACAGCCCCTCTGGGATGTCACAGCCTGCTCTGTGATGTCAGACCTCTGCCCTGTGATGTCACAGCTGGCTCTGTGATGTCACAGAGGCAGTCTATGATGCCATATCTGCTCAATGACCTCACATGACCCACTCTGTGATATCACAGACCACTCTGTGACCTCATGTTACCAGATGAGAAATTGTCTCCACCAGGTGACCTGACACCTGGAGCTTGTTCTCCAAAACCCCAGGCCTATGGAAACCACACAATGCCCATTGTGTGAGAAGGGGAACTGGAAGTTCAGCAACCTCAGTGTCCTGCCAGCTCAGCCAGGCCCATGGGAACATTGGGGTCCACGAGCACCATGGACCACCAGAGAGACCCCCAGGACAGAAGAACACATGGGTAATGGGGAGAGGAAATGTGGTAATGATTTTGGGGAAATGATTATCATATGTGTGTCTAGTCCAAGGCAATCAATGAATTTGTGTGCAAAATACAGAATATAAACAGAAACTTTCCTGTACTCAGCATGCACGGCTTTGAGAGGAGCTATTCCCTGTGCATCCCACTGAATAAAGAATGGTGTTTCTAAATGCTACACTAGGGTTAAGGACTTTTCTGTTTTACAGAATTTTTAGTAAGATTCCCACTGCCAAGGAAAGCTCTGTCTCCTGCTGTTCACAAACAAAGAAGGTCTGGTGGCAGATGTGGTGATTGGAGGCTGCCTGGGGCACAGTGACCATGAAATAATCAAGTTTTCGATGTTCTGTGAAAGAAGGAGGGGCAGCAACAAAACTTCTACACTGGAATTAGGAAGGGCAGACTTTGGCTTATTTAGAATGCTGATTTGGGGAGTACCAAATCAGGTACTGATTCTTTAAAGGGAAACAGCCCTTAAAAACAAAGGAGTCCAGGGAGGATGGACACGCTTCAAGAAAGTAATCTTAAGGGGATGCAGCATCCTCTGCCAGTGTGGCAAAATATGAGCTAGTTAGGAAAATTACTGTCCTGGCTGCCCATGGAGCATTTGTGGGAACTCAGGGGTAAAAAGAGGGTGCATCACTTTTGAAAAGTGGAACAGGGAACTCAGAAAGTGTTTAAGAATGTTGTTAAGTTACGCAAAAAGAAAAGCAAAGAGGTGAAAGCTCAACTAGAGCTTAACCTGGCCACTTCTGTGAAAAATAATAGGAAATGTTTCTATAAATAAAATTATAGCAAAACACCAGACAAACAGAACCTCTACTATTTATTGGATGCAGTAGGAAATACAGTAACTAGAGATAAAGACAAGGCTAAGCTACTTAACACCTTGTTTGTCTCAATTTTCAATATTAGGAAAGGCTGTCCTCAGGACAATTGTTCTCCTTAGCTGGTAGATGGGCACAGGGACCAGAACAGGCCCCCTGGAATCCAGGAGGAAGCAGCTGGTGACCTGCTGAGCCACTCAGATGCTCACAGGTGTATGGGATCAGATGAGATCCATCCCAGGGGGATGAGGGAGCTGTGGATGAGCTCCCCAAGCTGCTCTCCATCATTTACCATCAGTCCTGGCTCAGCAGGGAGGTCCCAGAGGACTGGAGGTGCCAATGTGAGCCCATCCCCAAGAAGGGCTGGAAGGAGGAGCTGGGGAACTCCAGACCTGTCAGCCTGACCTGGGTGCCCGGCAAGGTTATGGAACAGACCACCTTGAGTGCCATCACAGGGCACCCACAGGATGGCCGGGGGATCAGAGCCAGCCAGCGTGGATTTAGGGGTGGCAGGTCCTGCCTGACCAACCTGGTCTCCTTTTATGACCAGGTGACCCGCCCGTGGATGCAGGAAAGTCTGTGGATGTTGTGTGCCTGGATTTCAGCAAAGCCTTTGACACTGTCTCTGACAGCATTCCCTGGAGAAGCTGCAGCCCAAAGCTTGGGCAGGTTCCCTCCTCGCTGGGAGATTTAAGAGCTGGCTGGAGGCTGGGCCCAGAGAGTGGTGGGGATGGTGCTGCACCCAGCTGGTTTCCAGGCACTGGTGGTGTCCCCCAGGGGTCTGTGCTGTGCCCAGTCCTGTTTAATATCTTCACTGATGATCTGGCTGAGGGGATCGAGTCCAGCATTCACAAATTGCAGATGGCACCAAGCTGGGTGTGAGTGTGGATCTGCTGGAGGGCAGGACAAGAAGACACAGCCTTTAGCTGCACCAAGGGAGGTTCAGGCTGGACAATAGGAAGAAGTTCTTCACAGAAAGGATGAGTGGGCATTAGAATGGGCTGGCCAGGGGGGAGGTAGCAGAGTCCCTGTCCCTCTCCAGAGGCACTTAGTGGCATGGTCTGGGTGACAAGGCAGTATTAGGGCATTGGTTGGACTTGATGATCCCAAAGGTCTTTTCCAGCCTATTTGATTCTGTCGTTCTGTGATGATTGGGACACTCTGGGGCCATTGTGACACTGCAGGGCCTCATGAAACTAAGAGGACCATGGTGACACTGTGCAGCCCCACAGAACCAAGGGTCCATTGTTGTACTCTGGGGCCAAATGGAACCAGGGAGTGCACCATGACACTCTGGGTCCTCGTGGAACCACAGAGGCCATTGTGACACTGCAGGGCCTTGTGTAACCAAGGGGTTTCACCATTTTGACACTGCAAAACCAAGGAGACCATTGGGAGACTCCAGGGTGCAGTGGAACCAAGGGGCCATTCTGACACTGCGGGACGTCATGGAACCAAGGGGACATTGTGACACTGCAGGATCCTGTGTAACCAAGGGGCCACTGTGACAGGATGGGGCCTCAAGGAATCTGGAAGAACGTTGTGACACTGTATGGCCTTGTGGAAACAAGGAGTCCATTGTGACACTGAGGAGACTTGTGGAATCACAGAGACCATGGTGACAGTGTGGGACCTCATGTAACCATGGGACCATTGTGACACTCTGGGGCTAAGTGGAACCAAGGAGACCATTGTCATATTTTGGGGCCCCATGGAACCAAGGAGACCATTGTTGCTCGGCATGGTCTACTGGAACCAAAGAGATCAGTGTGACAGTGCAGGGCTTGGTGTAACCAAGAGGCCATTGTGACACTGAGGGGCGCCATGGAACCAAGGACATCTTTGCAGATGATACCAAGCTGGATGTGAGTGTTGATCTGTGGGAGCATAGGAGGGCTCTGCACACGGACCTGGACAGGCTGGATCCAGGGGAAAGAATCCAACAAGTTGCAGCTTAAGAAGACCAAGTGCCAGGCCCTGATATTTGGCCCTGGTGCTACAGGCTGGGGACAGAGTGGTTGGACAGCAGCCAGGCAGAAAGGGACCTGCAGGGACTGATGGACAGCAGGCTGGACATGAGCCAGCAGGGTGCCCAGGTGGGCAAGAAGGCCAATGGCTCCTGGCCTGGATCAGGAATGGTGTGGCCAGCAGGACCAGAGCTGCTGTGCCAGCACAGATCTGCCCCCAGCTATGCACACAGACATTGCTGCTGCAGCTCCAGAGAAGGGAACACAAGGGTATATCTGGAAAAAAACTTTGCTGCGAGATCCTTTAGTTCCATTAAAACCACCAAGAGTGCAGCCCCTCGTTGACACAATCTCTGGCCACAGGGAAGATGGAGAGAAACAAAATGAGAAAAACTGCAAACCATGACATTTCTTTGTGGAAAAGATTAGTAAGGTAAAACAAAGAAAAAGAACCTCCAAAATGAAGCCAACAAGAAGTATCAAAGATGACTTTTATTACAAGAGATTTGCAGAATTTGGCCAGCAGTTTAATGTCCCTGAAACCATCCAGTCATCAGTTTCCACACTGCAGCCTTGAGCTCCTGGTTCCTCAGGCTGTAGATGAGGGGGTTCAGGGTTGGAGGCACCACTGAGTACAGAACTGACACTGATAGATCCAGGGATGGGGAGGACATGGAGCGGGGCTTCAGGTCAGAAAATGTGGCAGTGCTAAGGAACAGAGAGAGCACGCCCAGGTGAGGGAGGCAGGTGGAAAAGGCTTTGTGCCGTCCCTGTACAGAGGGGATCCTCAGCACGGCCCTGAAGATCTGCACATAGGAGAAAACAATGAACACAAAACAACCAAAGCCCAAACAGAAGGAAAATGCAAGAAGCTCAAGTTCCCTGAGGTACAAATTTGAGCAGGAGAGCTTGAGGATCTGTGGGATTTCACAGAAGAACTGGCCCAGGACATGGCCATGGCACAGGGGCAGGGAAAATGTATTGGCTGTGTGGATGAGAGCATTGAGAAAGCCACTGGCCCAGGCAGCTGCTGCCATGTGGGCACAAGCTTGGCTGCCCAGGAGGGTCCCATAGTGCAGGGGTTTGCAGATGGACACGTAGCGGTCATAGCACATGATGGTCAGAAGGAAAAACTCTGCTGAAATGAAGAAGAGAAAGAAAAAGAGCTGTGCAGCACATCCTGTGTAGGAGATGTTCCTGGTGTCCCAGAGGGAATTGTGCATGGCTTTGGGGACAGTGGTGCAGATGGAGCCCAGGTCGCTGAGGGCCAGGCTGAGCAGGAAGAAGAACATGGGCGTGTGCAGGTGGTGGCTGCAGGCTACGGCGCTGATGATGAGGCCGTTGCCCAGGAGGGCAGCCAGGGAGATGCCCAGCAAGAGGCAGAAGTGCAGGAGCTGCAGCTGCCGCGTGTCTGCCAATGCCAGCAGGAGGAAGTGCCTGATGGAGCTGCTGTTGGACATTTGCTGGGGCTGGGCATGGGGACCTGTTCATGGAGAAAGGACAGTGACAAGTCACGAGAGGCTGCTTGGAGCCAAACCTGATCCATTACCTGCAGACTGTCACACTGGGACTCACTCACCCTTGTTCCTGCTCTGGTAAATCCTTCACCTCGGTCCCTTCCTGAGCTCCAGTTGTGCTGGCTGAGTGTGCCAGGAGCAGCCAGGCTTGTGCCTGGAGGCTCTCAAGGAGCCATCCCTGCCCTGCTCCCCTGGGTTTGTGGCCCTGTGGCAGAGGGACAAGGCTGGATATTCAGGATTTGTCAAGGAAATCACTCTGAATGCAGAAAGGCTTGGTAGCATCTACACTCCCAGTTCTATAAGACATGGATGGCAGGAGTTGTTTTTAGGAATTTTATTCCTCCCCACACATCGTTCCTTGCTCTCTGAGGTCAGAAATCCCCAACATTTCGGCTGCACTCAGAGTTTGCCACTGAGAGATGGGAGAGCCAAAGGATTCCCTGTGGCTCAGGGAAGATGAGGGGCTGGATGGGCTTGTTCCCAACTGCCCTGGCTTTGCACCTTAGGCTGCAATCAGAGCACAATCACACTCCTGGGTCACCCTGGGATAAACCAGACCCTGCCCAGAGCAGAGGGATCCCTGAATGTCTCACCCTCTCTCAAGGTCTCTGGGCAAGTTCTCAGCACCCCCTTGTGCCAAGGACACTCACGGCTCCCTTGGCAAACCGAGCAGCATTTCCTCAGCTCTGGCAGCTCTGCCCTTCCCCATGGGACATTCAGGGAACTCCCAGAGGCTCTGGCACAGATTTGCACCCAGGAGGGCAGCTCAGAGCTTGGAAGGGCACAGCAAGGAGATCCCCAGCTGTGCCCATGATGGGATCTCAGGGAGGGGGCTCAGCTCATTCCCCTTTCCCATGGACTGCTTTGCCCACAGCCCCACAGGTGCCAGGGAAGCTTGGACACCCCATTCCCATGGAAAGCCCTGCCTGGCTGGAATGCCAAGGGCAGTGCCTGACTCAGCTGCTGCAAATGCCAGAGCCTCCCTGAGAGCAGCAGATAGCAGTGACAATATCAGGGCAGGGCAGAACCACAAGAAGATGTTGTGGTGCTGTGCCTGAGAGAGCAGGGCAGAGACAGCCGGGCACTCAGGACAGTTTTCCCGTGCCCAGCTGTGCCCGGCACCTCCCACACACCAACAGTGCCCTCCTGCCCCCAGCACTGCTCTCTTCAGCACCCTCTCCTTCCCTGAGCATGTCCCTGGGCCTGGACATTCCCTCCTGAGAGGAGCCTTGTCCCTGCCAGCATTCACAGAGCCCATCCCAGCCTGTGTGCTCTGGCTGGGGCCCTACAGAAACCTGCCTGTGTGCAGGGCCCTGGCTGGGGCAGGCTCTGTGTGCAGCTGGGCAAGGGCAGCTCAGGAGAGCCCTGCTGGGCCCTGCAGAGGTGATGCTGCTGCTGTCCAGGGCTGAGGAGTTGCTGAGGGCCCTTTGGGAGGCTCCCAGCAGAGAGACTGACCACCCAAAGTTACAATTCTGGAGTCTCTGTAAATGTTCAAACATTCCTTGGATGATCCTGTGTGTCCCTTTCAACTCAGAATGTTCTGTGATTCTGGGATTACAATTCCTGTTCTGCTTCTCTCACCCCCCTGTTGTCTGTAATCCAAAGACAAAAAAAAAACACCCTTGCAACAATGTTAGAACAGTAAACTAAAAACCACACACAGTAAAGTAAAAACCACACATGAATTGGAAACTTCCAGTTGTCCCAGTGGGGATGTAGCACATCCTGGCCC
Organism: Melozone crissalis; assembly: GCF_028551555.1. Classification (NCBI taxonomy): domain Eukaryota; kingdom Metazoa; phylum Chordata; class Aves; order Passeriformes; family Passerellidae; genus Melozone; species Melozone crissalis. The sequence goes on from NW_026535824.1 coordinate 7,860,400, forward strand.
CTGATTTCAGCAATTTATTAAGGTTGATTAATTAGGATATTTAACAGGAACATCCAATAGCAGATTCAGTTGCCCTGGTTACATATCCCTGGGTCAACCCAGTGGAGTAGGTCCAAAGGCTTCTTTGCCTTCCCTTTTTATTATGACTGCTCATATTCTGGTGAGAAACCAGAATGTTCTTCTTGTAGATCCTATTCCTGATAATAAGACTATACAGTGTTTCCGGAATGTATTTAGACAGTCAGCTTATTGTTCTAAAATCTAAGAGAAAGGTTGACAAACATACTAGATTTAATTAAAGATTATAGTTATAGAAGAATTAAAGGTTATAGTTCTAGAATTATATAATAGTAATTTGACCTAATTAAGAGTTTAATAGATTTAGGGAAATATTATATTTTTATAACTATATAATAGTAATTTGCAGAGCTACAAAGAGATGAAAAATGTATAAAAACAAAAATCTTTATGTCATCACCCTAACCTTCCCACTCTACTCGAAGCCGGAAATTGAAAACACTCTCATGAAAGCTCCTGATCTTTCCAGCAATCCCATGCTTACCTTCTTTGGGAAGTGTCCTCCGGAGCTGTGCCCAGGCTGGTCTGGAGCTGGGAGCAGCCCTGCCCCACCCAGCCCCTCTCAGCAGCAGCCCCTGCCCTGCTCAGTGTGGCTCCTTCCCCCCACAGCTTCTCTCCAGCACTGGGAGCAGCTGCCAGGGCTGGCTCAGAGCTGTCCCTGGCAGGCAGCAGAGTCCCTGCCCCAACACAGCGCCCTGGGCTGCAGGACCCTGCTCTGCAGGACAGCCCTGGGCACCCCTGGCTGCAGCCCCAGCTGCTCAGCCCTGCAGCAGAGCCTGGCAACAGGAGCTGCCTTGGGCTGTGCCTGGGCTGGGGCAGCAGGGAAAGCCAGCCCTGCCCTAGGGCCACAGCCCTGCCCTGCAGAAGCTCTGAGAGTCCTCCTGAACGGTCCTAAAAGCTGTGGGATGTGCCAGCTCCAGGAGATCCCTGCAGGAACTGCAGCTTCTCTTCCCACAGCCAGGGAATGACTGTTTCAAACCTGCGATGATTTCTGCTCTAGTTAGCCCTGAGGTAGCTCTGCTCTGTGCTCCCATCCCAGACTGAGTTTAACCCCTCTGTGCCCCTGTGCTGTGCCCAGGGTGGCTGCAGGCAGTGCCCCAGCCCTGCTGGGCTGTGCACAGGAGCTGCTCCTGGGCAGAGCTGTCTCTCTACAGCACTGCCCTTGCCAGGATCTGCCTCTTTGCCAGGAGCCTCTCTGCAGGTTTTTCAAAGGACTTTGATTTGGCTTTTAACTTGGAGTCTCTGGGAGGTTTGTGCAATCATGGCCTCCAATCATCTGCTGTAATTAGTCCCTGGAGAGGCTTTGTCAGTAACAACACTCATTGGGGCTCAGTAATACTTCAGGGTACTTTAGTTTTTTTAAGGTATTTGGTGTTTCCCTTTTGATACAGGCTCTGTGAGAGCTTTGTACAATCATGGCCCCAATTTACTGCTTTAACGAGTCCCCTGAGAGCTTTGTACTGACACCCAGTAGTGCTCATTAATACTTTGAGATACTCAAGGTTTTTAAGGTACTTTGGATTTTCCTTTCTACACTGAGTCTCTGAGAGGATTTCATGCCATCCTGGCCTCCAATACTCTCCTCCAAGGAGTCCATGAGGAGCCTGTGTTGGGGATGGACCTCAGAGGGACGCATTCATGCCTCAAGACATTTTGGGGTTTTTGTCCACCTTTGACTCCTGGAAAGGTTTGTGCAATCTCCTCTCAGGCCCTGAGGTTTCAGGGCTCAGCTCCAAATGCACCATGTGCCTCATTATGATCAAGTACATCCTGACAAACCATGGTTTTGCGTTGATTTCCTTCTACTGTAGTGCAGTTCACTAGGAAGTTCTTTTTCTATTGTTATGGAGAAGTATTTCAAATAGCTTCCAATAAGTCCATATTCCTGTTTTAAGGGTGTATGGTTCTCTTTAGAGAAGGAATGATAGCAGCATTCTGTGACTGATAGACCCAGGGGCTTTCCTAAGGAGGTCTGGCCTGCTCTGAGAAGCTGTGTCCTGAGATCTGACCCAGTGTGGACAGCCTTGCTCCACATTTCCAAACCCCATCCTGTCTCTCCTCACTTACCTGGGGTCAGCTTATCCTTGAGAACTTGCTGCACTCAGGCAAAGTGGGGTTTTTCTTCTTTTATTTTAGTAATCTAAAACTCCTAAGCTCCCTGTTGAAAACAGACATCCTCCTCAAGTGTGTGCCAAGCCCAAGCTGCCACCAAGACCGGTCCAGACCTGCCCTGGGCCAGCTGTGAGGATGTGTGGAGGCCCAGAGCCCTGCCATCAGAGTCTCAATCCCCTAGACATAGAGGACCTGTTCCAGATAAGAGGAATAGGCTTTCAGGTTAGGGTGAGACGCTTTCTTCTCCCATAGATCTTTGCAGGCACATGATTTATGGAATGGTATGTTACCCCATTGGCCCATTGGCCTAATTATCCTAGTTCAACACCTATTGCCCACGTTTGTTTAGCCCTAGAATGTTCTTCTCTCTCTGTCCCTCCATTGGCCCTAGTTTGCTGCATTCCTCCACTTTTGTTTCCTTATTGGCTGACCTGAGATCTGACCCCTCCTCTGCACCATTTTCCCCCATACCCATTGGACCCTGACCCTCAGCTCCACCCTCACTACCCCATAGAAGACTTTGTTCCCTCAGCCTACACCCTGTCTTCATCCGTGAACCCTGTTCAGCTGTGTACCCTGTTCCTGTACCAATAAACCCAGTTTGCAGGAGATCATATGAAAACCCATCCTGCCTGTTCTGTCAGCTTTCTAAGGTAGCAGTGAGCTTTGGGCTCATGAGTGCTGGATGCTACAAGGGCCTCAGTAGAGCAATGATGCTGCACATGGCGCCCGAACAGTGACCTGATTCATTAAGGTCCCCAGTAGCATCTCCAGCAGTGATCCTGCCAGCCAGATGTCACTGGAAGCTGTATCCCTTCAGGTCAGCCACAACACTGACATGAGACTTGAGTTTTATTGAATCTCACTGAAGAAGAAGTTGACAATCCCCTCAACATCGATGGGACCAGCTTTGCTGGCAGCCCCACAAGCCCCACTTTGGCTGAAGATTGTGCCTGTGAGACTGAGAGTGAGTGACTGAGTTGCAGAGAGCTCCCAGAGGTTTGGTCTTTTGATTTTCCGTTCCTGTGGATGGGCATTTCCTCTTTCATTGGGTGCAGCTATGGGAAATAATCAGTTCCAAGCTGCAAAGGATGTTTTTAAGTTTTGGAGAGTTTTAAATTTAGAGGGGAGTTCATTTTCTGAGGGGAGTTTAAAAGGTATTGTTTATGGTTATTTGAGGAGTTTCCTGATATATCTCTGTTGATTCTATCTTTCAGTTACTGTTTTGGGATGCTGTTGGGAAAAAGCTTTATATTTTACAAACACAAGGGGTTTTAAAAGTTGGGAAATTGTATCTGTTGTTTCATTCAAATTATGGGATCATGTAACGAGTTCATGGTTCCAACCCATTATCCTGGTTTATTCAATCCTCCCTCCACATTCCCAAACCCATGTTCCCTGAGAACAGGACAGGAGATGGAGCCCGCCCTTTGGCACAGACAAGCCATCTGCTACCTGTCATCTCCCCTCCTTTTGTGTCCTCTCCTCAGGGTGGTAGTGGCTATGCTGCCCTGAGATATTCCCTCACCCACATTCCTTCATCTCCTGATCCTAATCCCCCTTCCTATAAATCACAAGATGGCAATGCTCCTGTTAGAGAGACCGCCATTTTAGATTCCCTTCAGCCTTCATCCCCATTTCCCGCCTTTGCTCCACATACCTCCCCTGTGACAGGCCCCACCTTTATGTTGAGTTCCGACCCTGGAACTGGACATGAGGCCAACTGGAAGGAAGCCATTTTGGCTATCAAAGGCCTTCAACACGGTGTGTTGCCAGTTGGCTGAATGCCCTGCGCCCCTCCCAGCAGACCTGCTTCCTCTGCAGAGGAAGAGAGCGATAGCTTATCCAAGAGTGAGGATGAGCCCAAGGATTCTTGGCAGAGGATGCGGAGAAAAGATGCAAAGGAGGGGGACTGGGAGGTGGTATCCAAGATTCAGGTGGCACCTGTGCAGTATAAGCAGGGGCCAAAACCTAAATCTATTCCCTATGGATTCCCATTTAGGTTTTGACCCCTGCTTATACTGCACAGGTGCCATCTGAATCTTGGATTCTCTACCTCCATAGGGAAATTAAGGACTTAGTTAAGGCTGCAAAGGACTATGGGAGGAGTTCTCCCTATTTTAAGAATTTGCTGGATGCGCCATTTACTGCCCACACGATGGTACCATAAAATTTAATAGAGTATATAAAAATTTTATTGTCACCTGCTGAGTTTATTTTGTGGAAACAACTTTGGATAAATAAATTTAATGAATTACCAAAAGGTTTATGTTGAGGAAGAACGGTGACAACACCTCACAACGGACTGCATTACCAGGGAAGGAGACTATACTAGACTGCAGTATCAGGCTGAAGTCCTCCCCTGGTCAATACTGGAAGATCTCAAAGGTGCTGCATGGTCTACCCTCCTCCACCTGACACTTCTACATCCCACATGGACTTCACTGACATTTGCCAGGGCCTGGATGAGAGCTATATCAAGTTTGTCGATCGCCTTATTAAAGTCCTGGAAAAACAGGTAGACGATCAAAAGGTCCAGGATGATCTTATTAGCAAATTAGCTTTCTGTAATGCCAGTATTGACTGCAGAAAGGTTCTGGACACCCACCACCTTGTCCATGAGCCGACCATCGCTCAGATGGTTGATGCTTGCATTTGCCAAGCGGTCTCAGACCGTGACTCCAGCCTAGCCAAGGCCACAGGCCAAGGTGCAATTCCCCACAATACAAAATGTAATAAAGGCAGTGGAAACTGTTATAACTGTGAGAAAACTGGACATATAGCAAAAGACTGTAAATACAAGACTAACAACCGTTCTCATTTTTCACCCAGCCCTCAGTCCCAGAGCCATTGCCCAAACTGTTCCTGAAGCCAACAGCACTACCAGACCTCGGGAAACTCCTAGCAGAGCTCAAAATTACCTCAAATATGAAGTTATTCCATCCCACCCTTCCATCAGTGATAGATGTCCTAGATTACAATGTAAAGATGTATTCTATTCCAATCCTCAAGAGCTGTTGAAAGCAGGAAGGGTATTGTTTTTCCCTTATCTCCTGTAAATGGGCTGATCAATGCCTTGCCACGTGACTCAGAGATAACTCCCTCTGGGAGCCATTTCTGCACCCACCCCATGACTTATAGAATGATTTTAGCTCTATGTGAGATGCTCTGCCCAGTGGGGAGGAGTTAAGCATCCTCAGCTGGATATAATCTGGGGTTTGGGACAGCACAAGCTGCCTTTCCACTGGATTTCCCAGGGAACAGCTGCCATTTCCATTGGATCTTCAGAGGAAGACTACACCCTACTACAGGATCACTGCTCCAACATAACCACATCTGCCACTCCAGGAGGACTGCAGCCACCATTCCAACTGGACTGCTAACAACACCCTGACCAACAGGGTGTCAAGTTGTATTCTGACTTTGTCAATGTTTTTTATTTTGTATTATTGAATGCATTTTGGTTTTTTACTTTTTTCTTTTCCTAATAAATTGTAATTCTGACTTGGAGTCTCTCACTGGTTTTGCTTTCAAACCAGAAAAAATGGAAAAGCCTGAGCAGATTGCCTGAACAACAAACCCCACTAAGGAGACACCTGCTCAGTCCAGGCTGCCTGGAATGGTGTCACCTTTCTAGGAGGGACAGTGTGAGCAGAAATGATCTCTGGGAGCAGAATTCTCTGAGTCTTGCAGCTGAATTCTCCGTCCCTGTCCTTTCCCTGGATCTCTGTTGCAGATGGAGGCTGCTGGTGCCACCCTCACCATTAACATCTCTCTTGAATGCAAACAGATGTTCCCAGTTTTATTAAGCAGGATTTGCTCAATGTTTCTACAAAACTTTTGTATTCCTCATGGAATGAAGGGACCATTTTGACACTAAGAGGGTGACATGGAAGCAAGGAGTCAATTGTGACACTGGGGTCCCATGGAACCAAGGGCCCATGCTGACACAGCAGGGCCATGTGGATCCAGTGGTCCATTGTGACACTGTGGATCCATGGAGACCATGGAGACACTCCTGGAACTTCATGGAACCAAGGAGTCCATGGTGACCCAGCAGGACTGCATGGAGCCAATGGTCCATGGTGACACTGCCCATCCAAGGAGGCCGTTGTGACACTGCGGAAGCTCATGGAACGAGGGAGGCCATTGTGACACTGAAGAACTTCATGGCACTAAATATCCATGGTCACACAGCAGGGCATCATGGGAACCAAGAACTGCTGTTGGCAGTATGGACAGTTATGGAACCAGGGGCTGTTGTGGCCCTGCAGAACCAACAGAGCTGCTGGACCTTGTCCGCTGGCCCTGCAGAGCTCCTTGGGAGGCACGGCAGGAGCAGCACCCTGGGAGCCTCGGGAATGTCCCTCTGGCATCCTTGGCACATACTCCCAGGGGCTGGAATTGCAGTTCCCAGCCAGGAAAAGATGTTCCTGCCCTCAAAGGCAAAGCTCTTAAGAAGGAGCCAAAAGCCAAGTGCAGAAAGATCCTACAATGACATTTCACTGCCAGCCTTCAGAACTTCACCCATGGCTGCTGTAGCTCCTGCACTGGGAATTAAATCAGGGCAGGGTCTTTGGTGGGAGCTGCCCTGGATTAAGGGAGACACTGAGAGAGAAACAGAGCTGGCAAAGAGAGGCAGGAGAGAAAGGAGGACACCAATACAATCAGCTGAGAAGATGGCACTCTGAAAACAGAACTGGAACTTATGGAAAATGAATGGGACAGAAATCGATAGTTCTGGAAGTTTTATTTACTATCAAAATAGATCACACAGACCCAAGACCTACACAATCCCAATTCCACACCCTCAAATTTCGATCTCACTTCTCCCAATCTCCTTCCAACACTATCTCACCCTGGAGATTGTGGAATCAAGTAGATATGGCATGGGACTGAGTTTTTCTGAGGTGGGAACAAGGCAATTTGACATGGATTGAGCCATTTTGGGGTAAAATTGAGGTGTTTTCAGTGGGATTGAATAATTTTGAGGTGACAGACCAATTTATCTTGAATTCTGGAGTGCAAGGATATGGAGAATACTTCCTGAAATCCCGCAAGAACACACAAATCTTCCAGAATATATTCCCAAACCATAAATTCCACTTCAAACACCTGTTAAATAGTAGGATTTTAGAGATTCTTGATCAATTACTTTCTTTTTTGTCATATTTCAGGTGTTTTTAAGTGATAAAGAAAAATCAGAAGAAAATTAGGGCCAAACCAAAAGGATAACCAGCCAGGTGTCCTCCCAACATGGATCACAGGAAATGTGGGTCAATAGGGCTCTGACCAATGTGGATCCTCCCATGGGGGATGAAGCTAGAGCGGTGCACGAAGCTCTTCGGCAGTTGGAGCACTTGCAGGGCTTCCCTTAGCAGTGCCTCCGTTGGTGTCTGGTCAAGTGAGAGCTGCCAAAGAAACTCTTCCCACACTGGGGACACTCCTAGGGCCTCTCCCCAGTGTGGATGCGCCGGTGGGTGACAGGGATGGAGTTGTCCTTGAAGCCCTTCCCACAGTCAGGGCAACAGAAGGACCTCTCCTCAGTGTGAATCCACTGGTGGCCGAGGATATTTGAGCTGGTCTGAAACCTCTTCTGACACTTGGGACACTCACAGGGCCTCTCCCCAGTGTGGATTATTTGGTGGATGATCAGCTGGGACCTACGACTGAAGCTCTTCTCACATTCCCCATACTTGTAGGGCATTCCCTGGTGTGGATCCTCTGGTGGCAGCTAAGGCTGAAGCTCCAGCTGAAGCTCATCTCACATTCCCCACACTCACAGGGCCTCTCCCCAGTGTGGATGCGCTGGTGCCTGATGAGGTGGAGGTTTTGCTAGATACCCTTCCCGCACTCAGGGCAGCGGAAGGGCCTCTCCTCTGTGTGAATATGCTGGTGGCTGAGGAGATGGGACCTGATGTGAAAACTCTTCTGACACTGGGGACACTCATAGGGCCTCTCCCCAGTGTGGATGCATTGGTGGGTCATGAGGGTGGATCTCTAGCTGAAGCTCTTACCACATGCCCCATACTCATAGGCCCATTCCCCGGTGTGGATCCTCTGGTGGCTGATCAGGGTGCTGCTCTGCCTGAAGTTCTTCCCACACTCCAAGTACTTGTAGGGCTTCTCCCCATCATGAAGCTGCTCATGGACAACCAGCTCCAAACTCTCTCTGAAGCTCTGTCTACCTTGCTGGCTCAGGGTGGGTCTTTCCTCCTCAGACTACCCTGGGCTGGCTTTGAAGCCCATCCTCTTGCAGGATCTCTGGGGATTTTCCTCCCCATTGGAATTCTGCACTGTGGAGTCACTCAAAACGACCTCTTCAATGAGGTTCTGCCATGGAGATTTTTCCTCCACTGTCTCTGAGCTTTGGCTTAAGCTCTGTCCACCTTCCTGGCACAGGGTGGGTCTTTCATCCTCAGAGCACCCTAGGCTGGGTTTGCAGCCCCTCCTCCTGTTCTACCTCAGAGGCTATTCCTCCCTGTTGGATTCCACACCGTGGAGCTGCTCAAAATGGCCTTTTCTACCATGTCCTGCCATAGGGATTTATCCTCCCTCCTCAGCTCCTTGTCTGGGGGAAAAAGCACAAGGAGAGGATGTGATTTCCCTCCGTGCCACAGGGAAGGAGAAGGAGATCCCCTCAATGCATCCCCAGGACAGGAGCAGGACAGCGTTGGCACCAGGGTTGTCCTGCAGCCGGGGGCCATGCTGGGCTGGGAGATGGAGCGGGGGAGAAGGGCAAAGGGAACTGACTTTCTCCTCACCTGCTTGGGTGTCCTGGGGGATCCTCATTTTCCTCGCAGCCTTGTGTTCCATCTGGTGAAGGGTTGGGGATGGGAAATTCTGTTGTGGGAGGAAAACAAGGGATAAGCACATTGAATTTTGTACTGGTTTGAAGGCAAACCTGGGGGAGAGTCTAAACCAGAATTGCAATGATACAGAAACAGTGCCTTAAACTGACAGAGTCAGGATATAATCTGACATCCTGTTAGTCAGGGTGGTGGCAGCAGTCCCATTAAATGATGGCTGCAGTCCTGTTGGAGTGATGAACGTGATTCTATCACATCAGTGATCCTGTAGAAGGGTCTGGTCTTCCTCTGAAAGTCCAGTGGTGGTTATGGAGCTCTTGTCCTCTGGGAATCCAGTAGGCAAGCTGCTCCTGGTGTTGCCAGCCTCAGCTTATATCCAGGTAGGAATGCTTCGATCCTCCCCATGGGCGGAGCATCCCACAATGGGATAATGGAATTTTATCAGTCCTGCAGTGACACTCAATGGCCCATTCACAGAAGATATCTCCCCTGTGGGGCGTTATCAGGGGTGAGTCATGGAGGAGATAAAGAACAATGCCCCACCTGTTTATAGCAGTTGATGAAGATGGGGATTGAAAACATGCATTGGGTTACATCTTACCTTGCAACCTGAAACAGTGGGGTAATCCCTGCTCAGGGGGTGAACACCATCCCCCTTACCCAAACTGGCTCAGCTGTAAAACCCCCACCCTGGGAAGGCCACACACACAGGGGACAAAGTTGCACTTGCCCTGCTCCAGGGGAGGTCTCTGTCCCTGTCACTCCCTTGCTCTCCCCCCCTTTTCTCTTTCCATCTCTCTCTCTACCTCACATTTACTGTTCAATAAAATCCACTTTCAGTTTGGTCTTGTTAGCACCTTAATTGGGGCAGAGGCATCTTTCTAAGAATTTTCTTAACCAAATTGCGATATTATTTTGGCACAGTGAATTCAGGGCACTGTTGTCTGACCCCAAGTGCCTTTGACAACAGCATGGTTCCCTCCTCTGAGGAGGTTGTGGTTCTCTCTGGAGGAACGCTTGGAAACTTGGACGCAGCTTCCTCAGAGAGACTTATGGGAGAACTGATGAGGAAAAAGGCTGTTCTGGCTGGCCAGTGTAAAGAAAATATTTTGTTGTCTTTCCTTGAAAACTTTACTAAAATCACTGCAGGAAAGGGATCATGTTATATGAGCGAGACTGACAAGGTTCATTCACCCCAAGGTGAGGAACACAAGGGGCTGCTGGAAGTCCCACAGGAAGCCCAGCTCAAGTAGATAAATTCCCAAATAACTCCTGAGTTCACGCCCTTGGGGGCTTTGCCAAATGTGAGAGTCGTTATTCTCTTCGTCACCTTTGTGACCGCTACACAGGACTTCTCCTTCTTTTTAATAATATGTATTGGGCCAAATTTGCACTTTTCTTTAATTGGAACCTGCAAGCAGCTGAGTTGGAGCTGTGCAAGAATTGATCTGACTTGTAATTGACACAGAATTGCTTCTATTTTCAGTGTAATCATGTTTGGGATTTGTTTGCATTTTCATCATGTGACTTGTGGGAAAATCAAATATTCATCAAGTGATTTATGCAGAGTAAAGTTTGATTGCTGCCAAATTTATTTTGCCCAGTGCCCAGGGGATTCTCAAGGGTCTCTGTGCCTCTCGCACTGGGAGATTCTTTTGAAGAGTTTGGGGGGGTTGTCCCTGTCACCCCAGGCCATTCCCCACAGGGTCTCCATTATTCTCACCCCTGGGAATGCCTGGGGGATCTCCCTCCCTCTCACCCCTGTGCCAGGGGGTGCTCAGGGCAGTCTCTGTCCCCTTGCCCTGGGGATGCTCCGGGGTCTCTGTCCCCTTACCCTGGGGGATGCTTGGGGGGGTCTCCATCCCTCTGGCCTCAGGCACTGCCTGTGCAGGGCTGGGGACCAGGGGCTCTGTGTCCCTCTCACTGCTGAGGGTGCTCGGGGCTGGGGAGGCTCTCCCACCTTCTCACATCTGGGGAGGCCGGGGGGGGTCTCTGTTCCTCTCAGCCCTGCTGGGACCCCACCCAAACATCATCGGGGTCACAGGGACAGAGACACCCCCAAACCCTCAAAAGGGCTGAACCTTGGATTTGGTTTGGGGCTGAGGATTTAGGAAGGGGCTGGAATTGGGGCTGGGGTTGGCGTTGGGGCTGAGATTTGGGTTAGAGCTGGGACTGAGGTTAAGGCGAGACATGGGATTGGCTTTAGGGCTTTAGGTTGGGATTGAGTCTGGGGCTAGACAAGTCTGGCACTGGGATGAGAATAAATACAGAAGCGTGAGTGTATCTAAACATGGAGTGAGACTGAGACCAGGATCAGGGTCAGGTTTGGGACTGAGATCACCCAGAGTGGGATAGGAGAGATGTCACTGCAGGATGTCCCTGGCATCGTCCCAGCCCTCCTCAGGCACCTCCAAACATGAGGGGCAGCTGGGTGCTCCACGATCCAGGTGCTCCCACGCTGCCCCTCAATACCAGGCGAGCATTCCCTGAGGGCAGCCCTGACTGTGACCCTTGGGGCTCTGGGATCAGCCCTCACATCCCTGTGGGAGCAGCTGCAGACAGGATCAGAGATTTTCCCCCTCTTACCTGTGGGAGAATGAAGCCCAGCTTCCCTTTTCTTCTGATGCCTCCTCCTCTCCTCAGCTGAGGATGTCAAACTCCCCAGGAGCAGGAAAATACCCATTCTCTGTTTGCTTGTGGCTGCAGATTGGAACGTCCACCCAGAACAAAGAAATTTCTAACAGCCCTGCTGAATGTCACCAGGGGGAGGTTTGTGACAAAGGGAGGAAATTGTATTTTGATAGGAAAGAAAGTTACAAAATTATTTCTTTCTTTCCCATTCATTTTCCATCAGTTCCAGTTTGTTTTTCAGAGTGCCACCTTCTCAGCTGATTGTGTTTGTTTCCTCCTTTCTCTCCTGCCTCTCTTTGCCTGCTCTGTTTCTCCCTCAGTGCCTCTCTTGAGCCAGGGCAGCTGCCACCAAAGACCCTGCCCAGATGTAATTCTCAGTCCAGTAGCTACAACAGCCATGGGTGAAGTTCTGAAGGCTGGCAGTGAAATGTCACTGTAGGATTTTGCTCCACTTGGCTTTTGGGTCCTTCTTGAGAGCTCTTCCTTTGAGGGCAGGAACATCTTTTCCTGGCTGGGAACTGGAATTACAGCCCCTGGGAGCGAGTGCCATGGATCCCAGAGGGGCATTCCCGGGGCTCCCAGGAAACGGGGAAAGGGAATGGGGATTTTCCTGCTTCTAGTGAGTTTGACATCCTTCCCCAAGGAGAGGGCGAGGCACCAGAAGAAAAGGGCAGCTGGGCTTCTTACTGTGGGATCTCAGTCTCTCAGAACTGGGGCGCAGGGTGAACCAGACCCCCCCTGGGGGGCTCGGGAGTCCTGGAATGCTGCCAGAAATGTCTGGTGGCTGGACTTTGATCCCACATGGGAGATGACATCAGTATGAGGACGGGAGGATTTCACTGGGGTGAATGGTGAAGGGACAAGTTAATTGGAGTGTGAGATACAGGGTTTAAGATCCCTGTACAGGGGGGTCTAGAGAGGCAAGATGGAGGGATTGGGGCGTGCCCTTCTCCTTCTTCTTCTTCCTCTAGGCCTCCATCTTCTGTGGTGATGTTGGCACTCCGGGATTGGACCTTACTAGGGGAACACTGGTTAATATGGGTAGAGGGTATTGGAGAAAAATGATAAATATTGTATACGTAACTCCGGGTATAAAGATAGGTGACCGCCCCAGGGGCTTTCAGTGTGTGTGCCCATGGCTGACTGCTGAGCAGAACTCTGTCAGGCCAAGAGAAAATCTTTTAGATAAGCAATTAATAAACACCAAGACCAAGAACAAATCTGAAGCTTCCTCTCGTCCTTTCGAACCCGGGGGCCCAAGGCCATCTTTGGCCCCCGGGTTTGATTGCCAATCGCGCTGCTTCTTTGATGTCGCTTAACACTCTCCGTGGAAGCCGCGCTGCTTGTTCCCCTGGATTGTCATCTGGAGGATCCCCTGCTAATTGCCCTTCTGTGAGGTTCGCATCTTACGGGAAAGAGGGAGGGAAATCTCTCGTCCTGTCTGCAGCTGTTCCCACAGGGATGCGAGGGCTGATCCCAGAGCCCCAAGGGTCACAGTCAGGGCTGCCCTCAGGGAATGCTCACCTGGTATGGAGGGGCAGTGTGGGAGAACCTGAATCATGGAGCACCCAGCTGCCCCCCATGTTTGGAGGTGCCTGAGGAGGGCTGGGACGATGCCAGGGACATCCCGCAGTGACATCCCTCCTGTCCCACTCTGGGTGATCTCAGTCCCAAACCTGACCCTGATCCTGGTCTCAGTCTCACTCCATGTTTAGATACACTCACAGTTCTGTATTTATTCTCATCCCAGTGCCAGACTTGTCTAGCCCCAGACTCAATCCCAACCTAAAGCCCTAAAGCCAATCCCATGTCTCGCCTTAACCTTAGTCCCAGCTCTAATCCAAACCTCAGTCCAAAATCAAACCCCAGCCCCAATTCCAGTCCCTTCCTAAATCTTCAGCCCCAAACCAAATCCCAGGTTCAACCCTTCTGGGAATTTGAGGGTGTCTCTGTCCCTGTGACCCCGATGATGTTTGGGTGGGGTCCCAGCAGGGCTAAGAGGGACAGAGACCCCCCCGGCCTCCCCAGATGTGAGAAGGTGGGAGAGCCCCCCCAGCCCCAAGCACCCTCAGCAGTGAGAGGGACACAGAGCCCCTGGTCCCCAGCCCTGCACAGGCATTGCTTGAGGCCAGAGGGATGGAGAGGCCCCGAGCATCCCCCAGGGTGAGGGGACAGAGACATCTGAGCATCCCCTGTGCTGAGAGGGACAGAGACTGCCCTGAGCATCCCCTGGGCTGAGAGGGACAGAGACTGCCCGAGACTGCCCTGAGCACCCCCTGGCACAGGGGTGAGAGGGAGGGAGACCCCCCAGGCATTCCCAGGGGTGAGAATGATGGAGACCCCCGGGGGAACGGCCTGGGGTGACAGGGACAGGAACCCCCACCCCCAAACCCCTCTCAAGCAACTCCCAGTGCGAGAGGCACAGAGACCCCTTGAGAATCCTCTGGGCACTGGACAAAATAAACTTGGCAGAAATCAAACTTGACTCTGCAAAATCACTTTGAAGAATATTTGCTCTTCCCAAAAGTTACTTGGGATGAAAGTGCAAACAAATCCCAAACATGAATAAACTGACAATCCAAGCAGTGATGTGGCAATTCCAATATTCATTGCTTCCTGCACAGCTCCAGCTCAGCTGCTGGCCAGTTCTGATAACAGGAAAGTGGAAATTTGGCCCAACACAGATTAGTAAAAGGAAGGGAAAGCTCTGTGTAGCAGTCACAAAGGTGGCAGGGATAAAAAAGAAAAATTATTCTCACATTTGGTAAAGCCCCCAAGCCTGGGAATTCAGGACTTATTCAGAAATTTATCTACTTGAGCTGTGCTTCTTGTGGGACTTTTAGCCACCTTGCGTTCCTCATCATGGGGTGAATGAACCTTGTCAGTCTCACTGGTAACATTTGCTCCATTTCCTCCAGTGATTTTAACAACTTTATAAGGAAAGACAACAAATTATTTTCTTTACACTCGCCACCCATAAAAGCCATTTTCCTCATAATTTCTCCCATAAAGAAATAAAGCTTTTATAAGCTCCGTAAGCTCCCCAGGAGGAAGGAGGGACTGTGTCCAAGTTTCCAAGAGTTCTTCCAGAAAGAACCACAACCTCCTGAGTGGAGGGAATCATGCTGTTGTCAAAGGCACTTGGGGTCAGACAACAGTGCCCTGAAGCCACTGTGCATAAATAATATGGCAATTTGGTTAAGAAAATTACTAGAGAGATGCCTCTGCCCCAATTAAGGTGCTAACGCGACCAAATCCAAAGAGGATTTTACTGAACAGTAAATGTGAGGTAGAGAGGTGAAAAGAAAGAGAAAAGATGAGTGACAAGGGACAGAGACCTCCCCTGGAGCAGGGCCAAGTGTGACATTGTCCCCTGTGTGTGTGGCCTACCTGGGGTGGGGGTTTTACAGTTGAGCCATTTTGGGTAAGGGGGGTGGTGTTCACCCCCTGAGCAGGGATTACCCCACTGTTTTAGGTTGCAAGGTAAGATGTAACCCAATGCATGTTTTCAATCCCCATCTTCATCAACTGCTATAAACAGGTGGGGCATTGTTCTTTATCTCCTCCATGACTCACCCCTGATAACGCCCTCCAGGGGAGATATCTTCTGTGAATGGGCCATTGAGTGTCACTGCAGGACTGATAAAATTCCATTATCCCATTGTGGGATGCTCCGCCCATGGGGAGGATCGAAGCATTCCTACCTGTCTCTGTGTGTGTCTGTGTGTCTGTGTGTCTGTGTGTGTCTGTGTGTCTGTGTCTGTGTCTGTGTGTGACTGTGTCTGTTTGTGTGTCTCTGTGTGTGCGTGTGTCTGTCTGTGTGTCTATGTGTCTGTGTGTCTGTGTCTGTGTTTATGTGTCTCTGTGTCTGTGTCCGTGTGTGTGTGTTTGTGTCTGTGTGTCTGTGTGTGTGTGTCTGTGTGTCTGTGTGTTTGTGTCTGTGTCTGTGTGTCTGTGTGTCTCTGTGTCTGTGTGTCTATGTGTGTGTGCTGGTGCTGTTGTGGCTCCCACCTGTTACCACAAAACACTCTGAGGGAAAGTTGATTGCACCACCACAGACCACAACAGTGCCCCTTGGAACCAAGAGGCCATTGTGACACTGTGGAAAGAAAGGAGAGCATTGCTGTACTACCAGATCTCATGGAACCAAGGATCCATTGTGACACTGCAGGGCCTTGGGGGACCAAGGGCCATTGTGACACTGCAAGGCCCAAGGATCCAAGGGACTTTGTAACATCAAGGGGTCCCATGGAACCAAGAAGACATTGTGACACAGAGAGGCCTCCTGGAACCATGGTGAAACCAAGTTGTCGGGAATGTTGATCTGCTGGAGGGTAGGGTAGGAGGGCTTGTTTTGCGGAGAAAAGAAGAAACCTTACAACTTTGTAAAAGTTGTAAAGCCCGGTATGCCTTTATTATGACGCGCGCCAGACGCACGCCCCCAAAAAGGCATGCGTCCCTCTGAAGACCTCGGGTCTTCTTTTATCCCCCTTCCAAATCCATATGCATACAGTTTCACAGTAAGTTCATACATATTCACTCCGCGTGACATTTAGCACCAGTTCTTCTTTATCAAAGGAATTTCTATGTCTGGGGCAGATTGACCTTGTGGTTATTTCTGTTTTTCTTTCTCTGTCGTCTTGCTGTCTCCGGCATCTGACTTTTCCTTCAGCTCTGGCCTCACAGACTTTTCACCTTTCTTAGACACTTCACCTAATTCAGAATGGATCTTTACTCTGCCTCATTCCCCCCTTTCCTAGGAAATAAGTAAATTCTTTTACTTAATGAAAACCTTCACGACAATTAGTGTCTTTTAGTGCTTCACCATGTACGTTTGACAAAGAGGTTAGTACAGCTATTCGTTGTAGCATTCTCCAGTTCCAAATTAACAATATAATAGATAATCCTAAGCTTATCCCAACTAATATTAGTAAAACTACAATGGGGTGGCACAACTTATTAAAGATTCCATTTGCAGTTGGTGACCACGCAAAGATCACATCCCACCAGTGATGATCCATATTTTGTTTTATTCTTTGTAGAACTCTGGTTATCTCCTTTGTGTCATGTTGGACAGTAATTAAGGTTTTCTTTCTGCTTTCTTGGATTCCTTTCAAGCCTTCCAATAGGTCTTGGTGCTTAATTAATTGTTTTACCAATGTAAGGTTCATCCCACTAGGGGTAGGTGGTAGTCTGTGATACATTGTGTAATTGGCTTAAATCAGCTGGTGGGATGTTACTGGTACCAAATACGAAAAATCACACCCAATAATCTTAACAAAATTACAAATACAGAGATTAGAATGGTTTCTACTAGACAGAATAACATCATTGCTATCAATTTGTACAGCAGCACAAGCAGTTCTCAAGCATACACCCTTTTCCAGTATATACGAGCACAGTTTTCTGGTCAGTGACTGGATGAATTTCAAAGTGGCAAATACTCTGTTCAGTGTCCAAACACACATCTTGGGCATTACGTATGGTAAGCACAAAGGCAGTGGCCATATTAGAAACAGGATCATAGGTGAAATTCACCATAGTCCACCAGGATTGAAACTTCCTTTCAATATCAATTGCATTATCCCACACAATTTCTTGAATTTCAGCTGGAAAATTACCTTCACCCCTTTCCCATATGATCAGAGCTGCTGTTGTTTGCATCCATAGCTGTGCTTGTATACAACTGAAAGCTAAAGACACATTATCTTGAACTATACTAAGTGCTTCTACTATCAACTTGTGGTCTTGGTCCCCAGCCTTTTCATACTACCTTACTTTGGCAGTACTTTTGAAATCTGTCACTGGCTAGTTCCTAATGCCAATAGAGATTACTATAAAGTCTGCTTCAATTTTGTTAGGCTACCTGCTGCAGTGGCCAGTTTATTCATCAGTATTT
Organism: Melozone crissalis; assembly: GCF_028551555.1. NCBI lineage: Eukaryota > Metazoa > Chordata > Aves > Passeriformes > Passerellidae > Melozone > Melozone crissalis. Next base: position 7,877,929 of record NW_026535824.1, read on the forward strand.
CTGAATCAATTCCATTTAAAACTCCTAATCTTGTCCCTAATATGCCAGTTAGATGTTTGTTATGGGGAACAGGAACTGCTTTCTGTCCATGACCATCCCTCCCTGCCAGAGGGATGTGCTGGGCTCACACTGCAAATTCAGACACACTTCACAAGTGTATCTGACAGAGGTTTAGGTCATACTTGAAGCAGATGTTTGTTCTGAAATGTAGAGACCTCAGGGAATCTAACCTCTCCTTCCCCCTCCAAAGCACCTGCTTTCCCAGATGTGTGGCAAGCAGGAATGTCTCTCCTGGTCTACAAAACCTCACCCACCTTGCCCCTAGCTTCAGGTCCAAGCCTCAAGTAAATAATGAAGGGGAAATCTGAGAGAAGAGCCTAAAGTCATTGCAGTGCCTCAGAAGAAACTGGGATCACGTTTCTGCTACTTGAAACACTCAGCACAAAAGTGTTGCTCAAAATCCTACAGCCTGCTGCTGAGATATGCCTGTTTTTGTAACCATGTTGTCCAGCCCTCAAAGGAAGTTTTTAGGAAGGAGGAGCAGGCTGGTTGGATTTTTGAGATGTTAATTTGCATTATCAACTCCACACATTTGAGACACCATTCTGGATTGAATAATAGCTGTTGTTCAGTCACATTCTTTACTACGTAGGGGCCTATTTCATACACTTTGGCTTCAAGTTTGGGTAGAGTCTGAACTAGTATGGGTTGTATGAGGCCCTGCTGTGGTAAAAAGTGCAGTGTCCCCTTTGAATTCAAATGAAAGTCTGATAGTAATTCGAGCTCAAAGGCAGGTCACTTCTACAGGCTGTATCAAGGTGAAATTACACCAACAGTCTGATTCACTTAGGTTGTCACAGACTTCCTGGTGTTCATATACACCAGGGGAGGTTCAGGCACTAATTACATCTGGTCTCTCATAAGCTGTCCTATTGATGACCCAGCACTTTACTTTGATTTCTTCTCCTCAGATTCCTTGAAGTGTTCACAGTTCCTGTTCCTGCTATTCTTGCTCCTCACATACCTGATTCTCGTGGATTACTACAGTAGATATGTTTAAATCTTTTATCTCAGAAGGTTTTCCCATGGATCCAGTATACTGATTAAATGCCAGGGACCAAGGCCATTCACCATTGCTTTGGATAGAGGTACTCTCTAGTTCTAAAACTTCAGTTATAATTACATACAAAACAATTCTGTACACTAAAGTATGAACTACTCCCGACCGCAATATACTCATTTTGCCCGAGTAAGTTTTAGTCTCAGTTCATTGTCTCCTGGTGTCACTCCTGAAGGGGCTTCTGGGCCTTCTTCACCCGAGAGTGATGGATCCAGGCATTCTGCTCCTTGTTTTGATTGCAGTGAAGGTGGTGAGAAGTACTTGCAGTGGTCTCTCCCACTGTGGTTCCAAAGTCTTCTCTGTAAGAGACTTAAAATATACATCATCCCCAGGCTATCTAACTCCCTGCTCCAGATGGCTACTAATCTGTTGCACTATTTTGGAAATGAAATGTGATTCTTTATCTGAGGATATTGTGGCTGGAACTCTGAAATGTGGTATTATTTCTTGTAAAAATAATCTGATCACCTTTTGAGCTTTGACAGTTCTGGTGGGGAATGTTTCTGGCCACCCTGAAAATGTATCTATCAATACCAGTAAATACTGATACCCCCCTTTCCTTGGGAGTTCTGAAAAGTTAATTTGCCACTGCTGTACAGGCCCATGGCCTCTCCCAGTCTGACCAAGTTTTGGCCTGGGGGGGTATTTTGAGGTTAGTCTGGAGGCAAGGATCACATTGTCGGCTTACCTGAGTGATAGTGGCATATGAATTCCTGACAACGATACAACGATTCTTTCAATCAGATGTGTGTTCTAGAAAGCCTGTGGAAATTACTACTTCAAAGTCAACACTTCATTTCAATGCACTCTGTATCACTCGCAGCCTTGGTCATTTTGAGAAAGGAGCCACATTCTACAAAAGGCTTTTAAGTAGTTAGGCCCTAGTGTGCTTTCTAGTGCCCTTCCTTCACTAGTAACCACGAAAATGGGAAGGGATTACTAGCTCTCTTTCAATGGTAGCCCACTCCTTGCAGTTGTACGTCTCTTTTGATTAGTATTATTGTATTATGGCTTACCTTCGAGGAAAATCTGTACCTCACCCTTTGCTGCTTTCTTTGCCTCTCCATCCGCCAGCTCATTTCTTTCCTCCATTTTTAAGCTCACTCTCTGGTGTGCCTTAATATGCTTTTTCAGGTAGCTGAACTGCTTCCAGCACCTGCATTGTCTCTTCTTTCCTTGTGAGGTCAGCAGTCCGCTCTCCTTCCAGATGGCTCCATGTGCATGTATGACTCCAAATGCATACCTGGAGTCTGTGTAGATGGTTATTCTCCTCCCTTTTGCCCTTTCCAGGACACGGGTCAGGGCAATTATCTCAGCCTTCTGCGCAGAGGTACCTGTTGGTAAGGGTCCAGACTCGATTACCTCTCTGTAGGTGGTCACTGCATACCCAGCATGTCGCTTCCCATTGGCAACGTAGTTGCCCCCGTCAGTGAACCAGGTCTCCGCATCATCCAAAGGAGTGTCCTTTAGGTCTGGGCGGCTGGAGTAGGTAGCTTCAATGGTCTCTAGGCAATCATGGTGTACTGCTTCTCCTTGATTTCCGCTGAGAAAAGAAGCTGGGTTGACGATATTAGTCGCCACGATCTCTACATCATATTGCTCTACTGTGATGGTCTGGTATTTCAGAAACCTCTGTGGTGAAAGCCAGTGGCCACCCTTTACTTCCAGTACTGTGGACACTGTGTGGGACACTAGCACAGTCATTTTTGTCCCAGGGTAAACTTGCGTGCCTCTTGAATATTCAGCACAACTGCTGCTACAGCTCTGAGGCAACCTGGCCATCCTTTGGCTGTTGCATCTAGTTGCTTAGAGAAGTAAGCAACTGCCCTTCAGTATGGGCCCAAGTCCTGAGCCAATATTCCCAGGGCAATTCCTTGCATGGAAAAATAGAAAGAATGGTTTACTTACATCTGGAAGTTTCAAAGCTGGAGCTGACATGAGGGCACTCTCTAGCTGGCGAAAGGCCCATGTGGCATCTTTTGTCCACTGGAGATCTCAGTTTCCATTGGCAATAAGAGCATAGAGGGGTCTGGCGAACAGTCCATAATTATAAACCCACAGCTGGCACTACCCTACCATGCCTAAGAAGGTTCAGAGTTCCTTCGTTGTCTGGGGTTTCAAGGTTTGGCATATGGCTTCCCCGCCTTAAAGTCTGCTGCTCAGCATACACTTCTTACCTCAGGTAGATTACCTTCTGTTTCAATACCTGTGCCTTTTTCTTTGAGACTCTGTGTCCTTGGAGTCCTAGGAAATTCAAAAGGCTTACCGTCCAGGCTTCTCCTGCTTCCCTCGTCCGAGTGGCTACTAGAAGATCGCCCACGTACTGCAACAGCCTCCTTTCCTCTTGTGGAGCTTCCTGGGACTCTGGGTCTTTGCAAGCTGTTCTCCAATCGGAGTGGGGAATCTTGAAGCCTTCAGGCACATGGACTATGTGAGCTTGTGTTTGAATGCAAAAATTTTCTGGCTGGCTTCGTGGATAGGGAGGCAAAAGAAGGCATCTCTTAGGCCTAAAACAGTGAACCAGGTTAGTTCAGGTGTTAAACAAGTTAGTAAGGTATATGGATTTGCTACCACAGGGTATAAATTCTGTGTTATCTTATTGACAGCCCTTAATCCAGTACTATCAGTTATTGGGCTGATTCCTTCCTTATCTTCCTTTTGAGGGTACTACTCAGTTCTCACTAGTTGTGTTCTTTCCTTAAGCTTGATGCTCATGGGGGAGCGTCTTTCACTCTACCTGGTACAGCAGAGGCCCATACCCTTGAAAACACTTATTTACTTATTCTAATATCTCCTTACTAATGTCTTTCTTAATTTCAGTGTCGGGTAATGTTAAGCCTAACCTCTTTATATCATTTGCCTTCATATAACCTTTCTCATTTGAGAATGTTTAGCAAATTGAGCAAATTGTACAAAAGCTTTTAGGTACACATAGTACACATGTTACTTTAAAGGTTTGCACAAGTATGCCTTCTCAGACTGGCCAGTTGTTCATTCCCCACACTACAACATAAACATTCTCCGCAGGTACTAAAGCTTTATTTAAAACGGAATATATGACCCTTGTGTCGACAAAAATTCTTCCCTTTTGGGGAGGTCATCTTTACCCTTCCTCCCTTACCTTGGGAGGAGCCTTTAGCAAATCATATGTACTCATTTTGCGAACTGCGATTGCTTTGCATTTCAGCATGATAATCTTTGCCTGATTTCATACGTTGCTATCTTATGCTGCATGCTGAAAAACATGTTTGATTTGCTTTCTCTTTGCCTTGTGTGGTAGATAGGGAAAGGCGCTGCGGAAGATCTCACGATGTCACGGAAAGCCAGAACCCTCTGATCCCCTTAGAGAAGACCCTTCCCCATAGATAAGGAATTAACATAGGAATGTAACCCCCCTTACCGAATTCCAGTAACTTTCCATCCCCTACCCAGTAACTGTCCACCCCTTACTAACCATAGATGGTAAAGACAGACCCACGCTGACGTAGAGACCCCTTAGACTATAAAAACCCAAGAGACGAGATAATAAACGCCTTTTGACCGTCCATCACATTGATGTCTGCATGTGTCATTGGCCCGAGTGGCCCTGGTGAGTGGGCCGCCGTGCCGTTTCCTCAGAACCAGGTCGCCTGCCTTGCTCCAGAAGGCAACATACTGGTGCCGAAACCTGGGAAAGCTGCAGCGCCCGGGGAATGGGAATTCTCCTGGTCAGAGGGCGGCGGCTGTAGCAGCGGGTCCGACTACAGCGGGAGGGACGCCTCCGGACCAGCGTGGACCATGGAATCCACAGCGAAGGTCGTAAGTCAGGCTCATGAGCAATGGGGAATTAAAGGTGAGCTCAGGAAGTCTAATCTTGCTATTGCAAGGCTCCTAGAGCTGGGGACGATCGAACGTCCGGTAAATATATTATATTCGGAAGCGCGGGAGAAGTGCACTGCCGCCTCAGCAGAGGACTCTAAGTCCGCAGGCAGTGGTAAAACCCTCAAAGCGTGGGGGAAAGTAGAAGAGGCCCCACACGAGACGTTAGAAGAACAGGAGACGCGGGAAGCCGCGTGTACAGGTTTATTAGCCACACCAAAGCTGGGGGTGGGGGCCGCGACACAAACCGCCTCTGAGAGCGATCGGATTGACGGTGGGAACATGCGGGGGCCGGGCGCGTTCCACCCCTTCCCGAGCACGAGCCCAGATCCCCCGGAGCCCCCAGGAGACCCCCCAGAGCCCCCAGGGGACCCCCCGACCTTCCCACGGAGCCCGCCGGGTCCTAGCCCCCCGCGGAACCATCCGAAAAAAACGCGCTTTCTCTATCCATCCCTTCCCCGCCGGTCGCCGATCCAGCACAAGAGGCAGAGCAGCGCGCGCGATGCTTCTGGCAGGGACCCGCGGAGAAGGCGCGGAACGCGGCCGGATTGTCGGACCCCGCTGGGATCGGTAAAAACTCGCCCCCGCCATGTGCGTTTAAAAATGGCGCCGAACCACATGGCGAGGGCGGAAGGGAGGAGGTGGGGGGCGGAAGTGCAGTCAGCCTGCTTAACAACGCATGCGCGGGTGAGCGGGGAGGGGGGGCGTTCCCCGCGGTAGAGTGCAATACCAACCAGAGCGCTCTATTCAAATTAGGTCCTTATAGGGCAAGGACCTCCCCCGGCAGGAGGCGGGGGGACCTCAGGGGGAGGGAACAGCACCACCCCCAAAGGGAGGAGCGGGGTCGGAGCCGCACAAAACGGCACAGAGCGCCGGAAGTGTACCGGCAGTCAGCTTCCGCCTCAGAGTCAAGTAACAGCTGCTCAGACAGCTCGGAAGAGCCGACCGAGCCCGGCTGGGACTCGGAAACCGAGATTGCAGAATTAATGCGGTTTCGAGCGAAACCGAATAAAGCTTTACACAATATCGGGAAACAATCGCAACACAAACTCACCGATTGGGGAAAAATAAAAGCAGCCTCTGGGGACCGGGCACTGGCAGCCTCCATGCACGCTTTCCCGGGGGGGGTTGCCGGAGCACGGGGGAACCAACAAAGGGCATATACCCCAGTTAACCCAAAAGAAGCCAAAGGGATTTCAGAAATAGGGATCAACTCAGCTGTAGTACCCACTCCTGAGGACGACCTTTCTAGCAATAACGGTCTGCTCACTTTTGATATTACGCAAATAAGCCACATGCTTTTTGACGGGGCGGGGAGGATTGCATTTAAGCAGGAATGGCAGGACGACTGCGTTAGCCTAGGCTTCCGGGGAAGGGCAGTGACTCAGCGAGCTGTCCCCAGCCGGTACAGCTTTCCCTGGCAGCACCCCCCCTCCAAGCACGCCCGAGAGGGATCTGTAGGAGCTGCGAGAAGACGCCTCGCTAGAGACTGTAGATCCTGGCCCCGGGGAAACGGAAGAGGGAGGGGGCGCGTGGGCCACACTCAGCCTCCTCCCGCTGCAAATGCGAGACGGCCCAGCTACAGCACCCCCCAGTGGGGCAGGGGACCCTCATACACTATGCCCCCACAGGGAGCAGTCAACTTTGCAAAATTCTCCACCCCTGTTAGGAAGGGATGTTCTCTCCTTGCTAGGATTTCGGATTACAAATTTACCACGAGGGCCACTGCTGTACACCCCCCGCTGCCAATCAAATTGACTTGGAAATCATCAGACCCTGTATGGGTTGAGCAGAGGCCCCTGACAGAGCCTCAAATGGCAGCCTTGCAGGAACAGGTCGACCGAGAACTGCAAAAGGGTCACATAGAACCCTCCACCAGCCCATGGAACATCCCTGTATTTGTGGTCCCCAAAAGGTCCGGACAAGGCTATCGTCTCGTCCACGACCTGAGAGAGGTGAACAAGACGATCAGACCCATGGGTCCAGTCCAGACACTGCTACCCACGAACTCAGCCATCCCCGCAGGGCAGCCATGCGCGGTACTGGACATCAAGGACTGCTTCTTTTCAATACCCCTGCACCCTGAGGACAGAGAACGATTCCCCTTTTCCGAGGCATTTCGGAACGGCGAGCGGCCCAACCTTCGCTTCCAATGGAGAGTGCTTCCACAAGGCCTGGTCGACCGCCCGACCATATGCCAAATCACCATGGACAAAGCACTGATGCCAGTCCGACACTCCTACCCCAGCGCAACCATCATCCAGTACATGGACGACATCCTGGTCGCAGCACCATCGACAAGCCAAATAGATCACCTGGTGACCACAGTCACGGAGACCCTTCAGGCCAACGGCTTCGAGATCGCGAGCACAAAGATCAAGAGAGGACCCTGCGTGACCTTCCTGGGAGTAGGCATCACAAGCTCCCACGTGACACCCCCCGAGATGAAGATCAACCGAGACATCAAGACGCACCACGACGTGCAATGCCTGGTAGGATCGCTGCAGTGGCTTCGCAACATCGTCCAGATTCCTCCCGAGGTCATGGACCCTCTGTACGACCTCCTGAAAGGAAAGAACCCCTGGGATCCCAAGGAGCCGACACCGCAAGCAACGAGCTCCCTCACCTTCATCGAAAGCCAGATGGCCACTGGCACACTTGCCAGGTGGAACCCAGCGATGCCACTGGACCTGTACGTCCACTTTACACCGAAGGGGGGAGTGGGAGCACTGGCCCAAGGACTTGCAGAAAAGGCCCGACAGATCCAATGGGTGGTCCTCTGAAGACCTGCTCGTGCATTTTCCCCAGGAATCAAATGCATCGCCAGCCTCATCATGAAAGGCAGGAGACTCGCCTTGAAACACCTAGGGACGGAGCCGACAAGCATCCACCTTCTGTTTCGCAAGCAGCCAACCACGGGGTCAGCCACAATATCAGAGTACCTGGCCCTTGCTCTCTCCGGCTTCGGAGGAGAAATCTCCTACTCCTCCAGACCACCCTGGACTCAGCTGCTGACCATGGTCAACACGGACATGCCACCGAAGGTCAAGGACAGACCGCAGCCGGGACCAACGGTCTTCACAGACGCTTCCTCCACGACTTCAACCGCAGCAGCAGTGTGGCAGGCAGGAGAGCAATGGCACTGCGTCAAAGTGAGGGACCCCACACTGTCAGTGCAACAGCTGGAGGCAGCAGCAGCGGTTTTGGCGTGCGGACTCTTCCAAGAAAAACACCTCAACATCGTAACGGACTCTATATCCATGGCAAGGCTCTGCCTAGCCATGGCAGGACCAGGTGTGTCAACATCAGCTGCAGCCTTAATGCTGGAAGAAGCACTCTCCTCGCGACAGGGCACCGTGTCAGTCATCCACATCAACAGCCATGACCCAGTCAAAGGTTACTTCCAGATCGGCAACGACAAAGTGGACGCCGCAACAAAAGGCGTTTGGACCTTGCAAAGAGCTCGTCAACTGCACGAGTCGCTCCACATTGGAGCCAAAGCACTGGCAAAGAGATGCGGAATCTCGATAGCGGACGCAAAACATGTGGTAGCCACCTGCCCTCATTGTCAGAAGTCACCCCTATGGACCTACAGAGTCAACCCGAGAGGTCTCAAGCCCTCAGAAATCTGGCAGTCAGTCTTCACCTTAAGTCAACTGCTGAAGCCCCGAGCATGGCTTGCAGTGACAGTGGACACTTATAGCGGAACGATCATAGCCACACAGCACCACAAAACCAACTCCAAAGCCACAATTCAGCACTGGCTGACAGCCATGGCTTGGCTTGGTATCCCCAGGCAAATCAAAACGGACAATAGCTCCAATTTCACCTCCAAACAAGTACAGGAATTCGCCTCGAAATGGGGCATCACGTTAGTGCAAGGTATCCCACATAACAGTACCGGACAGGCCATAGTTGAGAGAGCAAACCAGACCCTGAAAACCAAGCTAGAAGTGTTGGCAAAAGCAGAGGGCTTTGCCAATGCCATTCCCCCAGGAGATCAGGTGCGTATGCTGGCAACCGCTTTGCTAGCACTGAACCAATTCCCTAGGGGAGATGAAACAAACAGTCCCGTCCGAAAACACTGGGCCACTCGAACGCTAGAAGAGGGCCCACAGGTGGTAATCAGAAACGAGCTAGGCGAGTGTGAACGGGGTTGGAGGCTGATGCTCACAGGGCGAGGGTACGCAGCAGTCAAAAAGGACGGCAAAATCAGGTGGTGTCCACTTAAGTCGATTAAACCGGACCTCCAGGACGAGCAGAATGAGACTGACGAGAATTGCGAGTATTTGTTTACAGGACCTGCTCGTGGGACATCCTCATGACGCGTACATCCCGGTTCCAGACGAAAGTGACAGACCACCAAGCCGCCGGGCAGCGCCCGAGAGACCCGCACGGGTGGGTCGTGCGACACCTTAGTAGCGGCAAAGCACTCAGAGAAATCACCACACCGAACACCCCACCCTTCGTGCTCCGCATCACCGACCGGTTTCCAGGACGGCCAAAGGTACACCCCTATTCCCCACACGCCAAACACTCGTACCTATCCTACTGGTGCCCAGCTTCAAACCCTGGGAAAAGCTACTGCAATCACCCAGGGTGGGGACACTGTGGGCACTGGGGCTGCGAAACCATAGTTACAGATGCCAGGCCATCGGGGCCTGGGTGGGATCCACAAGAGCCAGGCAAATTCTTACAGTTCACCTGGGCACCCATCGGTTGCAAAACACCCTTCTTCTCTCACGGGAACTTCCATCGAAACCAACATAAAATCCCTAAATTTCGGGCATGCACTGATTACAACATGACGGTCTTGCAGCTAGATCACCCTAGCTGGGCCACAGGACAGGGGTCCTTCAAGGGTCAAAAGAGAGGGAGAACGTGCAAATTATCAGGCTCCAACCGTCAGCACCCTGAGCGGTCGGACCCAACAAAGCGATTAAAGCGTGCCGAAAGGGAGAAACGTAACCTACCCCAAAACCTTACCCACAGGGGTCAGCAATGTCCCGACTGGTCAAGCGGAGACCTTTCAGATGAGCCGCTTAACCGAGTCAGACTCAAACCCAATCCTTCGTATGTTAGAAGCTACCTTTGTATCCCCGAATGAATCCAACCCTAACCTAACTGAATCCTGCTGGCTTTGTTACGATGTCAAACCCCCCTTTTTCAAAGGAGTCGCTCTAAACACTCCCTTCAGTTATTCCTCAGCCGACGCCCCTCACCAGTGCAGATGGGATACCCCTCGCAAAGGAATCACCCCGAGTCAAGTCACAGGCCGAGGCAGATGCTTTGGCAATGCAACCCTAGCTAAGCGGAAAGGCAACGTCTGCACCAAAATTGTCAAGCCTAACAGGAAAAACAATAAATGGGCAGTCCCATCCGCATCTGGGAGGTGGGTTTGCCAGTGATCCGGAGTGAGTCCTTGTGCGTTCCTTCCCAAATCCAAGGACTCTAACAACTTCTGTGTCCAAGTTCTGATTGTTCCTAGGATCCTGTACCACTCAGACGAAGAAATGTACCATCTTCTTGAGGGACCCAGCCGGATCCACAAAAGAGAAATATTGACAGGTTTCTAACAGTCACCTTCGGACCATGCCTGCTGAACAAGCTGGTCTCGTCCGTTCAGAGCCGCTGGGAACGGACCAACATCCGGTTCTTAGGCCGATGACAATTGCTGTGAATTCAACCGGAGAATTCAACCAGAGAATTCAACCAGGGAACACTGCCAGTCACAAGATTTTCCGAACTTGTCTGGCAAAAGCTTACTTAGGTTTCCCAAGACCCTTTTCCCTTGTCAAATTACAACCTTATACCTCACTTCAGTACCTATGTATATGACTACTTCGTTCATTTGTAAAAAAGGGGGGGGAGATGTGGTAGATAGGGAAAGGCGCTGCGGAAGATCTCGCGATGTCACGGAAAGCCAGAACCCTCTGATCCCCTTAGAAAAGACCCTTCCCCATAGAAAAGGAATTAACATAGGAATGTAACCCCCCTTACCGAATTCCAGTAACTTTCCATCCCCTTCCCAGTAACTGTCCACTCCTTACTAACCATAGATGGTAAAGACAGACCCACGCTGACGTAGAGACCCCTTAGACTATAAAAACCCAAGAGACGAGATAATAAACGCCTTTTGACCGTCCATCACATTGATGTCTGCGTGTGTCATTGGCCCGAGTGGCCCTGGTGAGTGGGCCGCCGTGCCGTTTCCTCAGAACCAGGTCGCCTGCCTTGCTCCAAAAGGCAACAGCCTTGTTTTCCTTTTTCAAGGGCCAAGACCAGAGGGCGGTCTGATCTTACAGTCTCTTTGCCATTCTGGGTGATTTCTTAAAACAAAAAGACATTTCAGCATACAAAAACTCTTTCCCATTTATCTTCCTATTTTAAAACAGTACTAACAGCAATGAAGTATTATAAATCTTTTTATTTTCTGAGTAGCTCTTCCTGGCAACCTCCTCCCAGTGAGCCCCTCCCAAAAGGGGCTAATTTAGGAACCTATTTGCTCTGGTCAGTTCTCATTATTTATTTCTCCTTGCCCTATCTCGCTTCATCTCAAACCTTTTTACAGACACCTTCACAGTAGTTTCTCAGTTTTCCTCCTATACACACAGATCCAGGTGGCAGGTATCAGATGTGATTCCCACACACAAGCTCTAAGACCTTAGGTTCTGAATCCGCTTGACCAGAAACCTCTAATTTACACTCAGGGCATGTGCCCTGACACTTATTAGAACAGCAAAACAGCAATACCAGTGTTTCTCATAAACACCACACTGCAATAATACCTGCATATCCAGCTTTTGCGCACAGGCCATTCCCGTGTTCCCTGGGGAGATGGGGCAGCCAGAGCTGTCCCTGTGCCCAGGGGACAGCCACTGTCACCTCACACAGCATGCTAATCAAAAACGTGACATAGACACTATGTTCTAAATAAACAAAATATCAGTCTTTTCTAGTTCTCTTCTTGCACAATCTAATTAAGCACTGTGTCTACTTACACTTGTTTTACTGCTTTGCAAAAAGGCTGTGCTAGTCACAGCCGAAACTCTGATATGCCCACAGACACACGCACCCGCACCCCCCCCGCTTTATCTCAAATTCACTAGAGCCAAGGCTTGAATTGCTGTGAGGGGGAAAATTCTTGGAATTCCTTTAACTCACTTTATCGTAGTTAAGCATAAATCACCGTACTATAGTTCTCCTGTGTAAGAGGCTACTCTTGTTGCAATGAAATCTTAAAATCTCCACAAACACTACTATACAATCTGAGAATCAAATTACCACAATGCAGCAGAAGAAAATCACCACACAAAATCACTGGGAAAGGGCATATTTCTCAAAGTGCTCACTTTTCTCAACACAACACAGCATACCATAATTCGGCATTTACTCACATCAATTTTTCCTGGACACAATCAAAATAACAGCACACAGTCTAGAGATCAAATCCAAACATCCAAGGCAAAGGAACTCTCTGAGCTCATACTCACGGTTAAAATGTACCAAATCTGCACAAATCACTACATTTAAACACGATAAATACCATCACTGATATTCCTCCACTCGCTTCTCCGCAGGGCACTTCTCTCCCTGCCCCCACAGCCTACTGCAGCCGGTGCCTCAGGCCTCACTCGGCTGCTTCAAACACGGGTAGTACTGACCCCCCTCCCCCCCGCACTGTAGGGCACTGTAGATCTGTAGATTTACTCTCTTTTATACACCATACACTTATCACTTGCACGATTACAAACACAGTGCACTGACCACACAATGCACACATTAACCATACAGCAACACAGTGTACGGACATCACACACACACACACACACAGACAAAACACACACGGGCTCAGCAGTTCTGCTCTATCAGAACAATGAACCCCCAATACACCATAACACGGGTTCATCCGGCTCACCCGCAGAACGGCTTGCAGTCTGCTCTATCAGAACGATGAACCCCGTTTCTAATACAGCTGCTCTATCAGCTGAACCCAGACGTCTCTGGGTGGTTTACTCCCTTGCTCTCCTTTCCCTCCCCCGGGGGCCCCTCAGTACATACCGTATTCTCCTCCACAGGCCAGCAGGTCGTTGTCTGTCCTCGCAGGTGGCAAGTTGAGATGAGCGGAGCCCCACCAGGAAAAAAAATCCTAGGGTGCGCCTTGGAGGTCTGTCTATCCCCCCTGCCCCTGTGGGGACAGAGAACTCCTACCTGGCTCGCCATAATGATTTGCGGAGAAAAGAAGAAACCTCACAACTTTGTAAAAGTTGTAAAGCCCGGTATGCCTTTATTACAACGCGCGCCAGATGCAAGCCCCCAAAAAGGCATGCGTCCCTCTGAAGACCTCGGGTCTTCTTTTATCCCCCTTCCAAATCCATATGCATACAGTTTCACAATAAGTTCATACATATTCATTCCGCATGACATTTAGCACCAGTTCTTCTTTATCAGAAGAATTTCTATGTCTGGGGCAGATTGACCTTGTGGTCATTTCTGTTTTTCTTTCTCTGTCGTCTTGCTGTCTCCGGCATCTGACTTTTCCTTCAGCTCTGGCCTCACAGACCCCTCACCTCTTCCAGACACTTCACCTAATTCAGAATGGATCTTTACTCTGTCTCAGGCTCTGCACAGGTCCCTGTACAGTCTGGATCTAGGGCCCAAATCCAACAAGGTGAGGTTGAACAAGTCTAAGTGCCGCGTCCTGCATTTTGGCCACAACAAGCCCTGAAGCAATACAGGCTGGGGACAGAGTGGCTGGAGAGCAGCAAGGCAGTAAGGGACCTGCAGAGACTGATGGACAGCAGGCAGGACATGAGGCAGCAGTGTGCCCAGTTGGACAAGAAGGCCAATGGCTCCTGGCCTGGATTAGGAATGGTGTAGCCAGTAGGAGGAGGGCAGTGATTCTTCCCCTGTGCTGAGCACTGGTTAGGCAGCACCTCGAGTGCTGTGTCTTCCAGTTCTGGGCCTCGTGAGTAGGCAACAGGAAGAAATTCGTAGCAGGAAAGATGAAAGAAAGCAAAGGTAAAGTCAAGGAAATGCTCAGGGTTTGGGGGTGGCTGCCAGGCAGCCCTGGCTCTGAGCAACAGCATCTGCAGTGGCACAGGAAACTCCCAGCTGGTGGGAACAAACTTTCTGTCTGACTGCAAGGCCAGAACAAAGCTGAGTGGTTTCCCTGGTGTCCCCCAACCCTTGCTGGCCCCAGGGGCTGATGGCATTTGTGCTCCCTCAGGTTCATGTCCCCACAGCAACAGCATGGGGGTGCTCCTGCCTGCTGTGTGCATTGCAAACAGGGGCTGCTGAGCCAGTGCTGCCGTGTCTGTGCCTGCAAGGATGGGGCACCTGTGTGAGCTGGGGGAGAGGCCAGGGCTGCAGAGGGAGGATGTTGTTGGCAGCTCCATGAGGATGCTCTGGGATGCTGCCCTGGGCTGTGCAGCGCACTGGGGATGGATCAGCCCCTGCTCTGCTGCTCCTTCCTGTCTGCCCCAGGGCCCTTGCAGAGCACCAGCCATGCTGTTTGCCCCCAGCCTGCCCACGGCCAGCCTGGGGCTGCTCATGGGGGTTTTCTGGGTTGAGCATTGGCCTGGCCGTGTTCTGGAGAGAGCCTGGGCAAGGAGCCTGGAGCCCCCAGGCCCTGGGCTGAGGCGTCAGCGCTGCCCCAGCAGTGCCCATGGGCTGTCCCTGCTGCAGCCCCGGCACTGCCACTCCCAGGACTGTGCCCGGCCCCGAGAGCACTTAGGCCCTGCAGCAACACCAGGGCCACCAGGGCAGTGGGGCAGGGCCACGGCAGCAGCACTGGCAACACCAAGTGTTGCTGCTGCTGGGCACAGCTGCTGGGCCAGCGCTGATCTGCCCCCAGCTCTGCACACCGACATTGCTGCTGCAGCTTCAGAGAAGGTAACAAATGGGCATCTCTGCAGAAAACTCTGCTGGGAGCTCCTTTAGTTCCTTTAAAGCAACCAAGAATGCAGCCCCTCATTGACACAGTCTGTGGCCACAGAGAAGGTGGAGAGAAGCAAAATGAGAAATGGCAAAAACATTGGCATATCTTTGTGGAGAAGATTAAGAAACTAAAACACAGACAAAAATTTTCAAAATGAAAACAACAAGAATTATCAAAGATAACTTTTATCACAAGTGATTTCTAGAAATTGGCCGGCAGTTTAATGTTTCTGATACCATCCAATCATCAGTCTCCTCACTGCAGCACTGAGCTCCTTATTCCTCAGGCTGTAGATGAGGGCGTTAAGGGCTGGAGGCACCAATGAGTACAGAACTGACAGGGCCATCTCCAGAGGTGGGGAGGAAATGGAGGGAGGCTTCAGGTGGGCAAATATGGCAGTGCTGACAAACAGGGAGATGACAGCCAGGTGAGGGAGGCAGGTGGAAAAGGCTTTGTGCCATCTCTGCTCAGAGGGGATCCTCAGCACGGCCCTGAAGATCTGCACATAGGAGAAAACAATGAACACAAAACAGCCAAATGATAAACAGGCACTGACAGCAATGAGCCAAAGTTCCTTGAGGTTGGAGTGTGAGCAGGAGAGCTGGAGGATCTGGGTGATTTCACAGAAGAACTGGCCCAGGGCATTGCCATGGCACAGCGGCAGGGAAAATGTATTGGCTGTGTGCATGACAGCATTGAGAAAGGCACTGGCCCAGGCAGTTGCTGCTATGTGGGCACAAGCTCTGCTGCCCAGGAGGGTCCCGTAGTGCAGGGGTTTGCAGATGGACACGTAGCGGTCATAGCACATGACAGTCTGGAGGGAAAGCTCTGCTACAATAAAAAACAGAAAGACAAAGAGCTGAGCAGCACATCCTGTGTAGGAGATGTTCCTGGTGTCCCAGAGGGAATTGTGCATGGCTTTGGGGACAGTGGTGCAAATGGAGCCCAGGTCGCTGAGGGCCAGGTTGAGCAGGAAGAAGAACATGGGCGTGTGCAGGTGGTGGCCGCAGGCTATGGCGCTGATGATGAGGCCGTTGCCCAGGAGGGCAGCCAGGGAGATGCCCAGCAAGAGGCAGAAGTGCAGGAGCTGCAGCTGCCGCGTGTCTGCCAATGCCAGCAGGAGGAAGTGCCTGATGGAGCTGCTGTTGGACATTTGAGCTGTCTTGGCATGGGGATCTGTAAGAAAAGTAATCACAGAATACTTGAGTTTGGACAGGACTTTAAATATTCCAGCACAGCCTGGGGGCAGTTTCCCCCTAGTGCTTGCCCAGGGCTCTGCTGCCTGGAGCTGTCCCTGCCAGCAGCTGCTTCCCTGTGCCCAGGGCTGGGCCCTGCCAGTGCTGCCAGAGCCCAGCCTAGCCCTGTGGGCTCAGCTCTGCCCTGCAGACCCCTCCCAGCTCAAGCACTGCCCAGGAGCAGCTCTGGCTCTGCAGGCTCTTATAGCAACACAGCAACCCTGAGGAGGCTGGAAAAGTGACACTGATGCTGGCTTTAAGTTGCCCTATGCTAATTTCTCTAACTGCCTGGATACATAAGATTGGAGAAAAAAAAAAAGGGTTTTTTCTCAACCTGAACAGAGAGATAAATATCTATGTGCAATTTCCTATCCAGGCAACCCAGAGCAGTAGATTAAAAAAGCATGATTTTCCCATTTATGCAGGCCCTGACTCTCTGTGCTCCCTGTATAATCTACTTGGAAATGTTCTGCAGTTCAATGCCATGCTGGGAGCAATCCTGAACAATGTAGCATTCTCACCACACAAGGAGAACACTTCCAAGCCTTACCAGCTGTGTCCTACCGCCCTGATCTTGTCCCCCAGTGCTGAGAGCAGCTGCCAGGGCTGGCTGACAGCTATCCCTGGCAGGCAGCAGAGTCCCTGCCCCAGCACAGTGTCCTGGGCTGCAGGACCCTGCTCTGCAGGACAGCCCTGGGCACCCCTGGCTGCTCTGCACAAGACACAATCAGAGAATATACTCACAGGGTCAGTAGGCATAGGGGTGTTCCAGCTTTAGGAGATGGCTCCAGGAGCTGCAGCTGCATTGTCCTGCAGCCAGAGGTTCCTGTGCCAAGGGCTGGCAGTGATTCTGCCACAGGCACTTCTCAGAACCTTCCTAGCCTTGACTAATTGAAGCTCTCTGTGCCTCTGTGCTGTGCCCAGGGTGGCTGCAGGCAGTGCCCCAGCCCTGCTGGGCTCGGAGAAAAGCTGCTCATCAGGAGAAATATGCTTTTGAAGCTCTTCTTGGTTACCAGGAGCTGCCTCTGTGCCAGGAGCCCAGACCAGCCCAGCAGCGCAGACACAACACAAGGACTTTAATGAGCCTCTGGGGCTTTGTGCTGAGGCCCTGAACATCAGTCCCTGAGAGGGAGCTGAAGAAACCTCTCCAGAACTCCAAGTCAGAATCCAGGTCCAAAGTTTCTTGCACTTTTAATGGGACCCACTGAGTGAGACGATTGAGAAAGTGTCCCCCGGCCCCAGGCAGAGCAGAGAACTAGAGGCAGTGATGACAGGTGGGGACCAAGAGAAGCCAAGTCTTGGTGCCCTGGGCCACAGCAGGGTCTGTGAAACCAAGGGCTGGGAGAAGACACCTTGTCCTGAGGGACTGGGGCCTCCTGGCACAGCCCCAGCCAGGCTGGGCACTGTCACCCCCTTGTCCTGCCCTCAGAATCCCCCCCTAGCCCACATCCCAGTGGCCTCAAGGATCTGCTGGAAGGAGTCTCTGGGGAGCCTTGCTCAGGAATGGCCCTGGGGGCTCCTTCATGCTCCCTGCAGGGACTGCAGGTTTTTCAAAGGACTTTGGGTTTGGCTTTTGGCTTGGAGTCACTGAGAGGTTTGTTCAATCCTGGCCTCCAATTATCTGCTGTAATTAGTCCCTGGAGAGGCTTTGTCAATAACAACACTCACTGGGGCTCATTAATGGTTCAGAGTACTTCAGTTATTTTAAGCTACTTGGTGTTTCCTTTTTATACAGACTCTCTGAGATGTTTCTGCAATCATGGCCCCAATTATCTTCTTTAACGAGTCCTTTGAGAGCTTTGTACTGACATTCAGTGGGGCTCATTAATACTTTCAGTTACTCAAGGTTTTTAAGGTACTTTGGAATTTCTTTTCTACACTGAGTCTCTCAGAAGTTTTTTTGCCATCCTGGTCTCCAATTCTCTCCTCCCAGGAGTCCATGAGGAGTCTGTGTTGGAGATCGACCTCAGTGAGACCCATTGGTACCTTGAGACACTTTGGGGTTTTCCACTGACTTTGACTCCTGGCAGGGTTTGTACAGTTTCCCGTCAGGCCCAGGGTTCAAGGGCTCAGCTCCAAATGCACAACAGGGCTCATTAGGATCAAGCAAGTCCTGACAAACCCTGTCTCTGCCTTGATTTCCCTGTGGTCTAGTTAAGTTCAGCAGGAAGTTTTCCTTTTGCAGTTATGAATAAATATTTCAATGAGCTTCTAAGAAATATGTATTCCTCTTTTAAAGAGTGTATTTTATTACTATTCTCTTTAGAGAAGAGGTGATTGCAGAATTCCGTGATTGATATTGATCCAGGGTCTCTCCTAAGGAGGTCTGGCCAGGTCAGTGAAGTTGTACCTTGGAGCTCAACCAGTATGGACAACCTTGGCCCACATTCCCCAGCCCCGTGTGAGAAGCCATTTTCACTTTCAAAAATGTAAATGCTTTATTAAGACCTTATCAAAATACAACAGAAGACTGAATAAAGAAAAGAATACAGCACCAAGAGCAAAGAATTCAGTCACTGTGTGCTCATCTACAAAATGGTTGTTCTGTTTTTTATACCTCTAGCCCCTCCTAAAATCTTGTCAATCGACTCCTTCTTCACTGTCCAGTGGTGGAGATCACTGTCTTACACTTTGATTGGAGGTCAGGTGCTGCCATAGTAACAAGCCGACCCTCCCAAATGCCCTGACTACAGAGGCCATCCTGTGATAACAATGCAAGAGGGAGGGGAAGGATACCTATACATCTACAAAATGATCCTTAACATATATTTAATATTCACCCCTTAATTGTGAGAGCCAACCATAGAATTGCTCATCTATAACAAGCCTCCCTTTTCTTTTTTATAAGTCATTTTGCTTGAACAATTAAGTCAAAAATTTAATCTCTCTCTTGAATGAGTCATGCCGGCATCTGTTGATGTGGGCAAGGACAGTGGTAATGGGAGAAAAAAATCTCAGGATTTCCTTAGACACACTTATTTGGAATGGACAAAAGGGCATCCCAGAGGTCCAGTATGGCTTTGAGTCCCATCTACCATGCCTATGTGGCTGCTATCCGCAGTTGGTGTATTGTAGGGGTGAGCACAGAGGCCAACTAGCTCCTGCCCTCCAGTCCCTGCTGAATTAAAAGACAACTGAGCAATGATAGAGGTCTGGTATGGCCTTTTGTCCTTACCTTACCATGCCTACAGGCTTGCTACCCGCAGCAGGGCTATGGAGCCTTCTTGGTAGCAAACAAAGGGGCCAACCTGGGCTTGCCCTCCTTCCTTTGTCTTATTTTCTAGAAGAAGCTGTCCCATTACCTTTTACTGTCCTTTTAGTGCTTCTCTGCTGGGATTCATAAAGTTAGAGGGTTTTGAGAAAATGGTTAAAAAGGACAGGCCCTTGACAGAAGTTTTGTGAACATTGCTAATACAGCGAAAAGTTTTCTAAGCAGTAGAGCAGACGTGACAAATAGCACAGTAGACCTCTGTAGAACTGGCATTATAGATTGTAACAAGGTTATTTAATGTATATCTTTAGAAGGTTAGTATGAATGGATCTCTGTGCTTTTTCTCTTATGAACGAGTCAATTGTGTTAACTACCATTACGTGTGTTTCATATGATTGGATAGAATTCTTGTCAATATGTTTTGCTCTATGTGTGATTGGCTGAAATCTAGGCTGAGACGGTTTTATGCTATGCTGTAATGTCACACCCCCTTGGCATTTCCCTTGGATCAGAGAGCTGTTAACATCCTGTCTCCATTGTCTAACAATGTGCTGAGACTAATGTGCTAAATAAATAGCTCACGACACTGGTTTGGATTTGCCCCGTCTCGGTTCGTTTGTAAATATCGGCCAGCAGCACTTCTCCTCAACAGATGCTGGTAATTCTCACCCATTAAAACTGGAAGTCAGTTCTCAAGGTGGTTGTTGAAAGCTTGACTCTACTTTTTGGGCATCTTCATGTTTTTCTGGTTGTCTCTCAGTCTCTGCTTGAGAGTCAATCTTGTTTCACCTGACCTGGATGTTATAGTCCATTCTTTGGGTTCTTCTACTGGGCCTTTGACTCTGTTGGCATGAGTCCATCCCCGCTCTGCAGTTCACACAGCTGATTTGGTGGTGAGCAGTACCTGAAAGGGACCTTCCCACTGAGGAGTTAGAGGATGATCTCTCCATGACTTAATCATCACCCAATCCCCAGGATTAATATTATGGATTCTGAAATCCAGGGTGGTAGTCTGAGGAATTGCCCCTTTATGTCTTAGTCCGTCTAATGTTTGTGCTATGGATATAACTTATTCCTTGGCATTGGCTTCCCCTTCCTCATAGGTGGCAGCCTTCTGGGGTGAGGCCAGGAAGGGCAACCAAAGCATCATTTCATGGGGTGACACCCCCAGATCTGACTGGGGTTGGGTTCTAATTCTTAATAAGGCCAAAGGCAGAAATTTTATCCATGACATTTGGGTTTCAATCATTAGCTTAAGTAGAGCTCTTTTAAGACTTTGATTCATCCTCTCTACACAACCAGAACTCTGTGGATGCCATGGAGTGTGTAATTCCCATTTTACTCCCAGGCCTGAATAACTTTCTGCAATATTTTCAATGTGAAATGAGTTCCCCAGTTGGAATCAATCCTGTTTGCCATCCCACGTCGGGGAATGATTGATTCTACAAGTGTTTTACTCACAACACTGGCATTGGCTTTCACAGTGAGTACCACCTCTACACAATGAGTCCCATGATCTACTATCACTGGTAAAAACTTCCACCATTGTATGTGGGGAAGCTCAGTAAAGTCTACTTGGATGTTTTGAAAGGGCCCTAAGTCTAGTTCTCACCCTGCCCTGGGTGTTTTCCTCATTATTTTCTTATTCACTTGTTGACATATCACACACCGTTCAGTTACTTGCTTAGCTATTCTGAAAATTCCTATGCATCCCCAGTCCCTTAGAAATTGATCACCTACTACTTGTGTACCCCACTGTGTTGTTCCATGTATGCCTTCCAGCATTTTCTTGGCAGGGGGTTTATTCAACATTTGCCTCCCATCTGCTAATTTCCACTTCCCTTCGTTATCTTTCTTGGCTCCCATTTTAAGGAGTTCTTCCTCTTCTGTCCCACCCACTACGGGGACTTTTTGCATTGCTTTCATGGGTGTTAATACTATTATTAGGTTTTCTGTCTCTGATTCAGTTGCATTTTTAGCTTCTAAATCAGCTAAATTGTTCCCTTGTGCCCCTTTTTGATGTCCTTCAACATATCCCACCACTAGTTTCTCCAGCAATTGTAAGGTTTCTAACAGTTCTAAGACTAAACTTTTCGTGAATCAAAACGATCTAAAATTTTCGTGAATCAGTCCCTTTCCTTTTGAATTTAATAGCCCCCTCTCTTCCCAAATTTTTCCGAAGTTATGCACTATTCCAAAAGTGTATTTTGAGTCTGTATATATTGTTCTCCATTTCCATGCTAATATTTCCAGAGCTTACTTTAGGGCATACAACTCACACGCTTGGGCTGACCAGTTGGAAGGTAACTTTTTCTTTTCTATGGCCACCAACCCTTCATGCACTATAGCGTACCCTGATACCCTGTGCCCCTTTATTACCTGGGAAGATCCATTGATGTACAATTGTTTTCCACCTGGGAGTGGTTGATCTGTTAGGTCCTCTCTTCCTTCAGTTTGATAGTTTATAACCTCTAGGCAATTATGTACTAGTTCCTCATCTGGTTCTCTATCCAAAAACTGGGCAGGGTTGTGTTGGTTACTCATGATTAGCTCTAAACCATTATCTATTAAGATGGCTTCATACTTTACCACTTGGGAAGCAGTGAGTCTTTTCTCAGCCTTTTGGCTTAGGATACTCCTTACTGAGTTTGGGATATATATTTTCAATTTTCTCCCAAAGGGTAATTTTTTGCTTTATGCTATGAGTAGGGCAGTCACTGCCACAGTCTGAATGCAGGTTGGCCACCCTCAGCTGACAGGGTCTATAATTTTGATAAATTGGCCACTGGTTTCCTGGATTCTCCCCAGTCTTGTGCTAACACTCCATGTGCCACCCCTTTTTCTGTATCCACAAACAGTAGAAAGGTTTGTCTAAGGCAGGAAGACTCCGTTCCAGTGCACTGACTGATTTTTCCTTTAAAGCTTCAAACTTTTGTTCATCATCTTTTTCCCACCTAATCTCTTCTTCAACTAACTTTTCATACAAGAATCAGATGGCCTGTGTGTATCCTTCAGTCAATAGCCTACAATATCCAAACAGGCCTAAAAACCTTCTGACTTCCCTCTGAGTTTTTGGCTGTGGGAGTGAACCTATCCCCGCAATTCTCTCAGGGTTCAGCCACCAGCTCCCTTGACAAATCACATGTCCTAGGAATTTTACTTCCCAATCTACAAATTGGAGAATCTCTTTTAATATTTGAAGTCCTTGATTCCCCAGAAAATTTAACAAAACTATGGTGGATTCCCAAACTTCTTTTTCTTCCCATCCTGAGAAAAGAAATAATTTACACATTAGATGAGCTTCATCTCAGGTTTAATGAAGAAGAGTTGTGTTACTTCTCCTAGGGCTTGACCAAAAAGGTTTGGGGATTTGGAAAACCCTTGGGCTACCCTAGTCCACCAAAGCTGTTGCTTCCTCCCGGAATGGGGGTCCTCCAATTCAAAGGTAAATATATCCCACTTTGCCAGTGGGCACACCCAAAAAGCATCTTTTAGGTCTATCACACTAAACCACTGGTGTGCTGGGGGAATATTACTCAGTTGGATATAGGGGTTAGGCATTACTGGGTATCAATTCACAGTTCTTTTGTTCACTTCTCTCAAATCTTGGACAAGCCTCTAAGTCCCATCTGACTTCTTTACTGGTAATATGGGTGTATTATGGGGGGACATTCCAGGGAAAGTGGATATTGTTCTACCCTAACTGGATGGTTTTCATTAATTATTTTTATTACTATAGGTTTCATATTTAATTTACCTCAGTTTTTCAGTTTTGCCCACACCATCTCATGAATTTTCTCCTCATTTTCTTCCCTTAATTGGAGAAGCTTAACTACCATTTTCCCTTTCTATGAGAGCATTCCCATGTCAAACTGCACCTGTAAATCCTGTCCTAATAAATTTCACCCTGCTTCTGGAACTAATAGAACACCCCCAATTCCTATTTTATTTGGTCCTTCAAACTTTATTTGCATTAAAACAGAGGCTTTGAACCTTTCCCCTTGTCTTGCTTTGAAAAGACAGGTGTCTGCTAAGGAAGGCATGAGCCGCCCCTGAAATGGAAAATGTAATCCCCCTCCCTCCGAATCGGTATAATTTTGAAATTAAGGGGTTCTCAGGCACATATATGGGAGCAGGAATAACAGTTCTTCATTAGGGAAGAAAATTAAACAAATAAACAATGCAGTAATACAAAACAGCCCTGACAGAGTCAGAATACCACTTGACACCCTGTTGGTCAGGCTTTTGGTAGCAGTCCTATTGAATTGTGGCTGCAGTCCTCCTTCAGTCTTCCTGCAGACAGGTGTGGTTCTGTTGGAGCAGTGATCCTGTAGAAGTGTGTAGCCTTCCTCTGAAGATCCAGTGGTGGTGTAGATGGGCCTGGTCTTCCTCTGGGGCAGCTGCTCCTCTGGGAATCCAGTGGAAAAAGCTGTTCTGGTGTCCCAAAATCACAGATTATATCAAGTTAGGAATGCTTGGTTCCTCCCTCTGGGCAGAGCATCTCACAATGGGATGATGCAATTTTATCAGTGATGCAGTGACACTCAATGGCCCGTTAACAGCTGATGTCTCTCCAGAGGGAGGATTGGTTTGTGGAAGAGATAAAGAAAAACTGCCCAATTAACAGAACATAACTGGCCCACCTCTTAACAGATGGGAATAGAACACACACATTGCTTTGCAATCCAGGACATTATCCACCCCTTATTCTATTTCCATCTGCATCACAATGAAACCTTACACACAGTTCTCACTTAAGGCTAGGTTTCCCTGTGGTACACAATGGCTCTCTCCATCTTTCTGCATTACCCACCAAGTGTAACCAAGTCCTTGAGCAAAACCAATTCCACGGATGGGTTTGTCTTTGCCTGAGGTGGAATTAATCCAAACAGTCTTTCCTAAAATACCTTTCACGTGTACAACAGGGACTTTATCTCCATCCTCTGTGTGCAGGGGTTCAGACTGGGCAGGACCAGCTCGATTGATGGACCCTCTGGTGTTGACCATCCAGCTGGCTTTTGCTAAGTTCATTTCCCAATTTCTAAAAGTCTTCCCCCCACCAAGTGCTTAAGGGTAGTTTTAAGGATCCATTGTACCATTGTTCAACTTTCCTGGCAGCTGGCGCATGATAGGGGATATGATTAATCCATTCAATGCCATGTTCCCTAGCCCAGGTGTTGATAAAGCCATTCTTAAAATGAGTCCCGTTGTCTGACTCAATTCTTTCAGGGGTGCCATGTCTCCACAGGATTTGCTTTTCCAGGCCCAGGATGGTGTTCCTGGCAGTGGAGTGAGGCACAGGGTAGGTTTCCAACCATCCAGTGGTGGCTTCCACCATGGTCAGCGCATAGCACCTGCCCTGGTGTGTCTGGGGCAGTGTGATGGAGTCAATCTGCCAGGCCTCCCCATACTTGTACTTGGACCACCGCCCACCGTACCACAGGGGCTTCACTCGCTTGGCCTGTTTGATGGCAACACATGTCTCACAGTCATGGATGACCTCAGAAATACTGTCCATAGTTAAATCTACCCCTCGGTCTCGTGCCCACCTATAGGTGACATCCCTGCCCTGATCGCCTGAGGCATCATGGGCCCATTGAGCTAGGAATAACTCTCCTTTGTGTTCCCAATCTAGGTCTATCTTGGACACCCCTGTCTTTGCAGCCTGGTCTACCTGCTCATTGTTTCGGTGCTCCTCATTGGCTCTACTCTTGGTGACATGGGCATCTACATGGCGGACTTTCACAGGTAGCCTCCCTACCCTGGTAGCAATGTCTTTCCACTCAGCAGCAGCCCAAATTGGTTTTCCTTTACGCTGCCAGTTAGCCTCTTTCCACCTCTCCAGCCATCCCCACAGAGCATTGGCTACCATCCATGAATCAGAATAAAGGTAGACCATTGGCCACTTCTCTCTCTCAGCAATGTCCAGGGCCAGTTGAACAGCTTTGAGTTCTGCAAGTTGACTTGATCCACCTTCTCCTTTGGTAGGTTGTGCAACCTGGCATGTGGGGCTCCATACAGCTGCTTTCCACTTCCGGTTCATCCCTACAATGCAACAGGAACCATCAGTGAAAAGAGTGTAGCGTGTTTCCTCTGCTGGTAGAAGGTTTTATGGTGGAGCTTTTTCAACCCTCATCACTTGCTCTTGTTCCTCTTCATCAGCGAGACCAAAGTTTTCACCCTCGGACCAGTTTGTAATTATCTCCAAAATCCAAGGGCAATTCAGGTTTCCAATATGGGTGCGCTGTGTGATAAGAGCAATTCACTTGCTCCATGTGGCACTGGTGGCATGGTGGGTGGTGGGAACCTTGCCTTTGAACATCCACCCCAGCACCAGTAGTTGGGGTGCCAGAAGGAGTTGCGCTTCTGTACCAATCACCTCTGAGGTGGGTTGGACTCCTTCATAGGCAGCCAAGATTCCCTTCTCTGTGGGAGTGTAGTTGGCTTTGGACCCTCTGTAGCTTCGACTCCAAAATCCCAGTGGGTCAGCCTTGAGTCTCCCCAGGCACCTTCTGCCAAAGGCTCCAG
The DNA here is from genome assembly GCF_028551555.1 of Melozone crissalis. NCBI lineage: Eukaryota > Metazoa > Chordata > Aves > Passeriformes > Passerellidae > Melozone > Melozone crissalis. Next base: position 7,903,821 of record NW_026535824.1, read on the forward strand.
GACAAGCCATGGTTCCTGGCTGCAGAGTAGAGCAGTTCTTCACCTCTGGTCCTGTCCTGACTGGGCCAAGAGCGACTGCATGAGCAACATCCTGCTTGAGTCCCTGCCCTACCCCTGGCAGCTGCTCCCAGCACTGGGGGACAAGACCTGGGTGGGAGGAGCCACTCCGAGCAGGACAGGGGCTGCTGCTGAGAGGGGCTGGGTGGGGCTGAGACAGAGTGGGGATCCATTCTGAATTAGGTGAAGTGTCTGGAAGAGGTGAGGGGTCTGTGGGGCCAAAGCTGAAGGAAAAGCCGCATTCCAGAGACAGCAAGGAGACAGAGAAAGAAAAACAGAAATGACCACAAGGTCAATCTGCCCCAGACATAGAAATTCCTCTGATAAAGAAGAACTGGTGCTAAATGTCACGCGGAATGAATATGTATGAACTTATTGTGAAACTGTATGCATATGCATTTGGAAGGGGGATAAAAGAAGACCTGAGGTCTTCAAAGGCATGCATGCCTTTTTGGGGGCTTGCGTCTGGCGCACGTTGTAATAAAAGCATACCGGGCTTTACAACTTTTACAAAGTTGTGAGGTTTCTTCTTTTCTCCGCAAAACAGGGCAGGGCTCCTCCCAGCTCCAGACCAGCCTGGGCAGAGCTCTGGGGGACACTTCCCAAAAGAAGGTAAGCCTGGAATTGCTGTAATGATCAGGAGCTTTCTTGAGAGTGTTTTCAATTTCCTACTTGGAGAAGGATGGGAAAGATGGGGTGATGACAAAAATATTTTTGCTTTTTATACATTTTTCATGAATTCATAGCTCTATAAACTTCTTTTACATGGTAATAAATCTATAATCCTTACTTAACCCTATAAAACTCTTAATAACTTTATTAAATTACTATTATATATTTCTATAAGTATAATCCTCAATTAACTCGAGTACATTTCCTAACCCTTCTCTTAGAACATCTGACTGTCTAAATACATTCCTGAAATACTGTATAGTCTTATTATCAGGAAGAAGACCTACAAGAAAAACATATTGTTTATTGACCAGAATGTGAGCAGTCATAAGCAAAAGTGAAGGCAAAGAAGCCTTTGGACCTACTCCAAAGGCTGTGGGTTGAGCCAGGGGTGTGTAACTAGGGAAACTGAATCTCTTATTGGATGTTCCTGTTAAATATCCTAATTAATCAATCTGAATAAATTGTTGAAATCAGGGGCTGGATTTGCCCCATCCCCACTGGGACACCTGGAAGCTTCCAAATATTGTCTGGTTTTTAATTTACTGTTCTAACACTGTTGCAAGGATTTTGGTTTTTTTTTTCTGTTTTGATTATAGCCAACAGGGGAATGAGAGAAGCAGAACAGGAATTGGAATCCCAGAATCCCAGGACATTCTGAGTTGAAAGGGACACACAGGATCATCCAAGGAATGTTTGAACGTTTACAGAGACTCCAGAATTGTAATTTTGGGTGGTTAGTCTCTCTGCTGGGAGCCTCCCAAAGGGCCCTCAGCAACTCCTCAGCCCTGGACAGCAGCAGCATCACCTCTGCAGGGCCCAGCAGGGCTCTCCTGAGCTGCCCTTGCCCAGCGGCACACAGAGCCTGCCCCAGCCAGGGCCCTGCACACAGGCAGGTTTCTGTAGGGCCCCAGCCAGAGCACACGGGCTGGGATGGGCTCTGTGAATGCTGGCAGGGACAAGGCTCCTCTCAGGAGGGAATGTCCAGGCCCAGGGACATGCTCAGGGAAGGAGAGGGGGCTGAAGAGAGCAGTGCTGGGGGCAGGAGGGCACTGTTGGTGTGTGGGAGGTGCCGGGCACAGCTGGGCACGGGAAAACTGTCCTGAGTGCCCGGCTGTCTCTGCCCTGCTCTCTCAGACACAGCACCACAACATCTTCTTGTGGTTCTGCCCTGCCCTGATATTGTCACTGCTATCTGCTGCTCTCAGGGAGGCTCTGGCATTTGCAGCAGCTGAGTCAGGCACTGCCCTTGGCATTCCTGCCAGGCAGGGCTTTCCATGGGAATGGGGTGTCCAAGCTTCCCTGGCACCTGTGGGGCTGTGGGCAAAGCAGTCCATGGGAAAGGGGAATGAGCTGAGCCCCCTCCCTGAGATCCCATCATGGGCACAGCTGGGGATCTCCTTGCTGTGCCCTTCCAAGCTCTGAGCTGCCCTCCTGGGTGCAAATCTGTGCCAGAGCCTCTGGGAGTTCCCTGAATGTCCCATGGGGAAGGGCAGAGCTGCCAGAGCTGAGGAAATGCTGCTCGGTTTGCCAAGGGAGCCGTGAGTGTCCTTGGCACAAGGGGGTGCTGAGAACTTGCCCAGAGACCTTGAGAGAGGGTGAGACATTCAGGGATCCCTCTGCTCTGGGCAGGGTCTGGTTTATCCCAGGGTGACCCAGGAGTGTGATTGTGCTCTGATTGCAGCCTAAGGTGCAAAGCCAGGGCAGTTGGGAACAAGCCCATCCAGCCCCTCATCTTCCCTGAGCCACAGGGAATCCTTTGGCTCTCCCATCTCTCAGTGGCAAACTCTGAGTGCAGCCGAAATGTTGGGGATTTCTGACCTCAGAGAGCAAGGAACGATGTGTGGGGAGGAATAAAATTCCTAAAAACAACTCCTGCCATCCATGTCTTATAGAACTGGGAGTGTAGATGCTACCAAGCCTTTCTGCATTCAGAGTGATTTCCTTGACAAATCCTGAATATCCAGCCTTGTCCCTCTGCCACAGGGCCACAAACCCAGGGGAGCAGGGCAGGGATGGCTCCTTGAGAGCCTCCAGGCACAAGCCTGGCTGCTCCTGGCACACTCAGCCAGCACAACTGGAGCTCAGGAAGGGACCGAGGTGAAGGATTTACCAGAGCAGGAACAAGGGTGAGTGAGTCCCAGTGTGACAGTCTGCAGGTAATGGATCAGGTTTGGCTCCAAGCAGCCTCTCGTGACTTGTCACTGTCCTTTCTCCATGAACAGGTCCCCATGCCCAGCCCCAGCAAATGTCCAACAGCAGCTCCATCAGGCACTTCCTCCTGCTGGCATTGGCAGACACGCGGCAGCTGCAGCTCCTGCACTTCTGCCTCTTGCTGGGCATCTCCCTGGCTGCCCTCCTGGGCAACGGCCTCATCATCAGCGCCATAGCCTGCAGCCACCACCTGCACACGCCCATGTTCTTCTTCCTGCTCAGCCTGGCCCTCAGCGACCTGGGCTCCATCTGCACCACTGTCCCCAAAGCCATGCACAATTCCCTCTGGGACACCAGGAACATCTCCTACACAGGATGTGCTGCACAGCTCTTTTTCTTTCTCTTCTTCATTTCAGCAGAGTTTTTCCTCCTGACCATCATGTGCTATGACCGCTACGTGTCCATCTGCAAACCCCTGCACTATGGGACCCTCCTGGGCAGCCAAGCTTGTGCCCACATGGCAGCAGCTGCCTGGGCCAGTGGCTTTCTCAATGCTCTCATCCACACAGCCAATACATTTTCCCTGCCCCTGTGCCATGGCCATGTCCTGGGCCAGTTCTTCTGTGAAATCCCACAGATCCTCAAGCTCTCCTGCTCAAATTTGTACCTCAGGGAACTTGAGCTTCTTGCATTTTCCTTCTGTTTGGGCTTTGGTTGTTTTGTGTTCATTGTTTTCTCCTATGTGCAGATCTTCAGGGCCGTGCTGAGGATCCCCTCTGTACAGGGACGGCACAAAGCCTTTTCCACCTGCCTCCCTCACCTGGGCGTGCTCTCTCTGTTCCTTAGCACTGCCACATTTTCTGACCTGAAGCCCCGCTCCATGTCCTCCCCATCCCTGGATCTATCAGTGTCAGTTCTGTACTCAGTGGTGCCTCCAACCCTGAACCCCCTCATCTACAGCCTGAGGAACCAGGAGCTCAAGGCTGCAGTGTGGAAACTGATGACTGGATGGTTTCAGGGACATTAAACTGCTGGCCAAATTCTGCAAATCTCTTGTAATAAAAGTCATCTTTGATACTTCTTGTTGGCTTCATTTTGGAGGTTCTTTTTCTTTGTTTTACCTTACTAATCTTTTCCACAAAGAAATGTCATGGTTTGCAGTTTTTCTCATTTTGTTTCTCTCCATCTTCCCTGTGGCCAGAGATTGTGTCAACGAGGGGCTGCACTCTTGGTGGTTTTAATGGAACTAAAGGATCTCGCAGCAAAGTTTTTTTCCAGATATACCCTTGTGTTCCCTTCTCTGGAGCTGCAGCAGCAATGTCTGTGTGCATAGCTGGGGGCAGATCTGTGCTGGCACAGCAGCTCTGGTCCTGCTGGCCACACCATTCCTGATCCAGGCCAGGAGCCATTGGCCTTCTTGCCCACCTGGGCACCCTGCTGGCTCATGTCCAGCCTGCTGTCCATCAGTCCCTGCAGGTCCCTTTCTGCCTGGCTGCTGTCCAACCACTCTGTCCCCAGCCTGTAGCACCAGGGCCAAATATCAGGGCCTGGCACTTGGTCTTCTTAAGCTGCAACTTGTTGGATTCTTTCCCCTGGATCCAGCCTGTCCAGGTCCGTGTGCAGAGCCCTCCTATGCTCCCACAGATCAACACTCACATCCAGCTTGGTATCATCTGCAAAGATGTCCTTGGTTCCATGGCACCCCTCAGTGTCACAATGGCCTCTTGGTTACACCAAGCCCTGCACTGTCACACTGATCTCTTTGGTTCCAGTAGACCATGCCGAGCAACAATGGTCTCCTTGGTTCCATGGGGCCCCAAAATATGACAATGGTCTCCTTGGTTCCACTTAGCCCCAGAGTGTCACAATGGTCCCATGGTTACATGAGGTCCCACACTGTCACCATGGTCTCTGTGATTCCACAAGTCTCCTCAGTGTCACAATGGACTCCTTGTTTCCACAAGGCCATACAGTGTCACAACGTTCTTCCAGATTCCTTGAGGCCCCATCCTGTCACAGTGGCCCCTTGGTTACACAGGATCCTGCAGTGTCACAATGTCCCCTTGGTTCCATGACGTCCCGCAGTGTCAGAATGGCCCCTTGGTTCCACTGCGCCCTGGAGTCTCCCAATGGTCTCCTTGGTTTTGCAGTGTCAAAATGGTGAAACCCCTTGGTTACACAAGGCCCTGCAGTGTCACAATGGCCTCTGTGGTTCCACGAGGACCCAGAGTGTCATGGTGCACTCCCTGGTTCCATTTGGCCCCAGAGTACAACAATGGACCCTTGGTTCTGTGGGGCTGCACAGTGTCACCATGGTCCTCTTAGTTTCATGAGGCCCTGCAGTGTCACAATGGCCCCAGAGTGTCCCAATCATCACAGAACGACAGAATCAAATAGGCTGGAAAAGACCTTTGGGATCATCAAGCCCAACCAATGCCCTAGTACTGCCTTGTCACCAAGACCATGCCACTAAGTGCCTCTGGAGAGGGACAGGGACTCTGCTACCTCCCCCCTGGCCAGCCCATTCTAATGCCCACTCATCCTTTCTGTGAAGAACTTCTTCCTATTGTCCAGCCTGAACCTCCCTTGGTGCAGCTAAAGGCTGTGTCTTCTTGTCCTGCCCTCCAGCAGATCCACACTCACACCCAGCTTGGTGCCATCTGCAATTTGTGAATGCTGGACTCGATCCCCTCAGCCAGATCATCAGTGAAGATATTAAACAGGACTGGGCACAGCACAGACCCCTGGGGGACACCACCAGTGCCTGGAAACCAGCTGGGTGCAGCACCATCCCCACCACTCTCTGGGCCCAGCCTCCAGCCAGCTCTTAAATCTCCCAGCGAGGAGGGAACCTGCCCAAGCTTTGGGCTGCAGCTTCTCCAGGGAATGCTGTCAGAGACAGTGTCAAAGGCTTTGCTGAAATCCAGGCACACAACATCCACAGACTTTCCTGCATCCACGGGCGGGTCACCTGGTCATAAAAGGAGACCAGGTTGGTCAGGCAGGACCTGCCACCCCTAAATCCACGCTGGCTGGCTCTGATCCCCCGGCCATCCTGTGGGTGCCCTGTGATGGCACTCAAGGTGGTCTGTTCCATAACCTTGCCGGGCACCCAGGTCAGGCTGACAGGTCTGGAGTTCCCCAGCTCCTCCTTCCAGCCCTTCTTGGGGATGGGCTCACATTGGCACCTCCAGTCCTCTGGGACCTCCCTGCTGAGCCAGGACTGATGGTAAATGATGGAGAGCAGCTTGGGGAGCTCATCCACAGCTCCCTCATCCCCCTGGGATGGATCTCATCTGATCCCATACACCTGTGAGCATCTGAGTGGCTCAGCAGGTCACCAGCTGCTTCCTCCTGGATTCCAGGGGGCCTGTTCTGGTCCCTGTGCCCATCTACCAGCTAAGGAGAACAATTGTCCTGAGGACAGCCTTTCCTAATATTGAAAATTGAGACAAACAAGGTGTTAAGTAGCTTAGCCTTGTCTTTATCTCTAGTTACTGTATTTCCTACTGCATCCAATAAATAGTAGAGGTTCTGTTTGTCTGGTGTTTTGCTATAATTTTATTTATAGAAACATTTCCTATTATTTTTCACAGAAGTGGCCAGGTTAAGCTCTAGTTGAGCTTTCACCTCTTTGCTTTTCTTTTTGCGTAACTTAACAACATTCTTAAACACTTTCTGAGTTCCCTGTTCCACTTTTCAAAAGTGATGCACCCTCTTTTTACCCCTGAGTTCCCACAAATGCTCCATGGGCAGCCAGGACAGTAATTTTCCTAACTAGCTCATATTTTGCCACACTGGCAGAGGATGCTGCATCCCCTTAAGATTACTTTCTTGAAGCGTGTCCATCCTCCCTGGACTCCTTTGTTTTTAAGGGCTGTTTCCCTTTAAAGAATCAGTACCTGATTTGGTACTCCCCAAATCAGCATTCTAAATAAGCCAAAGTCTGCCCTTCCTAATTCCAGTGTAGAAGTTTTGTTGCTGCCCCTCCTTCTTTCACAGAACATCGAAAACTTGATTATTTCATGGTCACTGTGCCCCAGGCAGCCTCCAATCACCACATCTGCCACCAGACCTTCTTTGTTTGTGAACAGCAGGAGACAGAGCTTTCCTTGGCAGTGGGAATCTTACTAAAAATTCTGTAAAACAGAAAAGTCCTTAACCCTAGTGTAGCATTTAGAAACACCATTCTTTATTCAGTGGGATGCACAGGGAATAGCTCCTCTCAAAGCCGTGCATGCTGAGTACAGGAAAGTTTCTGTTTATATTCTGTATTTTGCACACAAATTCATTGATTGCCTTGGACTAGACACACATATGATAATCATTTCCCCAAAATCATTACCACATTTCCTCTCCCCATTACCCATGTGTTCTTCTGTCCTGGGGGTCTCTCTGGTGGTCCATGGTGCTCGTGGACCCCAATGTTCCCATGGGCCTGGCTGAGCTGGCAGGACACTGAGGTTGCTGAACTTCCAGTTCCCCTTCTCACACAATGGGCATTGTGTGGTTTCCATAGGCCTGGGGTTTTGGAGAACAAGCTCCAGGTGTCAGGTCACCTGGTGGAGACAATTTCTCATCTGGTAACATGAGGTCACAGAGTGGTCTGTGATATCACAGAGTGGGTCATGTGAGGTCATTGAGCAGATATGGCATCATAGACTGCCTCTGTGACATCACAGAGCCAGCTGTGACATCACAGGGCAGAGGTCTGACATCACAGAGCAGGCTGTGACATCCCAGAGGGGCTGTGTGACATCCCAGCAGGGCTCTGTCAGGTCACTGGGTTGGTCACTCCGCCCCAGCTCCCCCTCACAGTTTCTCCCAACAAGTCCAATGCTGTTCATGCCCAGCAGGGTCCCTGTCCCCCAGGATCCCCCCAGCCCACCTGGAGCCACAGCCTCCACCAAAGGATGTTCCACAGGATCCACCCCAGAGCCTGACAGGGGACAAGGGGCCAGGGCTGTGTGACCAGGACATCAAGGACGGGGATTATCCAGGTCACTGCGGCCTGGGTTGGGTTCCCCAGGGCAGGAAAGATGTCTGGCAGCTGGAGCAGGGTCTGGGAAGGGCCTCCAAAGTGGGGCTGGAGCCCTTGGGCTGTGAGCAGAGGCTGAGTGAGCTGGGCTGGTCCAGCCCAGAGCAGGGAAGGCTGAGGGGCTCCTCATCCCAGCCTGGCAGTGCCAGCGAGGAGGGGATGGAGAACACAGAGCCAGGCTCTTCACCAGGGGGCCTGGTGAGAGACAAAAACCAATGGGTGGAAGGGGAAAGAGGAGCAATCAGCCAGGACAGGAGGAGATGAAATGAGTCAGGCTGGTTTCAGCATTTCCTCATCACCAAGAGCAGCCTGACCTCCCTTCTCCATCCACCACAGACACATTTGCAAATCAGAAATTGTTTGTGCTCTTTTGCTTCCACTCCAGGATGAGCATCATGATACAAGAACTTAATTGTGTTTATATCTATCGCAGAACCACATTTGTCTATAATTAATTCTAATATGGAAATAACTTGTGGATGTTGAACTCATCAGACACTGCTGGGACATTGCACATAGCTCAGGGAAGAGTGAGATTGTAATTAAATTGTGTCCTGGTAAACTATGGTCTGTTGGCCATTAAGAGAATCTTCCTGTGCCTCTGAGTCCCACCAGTTCCTGACTCCCAAAGGACACAAACCTGATGAGTTGTGGTTCCCACTCCAGTGGTGGCACTTGCACCTCCCTCCATAGCCAGAGCAGAGCTCCCTTGTCCCAGAAAGTCCCTGGCAATGCCGGGATGAAGGAGACAGGACAAGCTGGGATATCAGGGGCAGGGCAGAGCCAGGAAGCAGAACGACTTTTGAATTTGATGGAGCTGTGCCTTCCCTTGGCTTTGTTGGCTGACAAGAAATGAACATCCCTCTGTGCCTTGGGGAGCTTCTTCTCCAAGGAAAGCAGGTGGGAGCTGGAGCCAAGGAGCTGAAAGCTGCAGGTGCAGCCTGGGCTGGAGGGAGCTCAGATTTACACAAGGCTGCTCTGAGTGCCAGGGCTTGGATGGGGGAAATGGTGGGGTGGGGGTAGGGACAGAGTCTGATTGATTGTCAGCCATGAAGGGTCTTGATTTTCATATCTACTCAAACTGCATGAGGAGGCACTTGGATTCAATGTCAATTGGGGACTGCACATATTAACAGGAAGAAAAACATAAGCAGGGGCTAAAAAATGTTTCCTCACAGTCATTTTAAATATGATCTATTCAGTTTAAATGTGCTTCAGGCCTCTGGAGCAGTGAAATTCAGCAGCAGCCTACAAGGTGCTGAGGATGTCAGCAGCCCCCACTGAGGCCATCCCTGCCCAGAGACCGTGGGGGAATGGGCAGACAAGGAGAGCATCCCTGGGGCTGGGGCAGCACAACTCAGAGGCACCAGCGGCTCCAGCTGGGAAATGGAGTGTGGAATGTGGCTGGGAAAGCCCTGCCTGGGCTGTGTCCAGCAGGACAGACAAGCCCTGACTCCCATCCCCCAAACAACTCTCTCAAGGAGAAATTTAAAAGGAATTACAATTGTTTGTGTACTCTGAGTTGGACTCCCTGGGGAAATACCAACAAGAGATTCTCAGGAGCTCAAAAGAACAAAACAGTCTTTACTGACAACTTTGGAAAATCAAAGAAATTTTTGCAAAAGTTTTATTATGACATACAATCAACAGAAAACACTTTTCAAAGCATTACCTTGGCCCTTTCAATTTCACAATTTGTAAGCCTGTTCTATTTTAAGTTAGTCAAAATATGCAAGAGAAGGAAATTAGAAGTAGACACAGAAAGAGAGAAAGACAAAAAAGATACAGAGAACCATTCACACAGCTACCAACTCCTGGATTTCAGCAGTGTTCAAAAAAATAAAATTTTCAAGAGGAGGGAGGGTCAAGATATGTGCTTGCCTTATGGTCAGTCTTCAATACCCCTTGGTCTTCCTGGGCCCTTCCCCCAGGTGGGACTTGGGCTCATTTGGTCCCTCAGGAGCTGGGCTGGGGGCTGCAGAGGTGGCTGTGGAGCATTGCCTGTGCTGTGCCAGGGACTGGCAGACACTGCTGGGCTGGGATAGAAGCTCAGGGAGGATTGGGGTTTCAGGGCAGGGCAGGGCTGAGGTTCCAGGACAGGGCAAGGCTGGACCTGCTCCTTCCTTCCTACTCCCCCGACAAAATGTTTTGAGCCAAAAATCTCCTCCAGTCTGTCACAACAGGGAATGTTGGAGGTGAAATCCCAGTCTTGGCCATGGGCACCTGGACCAGAAGGACAGTTCTTTTCTATAGGAAGGAAAGCACGGAGCTTTCCCCAGTGTTTTGGGGACAGATGAAAGGTGACTCTTGTGAAACAATTACCAGCCAGACTGTTCCTGGCAATCTTCCTATTGGAACAATCTCTGGATATATGGAATTTTGAAGGTGAAATCCCAATTCTTGCCATGGCTGCCTGGAGGAGAAGGCCAGTTCTTTTCCATGGCAAGGAAAGCACAGAGCCCCAGTGTTTCAATAGCAGATGAGGAGACTCTCAATGTGCCAAGGTCAGCTGGACCAGTCAGGCAGTCCACGGGTGGTGAAGCCAGACCTGTTCTGTGTTCTCTTGGTTTTATGGGGCCCCACAGTGTCACAATGGCCTGTTGATTACAAGATTTGCAGCGTCACAATGGACCCTTGGTTCAATGGGGTTCAGCATTGTCACAGTGGCCCCTAGGTTTCATAATGCCCCACAGTGTCACAGTGGTCCCACTGATTCCATGAGGCTTTGCAGTGTCACAATGGTCTCCCTGGTTCTCCAGGCCCCACAATGTCACGTAACACCTCTGTTCCATGAGCCCTGCAATGTCACAATGGACCTTTGGACCCTGGGGGTTTGCAGTGTCACAATGGTCTCCTTTGGCTCCACAGTGTCACAATGGAGCACTGATGACAGGGGGCCCCTCTGTGTCACCCTGGCCTTTTGGTTTCATGCAGCCCTGCAGTGTCACAAAGGCCTCTTGGTTTCACAAGGCCCCACAGTATCACAATGGTCCTCTTGGTTCTGTAGGGACACCCAGGGTGACAATGGTCTCACTGGTTCCATGAGGCCTCAGTGTCACAATGCTTTGCTTATTCCCTGAGGCCTCCTAGTGTCACAATGGCCTCCATGATTCCATGAGTCCCCTCAGTGTCACAATGGCCTCCATGATTCCATGGTGCCCCACAGTGTCACAATGGCCCCTTGGTTCCATGACACTCCAAAGTGTCACAATGGTCTCCACAGTTCCATGAGGCCCTGCGAGGTCACAATGGACCCTTGGTTTTATGGGGCCTCTCAGTGTCACAATGATCCCTACATTCCATGGACCTTTATGGCTCCATGGAATATAAGGATCATTGAGACACTGGTGGGGAGATGGGGGAGACAGGGGACCCTGTTGTGCATGAGCAGTGTTGGACTTCTCTGGGGTAAACTGTGAGGGGAGGCCGGGGTGGATTGACCTCCTCAGTGTCCTCACACATTCCCTTTGATGTCACACAGCCCCTGTGATGTCACACAACCACCTGTGATGTCACACAGATACTGTGATATCACAGAGCTAACTCTGTTATGTCACCCTGTAATGTCATACAGCAGGGCTGTGATATAACAGAAGACTGTGATGTCACAATGTCACACCAGGGAAATTCCTTTCTCCTGGTGTCCAGTCTGGGCCTCCTCAGCTGCCCTTGGCATTAATTCTTTCTTTCGCTGGCTGTTCTCTACCATGTTCAAAGGATCCACCATCTCTGAAACCACCCTTCAGTCCCTCAAAGGGCTCTCTTCCACTGTTCTCAATCTCCACCCTACTTAGCACAGAGCTCCTGTGTCCCTATTGAGTGGTCAAGTGCCTGAGGCCAAGAGCACCTGGACAGGAGGGACAGTTCTTTTCTATAGGAAGGAAACCACAGAACCCCAGGGTCTGAAGGCAGATGAGAAGCAGTCACTAGAGGCCAAGGCCAGAAAGACCTGTTTGTCCTTGCAGCTTTTGTCTGAAAGCAGCCTTTGGATATTTGGGGAGTTTTGGGGGTGGAATTCCATTTCAGACATGGGTGCCTGGACCAGAATGACAGTTCTCCAAAGGAAGGAAAGGGCAGAGTCCCAGTGTTTCAAAGGCTGATTAGAGGTGGCCCCAAGGAAGTCAAGGCCAACCAGAGCTGTTGTCAGGGGAGAATCCTTGGACAGACAGAATTTGGGAGGCCAAACCCCACTTTTGTCTATGGGCATCTGGACAAGAAGGACAGTTCTTTTCCATAGGAAGGAAAGTATGGAGCCCCAGAGTTTCAAAGGCAGGTAAGAGCTGGGCCTCAGGAAGCCAATGGAACCTGGACAGCCCTGGCAACTTTTGTCTGGGAGCTATCCTTGGATATAAGGAATTTTGGAAGCAATTTTGGCCATGGACACCTGGACTCGAAAGATTTTTTTTCTATGGTGAAAAAAGCACAGCCCCCAGTGTTTTGAAGGCAGATGAGAGGTGGCCTCCAAAAGGCCAAGGCCAGCCAGGGCTGTCTGTCCTGGCAGGTGACATACGGGAATAATCCTTAGTTATAATCAAATTTGGAGGAGGAATCCCAATTTTGGCCATAAACCCCTGGAGAAGGACAGTTCTTTCCCACAGGAAGGAAAGCACAGAACTCCAGGTTTCAGGGGCTGATGAGAAGCAACCCTCAATATGCCAAGGTCTTCTGGACCAGTCAGGCAGCCCCCAGGAGGCCCAGACAATCAGACCTGTTCCATGTTCTTGGATCCTTGGAGCCCTGCAGCATCACAATGCCCCCTTGGTTCCACAAGGCCCTGTAGGATCACAACAGATCTTTGTTTCCATGAGGCCCAGTGATATAACAATGGTCTCCTTGGCTCCACAGTGTCACAATGGCCCCTTGCTTCCATGAGGCCTTGCAGTGTCCAAATGGTTTCCTTGTTTCCATGGGACTGTGCAATGCCACAATGGCCCCTTGGTTCCACCAGGCCTGGATGTGTCACACTGGCCACTTGCTTCCATGGGGACCCACAGTGACACAGTGGCCCCTTGCTCCCATGAGACCTTGCAGTGTCACAGTGGCTGCTTTGGTTATACAAGACTTTGTGGTGTAACAGTGGCCCCTTGGTTCCTGTGGTCCTGAGGTGTTATAATCGTCTCCATGGTTCAATGGGGCCCCACAATGTCACCATGGACTTTTGGTTCCATGAGCTTTTCTACTGCCAAAAATAGTCAACAGCAGCCTCCTTGGTTTGATGGTGTCACTCTGGACCCTTGGCTCCATGGGGACTCACAATGTCAGAAGGGTCTCCTTGGTTCCATGAGGCCCTGTAGAGCCCCTTGATTCAACGAGGCCTCAAAGTGTCATGATGGCTTCCAGGATTCCATGAGGCCCAGCAATGTCACAATGGACCTTTGGTTCCATGTGTTCCAGCACTGTTCCATGAATCCTTTCTTCTATGGGGCCCTGTAGTATCACAATGGACTCCTTGATGCCACACAGTATAACAACTGCCATTTGGCCTGCCATCGCTCCGTGATGCCACAATGATTCCTTGCTTCCAAGAGGCCTTCTAGTGTCACTACGGCCCCTTGGTTCAGTGAGGCTATTGGTGTCACAATAGTCTCCATGATTCCATAAGGCCTTGCAGTGTCACCGCAGACCATTGGTTTCACTGAGCCCCACAGTGTCACTATGGTCCCCTTGGCTCCACAAGGCTCTGAAGTGCCACAACGGCCCTTTGGTTTCACAAGGCCTCAAAGTGTAAAGATGGCCTCCATGCTTTCATGAGGCCATGCTGTGCCACAATGGACCTTTGGTTCCATGATGCCCCAGAGTGTCACAATGGTATCCTTGGCTTCATTGGACTCTTCATCCCGTGGAGACTCACAGTGTTCACTGCAGTCCCCTTGATTCCATGAGGCCCTGCTATGCTCTAATGGCCCCTTGGTTCCAGTTGGTCCCAAAGTGTCAGAACTGTCTCCATTGTTCCATGAGGCCCCACAATGTCACTGTGCTCCCCTTGGTTCCACAGAGTCCCACAGTGTAACAATGGATTCCTGGTTCCCTGAGGTTCCTCAGTCACAATGGTCTCCTTGGATCCATAGTGTCACAGTGGCCTCTTGGCTCCATGTGACCATGCTGTGTCACAATGGCTCATGGTTCCATGAGCCTTCACACAGTTTAACAACAGACCCTTGGTTCCGTGAGGCTTGCTGTGTCACAATGCACCCTTGGTTCCACGCGCTTTCATACTGCCAACAGCAATCTCCTTGGTTCTGCAGTGTCACCATGGACCCTTGTTCCATGAGATTTTGCAGAAGAACATGGTCACCTTTGTTCTGTGAGGTTCCACAGTGTGACAATGGACCCATGGTTCCACGAGGCCTTGCTATGTCACAATGGCCCCTTGGTTCCAAGAGGTTTCTCAGAGTCACAATGGTCTCCTTGGATCTACAGTATCACAATGGAACATTGGTTCAATGTGGCCCCAATTTGCCAAAATGGATTTTGGTTCCATGGGGTTCCACTGGGTCACAATGGACCCTTTGTTCCATGAGTTTGCTTAGTGTCACAGCTGACTCCTTGGTTCTGTGAGGCCTCGCTGTCACCAAATCTCTGAAATTATGGAATAAGACTCATTAACACTAAATTGCTATTTAAGAGGGTATCATTGATTCATGCCTGAGGTCTAGCGAGGGATAACTCCTAACCTTATGTGAACATGTAATTCTGCCAGCGTTGCTAAATGTGTAATAAAATTCACCCATTACCATAAAACCCACCCCAAGTTCCCAGTTTCAGTCCTTCTTTTTTCTATCACTGCATTCTTGAGCCAAATATCTTCTTCTTGCCTTCCAACCACTCTTGCTGGGAAAGCAGCCCCTGCATGCCTTGTTCCTGTGCTAAATGTTCATAGGCAAGGTTAAAAATAGAATTAATCCTTTAGAATTAAGCTTTTTGTATTGAATGGAATTAAGCTTTTGGTATCAAGTCCAAGGCTTTGTGTGGGCAGGCAGAGGCAGGCAGGAGGCAGAGCTGTCAGCAAAGGAAGCGCTCAGCCACATGGGGCAGCCAGGGGATACCGACAGCCTGCAGGGACAGAGGTGCAGGGCAGGGACACCGTGGGACAGCCTGGGCTGCACAGGGCACAGGGATGAGCAGCAGCTGCAAGACAGCCCTGACAGAGCCAACTTGGGCAGCACTTTGGCCATGGCTGCTGGGCCTGGGCCTGAGGCCAGAAGGGGACAAGTGACCCTTGCAGGCCTGAGGCCTCATTGCCTCCTTGTCCCTGCTCAGCAGCCTGGCAGGGGCTGCCCTATGCTCCTGCCCTTGCCATTGCACATCTCCACATCCTTGTGCCCATCCCGGGAAGAGCCCTGAGCAATAAGGGAGGGACAGGATCTGCCTGGCCAGGGGCTGGGGCTCAGGCCTTGGCCCTTGGCATTCCTGACACACATCCAGGTTTGCTCAGCACCAGAGACACCTTTGCCTTGCTTGTCCCAACCTGTCATGACTGCCTCCAGTGTTCTGCTCTACTTGGAATCTGGGGACACTTTGTCAGTCATGCCCCAGACAGGGATCTCTTTAAAGTTTAAGAAACTTCAGTGTTTCAATGTAACTGAGTTCTTGAAGACTTTGTGACATCACTGAGGAGGTTATCACATCACAGAGTTGGCTGTGACATAACAGAGTAGGGTGTGAGGCCATTGAGCAGATTCTGCCATCATACAGTGTGGCTCTGGGGCATCAGAGAGTGGGTTGTGACATCATTGGGTGGCTGTGTAATATCACAGAGCAGGCTGTGACATCACAGAACAGACTGTGACATCACATGGTGACTTTGTGACCTCACAGATTATTCTGTGACATCACAGTCCATCTGCATGACATTCCAGGGTGACATCCCAGAGTTAGCTTTGTGACATCACAAGGGTGCTGTGTGATGAAGCAGATTGGGCTGTGACATCACAGGGCTGTGTGACATCACAGAGAGGGGTGTGTGACATCACAGGGGCTCTGTGACACCACAGGGATGCTGTGTGACATCACAGGGGCTGTGTGAGGTCACTGGGGAGGTCACTCTGCCCCAGCCCCCTTCACAGCTCCCCCCAGAGCAGTCCAACCCTGTTCGTGCACAGTGGGGTCCCCTGTCACCCTGGGTCCCCCCACCCCCAGCCCCACAGCCTCCCCCAGAGGATTTTCCACGAGATCGACCCCAGAGCCTGACACAGGGACGGGGAGCTGGGACGCTGGGGGTGGCACAGGGGGACAGGGACCCCCTGGCAGCGTCCCTGTGTCGTCCAGGGCCAGAGCCTGGGCCAGGGCTCCTTCACCCTGTTGTGAACGAGGGCTTGAGAGTGCTGAAAAAATCCCCAGCAAGGGATCAGCAAAAACCAGATTTAACATTAAGGGACAGCAGCACAGAGTTCCTCGGCAAGAGTCACTCTGCTCCTGACTGGATACTTCAGGCACACCAAGGAAACAAAGATACAACAAAACCAAACAGAATCCAGGCAATCAAACCTGAAATGAACTGAGAACTCTCCCTGTCAGTGTGTGACAACAGGACAGTGATGGCAAGGATGAAAGGAATATGGCCTAAAAGCTTTACAGAGCTCAAACTTAACATAACCTAACCTACAACTTAACTGACACTTTCAACTTCACAATTTAGCAAAAGAACAGAGCTAAACAGTATTTAACCTTACTTAAAACCTTTTACTTAGCAATTTAAAAGAGGAATAACACAACAATATTTAACTTAGCTAATAGCTTAAATTAAACTTAACAATTTAGCAAAACAACTCTTAGCAGCATTTAACTTAGCTTAGACATCATGACTTAAACTCATTTACAGGCCTGACTGACTCAGCTATCTAAGGCACTCCAACCCCTCAGACAGCAGCATTTCTGACACATTTCCCCAGCACAGAGACTCCTGTGTGCACCCAGACACAAAGAGTCAGTGCAAGGCACCTGGGAGCAATTCCCCTGAGGGCAGGAAATGCTCCCTGTGGATGCTTTGGCATCTCCCCAGTGGGTGAAGGGTTGAGCCTGGAGGAGTGGGGGAATCGGCCCAGGCTCTGTCATTGTTCAGGATCCCCAAGTGCAGCAAACGGGAGAGTTGCCGGCTGGGAGAGGCCCCACTCAGAGGGAGTCGCTGGCCCAGGAGAGCTCCAAGGACTCCTTTTGGAGCGCTGTTTGCAGGGCCCCAAGAGAGGGGCTTCAGTCCCAGCAATGTTTCATCCTGGCCGCACTTGGCATCAACAGCTTTCTTTGGCAGTGTGAGAACAGGGATGTTGTGCCACTGAGGGAACACAAACAGTTCCCAGGGCTGCTCCTACAGAAACCAGGAGCTGGTTGGGCAGCAGCAGTGCCTGGAGCAGATCGTGTTTGTGATGAGCTGCAGAGGAGCTGAGCCCAGGGGCTGCTGGCCAAGGCCAAGGCCCAAGGAGCATTTCTCAGCTGGCAGGGCAGCCTGAGAAGGGGAGGGGGGAACGCAGCAGCACAGGGCCATGGAACCAAGGGAGCATTGTGACACTGTGGGGCCTTGTGAGACCAAGTGACCATTGAGACACTGTGGGGCCTCATGGAATCCTGGACAGCACTGTGACATTGCTGGGCCTCATGGAGCCAAGGGGACCGTACTGATGCCATGTGACTCCATGGAATGTAGGGATCATTGTGACACTGTGAGGCCCCATCAAACCAAGGGTCCATTGTGACACCGTAGGCCTCATTGAACTGTGGAGACCATTATGACACTTTGGGGTATCATGGAACCAAGGGGCCATTGTGACACTGCGAGGCCCCATGGAGCCAAATGTCCATTGTGACATTGCAAGGCCTCATGGAATCATGGAGAGACCACTAAGACACTTTCACAGCCTCATGGACCCAAGGGGCCATTCTGACACTGTGGGGCACCATGGACCCAAGGGGCCATTGTAACATTATGAGGCCCCATGGAATAAGCAAAGCATTGTGACACTGTGAGGCCTCATGGAGCCAGTGAGACCATTGTGACCCTGGGGGTCCCCACGGAACCAAGAGGACCATTGTGATACTGTAGGGCCTCGTGAAACCAAGAGGCCTTTGTGACACTGCAGGGCTGCATGGACCATAGGTCCCTTGTGACATTGCAGGGTCTCATGTCATCAGTGCTCCATTGTGACACTGGAGAGCCAAAGGAGACCATTGTGACACTGCAATCCCCCAGGATCCAAAGGCTCATTGTGACATTGCAGGACTCACGGAACAGAGGAGTCACATGACATTGTGGGGCCTGTGGAACCACGGAGACCATTGTGACACTGCAACGCCTCATGGAATCAGTGGGACCATTGTGACACTGCAAGGCCTTCGGGAACCTAGGGACCATTGTGATTTTTTGGGACTCTACTGAGACAAAGGTCCATTGTGACACTGCAGGTCTCCTTGTAATCAAGGGGGCATTGTGAAACTATGGGGCACCATAAAACCAAGGGGACACAGACCAGTTGTGGCTGGTTTGGCCTCCCACAGGCCACCTGACTTGTCCAGCTGATCTTGGAACATTAAGAGTCTCTTCTCATCCGCTTCTGAAACACTGGGGCTCTGTGCTTTCCTTCCTATGGAAAATAACTGTCCTTCTCTTCCAGGCATACATGGGCAGAATTTAGATTTCACCACCAAATTTCCTTATATCCAGGCATTGTTCCCCTAGGAATATTGCCAGAACAAGTCTGTCTGGCAGTGATTTCATGAAGATTGCCTCCCATCAGTCCCCAAAACATTGGGGAAGGCTCTGTGCTTTCCTTCCTATGGAAAAGAACTGTCCTGCTTCTGCAGGAATCCATGGCTGAGATTGGGCCTCCACCTCCAAAATTCTCTAAATCTAAAGACTGCTCCCAGACAAAATCTGCCATTTCTGACAAGTCTGGCTGGCCTTGGCATAGTGAGGCTCTCACCTGCCTTCCAAACACTGGGGCTCTGTGCTTTCCTTCCTATGGATACGAACTCTCCTTCTAGTCCAGGTGCCCGTAGCCTGACATGGGATTTCACCTCTAACATTGCCTTACTGTGACAGACTGGAGGAGATTTCATGTCTGGGGGAGGAAGGGGCAGGTCCAGCCTTGCCCTGCCCTGGAGTCCCAGCCCTGCCTTGCCCTGGAACACCAGCTCTGCCCTGCCCTGGAACCCCAATCCCCCCTGAGCCTCTATCCCAGCCCAGCAGTGTCTGCCAGTCCCTGGCACAGCACAGGCAATGCTCCACAGCCACCTCTGCAGCCCCCAGCCCAGCTCCTGAGGGACCAAATGAGCCCAAGTTCCACCTGGGGGAAGGGCCCAGGGAGACCAAGGGGTATTGAAGGCTGACCACAAGGCAAGCACACATCTTAACCCTACCTCCTGTTGGAATTTCCCTCTGAACACTGCTGGAATCCAGGAGTTGGTAGCTGTGTGTGTGCTCCTCTGTATCTTTCTTACTTGAATTCCTCTCTCTGTGTCTACTTCTACTGCATATGTCCTCTTGAAAATTCTAAGTAACTTAAAATTGTAAAGGCTTAGACTTTATGAAGTTAAATGCTTTGAGAAGTGTTTTTTTGTTGATTGAATGTTGTATAAAACATTTTGCCAAATTTTCTCTGATTTTCTAAATTGCCCGTAAAGGCTGTTTTGTTGTTTCGAGCTCCTGAGAATCTCTTGTTGGTGTTTCTCCAGTGCACCTCACTCAGAGGACACCAGCAATATAAATTCCTTTTAAATGTCTCATTGACAAAGTTGTTTGGGGGATGGGAGTCAGGGCTTGTCTGTCCTGCTTGGCACAGCCCAGGCAGAGCTTTCCCAGCCACATTCCACACTCCATTTCCCAGCTGGAGCTGCTGGTGCCTCTGAGTTGTGCTGCCCCAGCCCCAGGGACGCTCTCCTTGTCTGCCCATTCCCCCACGGTCTCTGGGCAGGGATGGCCTCAATGGGGGCTGCTGACATTCTCAGCACCTTGGAGGCTGCTGCTGAATTTTCCTGCTCCAGAGGCTTGTTCAGCCTTCAGCTCTTCAGTGCAAGAATTCAGTGTCCCAGGGCTCATTACCATTCAGAACACCTTAACAAGCCAGGCCTCTGGGAATAATTTGATTTTAGTGTTCAAATCTTTTGTGGTAATTTGACAGATTTTAGTAGTGTGTTTTGACTGAATGCATTATATTTAAAAAGACAGTGAGAAAACATTTTTTATGTCCTGTTTAGGACATTTTCCTGTTCATAAATCGATATATGCAATCTCCAGTCGTCTCTGAATCCAAGTATCTCCTCATGCAGTTTGAATAGATATGAAAATCAATACCCTTCATGGCTGACAATCAATCAGACTCTATCCCTGCCCCCCCCCCACCATTTCCCCCATCCAAGCCCTGGCACTCAGAGCAGCCTTGTGCAAACCTGAGCTGCCTCCAGCCCAGGCTGCACCTGCAGCTTTCAGCTCCTTGGCTCCAACTCCCACCTGCTTTTATCGGAGAAGGAGCTGCCCGAGACACAGAGGGATGTTCATTCATTGTCAGCCAACAAAGCCAAGGGAAAGCACAGCTCCATCAAATGCAAAAGTCATTCTTCTCCCTGGCTTTGCCCTGCCCCTGATCCCCACAGCCTGTCCAGTTTCCTTCATCCCTCCAGTGCCAGGGACTCTCTGGGACAAGGGATCTCTGCTCTGGGGATGGAGGGAAGTGCAAGTACAGCCACTGGAGTGGGAGCCACAAATCAGCAGGTTTGTGTCCTTGGAGGGAACAGCTCTCAGGAACTGCTGAGACTCAGAGGCACAGAAAGGTTTTTCTTCTTGACCAACATAAAAAATGTGAAAATGATAAAATTTAATAGACATCTAAACTCTTCCCTCAGCTCCTTTGACATCCCAGCAGCATCTGACATGTCCACCACCCACAGGTGATTGGGAGGATTTTAGACAAAGGCATAAGAAGAGGTTATATGAAAGATAAAAATACACCTAAGATGATGAGTAAGGAGATATTTAAACTTCTGAAAGCTCAAAGCATGAAGCAATTCAAGGGAGACGCGTTGGAATGACCAGTGAACTGCTGCAGGAGAAAATCTGGGAGAAACGGGGAGGACATGGATGCAGCTGCTCTAAATGAAGAGATGTCCGTGGACGTGGCCATTTAACCAGGAGAGCTGGAAACGCCTGAAGGAAGAAGGGAATGAAATATTAGACTGAATGTTGGTGGCAAAGGTATAGGGGAAGATCAGTATTTCTTCTCCTGCCATCAGTAGATCCAGAAAACTCCTGTCCCTGGTGGGAAAACATTGTCATTTCTTCAAAGTATTTAAGTGGCCCAGATAATAAAGATTTGCTTATATATGATGAAACCAACAGGTATTAACATCGGTGCCCTTTTCCAGGCAGATATCAGTTGTGTGCCCATGAACAGGCAGCTCTCCTTGTAGGGCCCCAGTATCCTGAGGTGCCGAGCTGGGATTGGCATCTCTTGGAGAGGAGCTGAGGGACACCAGAGCAGCTTGCAAGCTGATGAGTCTGCTGGAATTCTGTCCCCTCCCATTCTACAGTAGCCCTGCATTTCCCTCCTGCAGCCTTGGTCTCCAGCACAGCCATGGAGGCCCTTTGGGCTCTGGACTGTTCCTGCAGCCCCCAAAGGGCAGCTGAGCTCTGCCTTTGGCACAGTCAGGCCTGGCCAGCGCAGGCCATGCTCACAAATTGCTTGTGTGTGCCTGGTATTGCTGTCAGCCCCGGCAGCAGCTGTGTGGCCCCTTTGTGGCCCTATGCTGGCCCAGCCATGGTGGCCCAGCCCCTGTGCAGGCCCAGCCCAGGCCAGGAGCATTGCGGCTGGGAACGGCTCCTGTGCCGTGGTGCCCACAGCAGCCTTGGGGCTCTGTGCCTCATGGCCTCCCTGCTGGGAAGCCTCTGCCAGCTCCTGCAGAGCCCTTGGCACCTGTGGGGCTGCACAGACAGCCCTGCCCCGGGCTCTGCCAGCCTCTGGGCCAGCAGAGAGGCAGCCAGGGCTGGCCATGGCTGGAAACAGGCCCTGACCCCACAGGAGGATGGAGCTGGTCCACAGCCAAACTCAGCCCACGCCAAAGCCGGCCTCAGCAGCCAGGGCTGCCAACACATGGGGACAGAGGCTGGCACTGACAAATGTCCTGGGACCCCTCCCTGCTGTGTCCATGCCTCCAAGGGCACAGAGCAGCCTCCTCTCTGGCCACTTGCCTGTTTGCAATGCCTTGCACAGGCGCTGGCCCTTCCCCACAAGGCCTGGCCTGAGTCCTGCCCCTGGACGCTCAGCCAGGCTGAGATGGACACTGATGGTTTCTAGGCCAGGCTTTCTGAGCCCAGCCCAGCTCCCTGCAAGCTCTGCCAGCTGCCCTGAGCTCTGGGCAGCACCAAGGGCCTCTCCCCAGCTCAGCCCAGCTGGCTCTGGCCCCACAGCTCTGCTCAAGCCAGGCTGCTCTGGGCACTGCCCCACGGCCTCAGCCCCTGGCAAGGGCACAGCAGCAGCTGCAGCTGCCACAGGACTCGGCCCCAGCCATGAGGGAAAGTGCTTGGCCAAGGCCAAAGGAGGCTCCCTGGCTGCCCTGCTCTCCTCGGCCTGAGGTGCTGAGAGCTCTGCAGCCCCTGCTGCCATCCCATCTGCCCAGGGCAGCACAAGAGCCCCGGCCCTGGGGCCCTCAAGAGCTGCTCCTGCTCCAGGCCCAGGGCCCATGCCAAAGCTGGGGCAGCCACAAAGCTGTGCCCATTTCTGTTCATTGCTCCTCTGATGGGGATGGATCCTCGGCCACTTGGAGGGTGCTGATGAATTTTACTACTCCAGAGGCCTCTTCTTTCTTGAGCTCTTTAGTTCAGGAATTAAGGGAGAAAAGCTTATAAACATTTGTTGAAAAATTTGTTCTCTTGTTCATCCGAACAAGAAAAGGCCCTGGGAATAACTGAAATTTTCAATTCATCTGTGGTTAATTAGAGAGATTTCAGAAGTCTATTCAAAGTGAATATACCATATTGAAAACAATGCAGAGAGAACTGTTTTGTCCTAGTTTATTTTCTTCTTTATAGATTGATATCAGCAATCCCCAGTAGATATTGATCCTCAGCACCTCCTTATGCAGTTCTGAACAGATATGAAAATCAAGACCCTTCATGGCTGACAATCAAGCACACTTTGTCCCTACCCCCACCCCACCATTTCCCTCATCCAACCCCTGGCTCTCAGAGCAGCTGAGGAATGGAGTCACATCCAGGGGTGTCCCCAGGGCTCAGGATTGGGGCCAGGTCAGTGAAATCTCTTTATTGCTGATCTGGATGAGGCCATCGAGGGCACCCTCAGTCAGTTCCCAGGTGAGCCCAAGCTGGGTGGGAGTGTGGCTGCGCTGGAGGGCAGGAAGCTCTGCAGAGGGATCTGGCCAGGCTGGAGCCATGGGCCCAGGACAATGGGATGAGGTTCACCAAGGCCAAGGGCCCGATCCTGCCCTGGGCTCACAACCACCCCAAATCCCTGGCTGTGCCCTGCCCCTGATACCCACAGCCTGTACTGTTTCCTTCATCCCTGCATTGCCAGGGACTTTCTGGGACATGAGAGCTCTGCTCTGGCTATGGAGGGAGGTCCACGTGTAGCCACTGGAGTGGGGACCACAACTCATCAGGTTTATGTCCTTTGGGGGTCAGGAACTGGTGAGACTCAGAGGCACAGAAAGTTTCTCTTCATGGCCAGCAGACGAAAGTTGAACAGGACGCAATTTAATAACAATCATGTTCTTCACTGAGCTAGGTGTGACGTCCCAGCAGTGTATGATGAGTGCACCCTCCACAAGACATTTCCATACTAAAATTCATTTTAGACAAATGTGGTAGTAGATATAAACACAATTAAGTTCTTGTATCAGCATGCTCCTCCTGGAGTGGGGGCAAAACAGCACAAACAATTCCTGATTTGCAAAGCTGCCAGTGGTGGATGGAGAAGGGAGGTCAGGCTGCTCTTGGTGATGAGGAAATGTTGAAACCAGCCTGACTCATTTCATCTTCTCATGCCCTGGCTGATCTCCCCTCTTTCCCCTTCCACCCATTGGCTTTTGTCTCTCACCAGGCCCCCTGGTGAAGAGCCTGGCTCTGTGTTCTCCATCCCCTCCTCACTGGCACTGCCAGGCTGGGATGAGGAGCCCCTCAGCCTTCCTTGCTCCGGGCTGGACCAGCCCAGCTCCCTCAGCTTCTGCTCACAGCCCAAGGGCTCCAGCCCCACTTTGGAGGCCCTTCCCAGACCCTGCTCCAGCTGCCAGACATCTTTCCTGCCCTGGGAAACCCAACCCAGGCCTTAGTGATCTGGATAGTCCCCGTCCTTGATGTCCTGGTCACACAGCCCTGGTCCCTTGTCCCCATGTCAGTCTCTGGGGTGGATTCAGCGGAATATCCTTTGGTGGAGGCTGTGGCTCCAGGTGGGCTGGGGGGATCCTGGGGGACAGGGACCCTGCTGGGCATGAACAGCATTGGACTTGTTGGGAGAAACTGTGAGGGGGAGCTGGGGCGGAGTGACCAACCCAGTGACCTGACAGAGCCCTGCTGGGATGTCACACAGCCCCTCTGGGATGTCACAGCCTGCTCTGTGATGTCACAGCCCATTCTCTAATGTCACACAGCTGGTCTCTGATGCCACAGCCAACTCTGTGCTGTCATAGTCTGCACTGTGATGTCAGACCTCTGCTCTGTGATGTCACAGCTTGATCTCTGATGTCACAGAGGCAGTCTATGATGCCACGGCTGCTCAATGACCTCACATCATGCACTCTGTGATGTCACAGCCCACTCTGTGACCTCATGTTACCAGATGAGAAATTGTCTCCACCTGCTGAGCTGACACCTGGATCTTGTTCTCCACACCCCCAGGCCTATGGAAACCACGCAATGCCCATTGTGTGAGAAGGGGAACTGGAAGTTCAGCAGCCTCAGTGTCCTGCCAGCTCAGCCAGGCCCACGGGAACATTGGGGTCCACGAGCACCATGGACCACCAGAGAGACCCCCAGGACAGAAGAACACATGGGTAAAGGGGAGGGGAAATGTGTTAATGATTTTTGAGGAAATGATTATCAAATGTGTGAAAAAGAATAGAAAATCACCAAATTTGCAGGTGACACCAAGCTGGGTGTGAGTGTGGATCTCCTGGAGGGTAGGAGGGCTCTGCACAGGTCCCTGGACAGGCTGGATCCAGGGCCCAAATCCAACAAGGTGAGGTTTAACAAGTCCAAGTGCTGGGTCCTGCACTTTGGCCACAACAACCCCTGCAGCAATACAGGCTGGGGACAGAGTGGCTGCACAGCAGCCAGGCAGAAAGGGACCTGCAGGGACTGATGGACAGCAGGCTGGACATGAGCCAGCAGTGTGCCCAGGTGGGCAAGAAGGCCAATGGCTCCTGGCCTGGATCAGGAATGGTGTGGCCAGCAGGAGCAGAGCAGGGATTCTTCCCCTATGCTCAGCACTGCTTGGGCAGCACCTCGAATGCTGTTTGCAGTTCTGGGGCCCCCAATTTAGGAAGGACGCTGGGGGGCTGGAGCATGTCCAGAGATGGGCAACAAGACTGGGGTGGGAGCACAAGAGCTTTGAGGAGTGGCTGAGAGAGCTGGGGTTGCTTATCCTGGAGGAGGCTCAGAGGAGACAAGGTGGTGTCAAGGCAGACTGGACTTGATGATCTCCATGGCCTGTTCCACCCTTGCTGATTCTGGGATTCTCTGAAACCACCCTTGGAGCAGTTGCAGGATGAGCCCTGGGACTCCTCTTCAGGAGCTCCAGCAGCCCAGGTCCCTCAGCTTCTCCTGCCAGCCCCAAAGCCCATCCTGTCAGTCCTGCAGAGCCTCTGCAGCTCCTCCTCACTGCCCAGAACAGGGAGCCCCAGAGCCAGACACAGCAGCCCAGATGTGCCCCCCTGGCCTGGGGTGACTCTGGCAAGGGAGCAGCACCAGGCACTGCAGGAGCCTGCAGACAATTCCTGCAGCACTTGTAGGATGATCCTGCTCCCCAAGGGACGTTCCCATGGTGCCAAGTCAGGAACTGCAATGGGGAGTGGAGCCAGAGAGGAAAGGGCAAAAAGGGATGGGCTGTTTGCAGGGGAGGGAACAGGGGGGGGCAATGGGAAAAAATTTGTATCAGGAAGAGTAAAGAAAGCAAAGGTGAAGCCAAGGAAATGCTCAGGGCAGTTTGGGGGTGGCTGCCAGGCAGCCCTGGCTCTGACCAACAGCGTCTGCAGTGGGACAGGGAACTCCCAGCTGATGGGAGCAAACAATCTGGCTGACTGCAGAGGCCACGAGAAACCTGAGTGGTTTCCCTGGTGTCCCCCAGCCCTTGCTGGCCCCAGGGGCTGATGGCATTTGTGCTCCCTCAGGTTCATGTCCCCACAGCAACAGCATGGGGGTGCTCCCGCCTGCTGTGTGCAATGCAAACAGGGGCTGCTGAGCCAGTGCTGCCGTGTCTGTGCCTGCAAGGATGGGGCACCTGTGTGAGCTGGGGGAGAGGCCAGGGCTGCAGAGGGGGGATGTTGTTGGCAGCTCCATGAGGACGCTGTGGGACGCTGCCCTGGGCTGTCCAGTGCACTGGGAATGGATCAGCCCCTGCTTTGCTGCTCCTTCCCATCTCCCCCAGGGCCCTTGCAGAGCCCCAGCCATGCTGTTTGCCCCCAGCCTGCCCACGGCCAGCCTGGGGCTGCTCACGGGGCTTTTCTGTGCTGAGCATTGGCCTGGGTGTGTTCTTGAGAGAGCCCGGGCAAGGAGCCTGGAGCCCCCAGGCCCTGGGCTGAGGCGTCAGCGCTGCCCCAGCAGTGCCCATGGCCTGTCCCTGCTGCAGCCCCGGCACTGCCACCCCCAGGGCTGTGCCCGGCCCTGAGAGCACTCAGGCCCTGCAGCAACACCAGGGCCACCAGGGCAGCGGGGCAGGGCCATGGCAGCAGCACTGACAACACCAAGTGCTGCTGCTGCTGGGCACAGCTGCTGCGCCAGCCCTGATCTGCCCCCAGCTCTGCACACAGACATTGCTGCTGCAGCTCCAGAGAAGAGAACAGAAGGGGCATCTCTGGTGAAAACAATGCTGGGAGATCGTTTAGTTCCTTCAAAGCCATCAAGAAACCAGCTCCTGATTGACGCAGTCTGGGGCCACGGTTAAAGTGGAGGGAAACAAAAGGAGAAATGGCACAAGGAATGACAGTCCTTTGTGGACAATAGGAAAAAAAAAAAAAAAAACAAAGGAAAAAACACCCACAACCAAACCAACAACAAGTATCAAAGATGATTTTTATTATAAGTATTTTTATTTAAGAAATTGGAAATTGGCCAGCAGTTTAATGTTTCTGAAAAGCATCCAGTCATCAGTCTCCACACTGCAGCCCTGAGCTCCTGGTTCCTCAGGCTGTAGATGATGGGATTAAGGGCTGGAGACACCACCGAGTACAGAACTGACACTGACAGATCCAGGGATGGGGAAGAGATGGAGGGGGGCTTCAGGTGGGCAAATGCTGCAGTGCTGAGAAACAGGGAGACCACAACCAGGTGAGGGAGGCAGGTGGAAAAGGCTTTGTGCCGTCCCTGCTCAGAGGGAATCCTCAGCACGGCCCTGAAGATCTGCACATAGGAGAAAACAATGAACACAAAACAGCCAAAACCAAAACAGCCACTAACTGCAATGAGCCCAAATTCCCTGAGATAGGATTTGTAGCAGGAGAGCTTGAGGATCTGGGGAATTTCACAGAAGAACTGGCCCCGGACATTGCGATGGCACAGGGGCAGGGAAAATGTATTGGCTGTGTGCAGCAGTGAGTAGAGAAAGGCACTGGCCCAGGCAGCTGCTGCCATGTGGGCACAAGCTCTGCTGCCCAGGAGGGTCCCGTAGTGCAGGGGTTTGCAGATGGACACGTAGCGGTCGTAGCACATGACAGTCAGGAGGAAATACTCTGCTGAGAGGAAAAACAAAAAGAAAAACACCTGTGCAGCACATCCTGCATAGGAGATGTCCCTGGTGTCCCAGAGGGAATTGTGCATGGCTTTGGGGACAGTGGTGCAGATGGAGCCCAGGTCAATGAGGGCCAGGTTGAGCAGGAAGAAGAACATGGGCGTGTGCAGGTGGTGGCTGCAGGCTACGGCGCTGATGATGAGGCCATTGCCCAGGAGGGCAGCCAGGGAGATGCCCAGCAAGAGGCAGAAGTGCAGGAGCTGCAGCTGCCGCGTGTCTGCCAATGCCAGCAGGAGGAAGTGCCTGATGGAGCTGCTGTTGGACATTCCTTCACTCTGGGCATGGTGCACTGTTGAAAAAGACATTGACAAGCTTGGACAGATTTCCTTTTTTATTTCAGGCTTGTGCTCCTTCTGAGTTACTGCTTTACTTTCAGCATTGCACTCAGCCTGAATACTGGGGAGGCCTGAGGGAAAACAGGTCTCCCTGTGCCACAGGGCAGTCAGACCTGCTGGAACCACACAGGTGCCCTTTGTTCATTTAACCTCTCTCTATTTCACCGTGATCACACTTTAATATTTTTTGAAAAGTGAAGTAGACTTTTTGAATTCTCCATTTGAATTTTTTTCTTCCCAAACCCTTCTCTCTTTCCCTATGCACATGAACAGGAAAGGATACCAAGGGCTGGTCTGGCTCTCTGCTGCCTGGAGTTGTGCCTACTGGGAGCTGTTTCTCTCTATCCAAGCCTTGTCCCTGCCTGTGCTGCCAGGGCCCAGCCCAGCCCTGGGGTCCCAGCTCTGTCCTGCAGACACCTCTCAGCACAGGGCACTGCCCAGGGGCATCTCCCTGGCAGCAGGGCCTTAAGGGCAGGCCAGACAAACAGAGATGCTGCAAGCCAAGGTGCTGCTTCTGCTGTCTGTAGGGAGAGGAGGCTGAGGAGGCACTTTCTGAGGGAGATCTGAGACACATCTGCTGATGCCCAGGCTAACAGTGCAGGAGTCTCAGTGACACAGCCAAAGCTGACAGCCCCTTTCCTTTCCCTTGAGGAGAAAGCTGAGAGCAGCCCTGGCCATGCAGCACCATCTCCACAGCAGGAGGAATCTGCCCTGATGGGGGTGGCTCCTTCCACCTCCAATTTCTCCCCTGCAGCGTCCATGGGGAGCTGCCAGGCAGGCTGAGAGCTGTCCCTGGCAGGTGGCACATGCCCTGGGCTGGCCAAGAGCCCTGAGGGCTGCAGGAGCTGCTCTGCAGGACAGCCCTGGGCAGCCCTGGCTGCAGCCGCAGCTTCACCCCCTGCAGCTGTCCCTGGCAGCAGGAGTCGTCCTGCCTTGTCCCTGTGATGGTGCCCAGGGCAGCCTCGCTCTGCAGCACATCCTCCTTCTCCTCCTGTGCCACAGAGAAACTCGGAGAGTCCTCCTGACACACCCCCCAGGCTATAGGGTGCACTGGCTTCAGGAGATCCCTCCAGGAGCACAAGGGACATTGCCCTGCACCCACACACTCACCATGCACAGGGCTGGGAAGATGTTTCCCCAAGTGAAGTCTCAGCTCAATGTCTTCCCAATCCTGATTGCCTTCAGCCTGTCTCTGCCTGGCTCCTGTCCCCTCAGTGCCTGCAGGCAGAGCCCTCAGCCCTGCTGGGCTGGGAGAGGAGATGGCCCTGGGAAGAGCTGTTCCTTTAAAGCTCAGCAGCACAGACACAGCACAAGGACTTAAATGAGACTCTTGGGGATTTGATGTTATTTACATCAGAGTCCCTGAGAGAGTGTTCAAAAAACTTCTCAAGAACTCAAAATTAAATTGAAACTCCAAAGTTTTCCAAGTTTTAATGGGTACCACTGAGAGACACAAATGAGAAATTTTCCCCTGGTTCCAGTTAGAGCAGAACACTGGAGGCAGTGATGACAGCTGGGGACAAATAAGGCCAAGGTGTGTCTGGTGCTCAGCAAAGCTGGATGTGTTTGAGGAATGCCAAGGGCCAAGGCCTGAGCCCAAGCCCCTGGCCAGGCAGATCCTGTCCCTCCCTCATTGCTCAGGGCTCTTCCCGGGATGGGCACTGGCATGTGGGGATGTGCAATGCCAAGGGCAGGAGCACGGGACGGCCCCTGCCAGGCTGCTGAGCAGGGACAAGGAGGCAATGAGGCCTCAGGCCTGCAAGGGTCACTTGTCCCCTCGTGGCCTCAGGCACAGCCCAGAAGCCATGGCCAAAGTGCTGCCCAAGTTGGCTCTGTCAGGGCTGCCTTGCAGCTGCTGCACATCCCTGTGCCCTGTGCAGCCCAGGCTGTGCTACGGTGTCCCTGCCCTGCGCCTCTGTCCCTGCAGGCTGTCGGCATCCCCCGGCTGCCCCACCTGGCTGGGCCCTTCCTTTGCTGACAGCTCTGCCTCCTGCCTGCCTCTGCCTGCCCACACAGAGCCTGGGGCAGACCCCAGCCTGACCCAGACTCCTTCTGGGAGATGTGTTGTGCCACAGTCCTGCCCTGGGAGGGAAATTAATCTCTCCTTGTTTCCATTCTGGGTCTTCACAGCTGCACTTGGTGACATTATTTCTATCTCAGGTTCATTTCCACTATGAAGAAGAGGTCCAATATATTTGAATCCACCTTTGTCATCCTCACAGGCTGTTCTTGTTCTGCCCTCAGTCTCCACTGAACCCAGGACTTCCAGTTCCCATACAGTGATCATGTTCTTGGGGCCTCCAAATCCCATCCTGGGAGATCTCTGGGCCTTCTCAAAGGTGCTCAGCCCTGGAGATGTGATTTAAATCCAGGAATGGCTGAGTACATTTTTGCCCAAGATTGTATTGGGGAATATAATGCAGAATAATACACTGTATCTTTTAAGTGACTGAGAGCAGATTTAGATTTTCTGTAAGGATGAAATATTTTTGGATGATGGTGGCAGGACACTGGCATAGGCTGCCCTCAGAATTGAAACCCCATCCCTGGATGTGTTTAAGGTCAGGGGCTTTGTACAACCTGAACGAGTGAAGGTGTTCCTGGGTAATGGGAGTTTTACCAGAGACTCTTTTCAGTCTCTTCTAACTCAAACCATTTTACATTTCTTTGGTTCTTATATCCCAACTGCTTCTCCACAGGGCTGCAAATACCTATGCACACCCTGCCAGCATTTTAATGTGGCCTAATTCCCAACACTTTCATAAAAAGGAAAGAATTGCCATATTAGGGACATGAATTGCCATCTTTATGGAGGAATCATTAAAAGCCCCAAAAGTAAAGAAACTGAAAGGAAGGACCAAAATCTCAGTGTGAAAGATTCACCAAGTGGGATATTGGCAGAGACTCTGATGGTGACCTCTCAGCTGAGGATGGGGGTTTCTGCCTTGGGGTCTGAGTATCAGGATGGAATGTCGCTCCCAGGAGGAGTCCCTGTGCATTTTCCTCCCCCATGGCTCTGCCCTTCCTGATCCAGCAGCTGTGGGGCAGCAGAGCGGGGGCAGTGCAGCAGTGCAGGGACAGGCCTGGTTCTGACAGGGCTGTTGTGGTTTAGGAATGGTGCTCCCAATTTACTACACCTACTACCAAGACCACGTGTCACCCCAGATTTATATTCCCACCATTGCCCCCCCACACCACAGGGGCTTTGCCTGGCCTGGCCCTGATTGATCTCAGCCCATGTTTCACAGTCAGGGATAACCTGGAGATGGTGTCCAGGGTTCACCCTTGTGTGGCCAGTCCAGACCCCCCTGAGGCACTTTAATCCTGGCCGCCCCATCCTGCTGTCTGTTGTTGTGATGCTCTTCAGTGCCCAACTCTTGGGCACGTGAGCATCCACAGGAGGGAGTTTCACAGCCAACTTCTCCCCCAGACAGAGATGTCTTGCCCCAGTCCAGCAGCCCAGCTGGGTTTCCCTCTGTGCTCCCAACTGTCCTTTTTCCATGGTTCCAGCCACCCCAGAGAGCATTTCCCACCATCCCCAAGTCAGTGTAGAGATGCAATGCTGGCCATTTCTCTTGCTCAGAGCTCCAGGGATGGTCCCAGTGCTGCAGTGACTGCAGGAAAGGGGACCCCACAATGGGACATTTCTTGGTCAGAAGATACAGACAGGAAGAGTGACAAACTGTCTGTGACTTGGGTTTTGGCCTCGCAGCCCCTGCCGTGGTTTGTAGGGAGCTGCAGTGTGGCTCGGCCCTGGCTGTGCCAGGCAGTGCTGGCCTGGGAGAAGGTGTCGGTGCCAGCTGGCCCAGGGAGCTGCAGCATGTGGGGAGTAAGTTCCTCCTGGCCTCCTGCCCCAGGGTGGCACTGCAGGGCCTCATGGAGCCAAGGGGCCATTGCAGCTCTTCAGGGCCCCATGGAATTAAGGGGACTCTTTGGACATTGTGGGGCCTTGTGGGACTGAGGCCATTGTGACACTTTAGAACCAAGGGGCCACTGTGAAACTACAGGGCCTTGTGGAACTGACACTGAAATCACCCAAAAAGAAACTTTCTAACACAGTTTGAGTATCAAAAAGCATTCATTTTTATTGCAGCACTGATCACTTGGAGGATCCTTCCTCCATTCGAGTGCCCCAAACATCATGCGAACAGAGGTTTTATGACACACACAAGTTCCATATTTATGAGCTATTCCTCTGTGATGCTCTACATCTGGCCTGTAGGCCACACAGTATAAATAATTCCAACTGCATAAGTGATTTATTATATAATTACCTTGCTTATGTAATTCGACCAGTAAGAGCAGGCCCAGACCATTGGAGACTCAGGCTGCTATTGGCTGGTTAGCTGAGTAGTAACTGGCTCAGCCAATGAGGATTACCTTCATGGGCCTTCTTATCTATATAAGGAAGTTAGATCTCAATAAAGCTGCCTGTTGATGCATGAACACGTACAGTCTAGTCATCTGTCTCCACGGGCAGGAATTACTCCACTCTCAGGCATGCAGAGTGCTGCCAAAACCTGGCACCACTGAGCACCAGGACGGCCTCGCTGGTGCCAGGAAAGCTCAGCAGCACCTTTCTCTCCCAGCAGCATAACACTGGCACAGGCACTGAGCAGCCACGGGCAGCTGACTACTGCTGGGAGACAAAAACCCCAAAACTGGGGGGTTTACAGGGCAGAAAAAACGTGGAGGCACTTTTCTGATAATGCCTACTCTCATCAAGGCTTCATCCAGCAAGAGGAATAGATAAGCTAAACTTATTTCTGGATAAACCACGTTATTTCCACCCTGAGGACCTGAGGCTGGCACAGGAGCCAGCAGAGGCCTTTTAGACAGCAAAACATTTTTGCCCATTTTCCCAGGCTGGCTCACGGTCACACCTCACCCATGTGGCTCCAAAGCTCTTGCTGTGTCCCACGGGCAGGTTATCCCTTCACATCTGCTCTCGCAGGTTCCAGTGCCCTCCCGGAGCGCCTCCCCGGCTGTCCCAGCACAGCTCAGCACAGCTCAGCTCAGGGTTCCACACGCGACGGGGCTGGGGCACCTCAGAGCTGCTCCTGCGGGCGGGTCACCGCCATTGGTCATCGGCTGAAGGCCTAAAGAGAGGACAGCAGAAACATCACAAATAAGCCATTAGTTCCATCTGTATTCACAAAGCTCAACAGCAACGGCCTGGCTTGTGGCAGAGGACAAAAGCCAGCACACCGAGTGAAAGGTTGAGGAATTAATGCTGAACCGCACAGCCGAGCAACATCCCCAGTCCCCCGGCCGAACAGCTAAACAGGAGACAGTGAGTATTTCAGGTGGCGCCTTCCTGCCCTGGAGCCCCGGTCTCCAGCCCCGCTGCCGCCGCCACCCGTGCCCTGTACCCTCCCCCCCCCTCACCTCATGGCGGCGGTGGCCCCTCATGGCGAGGGAGCTCGGCCCGCCAGAGCCGCTCCTGGCCCTCATGGCGAGGGAGCTCGGCCCGCCAGAGCCACTCCCGGCCCTCATGGCGAGGGAGCTCGGCCCGCCAGAGCCGCTCCTGGCCCTCATGGCGGCGAGCTGAAGAAGCCCAGTCCCCCAGAACTGCTTCATCTCCACACGGCGGCGGGGGCAGAAAAGAGGCGGGCTTGGCCACGTTGCCCAGGTGATTCCACAGACACCACCCCGCTCGCTTCGGCCGCTCCCCCTGGGGCGGGGAAAAACCCTCGGTAATCAGGCACCGGGAGGGACTTTGAGATCGTCTCGTCCCACTCCCTGCCATGGGCAGGTACACCTTCCACTGTCCCAGGTTGCTCCAGTCCCTGTGCGACCTGGCCTTGGACACTTCCAGCATCCCTGACAGAGCTGGAGCAGGAACACGATCTGTGGAGCTGGGAGAACTGAACTCAAGCACCGGCTCATGGGAAGCAGAGGGCTGGTGAGCTGCCTCTGCTTGCCCCTGATGTGTTCCACTTCGGGCACAGGAGGTAGAAGTGTCAGCTCAGAAACAGCTGCCAGCAACAAAAATCCAGCCCTGAAATAAGCAGAGAAAAAGCTGTGGTGCTGCCAAGTGCCTTGCTGGGAGAAGCACAATTCCACGCCTTCCCTGACCTCCACTGGATGCTGTAACATCAGCCCAGTGCTCTGTGTATCCATGTCTGGGCACAGCAGTGTAACAGTAACTCCCTCGCTGGGGATCCATTCAAAGGAAGTTTTTCTCTGGGCTTTGTGCTCCATTGCGACACTTGAAGGCCTTTCCAGAAAGCCTGGCATCCGTCCCCCATGCTCCTCATGTGCTTATGCTCTCAGAGCTCAGCAGTGAACTCAGCTGGAGCTGCGCCTTGCCTCAGGCAATCATCCACTCCAGCTCTGTCTTCTTCAAATGTTTCATGGTCTATTTTCAGCCCAAGCAGGCAGCTATTCTTCCTGGATGTGGGGTGCTCCTCTCCAGCTCAGCCTGATCCTGCCTTGTCCTGAAAAGCTCTGGGCTCGTTGTGCCCAGGACACTGCTGTGTGCAGGGACAGAGGCTGGTGCTGAGCAGAAGGAGCTCGGTGCTTCCCCTGTCACTGATGAACCTGGTGAGGAACAGGTTTCCCAGCTATGCCCAGTGCAGCACAGCAAAACCTGTCTGGGGGAGAGACAGGTAAGAGCAGACACAGAACACTTCATGCTCTTGTTCCTGGGGGTCTCGCTGCCCATGGCCAAGGGCACGTGCCCACACAGGCATGGATGCTGACTCTGCCAAGACCCTAAGCCACAGCTTCAGTTTAGAACTGTTTAATTCATTAGCCCAGCATGGGGCCCAAATTAATATGCTTTGTCTCTTTAATAAGACATTTTCAGCAGGACTGGGGAGATACTTCAAAAGCTTCCTGAATGCCAAATACCAGAACTCAGAAACTCTCAGTGCCAGGACCAGTCTCTCACTTCCCAGTACAGATTCCCTCTGTGTGCACAGCTTTTTCTCTGCTTGCTGGCCTTGGAGGGGGGCTCAAACAAAGGCCTGCACATCATTTGTGAACTTTGGGTGAAAAGCATCAAACCAGATGAAACACAGCAGAGCAGCTCTGCCATGGGGGTGAAGCCCTTTTCTGTCACAGGAATGTGCTCTCTGCATTAGCTGCAGCCAGTCCCTGTTGTTCATCTTGGCTTGCTGACCACTAAACAGAGCCTCCTTTTCTCCTGCAAGTGTCGTGGCAAGGCCTGAAAGGACTGAGATGCTTTGTTCCAAGCCAGATTAGAGATATGAGTTACTACAAAACAAAAGCCCAGCAAGCCTCCTGGAGAGTTCCTCTAGTCTAGACACAGCCTCCCCTGAGCTCCCTGCATCCCAGCACAGCCCTGCAGCTTGTGTTCAAAGCAACTCAACTGGCTCCAGAAGCCTGGGTAACCTCTGTCGAGTGAATGTTCAGTTGCAGCATAAAGGAGGAATCACATTTGAGTGATTTTGCTCCCATAAATTAGCAGGATGGGTTAAACCAGGACATGAGCACTGTCTGCTGGCACAGTGCATCCACTCAAGAGATCTGCACTGGCATGGAGCTGTAGTGCTTCAAAAGACATGTGCTCCAAGCCTGGGGTGGGACATTCCCCATGTAGCTGATGTCTGCAGCTCCTGTGGCAGCAAGAGAGATCCTTTACTGTCACCTCAGCCCTGAACACACCCGTGCCCAGGGCTCACTGCCTGCCCCCCATCACTGCTCAGCTCTGGCACTGCAGGGCTGGTACTGTGATCCTTCTGTACCAATCAGATTTTGGCTCAACACCATTTGGCCACACTGTCAGTCACTGGAGAAAAAGACAGAGTAGTACCATGGGAAGAGGAAGAAAATTCAGTAAACCTATGGAAGAAAAGATCCGTGGATGTACATCATCATTTACCATGGTGGTCACCTCCAGCCCCACAGCCAAGCACGTTCAGGCTTTGGTGAGAAGAACTTTTATCCCCCTGGTGTCTGTCATGGCTGGGGCCTGTGATGATGACACCTCATGGGTGTTGGTGCTTGCACTGCCCTGTGAGTGACACCAGCCTTGCTTGGCTCCCACACAGCAGAAGGCAGGGCAGCCATGGCCTCGATGGTGCCTTTTCCTCTTTGAGGTGCTGCACCCAGGTCAGGGATATCCCACACATGAGCACAGACTGGGAGAAGAGCTCATTGACCAGCAAAGAAGGACTTGGAGGATATAATGGATGAAAAGCTGGACATGAGCCAACAGTGGCAGCCCAGAAACTCCCCTGTGCTGGGCTGCACCCACAGAGGAGTGGGCAGCAGGTGAGGGGGGGATGGTCCCCCTCTATTCTGCCCTTGTGAGATACCCCTGCAGAGCTGCTCCAGCATCAGAAGGACCTGGAGCTGTTGGAGCAAGTCCAGAGAGGCCATGGAGATGCTCCCAGGATTGGAGCCCCTCTGCCATGGAGCCAGGCTGGGAGAGCTGGGGGTGCTCACCTGGACAAAAGAAGGCTCCAGGGAGAGTTCAGAGCCCCTTCCAGGGCCTAAAGGGGCTCCAGGAGAGCTGGGGAGGGACTGGGGACAAGGGATGGAGGGACAGGACACAGGGAATGGCTCCCACTGCCAGAGGGCAGGGCTGGATGGGATATTGTTCCCTGTGAGGGTGGGCAGGCCCTGGCAGGGTGCCCAGAGCAGCTGGGGCTGCCCCTGGATCCCTGGCAGTGCCCATGGCCAGGCTGGACATTGGGGCTGGGAGCAGCCTGGGACAGTGGAGGTGTCCCTGCCATGGCAGGGGGAGGAATAAAATTATTTTTATGGTCTCTTCTGACCCAACCCATTCTGTAATTCCATCATCTCCTCTGCCTCCACAGAGGGGCCATTTCCACTTCCCCACTGCCATCACAAGATGGCACTCCAGACCTAAAAGCTGAGCTGGCTCAGCTGATACTTGGAGATCTTTTCCAGGCCCTGGGGTGTCCAGCCTCAGAAGAAGCTGTGGATTTAACCCTGCCTGCTGAGCTCTTCTTCCAGGTCTCAGCCCTGACACTGCCTTTTAATCACATCCTTTAACGCCAGGGCTGTGTTTTAATCAGCTGCACTGAAACACTGCTGCCGCTACTGTGTAACCTCTGAGCCATCTAATTGCACTGAGTTAAGCCAGTTACAGCTTTGACAGTGAATGCCATGCAGAGCACTTTAATCTTGACCTGCAATACCTCGGGCTCTTGCAGGGCCTCCTCTGCCTCCGAGGACACGCTGCTAATCAGACCGAGCCAGGACGTAATTTAAGACATGGACAAAGGGAGCCAAGGGCAAATCATGAGCAAAATGAATCTGACTAATTTTGTTACAAAGCAGTGTTGAAGGTAGAGCTGCCTTTTCTTTGCCTGAGAATGATTTGGGAGAGTAGTGAGAATAATTTTTTTCAATAATTTATAACTTCAAAATAATAACAAAAAAAAAAAAAGAGAGAGAAAAATCATTGTTCTTAGATATGTTTTTTAAAAAGAAAGCTTATTTTGAGTTAGGTGCATAAAGCACTGGTGCAGTGTGTTATCCCCTGTGTCTGCTCCCACATGTGAGTGGGTACTCCAGGCTTCACCCACCAGTTGCTCCCTGCAGGAAGAACCCATGATCCAACCATCTCCTTCCCTGGCCAAGGGCCTGCAGCCTCCCACTGGGGCTTGGTGCCATGTCCTGGGTGCCAGCTCTGCCAGCACAGCTCCCCGGGGGTGGCAGTGGGGCAGGATCTGCTGCTCAGCTGCCTCGGAGGCTGGGGCTGGCTGTGTCCCTCTGGGCAGCTCAGGAAAGGCTGCTCCGGCTGCTCCTTGCAGGGAGCTGGAGCAGCAACCTCACTTGATCGGGGGAAAGAGCAGTCAGGAAAGGTGACATAACCCCGATCAGGCTGCCAGAGGGGTGATGCAGCAGCAGCAAGGGCAGTGCCACTCTGGATGTGGCTGGGCAGGAGCGTGCCCCGCCTGTTGGACCCTGCAGCCCCTCTGTCCATTCACTCTTGCCTGGGTCTCCTGGCCCTGTCAGAGCTTGCTGGTTTTGTTGTTCAAAATGCCCTCGGGCAGCTTGAGGAGCCCGTGCAGTTCCCTCTGTTCTGGGCTGAAACTGCTGCACAGCAATTCCTTTTTCCATTTCATCTCTGGCAGAGCCCTTGAGCTTTGCTCCCTTCCTCTTCCACCCTCCTCTCCTCCTTCTGAGCTTCTCCTTGGCCCAGTCTCCTTCCCTGGTGTCCCCTTCTGCTCCCAGCTCCTATTTAACCCCCATCTTTTCTGTCCTCTCCTTCAGTGCTCCTAGCCAGAGGACAGATCACAAACCACAAGCTCTGCTATTCATCTACCAGATCCCAAGCCACTGTCTCAGTGTGATAAAGGTGATCTGCTAATCGTGTGGAGAGGATCCCCCAGGATGCAAACCCCTGCTGGGATCTGTGGCAATTCCATGGCATCAGCCACAGGGTCAAACGTACAAGGGGGGGGTTGCAGCTGCCTTGCTCGAGTGTGGGCACCACAATCAGCCTGCCTCAGGAACTGAGACCTGCACAAGGCCCACCAAACACACCTGTGTCCTTCCAGTGCCCCACCAGGTCTCCTGGCAGCAAGGAATTTGCTTTAGTTCTGTGAGTTTTATAAAGCCTGACTGAAATCCCAGGGATTTCAGGCAGTGGTGACACGCAGAGTGGGGTGGTGTGAGCACAGCCCTGGGGTCAGGTGCTGGGGCAGATGGGTGGGCACATCAACATCAACCCAATGTTTTAGAGCAGAGCTAACTAGGAACAGCTTATTCCATTTGTCGCCTTCTGATGCAAGGCGAGGCGACCTGGTTCTGAGGAAACGGCACGGTGACCCAAACTCTCCAGGGTCACTCGGGCCAAGAACACACGCAGGCACCAGTATGGTGGACGGTTCAAGACGTTTATTGTCCCGTCTCGTCGGGTTTTATACTGGGGGAGTTTTCTCTCTACGTCAGGGGGTCTTACTTTACTGTAATTGGTTAGTAAGGAGTCGAAAGTTACTAATGTTAGGGGGGACTACATTCTTGGGTGATCCCTTATCACTAGAAGTTAGGGGGAGAGGGATCCTACTGCTTTCCGTGACATCGCGAGATTTTCCGAGCGCCTAACCCTATCAACTACATCTCCCCCCCTTTTTCTACAAATGAACGAAGTAGTCATATACATAGGTACTGAGATGAGGCATGGGGTTGTTGGCAAAGAAAGGGGTTTGGTAAACTTTAGTGGGAAATCTTGTGACTGGCAGTGTTCCCTGGTCGAATTCACAGCAGTGAATTGCTGACCTGTGAACAGGATGTTGGCCCGTTCTAGGCGCGTCTGAATGAATGAGACCAGCTTGTTCAGCAGGCATGGTCCGAAGGTGACAGCTAAAAGCAGCATCACCAATGGACCTATTAGGGTAGAAATCAGAGTGGTTAGCCATGGTGATCGATTGAACCAGGACTCGAAGCAACCTTGTTGGGCCTCCCTGTCTTTCTGTCTCTGAGCCAGTCTGTTTCGGAGTTCTGCCATGGAGTCTCTAACGACTCCCATGTGGTCTGCATAGAAGCAGCACTCCTCTTTCAAGGCGGCACACAGGCCCCCTTGCTGCATGAACAGGAGGTCTAGACCTCGCCTGTTCTGCAAGACCACTTCTGAGAGTGAGGAGACTGACTTCTCTAGAAAGGAGATGGATTTCTCGATCCTCTGCAGGTCCTCGTCAATTGTTGCCTGCAGCTGTGACAGTCCTCGGTGCTGTGTCGCTAGGGCTGAGACTCCTGTGGCTATTCCAGCTGCTCCTAGGCCGAGCAGCATTGCAATGGTTATACCTGTTACTATTTCTCTTTTGTGGAGCCGGCTGGGTTCCTTGAAAAGGTGATACACTTCTTCGTCTGCGTGGTACAGGACCCTAGGAACAATCAGAACTTGGACACAAAAGTCGTTAGAGTCATCAAATTTGGCAAGGAACACACAGGGACTCACTCCAGATCGCTGGCAAACCCACATCCCAGATGCGGATGGCACTGCCCATTTATTGTTTTTCCCGTTGGGTCTGACTACTTTGGTGCAGACGTTGCCTTTCTGCCTAGCTAGGGTTGCATTGCCAAAGCATCTGCCCTGGCCTGTGACTTGACTCAAGGTGATTCCTTTGCAGGGGGTATCCCATCTACATTGGTTGGGTGCATCTGCTGTGGAGTAACTGAAGGGAGTGTTTAGAGCAACTCTTTCGTAAAAGGGAGGTTCGACATTGTAACAAAGCCAGCAGGATTCGGTTAGGTTAGGGTTAGATTCGTTCAGGGATAGGAAGGTAGTTTCTAACATACGAAGGATTGGGTCTGAGTCTGACTCGGCTGAACGGCCTATCTGAAAGGCTTCTACATGGCCGGTCGGGATATCAGCGACCCTTGTGGGCAAGGCTTTGGGGCGGGTCGCGTTTCTCCCTTTCAGCACACTTTTAATCACTTTGTTGGGTCCGACCGCTCGGGATGCCGACGGTTGGAGCCTAATAATTCGCACGTTCACTCTCTCTTTTGACCCTTGAAGGACTACTGTCCACGTTCTGCCTGTTGCCCAGCTAGGGTGATGTGGCACGAAGGATGGGGTGTTTGGTGCGGTGATTTCTTTGAGCACTTTGTGACTACTAAGGTGTTGCATGACCCACCTGAACGGCTGATGGGGGTAGTGATCTGGGCTGACTTGCCCTCTGGCAACAAGCCCCAACAGCAAAATCACACAGAGACACCATTGATGCTTGGGTCTCACCCGCGCGGGTCCTTCGGGCGCTGCCCGGCGGCCTGGTAGTCTGCCGCCTTCCTCTGGAATGGGGATGTACGCGTCATGAGGACGTCCCACGAGCAGGTCCTGCAAACAGAAACTCGCAACTCTCATCAGTCTCATTCTGCTCGTTATGGAGGTCCGGTTTAATTGACCCAAGTGGACACCACCTAGTTTGCCGTCCTCTTTGACAGCTGCGTACCCTCTCCCCGTGAGCATCAACCTCCAGCCCCGTTCCCATTCGCCTAGCTCGTTTCTAATTACCACCTGTGGGCCCCCTGCTCCTGTTTCTGCTCCCAGGCCTTCTGATCTCCCCTTTTTCATTTGCTCCAGTCGCTCCAGCTGCCTCTGGCCCTGCTGGTACAGCTCCTCAGCCCTCAGTGCCCGCTCCTCTACATTCTGCTCCATCTGTTTCGCAATGCCCTGCTGGGCTCTCATCAGCCCCTGTTTCCTCTGGCGCTCCAGCTCCTCCTGGGCCTCCATGCCCTTCTCCCGCTCCATTTCCATCATCTCGTTCAGGCTCTTCTCTTCCTCTGCCAGTTCTTCGAGGATCATCTGCTTCTCCAGGACTTGCTTGTCCCAGATCATGTTGCACTTGGCACTGAGGAACAGCGCGTTCAGTTCCCGCACATCTTCCTCTTCCTCCAGCTTCATCCTTGTTGCTCGCTGTGGCAGCTTCTGCTTCCCCTGCTGCAGCTCTTCATCCACGTCTCTCCCACGGTCCCTCTCGTCCTCCAGCTCTGCCTTTCTCTGCTCCTCGATCTGGGCCTTTTTCAGGGCTTCCTGCAACGTCCAGACGCCTTTCGCTGCGGCGTCCGCTTTGTCGTTGCCGATCTGGAGGTGGCTGTTGATGTGAATGACTGACACGGTGCCCTGTTGCGAGGAGGGTGCTTCTTCCAGCATCAGGGCTGCTGCTGATGTTGGCACTCCTGGTCCCTTTTTTGTGTGAGGTGTTAAAGCCACCAGCTGGGTGCTTTTCCACGCCCGGGACTGCCCTCCCACCCCGTTCACTGGAGGGACTTCTTTGAATTGCCAACGTCCGGGCCAATGTGCTTGGGGAATGATCGTGCAGTCTGATCCCGTGTCTGCCCAGAACTGAAACCCTATGACGTGGGGATCTTGACTGCCGTAAAGGCGGCATGTCCCCCACACCATCAGGGGTTCCTTCCCTATTTTCATGGCCAGGGCCACCCAGGGACCCCCCTCTGGGGCATCTCCTGCTGGCCCTGTGGCACTGGTGCGACTTGTGGCGGTGGGGGGTGCGAAGGTACTGAGGGTGCTGTATAACTCTGCCATTGCGTCGTAGGCGGGGGTGCAAAATTGACTGCTCCCTGTGGGGGCATGGGGTATGAGGGTCCCCACTGGGGATTGCTGTAGCTGGGCCGCTGCGCATTCCAGGTGGGAGGGGGCTGAACACGGCCCGACCACCCCCTCCCTCCCCCGTTTCCCTGAGGCCTGGATCTGCATTCCTTAGCTAAATGTCCCTCTTTCCCGCATGCCCAACACGGTCCCTTAAGTTCTCCTTCTCGTGGTGGAGCAGCTGTTGATAGGCATCCTGGCTGGGGGCAGTTTACTGCCAAGTGGCCTGCCTGGCCACACTCAAGGCACGCCATCACACTGGTTATTGCAGTGTGGACTGCTGCTTGGATGGGAGCAAGGTGTTCCTCTTTTGCGACGTGTTTGATCATGTCTGCTATGTTGGCCCCAGGTGGCAGTGATCTTAGAATGTCCTTGGTGGCTGAGTTGCATTGCTGGCATAGACAGTCTGCCAGCACGGGACCCTTCGCCTCTGGGGGCAATGAGGAGGAATCTAACGCTGCCTGAAGTCTGTCCACAAACTGAGTGAAGCTCTCACTTTCACTCTGTCTTATGGTAGACCACGGGGCAGGTTTAGCCACTACTTTGGAAGCAGAACGAATGGCCTCTCGGGCAGCCCGGGTGGTTGTCATAACTTCATGGGCCCTTAATCCCTCAGCCTGGGCCTGGGGGGTGATCATCGTGGGGTCTCTACCCACCAATCTCTGTATACTGGAGCCGTGCAGTGGATGGTCAGGCCCCGTTATCTGGGCTAGCTCCTTTGTGCATTGGTCCTCCCACTCCTGTTTAAAAACAATCATTCCTGCCCCATCAAAAATCATTCTGCACGTCTGCTTGATGTCAAAGGGAAGCATGTCATCCCCTCCAAAAACCCCATCTATGAGCGTGTTAACCATGGCAGAATTAATTCCCTTGTCTGCAATCGCTTTAATAATTGCCTGTACCTCTTTTGGATTCACTGGAGAATAGGTCCTTCTTTGGTTTTCGCCTGTCCCCCCCACACGGACAGGAAACACTAGCTTGGCTGAAGGGGTGTACTCGGCGCAGGCTATCTTTATTTTTCGCCAATCTGTAAGAGGGGTCCGGTCTTTCTCTGATAATCCCTTCACCCATGCGGGAGCACTGCAACTAGAGATCTTGTATGCTGCTGCTCTCCCTCTGTTAAGGCTAGTATCCGAACTGGAGCTCCCCGACTCCCTCTCGGACTCGTCCCGGCTCGAGTCGGAGTCGGAGTCGGAAGTGGAATGGCCGAGCACTTCCGGGCTGCTCTGCCTTTTTCTCGGGCTCCGACCCCGCCCCCTCCTGCGGGGGGCGGACCGTTCCCTCCCCCTGGGGTCTCCCCGCCTCCTGCTGGGGGAGGTCCTTGCCTTATACGGGCTTAATTTGAATAGAGCGCTCTGATTGGTCTCACCCCTCACCGCGGGGACCGCCCCCCCACCCCGCTCTCCCGCGCATGCGATGTTAAGCGGGCTGATCCCACTTCCGCCCTTTGTCCCCTCTTCTCTTCCGCCCTGACCACGCGGCCGGCCGCCATCTTCGAGCCCATACGGCGGCGGAGAGATGTTATCGATCCGGGCAGTTTCTGACCGTCCCGCCGCTTCCCGCGCCTCCTCCGTCAGCCCCCCCCAAAAACACTGCGCCCGTTGCTCTGCCTCCTGTGCTGGGTCGACGATCGGCGGGGGGGGAATGGGTAGAGGAGCCGCGGTTTTGTCGGGAGGCTCCGGCGGGGGGCTGGGATCTGGCGGGCTTCGCGGGGGGGTTGGGGGGTCTCCCGGAGGTTTTGGGCTCGGGCTCGAGGGGAGGTGGGACGCGCCTAGCCCCCGCACATCCCCATCTGCAATCTGATCGCTTTCCGGGGTGGTCTGTGTCGGTGCCCCCACCCCTAGCTGCGGAGTGGCTATTAAGTAGCTTCTGGCAGCTTTCCAGGTTTCTTCCTCTTGTCGAGCTTTTTGCAGAGCCCGGATGACTCTGCCCCACGATTTTAGGGCTTTCCCCGAGCCTGAACACATGGTATCCTCGGCCAGGGTTTTCGTACAATTATCCCACACCTCTGGGTGTAAAATACCCACGGGGCTCTCTATAGCCCCCAGCTTAATCAATCTCGACAATGCGAGAGTCACATCTTTAAGCTTACAATCTATTCCCCATTGTGTGCACACTTCACTTACGACCTTTGAGACTGCTTCCATGATTCGAGGGCGTCCCCTCCGCTGCACAAGGCCAGCTGTGCAGCCGCCGTCCTCTGTCCAGGCGATCCCCGTTCCCCGGGCACTGGTTCGATCCCGGGTTTCCGGCACCACTTGTCGCCTTCTGATGCAAGGCGAGGCGACCTGGTTCTGAGGAAACGGCACGGTGACCCAAACTCTCCAGGGTCACTCGGGCCAAGAACACACGCAGGCACCAGTATGGTGGACGGTTCAAGACGTTTATTGTCCCGTCTCGTCGGGTTTTATACTGGGGGAGTTTTCTCTCTACGTCAGGGGGTCTTACTTTACTGTAATTGGTTAGTAAGGAGTCGAAAGTTACTAATGTTAGGGGGGACTACATTCTTGGGTGATCCCTT
Organism: Melozone crissalis; assembly: GCF_028551555.1. Taxonomy (NCBI): domain Eukaryota; kingdom Metazoa; phylum Chordata; class Aves; order Passeriformes; family Passerellidae; genus Melozone; species Melozone crissalis. The sequence continues at coordinate 7,948,591 of NW_026535824.1, forward strand.
ATCACTAGAAGTTAGGGGGAGAGGGATCCTACTGCTTTCCGTGACATCGCGAGATTTTCCGAGCGCCTAACCCTATCACCTACATCCATTAAGAAAAAAAAGAAAACCAATAATCATTCTTAATTAGGACAGAAACCTCCAGATAGGCTTTTTTAAAGAAAATGCCTAAAAATACCATTTTTGCTTTGATTTGAAAACTATTTTTTGCTCTTCAGACTGTAAGATAAAACAATTTGAATTGATGATGCATTTCACAGCAGAAATACATCCCTTTTCATCTTGAAAATGCTGAAATTAGTTGTTACAAAATTTTCAATGTTTACCCCCTTTCTTAAAAAACAAAATTTTTAATTTAGATGGAACGTCTTTTTTTTTTCCTAATGGAAACTCTTGATTACATTTTTACCCAACAGTTCTAATTAGAATTAACAATTACAGCTGATTCTTGGTGGGGTGATAAACAGCTGGACTGCACAGCCCTCTCCACTCTGGGACTTCCAAACAAGCCCCAGCCCTGGCAGTTTAGCCTTCTGCAACATTTTAGACTTGTCTAGTCACTGGAATTTATTTTTCTTTCTTTTTTTCCCACCCTTTCTCCCCTGAGGGTTAGATTTTACCAGTGCAGCATCTCTAACAGTCAGGGAACTTCACAGTGAGTTGAGATCGCATTGATTTCTCCAGGAAGAAGCCGCATACTAATTTTTCCTGTTTTCCTCCCTTGAGGAAGACAGGTAACAGCTCCAGGAAGGCAGCTGGGTTTGTAGATATTATGTTTACCCACTGGCTGACAGGGAATTCTGAGGTCTGTGGGACCATCATGGGACACAAGGAGACTTTGTGTGGTGCAAGGCTGGATTTGCTGAGAAAGAATGTGGGATTAAAGCAGAACAGGTTAAACCTGAGAGAAGCATCAGGTGAAGATCAGGGGATGGATCAGTCCATGCTATGCTGCCAGACCTTCCCCCTGCCTCCAGGATGATCCTCACAATCCAGCTCTGTAGGGCGAGGAAAGGAACACTGGAGCAGCGAATGAAGGGGAAATGACTGTGGTGGAGGGGAAGGGAAGATGTCAGAGTCTGCTCTTAAACCCCCAAACCCTCTATTCCAGGCACCGAGGCAAGTTTGTCCAGCCTTTGCAGGCAACCTCCAGAGAGCCAAGAGGCACTGGGACATCCTCTTTCAGGGGACTGGTGTCCCCAGTGCCACTGTGACTCCTGGACTGCCATGTCCAGTGCTTTTCATGGCTGCTCATCCCTGGGCTGGCTCCACGCTGTTAATGGCTGATCTCTCCCTGGAAACAAGCCCATGGCCTTTGCCTGTCCCACCTCGCCCCTCCCACTCCCCTGCCAAACAGTTATTACCTTCTTGGACAAACCTGAGATAGTATTAAACGAGAGGGAGGTTTTCATACACAAATGTCCCTGTGATTAATGGATTAAGAGATTCTGTGCAAATTAAAGCCTTTCTTCATACTTTGCACATCCAGCTCTTCAGCTGTTGTTCTTTCCCTTCTAGTCCTTTACAGAAGTCCCTGTGGGCCTTGCTTGCCCCATTCCTTTTGCTGCAGTTTTCTCCCCACAGTGACCCAGGGATTTCCCCCAAATCCTTGTGCCCACTGAGTCCTGGGCAGACCCTGCTGCTCCTGAATCAGCACTGTGGAGAGGAGGATGCTGTGAGCACAGCTTGTTTATACGCAGAATCAGCTCAAGAGAGGGGCTGTAAATGCCTCTTTATTTCCATATTTATCATTGCAGCTCAGATGGATGAGGAACCCAATGGAAAGTTTAGATGAAACAGAGAAGAAATGAAAAACCGTTGGCAAGCGGCGGCTCAGCTGAGACTGGCAGCCTCAAGGGCTTCCAGAAGGAAAAAGGCTTTCAATTCCTGCACTGCTACTCCATAACAACCCAATTCCCCTGCCAGGCCAGGAGGAGTGGGGCAGCTGAGGAACCCTGCCCTCCTATGATCCCACCCCAGGGAGATAGACCTGAGACCCCAAAGCAGCACGTTTGGTCTTGCTGATGTTTGGCAGGGCTGATTTCTTCCCAGAGCAGCAGCAGAGTGTGGGTGTGGAGGCTCCATGAGGATCTCCAGGTGATGGACACTGTGGTCACCCATGCCATGGTGGAAAGGAGCCACAAAGGCTTTGCTGGACACCTTTGGAACATCCAGTGCTGGGTGCTGGTGGTGGATGATGATTTAAAGCCCATTTGTGCAGGGAATAATGGCTCATAACCATCCCCTCTCCTTTAGTGGTGTGATACTGCTGAGATGGGTGGTCTCATTTCCACCTTAGGGGAGGCGTTTTATTACTTGTCCCTGGCCTTGCTCCTGAGCCCGTGTGTGCTGTGATGTGGACGTGCTTCAAATGCAGTGACAAGGAGGTGGCAGCCAGGATGTGACTCCTGGGGGAGGCAGCCAGAGAGGCAGGGATGGTGCTGCCCACAGCTGTCCAGTGATCTGAAACCTTCAGCCCTGGGCGGGACTGACTGCTCCAGGCCAAGGGAGTCTGACTTTGCTTGGGGATAACCAGGACTGTGTGTCTGTGACCGGGCTCTGTTCCATGGGGAGGAGGCAGGGGATTGAACTGTCCCCTTGCTGCCTGCATGGCCCTCTGTGCTGGCCAATTTTTCACCTAAATCCTGGCTTGAGCACCCATAAAGGCCCCTGCCCAGATCATCTGGCATGATGGCTTCTAGAAAAGCGTCCCTAGGGTCGCTGTCCCTGCCTAGTCACAGCTGAGCTGGTGGCACTGAAAACTTGAGTTTCCATTCACATCCCTCCTGTACTTGCAGGTCCCTGTGCCCTCACTCGGGGCTTTATTCTCCTCCCTGCTTTCCCCTCATTTGTGCCCGGCTCCGGAGGAGAGCACTGGGAATTGATCACTGTGTTGGCTTCGCTGATTTAATCCAAATTTAACCAGGCGGGAGCGAGCGAGGGCAGCCCGGGGGCCCGGCATGCTGTGAAGAACCCGTCGGTGCCGAGCGGTGCCGTTAATAATGGGGGTGAAAGGCGGCAGCCCCCTGGCATCGCCCCTCTCACCCTGGCACAGCTCCCACGGGGACAGAGCTGTCCTGGGGACACGGCACAGGGACCCTCGGGAGCTGTCACCTGGCGGGCACTGAGCCCTTAGTGCCAGGACAGAGCTGTCCTGGGGACACGGCACAGGGACCCTCGGGAGCTGTCACCTGGCGAGCACTGAGCCCTTAGTGCCAGGACAGAGCTGTCCTGGGGACATGGTACAGGGACCCTCGGGAGCTGTCACCTGGTGGGCACTGAGCCCTTTGTGCCAGGACAGAGCTGTCCTGGGGACACAGCATAGGGACCATCAGGAGTTGTCAGCTGGTGGGTGCTGAGCCTGAGCTGTGCCAGGACAGAGCTGTCCTGGGGGACACAGCATAGGGACCATCAGGAGCTGTCACCCAGCGGGCACTGAGCCCTTAGTGCCAGGACAGAGCTGTGCAGCGGACGCGGCACAGGGACCGTCAGGGGCTGTCACCCGGCGGGCCTGACCCTGAGCTGTGCCAGGACAGAGCTGTCCTGGGGACACGGCACAGGGACTGTCAGGAGCTGTCACCCTGCGGGTGCTGAGCCCGAGCTGTGCCAGGACAGAGCTGTCCTGGGGACATGGCACAGGGACCGTCAGGGGCTGTCACCCTGCGGGTACTGAGCCCGAGCTGTGCCAGGACAGAGCTGTGCTGCGGACACGGCACAGGGACTGTCAGGAGCTGTCACCCTGCGGGTGCTGAGCCCGAGCTGTGCCAGGACAGATCACTCCTGGGGACATGGCACAGGGACTGTCAGGGGCTGTCACCCGGCGGGCCTCACCCCGAGCTGTGCCAGGGCTGCATGGGCAGCAGCTCACCCGCGAACCCTGAGCTGCATCCCCGCCGGCAGAGCCCTTCTAGAGCAGGGATGGCCCCGGGCTCATTGCATCCCACTCATGGCTCCAGAGCCCCCGAGGGACTGATGGCAAAAGCCTTTGGATGAGTCTCTTTTTTTGGCAGTGAATGAAATAGGATTTGTGCTGCTGGTGATAAGAGACTGCAAGATGGACTCATCTGATCCTCACAGCAATTCAGAGAGGCTGATGCTGACATGGCAGAACAGGTCCTACAATAGTCTTCACGTCCCAGCACACAAAATGGGTGAGAAAAAGCATTTTTAAAAGTGACTGGGGAAACTCTGCAGTTATGATGCTATCCTATCTCAAGCCCAGGGTTCCCCTCCGGCCTCTGGAGTCACAAGTACTTAAAAAATGCTCTGCTCTGAACTCAGGCTGGGTCATGACTCATGTCTTGGGCTGTAAAAATGCATTTCATTGTGTCAGCAGGAAAGTGGCTGTGGGCAGCGCTCTGGCAGCGGTGAGGCTGGCCAGGGCAGGCTGTTCAGCAATTACACCCACTGGAGCCCAAATTCCATCTCATATTTTGCTACAGCACACAAAAAAGGTTCAGGGGAAGGAAAGGCTGAAGGGGAAAAGTGTTTCACTTAAAAATCCTGGTAGGACTCTATGCAGTGGCTTGTCTGGCCACAAATCCATCTGTTTTGGTGCAAGTGCAAAGCCTGGACCTGCCACCTGGAATTGTGACCTCAGGAGTCTCCTGTAGCCTGTGGAGTTTGCTTTGTACCCAGAAGAGACACCTCTCATGCTCATCCTGGCATCCTTCCAGAGAGAAAAGGGCAACTGAACCCTCTGGATGTCTGTGCCTTGCTGTGGGCCTTGTCTCTGGGTCTTCCCCCAACCAAAACTACTTGCAGGTACTTTTAGTATGAACCCATCACCAAAAACTAAGTTACCTGTCAAGGGCAGCACTGTGAGGCTTCACAGCATTGGCACCCTGGGACTTAATTTTGCTTGTGGACTTAAATGTCCAGTTATGTATCTGGGAGTGTTTAGCTGTTGTGACCAAATTTGGGACACATTGCCACAACTGAGTCACTGGAGAAGCCAAACAGCCTTGAGAGGAGAGGAGCCTGGTGGCTCCAGATGAGCATATGGCAGTCCTGGGAGCAAACTCACACACCTTTGCCAGAGGAACATCTGGATTCCTTAAAGGAAGGGGTTTAGCCAGGAAGGATCAACTCCATGAAGAAAATCAGGATTCCTTAAAGGAAGGGGTTTAACCAGGAGGGATCAATTCCAAAAAGAAAACTTGGATTGCTTAAAGGAAGGGGTTTAACCAGGAGGGATCAACTCCATGAAGAAAATCTGGATTCCTTAAAGGAAGGGGTTTAACCAGGAAGGATCAATTTCAGGAAGAAAACCTGGACTGCTTAAAGGAAAGGGTTTAACCAGGAGGGATCAATTCCACAAAGAAAACTTGGATTGTTTAAAGGAAGGGGTTTAACCAGGAAGGATCAACTCCATGAAGAAAATCTGGATTCCTTAAAGGAAGGGGTTTAACCAGGAGGGATCAACTCCATGAAGAAAATCAGGATTCCTTAAAGGAAGGGGTTTAACCAGGAGGGATCAATTCCAAAAAGAAAACTTGGATTGCTTAAAGGAAGGGGTTTAACCAGGAGGGATCAACTCCATGAAGAAAATCTGGATTCCTTAAAGGAAGGGGTTTAACCAGGAAGGATCAATTTCAGGAAGAAAACCTGGACTGCTTAAAGGAAAGGGTTTAACCAGGAGGGATCAATTCCACAAAGAAAACTTGGATTGTTTAAAGGAAGGGGTTTAACCAGGAAGGATCAACTCCATGAAGAAAATCTGGATTCCTTAAAGGAAGGGGTTTAACCAGGAGGGATCAACTCCATGAAGAAAATCGGGATTCCTTAAAGGAAGGGGTTTTACCAGGAGGGATCAATTCCACAAAGAAAACTTGGATTGCTTAAAGGAAGGGGTTTAACCAGGAGGGATCAATTCCAGGAAGAAGATCTGGATTCCTTAAAGGAAGGGGTTTTCCCAGGAGGGATCAATTCCATGAAAAGCAGCTGCCCTGTTCCACTGCTGTCCAGGACAGAGCAATGCTGTGGGATTGGGACAGGGGCTCAGTGCCTGTTAAAGCCCTGGGCACTAAGGAAGCCCAGGAGCAGCTGCAGGCAGAGGCAGCTGAGGGATTCCTGCTGCCTCCCACCAACGCTGCCCGCGATTCATCAATTACCTATCTGCTCAGTCCTTTTCTCCATCCTTTTACAATCTAAATAGCACATTTTATAGTTGCTGCTAAGTGATGTGATCAACATCAATTACCTACTAAAAGAGAATCAAGTCTTGATTTAAAATTAAGTGCTGCATTTTCCCATGTTCTTTATATGTAGCCAACAGAATAATTGCAGTGACATAAAAACTAATTACACAACTCCACAATTAGGCCTCCCTCCTAGTGCTGTGATTGTCTTTAAGTATACTGATGAAAAATTACTCCCAGTCCCAAATTACTCTCTCACACCCATCTTCTCTAATACCTTTTGAAAAAGCCCTTCATCCCATCAGACCAGAGAGAGGAACTCCAGATGCAGAAGGTAATACATGCAGAGTGTATTTTCTTATCTCTTAGATGTGGGAGCAGTTTCAGATGTGGGATTTGGTTGGGATTGCCCAGGGATGCAGCAGTGCTCCTCTCTGGATGGACTGAGCATCTCAGTGAGGCTTCCCAAAGTGCCTGGTGTGCAGCAGCCTGAGACAAGCAGGGGGAAAATCCCCTTCTCAGTGCCCCAGCTGACATTTGGCTCCTGGGCTGCAAGCAGAGAGACCAGTCCTGCCTGGCTGCCAGCCTTGGCTTGGTGTGCGGAGCCCAAAAGGAGGAGGAAGAGGATGAAGTACAGCAGTACTTCCCCCATCCAAAAGCCAGGAGTTACACCCAGGCAGCAATCACGTAGCTGCCTGAGAAACTATAAACCTCAACAAAAATCATAAACATCTATAAAGCTCTGGTGCACTCCTGACAGGCTTTGAGGGATTTGATTCCAGATTATGTTTTTGAGATGTTTACAACCAACCTGGAAAGATTGAAAATATTCAGTTACTGGCAAGGAGAGCTGAGATTTGCTTACAGTCAATCTCCTGCCTCCAGGATCTCTGTGGGTGCCAGCAGTGAAACACAGCATGGGTGAGCAGAGCCGTGGGGACAGTGGCCCAGGGACAGGTCCCCTGATGTCACTGAGCATCTTTCACTAGATGATTAAGCATTGCAGGTTTAATTTTGGGGCTGGCACGTTGGTTTTGGCTGCTGTGCAGTGGATCCCATGGCCTGTTCCTCAGCCACAGCCCAGCCCTCACCAGGGAGGGCTGCACAGCTCGTGGCTGATTTTCCATCATCTCTGCAATGCCATCGCTCAGTTGCAGCTGGGAGAGGGGTGGGAAATGCTTTGGCATGATTTTAATCAGCAGAGTGCTTTGAGTGAATGAGGTGAGGGGACCAGTGAGCTCCCTGTGCCTTCTCTGACTTTCTCACCTCATTTCAGCATCAACCAGGGGTGCCAAGACTGAGAATTTACACCCTTGTGTTTACCTGAAACCTCACTACCTTCCTCAAAACCTGTGGAAAAAAAAGGGGGTGCTGAAGTAGCCTGTGGCAGGGATGATGTGATGTGTAAAGCCAATATCTCCAGATCATTGCAAATATTCCCTCCTGATCCCAGGCATCCATCCCAGATATCCATCCCACCTTGTCACCAGCCCAGAGCACTGGGTGCCACCTCCAGCTCTTCCTTGGACATGTGCAGGGCAGGAGACTCCAACACCTCCCTGGGCAGCCCCTGCCAAGGCTGGACCCCCCTTTCCACGGAGAAATTCCTCCATTAGTCCAACCTAACACGATGCACAGAGGCGCACCGAAGCAGGCATTCACTCCGGAGGGACAGATCCTCCAGGATGGGGTTGCTGCCCGGGACACGCCGTTCCCACAGCCAGGGAGGCTCCCGCAGCCCAGGGCAGCGGACACGGCTCAGCCCGGCTAACCCAGCCCGGGACACGGCTCAGATCGGCCCGGGACACGGCTCAGCCCGGCTAACCCAGCCCGGGACACGGCTCAGATCGGCCCGGGACACGGCTCATGCTCAGCCCGGGACACGGCTCAGGCTCAGCCCAGGACGTGGCTCAGATCGGCCCGGGACACGGCTCAGGCTCAGGCTCAGGCTCAGGCTCAGGCTCAGGCCGGCGAATCCAGTCCGGGACACGGCGGGGCCAAGACAGCGCCGCCACCGCCGCCTCACAGGGCACAGGCGGGGCCAGGACCAGGGGGCGGAGCCAGGACCAGGGGGCGGGACCAAGGGCGGTGCTGACAGACAGGAACGGGTCAGGGGGTGTGGCCAAGAGTGGGGCCGTGCTGAGTGAGTGGGGCGGGGCCAGAGGCGGGGCCAATGGCAGGAGCTCGTGCAAGGACAGCGCTGATTGGCTAGAGCGGGGCCGGGGCGGGGCGGCTGGGGCCGGGCGGCGCGTGCGCAGTGCGGAGGGGTGAGTCGGGGTGGGGGGGTAGCAGGGGGCGGTGCTGCTAGCGGCCTGTGAGGGCCGGGGCGTAGCTCCGGGTTGGGGATCTGCGATCCGGGACGGAGCCCTGGTCCCGGCCCGGGGGTACCCACTGCTGCCTCCCTACTTTGCCCTCGCGCGAGCGGACCCGGCGGTAAGGCCTTGCCGGGTGGAGGCGGCCCGCCGGCCCGGTTCCCCTCATTGGCTGTGGCCGGGCCGTTGGGGACGTTGCGTGTGCGGCCCCGGAGGCTCGGCAGGCCCGGCAGGACGGGCAGCCTGTGCGGCTGTAGTGCTGCAGCAAACGCGTGCCCTGTGAGGGGCACTTAGGCACACAGTCGGAGCAGGGCAGGGGTCCCTTACACTCAGGGCTTTTAAACAAAAATCTTACACGTGAGTTTCCCCCAACGGGCACAGTTTGGATGCTGCCTGGAGCACGAGGCTGTGTGACCTCTGGCCTACTGTGTGCCCAGGCTGCTGTGGAATAAAAACGTGCTGGAAAAATTGAAGTAGCTCTGGGATATTAAAATGGATGTTTCTTCAGGGTGTGCGCTCTGTAACACGAGGTCTGAATTTTAAAACTGGTTTAATTGTTTTGGTACAAGCCCGCATATGGTTTTCTGGCAGGAGAATGGTGAAACGATGCATTCCACAAGGCCAGGAAGAAGAACGCTGAGCAAATGGGATTTTGTATATAAACACTGTTTGGAATGTTGCCTTAAAATGTTTAAGTTCAGTGGTTGACTAACACTTGCATTAGGAGTGAGCTTTGACAGAGCTCTGATGCTGCCCACCTTCAGGAGGGTCTGGGTTTACACCAAGCTCTATAGACACAATTTCTGAAGTTATTTATTCTGCAGTGTTTCTTTGCTAGAACTAACCCTGTCTGAGTGCAGCGCAGAGGCAGAGCTGCCTGCGCTGGTGCTGCTCAGTGTGCCTGCCAAAGGAGGGTGATGAGCAGAAGCATTTCTGTGGTGGAGCTGTCTGTGGAAGAGGCTGGTCCGTGCACAGCCTGGCAGGAGCCTTTTAAGTGCAGGTAAGTGTCCAGGGGATGTTAGAAGATGGTGACATGCCCTGTCATTTACCCAACGTGCTGCCGCAGTGCTCCTGCTCCCTGTGATCATTTGAATTCATTTGTTCTCTGGGAGTAGCACTAAGGGATGCACTTCTAAGTTTCTGTCTTTTCTTTCCCCCAGTCCTGCCTTAAAATGACCCAGCCTGATCCACTTAGTTTTTCAGCAGCCTCTAGGGTATTTCTGTGGTGGAAGTATCCAAAATGCTGTCCCAGAAACTTCAGTGTAGGAGTCCAGCTACCAGAGGTGGGAAAGCAGTGTTGCGAGTTCCTGGAGGCTGCTGTCTGTGTGACCATGTATTTCCTAAATTTGAAAGGATACAAATATGATTCTTGGTAAGAAATCAGCTGGAAACAATTCCTGGTGAACTGTCAGAACAGTCTTTGAACCCACAGTGTTGTCCCTGTGTCCTGAAGCAGCACAAGAGCAGGGCTGGTGCTACTGCCACCACCTTCTTCATTTTTACAGTGGAGAATTCCTTTAGCCTGAGCAATAAAACACCTGGCAAACTCCAGCACCCCCACACCTGTCTCTGCTTCTGCTTGGGTTGAGCAGATGGGGTTGAAAGCACAGCAGCCATACCTTGAGAATTTGTGAGGCAGTGGATTATTTGGATAAATTTAGGGATAATAGTCAGCCTTTCCATGTGCTAATCCTCTGTGCTACTGACTCCCTCCGTGGCTTTTGTAACCCCCCTCAGCTCTTACACCCAGCGTTCTCCTCTGAGAAATAACGCTGCACTCGGGCTCGTGAGGGAGGTGAATCAGCTTTAATTAAGATTTGTGGAGCACTTTGTTGATAAGTTCTCAATAGCTGGTTGCTATTTTTTATGAGCACGCAGATATTCTTAGTACCTGCAGTGGGAAGTGACACAAGGCTGGGGATCTCTGGGAAGTGACACAAGGCTGGGGATCTCTGGGAAGCAGCCCTGCCAAGGGAGACGGCGCCTGCTCACCGTGAGATCCATTCTGGCTGTGGTTCACGAGGCAGCTCAGCAAAACCCCAAATCCCTCTGAGTCTTTGGGAAATGTGAAACGTTCCTGAGAGCTAAGCCCTGCTTTTGCATGATATTTGTACCTTTTTCGCCCTCGCTGGGTTTCTCCCAAGCTGCTGGTTGGGTTTGGTGCAGCTGTGTTCTGGTGTCACCTGCTTTGTAACACCTTGTGGCAATGGCTTTTAACAACTGTCCCCTCAAATTAAGGTGTCTGGGGTGGGCAGGGCTGGGTGATGGCCCCTGTGGGCTTCAGGCATTGCAGAGGTCAGTGGGGTGGAAGGGGAGGAGGGAAGCTAGGAAACCATGCCCTCCCCCAGGGCAGCATCTCATTCCCTGCTGGCTTCTCTGCTGCAGCAGCAGGTGGCAAATGAAGCTTGACGAGCTCTGTTAGTGAGGGATAAGGAAGGCGTGAATGGAAACGGTCACAGCAGTGCTGGCTCTGTGTTGTGTGGGTGCCCCTCAGCAGGATGAGGAGCTCTGTTGTATTTTGGGGAAGAGAAGGCTGTTCATTTGGCTTTGTCACTGCTGTAGGAGTAGCCAGATGGAGGATGCTAAAAGGAAATACAGGGCTGGAACAGCCTCCTTGTCCGTGCCCCTGTGCTGAGCCAGGGGAGAGATGCTTGGCTCCAGGCTGGGCAGTGGTGGATGGTAGTGCAGATCTGGACAGGACCCAGTTCCCTCTGGGCCTTGATGGACTCCCACTCTCAGAGCCTGACAGTCCATCTAACTTGTCCTTGCAGCAAACTGAGCAGCCAGTTTGTGTCTTGCCTTCACAGAGTGGGGAGTCCTGTGGCTGGTTTTCCTTGTGAGTAAACCCTGTTAAAATCTGAGAGCTGGGACTGGCCCTGGAGGGAGTAGGGATGGAGAAACCCCTCCACAGCTGGTATAGGGCAGCATGTTTTATACTGCTGACTGCTCTGCTGGCTGCCCAGACCCTCTGGTCTGTGTGTACCTCAGAGCTGATACCAGCACAGAGCCCAGAACTGGGTATTTTATGTTTCTGGATCACAGAGGGGAGTTCAGCTCTTTGGAGCTGTGGTGTCACAGTGCTGGCACATTTAGTCTGGTCCCCAGTTTTCCCCAGGTTCCCTCTGTCTGGAGAACTTTCCCCTGGACTCTGTTTTTGTGCTTGATCTCTGTTTGTGCTGTTTCCAAGTACACTTCTTTGCATTGTTTTCCTTGCTTTTCTTTCTACTGATTTGTTGGTGTTTTGGGAACTTTTCTTCAGTTTAGCAATTCCGATCATGACCTCCAGAGTGCCTCCATCTCTTGACTCCTGGGCATCCTTTCAGGTTTTATAAAAGTGCTTTCTCTTCTTTGTTCAAACTATTAATGGAAAGGTTGAACAGAAGCAGACCTGGGCTGAGCTCCCGGGGCTCATACACAAGGATTTCTCTTGTGGTGACAGGGAATTGCTGATGGCTACCCCTCAAGTGTGTGGGGTTGAGTTGCTTTGGTTGGTCTTTTTTTTTCTTATTAATGAGCACTGGGCCTCATGAAGGTGAGCTTGCCCAGACCCAGCTCCTCTGGCTATTGAAAGCATCAGATGGATAGAGTGAAAAACCTGCTTTGTGCTGGTCAGAGGTGTGATGGGCAGGTCTCTGTAGGGGAGGATTGTGTTGTGCTCTCCTTCTGAAGGCTGAGGTGATTTTTAAGAGCTTTCATGAACTTTGTTCACCTGGGGCTTCTTGCTGATGCTTGCTGGGGCTGTCACAGCTCTGAGACAATCCTCAGCCCTGCTTCCCATTCAGAGCTGCCTCAGCAGTAGGCTGTGCATGGGGGAAGTTGTGTCCAGCATCTCCTGCTCCCCTTTTCTCTCTATTAAGTCTCTCCTCAGTGAGAGTTGGCCTTGTGTGTATATGGCTAAGGTAGCAAAAATGCATTTTTCTCCTCAAGCAATTCCAAGTTCCTTGTGTGGTTGCTCTTCTCTGGAAAAGATAAAACTACCTGCTCTGGAGAAATTAATGATGCTCATTTTTATTCCTAAATAGTGTGTCATGGTGGGTGTGGTTGCAGGACACCTCACTGCACCAGGCCTCTGCTGTCACCTCAGTGCCAACTGCTTAAGGAAGAGCTGAAATAGATTTCACTGGAGCAAACATCTCTGCCTAGCTCTACCCTCCCTGAGTTCTGTGAGTACTGAGCTGCTGGGCTCAGCTGCCTGAGGTTCAAGAATTGGTCCTTTTCTGAAGTGCTATTCCATCTTTCTTTGCACATGGGTGTAACTGTGGGGCGAAATTTGGGCCCCACTGAATTTAAGGACAACACAGGGTGTTCATGTCTTCCTCCTCTCCAGGCTGGTAACTTGTGGTACCCAGCTGTTCAATCCAGCTGTGCTTCAGGGACACCATCAACAGGATGGAGATGCTGTGCCCTCTTTCTATTGGTCTGTGGCTGATGGTAGAGTCATGGAATCATGGAATATTCTGAGTTGGAAGGCACCTACAAGCATCATTGTGTCCAACTTGGTGGATGCCCTGACCTAATTTCAGTTCCAGGGCAGAAAATTCAGTCTCCCTAAAACCTTCCTATGGCTTCTGTTGGATTCTTCCTCACTTTTCTCCAGGGGGCTGTGTGCTGTAGTTAAATATGGATGGAAAGGTTGTGTTGTGGTGCTGGTGCTCACACAGAGAGGAGGACTCGGTGACCCAGTGCAGGGACTGGAGGTGGTGAGCAAAGCGTCCAAGGAGGGGAGAGGTTGCTCCAGGGCTTTCAGGTCACTGGAGCAGGAGGAGTGGGCTGCCAACCCCCTGTGGGTGGGGGGCTGTCTCTGTCACTGGCTCCACAGCCCTTTCTCTCTTCATTTGTCAAGGGCCAGGTTTTATAACGTTTGTTGGCACGTGGATTCCCAGGTCTGCTGTGCTCCGGTGTGGCGCTGCTCAGTGGCAAGCTGATTAGGAGCTGTCACTGGAGCACTGCACAGCTTTTTAACAATGGCTTTTCTGTTCCTCGCCTGTTTGAAAGCTAGCTTTTATTTCCATCTGTGCAAACCACAAAGAATCTCTTCCCTTTCTTTGGGTTGGTGTCTTTCATTAGACATGCCTGGGACTCTGTGGTGAGAGGAGCCCAGCAGAGCAGCTTGGCCTCTGTGTGCTGAGAAGGCTCTGGAGGGGCCAAACCCATTCAAACACACACAGATGCACATGTACATACCTATTTCAACAATTAGCCTGTCTCTGGGATCCTGAACGAGCTGTTTAATCCACTTGTGCTTTGGAGTCCTCATGTATATGCAGATGTAATACCTTCCCACCTCACAAGGGTGAACTAAGTAGTAATTAATTTTCATAAAGTGCTCTGAATTTAAGAGCTTTATCCTGTGCTCAGTATTATCATTGAAAGAATAAGTATGGGTTCCATTTGTCTTGAAATTTCTGCCAGATATAGCAGAATGACTTTTCCAAATGTAAATCTTTGTATAACATAAATGGCTACAAAAGCCCCTGCGTTCCACAGAGCTGCAGTATATACTTATATTCCATTTCTGTACCATTATGTATGGAAGGCGTGTGGTGTCCCTGCTCATTAGTCAGCCTGGCAGATCCCCACCAGCTTTGTTGGAGCAGAACATGTACATACTTGCAATCATTAGAAACCTCATTGCAGGGTTTGTTCACAAGCACCTTCTCCACTGCTTGGGTGCCTTATTCCGCTTCATTTTTGTAGTTATTCCATGTTGGGCACATGCAATGAAGGGCTTGTGGAAGTGGGGAGCTTGTCAGTATTCACAGAGGAGAGTAATTTTGGTTACTCTTGTAAAGACTTAAATGGTGTCCTGCCTCATGTTCTGACTGCTACAGACCCCAGCGCTGGGGACGTGGCACAAAGAGGAGCCGGCCTTGGTCTCCTGCTGCCAGCCTGGGTTTCTGTCTCCTGGGGTTCTTGTGCAGTGAAATCCCTGTGAGGACTGGCACTGACACCTTCAGCACGTGTTAGCCAAGGCTGGGGCCCTGCTGCCAGCATGAGCCCATCCCTGTAGCCTCTGGCCACACTTTCCCAGTGTGAGCTCAGCTCTGGCTGGCAGGGAGCTGACCTGGCACAGCTGCTGCTGTGGCTGCACAGGGATTCACCTTTTGGTGCTGCAGCAGAGCCACGCAACTTGGCAGCGTGTCCATCCCACTGGTTCTGCATCTTGCCATGTTTTCCATGTGGCTGCACTCACTGGCAGCTGAGCAGAGCCTGGCTGGGCTCAGGGTTTGCCTTCTGCTGCCCATGTCTCCAGGACACCCCCACTCCCTCTCCCGTTGTATCCCTGCGGCAAACTAGGCCAGTCTCTCTGGGGGAAGCAAATTCAAGTGTTTGAATTTAGAATTTGGATCTACAGTTCTGAGCACTGGGAGGGAGCTTGGAGCTGCGTTTCCCCCATCTCACTCCTGTTTCAACTTGTTCCTGTTCTGAGCTCATGCAGGATTTTGTGCTTCTCTACAATGGTGCAGCAGCTCATCTTTTATAGATGTGTTCCCAGTTTTCCTCTGCTGAGTTTCCAGTTCCCTGTTGCTAATTGCATCAATCCACATTTCCACCAGGACTGCAGCAGTGTCATCAACCTGTAACCTGTCAAATCCCTCCCCAAATTCGATTGTTGTTGTGTCTGTAATGCTTTGGGCACTTGTTCCTCGCTGTCTACAGTGTGAGCTGGATTTTGATCAAATGCTTCCTTGCACTTTGAGCACACTTCAAGCTGCTGGAGGTGGCTGGATGCAAACACAGAGATACAGTTGCCCTAAGAGCTGTGCTGCCTGTAATCTGGAAGCAAGATCAGTTGTCTCTTCTGCCAGACAGCCGGAGCTGACAGCTCTGGAAGGGTTGGTGAAACTTCCCAAAGCCCTTTAACACTCGGTTAGGCATTGCTTCTTTCTCACTTGGCACTAAATAATGCACCAGGTGCAGGCTCAGACTGAAGGGAGATGTGTGCCCCAGAGAGGCTTCCAGCACCTCTGCTCTTAGACTTTTGGGCATCATCTGTGGGGCTTTTCCTTCTGTCCATGGTTGGAGTCCACAGGAACCTGGAGGTTTTTAGGGGTTTAGTGAGTGGGATTGCTGTTTCCTCTGAGTGAAGGTTCACACCCCTGCTCTGACTCCTCATGGTCAGGTAACAGAGTTTGTTTGAAGTTGTGCTTCCTCTGCAGTCTTTTTTCTTTCAGAATACACTTTCTCCATGTGACAGTACCCTTGGGAGCTGGAACATATTTTACTTTTGTTATTTGGGCACCAAATTTCCCAATATTTTGTTCAGCATTCCTGATGATGATTGGAAGTTGGATTTCTCTGGCCATCTAGTTGTATCACTGAGCAGCAGATTTTCCACCCAGCAGTGGTGGGAAATTTTCCACCCAGCAGTGGCTCCTCTGGGAAGAGTTTGCTGTGAAGATTCAGAGCAAGGATATTAGAGGCAGGGGTTTAATTGGGAAAGGAAAAGGGCATTAATCGCCCCCCAGCAGTGATGAGTGGAGAGCTGGGGCTGCACAGGGCTCTGCTCTGCCCATCCCCGTGGCAGCAGTCCTTTGCTGTTCCCTAATGTGGCAGAAACCCTCTGGCAGCTTTTCCAGCTGACAGTTGGGAGTTAATGAGTGCAGTTTCCAATCCAGATGGACAAGTGAGAACCTCCACTGCCCAAATATCAAAATATTTACAGATTGCTCTGCAGAGAGGCAGCAGTGGGGCACAGAGGCTGCCTTTGCTGCAGAGCAGCTCCCTGCAGACTGGAGGGATGGAGCAGAGCCTGGCACTGTGACTGGCACGGTGCAGCGTGGATCTCTCTGGGCTTTGGATGGATGTCTCAGGGCAGAGCAGGGAGCTCAGCTGGCCTGCACCTTCAGCTGTGGTTAAAGCTCTGCCTTGCAGAGCTGAACCTGCAGCGACTCCCCACTGTTTGTGCTGCCCAGAGCAATTTTCTGCAGTGCCCAATGATTTCCCAGTTAAAAACCAAGGAGCCACAGCTGCTGCTGCTGGTCAGGCTGCCAGAGTGAAGCTGATGTGAGCATACTGTTGGTGCTGCTTCTGCAAAGATGAAACCATCTCATGTTCAGCAGGGAGCCAGTGATACATTGCTTGGCATTTAAATATCCATGGCTGCAGCTCCCAAGGATCCTCAGGCTACCTTTGCTGCTCCTGCTTGTCACAGGTCTCCTCCCGTCTCATTTGCTGCTCAAACAAGGTTTTACACCTGTGGGAGCCCAGTTCTGCAGGCAGCCACGGCAGGGAGGTGTTTTCAGGGCTGCTTTGAAGGGCTTGTTGTGCAAGGACAGGGCTGAGGATGGGCAGTACCTCAGCCCAGTTTCACTGCCAGTCTGTCCTCCAGGGGATTCCAGTGGCCAAATGAGGCAGCACTGATTTGGCTGACAGGAGGTTCCTGAGGCAGGGGAGGCAGGAGGCAGCAGGATCTGTGCCAGGCCTGTGCCACAGCCCGTGGGGGTGACCTGGCTGCTGCTGAGGGTCCCCTCACACCTTGTCTGCTCCTGCTGCTCACTGGGATGTCCTGAGCTGCAACAACTCTTGCTAATTGCTCTGCTGAATTCATCACTGTCCAAACCATTGGCTTCTCACTGACCCAGACCTAACTGACACAGTGGTGGGCAGGTCTCTGAAATATTTATGGCAGCACAGTCAAGAGAGGGCTGTGAAATACAGAGTGAAACCACCAGGGTATGCTTGTTTTTGCAAAGTTTGACATGTCTAATCCAGGAAATAGGAGCCTCATCAGATCAGCACGGTTTTGCATACAGAGGGAAGGCAAATGGAATTTCAAAAACCTCATCTATACTAGATGAAATGCTTCTTCTCCACGTTTCTTTATAAAACGACTTGTTAGTGATGTGCAGATGGGAGGAATCTCGACTCTGGAGTTGTTATAATCTTGTCTGGCCAGCAACAGGAGAGCTGGAGGATGATTCCAGCAGGTAGGAAAGGCCAGTTTGACTTGAGAGCAAATGTTCAGTGCTTGGAAGCTGAGTTATAGTCCCTGGTAGTTCTCCCTCTACTTGTTTTCAATCTGACTTCTAGCATAGGAGGCTTTCCATCTCCTTAATGTATCTCCTGCCTGTCCTTTTTATTGCCAGCTGCCTTCATGGGCTCCTCTCTCAGCTTCCTACCCTTGTGAGCTTTCCTTTGCCCCTCATCCTCACATCACAGGGGGCACAGTGTCCCTAACACTTGTGCCTAATTCCAAGTCCTTGGCAGAAGTGCCAGGGCTGAAGCTCCAGGTGCTGCTCCTGCCTGGCGTGTGGGGCAGTGCCAGGCAGATGGGGCTCACCAAGCACACCCTCCATGTCCTGGTCCTGGTCTGGGTAAGAGGGATGGTGGTGTTTCCCTCCAGCTGTTGGTGAGAGGACAGGACTGGGGCTCAGGAGATGCTGGGACAGTGAGCAGACAGGGGTTCCCAGCCCCCTGCTCCAGCAGGAGGATGTGTTTGAAGGATGCCAGCTCTGGGCAGGGAATCACAGCACAAATGTCCTGCCCTGCAGCTTGGTTTCAGCATTTCTGTACAGAATTGGGACCCCCCCATTCCATGAATTGGGAGCCAGCTTTTGCCCCCCAAATGCAGGTAAAACTTCTCTTCTGTCATTTGCAGAAGTGGCAGTGTCCTGGCAGCACTGGTGTGAGGAAAAGCCCTACAATGCTTGCTCAGGTTAAGTAGCAGAGTGGGCTTGGGGTGGGTTTTTGGTGTGTCAGGTCAGTCCTGTCCCTTGCTGGCCATGATGTATTGAAGTGAAGGGAGACACGACCATCCGATTGATGCATCGAACTCCAACTTTATTGATCAATCAATCACCTTAAATAACAGTGCTAACGAACGCCATGAATATTCTGTAATCCAATGTCATGATAGGCTAACAGAGAAACTTCTAACCACTCCCTTTGTTTTGGAATACCTACAATTTTTTATTAAAAACAGAACCCAAAACAGAAACCAGAAACCAAAACCTCTGCATCTGTTCTCAGGATGGCAGGCCTTCCCAGAGACGGTGTTCTACTTGTTATGGGAAGACAATCTGAGAACTCCATTGTTTATAGAATGATGCCTGAGAGAGTCTAATTGTTTATACAAGTCAGAAGGCTGAGAACTGTTAGAAACGGCTTTACTTTTCCCTTATACTTTTCTCTCAATTTTATGTCTCATGGCCTTTTCTTTAAGTCATTCTCCGACAATGATGTTCTGGTTTCAAACTGGTTACAAAAGACTTTTGCAGGGATGCTCCTTCTGCCAAAAATTAACTGTGCTTCTGAGCAGCCAGAATAAAGTCTGAGCTTCTCTAACACGCAGCCATGGACAAGGCTGTGGATGCTGCCAAAACAAGGGTGCAGTGCTGTGTTTTCATGAGCCAAGCCATGACTCCAGCTAGTGGTTTGTGGAGTTCTGAGCCCTGCAGGGTATTCCAGGTGGTCAGGAGTGGCCATAAACCAGGGGATGAGGTGCTGAGAGTCAAGCAGTGGTTTTAGTGCAACAGGAGGAGGTTAAGCTGCAGCTTTCAGAATAATTTCAAACTTCACTTTAATGATGCTCAGGCTGCTGGTGGTGTAATAGCAGCAGACACCAGCACTGGGAGCCATTCCCGTGGTTTAATGTACATTGTTTGGTGGAAGAAAAGTGCTTTGAAGGAAGAGAGACTGTTTCCCAGGGAAGACATCTCTCATTCCTTGCTTTTATCTCCTCCCTGCCAAGCTGGGGATGCTGTGAGCCTGTGAGCTGCTGAGAGGTGCTCAAATGTGTGCTGGTTGATGAGGAATATCTTGCTCTGGTTTTTATGTGCAAGTAGGCTGGATTTGCTGCAATAGCTCAAATAACCTTCGTGTGGCTGTTTAGAAGGATGAACCTCATTAATAAAGAAGAGGTATTTAATAACAGGCCTATTTTTAGCTCTGTCTTTATCTCACAGTCTGCACATTTATTTCAAGCTTGTAACAGTGCTTTAGAAGAAAAATGTTTTCCCTCCTCTGAAATGTTTTGGCAGTGCCTCCAGCCTTGGTTATCTTGAATTTCCAGTTTGACTAGCATCCCTCCTCCTTCCAAAGCCAGCAAGCCACAGCAGGCCCACAGCTCCAACATTTTCCTTGGGAAATGGGAAATTTCTGGGGGAATATGCTTTCAAAACATGGGACTTGGGTCCCAGGGTCACTGAAACAGTTCTGAAGGTTTGATCAACCATAGTCACAGCAACTGCCTCAGGCTTCAAATGTGTGATCTTGTTTGGGACAGGCACTGCAGGCACTGCAGTGTTTGGTGTTTGCTGCAGGATGTGACTGACCACACACTCTGGGAGAGGCTGGCAGCTCTGGGGGCTAGGCATTTCTGAAGAGATTTTTTTTTTCCTAAATTTGTCAACTTTATTCTGTAATTTCATAAATTAAACTCTGACCTATAGATATCTTGCAGACATTGTGTTTTCAGCCCATTCTCCGGTGTTTGCTGTCATTTCCTGGTGGTGAAGGAGGCAGCCCCAGCCCTGAGGGGATGCACCATCTTTCCAACTCCTTTTCACATCTGTCCCTTTGGCATTGCTGTCTCTGTACTCAGACCCTGCCCTGACTGAAGGTTTGCTGGAGCACAAGTGCCTGAGCCTGTGGCCAGGATGACCATTTCTGAGCCCTTTTCCCAGTGTTATGTTTTCCCGATTATCCCATCATAAAAAAAAGCCAAACAATATTAAAAGTAGTAACAATTTTAATTGAATAGTTAAAATGAAAAATATAAAATCGGATGCAATATAATTCGATTAAAATAAGGGATAATTTGGTTCCAATAATAGCACATAAGCAAGACATACCGCGGGGTACTGAGTGCAGGGTTCAATGACCCTTGCCACTTCACATACAAGCTTGACAAGTGAAAGTCACCCCTTATATGCCATGTGTCAATGCCATCTCCTCCTATTTTCGGTTCGTCACTTTTCTGTCTCTGCCCTCATTACCACCCTTATCACGCATGCGCCACCACTCGGTTTGGTGGTCACACAAGTCTTTGGGGGTCATCACTGATGTAGGCTCTGTAGTCTTCTTCGTTGTCCTTTAATTCACCTTTGGGTTATACATGCGCACCAAGCCAGTACAATATAAGCCAAGACTAATGTATCACTGCATCTACATATCAAGGCAATAAATACTTTATAATTAGCATTTTCTGGGACCCAACCAGGTTCTTGCTCATTTTTAGCAACTGTATCTTCAGCTTCTTTCCTGTGGTCCTTGAAAACATCTGCTGGGAAAGGGGGGGGTGGAGCCCCTCCTCTCCCTCTCTTCTTTGGCATTACAACTTTTAACTATTAACTATTTTATTATTCTCAAATATTAATTACTGTATCAATATTGATTACTGTTTCAATTTTTATCAGCACAAATCATACCTATTTATCACACCAGGATACTTGTGGCCATATGCTCTACGAGATGCTGGATTTGGGCCCTGGGATGTGTGTGGCAGTTATTACAAAGAACTTGGCTCTAGGGGCTAATCCCTGGTCTGTCCTTGTCGTTCAGTCTGGATCGTGTATATCCCTTAACTATAATTTTGCAGCATTATCTTTTTCCATAATTAGGGAGTGTTTTCCATGGTCTTGCTGAGGCCCTTCCTCCCTGCAGTTTCCCCCGTGGGTTAAGGCCTGACTTACTGAAACTTCCACAGAGCTGATTCTGGGCGGGCAGGGACAAGGCCAGAGGGTTTTCAGCAGTCAGCACAGTCAGATGGCTCCTGTGAGGAATATTTCACTTGCTCCTTCACAGCTCTTGCCTGCAAATTGTCCTCTTGCTCAGATGGGGCTCCAGTTTCTTTTTTTTTTCTCCTTTTTCTTTCCCAAGCTATTCAGTTTTCCATACATTTATTTATAGGGTCACACAAGCAACAGGTCTGCTTTTTCCACAGGTCCTTCCAGAGCCACGTGCTGTGCCTGCTCCATTCTGGTGCAAAAGCACCTTCTCCTCTGAGGAAAACTCAGAATATCCATCCAGCTGTCTTGACTGAGCGAGGCATTTTCTCGTAACCCTGCCCTCTGTTCATTTCAGAATCTGCAGGGAATTTGGGACATAAATTAAAAAGCTATTTGATGCTCCTTGAGGTCTAGAAGCTGGTTTTGCATTTGTTTTTACTTGAACGCACACTGAGACAAATGGCTCTGCTTTACTGAAGCTGCTTCCTTTGGCATCCTGAGGAAGCTTCCTAGCTAAAAAATAAATATGGCTCTGTTTTTCCAGCCCTGCTTTACCAGCAAAAGCTGGGGAAGGAAATGTAATCTCCTTGGGTCTGTCCTGATGTTTTGTAGAACTAATTCCCATTTATTGGAAGAACTCTTCCACACCAGATTAATGTTTAATTTTTTATTATGTGTTTACATTTTGGAAGGAGTAAGGGTGGTGATGTTGGAAATTCTAATGAGGGACAACATTTCTGATTCAAAAGACTCAGGCTCCTCTCTTCTGATTTTTCTGCCTGATCCTTCAGACTGCAGGAAGTTTTGCTTGGGTCATTCACTTGCAACAGGATGTTATGTGAATACAGAATTAATGTATGCAGCCTGCCACTTGGAATTGCTGTTTCTGCTGCTGGAGAGCTCCCAGGGTTGCAGAGTTCTTGGAAGCAGCAATAACAGGAATGTGCCTGTGATCCTGCAAAGCCAGAGGAGGAGCAGGGAGCTGCAAGTCTCCCCCATCACTGCGGGGTGTGAATAAATAGATCTAATCAACAATTTACATGTTAGCCCCAGACCAGGGTTTATTTTTAGGATGTGTCATTCAGCCCAAGCAAAACCTCTGCATCTCAGGCTGGTGGTGTTTCTAAAAGCACCTCTAAGTGATCACTGAGGCTGGATTTTGAGCTGCATTTACATTTTGATAGAATCTGCTGCTTTCCTTATCTGAAACAAAGCCTACCTGATCTTCATTAATTACACTACCATTTCACCTAACCAGGGTGCTACTAATTACAGTTATCTGTCTGTTCTTCACCAGATAATACACAAAAGAATTGTTATCCCTGGCTGTATCTGGATTAGCTGGAGCTGTAAGGGGGGTGGACATGGTGATGGGTTTTACAGGTGGAGTGCAGGTATTTATAGACTGTCTGAGGGAATGCTGGATGAGTGGCTGCTGCCCCACTGGCTGTGCTGCCATCCCAGCAGGAAAACATAGAGAAAACACTGCTTAAACACAGAAAAATGGTTACTGCAGGGTGGCTGGAGCAGGCCATCTCCACAAGAGAGGTGATGGAGTCCTGGGACATCCCAGACCGTCCTGAGCACAGCCCTAGGGCTGGAGGGGACACTGCTGGAGCAGGGGTTGATCCCAGAGGTGTTTCCAGGCTCAGCTATCAGGGACTGTCTGGCAGTGCCTTTTTTGAGACAGAAAATCTCACAGTGGCTTCACAGAGGGCTGCAAGCCCTGGTGGCGGTGCTGACTGCTCCCCCACTAACATCAGCTGCAGTCTGAGCGGGGCAAGCACAGAAAGGGCTCCTCTGAAAAGAGGCAGCAGGAAATGTCTGAGCTGCTGGGGAGCTGTGGGTCCAGAGGGCTGGAGCCAGGAGCCAGAGGCTGCAGGGAAGGGGGTCCATGAGGGCAGAGCCTTTGCTGGAAGAGAAGCCAAGGGGCTTTCACTTGACGCCTGTTTTATCATCCTTCCACACACTGATCTCTTCAGATGCTCTCTAAACCTTTGGTTTGCTTTCTGAAGGGGAAATGACTTGTCCTGGAGGAGGAGCAGAGCCAGGCTGCTGAGGAGAGCTGGTGGCTGTCAGCTGGCAAGAGAGGAGGGACACAGAGGCCAGAGGGGGGACACTGGGTGAGGAGATGTTCACACTCAGCTCCATCCACTGTGAGTGCCAAACACACCTGCACTCCTGTTTGTACGGCTTGCTGTACTTGATAAACTGATAGATGTGAGTTTGGGCATTTTTGTACCTTTTTGTATTCTGAAGAGAACTAAAGATGGTTCACATGATTTTTTTTGTGCCTTCTGCAGTGCAGGCAATGCAGGCAGGGATGGAACAGCAGCATCTTTATACTTGTCAAGTCTCCATCCACACCCAAGGCTCTGCCTGAAGCTCAAGGTGATTTTCTTGCAGGCTTAGAACACTACACCAGCAGGGAGAACAAGAAACTCAGTGGAGATTATGCTCCAGAAAAACTGTATGCATGGTCCAAAAGCTAAATATGGAACCATGGAAGTGCACACTGCAGTGGTAGGGGAGGTGGGAATGCTGAATGGTGAGGTTTCCTGCCCTTCTGGCACCAGGAGCCAGGGGTCCTCTGGTTCTCCATGGTTCTCCTTGAGGATCTCTTTTTCTCCATGGTCTTCCTTGAGGATCTCAGGTTCTCCATGGTTCTCCATGAGGATCTCTGGCTCTCCATGGTCTTCCATGAGGATCTCTGGTTCTCCATAAGGATCCCTGGTTCCCCATGGCTCTCCCCAGGGCTGTGCTGGTGCCTTGCTCGGAGCTTGCTGTGTCAGCAGGCAGTAGTTTCAGGTGGGGCTGCTCTGCTGGCAGGGCCTTGGTGTTCCCAGCAGGGCAGGGCAGGGATGCTCCTGTCCCAGCAGGACACTGGGCATGCAGGTACCACCCCACAGCAGCTGCTCCTCCTCTGCATCACTTCCAGGGGCAGAACTCCTGTCCTGCTGCGTGGCAGGGAGCCCTGCAGAGCCAGCACGGAGGGGACAGGCTGGGCAGCACTGATTTAATCCTTTTTGCCTGTTCCCACCATGGAAGCTGTGTACTGGGTGAGATGTGTGTGTTTGGGGAGGGCTGGCCCGACCATTAGCCTGTCAGGGTTTGCAACATAGGCAGCTGGGGAGAAAACTGTTATTAAGTGTAACGTGGCACCTTGGAGACGGAAGCATGGGGAGACAATAAATACAGCCTTCCATAATGCCATTTTATGGTGTCACTCTTCAGAATTTATTAAGACTTAGTTGCAGCCATGCCTGCAGCCTCCTGTGTTGGAATCCATAAATTGTGTTCATTATCTCCAGCACTTGCTCTGACCTGCTGTGTTTTACAAGGGGGGAGACACTGGAGGCGTGGGGACACCCAGCTGCTTTCTGCAGCCGTTCCCCTGGTGCCAATCCAGGTTTTCTGGGGTTGCTGGGACACCCCAGGCAGTGCTTGGCTGCGTGGATGGACCCCAGGTGTGATGTGGTGGTTGAAGAGAACACTGAGGGACTGAGGAGCTGCCAAAATCACCACAGCTCCACAGGGAGCAGGGAAGCAGCTGGGCGAGGGGGGAGCCATGGGTGCGTTGGAGCACACTGGAACATTTGTCACTCCACTGTGGGACCACCCCAGCAGTCTTGGATGTGCTGAGGATGCTGGAGGTGGAAAAGGGTTCCCAGGAGCTCCCTGAACTGCACACAGGGAGATGCTACACCCCTGCTTGGTGTCCTCTTGCACCAGTGTTCTCAAATGAAAACACAAATGAAATTGTGCTCCTTTTGCCCACTTTTTGTCATGACATATCCCTGCAGCAGCATGTTTGTGTACCTTCATCCTTATCCTCAGCATTTAGGTCCAGGATGGAGGAAAACAAGTTCAAGCCCAACCTCCTGTTAATTTATTATGTTCCTTGTGCTTAAGGGCAAAATTTAAGTTGCCAAAAGCAGATGTTTGCATGCTCTTTTTTTAGCTCTCAAAGTACTTTCTGTGTGCTTGATTGATGGACGTCCCTGTTACATTAATAGCTGGGGTTTTCAGAAAGCTGTTATTACCAGGAGAATCTGGTGTGGGTTTCAGTTTTTCTTCTTGCATTGAAAATCCATTATTAATGTCTTTCTGAGGGAAAAGAAAAAAAAGGTTTCAATTCAGGCATTTTGCTTTGCTTTCTCAGGCTTCTTCTCAACTGTCTTTACAGTGGTGCTTATAAAATCAATATTACAATTGTTCTTTATATTTTACTGAGTGGTTGAGGATTTCTGCATCTTGCTATTGATTTCTGATTGTATTGCAGGGCATGTAGGTGCACACAGGTTCCTCTGTGATGGATAACTTTATATGTCTTCCTAATCATCACTGAGTTGCCTTCTGCATGTTCCCTCTTGCTGGATGCTGCTGCTGAGCATGGAAGGCACCAGGAGAGCTCTGAGTGCAATCCTGAGACACCAAACTTGTGACTTCTCATTTAATTCAGTTTGGTTTTCAATCAGACACAGGGGTCACATGAGGCTTGTGGGGTCTCCTCTTTTGTGTTGTCTTTGCAGAGTTCTTCTGCCCTTGCTTTTCAGGCAGCTTCTGTGTTGTAGGAGCAAAACAAGTCATTGTCCTGGCTTTGTGTGGGGTGATCATGATGCACCTTTAGCTTCCAGCACTGACCTTGGCCCTTGGGGCAGCTCTGCAGGCAGATCTCAGCATTTCAGAGGTGCAGAGTCATTGGATCCCAGAATGGTTTGGGTTGGAAGGGAACCTTGAACTCATCCAATTCCAATCCCCTGCCATGGTAGGGACACCTCCCACTGTCCCAGGCTGCTCCAGCCCCAGTGTCCAGCCTGGCCTTGGGCACTGCCAGGGATCCAGGGGCAGCCCCAGCTGCTCTGGGCACCCTGTGCCAGGGCCTGCCCACCCTCACAGGGAACAATTCCTCATTCCCAATATCCCATCCATCTCTGCCCTCTGACAGTGGAAGCCATTCCCTGTGTCCTGGCACTCCAGGCCCCTGTAAAAGTCCAAGTCTCAATGAAGCAATGCAGAAGCCCAGTGTGCATTGGTAACTGCTGTAAAGCTGGATTTGCAGACTGAGGCTCTTGGAGCACATCAGCACTGATGGCACAATCTGTGTGAGAGCTTGTTGGCACCAGAGGAACCTGTGAGGAGTGACAGGACTGTGGCCAGCACGGGTGCTCCAAAATGCTTCCGTGGCTCCAGGTGGGTGTACAGGGGAAGAGCTCTGTGTGTGTGTGGGCACAGTCCTTCCCAGCTCTGCATGCCCTGGCACAGGCTCCACATCTGCCAGGGGCTGTGGCTGTGCCAACAGGCACTCTGTAGAGGGCTGGCTGTGCACAAATCTCTGCTGGCTGGACTGGGCTGTTTGCTCCTCAGGCTTATCCTGGACAGGCTCCTGCACCTTCAGACATGGAGGCTACACCTGGCTTCTGAGGAATTGGTTGTTGCAGTTAGTCTGTCCGTGCTGGGGACCAGGACAAGCACTGGCACAGGAGCTGGTCCTGTGTGTCCAGGGTGGCAGGGCTCGGTGGTGGCAGCGCTGGCTGGGACACGGCAGAGCTTGGGAGGGAATTGGGCTGGCATGCATAACAATGGGCAGGCTCTGACCTTGCCTCTGGAACTCACTTAGCAATTCTGTTGATGTTCTGGAAACGAAAATATAATTCAGGCCACCTTCTCCTCCAAGCTGACCCTGAGAATCTGGGAGAAGAGCTACTGAATAATTAGGGGCTTTTTTTTTCTCCCCCCTTTTTGCTGGAGTTACTGCTCAGTGTTGAACTGTGCTCTTCTACAGTGTCATCACTTCCCTTGAACTTACTGCTCCGAGTGTACTTAGCATTAATATAATTACGTAAATTGCAGTCTCATTAATCACCGGGGGCTGCGGCACATCCTTGTTGTGCTGTTTCGTGGGTGGCTTGGCTGGTGGGAACCCCTGGCCAGGGATGGGGGCTGTGGCTGGAGCGCTCCCCCTCTGCTCCTGAGCCTGGTTTAGCTGAACTTTGTGTGTCTCACCCTGCAGGATCTGGAGTGTTTGCCAGCACTGCCATGATTGCAGCCTTGCTGCCGCAGAGGAGAAAAGGGAAAGGTGGGTTTGTCCCAAGGGAGTTTGGCTGGACCACATCCCTGCTGCTGTCCCTGTGATTTGGGTCTGTGGGGTCCCAAAATGCAGAGCCCAGCCTCGTGGCTTGGCAGTGAGCACCCAGAGCCCGTGCTCTGTGCAGGGTCTGCTGCAGGGCTGTTTGATGATGTTGTGCCTCTGTCTCTGTGGCAGAGCTCTCAGCCTTCCTGGCAATGTAAATTCCCCTGGCTGCATGCTAAAATTACACTGAGTTATTGATTTATCTTTGAGAGGATTTCCTTCCTGAGGGACATTTCTGGCTGTTGTAGTGATTTAGTTCTTCTGCAAGGGCAGAATCCGTGGCAGAGCAGAGCCACCCTCCTGCCCTCGAGGCTGCAGCTCAGGGTCGCGCTCCCTCAGGCTTCCTCTGCAAGCTGATTTTTTTTCCAAGTCTGGGACAAGGTTACATGGCTGTTATTTCTGTGTAACAACTGCAAATAAAAGGGCATTTTCAACTTTCCACTGCAGAAGCTGCAAGTCTGGGACAAGCCTTTGTGCCGTGGCACCAGCATTATCTTGGGCATGTCTCAAACCCAGCTCCAAGGCTGGCATGTGGGACTTGTGGAGCCATGCCAGCCTTAATACACTTGAACTCCTGGGAATGTTTTAGTTCTTCAGAGTGGAGTATGATGGGAGCAGGAGCTTGCAACACTTTTCTCCTAAAGCTTCAGGGTACAGCCTCTCTTTTCTTTGCTTTCTATTGACTCACAATGGAGCATCTCTAAGAACCAGGCCAGGTGAGTTCCTGCTGCTGGTCCTGAGGAAGCCAAGACAGTTCTTTTCTTCTATCCCCAGCTTTCTCCCCTTGGCCCTGAAAGCCCCCCCACCAACTATGGCTCAGCTGGTGAGCACCATCAGTAGAAGGACCATTTGTAAGTAAGCTTCTCATGGATGTTGACTTGGGGACATGGTGAGACAAAGGTCGCTGCAGTGTCTCTGCACCCTGGTGTGCCATTTGAGAGATGAAATATCAGTGTGGCTGGATACATTTGGTCTCTCTGTTTCTTCTGCTCGGACCTTTGTGGGATTAAACTCTCTAAACTGCTGCAGTTCACAGACTTCAAGCCCAGTATCAGAAGAAAAAATAAATCGAGTGCCTTGTATTAAATCCTGAGCACATGGCTCCTGCTGCACCCAGGGCTGTGGTAACTCACTGCAGTGCCTGCCTTGAAGCTGGGGAGAAGGCTTTGCTGGCAAAGTGAAAACAAGTTGTGCCCACTCTACAAAAGGACACGCCTTCTTCTTCCTGCCCTGTGGTTATTTTTTCCTGGTATGTTTGCTGCTGTTGCACTGAAGGCAGAGCAGCCCTCCCAGCAGGGAGGTGGAGAATGGAGCACTTGTTGTATGAGCTCTTTGCCACAGGAAGCATTTCCCTCCTGCAGCAGCAGCAGCAGCAGCAGGTACATCAACAGATGCTGCAGCAGTGCCCCCATCAGAGGCCCTGTATTTCCCCCTGGAGCCCTCCTGTCACCCCTCCTTCCCTGAGATCCCTCCTCCCCAGGCTCTTCGCTGGCTTCCACCTTAAATTCCATCACTTCCAGACTTCCCAGGGGGCCCAGGCACCTCATGGGAGGGCCACGCTGTGCCTTGTGTCCTGTCCTTGTGGCTCCCCTGAACGGGAGGGATGAGGTTTGGTGTGTGTTCAGAGGCTCAGCTCTGGGCATGAGGCTGGGCCCCCTGGTGCGCCACCACAATCATCATCGTCACCTTGGCTGCCATGGAGGGTGGGTGGCAGTCACAGGGACCTGCTCTGGCACTGCCAGGCCCTGCCTGTCCCCACGGCCCTGCCTGTCCCAGGGGCTCGCCTGCCCCTCCTTCCCCCTTGCTGCAGGAGCTACAGGAGAAGCCAAGTGGATTTGGCAGGCGGTGTGAGGAGAGAGCCCAGCCCAGCCTCCCCCACAGGGTGCCTCTGTTTGAATAGCAGCTTTCAGAGCACTCAGCACCGGCTGATCAGCTGGGAGAACATAAATCCCAGTGCCACAGGAGAGCCCTGGCTCAGGGAAAAGGGCCAGTTGTGAGCACCGTCCAGCCCAGTGTCCAAATGGAATGGTGCTTTCACATCTCTAATCAAGGGTTACTTAGTGGAGAGCCCCTTCCTTGTGAGGCTTTGTTCTCTGCTAGCTGTGGATTGAATCACAGGAGGAGGGATTGGATTCTGGCATCATTTTAAAAACGTTTTCATTCTATTTGCTGAGGGGAACAAATTACACAGAAGACCTCTCAGCACTGTGACAAAAGAGTGGCTCTAAAACCCTTTTCAGCCAAACAAGTGTTTGAGCTGAAGGCCTGGTGGATGGTGCTTCAAGATGTGGTTACTGCAGCAAGGTTGGCATTAAAAATCACTGGGTGCAAGAAAGTTCTCCCAAGGTTACTGTGGGGGTGTGTCTCTCTGTAATCCTTGTGTGAGGAGCCCTTAACACCCTGAGTCCACCAGTGAGCTCTGTGGCATCAGCCATGGGAGAGCAGCAGCACAGCAAGCACCAGTGAGTCACTTGTCTCTTGCTAAATGAGAAACTGCAATGGGATCAGCCCTTTTGGGGTGGCATCACTGTGGCAGGAGGGCTGGAACTGGATGATCTTTAGGGTCCCTTCCAACCAAACTGTCCCACAATTCTTTCCCTGTCCCTGCCCAAGTGGGGTTCAAGCAGAAAGCAGTGCTGCTGCTTTGGGACCTGTGAGGAGCCTGGGCAGGAGCACACCTGCTATTGGGATGTACCAGAACAGGGTGGCTTTGGGGCTTTCCCAGGAATGCCTTTGCTGCCAGCAGCTGTGCTGGATGTTGGACAGGGGACAGATTCACCCTTGGCAAGCTTGAAAGCATTTCAGATGGCTTCTGTCCCTGCTCCAGTGCAGCACAGAACAAAATCAGATGTTGGAGAAGATGTCATACTTAGACATCACCATTCTGACAGGTCAATTTCCAGGATGTTTATTAACATAGCTTGGAATGTCACAGAAAGGTTTGTCTGATAAACTAGCCAACTGAAGTTGTTACATGAGACTTCCTTGGTTTTGTTGAGGTGCTTTGAACTCTTCATTCAATCTCTCAACAATTCATTCCCTTAAGGCCTTTCTGGAAGAGCCTCTGCAAGGTCTGTGGCTGGGGGATCAGGCCCTGCCTGCTCCCTGTGTGTCTGGGTGTGGAATCCTTTGAATCCCTCAGGGCAATCCCCAGGGCTGTGCCCTGGAAGAATATGCTATAGAGTCTCCACCTAGGCTGAAAGGGAAAACTTCCCCATGGAGCCTTGCACAACACTATGAACCACCCCAGTTCCTTTCCCCATATGTCCCAAACTCTGGTAGTTTCTCCTTTCCCTGTTCCCTCATTGGTTGTGGTATCCCTGGTGGCTGGCTCTGTGTCTCCCCTGTAGGGCAGTGCCCTTTGCTCTGCCCTTGGTGCCACCCCAGTGCCTTTGGACCATTGGCCACTGACCCCTAATTAACCCTGTGCACACCACATGGCCAGCTCTTTTGTCTCTGATTCCCCTTTGGCGTGCTGGAATAAGCCTTTGCAGGAATTTATCATACAAAAGGCCCTTCTGCCTCTCGTGGCTGAACTGGCCATGGTGAGTGTGGTGTGTGGACTTGGCTGCTCTCCCTGAATGTTCACCCAAGCAGCTTTTCCAAGGAGATGCTTATTGGGAAATAGGCAGTAGCACCCACCATCTAAACCCCTGTGTTGCTCCATCTGGGTGCCCTGGGAGGCAGAAGGAAGCAGCAGTGCCAATTGTTTGCTTGTGCTGTAAGGACAGAACTCCTCTCTGCGGGTCTCCTCTGCAATCCCAGGAAGAGAAAGACATCTCTGTCCTTGTCAGCCCTCTGGGCAATGATCAGACAGAACAGCGATGAAACCAGGCTGGCAGCACCAGGGCTGGTCACTCGCAGGCAGAGGCAGCCCAGCTCCTCCAGCTTGAGCTGGGCAGCGCCTGGGAGAGGTGGCACCATGACACTGGGCATGGTGCATCACCCCAGGGGTTCCTCCTGCATCCCATCCCCTGCAGAGCCCCTGCTGTCCCTGGTTACCTGAGCAGTGGAGAGGCAGTGCCCAGGCTGGTGCTGCTCTGAGGAGATGCTGCACTCAGCAGGCAGCTCTGGCTCCCCAGCAGTACCGTGGGAGGAGGAGCTGCCCAGGGAGTGCATTTGTAAAGCATTTCTTCCCCAGGAAGAGGAGTTTGTCACAGGAGTTTGTACTTGGGATGTGCACACAGGTGTCTGAGCTTCCTCCCTGCCTGAGGTGGGGAATGCTGGGGGGGCTGGGGCAGCTGCTGAGGGAGCTTCCAGGCCTGGTGCTGTGAAACCTCTCCACCAGCTATCAGGAGGAGGTGACATAGAGCATATTAGTGACATTTTCCAGTGGCACTTAATTGGGAGGAGCAGTGAGTGTCAGACAGTGAACTAATGCAAAAGGCTATAGCTGAGTGAAGAAGGGAAAGAAAAAGAAAGAAAAGATAGGAAAGATAGGAAAGAAAGGGAAGAAAGGCAGAAAGAGAAAGAGAGAGAGAAAGAGAGAAAGAGAGAGAAAAAGAAAGAAAGAAAGAGAGAAAGAAAGAAAGAAAGAAAGAAAGAAAGAAAGAAAGAAAGAAAGAAAGAAAAAGATTTCTTTGCTTGGTCAGGAGCTCAGCAGTGCAGAAAGCTGAAGCCTGTCCTTTGTGTTCCCTTTGGGATGGCAGTGGAAGTGCCCTGAGTGCACATTCAGAGGCACCTTCATGGCTTCTCATGCCACAACACCAAAACTAAATGTGCAAAGTGACTTCCTTGAATGACATGTAGTCCATTGAAATATCTAAAAGAAGTGGTCTGGAAATGCTTTCTGAGCCTGTTCCATGGGATCAGCTGTGAGGGGCTGAGGGCTGGCCTGATCCCGGTGCTGTGTCCCACTGGGAGCAGCGCCACAGGCTCACGTGCAGAGGAGGCACTGCCAGAGCCCCTGGAGATCTCACCTGCCCTGCAGCCACCATTGTCAAGGTGCTGTAAACCTAAGATGGTGCTGACTTTACCCTTGGTACCTTGGTTTAGTCACTATGGGGAATTTCTTTCCTGAAGCCCATGGGATTTCCCCCTGGCAGGTGTGATGGGGATGCTCGGGGAGTGTGGGGCTTTGGGGACAGCTGGCCAGGCAGGGGCTGAGGTCGGGGCCCTGTTGGACCCATGGCCCCCAGCAGCAGCAGCAGCCCCAGGGCCCAAAGCCCCGTGCCCCCTGCCCAGCACAGGCTGCCCTGTCCCTGCAGCTGTCACCCGAGCGGGGCCCAGGGCCCAGTGGCTGCTGCCAGCAGCAGGAATGCGGGCAGGGTGAGGATGCCCTAGCCTGGCTTTTGGTTCTGGAACAAAGCGGGCTCAGGGCAGTGCAGAGCAGGCTGGGAAGCAGAGCCCAGGGCCTTTGGAGGCTGCAAGGCTTAAAGATCAGTCCCTGCAGCAGCCCAGATGCAGGTGGCCCAGTTGCCAAGGCTGTGGTGGCGTTGAGAGCGGGCAGGTGGATTTTGCATGGCTGTGGCCTTCTGGCGGCTCTGGGCCCAGGAGTCCCTGTGGCTGCAGCAGGAAGGGTGGCTGAAGGTTTGCTGGCTGCTTTGGTGGCATGGCTGCAGGGGCCAGTGCTGTGAGAGCCCCCTGTGTGAGAGCTGGTGAGAGCTGAGCTCTTGGGGACAGCGCTGTGGTGCAGGCCAGGAAGAGCAGCAGTGCCCAGTGCCAGGAGTGGTGTCAGTGGGAGCCCCTGTGCACAGGGACCCCCAGCCCCAGGGTGGCCGTGCCAGCACCCCCAGGGACCTCCAGCCCAGGGAACGTGGAACAAGTGGAACCCACAAGTGTGCAAAGGCTGCCTGTGCCCAAAGGAATGGCCAAGAAAAGTCAGGTTTTAAAACAAAACAGTATTTATTTGCCGCAGATTGACAAATCGGGGACTTACAGAACATGTTTCGTTATAACAATCGTTATAACTAAAACAACCACAATGTACAGAACATATTTACATGAGATCCGATGGGCTAACAATCTTCAAAACATATTTACAGGAAACTTCTGATGTAATCAGCGTATTTACAGAAATCTTCAAAACTTTGGAACATATTTACAACGGCGTGGCATCTGTGCCATGATGTGGATGAGCCCTGGAAGAAAGGAAGCAGCAGAGCTGGACTCAGCTGGCAGCACTGGGCCCAGCAGGGCTGGGAGCTGGGCCCCAGGGGCTGGGCCGGGGCTGGCAGGGCTGGCGTGGCCCCAGGGAAGTGCAGGGCAGGCCGAGGCTGGTGCTTGTGGCAGCGCAATCCAGGCCCCCTGCGGGCACCGTGTCCCTGAGCGGGGCCATCCAGCCCAGCCCCAGCCTGGTGTCAGGGGACCCAGTGTGTGTGTGGGCAGGGTGTAGGAAGCATCTGCCTGTCTTACCTGTAGGGCTCCACCTTTATCCAAGGACCATGGGCTCCTCCTCATTCTCATCCACCTCCATGTCCTCGATGTCATCCTCCGCATCCACCTCCATCTCCTCAATTTTGTCCTCCTCGTCTACTTCCATGTCCTCACCAGTGGAGGACATGGAAGTAGAGGAGGAGTCCACCTCCATCACTTCTTCCTCATCCTGGCCCAGGTCCACTTCCATGTCTTCCACGCTGTCTCTGTCAGTCTGCAAGGGGCAGCACAATCTCCCAGTGGGCTTCCTGTCCCACACCATCCATTCCCACATGGCTTCAGCCTGCCCAAGCTGGGTGCCCCTTGCCTGGCATGGCACTGTACCTCCATGGGCACAGCAGAGCACATTGTGCTGGGATTGGTGCTCCAGAGCAGGCGGCAGGAAAAGCCCAGGCAGCAGCAGCACCTCAGCACTCAGGGTCAGAGCGCAGACTGAGCAGCAACTGACCCTTGGCAGCCGGTGAAGTGTTTGCTGTGCTCGTTTCCAGGTCCTGGGCATTCCACCTGGAACCCTGTGGGAGCTGTGATGTCACTGAAGTTTCAGGGTTACTGTGCAGTGGGAGATGGGGATGGCAGAATGATCAAATCCTTGAATGGTTTGGCTTGGAAGGGACCCTGAAGATGATGTGGTTCCAAGCTGAGCAAGCTCCCAGCACAGCAGGTTGCTGCGGCCCCTGTCCCACCTGGCCTTGGATGTTGCTGGGGATGGGGCATCCACAGCCTCTCTGCACTGGTCCCTGTGTCAGGGACAAGCATCCTGAGAGTAAAGAACTTCTTCCCATCATCAAATCTCTTGCAACTCTTGCAGTTTTATCCTATTCCTCTGTGTCCTGTCACTACAGTTCCTGAGAAAGTGTGCTCTCCCACTTTCTTGTGGGTCGGGCTGTTCCTGCAGGGTCTCACATGGGGCCTGACCTGCAGACAGGACATAGAGAAGCCAAGTACCCAGTCACAGACAATGCAGAATGTGGCATAAGAACTGAGAGAATAAGGAAAATGCAAGGACATGCAAGGTATTGGTTTGGGTGGGCAACCGGATTCATGCGTTTTCTTAGAGGCTAGGTTCCCTGTTGCACTCAGTTCCTGTTTTGCAGCCTGCCCACAGCCAGCCTCTGTGAGGGACCTGCACTCCCAGAGCTGGGAGCACACTTAAAGTGCTGGTGAACGAGGCGAGTGAGGGATCTTTGTGTGGAACTCCAAACACTGTGGATTGCACTGAAGAGGGTCCAGGAAGGGAGACAAAATGGGGCTTGGCACACAGATGGAAAATGGGGGGAAAAATCAGGGTAGCATTGCAGTGAGCCAGGACCAAAACAATAGAATAGAGGGTAGAACATGCTTGAGTGAGTACATATAAGGAAAATACAGCAGTTGAACTGGGTGATGCCAGCAAATCGTGCTGCATCACCATGAGCCTTAAAATGCCCATGGGTGACACCATTGCATTCAGAGCGGTGTCTCTCTTTTACCTTGGTCACTTTGCCCTGAGGTATTACAGTTCCAGTGGTAGGCCCCTGGGCCCTCACATCTCCCGCCTTTTGTTGTCTATAAAGAAGGCTTCTGCCATAGATTTTTGCAGGCATTTAGTAAAATAGGATAAAATAACCAACACAATGAATACAATAAACAGTGTCCACAAAACCGTCATAACTAAAGATTTAAAGCAGCCTTTCATCCCGCCGTGTTTGAAAATACCAATGAACCAGTCGTTGTTGCCTTCCATCTGGATCTTGTTTCCTTGATCTTTTAGCAGCTGGATGCCCTGGTAAACTGACTCTCTATCTGACAACAGGTAGAAAAAACACCTGCCTTCAAATGCCTGACAGGCGTGGCAATGGACAAGAAATTGTAGCTTGTCTGTGGAAGCACCCAGCTGAAGGCATGCGGCTCAGTGAGGAGCATCCAGATTCCTGCTGCAGCAGCAACCAATGGCAGCATCCTCTGCCTTTAGCTAATTTAGTATCTTGAGGCTTGGATTACCTAAAAGCAAACAGATAAAGAGATTAGAAGATGAAACTTAAGTTGTGTTCCCACTAAACTTTCTCTTCTGTAAGGCAAGGGTGTGAACACAGCTTATTAGAAGAATCATATATCAATGCTAAAATATAATTTTTACAAATGTTAATTCATATATCTTGGTTAGTGGTGTCTGAGCTATCTTGGTCTTGGTGTGTGTGGTCAACGCTGCTTAGGAGATCTTCTTCTGTCCTTCTCCTTGTTCTTTTCCAGGCTGCTGCTGTCTCTCTTAGGCTTTCATTCTGTTCTTCCTATGGTGGCTCTGGTGTTTGCCTCACCATTCCCAGAAAGAGTTTTAATGTATTTTGCTAGGAGTATTTTAGGAGTGTTGCTGTAGAGACAAGGGCATCTTCTCTTCCCCAAGTATTTAATGGGTAGGTGCCCATAAATTTGTTCAGAATCAGGATCTTTGAGCAACACAGGTGCCTGTTCTTTTAATTGCGCTGCAGTTGAATTAGTAAAATGCCTGATGACTGGGGGAGTTGTCTCCATAAATGGGTTGTTCAAAAAGTTGAATACATAAAAGGCCTTGGCCAGTGTCTCAATGGGAGATAATATCTGGACTACCCCTCTCAATTGATCAAGGATCCTTTTGATGGATCAGTGGGCCCTCTCGGCTATGGACTGTCCTGTGGTGGAGTGCGGTATGCCTGTGACATGTTATTACCCCAGTGGTTAGAAACTTGTTGGAATCAGTGTGAGGTATATGCAGGACCGCTATCAGTTTTAATTTCCTGTGGAACTGCTTAGGAGGAAGAAACGAAAAAGTAATGTTTTATAGCCTCTTCTGATTTTTCACCAGCATGGGCAGAGGCAAAAATCCCAGTGGAAAAAACTTTGTTTGAGACGTGGATGTATTTTAGTCTGGCAAAAGAGGCTGAGTGTGTGATGTCTGATTGCCAGATGTGGAGACTCTCTAGTGCTCTTGGATTGACTGCAGCTCTGACAGAAGCAAGGCCATGTTCCTGACAATTTGGGCAGGTGGCTACTATGGTTCTTGCCAGGTCTCGGGTAATTTTGAACATCCTGTGCAGCACAGAAATGGTTTGATGGTAGAATTTGTGGCTGATCTTTGCCTGTTTAAAGACTGTCTAAGGCACATTGCAGTGGTTCAGATGTTTGAAGTAGGCAATTGAGGTGCTCTGGAGTGAGAACTAAGTATATATTCACAAGGTCTCTTCCTGCAAGGGAGCACTGATGTTTTCTAGCTTTCCTGATTAGTTGTTTAATAACTTTCTCTTGGTTTGTTATCATTTTAGTAGATTGGTGCGCTCTGAAGACACATTCAATTTGTATTTGGGGATCTGAGATAGTTGAGTCCCCCTGAAACAATAATGTATGGAATTTTGGACTTACACCAAGGATTGCCAGGGAGAAAAGAAAATCAGGGTGGTATCTGTGTGCCTGTTTAGTTTGAATCACCCAGGAGACCTTTTGTACAGCTGCTACGGCCTCCAGTGTCAGTGATTGCAGGGAATCGAGTCCTTCACTGCCTTTAAGGAGCAGCAGGAACAGTGGCACGAGATCTTCTGTGGTGATTCCCAGCAGTGAGCATACCCAACTGATGCTTCCACAGAGCTGGTGGAATTCATGCAGAGTCTTTGGGTTGTCCTTGATGTGCAGTGTTTAGCCTGTGATGGTTCTCTCTGTGCTTTTTAGGCCGAGCTACTTCCAGGGGGCTGTCTTTTGGACTTTATCTGTTGCAATCTCAAAACTTTTCTGCTGTACCGCAGTAATGACATCCTGTACTGCAAAGTCCAAAATGATCAGAGCTTCTGCACAAACTAATATATGGTCCATGTACTCAAAAATGATAGCATTAGGATATCTTTTCCGGCTTTGCGAAAGAATTTGGGCAGCAAGGCATTGACAAGTAGTTGGGTGCTTCTTCATTCCCTTGAGGCAATATAGTCCACTGGTACCTATGTTAAGGTGCTTGTCGATTTGGGGACGGAAAAAGCAAACAAGGGGCTTTCATTGGGTTGCAAGGAGAAGTCAAAAAAGCAGTCATTTATTTTTATAACAAGTATCTACCAGTCTTGGGGTATGATGGAGGCTGAGGGCAGGCTGGACTGGAGGGCACCCATGTCCTCAATGACCTCGTTGATTTTCCTGAAGCTCCTGCAGGAGCCGCCTCTTGTCTTTGCCAGGCTTTCATATGATAATGACAGGTGCATTGCAGGGGCCAGTAGATGGTACAATGTGGCCCACAGACAGCTGCTCCTGCCGGTGGGACTGCAGGGCCTTTAACTTTCTGCCTGAGAGGGGCCACTGATCCACCCACATGAGGTCATTGATCTTACAGGTTGACTGAAGGGTGGCGCGCTGCTCTGTAGCCCCGTCTAGAAAGCCTGAGGTATTGATAGGATCTCTAGCCCTGTCCCCCATTGGGACAAGAGGTCTTCTTCTCAAATTGTTATTGGTGCCTGGGTGATGAATGATCTTCCTGTAGCAACTGTGCCCTCAGGACCTTCCATGCAGATGGTACCTTGACTCCAGAAGCTGGTAGTGGCTCTCCCGATGGCTAAAATTACCCCAGCAGCTGGAACCAGGGGCCATTCTTTTAACCAATCAGAGCAGGAAATTATGGTGATGTCATCTCCTGTATCTAATAGTCGTGAAAGACATCTCTTTCTCCCTTTACATGACAAAGCGCACTTTAGAATGGGTCTATTTCTGCCTGTTGTCTGTGCCCACATCACCACTGGATCAGCTGGTGTGGTGATCATGTCCTGTGGGAGGTAGGCACTGGCTGTAACTGTTCCTTTTAGAATGAGAAGTGGAGGGTCTAAGCATAGAGCCTGGACAGTTATCTCCTGCAAAGACGTCAAGGCGAGTACCTCAGGTAATGTAGTGAGTGTCTCCATCCCTTCCCTGGTGTTGGTTAAAATCAAAATGTCTCTGGGCTGTCCTTCAGGCCTGTATTTGCCTGTTGGAATATGGTGAATATAAATTTAATGGATTGGAATTAAAAAGGCGCTTACTAGCTGCCTTTAGGTTCCAGGGCAGAGCTGTCTTCTATCGAGTTTTCTGCAGCGATGGAGCTGTCCCGCTGGATCTGAGAAGGTCGCTGTGCTGGTTCTCCATGATGTTGTGGAGAGTAGGGCAGAACGGCCTCGCATTTGGTGTCATTGCGCGGGGCCTTTCTGTGTCTGTGTGGGGTTTCCCACAGGCCACCGGTTTTGGTGATGTTGTAAAGCGTGTGGACAAGGGGGGCAGTGAGGACAGTGGCTGTGACACCTAGAAGGTCCCTCATAATAGCCTGTATTTTTACAATTCTATTGAGAATGCCTCATCTCTCCACATTTAAAGCAAGGTCCTTTTTCATGTGTGTGCCAGGGAATAACCTGGGAGGCTACTAGCACCTCTACGACGCCGGGACAGGAAGCATTATCTCGGCTAGCATCACAGTATAAGGATGCCCTAAGTGTGCATGCCACGACCGTTTGTGCAATGGTAGGCTTTCTGTAGAGGGGTAGAGAAGGTAAAATGTCTTTAAAGGTGTTGTTAGCATTTGTTTCAGCAAGTTTAGTAAGCAGTACCTTCCTGTCTTTTGGATGTTCAACTTTCTTCTCTATTGCTTTTGTATGGTGATCAATAAATTTTAGAAGGGATTTCCCAGGTCCCTGCAGGTCTCTTCTAACAGAGTTCGGGGAAGGTCTGTTTAATGAGGTTTGGTGAAATCTTCCTCCATGGCTAGATGGTCTAGTGTTAGGTGTGCCTGCCTGTCTGCTCTAGCATAGTCTTTTAATAGTTGTTGTAGTAGTTTTTTCCCCATTCCTTCCCAAAGAATAATTTCAGTGGGAGAATGTAGGATGTGCATAAAATGGAGCAAATTGTGGGGCACCAACGCATGTATTGGATAGATGTTATTTAACAAATGATTAATATAGGGCAAGCCCCTCCCATTGTCTTTCGCTGCTTTATAAAGGTCTTTCATCTGCCATGTATGAGAGCTTCCAATTGGGGCTTTGTCTCCCTCTGCTACTGCACCGGTGCTTCTTGTATTTTAGCTACCAATTCCCAGTCCCCCTCTTCTGCCGCCACTTCCACATCCTTGTCCAAGAATCCTCAGGCTCATGCTGAAGGAGGGATGAACCTTCCCTCTCCTCTCCAGAAGAGGGAACTTGGTCTTTGGCAGAGGAGCTGGGCCTTGGGATGACTGGCCAGACCTGATGTTGTGGGCCTTTGGCAGCCAAGATGGCGGCCTTCCGGTTACAGCCCCTCACAATTCTGGCTCCGACAGTGTGGGATCCACAAGGGGCTGAGTTGGAGGGGGTAGGGCAGCTGGCGTAGGCAAGGAAGCGCTGGATCCCAATGCAGGGGTGGTACCTGACACAGAGCTGGGACCCAACACAGGGGGAGGATTTGAAGAGAGAGCTGGGGGTGGGAGGGAGTTTGACATTGACAACCCCCTCCAGAGGAGGGACTCCATTTTGTGAGCTATCTGAGGGGGATCCAGGGAGGAGAGGTACTGGAGAATGGGTTAGAGTAGAATCCAGGCCTGTGTGATCACTACAGACCTGGGCAGGGGGTAGAGAAGGAGGGGTGATGTCAGACAGCAGGTGGCTCGTCTGTGCTTTACAGCAGTTTCCATCTCTCATCCTAATGGTGTCAGTGGGTTCAGGAA
The DNA here is from genome assembly GCF_028551555.1 of Melozone crissalis. Classification (NCBI taxonomy): domain Eukaryota; kingdom Metazoa; phylum Chordata; class Aves; order Passeriformes; family Passerellidae; genus Melozone; species Melozone crissalis. The sequence continues at coordinate 7,988,865 of NW_026535824.1, forward strand.
TGCTGGGGGCAGAACAGAAAGTCTGGGTTGAATATTTGAACTTTGAACCCTTGAGAAACCTCCATAAAACATGTGAAAAATTGTGGAAAATATTGCGACTCTTATCACTCCCTGAGTTTTCTAAAATTAGAGTCTTTCCCTAACTCAGTCCCAAAATGCTACATGACGAACTGAATCAACAGAAATGTCTGGGAGCTCCGTAAACGGCCAATGAACGAACGACTTCATACTTCCCTTAGTAAAAGTCTTCCATTCTGAAAGGAGAACCTCCCTAACTCGAACATATATGTCCCTCTCATCTTTGGATAATTTGATACCCAGAGCTGCCCCTGATGTAAAGGGTGGCCCACCCACAGGACTAAAAGATGACCCAAAGATCCTGCACTGCTGGTGGCTGTACCCCAGCTCACTGCTCTGGTGGCTCTGGATGCAGGTGTTTCAAAATATCCCGTGGGCTTTGTCCATCGAGTCGGCCCTCTTGCTGCTGGAGGGTGCCAACGCTGCCTTCAGCAAGCCCTGATAAAACTCAGGTCTCACTCCAGGGCGCTGGCTGACCCGAGGCGTCTTCTGTCCTATGACGGTGGAACAGTCGAATCGTCACTGGAATCGCTCTCAGGAATTCTCAAAGATAGTCCCTGTTTGGGCACCCCTTGTTGTGGCATGTCCACAGCCAGCCTCTGTGAGACACGTGCACTCCCAGAGCTGGGAGCAGGCTTGCTTGAATGGATGATGGATGAGGCAAGAGAGGAGCGTTTGTGTGGAACTCCAAACAGTGTGGTTTGTGCTGGAGAGGGTCCAGGGAGGGAGACAAAATGAGGCTGGGCACACAAGGTTTTATATGCAGGAAAAAAGGACCTTGTATGCAGTAACTTAGGACCAATAGAGGATAAGAAAGGGAAGAACAGCTAGGGGAGTGCATATAAGGAAAGAAAAAACTTTATAATATCATGAAAATTACCTGAATCCCCATGACCCCACAAAAGCCAATGGGCAAGATCATTGCTTTAGAGGGGGGCTGCAAGTTACTTAAGTTCGTCATAGTACTAATGAGGTATTAGATTTGCAGTGGTAGGCCCCTGGACCTCCAAAAAACTACTACTTCCTGAGACTTCATTGCTGACTTCATTGAGGAGCTCAGCAGTGCTGAAAGCAGAGGCCTGTCCTTTGTGTTCCCTTTGGGATGGCAGTGGAAGTGTCCTGAGTGCACATTCAGAGGCACCTTCATGGCTTCTCATGCGACGATACCAAAACTGAATGTGCAAGGTGGCTTCCTTGAATGACATGTAGTCCTTTGATATATCTGCAGGGAGTGGTCTGAAACTGCTTTCTGAGCCTGTTCCATGGGATCAGCTGTGAGGGGCTGAGGGCTGGCCTGAGCCCAGTGCTGTGTCCCACTGGGAGCAGCCGCACAGGCTCACATGCAGAGCAGGCACTGCCAGAGGCCCTGGAGATCTCTCCTGCCCTGCAGCCACCATTGTCAAGGTGCTGTAAACATCAGCTGGTGCTGACCTTCCCCTTGCACCTCATGGTTTAGTCACTATGGGGAATTTCTTTCCTGAAGCCCTTGTAATTTCCCCCTGGCAGGTGTGATGGGGATGCTCGGGGAGTGTGGAGCTTTGGGGGCAGCTGCCCGGGCAGGGACTGAGGTCGGGGCCCTGTTGGGCCCATGGCCCCCAGCAGCAGCAGCAGCAGCAGCTGCCCCAGGGCCCAAAGCCCCGTTCCCCCTGCCCAGGACAGGCTGCCCTGTCCCTGCAGCTGTCACCCGAGCGGGGCCCAGGCCCCAGTGGCTGCTGCCAGCAGCAGGAATGCGGGCAGGGTGAGGATGCCCTGGCTTGGCTTTTGTCTCTGGAACAATGCGGGCTCAGGGCAGAGCACAGCAGGCTGGGAAGCAGAGCCCAGGGCCGTTGGAGGCACTAAGCCTTAAAGATCAGCCCCTGCAGCAGCCCAGATGCAGGTGGTCCAGTTGCCAAGGCTGTGGTGGCGTTGAGAGCGGGCAGGTGGATTTTGCATGGCTGTGGCCTGCTGGTGGTTCTGGGCCCAGGAGTGCCTGTGGCTGCAGCAGGAAGGGTGGCTGAAGGTTTGCTGGCTGCTTTGGTGGCATGGCTGCCGGGGCCAGTGCTGGGAGAGCCCCCTGTGTGACAGCTGGTGAGAGCTGAGCTCTTGGGGACAGCGCTGTGCCCCAGGCCAGGAAGAGCAGCAGTGCCCAGTGCCAGGAGTGGTGTCAGTGGGAGCCCCTGTGCACAGGGACTCCCAGCCCTAGGGTGGCTGTGCCAGCACCTGCAGGGACCTCCAGCCCAGGGAACGTGGAACAAGTGGAACCCACAAGTGTGCAAAGGCTGCCTGTGCCCAAAGGAATGGCCAAGAGAAGTCAGGTTTTAAAACAAAACAGTATTTATTTGCCGAAGATTGGCAAATCTAGGATTTACAGAACATGTGTCGTTATAACAATTGTTATAACAACAACAACAACAACAATGTACAGAACATATTCACATGGGATCCGATGGACTTACAATCTTCAAAACGTATTTACAGAAAACTTTGAACGTAGTGAACATATTTACAGGAAACTCGGAACGTAGCGAACATATTTACAAGGAACTTCAAAACTTTCAAACGTATTTACAATAGCGTCGGATCTGTGCCATGATGTGCATGAGTCCTGGAAGAAAGGAAGCAGCAGAGCTGGACTCAGCTGCCAGCACAGGGCCCAGCAGGGCTGGGAGCTGGGCCCAGGGGCTGGGCCGGGGCTGGCAGGGCTGGCGTGGCCCCAAGCAAGCGCAGGGCAGGCCGGGGCTGGTGCTTGTGGCAGCACAATCCAGGCCCCCTGCGGGCACCGTGTCCCTGAGCGGGGCCATCCAGTCCAGCCCCAGCCTGGCATCAGGGGACCCAGTGTGTGTGTGGGCAGAGTGTGGGAAGCATCTGCCTGTTTTACCTGTGGGGCTCCATCTTCATCCAAGGACCATGGGCTCCTCCTCATCCTCCTTGTCAACTTCCATGTCCTCGTTGTCATCCTCCTCATCCACCTCCATTTCTTCGATATTGTCCTCCTTGTCTACTTCCATGTCCTCCACAATGGAGGACATGGAAGTAGAGGAGGAGTCCACCTCCATCACTTCTTCCTCATCCTGGCCCAGGTCCACTTCCATGTCCTCCACGCTGTCTCTGTCAGTCTGCAAGGGGCAGCACAATCTCCCAGTGGGCTTCCTGTCCCACACCATCCATTCCCACATGGCTTCAGCCTGCTCAAGCCGGGTGCCCCCTGCCTGGCATGGCACTGTACCTCCATTGGCACAGCAGAGCACATCCTGCTGGGATTGGTGCTCTAGAACAGGCGGCAGGAAAAGCCCAGGCAGCAGCAGCACCTCAGCGCTGAGGGTCAGAGCGCAGAGCGAGTGGCAACTGACCCTTGGCAGCCGGTGAAGTGTCTGCTGTGCTCGTTTCCAGGTCCTGGGCATTCCACCTGGAACCCTGTGGGAGCTGTGATGTCACTGACATTTCAGGGGTGCTGTGCAGTGGGAGATGGGGATGGCAGAATGATCAAATCCTTGAATGGTTTGGCTTGGAAGGGACCCTTAAGATGATGTGGTTCCAAGCTGAGCAAGCTCCCAGCACAGCAGGTTGCTGCGGCCCCTGTCCCACCTGGCCTTGGATGTTGCTGGGGATGGGGCATCCACAGCCTCTCTGCACTGGTCCCTGTGTCGGGGACAAGCCCCCTGAGAGTAAAGAACTTCTTCCCATTTTCAAATCTCTTGCAACTCTTGCAGTTTTATCCCATTCCTCTGTGTCCTGTCACTACAGTTCCTGAGAAAGTGTCCTCTCCCACTTCCCTGTGTTTCAGGCTGTTCCTGCAGGGTTACACGTGTGACTTATCCTGCAGACAGGAGAGGGAAGCCAAGTTCCCAGTTAGAAAAAATGCAGAATGTGGCTTGAGAACTGAGAGAATAAGGAAAAAGAAAAGACGTGCTACGCTTTGGGTTGCGTGGGCTGTGGGATTCATGTCTTTTATTAGAGGCCCGGTCCCTGGTGCACTCAGTTCCTGTGTTGTAGCCTGCCCACAGCAACCTCTGTGAGGGACCTGCACTCCCAGTGGTGGGAGCCGGCTTGCTTGGATGGCTGATGGATGAGGCAAGAGAGGGATCGTTGTGTGGAAATCCAAATAGTGTGCATTACGCTGAAGAGGGTCCAGGAATGGAGACAAAATGGGGCTGGACACACAATATGGGGGTGAACAGCACAGTATCATTACAGTCAGCCAGGACCAAATTGATACAAGAGAGTTAGAACATTCCAAGGGAGTACATATAAGGAAAATGCAGCAGTTGAACTGGGTGATACAAACAAAACGTGCTGCATCAACATGAGCCTTCAAATGCCCATGGGCGACACCATTGCATTCAGAGCGGTGTCTCTCTTTTACCTTTGCCCTGAGGTCACTCTGCCCTGAGGTATTACAGTTCCAGTGGTAGGCCCCTGGGCCCTCACATCTCCCCCTTTTTGTTATCTAGAAAGAAGTCTTCTGCCATAGAATTGTGCAGGCATTTAGCAAAAAAGGATAAAATAACCAACACAGTGAATACAAAAAACAAAACCCACACAACAGTCTTAACTAAAGATGAAGGCCAGCCTCGCAAACCCCTGTGTTTGGAAAGTCCAGTGAACCAGTCGTTGTTGCCTTCTATCTGGATCTTGTTTCCTTGATCTTTTAGCAGCTGGATGCCCTGGTACTCTGACTCCCTATGTGACAACAGGTAGAAAAAACACTGGCCTTCAAATGCCTGACAGGCATGGCCATGGACAAGAATTTGTGGCTCGTCTGTGGAAGCGCCCAGCTGAAGGCATGTGGCTCAGTGCGGAGCATCCAGATTCCTGCTGCAGCGGCTACAAACGGCAGCATCCTCTGACTTTAGCTGATTTAGAATCTTGAGGCTTGGGTGTCCTAAAAGTAAACAGATGAAGAGATTAGAAGATGAAACTTAAGTTGTGTTCCCACTAAACTTTCTCTTCTGTAAGGCAAGGGTGTGAACACAGCTTATTAGAAGAATCATATATCAATGCTAAAATATAATTTTTACAAATGTTAAGACATAGATCCTGGTTAGTGGTGTCTGAGCTATCTTGGTCTTGGTGTGTGTGGTCAACGCTGCTTAGGCGATCTTCTTCTGTCCTTCTTTTTCTTCTTTCCTAGGCTGCTGCTGTCTCTCTTAGGCTTCCATTCTGTTCTTCTGATGGTAGCTCTGGTGTTTGCCTCACCGTTCCCAGAAACAGTTTTAATGTATTTTGCTGGGATCCATCTTAGGAGTGTTGCTGTAAAGACAAGGGCACCTCCTCTTCCCCTAGTATTTAATGGAAAAGGGCCCATAAATTGTTTAGATTTGGGGTCTTTGCTCAACACAGGTGGCTTTTCTTTTAATTGGGCTGCAGTTGAATTAGTAAAATGCCTGATGACTGGGGGAGTTGTCTCCATAAATGAGTTGTTCAAAAAGCTGAATACTTAAAAGGCCTTGGCCAGTCTGTCAGTGGAAGATAATATCTGGACTACCCCTCTCAGTTGATCAAGGATCCTTTTGATGGCTCAGTGGGCCTTCTCGGCTTTGGACTGTCCTGTGGTGGAGTGTGGTATGCCTGTGACATGTTTTATTCCCTAGTGGACAGAAACTTGTTGGAATCAGTGTGAGGTATAAGCAGGAGCATTATCAGTTTTAATTTCCTGTGGAAGTGCTAAGGTGGAGAAAACTAAAAATTAATGTTTTATAGCATCATCTTTTGATTTTTCACCAGCATGGGCAGAGGCAAAAATCCCACTGGAAAGGTGTCGATTGAGACGTGGATGTATTTTAGTCTGGCAAAAGAGGCTGAGTGTGTGATGTCTGATTGCCAGATGTGGAGACTCTCTAGTGCTCTTGGATTGACTCCTGCTCTGACAGAAGCAAGGGCATGTTCCTGACAATTTGGGCAGGTGGCTACTATGGATCTTGCCGCGTCTTGGGTAATATTGAACATCGTGAGCAGCGCAGGAATGTTTTGATGGTAGAATTGGTGGCTGATCCTGTCTGTCTAAAATCTATGTAAGGCATATTGCAGTGGTTCAGATGTTTGAAGTAGGCAATTGAGGTGCTCTTGAGTGAGAAGTAAATATATATTCACAAGGTCTCTTCCTGCAAGGGAATACAGATGCACTCTGGCTTTCCTGATTAGCTGTGCAATAATTTTCTGTTGGGTTGTTATCATTTTAGTAGGTTGGTGTCATCAAAAAACCCAATCAATTATTATCAGGGGTTCTGAGATAGTTGAGTGCCCCCGAAAAAATAATGTATGGAATATTGGACTTACACCAAGGATTGCCAGGGAGAAAGGAAAATTAGGGTGCTATCTGTGGGCCTGTTAATTTGAATCACCCAGGAGACCTTTTGTACAGCTGCTTCTGCCTCCGGTGTCAGTGATCACGGGAATCGAGTCCTTCTCTGCCTTTAAGGAACAGGAACAGTGGCATGAGATCTTCTGTGGTGATTCCCAGCAGTGAACTGACCCAACTGATGCTTCCACAGAGTTGGTGGAGTTCTTGCGGAGTCTTTGGGTTGTCCTTGATGTGCAGTGTTTGGGGTGTGATGGTTCTCTCTGTGCTTTTTAGGCCGAGCTACTTCCAGGGGGCTGTCTTTTGAACTCTATCTGCTGCAACCTCAAAACCTTTCTGCTGTACCACAGTGATGACATCTTGTACTGCAACGTCCAAAATGATTTGACCTTCTGCACAAATTACTGTATCGTCCATGTAATGAAAAATGATAGCTTTAGGATGTTTTTTTCCATCTGGGTGAGAGAATTTGGGCTCAAAGCAATTGACAAATAGTTGAGCTCCTCTTCTTTCTTTGAGGCAATGCAGTCCACTGGTACCTCTGTGAAGGTGTTTGTCGGTTTAGGGGCGGAAAAGGCAAACCCGGGGGTGTCATTTGGATGCATGTGGGCATCAAAAAAGTAGTTATTAAGATCTATAAAAACCCTCTTCCAATAATTGTGCAATAAAATTACAATTGGACTAAACCTCCCTGAACCAGCCTTAATTCACATCTCAAGCCACGCAATCTTCAAAGCAATGCTCTTCCTATGCTCAGGCTCCATCAATCACAGCCTAAATGTCGAACAAGATATCCGAAAAATAGGAGGACTCCAAAAACTGCTACCCACAACTACGGCATGCGGCACCATCGGCAATCTCGAGGTAACATGGAGGCTGAGGGCAGGCTGGACTGGAGGGCACCCATGTCCTCAATGACCTCGTTGATTTTCCTGAAGCTCCTGCAGGAGCCGCCTCTTGTCTTTGCCAGGCTTTCATATGATAACGAGAGGTGCATTGCAGGGGCTAGTAGATGGTACAATGTGTCCCACAGACAGCTGCTCCTGCACAAGGGACTTCAGGGCCTTTAACTTTCTGCCTGGGAGGGGCCACTGATCCACCCATATGGGGTCGTTGGTTTTCCAGGTTAACTGAAGTGTGGCGCGCTGCTCAGTGGCCCCGTCTAGAAATCCTGAGGTGTTGATCGGATCTCTGGCCCTGCCCCCCTTTGGGACAAGAGGTCTTTTCCTCAAATTCTTATTGGTGCCTGGGTGACAAATGATCTTCCTGTAGCAACTGTGCCCTCAGGACCTTCCATGCAGATGTTACTGTGACTCCAGAAGCTGGTAGTGGCTCCCCTGGAAGCTAATAATTACCCCAGCAGCTGGAACCAGGGGCCATTCTTTTAACCAGTCAGAGAGGGAAATTATGGTGACATCAGCTCTTGTATCTAATAGTCCTGAAATACATCACTATCTCCCTTTTCCTGACAAAGCACACTTTAGAATGGGTCTGTTTGGGCCCACAATCTGTGCCCACATCACCACTGGATCAACTGGTGTGGTGATCATGTAAACTAGGAGGTTGGCTCTGGCTATTACTGTTCCTTTTGGAATGAAAAGGGGAGAGTCTAAGCATAGAGCCTGGACAGTTATCTCCTGCAAAGATGTCAAGGTGACTACCTCAGGTAGCAGAGTGAGTGTCTCCATCCCTTCCCTGGTGTTGGTTAAAATCAAAATGTCTCTGGCCTGTTCTTCAGGCCTGTATTTGCCGTGGGAATATGGTGAACATAAGTATCGTGGATTGAAATAGAAAAGGCGCTTAGCAGCTGCCTTTAGGTTCCAGGGCAGAGCTGTCTTCTGTCGAGTTTTCTGCAGCGATCGAGCTGTCCCGCTGGATCTGAGAAGGTCGCTGTGCTGGTTCTCCACGGTGTTGGTGAGAGTGGGGTGGAATGGCCTCGCGTTTGGTGTCATCATGCGGGGCCTTTCTGTGTCTGTGTGGGGTTTCCCGCAGGCCACTGGTTTTGCTGGTGTTGGAAAGCATGTGGACGAGGGGGCCAGTGAGGACAGTGGCTGTGACAGCTAGAAGGTCCCTGGTAATAGTCTGTATTTTTACAATTCTGTTGAAAATGCACCATCTCCCTACACTTAAAGCCAGGTCCCTTTTCATGTCTATATCAGGGAATACCTTGGGAGGCTACTAGCACCTCTACTACACCCTTACTGGTAGCCATAGCTTGGCTGGCATGACAGTGTAGGGATGCCCTAAGTGTGCATGCCTCAACCATTTGTGCAATGGTAGGCTTTGTGTTGACTGGTAGCGAAGGAAAAATGTCTTTACAGTTGTTCTTAGCATTTGTTTCAGCAAGTTTAGTTAGTACCTTCCTGGCTTTTGGATGTTCTCCCTTCTTCTCTATTGCTTTTTTAAAGTGGTCAATAAATTTTAGAAAGCATTCCACAGGTCCCTGGAGAATGTCTGTGAAATCTAGAGTAGGTGTTTCTCCATTGGGTGTCTGCTTGAGAGCTGTCTTTGCAGCACTTTTATCTCTTCTAACAGAGCTCAGGGAAGGTCTATTGAATGAGGTTTAGTGAAATCTTCCTCCCTAGATGGACAAATGTTAGGTGTGCCCACCTGTCTTCCCTAGTATAGTCTTTTAATAATTGTTTTATTAGATTTTTCTCCATTCCTTCCCACAGAGCAATTTCAGTGGGAGAAAGTAGTATGTGCATAAAATGGAGCAGATCGTGAGGCACCATAACATGTGCAGTGAAGGTGGCATTTAACAAATTATTAAAATATGGTGACCCCCTCCCATGGTCTTTTGCTGCTTTATAAAAATCTTTCATCTTCCGTGTGTGAATGTTTCCCATCGGGGTTAGCCCCACTCTGGTACTGCGCCGATGCTGCTTGTATTTTAGCTACCAATTCCCAATCCCCCTCTTCAGCCGCCAGCTTCCGCATCCTCTGCCAAGAATCCTCAGGCTTATGCTGAAGGTCGGGTGAACCTTCCTCTCCTCTCCAGAAGAGGGAACTTGTTCTTTGGCAGAGGAGCGGGGCCTTGGTGTGACTGGCCAGGCCCGGTGTTGTGGGCCTTTGGTAGCCAAGATGGCGGCCTTCCGGTTACCACCCCTCACACTTCCAGCTTCCGCAAGGGGCTGAGTTGGAGGGGGTAGGGCAGCCGGAGTAAGCAAGGAAGCGCTGGATCCCAATGCAGTGGTGGTACCTGACGCAGGGGTGGGATCCAACACAGAGCTGAGACCCGATGAGAGAGCTGGGGGTGGGAGGGAGTTTGACATTGACAACCCCCTCCAGAGGAGGGACTCCATTTTGTGAATCCATCTCTGAGGGGGATCCAGGGAGGAGAGGTACAGGAGAATGGGTTAGGGTAGAATCCAGGCCTGTGTGATCACTACAGACCTGGGCAGGGGGTAGAGAAGGAGGGGTGATGTCAGACAGCAGGTGGCTCGTCTGTGCTTTACAGCAGTTTCCGTCTCTCATCCTAATGGTGTCAGTGTGTTCAGGAATGTGGGGGGCAGAACTCAAACTCTGGGTTGAATATTAGAGCTTTGAACCCTTGAGAAAACTGTATAAATCATATCAAAAATTGGGTAAAATATTGCAACTCTTATCACTCCCTGAGTTTGCAAAAGATAGAGTCTTTCCCTAATTCAGTCCCAAAATGCTACATGACAGACTGAATCAATAGACATGTCTGCGAACTCCTTAAAAAACCAATGAACAAATGACTTTCAACTTCCCTTAGTAAAAGTCTTCCACTCTGAAAGGAGAGACTACCTAACTGGAAGATACATATCCCTCTAAGGATTGGATAATTTGTTACCCAGAGCTGCCCCTGATGTAAAGGGTGGCCCACCCACAGGACTAAAATATCTCCCAAGGATCCTGCACTGCAGGCAGCTGTCCCCCAGCTCACTGCTCTGCTTACTCTGTATTGAAGTGAAGGGGAGAACGACCATCCTGGTAATGCATCGAAGTCCAACTTTATTGATCAATCAATCACCTTAAATAACAGTGCTAACGAACGCCATGAATATTCTGTAATCCAATGTCATGATAGGCTAACAGAGAAACTTCTAACCACTCCCTTTGTTTTAGAATACCTACAATTGTTTATTAAAAACAGAAACCAAAAACAGAAACCAGAAACTAAAACAGAAACCAGTGTTCCCAAAACTTTGACATCTGTTCTCAGGATGGCAGGCCTTCCCAAGGACGGTGTTCTGCTTGCCATGGGAAGACAAGCTGAGAACTTTATTGTTTATAGAATGATGCCTGAGAGAGTCTAATTGTTTACACTAATCAGAAGGCTGAGAGCTGTTAGAAACTGCTTTTACTTTTACCTCTTACTTTTCTCTCAATTGTATGTCTCATGGCCTTTTTCTTTAAGCCATTCCTGAAAAACTCTCCAACATTTCCCCTGTTTTTTTTTCTTTGAGAGAAAAGAGGTTAGTTTGCCAGGTTCTCCTGTTCACTATCAGGGGCAAAGAAAAGAGAAGGGAACTCATCCACTATGCTTGGCAACACTTTAAACTTCAGAGCAGCTTCGTATGGGCCTCGTAACAAACTCCAAAAGTGCAGACCCCGCTCTGCCAGGGCTCAGCTGCACCAAAGGCCTGAGGATAAACAGGACACTCAGTGTCAGAAATGTGATCCTGTGGAGAAGGATCAGAACCAGTGCTCAGAGGTGGAATAATGATAACTTGCTTAAATAACAAGATCCACCCTGCACTTGGGCTGGTATTCCATTCCAGGCTCTATCTCCACAAATTAGAAATATTCCTGTGGGTAATTTCCTAGGTGTCATAATAGTAGAGCCTTTACACTGGTTATAAAGCTGTTTGGACACTATTTCCAGGTTTAGAGATGAATTCAGAGTAGCCCATGTCTGTTTATGCTGACTCATCCTTTGGAAATTTAGAGTAATCAAAGCTGAACTGCAATTATCTAATGCTTGATTGGGATCTCTTCTTATAGGGCCTACAACAGAATGTTGTGTTAAAGGCACCAGTTTTCTACACCTTATTGAGGCTATATATGATGTACTTTGAGCTTTAACCCCTTTTCAAAATACACTGTACCTCCCACTGATAATAAGCTAAGATTTTTGCTCATGAGATTTATAAAGGTCTGAAGCTGAAGCAGTGTTTAGCCTTGTCTAATTCCGTAGTGCCTGCTCCCAATTATGTTCCCAGATGTGCCTATAATTACAGGTGTGGCACCATAAATGAAAAAGTAACAACTGATCACAACTCCCACAAAACAGTGCAACCCAAGCAGCACAATTTAGGCTGTGATATTCAAAACAGTTCTCTTTTGCCGGTCCTCTTATATGAAAAGATGATAATGATTCAATAATGTCAATCAGTTCTCTGGTCGTCCAGCAACGGCGTGTTAAGGCCTTATCAGGCATTGCACAACAGGTGGTAATTGGACTAAGAAAAGAAAGCTGTTAACTGTTTTCATTCATGCAACCTGGAGAGACGTAAACAAGGCTGAAAATGATTCTTTCTGTCCTTGAAGTTATCACATCCACCTTTTTTCATGAGCTTCCCAGAAATGTTCAAAGTCAGTTTTCAGTTTGTAATCCTTTAGTCATTTGGCTCAAATGGCATCAACTGGGAGATTCTCAGTCCTTTGTTAATTTGGAGTGGTGAAAAAGTAGTATGTATTTAAGGCACTTAAAATATTTAACTTAACAGACTTATTTGCAAATCATGTAAAATCACTTAAATCTAATTCAAACTTAACAGAATCTAACTTAACTTACTTAATAATACTTAACAAAATTTAATTTTCTTCAAATCCCACACAACTCAAACCTATATATAATTTAAACTTAGAAGACCTCGAACCCAACCGAAAACAAGCTCAACAAACTTAACCTTAACATTTAATGGCACTTAATTGATAACTTAACTTAAACTACTTAATAACAGATAAAACTTACTATAGAAATAATATATAACATTTACTATCACTCACTCACAGGCCTGACTCCAAAACACTCAACCAAAACAACCTTTCTCATGTCTTTGCTGCAGCATTTATACCAAAAACACACTCACAACATCTCACTCATACAATCAATCCAACACATCTCAACATTTTTAAACTTTTCAAAGCACAGCTTTAAAGTCTAATGTTCCACCGGCCCAGCCATCCGGGCTTCTGATGTTCAAAGTCTCTGGCAATACAGGTGTTTCCAAGACAGCATAACCAATGCCGAGCCAAATCGGCCTTTACGCTGATTTCTGCTTTACAGTCTGTGCTGGGGAGAACAAAAGATCTTTACTAACTTAGGTGAAAAACATCCTGACAGCAATAGTCCTTGGTGTTGTTTGTTTAGTTTCACTAGTCTTTTAATTGCAATAGGAATCTTTTCTTTTGTTGACAAGAGTCACAGTTATTACGGCTGTTAGATCTTAAACTGTAGCTTTTGCCGGCTACGGGGCAGAGGGAGAAACGCTCCCGCTCGAAAAAGCACTCTGAAGTCGGAATCCGCTAAGGAGTGTGCAGGACGAAAACTATCAATGCACAGCATGATTGCTCCTCCATCACCTGCTCTCTGATGTCCAGTCACTGTTCCCAAGCAGCAACTGGCCGCCCGTGGACATCTGGCCCCCAGTTCACACATGAGGGCGATGCGGCTCCGGTCGCTCCCCCCGCGGCGCTCTTTGATCACTTCCGGCGCGGCGCGGCTTGGTTTCTGCGGCGGCGGTTCCGCTCTTGGGGCGGCGCGGCTCGGCTCCTGCGGCGGCGGCTTCTTCGGTGCTTGGCATTCCCGGCGCAAGCGGCCCGTGCCTTCGCAGCATTTCGTGCGGCCCTCTTTATTTGATGCTGCAAACGCAGCTGACACTTGAAGAGGTGCAAAAGCGGCTAACACCTGACTTTGAGAGGACCTTGCCTGCTTTCGAAAACCTATTCCTATCTGCTTAAGTGCATCTACCACAAAAGCTTGCTGCCTGGTAAGAATAAGAGCCATCCCCTCTAATGCTTCCTCTACAGTCCAATTTGCACCTAAGGTGTTAAGTATGTTTCTAGTAGCAGAGTTACAGTTTTGAATACAACACTGTTTGTGGAGAGCCCCGCGCATGAATTCCGCTACTCCGGCTCTCTCAATTGCCGCCGCAGCTCTATCAACAAAAGCGCCAAATGTCTCATCTTTGCCTTGCTTAATTCCCATATACACTGGTATCCCTCCTGGTTCCTTCACCATATCTATCGCGAGTCTGACTAACCGCATTGCCTCCCGGCACTTTTCTTGACCTATTAAAGCTTGTGCATCAGTACGAAGAAAAGGTCCCAGCCCCATAAGCTCATTAATAGTGATACCATGCAAGGGATCCCCCGGCTGTCTTTGAACTGCCACACACTCATTAGCTAAAGCTTGCCAGTGGGCGTTAAACAGCAATTGTTGATGTTGAGTAAAAATTAATTTAACTATCCCACGACAATCATTAACAAGAAGGATACTGGTGTCAAAAATATAATCGAGCATTTGCTTAGCTGGTTCACTCTTAAAGCCAAACTGACTAACAGTAGCTCGCAACTGAGATAACAGCTTCCAGTCAAGAGCGCTAATTGTGGCTTGAAAACCTCCTCCAGGCTGGGGGTTAAAGACAACCGGACAAGCCAGTTCTCGAGCCGAACTTATCAGCTCTTGATCTCCCCTGTCAATTGCATCTTTGGCCAGGGCAGCCCACGCGTCCCGTCTTTCCCTTGCAATCGCCGCCGCCAAGCCGATTTCCGACCCAGGGACCGGCTGATTGCTTGTCGGGAACGGAGTACACGTATCTGGCCCCAGCTGCTGAGACGCAGCAGGTACGGGAGAGTCAGAGGTGCTCTGTGTAGCCTGCGGCAAAGCAGACAACAGGGCACCCCGCGGAGCTTGGCTCGTTAGGGGGGGCTGCGACGCGGGTACTAAAGCCGTCTGCGTAGCCTGGTTTGTAGGCTGGCTCGTAGCTGGGCTTGTAGGCTGGCCCGTTAAGGGGGGCTGCGCGGCGGGCAGCGAGGCGGACTGCGCCTGGCTCATAGTATGACTCATAGCCTGGCTTTCCGAAGGAGGTGGTGAAGCAGGTAATAAAACTGTCCGCGTCGCGGGGCCAAGAGGAGTTCCCGCGTTCTTATCAAATTCCCTATCTTGATCGCATTCTTTGTTACGATCGTAAGCGGCAGTAGCCTGGTGAGCAGCCCTTTTTTCAGCTTGAATTTGCAAAAGCTCGGTGTTAACGACCCGCCATAATTTACCCCACTTCTTAGCAGTTTTATCATCATCTAACGTAGCCTGCCACAATAAATCACCAAATTTACGCCACTCAGACAATTCGTGAACTGTGTGAGGATTTATAAAGACCCCCCTTTCTAGGCCATAAGCTAAAAGGCCCGGTAATTCTTTCTGTAAATCTATTCCCTTAATTTGCCGTTTTTGCAAAAGGGTAATAAAAAGTTCATATGCAGCTTGCCTTTCCATACCTATGTGCGCACGTTGCAGCTCTTCAAATCAAGGTCGCGGCCGCATGTCTCGGACGAGCCTATCTGTATAGTCACTCGCAGCGCGGCGCGGGCCGGCGGGTTACCCTCCGCTTTGTCTACCGCGCTTCTCCGCCGTTCCGGCTGCAGTTTCGATCTTACGGAACCCGAACCTGGCTTCACTTCGCGTGGCGTTCGCTTCCCCGTGGTGTTCGCTATCACGGTCGGAGGTCACCATATATTGAAGTGAAGGGGAGAACGACCATCCTGGTAATGCATCGAAGTCCAACTTTATTGATCAATCAATCACCTTAAATAACAGTGCTAACGAACGCCATGAATATTCTGTAATCCAATGTCATGATAGGCTAACAGAGAAACTTCTAACCACTCCCTTTGTTTTAGAATACCTACAATTGTTTATTAAAAACAGAAACCAAAAACAGAAACCAGAAACTAAAACAGAAACCAGTGTTCCCAAAACTTTGACATCTGTTCTCAGGATGGCAGGCCTTCCCAAGGACGGTGTTCTGCTTGCCATGGGAAGACAAGCTGAGAACTTTATTGTTTATAGAATGATGCCTGAGAGAGTCTAATTGTTTACACTAATCAGAAGGCTGAGAGCTGTTAGAAACTGCTTTTACTTTTACCTCTTACTTTTCTCTCAATTGTATGTCTCATGGCCTTTTTCTTTAAGCCATTCCTGAAAAACTCTCCAACAACTCTGGATGCAGATGTTTCAAAATATCCCCTGGGCTTCACCAGCTGAGCCGGCCCTCTTGCTGCTGGAGGGTGCCAACGCTGCCTTCAGCAAGCCCTGATAAAACTCAGGTCCCACTCCAGGGCGCTGGCTGACCTGAGGCGTCTTCTGTCCCGTGATGGTGGAAGAGCCGGATTCTCACTGGAGCTTCTCTCACGAATTCTCAAAGAAGGTCCCTGTTTGGGCAGCTCTTGTGGCATGTCCACAGCCAGCCTCTGTGAGAGACCTGCACTGCCAGAGCTAGGAGCAGACTTGCTGGAATGCATGATGGATGAGGCAAGAGAGGGATCTATGTGTGGAACTGCAAATACTGTGGATTGCACTGGAGAGGGTCCCTGGAGGGAGACAAAGTGGGGGTGGGCACAGAAGGATTTCCATTTGGGAAAAAAGGACCTTGTACGCAGTAATTCAGGACTAAAAGGTGTTAAGAGAGGAGAGAGGATCCTAGGGGAGTATATATAAGGAAAGGAGGAAGTTCATGATACCAAGAAAATGTGCTGAATCTGCATGATCCCACAAAAGACAATGTGCAAGATCATTGTATTCAGAGGGGTTATTCACCTTACTTTAGTTCCATATCATTGTCATCAGGTATTACTCTTCCAGTGGTAGGTCCCCCGGCCTGTGAAACATGGCCTCAGCCTCAGACTTCATGGCTGGGTGAGGAGCTCAGCAGCGCTGAAAGCTGAGGCCTGTCCTTTGTGATCCCTTTGGGATGGCAGTGGAACTGCCGTGAGTGCACATTCAGAGGCACCTTCATGGCTTCTCATGCCACAACACCAAAAATAAATCGGCAGTTTGGGTTTTTGAATGACATTTAGTCCTTTGAAATATCTGCAGGAAGTGGTCTGAAACTGCTTTCTGAGCCTGCTCCTTGGGATCAGCTGTGAGGGGCTGAGGGCTGTCCTGAGCCCAGTGCTGTGTCCCACTGGGAGCAGCCCCACAGCCTCATGTGAAGAGCAGGCACTGCCAGAGGCCCTGGAGATCTCACCTGCCCTGCAGCCACCATTGTCAAGGTGCTGTAAACATCAGCTGGTGCTGACTTTCCCCTTGGACCCCTTGGTCTAGCCATTATGGGGAATTTCTTTCCTGAATCCCGTGGGATTTCCCCCTGGCAGGTGTGATGGGGATGCTCAGGGAGTGTGGGGCTTTGGAGGCAGCTGCCCGGGCAGGGGCTGAGGTCGGGGCCCTGTTGGACCCATGGCCCCCAGCAGCAGCAGCAGCAGCAGCAGCAGCAGCAGTGGCCCCAGGGCCCAAAGCCCCGTGCCCCCTGCCCAGCACAGGCTGCCCTGTCCCTGCAGCTGTCACCCGAGCGGGGCCCAGGGCCCAGTGGCTGCTGCCAGCAGCAGGAATGCAGGCAGGGTGAGGATGTCCTGGCTTGGCTTTTGTCTCTGGAACAATGCGGGCTCAGGGCAGTGCAGAGCAGGTTGGGAAGCAGAGCCCAGGGCCTTTGGAGACACCAAGCCTTAAAGATCAGCCCCTGCAGCAGCCCAGATGCAGGTGGCCCAGTTGCCAAGGCTGTGGTGGCGTTGAGAGCGGGCAGGTGGATTTTGCATGGCTGTGGCCTGCTGGCGGCTCTGGGCCCAGGAGTGCCTGTGGCTGCAGCAGGAAGGGTGGCTGAAGGTTTGCTGGCTGCTTTGGTGGCATGGCTGCAGCGGCCAGTGCTGGGAGAGCCCCCTGTGTGAGAGCTGGTGAGAGCTGAGCTCTTGGGGACAGCGCTGTGCCCCAGGCCAGGAAGAGCAGCAGTGCCCAGTGCCAGGAGTGGTGTCAGTGGGAGCCCCTGTGCACAGGGACCCCCAGTCCCGGGGTGGCCGTGCCAGCACCCCCAGGGAACTCCAGCCCGAGGAACGTGGAGGAAGTGGAACCCACAAGTGTGCAAAGGCTGCCTGTGCCCAAAGGAATGGCCAAGAGAAGTCAGGTTTTAAAAAGAAACAGTATTTATTTGCCGTAGAGCAGCAAATCTAGGATTTACAGAACATGTGTCATTATAACAATTGTTATAACAACAACAACAACAATGTACAGAACATATTTACATGGGATGCGAGGGGCTAACAATCTCCAAAATGTATTTACAGGAAACTTCAAACGGAGTGAACATATTTACAAGGAACTTCTAAACTTCAAACGTATTGACAAATGCATCCTATCTATGCCATCATGTTCATGATCCCTGGAAGAAAGGAAGCAGCAGAGCTGGACTCAGCTGGCAGCACTGGGCCCAGCAGGGCTGGGAGCTGGGCCCCAGGGGCTGGGCCGGGGCTGGCAGGGCTGGCGTGGCCCCAGGCAAGCGCAGGGCAGGCCGGGGCTGGTGCTTGTGGCAGCGCAATCCAGGCCCCCTGCGGGCACCGTGTCCCTGAGCGGGGCCATCCAGCCCAGCCCCAGCCTGGCATCAGGGGACCCAGTGTGTGTGTGGGCAGGGCGTGGGAAGCATCTGCCTGTTTTACCTGTGGGGCTGCATCTTCATCCAAGGACCATGGGCTCCTCCTCATCCTCCTCATCCACTTCCATCTCTTCAGTGTTGTCTTCCACCTCTACTTCCATGTCCTCAACAGGGGAGGACATGGAAGTAGAGGAGGAGTCCACCTCCATCATCTCTTCCCCATTCAGCCCCTGGTCCTCATCCATCGCCTCCACAGTGTCTCTGTCAGTCTGCAAGGGGCAGCACAATCTCCCAGTGGGCTTCCTGTCCCACACCATCCATTCCCACATGGCTGCAGCCTGCCCAAGCTGGGTGCCCCCTGCCTGGCATGGCACTGTACCTCCATTGGCACAGCAGAGCACATCATGCTGGGATTGGCACTCCAGAGCCAGCAGCGGGAAAAGCCCAGGCAGCAGCAGCACCTCAGCACTCAGGGTCAGAGCGCAGACTGAGCATCAACTGACCCTTGGCAGCCGGTGAAGTGTCTGCTGTGCTCATTTCCAGGTCCTGGATGTTCCACCTGGAACCCTCTGGGAGCTGTGATGTCACTGAAGTTTCAGGGCCGCTGCGCAGTGGGAGATGTGGATGGCAGAATGATCAAATCCTTGAATGGTTTGGCTTGGAAGGGACCCTGAAGATGATCTGGTTCCAAGCTGAGCAAGCTCCCAGCACAGCAGGTTGCTGCGGCCCCTGTCCCACCTGGCCTTGGATGTTGCTGGGGATGGGGCATCCACAGCCTCTCTGCACTGGTCCCTGTGTCAGGGACAAGCCCCCTGAGAGTAAAGAACTTCTTCCCATCATCAAATCTCTTCCACCTCTTGCAGTTTGATCGCATTCCTCCGCGTCCTGTCACTACAGTTCCTGACCATAAGTCCTCTCCCACTTCCCTGGGTCAGGCTGTTCCTGCAGGGTCACACGTGTAGCTGAACCTGCAGAGAGGAGAGAGAGAAGCCAAGAAGGCAGTCAGAATAAGTGGGGAAAGTGGCATGAGGACTGAGAGAAGAAGGATAAAGAAGTGACACGCAAGGCTTTGCGTTGGGTGTGCCGTGGGATTCATGGCTTTTATTAGAGGCCAGGTTCCCTTTGTGTACTCACTTCCTGTATTTCAGCCTGCCCACAGCCAGCCTCTTTGAGCGACCTGCACTCCCAGAGCTGGGAGCATGCTTAAACTGCTGGTGAACGAGCTGAGAGAGGGATCTTTGTGTGGAACTGCAAACACTTCAGTGGATTACACTGAAAAGGGTCCAGGAAGGGAGACAAAATGGGGTTGCGCACGCAGCGGGAAAATGCGGGGGGGGGGGAAATCGGGGTAGCATTGCAGCAAGCCAGGTCCAAAATGGTATAAGAGAGGGGAGAACGTTCTCGAGTGAGTACATATAAAAAAAATACAGTAGTTGAACTGGGTGATACCAACAAAATGGGCTGCATCACCATGAGCCTGCAAATGCCCATGGACGAGACCATTGAATTCAGGGTGATGTCTCTCTTTTACCTTGGTCACTTTGCCCAGAGGTATTACAGCTTCAATGGTCGGCCCCTCGGCCCCCAGATTTTCCCCTTTTTGTTGCCTATAAAGAAGGCTTCAGCCATAGAGTTTTGCAGGCATTTAGCATAATGGATAAAATAACCAACACAATGAATACAATAAACAAGTCCACAAAACAGTCTTAACTAAACATGAAAGTCAGCCTTTTATCCCCCAGTGTTTGGAAAGTCCAGTGAACCAATCGTTGTTGCCTTCCATCTGGATCTTCTTTCCTTGATTTTAGCAGCTGGATGACCTGATATACTGACTCCCTATGTGACAGTAGGTTGAAAAAACACATGCCTTCAAATGCCTGACAGGCATGGCCACGGACAAGAAATTGTGGCTTGTCTGTGGAAGCGCCCATCTGAAGGCATGCGGCTCAGTGAGGAGCATCCAGTTTCCTGTTCAGTAGCAACCAATGGCAGCATCCTCTGACTTTAGCTGATTTATTATCTGGAGGCTTGGGTGTCCTAAAAGTAAACAGATAAAGTGACTAGAAGATGAAACATAAGTTCAGGTCCCACTAAACTTTCTCTTCTGTAAGCCAAGGGTGTGAACTAAGCTTATTAAAAGAATCATATATCAATGCTAAAATAAAGCTTTTATAAATGTTAATTCATGTATCCTGGTTACTGTTGTCTGAGCTATCTTGGTCTTGGTGTGTGTGGTCAACGCTGCTTAGGAGATCTTCTGTTCTTCTTCTTCTTTCCCAGGCTGCTGCTCTCTCCCTTAGGCTTCCATTCTGTTCTATTGATGGTGGCTCTGGTGTTTGCCTCACCGTTCCCAGAAAGAGTTTTTATGTATTTTGCTGGGATCGATCTTAGGAGTGTTGCTCTAGAGACATGGGCATCCTCTCTTTCCCAAGTAATTAATGGGAAGGTGCCCATAAATTGTTTAGATTCAGGTTCTTTGGTCAACACAGGTGGCTGTTCTTTTAATTGGGCTGCAGTTGAATTAGTAAAATGCCTGATGACTGCGGGAGTTGTCTCCATAAATGAATTGTTCAAAAAGTTCAGTACATAAAAGGCCTTGGCCAGTCTCTCAATGGAAGATAATATCTGGATTACCCCTCTCAGTTGATGAAGGATCCTTTTGATGGCTCAGTTGGCCCTCTCAGCTATGGACTGTCCTGTGGCGGAGTGTGGTATGCCTGTGACATGTTTTATACCCCAGTGGTCAGAAACTTGTTGGAATCAGTGTGAGGTATAAGCAAGAGCATTATCAGTTTTAATTTCCTGTGGAATTGCTAAGGTGGAAAAAACTAAAAAGTAATGTTTTATAGCATCTTCTGATTTTTCTCCAGCATGGACAGAGCCAAAAACCACACTGGTAAAGGCGTCGATTGAGACGTGGATGTATTTTAATCTGCCCAAATGGGCTTAGTGTGTGGTGTCTGATTGCCAGATGTGGAGACTCTCTAGTCCTCTTGGATTGACTCCTGCTCTGACAGAAGCAAGGGCATGTTCCTGACAATTTGGGCAGGTGGCTGCAATGGATCTTGCTGTGTCTGGGGTAATTTTGAACATCCTGAACAGCACAGGAATGTTTTGGTGGTAGAAGAGGCAGCCGATATTTGCCTGTATAAAGACTGTCTAAGGTGTATTGCAGTGTTTCAGATGTTTGAAGTAGGCAATTGAGGTGCTCTGGAGTGACAAGTAATTATATATTCAGAAGGTCTGTTCCTGCAAGGGAGCACAGATGTTCTGTAGCTTTCCTGATTAGTTGTGTAATAACTTTCTCTTGGGTTGTTATCATTTTAATAGGTTGTTGTGCTCTGAAAATGTATTCACTTTCTATGTGGGGACCTGAGATAGTTGAGTGCCCCCGAAAAAATATTTTATGGAATATTGGACTTACACCAAGCATTGCCCGGGAGAAAGGAAAATTAGGGTGCTATCTGTGTGCCTGTTTAGTTTGAATCACCCAGGAGACCTTTTTTACGGCTGCTTCGGCCTCCAGTGTCAGTGATCACGGGAAGTGAGTCCTTCTCTGCGTTTAAGGAACAGGAACAGTGGCACGAGATCTTCTGTGGTGATTCCCAGCAGTGAATGTACCCCACTGGTGGTTCCACAGAGCATTTGGAGTTCTTGCAGAGTCTTTGGATTGTCCTTGATGTGCAGTGTTTGTGGTGTGAAGGTTCTCTCTGTGCTCTTTAGCCCGAGGTACTTCCAAGCGGCTGTCTTTTGAACTTTATCTGCTGCAATCTCAAAACCTTTCTGTTGCACCACAGTGATGACATCTTGTACTGCAACATCCAAAATGATTTGGCCTTCTGCACAAATGACTGTATCATCCATGTAATGAAAAATGATAGCATTAGGATGTCTTTTCTGTCTGGGCGAGAGGTTTTGGGCTCAAGGCCATTGACAAATAGTTGAGCTCCTCTTCTTCCTTTGAGGCAATGCAGTCCACTGGTACCTCTAAAGGTGTTTGTCAGTTTAGGGGCGGAAAAGGCAAACCCGGGGGTGTCATTTGGATGCATGTGGGCATCAAAAAAGTATTGAATTGAATTAAATTGAGAAGGTCTCTGTGCTGGCTCTCCACTATGTTGGGGAGAGTGGGGCGGAATGGCCTCGCGTTTGGTGTCATCACGCAGGGCCTTTCTGTGTCTGTGTGGGGTTTCCCGCACGCCACCGGTTTTGGAAAGTGTGTGGACGAGGGGGGCAGTGAGGACAGTGGTTGTGAAACCTAGAAGGTCCCTGGTAATAGCCTTTATTTTTAAAATTCTGTTGAAAATGCCCCATCTCCCTACACTTAAAGCCAGGTCCTTTTTCATGTGTATGTCAGGGAATAACTTGGGAGGCTACTAGCACCTCTACTACACCCTGACTGGTAGCCTTAGCTAGGCTGGCATCACAGTGTAAGGATGCACTAAGTGTGCATGCCTCGACCATTTGTGCAGTGGTAGCCTTTGGGTTAAGGGGTAGCGAAGGGAAAACGTCTTTGCAGTTGTTGTTAGCATTTGTTTCAGCAAGTTTAGTAAGGAGTACCTTCCTGGCTTTTGGATATTCAACTTGTTTCTCTATTGCTTGTGGAAGGTGGTCAATAAATTTTAGAAAGGATTGCCCAGGTCCCTGCAGAATGTCTATGAAATCTAGAGTAGGTGTTGTTCCATTGAGTGCCTGCTTGAGAGCTGTCTTTGCAGCACTTTTATCTCTTCTAACAGAGCTCAGGGAAAGTCTATTGAATGAGGTTTAGTGAAATCTTCCTCACTGGCTAGATGGACTTGAGTTAGGTGTGCCCACCTGTCTTCTCCAGTATAGTCTTTTAATATTGTTTTATTCGTTTTTTCCCCATTTCTTCCCACAGAATAATTTCAGTGGGAGAAAGTAGGATGTGTATAGAATGGATCGTGAAGCACCTTAACATGTGCAGTGAAGGTGGCATTTAACAAATTATTAAAATATGGTGACCCCCTCCCATGGTCTTTCGCTGCTTTACAAAGGTCTTTCATCTCCCCGTGTGTGACAGCTTCCCATCGGGGGTTAGCCCCACTCTGGTACTGCACCGGTGGTGCTTGTATTTTAGCTACCAATTCCCAGTCCCCCTCTTCAGCCGCCAGCTTCTGCATCCTCTGCCAAGAATCCTCAGCCTCATGCTGGACGTCAGATGAACCTTCCCTCTCCTCTCCAGAAGAGGGAACTTGGTCTTTGGCAGAGGAGCGGGGCCTTGGGGTGACTGGCCAGGCCCGGTGTTGTGGGCCTTTGGCAGCCAAGATGGCGGCCTTCCCGTTACCGCCCCTCACACTTCCGGCTCTGACAGTGTGGGATCCACAAGGGGCTGAGTTGGAGGGGGTAGGGCAGCGGGAGTAGGCAAGGAAGCGCAGGATCCCAATGCAGGGGTGGTTCCTGACGCAGGGGTGGGACCCAACCCAGGGAAGACCAGATGAGAGAGCTGGGGGTGGGAGGGAGTTTGACCTTGACGACCCCCTTCCAGAGGTGGGACTCCATTTTGTGAGCTATCTGAGGGGGATCCAGTGAGGAGAGGTACTGGAGAATGGGTTAGGGTAGAATCCAGGCCTGTGTGACCTGGGCAGGGGGTAGAGAAGGAGGGAAGGTGTCAGACAGCAGGTGGCTTGTCTGTGCTATACAGCAGTTCCTGTCTCTCACCCTTATCTTGGTATCAGTGGGTTCAGGAATGCCGGGGGCAGAACTCAAAATATGATTTGAGTATTAGAACATTGAACCCTTGAGAAAACTGTATAAATCATATCAAAAATTAAGTAAAATTTTGCGACTCTTATCCCTCCCTGAGTTTTCAAAAGCAAGAGTCTTTCCCGAACTGAGTCCCAAAATGCTACATGACGAATTGAATCAATAGAAATATCTTGGAGCTCCTTAAAAAGCCAATGAACAAATGACTTCAAACTTCCCTTAGTAAAAGTCTTCCACTCTGAAAGGAGAACCTCCCTAACTCCAACATATATGTCCCTCTCAGCTTTGGATAATTTGTTACCCAGAGCTGCCCCTGATGTAAAGGGTGGCCCACACACAGGGCTAAAATATCACCCAAGGGTCCTGCAGTGCAGGTGGCTGTCCCCCCATTCACTGGTCTGGTGGTGCTGGATGCAGATATTTCTAAATATCCCCTGGGCTTCACCAGCTGAGCCGGCCCTGTTGCTGCTTCAGGGTGCAAACGCTGCAATCAGTAAGCCTTGGTAAAACTGATAAAACATTGTATTCAGAGGGCTGCCTCACTTTACTTTAATTTGTCATTTTTATTGTGCGGTATTATAATTCCTGTAATAGGCCCCTGGGCCTCCACAACCTTGTGTCCTCCTATCTATCATTGTAGTGAGGAGCTCAGCAGTGCTGAAAGCAGAGACCTGTCCTTGGTGTTCCCTTTGGGATGGGAGTGAAAGTGCCCTGAGTGCACATTCAGAGGCACCTTCATGGCTTCTCATGCCACGACACCAAAAGTAAATGTACAAGGTGGCTTCCTAGAATGACATGTAGTCCTTTGAAATATCTGCAGGAACTGGTCTGGAAATGCTTTCTTAGCCTGCTCCTTGGGATCAGCTGTGAGGGGCTGAGGGCTGGCCTGAGCCCAGTGCTGTGTCCCACTGGGAGCAGCCGCACAGGCTCACGTGCAGAGCAGGCACTGCCAGAGGCCCTGGAGATCTCTCCTGCCCTGCAGCCACCATTGTCAAGGTGCTGTAAACATCAGCTAGTGCTGACCTTCCCCTTGCACCTCATGGTTTAGTCACTATGGGGAATTTCTTTCCTGAATCCCGTGGGATTTCCCCCTGGCAGGTGTGATGGGGATGCTCGGGGAGTGTGGGGCTTTGGGGGCAGCTGGCCAGGCAGGGGCTGAGGTCGGGGCCCTGTTGGGCCCATGGCCCCCAGCAGCAGCAGCAGCAGCAGCAGCAACAGCCGCCCCAAGGCCCAAAACCCCATGTCCCCTGCCCAGCACAGGCTGTCATGTCCCTGCAGCTGTCACTCGAGTGGGACCCAAGGGCCAGTGGCCAATGGCAGCAGCAGGAATGCGGGCAGGGTGAGGATGCCCTGGCTTGGCTTTTGTCTCTGGAACAATGCGGGCTCAGGGCAGTGCAGAGCAGGCTGGGAAGCAGAGCCCAGGGCCTTTGGAGGCTGCAAGGCTTAAAGATCAGCCCCTGCAGTAGCCCATATGCAGGTGACCCAGTTGCCAAGGCTGTGGTGGCGTTGAGAGCGGGCAGGTGGATTTTGCATGGCTGTGGCCTGCTGGCGGCTCTGGGCCCAGGAGTGCCTGTGGCTGAAGCAGGAAGGGTGGCTGAAGGTTTGCTGCCTGCTTTGGTGGCATGGCTGCAGCGGCCAGTGCTGGGAGAGCCCCCTGTGTGAGAGCTGGTGAGAGCTGAGCTCTTGGGGACAGCGCTGTGCCCCAGGCCAGGAAGAGCAGCAGTGCCCAGTGCCAGGAGTGGTGTCAGTGGGAGCCCCTGTGCACAGGGACCCCCAGCCCCGGTGAGACAGAGCAAAGATCCATTCTGAATTAGGTGAAGTGTCTAAGAAAGGTGAAAAGTCTTTAAGGCCAAAGCTGAAGGAAAAGCCACATTCCAGAGACAACAAGGAGACAGAGAAATAAAAACAGAAAAGACCACGAGGTCAATTTTCCCCCGACCTAGGAATTCCTTTGATAAAGAAGAACTGGTGCTAAATGTCACGTGGAATGAATATGTATGAACCTATTGTAAAACTGTATGCATATGCATTTGGAAGGGGGATAAAAGGAGACCTAAAGTCTTCAGGGGTACGCTTGCCTTTTTGGGGAGGCTTGCGTCCAGCGCGCCTCGTAATAAAAGCATACCGGGCATTACAACTTTTACAAAGTTGTGAGGTTTCTTCTTTTCTCCGCAAAACATTATGGCGAGCCAGCCAGGAGTTCTCTGTCCCCGCAGGGGCTGGGGGGATAGACGGACCTCCAAGGTGCGCCCTAGGATTTTTTTCCTGGTGGGGCTCCGCTCGTCTCAACTTGCCACCTGCGAGGACAGACAAGGATCTGCTGGCCTGCGGAGGAAGATATGGTATGTACTGGGGGGCTCCCGGGGGAGGGAAAGGAGAGCAAGGGAGTAAACCACCCAGAGACGTCTGGGTATAGCTGGTGGAGCAGCTGTATTAGAGACGGGGTTCATCGTTCTGATAGAGCGCAACCGCTAGAGGCTCTGGGGGTGAGCCGGGTGAACCCGTGTATGTGTGTATTGGGGGTTCATTGTTCTGATGGAGCAGAACTGCTGAGCCCGTGTGTGTTTTGTTTGTGTGTGTGTGTGATGTCTGGACACTGTGTTGCTGTATGGTCAATGCATTGTGTGGTCAGTGCACTGTGTTTGTAATCGTGCAAGTGTCTAAGTGTATGGTGTTTAAAAGAGAGTAGATCTACAGTGCGGGGGGGGTTAGTACTACCCGTGTTTGAAGCAGCCGAGTGAGGCCTGAGGCGCCGGCTGCAGCAGGCTGCCGGGGCAGGGAGAGAAGTGCCCTGCGGAGAAGTGAGTGGAGGAATGTCAGTGATGGTATTTATCCTGTTTAAATGTAGTGATTTGTGTAGATTTGGTACATTTTAACCGTGAGTATGAGCTCAGAGAGTTCCTTTGCCTTGGATGTTTGGACTTGATCTCTACACTGTGTGCTGTTATTTTGATTGTGTCTGGGAAAAATTGATGTGAGTAAATGCCGAATTATGGTATGCTGTGTTGTGTTGAGAAAAGTGAGCACTTTGAGAAATATGCCCTTTCCCAGTAATTTTGTGTGGTGATTTTCTTCCGCTGCATTGTGGTAATTTGATTCTCAGATTGCATAGTAGTGTTTGTGGAGATTTTAAGATCTCGTTGCAACAAGAGTAGCATCTTACACAGGAGAACTATAGTTTGGTGATTTATGCTTAACTACGATAAAGCGAGTTAAAGGAATTCCAAGAATTCTCCCCCTCACAGCAATTCAAGCCTTGGCTCTAGTGAATTTGAGATAAAGGGTGGGGGGGGGGGGTGCGTGTGTCCGTGTCTGTGGGCATATCAGAGTTTCGGCTGTGACTAGCACAGCCTTTTTGCAAAGCAGTAAAACAAGTGTAAGTAGACACAGTGCTTAATTAGATTGTGCAAGAAGAGAACTAGAAAAGACTGATATTTTGTTTGATCAGAACATAGTGTCTACGTCACGTTTTTGATTAGCATGCTGTGTGAGGTGACAGTGGCTGTCCCCTGGGCACAGGGACAGCTCTGGCTGCCCCGTCTCCCCAGGGAACACGGGAATGGCCTGTGGGCAAAAGCTGGATGTGCAGGTATTATTGCAGTGCGGTGTTTATGAGAAACGCTGGTATTGCTGTTTTACTGTTCTAATAAGTGTCAGGGCACATGCCCCGAGTGTAAATTAGAGGTTTCTGGTCAAGCGGATTCAGAACCTAAGGTCTTAGAGCTTGTGTGTGGGAATCACATCTGATACCTGCCACCTGGAGCTGTGTGTGTAGGAGGAAAACTGAGAAACTACTGTGAAGGTCTGTGAAAAGAGGTTTGAGTGGAAGCGAGATAGGGCAAGGAGAAATAAATAATGAGAACTGACCAGAGCAAACAGGTTCCTAAATTAGCCCCTTTTAGGAGGGGCTCACTGGGAGGAGGTTGCCAGTAAGAGTAGCTCAGAAAATAAAAAGATTTATAATACTTCATTGCTGTTAGTACTGTTTTATAATAGGAAGATAAATGGGATAGAGTTTTTGTATGCTGAAATGTCTTTTTGTTTTAAGAAATCATCCAGAATGGCAAAGAGACTGTGAGATCAGACCGCCCTCGGGTCTTGGCCCTTGAAAAGGAAAACAAGGCAAAGAGAAAGCAAATCAAATGTGTTGTTCAGCATACAGCATAAGATAGCAATGTATGAAGTCAAACAAAGATTATCATGCTGAAATGCAAAGCAATCACAGTTCGCAAAATGAGTACATATGATTTGCTAAAGGCTCCTCCCAAGGTAAGGGAAGAAGGGTAAAGATGACCTCCCCAAAAGGGAAGAATTTTAGTCGACACAAGAGCCATATATTCAGTTTTAAATAAAGCCTTAGTACCTGTGGAGAATGTTTATGTTGTAGTGTGGGGAATGAACAACTGGCCAATCTGAGAAGGCATACTTTTGCACACCTTTAAAGTAACATGTGCACTATGTGTACCTAAAAGCTTTTGTACAATTCGCTCAATTTGCTAAACATTCTCAAATGAGAAAGGTTACTCTGGAGGCAAATGATAGAAAGAGGTTAGGCTTAACATTAACAGACACTGAAATTAAAGATATTAGTAAGGAGATATTAGAATAAGTAAATAAGTGTTTTCAAGGGTATGGGCCTCCGCTGTACCAGGGAGAGTGAAAGATGCTCCCCCATGGTAATCAAGCTTAAGGAAAGAACACAACCAGTGAGAGTTGAGTAGCACCCTCAAAAGGAAGATAAGGAAGGAATCAGCCCAATAATTGATAGTACTGGATTAAGGACTAATAAGATAACACAGAATTTGTACCCTGTGGTAGCAAATCCATATACTTTACCAACTTGTCTAACACCTGAGCTAACCTGGTTCACTGTTTTAGGCCTAAGAGATGCCTTCTTTTGCCTCCCTATCCACGAAGCCAGCCAGAAAATTTTTGCATTCAAACTCAGGCTCACATAGTCCATGTGCCTGAAGGCTTCAAAATTCCCCACTCTGATTGGAGAACAGCTTGCAAAGACCCAGAGTCCCGGGAAGCTCCACAAGAGGAAAGGAGGCTGTTGCAGTACGTGGATGATCTTCTAGTAGCCACTTGGAGGAGGGAAGCGAGAGAAGCCTGGACGGTAAGCCTTTTGAATTTCCTAGGACTCCAAGGACGCAGAGTCTCAAAGAAAAAGGCACAGGTAGTGAAACAGAAGGTAATCTACCTGGGGTAAGAAGTGAGTGCTGAGCAGCAGGCTTTAAGGCAGGGAAGCCATATGCCAAACCCTGAAACCCCAAACAACAAAGGAACTCCGAACCTTCTTAGGCATGGCAGGCTAGTGCCAGCTGTGGGTTTATAATTATGGACTGCTCGTCAGACCCCTCTATGCTCTTATTGCCAATGGAAACAAAGATCTCCAGTGGACAAGAGATGCCACACGGGCCTTTCACCAGCTAGAGAGTGCCCTCATGTCGGCTCCAGCTTTGAGACTTCCAGATGTAAGTAAAGCACTCTTTCTATTTTTCCACGCAAGGAATTGCCCTGGGAATATTGGCTCAGGACTTGGGTCCATACCAGAGGGTACTTCCTTACTTTTCTAAGCAACTAGATGCAACAGCCAAGGGCTGGCCAGGTTGCCTCAGAGCTGTAGCAGCAGTTGTGCTGAATATTCAAGAGGCACGCAAGTTTACCCTGGGACAAAAATGACTGTGCTAGTGTCCCACACAGTGTCCGCAGTACTGGAAGTAAAGGGTGGCCACTGGCTCTCACCACAGAGGTTTCTGAAATACCAGGCCATCATGGTAGAGCAAGATGATGTAGAGATAGTGGTGACTAATATTGTCAACCCAGCTTCTTTTCTCGGCAGAAATCAAGGAGAAACAGTACACCATGATTGCCTAGAGACCATTGAAGCTACCTACTCCAGCCGCCCAGACTCAAAGGACACTCCTCTGGACGATGCAGAGACCTGGTTCACTGACGGGAGCAGTTACGTTGCCAATGGGAAGCGACATGCTGGGTATGCAGTGACCACCTACAGAGAGGTAATCGAGTCTGGACCCTTACCAACAGGTACCTCTGCGCAGAAGGCTGAGATAATTGCCCTGACCCATGTTCTCGAAGGGGCAAAAGGGAGGAGAATAACCATCTACACAGACTCAAGGTATGCATTTGGAGTCATACATGCACATGGAGACATCTGGAAGGAGAGGGGACTGCTGACCTCACAGGGAAAGAAGAGGCAATCCAGCTGTTGGAAGCAGTTCAGCTACCTGGAAAAGCATATTAAGGCACACCAGAGAGTGAGCTTAAAATTGGAGGAAAGAAATGAGCTGGCGGATGGAGAGGCAAAGAAAGCAGCAAAGGGTGAGGTACAGATTTTCCTCGACGGTAAGCCATAATACAATAATACTAATCAAAAGGGACGTACAACTGCAAGGGGTGGGCTACCATTGAAAGAGAGGTAGTAATCCCTTCCCATTTTCGTGGTTACGAGTGAAGGAAGGGCACTAGAAAGCACACTAGGGCCTAACTACTTAAAAGCCTTTTATAGAGTGTGGCTCCTTTCTCAAAATGACCAAGGCTGCGAGTGATACAGAGTGCATTGAAATGAAGTGTTGACTTTGAAGTAGTAATTTCCACAGGCTTTCTAGAACACACATCTGATTGAAATAATCGTTGTATCGTTGTCAGGAATTTATATGCCATTATCACTCAGGTGAGCCGACAATGTGATCCTTGCCTCCAGACTAACCCCAAAATACCCCCCGGCCAAAACTTGGTCAGACTGGGAGAGGCCATGGGCCTGTACAGCAGTGGCAAATCAACTTTTCGGAACTCCCAAGGAAAGGGGGGGTATCAGTATTTACTGGTATTGATAGATACATTTTGTGGGGCCAGAAACATTCCCCACCAGAACTGTCAAAGCTCAACAGGTGACCAGATTATTTTTACAAGAAATAATACACACTTCAGAGTTCCAGCCACGATATCCTCAGATAAAAATCATATTTCATTTCCAAAGCAGTGCAACAGATTAGTGGCCATCTGGGCATAGATTAAGAACTTCACACTCCATACTGCCCCAATCAAGTAGCCAGGTAGAGAGAACAAATAATTTGATTAAGCAGCAGATTGTAACACTGGGGCAAGAAGTTAATCTACCCTAGCCCCAAGCTCTTCCACTAGCACTATTGCAAATTCAAACTAAACCTTGAGCTAAAGGAATGCTGAATCCTTTTGAAATGCCTTATAGAAGACCATATAGAATACAAAGGGAATGTCCAGAATGTCCACCTACATGGTGGCTTTAAGCAAACAGCTCAGAGTAATTGAGAAACATGTGGCTGCAAACTCGGAGCAGGGAGTTAGATAGCTTGGGGATGATGTAAATGTTAAGTCTCTTACAGAGAAGACTTTGGAACCACAGTGGGAGAGACCACTGCAAGTACTTCTCACCATCTTCACTGCAATCAAAATCAAGGAGCAGAAGGCCTGGATCCATCACTCTTGGGTGAAGAAAGCCCTAGAAGTCCCTTGGAGAGCGATACCAGAAGAGAATGAACTGAAACTAAAACTTACTCGGGCAAAATGAGTACATTGCGGTCGGGAGTAGTTCATACTTTAGTGTACAGAATTGCTTTGTATGTAATTGTAACTGAAATTTCAGAACTTGAGAGTACCTCTATTCAAAGCAATGGTGAATGGCCTTGGTCCCTGGCATTTAATCAGTATACTGGATCCATGGGAGAACCTTCTGAGATAAAATATTTAAACTTATCTAATGTAGTAATCCACGAGAATCAGGTATATGAGGAGCAAGAATGGCAGGAACGGGAACTGTGGACACTTCAAGGAATCAGAGGAGAAGAAATCAAAGTAGAGTGCCAGGTCATCAATAGGACAGCTTATGAGAGACCAGATGTAATTAGTGTCTGAACCTCCCCTGGTGTATATGAACACCAGGAAGTCTGTGATAACCTAAGTGAATCAGACTGTTGGTGTAATTTCACCTTGATGCAGCCTGTAGAAGTGACCTGCCTTTGAGCTCGAGTTGCTATCAGACTTCCATTTAAATTCAAAGCAGACACTGCACTTTTTACAACAGCAGGGCCTTATACAACCCATACTAGTTCAGACTCTACCCAAACTTGAACCTAAAGTGTATGAAATAGGCCCCTATGTAGTAAAGAATGTGAGTGAACAACAGCTATTATTCAATCCAGAATGGTCTCTCAAACGTGTGGAATTGATAATGCAAATTAACATCTCAAAAATCCAACCAGCCTGCTCCTCCTTCCTAAAAACATCCTTTGAGGGCTGGATGACGTGGTTACAAAAAAAGGCATATCTCAGGACCAGAGTAAGAAAGGCTCTAACTGGCATATTTGAGACAGGATTAGGAGTTTTAAATGGAATTGATTCAGAAATACTGATGAATAAACTGGCCACTGCAGCAGGTAGCCTAACAAAATTGAAGCAGCCTTTACAGTCATCTCTACTGGCATTAGGAACTAGCCAGTGACAGATTTCAAAAATACTGCCAAAGTAAGGAAGTGTGAAAAGGCCGGGGACCAAGACCACAAGTTAATAGTAGAAGCACTTAGTACAGTTCAAGATAATGTGTCTTTAGCTTTCAGTTGTCTACAAGCACAGTTATGGGTGCAGGCAACAGCAGCTCTGATCATACGGGAAAGGGGTGAAGGTAATTTTCCAGCTGAAATTCGGAGAATTGTTTGGGATAATGCAATTGATTTTGAAAGGAAGTTTCAATCCTGGTGGGCTATGGTGAACTTCACCTATGATCCTGTTTCTAATGTGGCCACTACCTTTGTGCTTACCATATGTAATGCCACTGTTTATGTTATCCATCCCATCATTGCACTAAGATTAAACCATGAATAAACAATACTCTACCCTTTAGAACATAGAGTGTGGGCACGAAAGATGAATGAAAAGTGGCAGACAGTAAACTTAGAATCCTGCATTACTAGAGAACAGATGGGATTCATTTGTGAAAGAAATACTATTAATGCTCAGGATGTGTGTTTGGACACTGAACAGAGTATTTGCCACTTTGAAGTTCATCCAGTCACTGACCAGAAAACTGTGCTCGTGTATATTGGAAAAGGGTGTGTATGCCTGAGAACTGCCTGTGCTGCTGTAAAAATTGATAGCAATGATGTTATTCTGTCTAGTAGAAATCATTCTAATTTCTGTATTTGTAATTTTGTTAAGATTATCGGGTGTGATTTTTTGTACTCAGCCCCAGTGACATCCCACCAGTTAAAACCAACTACACAATGTAACTCCGATTATCACCTACCCCTATTGGGATGGACCTTACATTAGTAAAACAATTAATTAGGCACCAAGACCTACTGGAAATCTTGAAAGAAATCCAAGAAAGTGGAAAGAAAACCTTAATTACTGTCCAACATGATACAAAAGAAATAACTAGAATTCTGCAAAGAAGAGAACGAAATGCAGATCCTCACTGGTGGGATGTGGTCTTTAGGTGGTCACCAACTACAAATATAATCCTTAATAAGTTGTGTCATCCTACTGTAGTTTTGTTAATATTAGTTAGAATAAGTTCAGGATTATCCATTATCAAACGTACATGGTAAAGCACTAAAGTACACTTGTTGTCATAGGAATTTGTACGAAGTAAAAGAATTTACTTCTTCCTTTTAGGAAAGGGGGGAATGAAGCAAAGTGAAAATTTTCCAGGATAGAAATCCATTTTAATTTAGGTGAAATGTACATTTTTGAGTTGAGTCTCTGGTTAGAAATCGTAGTTATTTAGCCAGGCTGCAAGGCCTAAGCTCAGTGAAGTTACTTCAGCGAAGGACAGAGATAAAGGGGAGGAGACAGAAGATGATAGAGAGAGACAGGGACTGCTGTAAGGGCAAGTCAGCCTGACCTCAGAATTCTTTCTGATAAAAAGGAACTAGTGGTAAAAACACGAAAACACGAAACCCATAAAAATGAATATGTATGAACTATTGTGAAACTGTATGCATATGTATTTGAGAGGGGGATAAAAGGAGATCTGAAGTTCTCAGAGGTACGCATGCCTTTTTGAGGAGAGTTTTCTCCGCATGTGTCCCGCGCCGTAAATAAACATACCGAGCTTTACAACTTTTATAAAGTTGTGTGGTTTCTTCTTTTCTCCGCAAAACAGGGGACCTCACACTGCCCCTGTGATGTCACACTGCCCCCTGTGATGTCACACTGCCCCCTGTGATGTCACACAGCCATCCCTGTGATGTCACAGAACCAGCTTTATGTCACCTTGTGATGTCATACAGCAATGTTGTGACATCACACAAGAGTGATGTTACAAAGTCACCCTGTGATGTCACAATCTGTTCTGTCATGTCACAGCCTGCTCTATGATGTTACACAGCCACCAGGTGATGTCACAACCCACTCTCTGATGCCACAGAGCCACCCTCTATGATGGCAGAGTCTGCTCTATGGCCTCACACCCCACTCTGGGATGTCACAGCCAGCTCTGTGATGTCACAGAACCCTTAAGAACTCAGTTCTATTGAAACACTGAAGTTTCTTGTACTTTGAAGAGATCCCTGTAAGGGACACGACAGGGAAAGTGTCCCCAGGCCCCAGGCAGAGCAGAGAACTGCAGGCACTTGATGGCAGCTGCGGACAAAGAGAAGCCAAGTCTTGGTGCCCTGGAGCACAGCAGGGTCTGTGCCACCAAGGGCTGTGAGGAGACACCTTGTCCTGAGGCCCTGGGGCCTCCTGGCACAGCCCCAGCCAGGCTGGTCACTGTCAGCCCCTTGTCCTGCCCTCAGCATCCCCCCCTAGCCCACATCCCAGTGGCCTCAAGGATCTGCTGGAAGGAGTCCCTGGAGAGCCTTGCTCAGCAATGGCCCTGGGGGCTCCTGAATGCTCCCTGCAGGGACTGCAGGTTTTTCAAAGGACTTTGGGTTTGGCTTTTGCCTTGGAGTCTCTGAGAGCTTTGTGCAATCATGGCCTCCACTTATCTGCTGTAATTAGTCCCTGGAGAGGCTTTGTCAGTAACAACACTCACTGGGCTCATTAATGCTTCAAGGTACTACAGTTCTTTTAAGGTACTTGGTGTTTCCCTTTGGATACAGACTCTGGGAGAGGTTTGTGCAATCATGGCCCCAGTTATCTGTGTTGATGAGCCCCTGGAGAGCTTTGTACTGATGCTCAGTGGGGCTCATTAATGCCTTGAGATACTCAAGGTTTTTAAGGTACTTTGGATTTTCCTTTCCACACTGAGTGTCTGAAAGGTTTCTGTGCCATCCTGGCCACCAATTCTCTCTTCCAAGGAGTCCATGAGGAGCCTGTGTTGGAGAGGGACCTCAGTGGGAGCCACGAATGCCTGGAGACACTTTGGGCGTTCCCTCTGATTGTGACTTCTGGCAAGGTTTGTGCAATCTCCTCCCAGGCCCTGGGGTTCAAGGGCTCAGCTCCAAATGCACCACGGGGCTCATTAGGATCAGGCAAGTCCTGACAAGCCATGGCTCTGCCTTGATTTCCCTCTGCTCTCATGCAGTTCATCAGGAAGGTTTCTGTAGGGGTTTTGGTTCACCAATTTGAGATTTCTTGGCCAAAGCATCAATTAGTGTGGTGTGGTTGGGTAATTATGAGTGCACTCACTAGAATACATTTACTCATTTCCTGCTGTGAGATAGGATTAAGAGAAAGGCAAAGTAGGCTCAAAGCTTTAAAAGGGTATAAAGAAAAGTTTGTCAATAGTAACTAAGAGTAATAAGAATTCAGAACACCTCTCCCTACACCCTTTTCTTTCTTACTGACAATGAAAAGAGACAAAACCTAAAATTTTCAGTCAGTTTACCACCTCTAGAATAGTCTTCAGTTCACTTAGGGAGAGGAGTCTCACTTTCATGCTATGGAGACTTCTCTATAAGAAAACAGTTCTCTTGTGGTTCTCAATTCCCATGAAGAGCTGCTGCCCCGAAAATCTGCAACTGTGAATCCCTTCCATTTTTCCACAGCTTTTCCCAAAGCTGTGTTTATTGGTCATGTGAACTCATGGGGTATTAGTTTAAAGATAAGGTGTTTAAGAGCAAAGGTTCACTTCATCTATTTCTGAAATCATCTTCATCCCTGAAAATAGAGATCTTCTTCTCCTGTGAGGGCACAGGGTCTGATCACTCTTTTCTCTTTCTCTGTTAAGCTTCTCATGGGATCACAGCTACTTCAATATTTGCTTACTTTAGCATGGAGGCCTTTGCTGAACAAGTCATCTCTCCATAGTTTTCAATGTGTTATAGGGAATAAGAGAGTCTAATGTATCCATTACATCTTCTCCATGGCTTTACAAGAGGATTTCAGCTCCAAGATCAAGGTATCTCCTCATCCGTCCCATCTGGGACTCAACTTGCTCTTCACTGACCTCGGTATCTTCATGTTGCTTCTCTGTGTGCCTGCACTTTGTCCTTTTCCCTCCCTCGAGGGTGGATGGAAGCACTGAAAGAGTTCATATCTCACCCGGGGCCTGCAGATGGTTCTGTGACCCCAGCCAGGCTCGGTGCTTGTGGCCGGAGCTGTTTTATGATGGAGGTTTCTGCAGCAGCTGCGCTGGGGCTGTGTCAGGATGGGCCGCGCTGGGGCAGGGCCAGGATCTCAGCGGCCAGGCCAGAACTCAGCAGCAGCAGCATGGCCGGGGCCGATGGCTTCTCCTCCCCCTGCCTGGGGCTTGCGGCTGAACCCCAACGGTGGCAGAATCTTGGCCGAGCCGGCCCGGCCCGGGGCTGCTCCTGGGGCCCGGTGGATCATGGCTCAGCCTGGGCTGGCGGCGGGGCAGGGCTCAGCAGAGCCCAGATGGTCACAACTGCAGCCATGGCCCGGCCGGGCCTCGGCCCCGCGGCCTCCCCTGCCCTGCCCAGCAGCCAATGGGGCCTGGCGGGGTCCCTGGGAATGGGCCCGGCCCCACGGCAGGAGCCGCCCGGCCCGGCCTGGCATAGATGGGGGCCGGGTCGGCCTTGTTACCTCTTTGCCAGCCAGAAGGGAAAGAGACCCTCTGTCCTGGTTTGAAAAGCAAGTGAGTTTTTTGGGATGCTGTGGTTAAGCCAATCGGTGCCCAGATTTGAATATTGGCACGTGGTGTGGCCACTGAGGACATGGATACGCCTCTGAGAACACAGGGGGTTAAAAGCAGAGAACTGCCAAGAAAACTTTCTTTTTTTCCGGTGGGTGAAAGAAACCTGTTAGCTTTGTCTGCTATTTGAAATATTCCTGACTGTTGTATCCAAATTATTCCTAATTGCTCTAAATTTCTTGTCCACTGCATGTAATATTTTGCTATAATGTTTCGTCGTACTCATAATAAAAGACTATAATCTCATTCTTAAAAAACAAAAAAGAAGAGGAATGAACACCTTAAGAACGTTCAAGTAACACAATATGTACATGAGAAATTTGGACAACTAATCATTTTGAATAATGCAATATTTACATGAGAAATTTGGATAAAAGATCATCACATCTAAATCCCAATTGAGTGTACCAGAGTGAAGCCTGATTGATTCATTAACTTCAGGAGAAAATGTGCCTGTGTTTTATCATCAGCAGTTCAAAGCAGTCACCTGGTCATTCCATCAGATACTGATCAGTTCTGAAAAAATGAGGCCCAGTGAAAGGAGAAATAACCCCATCACCTTGCAGCCTTTGTGGCCAGAGCAGGAGCAGAAGGAGCACTGCCAAGACATGGCTGTGGCTGGAAACTGACAGAGGCAATTTGCCAACAAA
Source organism: Melozone crissalis (assembly GCF_028551555.1). Taxonomy (NCBI): domain Eukaryota; kingdom Metazoa; phylum Chordata; class Aves; order Passeriformes; family Passerellidae; genus Melozone; species Melozone crissalis. The sequence continues at coordinate 8,026,302 of NW_026535824.1, forward strand.
AGCCTCATGGCATCCTCACGGTAGTGTGCTCCTACGAACCTTCTGCAGTTATTCCCTGTTCCAGTGCCCAGGAGGACATTCAGTGATGTCAAAGATCAGCATTTCCAGCTCACAGACTTTCTCATCCTTCTCAACTCATTGGAAACAATGGTCATTTATTTCCATTTCCCTAAGAGACATTGGACATTATTCCTTTGTGTTCTCATGCTGCAAAACCCTGTCAATGACTTGATAGAATTTGCTAAGTTATGTTGATTGTAATTGGTCTTTTATCTATCTTATCCCATATCTAACAGATAACCAGGGACAACTGTGATGAGATAATACCCTCACAAGAGTGAGCTGTTTCAACATCAGAACATAGGAGCCTTTATTAAATGAACGAAGAAGGGGAGATGTCATAGACAGGTAGAATAATGATAAAAGAAAGGCCTTTTGAAATCAGGCCTTCTTCTGCCATATTAATAGCATAATATGGCAGAACATATTCTGAGTGCAGCTAAGCAGTTACAAGTTCCCATGTGAAGCTATTTGGAGAATGAGACTTTGTGAACAATCTATTCTGAGGGTGAAAAACTGCAAAAATGCACCTGCAACAACAAGGGATTAGTCCCATGAGACTCGGTGAAGAGAACAGGTAAACAATACAATAGAGAGATTTGATGCACAAGTAAAATCTAATTTATTAACCAATAACAGAAGAACTGCTAAGAAATCTATGAACTAACTAATGTTGCACACGAGGTCTGTCAAACTGTGTAAAACGAATTTTGTGAATAAAGAGTAAAGAGTTCTCCAGCTCAGCTGGGTCTTCTGGGATTGCAGCTCCCCCCTTCTTTAGGGCTTTGCTTTCGCACTTCTTTAGGGCTTTGTTTTCGCTCTTCTCTGGAGCTTTGGGTTCCTTCTTCTTTAGGGCTTTGGTTTCCTTCTTTTCTGGCGCTCTGGTTTCCTTCTCTGGGATTTTGGTTTCCTTCCACTCTGGGAATTTGGTTTCCTTCTTTTCTGGGATTTTGCTTTCCTTCTTCTCTGGGATTCTGCTTTCCTTCCTCTCTGATGCTTTCGCATGGGCTTCTTTCTTCTCCCGGGTCTTGGTTTTCCCTTTCGCTGGTCTTGGAGCTTGCTTCCCAACAGAGACACTCTTCTTTTCCTTCTTCTGCCTCTCTTCCTCCTTCCCCCTGTCTTCCTCCTCTAAGGCTTTTGCCTCCTCCTCGACCTTTTGAGCTGGCTCCTTCAGCTCCCTTCTGCAGACAAAACAGAAAACATGGCTGAGAGTCCCACCAGAACCTTGGGCTCCCTAGTCCTGGCTGGCCCTGCACTTCATTCCTTGACCCTGAGGCCATTTCCATGAATTCTCCTCAACCCACAGAGGTTGGGAACATCCCAAGTGAGGGCATTGGTGGAAGGGGACCTCCAGGACCAGCCAAACCTGAGATTTGCCATCATAAGGTGTTGACTGTGCAAGCTCCCTCTGAAGGCACAGCCAGACCCCTCCAGCCCCTGCCAAAGGCTGATCCAGCAGCTCTCTGCACTGGGGCCTGGAAACGCCCTTTGTCTCTTGGCTTCCCAGTTTAAAGCAGAGCACAGATTGCTGACATCTGCTTAGCTCTCCTACAGTTCTTACTCAGCTCATTCAGCTCCCTTCTCCCTGGGCATAGCTGAAGCATGATTTTAAAGAGTTCAGATTTCAGCTGAGGGTTAGAAGCAATTCCCATTGATCAGGATGTAGGTTAGATAGGCAGACCATAGGTTAATGATTATGAGATGCTTAAGCTGGAGCTGATTGTGCTATTGTTTACCATTAGGAGCTTCTTTCTAGAAGGAAGTGGAGGAAGTGAACTGTTATAAGAACATCTTGAAACCAGTAGAACAATGGTTAGCACCTGGGCTTGATGTCAATCAATCACTAAGTTGGGGACCTTGGATAGTGCCAGAGGGTCACAGAGACCTGATGAAGATATTCCTGACTTCATCCCTTAAGACCACAGACTCAATTCGAGACCACCGACCCAATTCAAGGGAAGAACTGCACAGGAGTGAAGGACCAATGACCTCATTTGAATACAGAGCAGGGATGGGAGGTGCTGGGGTTGTGCAGATGTATTGTATGTAAGATCTTGGGAAATAAGGAGAGGGCAAAGAACCTTGGACAGCGTGGTCATGCCTTTTAGGGACGGCTCTGGTGCCGCCCGCCGGTGTTATTAAACATCCCACAATCTAACTTTAATTAGTTAGAGTCTCTGTCCGTGATCTTCGGTTTTAACGACTCCTAGCCTGCTCCTTCATGAGAACAATCCTATCAGTCAGAAAGCAAAGGCTGCAGGAACTCCTCTCCTGCAAGACAGGCTCTTGTCAGGCAGATTTCCTGCTGGAACCCAGCTGGGACCAAGCAAACCAGTGCTGGCTGCCATGGAAACCATTGGAAGCAGCCTCATCCATCTCCTCCCCATGAAACCAACTTCAGCCTGGCCTGAAGAAGTCCTGCTGCACAGGCTTGCTTTAAGCAGCCTCCACTCCCAGCTCCACACTTGTGCCTGTGTGTCCTGAGCTGGGCTGCCTTGCTGGAGCTGAGCTTCTCCTGTGCTTGCCTACGGCTGCAGCTGCAGGGGAGCCTAAAGGACAGGAGCTTTTCTGGCTGCTGCGCCACCATAAGGAGATCCCTGGCAAATCAGCAGTGCAAGGACTTCATCTGTGGCAGAAGCAGGACCTAAAGCAAGGTTTGCTCTGTGCCCCACGCCTGCCCATACCACAATCCCACTGTTCTGGTGAAGAAGGCAGATGATGAAGAAGATGCCACTCAACACCATGGACTTCAAGACACCTCTAGAGGTGGTGCCAAGGCAAGCCCAGAGCCCAGCTCCCTGCAGACAGCAGCTAAGCCAGCAGGGCTCAGAACTCAAATAGAGAAGAAGATGTTCTGTCTCAACAGAAGAAGGTCCTTCCTCTCTTGGCAGCCAGGGAGCTCAGAGTGGCCATCCCTGTGTTGCTGCTGGCCTTTGCTCTGCAGCTCCTCTGAGCTCAGAGGCCTTGGAGCAGGGAAGCCCTGCAGGGACAATAACCCATGGCAGAGCAGGAACCCACGGAAGGCTGACTCACCTGTCCCTGAGAGGGGCCTGTGAGCCACAGTTGATCTCCTGGGGGCTCAGGGAGGAGCTGACACGTGAGGCCGCCCTGGGCACCAGCACCTCAGAGGTGGAGCCTCCCTCCATGTGGCACAGCTCCGGGACATTGCAGGTGGTGGTGAGGTGGCCAGAGAAGGTGGAGGAGACCTGCTGGCTCTCTCCTGGCTGCAGCACACCTGGCAGTGGCAGGATACTGAAAGCCTGGACGGAAGACAGGAGAGATTGAGGTGTTGAGCATGGAAATGGAGGCAGAAGAGCATCTTGGAGCAAACTGCCGCTGTAGCCAGAGGGGCCTATTCCCCAAACACTGCCAGAATCACCCTCACCTCATCCTGCATCCATGCCATTGACCAGTGCAGGGACCATGGGGAAAATCTTCTCCCATACTCACGGGTCAATGCATTAATTAGTACATGACATGAAAGTGAACTGGGATGGCTCCTGGCAGTAGAAATTCTCTCTGATGCCCAACTTGCCTTTAAAAAGTTTCAAAACTTCCTGCTTTTAGAAAAGGAGGAGACTCAGAGTGAGAGCTCTTGGAGCTGAGGGAAGGAGTCCAGCCCAGCTCATCTGACTCCTGAGGCTCTTCCCCTCTCTCTCTGATTTAAATGCTTCTTTCTCAAGGTGCTACAGCAAAAGCTCCTGCAAAAATTTCCTATGGAGCACCTGAGGAGTTCCAGGGGGAGCAGTGCCCTCCACAGGTGCCGCGCAGCGTCCTTGGACAGCCCTGCAACGTGTCCTGCACGGCCTCTCCAACAAGCAGCTGCTCCAGCAGCACTTTGTGATGGGCCTGCAGGGATGGGAGGCCCCTCTGTGGCCAATGCTGAGGGCCCCCAGTGGCACTGGCAGCTCCAGCCCTGCTTGCCACACTGACAATGGGCACGGGAGACAGATTCCCTCTTGCCTTCTCTGCTCCCAGGGCAGTGTGCGCCACGTCCAGGGAGCACCTGAATCCCTCCAAGCCTCGAGGCAGGTGAGGGTGCTCAGCAGTTGGTGCTGGCACCCAAAAAACAAGCCATTTTCTATGCTGGGAGGAAGAGACAGCCCCCCTGCAAAGTCTCCCTTTGTCAGACAGCTCCAGGGCCAGCAGTGCAATAGCAGCTCTGGGTGAAAGCAGAGCCCTGCAAACAGGGAGTCTGGCTGCCTTGGGAAGAGGCTCCATGGAGATCAGGATCATCCCAGCTTGCTCTGGGAGGGAAGCTGGAGGTGTTACCATGATGATGCAGAGAAAAGCCTCATCTTACATTGGGAAGGAAACAAGGCAAAAAATCCCACACTCAGCACAGGCCTGTAGGATCTGAGCCAGCTTCTCCAAGGAAAACTCTCCTATTTCTCCCTCCCCCATCAGCCCATGTCCAGCCACTGGCCCTGCTTCCCAGCCCACTGTCAGGGCACAGCACAGCAGGGCAGCAAAAAGGGAGCTCAGCATGAGCAGGACTTGGTGCTGGCAGGCTGGGGAGGCAATACAAGCAGTAGGTGCACAAGAAAATCCAACTCTGCTCCTGAAGATTGGCTAAAATCCTGCACTTCTTTCAGGGCTCTGGCTGCCTCCTCCTGTCCAGTCCTGAAGTGCCTCCATCGAGTTGCTGCACAATCCAGACTGGTTCTCCTCTCCTTCGGTGGCTGGGGTTTGAATTTAGGTGGGTGGAGCTCATCTCTGGAAAATAAATAACTATGAACAGGGACCTGCAGTGGGAGGGAGGGAGGGACACCTGCACGAGCAGCTCCTGGCCAGGATGCAGCCCCTGGCTGAGTGCTCGCACGTCGAACTGAGAAATGGTTTGATCCAGCCCTTCCCAATCCAGGCTGGGGCAGGTCTGTTCTAAAGGCAGCCCAGGGGTGACACTGAGGTGCTGCAGCAGCTGCAACTGCTCTCATTGAGCAACTACAGAGGACAGGCATGAACGCCTGGTGGGGATGCAAAAAGCACAGTGGGAGAGGAAAAGACAGAGAAGGCAGCAAAAAGGTGAGATTTGAGACACCGAGGGGCAGACCCAGCCAGTGCCCAGCCAGCACAGCCCCCCCAGTGCCCAAGGCCAGAAACTCTGCAGCTCCACCTGGGATTTATCAGGAATGTTCCCGTGACACCGCTGGGGGATTGGTTGACATTTTACAACACTCCCAGGTGACTCAGGTCGCATTCCCCATCCATCCATCCTTCCATACATACATACACAGGCTGTGGTGCGGGGACCCTGCCAAGCTCTGCCAGCCTTGGGCTTGGGGAGATTTCTGCCAGCCGTCCTGAGCTCCATAATTGTGCCCTCTGTTCCAGGAAGCAAGCAAGAAAGATTTTAAAAAACCCAAAACAAACCACAACAGACAAACCTAAAAAAGCTTCAGCAGCTCAACCCTGCTCAAGTTTTTTCTTTAGGGACAGCTACCACTCTCCAGCTGAAATGCTGGGCTTTTGGGGAAAAAGAAAATTACATGTTCACCTCCAAATTGAAAAGGATTAAGGTAAGAGAACCTTTCCAACTAAAAATTATTGGCCCAAAGCTTTTATCTTTCCAAGAAATCTCTAATGAAGACCAGGCTGACAGTTAAACAACTGGTTCTTCTGGTGGGGAGAAACCCTCCTCTTTAAGGGAAGCAGCCTGATAGTTGAAAGCAACTGTTTGGTCAAACTTCAGGCTCCCTGGCACAGCCTGCATTGCCTTTCCTTCCTGTTCACTGATTTACAGGCAGTGCCACGATGGCCCAGGTTCAGATGTTTGGTGCCATCCAAGGAATTTGGCATTGCCATTTCCATATGTTTTAATCGAAGTTTCAATCCTTTCAACCAGTCTTCAAATGCCAGCTTTCCTTTCTTTTACAGAAAGCTCAAGGTTCCTAGAAGACTCCTGACATCCTCTTTTGAGCTCAGAGAGATGACATTTTCAAACAGATGTTTCCAAAGTTAACAGCATTTTAAAGAATAATGAACTCAAATGCCCCTGGATTCCAGCTTCGCCCAACTCCATTCTGTGTCAGACACTGAGATTCCCACCTCTAAGGCAGGAGCTGTTTGTGCCCCCCATCCCTCCAGTCCTTCTCCCCAGCAGCCTGTGCCTGTTTTCCCCGGCAGAATCCCTGTCCCTGTGCACCCTGCCAGGAGCAGCTGCACACAGGCTCACATCTCCCCTTGCCCTCACCAGGGGGTTTCTCTCATCCCCGAACACGCCGATGAGAACGTTGGTGCGATGAGTGCCCAGGGCCTGCACTGCCACCACAACTGGGATCTCTGCTGTGCTCTGAGGCTGCACAATCCCACAGGGCCTGGGGCTGGAGTAGAGCACAGCAGAGTCCTCCTTGCGTTTCTGGAAGGGACACAATGAAATGCAGATTCAGAGGGACCTCTCAAGAAACTTTAGGCTCCTTAACATCCACCACAACAGACACTTACACGCACCTTTAAAACTCCCCAGGACAAAGGTCAAAGGCACAAACAAGATGCAAGAATTGTAGGTTTACCGCTCCCAGGGCATCCTGCAAGGAGGCTGCCAGCACAGGCACTGGTGTCTGTGGGTGCAGCAGCTTTTCACAACCCTCTAAGATCTCCCACAGGAAAACGCCCTGAGGACTGGAACACCAACTGTTTCCTCAGGAGCTTAAACTGCCTCCTCAAGTTTACAGTAGGGTAGGATCCTGTTCTCAGCAGATCTTTAGGACTGATTAGAAACCAGCAAGGTCTTATCCAAACCCTTTTTTCCCCTAATAATCTCCTCAGGAATATTTGACAGGAGGAGGTGGATGTGATGCCAAACCTGGGGAATAAGCCCGTAGCAGCCAGGAAGGTGGCTGGGATTCCTAATGAGGATCTTCCTCTCATAGGGCACCTTCAGGTGGCACTCATCACACAGCAGCACTTGGGGGGACACTTGGAGCTCAGGAACGAGACATCTGGGCAAAGAGATGACCCCAGGACAATCAGAGATACTGAGAGAATGGAGAATGCCTACCCCCAAAGATTGTGAAATGGAGCAGAACACATTGGTCACTGTCAAATGCACATTGAAGAGCCCTAGAGGGATAAATTGCCTTCTACCTCTTCCCACTCCAACATGTCTTGCCAAGGAGGGGCAAACCCTGAGAGGCAGCACCCAGAGGCTGCCAAGTGCCCCAGGCAGAGCACTTTGCCCCACAGCTGCCTCAGCCCCTCCTTTACCCAAGAAGGCTTGCAAGGACTCCTGGAAGAGTCCCAGTGACCCACGAGCTCTGGGGGAGCCTTGCCAACAAGGATCAGTGCTCCCTAAGGCTCAAGGAACACACAGCTCCAGGGTCTCAGTAAAAATGACTCCCTTCTCTGCCATGGTGCTGTTGCCCTGCCTGAGAACTCAGCTCTTTGCCCCAGCCCTGGAGGGCACGAGACAGCAGCTGCCCCACAGAGGGGCTGATCAGCCCCTGCCAGGCCCTGCAGCTCCCTGGCTCCTTCACTGCACAGCTCCAGGCACTGCCTGGCCCCAGCTCCACCTGCTGTACACAATGGCAGCCCAGGCACTGCCTGGATGGCTCTGCCTGGCACAGGGAACAGCACCAGGGAGCTGCATCCCTCTGGGCATCACACTGACACCCACAGCAGCACAGCAGCATGGAATTCTGCTGCAGCAACAACGACTTTTGGTCTCAACTCTGACGACATTAAAGCTCAAAATGGGAAGCAGAGGGAAGGACAAAAACTGGAGCTGACCTGCCACATCAAGGGCTGCTTTCCCCTTGTCAGACCTTGCCCTCCCCACTCTTGCTGGGAGCCACTTCTCCCCTGCCATGTGCCCTCATGGACAGAGCCAGAGCCTGACTCTCAGCAGCTGCTTGGTGTGGCCCAAACCAGTGCACGGTGCTCACAACCAGCACAACCCCACCTCTTGCAGCCTGAAGGAGAGGAGGCCCTTGGGAAATTTGTTCCACCTCAAGCACCAAAAACAAGGCCGATCAATGATATCATTCCTGGTGCCTTTAGAAGAGGGCCCAGGACCATGCTGAGCTGTGAGCAAACGTGCTTTTCACCATGGGCTGCGGCCCAAGCACTGCTGTTCTCGTGTCCAGCTGGCACAACATGAGGGCATTCAGCAGCACTTCTCCTTGGCAGCTGCAGCCAGCACAGCCTGGGCAAGGCAGTGCCTGCGGGAGGCCAGGCAAGGGCTGGTACCTGGCTGTGATGATCAGGGCTGCCACTCCCTTGCCAATACCCTCCAGGTCCACCAGCAATCTCCGGTAGAACTCCATCACCGTGTTGGAGCACAGGGTCACCTGGTGGAAGAGAAGAACTGTCAATGCTTCCTTCCAAAAGCTCATTACCCACGGGTGATATCCTCCAGTTCCTGAGGGAGGATTTGCCCTTCATTCTTCTGCTGCTCCATATGTAGAGCACAGTCTCAGAGTAACAAAAGCCTTCTGGCAATACCAGATTTGTTAAACACGCCTTGCTATCAGGGCACAGGTCAGCTACATTAAAACATTAGACTACAGCTCCATGCACCACTGCATTCAAATTAAGGGGCCAATTGCTCATCTGACTACAAAGACATCCATGTAGAGGAAATCTGACTTGACCACAATGAGTTCAGCTTTGCAGCAGGAGGCTGAGGGCAAAGTGTGGCCCAGCAGGTGCTGGGCAGTTCATGGCTGCCCTGGCACCCCGAGCCCGGGCTGGCTCTGAGAACTCCAGCCCCAAGCCAGGAGTGGGGAACTGCGTCAGGGTGGGCATTGACCAGAGGCAGAACCCTCAGAGCCAGAACTTCCCCAGGGTGAGCATTGACCACAGGCAGAACCCTCAGAACTGCCCCAGGCTGGGCATTGACCACAGGCAGAACCCTCAGAACTGCCCCAGGGTGGGCATTGACCAGAGGCAGAACCCTCAGAACTGCCCCAGGCTGGGCATTGACCACAGGCAGAATCCTCAGAACTGCCCCAGGCTGGGCATTGACCACAGGCAGAACCCTCAGAGCCTCTTGCTCAACACCGCAAGAGCCAAGCCACCAACGGGACCAGGCAGAGGAGAAAGGAGGAGGATCTCTGTCTTGAAGTTCCACAAGAAAGGGTTTATTCCAAGCAAAAGGATCAAAGCCAAAAGAGCCCTGCACACTCCTGCACAAGGAATTTTGTACAGATACAAATCAGGGGGTGAATACAAACAGCAAGCCAAAAGAGAATCCTCAGGGGAGCACTGAGGGGATTACATCAAGTGTCTGGGGCCACTTTGGGTAGGACGGTGGGGAGGATGGCTCACATGGGCCAATGGGGCCTCCAGGAATAGGGGAATTCCAAAGGGGCATTGCAGACAGGGATTGGCTCCAGGTTAAATTGGCAAAGAAGGTTGGGGAACAAAAGGGGCTGGGTTTGACAGGCAGGGAAAGAGCTGGAACAAGGGGCATGAGGGACAGGTTTGAGGGAAGGTAAATCCCAGGGGTAAGCCCACTCGGGGAGAACACGGGGTACCACAGAACAAACCACTTAACAAGGAATCAATACAATAAATTTGAACCGCTACACATGGCTGCAGATTTTTTTGTCTCCACTGGAGCTTCCTGCAGTGAACACAAATCTTTCTGCTCCCCAGGAGGGGGGAAATGACACCACGAAGAAAAGCTCACTGCTTGATACAAAGACATCTCTCTAACAGCCACTTTCTGCCCTCATCCTTGCTCTGCCCCGTTGCAATCAAATCAATCGCTCTCAAAAACACAAGAATGGCTTCAGGCCTTGACCATAAGGTCTGTGAACTCAGGCATATGATTTTGGAAAGCAAACAGTGCTCCCTGAGGAACATCCCGAGTAAGCCAGCTAGCAGAGGCCTCCCAGCAGTGCAGATCTCTCAGTGCCAGGATGCTCCAAGCTGGCACCAGAGCTAAAGCCCTCCCACCCTGCAGTGCAGCTCCAGCCCTGGTGCTGCAGCGTCAGTGGCTGGGCTCTTGCCGTACCTCGATGTCCTGGTGTCCCTGGGGGAGGATGGTGCCTTGGCTGGGATTCAGGGTGAACTCCCTGGGCTCCACATGGAAATGGATTCCCTTCCTCCAGGCCGGGTCGGTGTCCCTGCGGATCTGATCCACGCTGTCCACAGCCGGCTGCGTGCCATCGTCCGACATGCGGAGCTGGAACGTCAGGGGCACCGCGGAGCTGTTGGTGAGGCGGCAGCGCTGCGTGTAGGGAAAGCCTGGACAAGGACACAAATATCCATTCAGGCACCCAGCAGGGCATGATCCTGGGGGCAAGATCCTGGCAGGATCCAAGTGGGATTGGAGCTGAGCTCTTTATTATCTGAACTACAGCTCACCTAGAAGCTGCATGAGGAATTAATCGTCACTTAGTTCCCTTTGACACAGATTCCAGACTGCAGCCTTGAAAATGCCCACTCCTAGCCCTGCTGAACACTGCAAGCTTCTCTCTTTGGGATGGGGACCAGCTCCCTCACCTGCCCCAAACCAGCACCAGTTCTCTCTCAGTGATGAGTGTGCACCCAGACCCAGCATTTACTCTGAGAATTCAAGCTGTCCAATTCCCTGCTCAGCCTGCCAACACTCCCACCTTTTTCAAGACATATAAACAGTGAGTTGTCAGTGAGAAGAAGCTACAGCGAAAGAAAATGAGGATGGAATCAGGAACTAGAACGTGATGCAAAGCACCCTAATGCAGCTTCTCTCTGCAGGACCCTTAAGGCATCTCTTGCTTTGGGCCAAACAGACTGAGCACGTGAAAGCTCAGAGCCCACTCAACTGGGGGCACAGCCAAGCCTTGCTTTGAGATTAGCAATTAGGAACCAGGTCCCACCTCAGCACACAAATAGGGACATCACAGCCATGCTGCTCACTGAGAGTGCTGCCTGCAAGGCTTCACCCCACCTTGGCTCTGAGATTTGCTTTCCATCCTGCAAAGCCAGAGATACAGCCACTCATGGTGGGGATGTCCTGCAGAGCGCGCAGAGCAGCCACAGCCTGCTCTGCACTGCACATCTGGCTGGGCTGGCCAGCTCTGTGGGGAGGAGACTTCTCCCCAGGCCTGCTCACCAAGAGTCACTGGGACAGAGATGGGGAGAAAAAACAACTGCAGCTGCAGCCCAGAGCTTCTCTGTGCCCATCCAAGTGACCACTGCCAGCTCCAGCAGGGACTCCAGCAGGGAGGCAAGAGAGGCACAAAAAGGACAAACCCAGATGTCAAAACCTCCAATGAGACTGAGGCCAGCACATGCAGACAACAGTCAACAGTTACAAAGAAGCAAAGATACAACAGCTGCCTTCAGCCAAAGAGCCCTTAGGAATGAAATTGGATTCAGCAGGATCTGAATCTCCTGCTTCAGACCCATATTTCCATCTCTTGCCTTTCGTGTTTCATTCCTTCCAAAGGCAACTTGACAAGCGCCTCCGTGGTCATGCAGGCTGGGGAAGAAGCAGCTCAAAAAAGACAATGAGTTTCCTTCAGAAGTTCATGAACTTCATTGTTCTGGGTTTAGGCTTGGCCGTGAATGTTGCCCTTGGTCTGGGAAGGGGGATAGCGGTTCTGGGAGGTTCTGGGGGGTTTTGGCCCTAGGCTGGGCTTTCCCTTGGGGTTTTTTGGCAGTTGTGGCGTGATGCCGTGGGCGGCTGTGCAGTGGGAGCTGAGGCTGGGCAGGGAGCGGAGCTTCCCTTCCTCCCGCTCGGGGGTCGCAGCTCGGCCGCTGCTGCTGCGGGAGGTTTGTGCTTGGCCCGGGGCTGCCCTGGCTGCAGCTCAGCGCTGGCACCGACCCTGCCTGCCTGCCCCGCTGCTGTTGCTGGGCACTGCCCACATCCCCCTGCCCTCTGGGGCTGTGCAAATGGAGCATTTCCTCCTTCCCTTCCCTTCCCTTCCCGCACCGGCTGGGGGGGGATCACTGCCCTGCCAGAGCCCACAGCTCCTCCTGCTGTGACCACAACTCCACCAAAGGGGAAAAACAGGACTTGGCATCTGGGAAATGTCTGTTCTTGTCTTGTCTGTGCTCTCCTGAGATAGTCTAGCAAAGAACTGTTATTCCTTTTCCCACAGTTTTGCCTGGGAGCCCTGTCATTTCAAAGGGATAATCATTTGGAGGGAGGGGCTCATCTTTCCATTGCAGCAAGATTCCCACCTTCCTTGGCAGACATCTGTCTTTTAAAGCAGCACAGAGACACCAGAAAATACTGCCTTTCTATTCCTTGCTTCCATTGGATCTCACAATGGCAAAATGCCCCCTGAGGCAGCAGCAGCAGCAGCAGCCCTGCAGTTCACAGCCTGAAGAGGCTGCTGGGGCAGAGCAGGAGTGAGGGATGCTTTTCTGTTGGAAGGCACAGAGCCCTGAGGCTGTGTCCCAGCCCAGGGAACACTCACCAAAGGAGATGTCCCCGAAGTCGAGCTCAGCCAGGTCGAAGTGTAAACTCGGTGCAGTGACGCTGCCCCTGGAGGCCGAGGACAGAGCAGGCAATGGCTCGGTTAAAGGCACAAGACTCTGTGCTTTGATGCTCAGGGACAGCTCAGGGGAAATGTGCTTCTGCCCAGCAGCTGCTGGGCTTTGTGCCCTTCTACAGCCCCAGTGAGAAAACAAAAGTTCCTGGCCTTGGTGCTTTTTTGCTGGTCAATCTGTCACTTCAAATGTGTTCTGGGGACTTTGCTGATGAATGCATCACACACAAAAACAAAGAGAACATCTGCCAAGCTGAACTTTGTTCATGTCAGTAGTAACAGCTGATGAACTCACTTCAGGTTCTGCTCATTAAGGACCTCTTGCTGTAATTATGGGCTGACCTGTTCCCATTGCCACTGGTGAGAACATCACTGCTGGCTGATGGAGAAGCCTTGGGCCAGCAATGTTCATGTGCTGGACGTGAGACTTTGGAGGGAGGGGAGGAAAGACAAGGCCCCAGCAGCCCCAGAGCCAGATCAGTGCTCGTGCTCCTGCATCTGCCCCGGGGCTGATGCCAGCACAGCTGTAGCTCTGCTGGGGCTGGGGGGATCAGGGCCTGCTGGGGGCAAGGCACAGCATTCTGTTCTTAGTCTTTGGCCAGAAATTTCACCACAATAGAGAAACTGCCAGTTAGGGGAATCCCTGGCCAAGCTTCAGCACTACCTTCCATTCCATTCCCTTCCCACTCCTGCCCCATGTTACATGCTCCTGCCTTCAGGTGGCAGGATGGGAATAACATTTCCAATAACGACTTCAGGGCTTGCCTGAGAAAGAAGGTGTCTTCTTCTTTTCAAATTATCAGGAGAAGAGGATCCAGCCAAGTCCAGGACTCAGCCGTCAGCACTGAAAAACTGAGTGCAAATCAGCCCCCGCATCTCTTCAATCCCTGGGCGGTACCCACCAGACTCCTCTGTTCCTGCTGTAGCAGTCATCTCTCACACACACCTGGCTCCCCAAGACCCAAAGACACAAGCTCTACAAGTCTACAGCTAAACGTAACTCCTCTGAATTTCAGCCAACACCACTAAATTGTTCCCTGAGCCCACAGCTTGAAGAGCTGTGAAGGAGACATCCCTGACACTGTAAGAACCAAAGGAAAATCACTGCCAAGAGATAGGCCTGGAAAGCTAAATTTTGGGCTTTTCTCTGTTAATTGTGAGCTGCTCCTTAAGACACTTCTCATCCTGTTAGATCCATCCTCTTAATGAATCACTGCTGCACCTGACAGGCAGAAAAGATAAGGTATGGAGGGGTTTTAAAAAGGTTCTTTTCTTCTGCTTTTATAACTAGGTCCATTGACATGTTTGTTTTCTTGTATGGCATCTAAAGACAGGTCCATGTCTCCCAATGGCACCTTGCAACCCCCAGACACTGCTCTTGCTTTGAGCAGTGTGTTTGCTCAGATGATTTCCAGAGGTCCCCTCCAGGACCACTGCAAAGCCACGTGCCTGTGGCCTCCCAGAGAATGGCTCTGTTTGGCTGACAGTGCTGAGGAAGCATTTCCGAAGCTGCTTGTGCTCAGCAGGGTGCAAGCCAGCTCCCAACATGTTCCAGCAGCCTCCAGGGAATCTGGGACACAGAAAGCTCCAAGGCCACTGAAAGCAAGAGCAGATGCCTTCCATCCTGCTCACTTCCAGCCAGGCTGCAGGGCAGCAGATCCGATGCTTGGTTCCGTCTGTAGCTCTTTCCCAACTCCGCTCTCACCCAAAGGTGTTTGCACAGGGACAGATGAGCTGCCTCACCTCTGGGTGCTCAGCTGGTACCGAGCTGCCCGGGCACCGACATTGCGCACCAGCCGAGTCTGCTGGGCGCTGACCTTGACTGGACACTTGGAGAAGTCCAGCTGGGCAGGGAAGTCCAGCACAGCTCGGGCACCAATGGCCCGAATTGGCACAACGATCCTTTCCCTTGCAGTGAGGCACACCAGCTCGTGGCAATAATCCTGCAGGAAAAGAAACTGGCTCAGCACAGGACATTTAGTGCCATCCCCATGGCAGAAGAAAAACCATTTCCTATACCCCTTCAAGGCCATCACTTTACCTATTGCACCCTCAAATGAACACTAAGTTCTACTACTATGTCACATTTTAAAGGCACCAGTGCACTTTGCAAAATCTGTCTCAGTGGCATTCAGCTCTTGTGTCACTTGGCTCATAGAGATAACAGCCCTAGGCCACCATCATTCCTACTCTAAACTTTAATGATGTTAGAGAATTCCTAAGCCCCTTCTAAGCAACATGGAGCTGGGGAACACAGGACATTGCTCTTTAGGCTTCTATATTCCCACTGTCTGAGAATAGGACAAAGTGTTCAACTGACTCTAAGCAGCAAAAGGAAGAGGAGAAAACAGCTGCACCCAAAGACATCCTGCACCTCTGGCCTGGTGCAGAAACATCAGTTGGCTCACAACTCCCCTCTAACTTTGCCTGTCCAACCAAGTCAGGAGAAGAACAGTGCTAAGAGGTAGCAGGATGCTGTTGGAAAGGGCCTCTCTTTGTTTCCCTGCCAGGCTTCCTCCCTTCCATGCCATGCCCTCAACCCTTCTGTATGAACAAGCCTCCAGATCAGAACATGAACCCTCCAGATCTCAGCACTGAGATCAGACTTGCCAGGGCCTCAGCACTGCTGTTCAAACCTCCCCACAAAAGCACCTTTGGCACGGAATGGGTGCCAGCTGACAGAGCAAGCACAGCGACAGGCATGAAGACAGAGCCCCAGCAGTGTCACTGCCACGGGCACTGGGCTCACAGCTCTGCCTGCAGCTTGTACCTGCCCTACACCAGCTCCTGCAGGCAGGTGTCCAAGTCCCCTCCAGCTCAGCAACCTCCTGCTGACCAAGGGAACCCAGAGCCCAGTGTGCCTGTGCCAGGCCGGGCTCACAGGCACAGCACATCCTCTGCCCTGGCCCTGCAGCTGTGCCATGCTCACTTGTGCTCTGGGACAGCACAGCTGCAAGGCTGCACAACAGAGGGAGTGAAAAAGCACCGGCTTTGCTCCAGCCCAGGGGCAGGCAGGGAAGCTGTTGGCAGTCCAGGAAGGATGAAAGCTCTCTGACCTCTTTGTTCCTCTGGTGTTTTCCATCAGAATGAAACCCCTTCCACTGCACCTAGAGATGGCCCAACATCTATCAGCAGCCCTCTGTCATTTTCATCCTGTTTCCTGTGCATCTTCCCTTGGCAATGCTCAGCAATGTGCACGGAGGGGAAGCAGAGCCTCTCAGGCCTGGCTGCAGTGCCTGCCAGCAGTGCCAAGGTGTGACTGGCTGCAGGCTGCCTGCCCACGCCTGGAGCCCAGCTCACAGCATGCAATGGGCTGGAGCCAGAGTGCAGGGAAAACAATGGCTGTGGAGATCATTGTGTGCTTTGGCTCCTCCAGCCTCACCTTGTTCTTGCTGGGGGTGAAGCGGATGCGCACAGGGGCAGAGACGCCCGGCGGCACGGCACGGTACGCATCGCTGGAGCTCACCAGCTGGAAGTAAGGTGAGCTCTCCATGGAGACCTTCACCACGTGAAGAAACTGCAGCAAAGACATGAAATTTGATTTTGCCACTTGTGGAAACAGGACGAGAGGAGACCTGTCCATGCCCTGCTAACATCCCTCCCTTGACCCTTTTCCAAAGCACTTTCAGCTGAGCAGGCACAGGCACATCATTCACAAGGCTGAACTTGAATCCCTTCTCTCTGGCTCCAGCATTTGGCCAGGGCCATAAGGCAGTGCCTGCTGGGAAGGAAGGGCTGAGCAGGTCAGCACCAGCAGGATGGAGACACAGCACCTGAACCAAGTCACCTGCATATTCAACAAGGCCAAAAACCTGTTGGCTTCTGCCTGCACACAGGCATCAAGTTGTCATGTTCCAGAGGGGAAATGTGCTACCTAAAAGCAAACCAGCACATTACTGTGGGGCAAGGAAGAAATTCCCTTCCAGCAGATCAGGTTTGGGTAGGGACCTTCTGGGGATACAGTCAGGCAGGCAGAGCAGCAAGACAGGAGACCAAACACTGTGGTCTTACTGGGAATAAAAGCAAACCTGAAAAGCAAAAGAAGGAATGAACACAGCAAGACAATCCCTAAAACAAGGAGATGGCAAAGAGAATTTAAATGGGCAGTAAAGCAGCAAGGAAGAATCATAAAACCATGAGAGCAACCAGCTTGCCAAAAGTGACAGAAACACAGACAGGTGGTGTCTATTGACCATGGGGCTTCAGAGGCATTTTCTGCCTGGAGAAACAGGACCAGCACTGACTGACAGTGTGGTTCCAGTATGCAAAGCCAATCTTGGCTCTCCAGGGCTTCCTGCTGCCTGTGCAGGCAAGCTGGGCTGCCGGGCATTCCTGCCTGCAGCCAGCAGGCCAGGTTCTGCCCTCTGGGGTACCCATGCACAGCACACATACATTTTCTAGCACACTGATATCATCAACCCCTGAGCACCAAAATGCTCTCCAAAAGTCTAAACCAGATGATTTGGACTCCCTCCTGTCTCCTCCCACCAGCCCACTCTTGGCACAAGCCTCACTTGAGAAAATGTTTCCCTGACTGAAATTCAAATGGTCTCAAGTTTTCCTCTTTACAGTGGAACACAACTGACATTTTTCAACTGTTTCCCTCTCAGCTCTCTTGGGAAACTGCAAAACAATCCCAATTTCTTCAGGTGAAGGTGGAAACCTCCAGGAGCACATGGCTTTGGATGTGCTGTGCTTCTGCAAAGGGAAAGCAGAGCACCGTGTTGCTTTTGGAAAAGCTGAGCAGAGCTGGATGAAGCTGAGCAGGAGCCTCAAGTGGCACCTAAAGGCCTCTCACTGCTTCTGCTCCATCACTCTGATTGCAGGGCTCTTGCAGAACACGGTTCCTGCAGGGCCAATGCCATTAGTGACAAGTGATTCCAGCATAAAGTGCAGAAGGCTCAGCCCCTGAGCTTTGCCTGTGAACTGCATAAAGGGAGCCAAACTGGCTGAGAGAGGCAGAGATTCCTACCAGGAGCCAAGATTAACCAAGGAGACACAGGGTGTGCTATAGACCCAAGGCCAAGCATGAGAGCAGGTAAGAACTGTACAGCCCTCAACATTCCTGTCAATCCAGAGCTTTCAAGAGAAGGAAACTCCTTTGGGATAGACACCATCAACGCCTGGCCAAAATCTGGGGACAGTTCCCAGCAGGAAGATTTCCACCATCTTGCAGAAGAAGGTGCTGAGACATTTTCTTCTGCATGTGCTGCAGCAGATAACTTGCTTTGCTCTACACTGAGGGAATGACAGCACTCTCCTCTTCCAGCACAGCGTTAAAGCTTCGCGTGCCAGCACTTACCTTGTCCTTATTCATGAGAGACAGCACCATTTCAGAGACCTCCCGAGCGACGAAGTTCTGAAATACCAGCTCTGGCGGGGAAACCCCAAACCAGCTCTGTTTCGGGGCAGCTGACGGCAGCTGGAGAGGAGAGAGAGCAGGGAGAGCTTCAGCTGCTGGGAGGAAGGTTCATGCAGGAGAATCTTCCACTGATCCCCAGTGAAGTACAGACTCTGGGGGAGCACGTCTGCCCAGCCCACACTGGGCAAACAGGGGCTCACCCACCTCTGCTCTGAGCTGATCCACAGCTGCTGGGCCACACAGAGCAGGCTCAAGCCAAGCTGCTTTTCTGGCATGGATTTCTCCAGGTTTCTTTCTCCAGAATGCCAGGCAGCACTTTCCTAAAACACAGCCCTGTGCCCATGTGGTCACAGAGCTCTGGGGCACTGACTGAGCACTCATGGAGTAAGTAAAACCCATGAATTTACAGGAGACTCCATAGGAAAGAATTTGGGATGTCTTTTACTCTGAGACAGGGAAACCGAGGCCCACACAACTGCAAATATCTTTTTTGCTCTACAACTTAGACATCTGTAAGAAGAGCACAGGACCAGAGGTGGTGTGAGAGATGAGGTGACACTTGGCTGAAGCCAAAAGGTTATTAGGCAAAAGAATGGAATTTGTTGGTTCTGTGTGTTATTTGTGGTTTGCATTTGTTCAGGTTGGTTTGTTGAGTGTCACAGTGAGAGGGACAGGGTTGAAGACCTGACCGAAAGGAAGGAGGACGAGAAGGGAGGGCACAGAAAAGTTGGTGCTCAGTAGAGAATGGAAGCTCCTGAGTAGCCATCCAATGGCAAAGGGCACAGGGACTGCCCCAGCCGGGTACAAAGGGGATACAAAAATTGCCATTTTCTCAGAGGGTGTGTGTGTGCGCTTGGCTCTCAGGGAGGGAGACATCCCCAGCTCAGCTGAATCTAAAAGTGTTACTAAAAAACACTTTTCTTTTGCTGTGATGATTTTTTTCCTTTTCATTGTATTTAAAAGTTAGTGTGTTCCAAAGAGAGGAAAAGGCAAAAATAAAAAGACAAATGAGCTGAAAATAAAAAGACAAGTGAGGTGAATGCTGAATGAGGATAAGGTTCAGTTATTTTCTCAGCAACTTGGGTAAAAGTAGAGTTGGTATCTCCTTTTCAATGGCCTTTAAATGGGTGCTTTCTTGTCACTACTGCGATCCAATTTCATGCCATTCTAGAGGCACGTCTGGAATGACACAACAACAGCAAATGCTTCTGGAGCAGAGACATTGCTTGGAGAAAACTCTGCCCTGCTTTCTCTGCCTTCTCCAGCCACACTGCTGTCACTGCAGAGATGCAAGCAGCTCTCCTCTGTGACTTCACAGCAGACACATTCCGCTGAAGGGAGTGGCTGCAGCACACTGTCCCTTAGCTGTGCCCCTCCCTGAGGTGTTCCCAAGGCTCCTCTCCAGGACAATCCTTTACCTGGATTGTGTCTCTTGCTGCCAATTTCCTGCTCAAAAGCCCACCTCAGTCACCTACCCGTTTGGACTGTGCTTTATACCAAACTAGTCCTGCCAGAAAAGCAGCTTTAAACACACCTCTGAGTAGGCACTGATCCAGACAAAGCACATCCATTCCCCTCTGCCCAGAGCCAGTCCCCTGTACATCTGGCAGCCTGCAAAATCTAACACCCCGTCAGGGTCCAACACATTGTTCCAGCCCAAAGCAGAAATGCAATTTGTTGTGTTCAATCTGAAGTAATTCCTGCACATCCTTGGCCTTCAAAGGCCAACGCTGCCACTCTGCAGGGAATCCTGTGACCCCGAGCATTTGATGGTGACCACACCAAAGCAAGAGGTGGCTCCTTCAGCAGGAGAATGGCAAAGGGCAATTTTGTGCCTTTGTGTCCCCAGCCTTCCTCCCATTGTTTTAGCAATGGCAGCTGCACTCCAGCACACCCCAGCAGCTTCAGCAGAGGGTATTTGTGTTGGCTTAGTGCAGATCAGGACTCCCAGTCCACCACTCCCAGCACTTTGCAATGACAGCAGGACCTGGACATTGAGGTATTTTGCTGGAGGCAAGCCTGTCACAAACACACACCCTCTTCAAACTTCATGTGAAACAGAAAGGAAAAGAGCAGGAAAAGGCTACCTTTGGGCGAGTCTCACTCCTGTCTAGAAATGGGCCAATTCTGGGCAGAATACTCCCCCCAGTGCTGGCCTCCTTCTTCCTGCTGAGAAACTTCTCCCTCTGGAACTTAGAGGGAAGCAGCTGAAAGGCAAAAGTAAACCAGCTAGAGCCTCAGAGTTGTGCTTGTTCAGAAAGGCTTTTCGTGAACAAGTGGCACTGCTGAATAACTTGTGATCACAGCCACTAGGACAGCCCTGGGAGCCCTGGGAATTTCCTGCTGAAATACTTAGCATCAGTGAATTAATAATACAGAGTGGAACACACATACTCCAGCCATATGGCTCTGTCCCATTGCCTTCTCCGTGATTGGATGGGACATGGTTGGGGATTTCTGCTCTTTGGGCATTTGTTTCCTCTTACGTTTCATTGGACTGAGGCAGTGACCTTTCCAGAGAATGGGGAGGAGCTCTCAGAACTGCCTGAACTCCATCCCTGCACAACGCTCAGAACTCACAGCAAGGAGATATCGCTGCTGGATGAGACCAAGAGATGCAAGAAAGGAACACTGTACCAAGAGTGAGGTGCACAGGAATGTTTCTTGGTTTTAGTTCTCCCTGTTAATTGTTTTCTCTGTTTGGGCTGACAGAGCCCTCCACAGAAGAAAACAGAGGCATCTCCTTGACAGAGCCTCAGCAGTGGGGCATCTTCAGCCAAGTGAGCTTTGTGGCCCTGGCTCCAGCGCTGCCTGCAGGGCTGCATCTGTGCCCACACAGGAGCTGGGAGAGAACAGCTGCTTTGGAAGCTCTTCCAGCTGGGACCAGCCGTGGCTCTCAAGACTTTGGGCAGAGTTTGAGCTTCCCCCCTCTCCATGCCCAGGTGCCCAAGGGCAGGATGGTCAGAGCAGCACAGGTGAGTGCCCAGCCTGACAGAAGGAATTCCTGTGGCAAAGGGAAAGGGACAGAACACATGCTCAGGCCTTCAGATGTACATTGGTTTCACTCGGCTCTGCTGGCACAGCCAGGCAAGACACAGCTGAAGCATCCCACAGTGTTCCCTATTGCACCAGGACAGCCCCAGCAACAGCAGCACAGCACAAAGGGCTGGGCAGGGGCTCTGCAGCTTCACAGCACTGCTGGACAACAGGGGCAGGGAGAGCAGGGACACCAGGGCAGTGCCAGCCTTAACACAGCCCCAGTGGGTACTCACAGTATTAGGCGTCAGCCCTTCCCTGGACAAAAGACGAGGTGTTGGTGTCTTCTTTGGCAATCCAGACGCCATTTCCAAGGGACGATGTCGCAGGTGAGCGACAATGCCTCAACAAAACTGGAAGGAGCAACAATGGAACTCTGAAAATCCACAACCCAATTCATGGCAGATTCAAGGCATATTCTGCTGCTAAAAATGTTACATTACTTGAAAGTAGCTAAGTGCTTGTTTGGTGTAAGTAGCTAGTATAGTTAGGCCGTTAGTTGAACTTTATTTGAACTATATGGCTACCTTGTGCAATTCAAAGTTAGATCATACTGAAACCTGGTGCTAAAAATCTGAACATTATTAACAGTTTGAACAGACAAAGCTGTAGCTTAAATATTACTCAAAAATAGCTAGAGTGGGCCTCCTCTTCTTTAGGCTAAAGCACCCTTGCTCTATCAGCTGCTTCTCACACCTGAGACACTAATGAGAGACTGGAATGTTATGGCTAATGGCTTAAATATCATTATAAAGGACTTTCTGCCCATTGTGACAAAACTGTATAAAGAAGCTGCGACCACTCAAGCCCACCCTTCCCTGAAAATGCCTCCTGACTGGAACATGGCACTGTGAGTTAAGCTGCCTAAGGGAACTTGAGACAAGATCAAGGTGACACTATTGTCCCATTACCTCAGGTCTGGGGAGAAGTAAACAAGGCTGAGGAGAAAAACCTATCCACAACAAAGCCAAACCCAGCAGCTGTCGTGAAAATCACCTCTTTCTGGGTTCAGGCTGGGGAAGTCATAGCCACAGACTCTTCTGCTGAGGCCAGGTTTGCACACAAACCTCCCAGCAAAGACCTCCACAGTGCCTCCAGACCCATTCCGGAGGCCTTGCACCAGACGACTGCAGGGCATGCAAAGCAACACAACAAATCAGAAAATCCAGAACCCAACTCATGGCAGACTCAAAGGATATACGGGTGCTAAAGATTTTGTATTTTATGAAAGTAGCAAGAGACAGATTCCAACTTGCCCCACCCCTGGGAGGTACCTGGGCAAGGTATCATCTTGCCCAAATCTCCATTAATCCATTGGAGTCTTACATTTTGCCAGACCTCACCACAGAGAAGACCACAAGAGGATTTAATGGTAGGCCAATGGGATCCATGGAATGGTGATATTTTCTGCTAAATCTCTCTCTGTCACTCTCTTTCTCCTCCCCCCCTTTCCAACCTCCACCCCCCTCCCACTTTTCTTTCTCTCTCTTTCTCCCTCACATTTACTGTTCCATAAAATCCAGACCATTGACTTTGGCATATGGTCTCGTTTGCACCTCAACACAGAGGCATCTCCCTAAAAATTTTAAAACCCAGATGATAAAAACCCACTGAAACTTGAAGAGAACTCATTCACCTTTAAGCAGTTTAAGCAGTTACTATAGGACAAAAATGTATAGACTACTATCTTTGGAAAATGTTGCATTTCTTCAGTAAAAAAAGCACTATCAGTAGTCCATTTATTGGTCATCCTCTCAGGTGTACATGTCACTGAACTACTGCGCCAGAAGACTGGCATGATCACATCCTCTATTTCCCTTTGGCATTCTCTTTCAGAGTACAGATGAAACAAAACCAAAAAGTTCAACTTTAGTCGGTCTTTACCTTCAAATGAAATTCAGGACTCCCTAGCAGACACCAGTGTTCTGCACGCTGAGGAGCTTTTCGCAGAGGCCAATGCTCTGCACCTTTAGCAATTCTCTACGCCGACAGTTCCCCTGGCGAATGGCCCGGTGCAGCCGCCTGCAGGAGCCCAGGCTGCGCACACCCAGCCAGCGCCGCGCTCTCAGGCAACTGAGGCCGCGCCGCTGTCACAGATGCTGAGGGCCCAGGCGCGGTTACCGGGCAACCGCGGCACCGAGTGCGGGGCCGGGCGGGGCCGCAGGGATTTGCAAAGGAGATTGGCACTGCAGCGACCGACTGCAGTTTGGGGCTTCCCAAGAGTCTTTCTGTAACTAATGAAAGGTTAAAATGTGGTGACAAAGGCACCTATGCCAGGTCTGTACAGTGCTCTTCGCAGCACTAGTATCCGACTCTGGCTGGAACAGCAGGAGGGGCTGAGGCAGCAGGGAAGGGGGCTCAGCATCGAGAAAAGGAGGCTCAGGGGGAACCTTCTGGCTCTGCACAACTCCCTGACAGGAGGGGACAAGAGGCTGCTGCAAGTTCAGGCAGCGCCGGAGCCGCCTGGCTCCCCCTCTCTTCCCCCGCTCCGCCTCTTCCTCCCTCCCTCCTCCTCCTCCTCCTCTCCCGCAGCCCTCGCAGCCCCCGGGAGGGGCGGGGATGGAGCCGGGACAGGTCGGAACGCAGAGAGGCCTGGGGGGATGCCAGGACTGGGAGTGACTGGGCTGTACTGGGATCATCCTGGGAGCAGCTCCTGGGTGACTGAGTTCTACTGGGATCATCCTGGGATCACACTGGCAGTGAGGAGGAGCAGCGCGATGGCTCCAGCGCTGGGGCTGAGGGCGCTCCTGGGGGGCCAGGGGCGAGTGGGACCCCCAGCACTGGGACCCTGAACCGCCACTGCCAGCACCGGGACCCCCCTGCTCCCCTTAGCCTGCACAGGGGCCCCCTGAATTCCCCTGTTGTGGACATCAGGACCCTCTGCTCCCTTTTTCCCGGGCATCCCATGGCTCCCAGCCTCCAGACTTGGCGTGGGCTTGACTCTGGGACAACCTGGAGCGCCTTGGTCTCCCATTCCTGCCTTTCCCAGGCACACCTTTCTGCAAAACCAGAGACCCCCTGAACTCCCCCTTTCCGAACATCCCGTGTGTCCCCACTCTGGTCCCCCCTTTTTGGGAAACCCTGGACTCCCCTTTCCTGGGCTCAAGGACCCCCTGGAACTCCATTCTACCTCTCCACGTCCCTGCCCTCCCCCCCTCATTTTCATGACCCTGAGATCCCCCTGGCACCCCCATTCCTGAGAACCCAGACCCCCCTGCATCTCTTCATCAAGCACTAACGCAACCTTTTCCCGGCCCCCCCCCCCCCGCCTCTCCCAGCCCCCAGCCCCACCCTTCTCTCTGGCCTGGGACCAGAAGTGCAACTGACTGGAAACAAATGTGACAGAAAGCAATAATTTTGCGCCTTTTATTTACTATTGAAATACAATTTCCTCCCTTTCTCACAAATCTCCTCCCAGTGTCATTCAGCAGGGTGGTCAGAAAGTCCTTAATTCTGGGTGGGTGTTCCAAGCTGCAGGCACAAGGAAACAGGGAATGGGGATTTTCCTGCTCCTGGGAAGTTTGACATCCTCAGCTGAGGAGAGGAGGCACCAGAAGGAAAGGGCAGCTGGGCTTCATCTTTCCACAGGGAAGAGGAGGGGAAAATCTCTCATCCTGTCTGCAGCTTCTCCCACAGGGATGTGAGGGCTGATCCCAGAGCCCTAAGGATCACAGTCAGGGCTGCCCTCAGGGAATGCTTGCCTGGTATGGTGGGGCAGTGTGCGAGCACCTGGATCTTGGGGCACCCAGCTGCCCCTCATGTTTGGAGGTGCCTGAGGAGGGCTGGGATGATGCCAGGGACATCCTGCAGTGACATCCCCTCTGTCCCGCTCTGGGTGAGCTCAGTCCCAAACCTGACCCTGATCCTGGTCTCAATCTCACTCCACGTTTAGACAAACTCACAGTTCTGTATTTAATCACATCCCAATTCCAAACTTGTCTAGCCCCAGACCACAACCCAACCCCAGCCCAAAGCCAATCCCATGTCTAGCCTTAACCCCAATCCCAGCTCTAATCCAAATCTCAGCCCCAACTCCAACTCAGCCCCAATTCCAGCCCCTTCCTAAATCCTCAACCCCAAATCAAACCCCAGTTCTGCCGTTCTGGGGGTTTGCGGGTGTCTCTGTCCCTCTGACCCCGATGATGTTTGGCTGGGGTCACACCAGGGCTGAGAGGGACAGAGACTGCCCCGACCTCCGCAGGTGTGAGAAGGTCGGAGAGCCCCCCCAGCCCCAAGCACCCTCATCCGTGAGCAGCACCCCTGCCGTGTCCTTTCTCTGGTGACAGCACAGACATTCCTTTATGCCCAGGTCTGTGCCAGCCCCGCACACAGCACTGCTCTGCGGCAATGGGGACACGGGAAACGGTGCCCGTCGTGTGTCCCCTTTGTGTTGCCGTGTGTCCCCCCATGTCTGGCTGTGTTCCCCCGGCCAGGGAGCTGCTATGGCCCGGGATGGCCGGGCCCAGCCGCCGGGCCTCGCCGGCAGCGGGAAGGAGCCGGCCCGGGCTGTGGGACACGGCGGGGCTGCCATGCTGGAAAGCAGCTCTGGCTCCCGCCAGGGAGCTGTGGGCAAGGGGCTTCCGGCTGTGCGGGAGAAAAGCCGCTGGGGCAGCCCCTAACGCTGCCCCGCAGAAAGGAAAGGGAGGAGGGAGCTCAGAATGTGGCAGTGCAGAGATGAAGGGACAAGTGCCCTTGGGGGCCGCGGGTCGGGGCCAGCCCTCGGGCACGGCTCTGAGCGTCTCCTGAGCCGGCATGAGGGCTGCCTGTAAGGATTGCAGGCGGCAGCCGAGAGCAGCAGTGCCGGCAGTGCCAGCCGGGCCCCATGGCCATCTGCCCGTGCCTTCGCAGCCCGTGAGGGCCGCGGGCTCTGCAGCGCAGCTCCTGCTCCCACAGCCGGCCCGGAGCCTCAGGGCTGCCCCACAGGCGCCGCGGGAGCAGCAGCGGCCTCAGGGCCTGGCCCGGGGCTCGAACTGCTCAGCCCGGGGGCAGAACCACAGCAGGGGGGAAGGAGCTGAAGGAGCACCAGGGAGCCTGGGGAGAGGCAGGCTGTGAGACAAGGCTCTGCCCATAATTTTAACAGTTTTTATTAACCTAATAACTATATACAACTAACTTAGTTATTATATACAAGTAAAAAGTCAAGTTCCTTATGACAGTTGTCACAGGTGTTTCTCGCTTCGGACAAGATGTCCCAGGTTGAGCATTGGGCACTGAGTCCTTTCCAGCTGGCCGGGGGCTGTTGATGTCTGGCGGGGCTGGAGAGGCTGCTCGAGCCCTGGGGCCCATGAGAGCTGTCGAGGAGCTGTGCCCGTCCGGTGCTGTCCTGAGGCAGCAGGGCCTGGGCGGTGAAGGACAAGGGTGAGCCGCCACAGGTGCTGGCCCCAGCGCACCAGGACTCAAGGTCTTGTCCCACACTGGGCATGGCCATTCTCTCACGTAACTCCAGCTCCAAGCTCAGTTGCCCCATGTGCCAGTCCTCCTGCTCCATTCTGCCCCTTCCTTCTTACCCCAGACGCAAAATACCCATGCCACATTACCCAGCTCTGTACACAGAGCCCTACTCATCCCCCAGCTAGCACCCTGCAGATAATCAGGCCCCTGTCGTCACTGACCCCCTCGCCCTGACAGGGCCATATATGACACATCCTGTGTCCTGATCGCCGTTTGATGCTGGTCATTACGGCCCCTCGAGATGTGTCCATCACCGTGCAGCAGGGTCACACTAGGCTGAGGAGGAGAGGGCAGCTGGCTGCAATGCAGGGCCCAATCCAGCACCCCCCAATAACCCTCCCAACCCAGGTCTCCCTGGGGACTGAAGGCACAGATTCCTCCTGGATAGTCAGCAATGCTTAAAGCCTCAGTCACCATTCTGTGTCTCTACCTTCATCACACCTACCTTGTTGTGGTGTACCAGGAGATGCTGCAGCTGTGCACTTGTATGTGGGGAAGCCTTGATGTTCTGCATCGTGAAACTGCTGCTTTGATGGTCCCCAGAGATCTGAGGCATACGGGGGACACTGGCACAGACCAGCGGCCTCCTGTGGGATGGGACAGAGGAGGCTCAGTGCCCAGCCCTGTGGCATGCAGGGCCTCACCCTGCTGTGCCAGGGAGGGCACTAGCAGTGCTGCTTGCAGGGGCATGTCCCTGCCAGCTCCTGTCCACCTGCTGCAGGAGCCCCGAGCCCATCCCACCAGGCTTGATCTGCTGGCTCTGTCCCCACAACAAGGTGTGCTGGCCATGGCCATGGCAGGTCCCTGTGCACAGGACACCAGCTGGCAGGGATTGGTTTTGGGAACTCCTTTCACAGGAGGCACACAATTCCCCACCAAGCCTGAGCTCAGACTGAAAACAGACACAGCTCATCAGATGTGCTTTCAGCAACCTTGGGACAGAGAAGTGGGCCAGACAGAGCAGTGCAAGGCAAGGAATGCAAAAGCCCCCAGCCCTGGGGCAAGCACTGGCCCTCCACAGCTGCCTTCTGCTCCCCTACCCTGCCCCGTCCCCCCAGGCTCCTCTGCCCCAGCCCAGGTGCAGAGCCCTTTTTGCTGTGTCAGGGCTACCCTGCACCCCAGGCGCGGGGAACGTGTCCTCAGAGCCCTTACCTTCGGCTGGGCAGTGGCTCCTTGCTAGGGGGCATTGGCTGCAAATACAGGAGTTTTTTGGGGTACCTGGGGAGGGCAGGGGTCACAGGTGTGTGGCAGGGGACAACGAACCTGTTCCTGTTGGAGGCAGCACCCCCAAGGCCATGGGATTGTAGCCCATGGCATCTCGCTGCCTGTAGCCCTTGGGATGAGCCCCCATAGGCCCTGCTGAAGGGCAGGGCTGCAGAGGGGGCTCCCCACATCAGCCCCTCCCAAGCAGACACTGTCACCCCTGTGCCCAGCGCAGCGGGTCACTGCTGGCACCCATCTCCCCCCATGCCAGCCCTGCTGCCCTTGATGCACTGGTGCTACTCACTGGCCAGGAACCTGCACGCTGAGCATGCGGTCACAGGACAGACATGTGAAAGGGACTGGCAGCTGCCTATGGAGGGTGAGGGAAGAGGGCCAGCTGAGCTCCTGGGGCCACAGGCCTGCAGCACACAGGCAGCAGCTCCCTGCAGCAGCCAGCTGCTGGGCAGGTCACTGCACAGGCTCACAGCCATTGCAGGATGAACCGTGGCCTGTTGAGCCTGTTTCTCCCCATCCCCAAGGTGCTGGCTGATGCCAGGTGAAGGGCACAGGCACCCATGCCACCATCTCAAGCAGCCCCTGCAGCGCTTTCAGCCCCTCTCTGGCACCAAAGTCCCCCCGTGTGCATGGCCAGGAGGGCAGGACACGGCCCAGCTCAGGGGCATGGTGTGTGACAGCCCTGCCTGAGGGGAGCAGTTCCCATCTCCATTCCCAAAGCCCTCAGAATCTCCATTGCACTCACTTCTTAATCCCAGCGGCGTTTTCACGCAACAGCCTATCCTCGAGTTCCTCCATGTTCCTGTTCCAGGAGTCCTCCAGGTGTTTACGGAAAGTCTTCAGCTCCAGGCGATCCAGCTGTGAACAGGTGCACAGCCTCAGCCAGCTGCTCCAGGATGTGACATGGATCTCTCCAGGGAAAAGCCTGGAGGGGGAATCCTCAGAGGGATGCTGCCGCAGGCTGTCAAGTCCCAAAGGTGCCAGTTCCTCATGGTGGGGACGAAATACCCCTCACCTTGTCTTCAATTGCATTGCTGAACTGCTGCTGCATGTTGTTCCAGTGCTGCTCCTGGCCTGAAATCTGGCTCTGCAACTCCTGAATCCTCCCATCCAGCTCCTCCATGTTCTCTTCAAACTGGCTGCAATCGACTTTGCTGTCCAAGGCAGCTTTGTCCGCCTTCTAGCAGAGGGGAACGGCAGGAGAGCGGCAGGGAAAGGGATGAGGAATGCCAGGCAGGGCCAGCGTGTGAGGGGCAGAGGGAGGAGTGCTTCCTCCAGGCCATCACGCCCCTTTCAGGGTGCTGTGGCCCCATTTGCCCCATCACCCTGGTGAGCTTGGTCCCACCATGTGAAGGGTGAGGGACCCCATGAGCTCAGGAAATTCCCCCTCTCAAGGGGACAATTTCTGCCACCCAGCCTCCAAGGGACAAGGGGCATTTGTCACCCTGCCTGGGAAGCCCTGGGCTGGCACAGAGGCCCCTTAGACTGTACCATGTCCATTGCAGCCATCATGTCCCGTGGATCTGCTTTCTCCTTCTGCAGCTTCTCCAGAGACTGGGACAGCATCTTTCAGCACAGAAAGGAACCCATGACACCACAGCAAGGCTGGGGCACACCCCAGGATGTAGGAGCACACTCCTCTCCCCCTTGTCTGCACACACTCTGTCCTTGATTTGTCACAAGCCTTCTGCCCAGTTGGGTCTGTTAGAGACGAGCAAAATGGACGACAAACAGGGTGAACAAAAGGGTTGATAGAAGCAATGAGCAAAGCAATGATAAAAATGATGAGCAGCCAGCAGGCTCCTTCTCCTTCCAAATCCCTTGCAGGACTGAGGCCCTCCTCAACACAACTCCTGTTGCCAGGCAACGCACCCCACTCCACTCCTGGGAGCCAGTGGGTCCCATTAAGTCATAGATAATGGAGTCTTGGAATGGCATGGGCTGGAAGGGACCTAAAAGATCATCTCGTTTCACCCCCTGTCAGGGACAGGTAAAGGAACATTTTCCACTAGACCTGGTTGCAGCAAGATCCCATCTAAGCTGGTCTTGGATGCTTCCAGGAATGGGGCAGGCTCTGTTAAGGCATCACCATGCTCACAGGGAAGAATTTCTTCCCAATATCCCACCTATCTTTCCCCTCTGTCATTGTGACGCCATTTCCATGCCAAGCCCTTGTACAAAGTCCACCTCCAGCCCTTTTATAGTCTTTTTAATTCCTATAAAGTGCTCAAAGTTCTCCCAGGAGAGTACAGCCTCATTGTTTTTCTTTTGATCAGTTTAAGATGTGCATCACATCTGAGCCAGTTCCCCCACTGCTGCAAACCCTCAGCCTGGTTTGGAGCATCCATTGGGATCAGCCTTTGCCAGGGGGGCTGTGCATGAGCCCCTGGCTGAGCTATGGGGTTGTTGGGGCACAGAATCCTTTCTTCTTAGGAGTTCAGGGCAAAAAGTCTCTGTGGGTGAAGCCTTTGGACATTTTCCTCCAAGTCAGGTTTTATGTCAGCTTGACAGTCCATAAAGAAGACAATGACATAATTTCTCCTGCCAATGTCCCCAAGACTGTTGGGGAAGACAAATCAAGTTCTTCCCTTCAATACCTGCCATTTACTAGATGTTCTACTTTAGGTGTCCACAGAGCCCCATAATTACCTTGGGCCGCCTTGATTTGTTACCAAGTTCTCAAGGTAGCACTGACTGTTCCATTAACTGCCACTTTTGCAAAATTTGCTACAGTTTCAGTGAGGTTTTATTGTCCCCTGGGGAATGGCTTGGGGTGACAGGGACAGGGACAACCCTCCCAAGCCCCTCCCAAGCATCCCCCAGGGCGAGAGGCACAGAGACCCCTTGAGCATCTCCTGGGCACTGGACAAAATAAACTTGACAGAAATCAAACTGAACTCTGCATAAATCACTTTGAAGAATATTTGCTCTTCCCACAAGTAACTTGTGATGGAAATGCAAACAAATCCCAAATATGAATAAACCGACAATCCAAGCAGTGATGTGGCAATTCCAAGTTTCATTGGTTCCTGCACAGCTCTAGCTCAGCTTCTGGCAGGTTCTGATAGAAGAAAAGAGAAAATTTGGCCCAATACAGATTATTAAAAGGAAGGGGAAGCTCTGTGTAGCTGTCACAAAGGTGACAGGGATCAAGAGAAAAATGATTCTCACATTTGGCAAAGAACCCAAGCCTGGGAATTCAGGAGATATTCAGGAATTTAGGTACTTGAGCTGGGCTTCTTGTAGGACTTTCAGCAGCCTTGTGTTCCTCACCGTGGGGTGAATGAACCTTGTCAGTCTCGCTGGTAACATTTGCTCCCTTTCCTCCAATGATTTTAACACACTTTTCAAGGAAGGACAACAAAATATTTTCTTTTCACTGGCCACCCACAACAGCCATTTTCCTCATCAGTTCTCCCGTAAGTTGCTCAGAGGAAGCTGTGTCCAAGTTTCCAAGAGTTCCTCCAGAGAGAACCACAACCTCCTCAGAGGACAGGAACCGTGCTGTTGTCAAAGGCACTTGGGGACAGACAACAGTGCCCTGAACTCACTGTGCCAAAATCATGTCGCAATCTGGTTAAGAAAATTGTCAGAGAGATGCCTCAGCCCCAATTAAGGCGCTAACAAGACCAAATCCAAAGTGGATTTTATTGAACAGTAAATGTGAGGTAGAGAGAGAGATGGAAAGAAAGAGAAAAGGGGGGGAGAGCAAGGGAGTGACAGGGACAGAGACCTCCCCTTGAGCAGGTGTAAGAGTCTGTCCGAATTTTCCCTCACCTGCCTCACGATCGTCATTTGAGGACCACTGAAGAGAAGATCCCCCTGTCTCCTCTGTAGGAGAAAGTCATATGCCACAAGGCCCTGAGACCTGAGAGCATTGCTAAGCTACTGTTTCCACAGGTGTTGTTTGCTGTATGCTACACTGAGCCCAATGAGAAGAAGAGGGCACCGTGCCCTTTTTGCAACAACAGCCTTGGAAGCTGCCCCACCTCTCGGTCTGGATGGACTTCTCCTGAGTGGTGGAACCCTGCCGAAGACCCCTCTCACTCGTTTGCAACCACCGTGACACACAGACTGAGATGTAAGAAGCCTCTTCATCAAGAGACCGAGACATCAAACCCCCATGTGAGAAAGCCCCCTCTTATACTTTCCAAGGACTGGGACTGAGACCCCCAACCCGGGGGAGGTGTGTGGGGAGAGGCAAGCTGACCAAAACAAGATGGATGTTGCAGGTGTGAGCATTGGACCACAAAAACAATGGCTCACGCCCACTGCCGAACATGGACTGTGTGTACCCTTTCAAAACACCATTCTTTCCCCAAAACTACCTTTGATTCAGTTGCAAAATTCATTCTCCCTTCCCCCATTGAAAAAGAGTATAATTGGGGTCCAGATGAACTGTGCCTCTGAGATCTCCCTGACGTAACAGGCGGATCCTCAACTGGACTGGACCAAAGGACTTCATCTTTACGTTTGGTAGCTATACCCCCCTCTCTCTCTCTCTTTTCTCTCTCTTTCTCTGTATTTTTCTCTCCCTTAATCCCTCTATCGCATTTTGCTGTGGTCATTCAATAAAGGTGCATTTGTTTTGATTATTACTGCAAATCCCCCTGTACTGTGTCGGCTTTTTGCACCCTGAGATCAATCCATGAACAATCACGAAACCCGTTCATAAGGATGGATTGTGACACTGGGGTTACTGGGAGCTACCAGGCCCATGCTGGGAGCTCTCTGTGCACACAGTGGGAGGAACTGGGAGCAACTGGGAATGACAGGATGCATGCTAGTGACAACTGGGATGTCCTGGCAGTGACTGGGATAAAACTGGGGGCAGCTGAACCATGCTGAGGTAACTGGGAGTGCCTGGCAATGACTACGAGAATGTTCAGGGCAGCTGGGATATACTGGGAGTGCCTGAGACCATGCAGGCAATGACTGGGACTGGACTAGGAGCGACTGGGAGCCACTGGGAGCGTGCTGCGGGGAACTGGGACCATGCTGGGGGCAACTGGGGGCAAGTGTGAATGACTGCGGCCCTGCTGGGAGAGACTGGCATCATACTGGGAGTTACTTGGGGCTACACTAGGGGCAACTGGGAGAACTGGGAACACACTGGATCAAAGAGGGAGCAACTGAGACCAACTGGAACTGTGCCAGGGGCAAATTGCATCATAATAAAGAATGACTGGGAGCAACTGGGATCATACTAGGAGCAGCTCCTGGGTGACTGAGTTCTACTGGGATCATCCTGGGAGTGAGGAGGAGCAGCGCGATGGCTCCAGCGCTGGGGCTGGGGGCGCTCCTTGGGCCCCAGGGGGGAGTGGGACCCCCGGCACCGGGACCCCCCTGCTCCTCTTATCCTGCACAGGGACCCCCTGAATCCCCCATTCTGGACATCAGGACCCCCTGCTCCCCTTTTCCTGGCCATCCCATGGCTCCCAACCTCCAGACTTGCCATGGGCGTCACCCTAGGATGCCCTGGAGCACCTTGGATCCCCATTCCTGCCTTTCCCAGCCCCCAGCCCCACCTTTCTGCAAAAACAGAGACCCTCTAAACTCCCCCTTCCCGAACATCCCATCCCGAGTGTTCCCACCCTGGTCCCCCCTTTTTGGGAAACCCTGGACTCCCCTTTCCTGGGCTCAAGGACCCCCTGGAATTCCCTTCTACCTCTCCACGTCCCTGCCCCTGTCTCCTGTCCCTCAGCTGTCCCCTGTCCCTCGGCTCTGTGAGGCCAGGGACAGCAGCAGGACGCAGGGCAGCCCAGGGGGAGAACAACCCTCAGCCCCAGCTGGGCCAGTTCCCCCAGTTCCCCCCAGGTCACTCCCAGCATGGGCCCTGTGGCTCCCAGTCACTTCCAGTTAGACTCAGTGTGATCCCAGTATCATCCCAGTCACTCCCAGTATGATCCCAGTATGATCCCAGCATGGTCCCAGCACAGTCCCAGCTGTTCCCATTCACCCCTACCATAGCTCCAGGCACTCCCAGTATGGTTCCAGTCCTTCCCAGTATGATTCCAATATGAACCCAGTCACTCTCAGTACAGTGCCATTTGCCCCCAGTATGATTCCAGTCACTCCCAGATACTCCCAGTATTATTCCAGTAACTTTAAGCTTCCTCTGTGATCCCAGTCACTCCTGGTCTCCCCCAGTATATCCCAGTTGTCCTTAATGTGTTTCCACTCACTCCCAGTTGCTCCCAGTAGTTTCTAGCATTATTCCAATTGCTCATAACCACTCCCAGTAACCTCCAACATGATTCCTGTCACTTCCTGTATATCCCAGTTGCCCCAGCATGGTCCCAGTTGCCCTCAGCCTGCTCCCAATCACTTCCAGTATGATTCCAGAAGGATCCCAGTCACCCTCAGTGTGGTGCCAGTTGCTCCCAGTATGATCCCATTGGTCCCCAGCATGTCCCCATTTCCTCCCAGTGTGATCCCAGTTGCCTCTAGCACAGACCCAGTCCCTCTCAATATGATCCTTCTCTGATGCCATGATGATCCCAGTTGCTCCTAGTATGGTCCTGGTTGCTCCCAGTTGCTCCCAGTCCGATCCCAGTTGCTCCCAGCGGCCCTGTGTTATGCTTTGGAGTGGGAGGAAATTTAGGGAAGTGATGCAAAGTTTTTTGTGTATCTGACAGTCTGTTGAGCTACTGAAAGCTAGACACGCTTTTGTGAAACACACATGGTAAAGATGAAAAAATTCAGAAACTTTTTTTCTTTGTTGGTCAGCAGGGAGCTGCTGGGTTTTCGCTTCTGCTCTGTGTCTGGGCTGGGCTGGGCAGTCTTGCTGCAGGCTGGGCTTCTTTTCTATTTTCTGGGCTGCTTGCTAGCTTCTCTCTCCATGGGCTCTGGTTTGGCCACGCTGGGCCTCAGCAGCTGCTGGGCAAGGAGACAGGGGAGGCTGCGGAGCTTTAGCCAGAGCAGGGCTGGCTGTGGCTGTGAAGATCTCGCTGTCAGGCTGCTTCTTCTTCTTCTTAGCGTGGCTGAGACCAGAGACTTCTGTGGCTGGTGTAGAAAACTAAACACTAACTATAAAGCTGATCTGAACACAACTGAGCCACAGCTTTCTGTTAGTAGTAATTGGTGGGTTAGGTAGGCCTCATGCGTGATGTTAAGTTTTTCAGTACTTCAGTCTTCTTCTGAGTGAGAGAAAAGAACAAAATGCAAGTATATAAAAAACAACATGAAGACACTAAAGTCAATAAAGAAGAAGTTAAGTCTTAGATGAGAGGGCTGAGAAGATGCTTTGTTTTTAGAGCTGAAATCTTCTTGTAAGCTGTGAAGGAAAGGAATAGTGGATTTGTTTTTACTAACAATTTGTGGGTCTGCTCGTAGATAAAACCAGCTCTGGAAGATAA
Source organism: Melozone crissalis (assembly GCF_028551555.1). Taxonomy (NCBI): domain Eukaryota; kingdom Metazoa; phylum Chordata; class Aves; order Passeriformes; family Passerellidae; genus Melozone; species Melozone crissalis. Next base: position 8,061,212 of record NW_026535824.1, read on the forward strand.
AAGAAACAATGGGAAGGATTCCACTGATTGATGATTGGAAAAAGATATTTGCTTTTACAAATACACTTTAGGTTTGCAGATAAACAAAATAAGCCATTGAGAAATGAAAGAAACAATGGGGAAGAAAAACCCCTAAACTCCGTAAGAATTAAAAACTAAAAGGGAGGGTTATACATTAGAGGGAAATCTTTGGGAAATCTTCGGTGTCAGGCGTATCAGGGCATCTGTACCTCTCAAGCACCTCAGCCAAGGGGAAAGAGAGAAGGGAAATGTGGCCAGGAAATTAGGATAAAAAGAAGGTTGCATCCTCCAAAATTTCAAGAGATCCCAGGGGAATGCCCCATGGCCTCTCCCTTTATTGGAATAAAGCCAGAAAGGACTCCTCTGTCTCCTTTGTGAACATAAACCTCTGGTGTTTCTGGATTAATTTTCCCAACAAGAAAATACTCCCCCCAGGAGCGCCCTCAGCCCCAGGGCTGGAGCCATCGCGCTGCTCCTCCTCACTGCCAGTGTGATCCCAGGATGATCCCAGTAGAACTCAGTCACCCAGGAGCTGCTCCCAGGATGATCCCAGTACAGCCCAGTCACTCCCAGTCCTGGCATCCCCCCAGGCCTCTCTGCGTTCCGACCTGTCCCGGCTCCATCCCCGCCCCTCCCGGGGGCTGCGAGGGCTGCGGGAGCGGAGGAGGAGGAGGAGGGAGGGAGGAAGAGGCGGAGCGGGGGAAGAGAGGGGGAGCCAGGCGGCTCCGGCGCTGCCTGAACTTGCAGCAGCCTCTTGTCCCCTCCTGTCAGGGAGTTGCGCAGAGCCAGAAGGTCCCCCCTGAGCCTCCTTTCCTCCAGGCTGAGCCCCCTTCCCTGCTGCCTCAGCCCCTCCTGCTGTTCCAGCCAGAGTCGGATACTAGTGCTGCAAAGAGCAATGTACAGACCTGGCATAGGTGCCTTCGTCACCACATTTTAACCTTTCATTAGTTACAGAAAGACTCTTGGGAAGCCCCAAACTGCAGTCCGTCGCTGCAGTGCCAATCTCCTTTGCAAATCCCTGCGGCCCGGCCCGGCCCCGCCCGGCCCCGCACTCGGTGCCGCGGTTGCCCGGTAACCGCGCCCGGGCCCTCAGCGTCTGTGACAGCGGCGCGGCCTCAGTTGCCTGAGAGCGCGGCGCTGGCTGGGTGTGCGCAGCCTGGGCTCCTGCAGGCGGCTGCACCGGGCCATTCGCCAGGGGAACTGTCGGCGTAGAGAATTGCTAAAGGTGCAGAGCATTGGCCTCTGCGAAAAGCTCCTCAGCGTGCAGAACACTGGTGTCTGCTAGGGAGTCCTGAATTTCATTTGAAGGTAAAGACCGACTAAAGTTGAACTTTTTGGTTTTGTTTCATCTGTGCTCTGAAAGAGAATGCCAAAGGGATACAGAGAATGTGATCATGCCAGTCTTCTGGCGCAGTAGTTCAGTGACATGTACACCTGAGAGGATGAACAATAAATGGACTACTGATTGTGCTTTTTTTACTGAAGAAGTGCAACATTTTCTAAAGATAGTAGTCTATACATTTTTTCCCTATAGTAACTGCTTAAACTGCTTAAAGGTGAATGAGTTCTGTTCAAGTTTCAGTGGGTTTTTATCATCTGGGTTTTAAAATTTTTAGGGAGATGCCTCTGTATTGAGGTGCAGACGAGACCATATGCCAAAGCCAATGGTCTGGATTTTATGGAACAGTAAATGTGAGGGAGAAAGAGAGAGAAAGAAAAGAAAAAGTGGGAGTGGAATGGAGGTTGGGAAGGGGGGGAGGAGAAAGAGAGTGACAGAGAGAGATTTAGTAGAAAATATCACCATTCCATGGATCCCATTGGCCTACCATTAAATCCTCTTGTGGTCTTCTCTGTGGTGAGGTCTGGCAAAATGTAAGACTCCACTGGGTTAATGCAGATTTGGGCAAGGTGATACCTTGCCCAGGTACCTCCCAGGGGTGGGGCAAGTTGGAATCTGTCTCTTGCTACTTTCAAATAATATAAAATCTTTAGCACCCATATATCCTTTGAGTCTGCCATGAGTTGGGTTCTGGATTTTCAGATTTGTTGTGTTGCTTTGCATGCCCTGCAGTCGTCTGGTGCAAGGCCTCCGGAATGGGTCTGGAGGCACTGTGGAGGTCTTAGCTGGGAGGTTTGTGTGCAAACCTGGCCTCAGCAGAAGAGTCTGTGGCTATGACTTCCCCAGCCTGAACCCAGACAGAGCTGATTTTCAGGACAGCTGCTGGGTTTGGCTTTGTTGTGGATAGGTTTTTCTCCTCAGCCTTGTTTACTTCTCCCCAGACCTGAGGTAATGGGACAATAGTGTCACCTTGATCTTGTCTCAAGTTCCCTTAGGCAGCTTAACTCACAGTGCCAAGTTCCAGTCAGGAGGGGTGGGCTTGGGTGGTCGCAGCTTCTTTATACAGTTTTGTCACAATGGGCAGAAAGTCCTTTATAATGATATTTAAGCCATTAGCCATAACATTCCAGTCTCTCATTAGTGTCTCAGGTGTGAGAAGCAGCTGATAGAGCAAGGGTGCTTTAGCCTAAAGAAGAGGAGGCCCACTCTAGCTATTTTTGAGTAATATTTAGGCTACAGTTTTGTCTCTTCGAACTGTTATTAATGTTCAGATTTTTAGCTCCAGGTTTCAGTATGATCTAACTTTGAATTGCACAAGGTAGCCATATAGTTCAAATAAAGTCCAACTAGTGGCCTAACTATACTAGCTACTTACACCAAACAAGCACTTAGCTACTTTCAAGTAATGTACCATTTTTAGCACCAGAATATGCCTTGAAGCTGCCATGAATTGGGTTGTGGATTTTCAGAGTTCCATTGTTGCTCCTTCCAGTTTTGTTGAGGCATTGTCGCTCACCTGCGACATCGTCCCTTGGAAATGGCGTCTGGATTGCCAAAGAAGACACCAACACCTCGTCTTTTGTCCAGGGAAGGGCTGAAGCCTCATACTGTGAGTACCCACTGGGGCTGTGTTAAGGCTGGCACTGCCCTGGTGTCCCTGCTCTCCCTGCCCCTGTTGTCCAGCAGTGCTGTGAAGCTGCAGAGCCCCTGCCCAGCCCTTTGTGCTGTGCTGCTGTTGCTGGGGCTGTCCTGGTGCAATAGGGAACACTGTGGGATGCTTCAGCTGTGTCTTGCCTGGCTGTGCCAGCAGAGCCAAGTGAAACCAATGTACAGCTGAAGGCCTGAGCATGTGTTCTGTCCCTTTCCCTTTGCCACAGGAATTCCTTCTGTCAGGCTGGGCACTCACCTGTGCTGCTCTGACCATCCTGCCCTTGGGCACCTGGGCATGTGGTGGGGGGAAGCTCAAACTCTGCCCAAAGCCTTGAGAGCCACGGCTGGTCCCAGCTGGAAGAGCTTCCAAAGCAGCTGTTCTCTCCCAGCTCCTGTGTGGGCACAGATGCAGCCCTGCAGGCAGCGCTGGAGCCAGGGCCACAAAGCTCACTTGGCTGAAGATGCCCCACTGCTGAGGCTCTGTCAAGGAGATGCCTCTGTTTTCTTCTGTGGAGGGCTCTGTCAGCCCAGACAGAGAAAACAATTAACAGGGAGAACTAAAACCTGGACTCATTCCTGTGCACCTCACTCTTGGTACAGTGTTCCTTTCTTGCATCTCTTGGACTCATCCAGCAGCGATATCTCCTTGCTGTGAGTTCTGAGCGTTGTGCAGGGATGGAGTTCAGGCAGTTCTGAGAGCTCCTCCCCATTCTCTGGAAAGGTCACTGCCTCAATCCAACGAAACATAAGAGGAAACAAATGCCCAAAGAGCAGAAATCCCCAACCATGTCCCATGCAATCATGGAGAAGCCAATGGGACAGAGCCATATGGCTGGAGTATGTGTGTTCCACTCTGTATTATTAATTGTATTAATTCACTGATGCTAAGTATTTCAGCAGGAAACCCCCAGGGCTTCCAGGAATGTCCTAGTGGCTGTGATCACAAGTTATTCAGCAGTGCCACTTGTTCAAGAAAAGCCTTTCTGAACAAGCACAACTCTGAGGCTCTAGCTGGTTTACTTTTGCCTTTCAGCTGCTTCCCTCTAAGTTCCAGAGGGAGAAGTTTCTCAGCAGGAAGAAGGAGGCCAGCACTGGGGGGAGTATTCTGCCCAGAATTGGCCCATTTCTAGACAGGAGTGAGACTCGCCCAAAGGTAGCCTTTTCCTGCTTTTTTCCTTTCTGCTTCCCATGAAGTTTGAAGAGGGTGTGTGTTTGTGACAGGCTTGCCTCCAGCAAAATACCTCAGTGTCCAGGTCCTGCTGTCATTGCAAAGTGCTGGGAGTGGTGGACTGGGAGTCCTGATCTGCACTAAGCCAACACAAATACCCTCTGCTGAAGCTGCTGGGGTGTGCTGGAGTGCAGCTGCCATTGCTAAAACAATGGGAGGAAGGCTGGGGACACAGAGGCCCAAAATTGCCCCTTGCCATTCTCCTGCTGAAGGAGCCACCTCTTGCTTTGGTGTGGTCACCATCAAATGCTCGGGGTCACAGGATTCGCTGCAGAGTGGCAGCGTTGGCCTTTGAAGGCCAAGGATGTGCAGGAATTACTTCAGATTGAACACAACAAATTGCATTTCTGCTTTGGGCTGGAACAATGTGTTGGACCCTGACGGGGTGTTAGATTTTGCAGGCTGCCAGATGTACAGGGGACTGGCTCTGGGCAGAGGGGAATGGATGTGCTTTGTCTGGATCAGTGCCTTCTCAGAGGTGTGTTTAAAGCTGCTTTTCTGGCAGGACTAGTTTGGTATAAAGCACAGTCCAAACGGGTAGGTGACTGAGGTGGGCTGTTGAGTAGGAAATTGGAAGCAAGAGACATGGAACACAATCCAGGTAAAGGATTGTCCTGGAGAGGAGCCTTGGGAACACCTCAGGGAAGGGCACAGCTAAGGGACAGTGTGCTGCAGCCACTCCCTTCAGCAGAATGTGTCTGCTGTGAAGTCACAGAGGAGAGCTGCTTGCATCTCTGCAGTGACAGCAGTGTGGCTGGAGAAGGCAGAGAAAGCAGGGCAGAGTTTTCTCCAAGCAATGTCTCTGCTCCAGAAGCATTTGCTGTTGTTGTGTCATTCCAGACGTGCCTCTAGAATGGCATGAAATAAGATCGCAGTAATGACAAGAAAGCACCCATTTAAAGGCCACTGAAAAAGGAGATACCAACTCTACTTTTACCCAAGTTGCTGAGAAAATAACTGAAACTTATCCTCATTCAGCATTCACCTCACTTGTCTTTTTATTTTCAGCTCATTTGTCTTTTTATTTTTGCCTTTTCCTCTCTTTGGAACACACTAACTTTTAAATACAATGAAAAGGAACAAAATCATCAAAGCAAAGGAAAAGTGTTTCTTAGTAAGGATTCAGCTGAGCCGGGGATGTCTCCCTCCCTGAGAGCCAAGCACACACACACCCTCTGAGAAAATGGCCATCTTTGTATCCCCTTTGTACCCGGCTGGGGCGGTCCCTGTGCCCTTTGCCATTGGATGGCTACTCAGGAGCTTCCATTCTCTACTGAGCACCAACTTTTCTGTGCCCTCCCTTCTCGTCCTCCTTCCTTTTGGTCAGGTCTTCAACCCTGTCCCTCTCGCTGTGACACTCAACAAACCAACCTGAACAAATGCAAACCACAAATAACACACAGAACCAACAAATTCCATTCTTTTGCTTAATAACCTTTTGGCTTCAGCCAAGTGTCACCTCATCTCTCAAACCTTCTCTGGTCCTGTGCTCTTCTTACTGATGTCTAAGTTGTAGAGCAGAAAAGATATTTGCAGTTGTGTGGGCCTCGGTTTCCCTGTCTCAGAGTAAAAGACATCCCAAATCCTTTCCTATGGAGTCTCCTGTAAATTCATGGGTTTTACTTACTCCATGAGTGCTCAGTCAGTGCCCCAGAGCTCTGTGACCACATGGGCACAGGGCTGTGTTTTAGGAAAGTGCTGCCTGGCATTCTGGAGAAAGAAACCTGGAGAAATCCATGCCAGAAGAGCAGCTTGGCTTGAGCCTGCTCTGTGTGGCCCAGCAGCTGTGGATCAGCTCAGAGCAGAGGTGGGTGAGCCACTGTTTGCCCAGTGTGGGCTGGGCAGACGTGCTCCCCCAGAGTCTGTACTTCACTGGGGATCAGTGGAAGATTCTCCTGCATGAACCTTCCTCCCAGCAGCTGAAGCTCTCCCTGCTCTCTCTCCTCTCCAGCTGCCGTCAGCTGCCCCAAAACAGAGCTGGTTTGGGGTTTCCCCACCAGAGCTGGTATTTCAGAACTTCGTCGCTCGGGAGGTCTCTGAAATGGTGCTGTCTCTCATGAATAAGGACAAGGTAAGTGCTGGCACGTGAAGCTTTAACACTGTGCTGGAAGAGGAGAGTGCTGTCATTCCCTCAGTGGACAGCAAAGCAAGTTATCTGCTGCAGCACATGCAGAAGAAAATGTCTCAGCACCTTGTTCTGCAAGATGGTGGAAATCTTCCTGTGCTGGGAATTGTGCCCAGATTTTGGCCAGGCGTTGATAGTGTCTATCCCAAAGGAGTTTCCTTCTCTTGAAAGCTCTGGATTGACAGCAATGTTGAGTGCTGTACAGTTCTTACCTGCTCTCATGCTTTGCCTTGGGTCTATAGCACACCCTGTGTGTCCTTGGTTAATCTTGGCTCCTGGTAGGAATCTCTGCCTCTCTCAACCAGTTTGGCTCCCTTTATGCAGTTCACAGGCAAAGCTCAGGGGCTGAGCCTCCTGCACTTTATGCTGGAATCACTTCTCATTAATGGCATTGGCCCTGCAGGAACCGTGTTCTGCAAGAGCCCTGCAATCAGAGTGATGGAGCAGAAGCAGTGAGAGGCCTTTAGGTGCCACTTGAGGCTCCTGCTCAGCTTCATCCAGCTCTGCTCAGCTTTTCCAAAAGCAACACGGTGCTCTGCTTTCCCTTTGCAGAAGCACAGCACATCCAAAGCCATGTGCTCCTGGAGGTTTCCACCTTCAGCTGAAGAAATTGGGATTGTTTTGCAGTTTCCCAAGAGAGCTGAGAGGGAAACAGTTGAAAAATGTCAGTTGTGTTCCACTGTAAAGAGGAAAACTTGAGACCATTTGAATTTCAGTCAGGGAAACATTTTCTCAAGTGAGGCTTGTGCCAAGAGTGGGCTGGTGGGAGGAGACAGGAGGGAGTCCAAATCATCTGGTTTAGACTTTTGGAGAGCATTTTGGTGCTCAGGGGTTATGATATCAGTGTGTTAGAAAATGCATGTGTGCTGTGCATGGGTACCCCAGAGGGCAGAACCTGGCCTCCTGGCTGCAGGCAGGAATGCCCAGCAGCCCAGCTTGCCTGCACAGGCAGCAGGAAGCCCTGGAGAGCCAAGATTGGCTTTGCATACTGGAACCACACTGTCAGTCAGTGCTGGTCCTGTTTCTCCAGGCAGAAAATGCCTCTGAAGCCCCATGGCCAATAGACACCGCCTGTCTGTGTTTCTGTTACTTTTGGCAAGCTGGTTGCTCTCATGGTTTTATGATTCTTCCTTGCTGCTTTACTGCCCATTTAAGTTCTCTTTGCCATCTCCTTGTTTTAGGGATTGTCTTGCTGTGTTCATTCCTTCTTTTGCTTTTCAGGTTTGCTTTTATTCCCAGTAAGACCACAGTGTTTGGTCTCCTGTCTTGCTGCTCTGCCTGCCTGACTGTATCCCCAGAAGGTCCCTACCCAAACCTGATCTGCTGGAAGGGAATTTCTTCCTTGCCCCACAGTAATGTGCTGGTTTGCTTTTAGGTAGCACATTCCCCCTCTGGAACATGACAACTTCATGGCTGTGTGCAGGCAGAAGCCAGCAGGTTTTTTGGCCTTGTTGAATACGCAGGTGACTTGGTTCAGATGCTGTGTCTCCATCCTGCTGGTGCTGACCTGCTCGGCCCTTCCTTCCCAGCAGGCACTGCCCTACTGCCCCTGGCCAAAATGCGGGAGCCAGAGAGAAGGGATTCAAGTTCAGCCTTGTGAATGATGTGCCTGTGCCTGCTCAGCTGAAAGTGCTTTGGAAAAGGGGCAAGGGAGGGATGGTAGCAGGCCATGGACAGGTCTCCTCTCGTCCTGTTTCCACAAGTGGCAAAATCAAATTTCATGTCTTTGCTGCAGTTTCTTCACGTGGTGAAGGTCTCCATGGAGAGCTCACCTTACTTCCAGCTGGTGAGCTCCAGCGATGCGTACCGTGCCGTGCCGCCGGGCGCCTCTGCCCCTGTGCGCATCCGCTTCACCCCCAGCAAGAACAAGGTGAGGCTGGAGGAGCCACAGCACACAATGATCTCCACAGCCATTGTTTTCCCTGCACTCTGGCTCCAGCCCATTGCATGCTGTGAGCTGGGCTCCAGGCGTGGGCAGGCAGCCTGCAGCCAGTCACACCTTGGCACTGCTGGCAGGCACTGCAGCCAGGCCTGAGAGGCTCTGCTTCCCCTCCGTGCACATTGCTGAGCATTGCCAAGGGAAGATGCACAGGAAACAGGATGAAAATGACAGAGGGCTGCTGATAGATGTTGGGCCATCTCTAGGTGCAGTGGAAGGGGTTTCATTCTGATGGAAAACACCAGAGGAACAAAGAGGTCAGAGAGCTTTCATCCTTCCTGGACTGCCAACAGCTTCCCTGCCTGCCCCTGGGCTGGAGCAAAGCCGGTGCTTTTTCACTCCCTCTGTTGTGCAGCCTTGCAGCTGTGCTGTCCCAGAGCACAAATGAGCATGGCACAGCTGCAGGGCCAGGGCAGAGGATGTGCTGTGCCTGTGAGCCCGGCCTGGCACAGGCACACTGGGCTCTGGGTGCCCTTGGTCAGCAGGAGGTTGCTGAGCTGGAGGGGACTTGGACACCTGCCTGCAGGAGCTGGTGTAGGGCAGGTACAAGCTGCAGGCAGAGCTGTGGGCCCAGTGCCCGTGGCAGTGACACTGCTGGGGCTCTGTCTTCATGCCTGTCGCTGTGCTTGCTCTGTCAGCTGGCACCCATTCCGTGCCAAAGGTGCTTTTGTGGGGAGGTTTGAACAGCAGTGCTGAGGCCCTGGCAAGTCTGATCTCAGTGCTGGGATCTGGAGGGTTCATGTTCTGATCTGGAGGCTTGTTCATACAGAAGGGTTGAGGGCATGGCATGGAAGGGAGGAAGCCTTGCAGGGAAACAAAGAGAGGCCCTTTCCAACAGCATCCTGCTACCTCTTAGCACTGTTCTTCTCCTGACTTGGTTGGACAGGCAAAGTTAGAGGGGAGTTGTGAGCCAACTGATGTTTCTGCACCAGGCCAGAGGTGCAGGATGTCTTTGGGTGCAGCTGTTTTCTCCTCTTCCTTTTGCTGCTTAGAGTCAGTTGAACACTTTGTCCTATTCTCAGACAGTGGGAATATAGAAGCCTAAAGAGCAATGTCCTGTGTTCCCCAGCTCCATGTTGCTTAGAAGGGGCTTAGGAATTCTTTAACATCATTAAAGTTTAGAGTAGGAATGATGGTGGCCTAGGGCTGTTATCTCTATGAGCCAAGTGACACAAGAGCTGAATGCCACTGAGACAGATTTTGCAAAGTGCACTGGTGCCTTTAAAATGTGACATAGTAGTAGAACTTAGTGTTCATTTGAGGGTGCAATAGGTAAATGGATGCCCTTGAAGGGGTATAGGAAATGGTTTTTCTTCTGCCATGGGGATGGCACTAAATGTCCTGTGCTGAGCCAGTTTCTTTTCCTGCAGGATTATTGCCACGAGCTGGTGTGCCTCACTGCAAGGGAAAGGATCGTTGTGCCAATTCGGGCCATTGGTGCCCGAGCTGTGCTGGACTTCCCTGCCCAGCTGGACTTCTCCAAGTGTCCAGTCAAGGTCAGCGCCCAGCAGACTCGGCTGGTGCGCAATGTTGGTGCCCGGGCAGCTCGGTACCAGCTGAGCACCCAGAGGTGAGGCAGCTCATCTGTCACTGTGCAAACACCTTTGGGTGAGAGCAGAGTTGGGAAAGAGCTATAGAAGGAACCAAGCATCGGATCTGCTGCCCTGCAGCCTGGCTGGAAGTGAGCAGGATGGAAGGCATCTGCTCTTGCTTTCAGTGGCCTTGGAGCTTTCTGTGTCCCAGATTCCCTGGAGGCTGCTGGAACATTTTGGGAGCTGGCTTGCACCCTGCTGAGCACAAGCAGCTTCGGAAATGCTTCCTCAGCACTGTCAGCCAAACAGAGCCATTCTCTGGGAGGCCACAGGCACGTGGCTTTGCAGTGGTCCTGGAGGGGACCTCTGGAAATCATCTGAGCAAACACACTGCTCAAAGCAAGAGCAGTGTCTGGGGGTTGCAAGGTGCCATTGGGAGACATGGACCTGTCTTTAGATGCCATACAAGAAAACAAACATGTCAATGGACCTAGTTATAAAAGCAGAAGAAAACAACCTTTTTAAAACCCCTCCATACCTTATCTTTTCTGCCTGTCAGGTGCAGCAGTGATTCATTGAGAGGATGGATCTAACAGGATGAGAAGTGTCTTAAGGAGCAGCTCACAATTAACAGAGAAAAGCCCAAAATTTAGCTTTCCAGGCCTATCTCTTGGCAGTGATTTTCATTTGGTTCTTACAGTGTCAGGGATGTCTCCTTCACAGCTCTTCTAGCTGTGGGCTCAGGGAACAATTTAGTGGTGTTGGCTGAAATTCAGAGGAGTTACGTTTAGCTGTAGACTTGTAGAGTTTGTGTCTTTGGGTCTTAGGGAGCCAGGTGTGTGTGAGAGATGACTGCTACAGCAGGAACAGAGGAGTCTGGTGGGTACCGCCCAGGGATTGAAGAGATGTGCGGGCTGATTTGCACTCAGTTTTTCAGTGCTGACGGCTGAGTCCTGAACTTGGCTGGATCCTCTTCTCCTGATAATTTGAAAAGAAGAAGACACCTTCTTTCTCAGGCAAGCCCTGAAGTCATCCCTGGAATGTTATTCCCATCCTGCCACCTGAAGGCAGGAGCATGTAACATGGGGCAGGAGTGGGAAGGGAATGGAATGGAAGGTAGTGCTGAAGCGTGGCCAGGGATTCCCCTAACTGGCAGCTTCTCTATTGTGGTGAAATTTCTGGCCAAAGACTAAGAACAGAATGCTGTGCCTTGCCCCCAGCAGGCCCTGATCCCCCCAGCCCCAGCAGAGCTGCAGCCGTGCTGGCATCAGCCCCGGGGCAGATGCAGGAGCACGAGCACTGATCTGGCTCTGGGGCTGCTGGGGCCTTGTCTTTCCTCCCCTGCCTCCAAAGTCTCACGTCCAGCACATGAACATTGCTGGCCCAAGGCTTCTCCATCAGCCAGCAATGATGTTCTCACCAGTGGCAATGGGAACAGGTCAGCCCATAATTACAGCAAGAGGTCCTTAATGAGCAGAACCTGAAGCGAGTTCATCAGCTGTTACTACTGACATGAACAAAGTTCAGCTTGGCAGATGTTCTCTTTGTTTCTGTGTGTGATGCATTCATCAGCAAAGTCCCCAGAACACATTTGAAGTGACAGATTGACCAGCAAGAAAGCACCAGGGCCAGGAACTTTTGTTTCCTCACTGGGGCTGTAGAAGGGCACAAAGCCCAGCAGCTGCTGGGCAGAAGCACATTTCCCATGAGCTGTCCCTGAGCATCAAAGCACAGAGTCTTGTGCCTTTAACCGAGCCATTGCCTGCTCTGTCCTCGGCCTCCAGGGGCAGCGTCACTGCACCGAGTTTACACTTCGACCTGGCTGAGCTCGACTTCGGGGACATCTCCTTTGGTGAGTGTTCCCTGGGCTGGGACACAGCCTCAGGGCTCTGTGCCTTCCAACAGAAAAGCATCCCTCACTCCTGCTCTGCCCCAGCAGCCTCTTCAGGCTGTGAACTGCAGGGCTGCTGCTGCTGCTGCCTCAGGGGGCATTTTGCCATTGTGAGATCCAATGGAAGCAAGGAATAGAAAGGCAGTATTTTCTGGTGTCTCTGTGCTGCTTTAAAAGACAGATGTCTGTCAAGGAAGGTGGGAATCTTGCTGCAATGGAAAGATGAGCCCCTCCCTCCAAATGATTATCCCTTTGAAATGACAGGGCTCCCAGGCAAAACTGTGGGAAAAGGAATAACAGTTCTTTGCTAGACTATCTCAGGAGAGCACAGACAAGACAAGAACAGACATTTCCCAGATGCCAAGTCCTGTTTTTCCCCTTTGGTGGAGTTCTGGTCACAGCAGGAGGAGCTGTGGGCTCTGGCAGGGCAGTGATCCCCCCCCAGCCGGTGCAGAAAGGGAAGGGAAGGAGGAAATGCTCCTTTTGCAAAGCCCCAGAGGGCAGGGTATGTGGGCAGTGCCCAGCAGCAGCAGTAGCAGCGGGGCAGGCAGGCAGGGTCGGTGCCAGCGCTGAGCTGCAGCCAGGGCAGCCCCGGGCCAAGCACAAACCTCCCGCAGCAGCAGCGGCCGAGCTGCGACCCCGGAGTGGGAGGAAGGGAAGCTCTGCTCCCTGCCCAGCCTCAGCTCCCACTGCACAGCCGCCCACGGAATCACGCCACAACTCCCAAAAAACCCCAAGGGAAAAGCCCAGCCCAGGGCCAAACCCCCCCAGAACCTCCCAGAACTGCTATCCCCCTTCCCAGACCAAGGGCAACATTCACTGCCAAGCCTAAACCCAGAACAATGAAGTTCATGAACTTCTGAAGGAAACTCATTGCCTTTTTTGAGCTGCTTCTTCCCCAGCCTGCATCACCACGGAGGCGCTTGTCAAGTTGCCTTTGGAAGGAATGAAACACGAAAGGCAAGAGATGGAAATATGGGTCTGAAGCAGGAGATTCAGATCCTGCTGAATCCAATTTCATTCCTAAGGGCTCTTGGGCTGAAGGCAGCTGTTGTATCTTTGCTTCTTTGTAACTGTTGACTGTTGTCTGCATGTGCTGGCCTCAGTCTCATTGGAGGTTTTGACATCTGGGTTTGTCCTTTTTGTGCCTCTCTTGCCTCCCTGCTGGAGTCCCTGCTGGAGCTGGCAGTGGTCACTTGGATGGGCACAGAGAAGCTCTGGGCTGCAGCTGCAGTTGTTTTTTCTCCCCATCTGTGTCCCAGTGACTCTTGGTGAGCAGGCCTGGGGAGAAGTATCCCCCCTACAGAGCTGGTCAGCCCAGCCAGATGTGCAGTGCAGAGCAGGCTGTGGCTGCTCTGCGCGCTCTGCAGGACATCCCCACTATGAGTGGCTGTATCTCTGGCTTTGCAGGATGGAAAGCAAATCTCAGAGCCAAGGTGGGGTGAAGCCTTGCAGGCAGCACTCTCAGTGAGCAGCATGGCTGTGATGACCCTGTTTGTGGGCTGAGGTGGGACCTGGTTCCTAATTGCTAATCTCAAAGCAAGGCTTGGCTGTGTCCCCAGTTGAGTGGGCTCTGAGCTGTCACGTGCTCAGTCTGTTTGGCCCAAAGCAAGAGATGCCTTAAGGGTCCTACAGAGAGAAGCTGCATTAGGGTGCTTTGCATCACGTTCTAGTTCCTGATTCCATCCTCACTTTCTTTCGCTGTAGCTTCTTCTCACTGACAACTCACTGTTTATATGTCTTGAAAAAGGTGGGAGTGTTGGCAGGCTGAGCAGGGAATTGGACAGCTTGAATTCTCAGAGTAAATGCTGGGTCTGGGTGCACACTCATCACTGAGAGAGAACTGGTGCTGGTTTGGGGCAGGTGAGGGAGCTTGTCCCCATCCCAAAGAGAGAAGCTTGCAGTGTTCAGCAGGGCTAGGAGTGGGCATTTTCAAGGCTGCAGTCTGGAATCTGTGTCAAAGGGAACTAAGTGACGATTAGTTCCTTATGCAGCTTCTAGGTGAGCTGTAGTATCTTGCCCCCAGGATTATGCCCTGCTGGGTGCCTGAATGGATATTTGTGTCCTTGCCAAGGCTTTCCCTACACGCAGCGCTGCCGCCTCACCAACAGCTCCGCGGTGCCCCTGACGTTCCAGCTCCGCATGTCGGACGATGGCACGCAGCCGGCTGTGGACAGCGTGGATCAGATCCGCAGGGACACCGACCCGGCCTGGAGGAAGGGAATCCATTTCCATGTGGAGCCCAGGGAGTTCACCATGAATCCCAGCCAAGGCACCATCCTCCCCCAGGGACACCAGGACATCGAGGTACGGCAAGAGCCCAGCCACAGCCGCTGCAGCACCAGGGCTGGAGCTGCACTGCAGGGTGGGAGGGCTTTAGCTCTGGTGCCAGCTTGGAGCATCCTGGCACTGAGAGATCTGCACTGCTGGGAGGCCTCTGCTAGCTGGCTTACTCGGGATGTTCCTCAGGGAGCACTGTTTGCTTTCCAAAATCATATGCTGAGCTCACAGACCTTATGGCCAAGGCCTGAAGCAATTCTTGTGTTTTTGAGAGCGACTGATTTGATTGCAATGGGGCAGAGCAAGGATGAGGGCAGAAGGTGGCTGTTAGAGAGATGTCATTGTATAAAGCAGTTAGCTTTTCTTCGTGGTGTCATTTCCCTCCTCCTGGGGAGCAGAATGATTTGTGTTCACTGCAGGAAGCTCCAGTGGAGACAAAAAAATCTGCAGCCATGTGTAGCGGTTCAAATTTATTGTATTGATTCCTTGTTAAGTGGTTTGTTCTGTTGTACCCCGTGTTCTCCCCGAGTTGGTTTACCCCTGGGTTTTACCCTCCCACAAAGCTGTCCCTCATGCCATTCCCTGCCCCTTGTTCCAGCTCTCTTCCTTCCTGTCAAACCCAGCCCCTTTTGTTCCCCAACCTTCTTTGCCAATTTAACCTGGAGCCAATCCCTGTCTGCAACACCCCTTTGGAATTCCCCTATTGCTGGAGGCCCCATTGGCCCATGTGAGCCATCCTCCCCACCCTCCTATCCAAAGTGGCCCCAGACACTTGATGTAATCCCCTCAGTGCTCTGCTGAGGATTCTCTTTTGGTTTGCTGTTTGTATCCACCCCCTGATTTGTATCTGTACAAAATTCCTTGCACCGGAGTGTCCAGGGCTCTTTTGGCTCTGATCCTTTTGCTTGGAATAAACCCTTCCTTGTGGAACTTCAAGATAGAGATCCTTCTCCTTTCTTCTCTGCCTGGTCCCGTTGGTGGCTTGTCTCTTGCGGTGTTGAGCAAGAGGCTCTGAGGGTTCTGCCTGTGGTCAATGCCCACCCTGGGGCAGTTCTGAGGATTCTGCCTCTGGTCAATGCCCACCCCAGCACAGTTCCCCACTCCTGGCTTGGGGCTGGAGTTCTCAGAGCCAGCCTGGGCTCGGGGTCCCAGGGCAGCCATGAACTGCCCAGCACCTGCTGGGCCACACTTTGCCCTCAGCCTCCTGCTGTAAAGCTGAACTCATTGTGGTCAAGTCAGATTTCCTCTGCATGGATGTCTTTGTAGTCAGATGAGCAATTGGCCCCTTAATTTGAATGCAGTGGTGCATAGAGCTGTAGTCTAATGTTTTAATGTAGCTGACCTGTGCCCTGATAGCAAGGCGTGTTTAACAAATCTGGTATTGCCAGAAGGCTTTTGTTACTCTGAGACTGTGCTCTACATATGGAGCAGCAGAAGAATGAAGGGCAAATCCTCCCTCAGGAACTGGAGGATATCACCCGTGGGTAATGAGCTTTTGGAAGGAAGAATTGACTGTTCTTCTCTTCCACCAGGTGACCCTGTGCTCCAACACGGTGATGGAGTTCTACCGGAGATTGCTGGTGGACCTGGAGGGTATTGGCAAGGGAGTGGCAGCCCTGATCATCACAGCCAGGTACCAGCCCTTGCCTGGCCTCCCGCAGGCACTGCCTTGCCCAGGCTGTGCTGGCTGCAGCTGCCAAGGAGAAGTGCTGCTGAATGCCCTCATGTTGTGCCAGCTGGACACGAGAACAGCAGTGCTTGGGCAGCAGCCCGTGGTGAAAAGCACGTTTGCTCACAGCTCAGCATGGTCCTGGGCCCTCTTCTAAAGGCACCAGGAATGATATCATTGATTGGCCTTGTTTTTGGTGCTTGAGGTGGAACAAATTTCCCAAGGGCCTCCTCTCCTTCAGGCTGCAAGAGGTGGGGTTGTGCTGGTTGTGAGCACCGTGCACTGGTTTGGGCCACAGCAAGCAGCTGCTGAGAGTCAGGCTCTGGCTCTGTCCATGAGGGCACATGGCAGGGGGGAAGTGGCTCCCAGCAAGAGTGGGGAGGGCAAGGTCTGACAAGGGGAAAGCAGCCCTTGATGTGGCAGGTCAGCTCCAGTTTTTGTCCTTCCCTCTGCTTCCCATTTTGAGCTTTAATGTTGTCAGAGTTGAGAGCAAAAGTCGTCGTTGCTGCAGCAGAATTCCATGCTGCTGTGCTGCTGTGGGTGTCAGTGTGATGCCCAGAGGGATGCAGCTCCCTGGTGCTGTTCCCTGTGCCAGGCAGAGCCATCCAGGCAGTGCCTGGGCTGCCATTGTGTACAGCAGGTGGAGCTGGGGCCAGGCAGTGCCTGGAGCTGTGCAGTGAAGGAGCCAGGGAGCTGCAGGGCCTGGAAGGGGCTGATCAGCCCCTCTGTGGGGCAGCTGCTGTCTCGTGCCCTCCAGGGCTGGGGCAAAGAGCTGAGTTCTCAGGCAGGGCAACAGCACCATGGCAGAGAAGGGAGTCATTTTTACTGAGACCCTGGAGCTGTGTGTTCCTTGAGCCTTAGGGAGCACTGATCCTTGTTGGGAAGGCTCCCCCAGAGCTCGTGGGTCACTGGGACTCTTCCAGGAGTCCTTGCAAGCCTTCTTGTGTAAAGGAGGGGCTGAGGCAGCTGTGGGGCAAAGTGCTCTGCCTGGGGCACTTGTCAGCCTCTGGGTGCTGCCTCTCAGGGTTTGCCCCTCCTTGACAAGACATGTTGGAGTGGGAAGAGGTAGAAGGCAATTTATCCCTGTAGGGCTCTTCAATGTGCATTTGACAGTGACCAATGTGTTCTGCTCCATTTCACAATCTTTGGGGGTAGGCATTCTCCATTCTCTCAGTATCTCTGATTGTTCTGGGGTCATCTCTTTGCCCAGATGTCTCGTTCCTGAGCTCCAAGTGTCCCCCCAAGTGCTGCTGTGTGATGAGTGCCACCTGAAGGTGCCCTATGAGAGGAAGATCTTCATTAGGAATCCCAGCCACCTTCCTGGCTGCTACGGGCTTATTCCCCAGGTTTGGCATCACATCCACCTCCTCCTGTCAAATAATCCTGAGGAGATTATTAAGGGAAAAAAGGGTTTGGATAAGACCTTGCTGGTTTCTAATCAGTCCTAAAGATCTGCTGAGAACAGGATCCTACCCTACTGTAAACTTTAGGAGGCAGTTTAAGCTCCTGAGGAAACAGTTGATGTTCCAGTCCTCAGGGCGTTTTCCTGTGGGAGATCTTAGAGGGTTGTGAAAAGCTGCTGCACCCACAGACACCAGTGCCTGTGCTGGCAGCCTCCTTGCAGGATGCCCTGGGAGCGGTAAACCTACAATTCTTGCATCTTGTTTGTGCCTTTGACCTTTGTCCTGGGGAGTTTTAAAGGTGCGTGTAAGTGTCTGTTGTGGTGGATGTTAAGGAGCCTAAAGTTTCTTGAGAGGTCCCTCTGAATCTGCGTTTCATTGTGTCCCTTCCAGAAACGCAAGGAGGACTCTGCTGTGCTCTACTCCAGCCCCAAGCCCTGTGGGATTGTGCAGCCCCAGAGCACAGCAGAGATCCCAGTTGTGGTGGCAGTGCAGGCCCTGGGCACTCATCGCACCAACGTTCTCATCGGCGTGTTCGGGGATGAGAGAAACCCCCTGGTGAGGGCAAGGGGAGATGTGAGCCTGTGTGCAGCTGCTCCTGGCAGGGTGCACAGGGACAGGGATTGTGCCGGGGAAAACAGGCACAGGCTGCTGGGGAGAAGGACTGGAGGGATGGGGGGCACAAACAGCTCCTGCCTTAGAGGTGGGAATCTCAGTGTCTGACACAGAATGGAGTTGGGCGAAGCTGGAATCCAGGGGCATTTGAGTTCATTATTCTTTCAAATGCTGTTAACTTTGGAAACATCTGTTTGAAAATGTCATCTCTCTGAACTCAAAAGAAGATGTCAGAAGACTTGTGGGAGCCTTGAGCTTTCTGTAAAAGAAAGGAAAGCTGGCATTTGAAGACTGGTTGAAAAGATTGAAACTTCGATTAAAACATATGGAAATGGCAATGCCAAATTCCCTGGATGGCACCAAACATCTGAACCCGGGCCATCATGGCACTGCCTGTAAATCAGTGAACAGGAAGGAAAGGCAATGCAGGCTGTGCCAGGGAGCCTGAAGTTTGACCAAACAGTTGCTTTCAACTATCAGGCTGCTTTCCTTAAAGAGGAGGGTTTCTCCCCACCAGAAGAACCAGTTGTTTAACTGTCAGGCTGGTCTTACCTAGAGATTTCTTGCAAAAATAAAAGCTTTGGGCCAATAATTTTTAGTTGCAAAGGTTCTCTTACCTTAATCCTTTTCAATTTGGAGGTGAACATGTAATTTTCTTTTTCCCCAAAAGCCCAGCATTTCAGCTGGAGAGTGGTAGCTGTCCCTAAAGAAAAACCTTGAGCAGGGTTGAGCTGTTGAAGGCTTTTTAGGTTTGTCTGTTGTGGTTTGTTTTGGGTTTTTTAAAATCTTTCTTGCTTGCTTCCTGGAACAGAGAGCACAATTACGGAGCTCAGGACGGCTGGCAGAAATCTCCCCAAGCCCAAGGCTGGCAGAGCTTGGCAGGATCCCAGCACCACAGCCTGTGTATGTATGTATGGATGGAAGGATGGATGGAAGGATGGATGGATGGATGGATGGATGGATGGATGGATGGATGGATGGGTAATGCGACCTGAGTCACCTGGAAGTGTTGTAAAATGTCAACCAACCCCCCAGCGGTGTCAGGGGAACATTCCTGATAAATCCCCGGTGGAGCTGCCGAGTTTCTGGCCTTGGGCACTGGGTGGGCTGTGCTGGCTGGGCACTGGCTGGGTCTGCCCCTCGGTGTCTCAAATCTCACCTTTTTGCTGCCTTCTCTGTCTTTTCCTCTCCCACTGTGCTTTTTGCATCCCCACCAGGCGTTCATGCCTGTCCTCTGTAGTTGCTCAATGAGAGCAGTTGCAGCTGCTGCAGCACCTCAGTGTCACCCCTGGGCTGCCTTTAGAACAGACCTGCCCCAGCCTGGATTGGGAAGGGCTGGATCAAACCATTTCTCAGTTCAACGTGCGAGCCCTCAGCCAGGGGCTGCATCCTGGCCAGGAGCTGCTCGTGCAGGTGTCCCTCCCTCCCTCCCACTGCAGGTCCCTGTTCATAGTTATTTATTTTCCAGAGATGAGCTCCACCCACCTAAATTCAAACCCCAGCCACCGAAGGAGAGGAGAACCAGTCTGGATTGTGCAGCAACTCGATGGAGGCACTTCAGGACTGGAAAGGAGGAGGCAGCCAGAGCCCTGAAAGAAGTGCAGGATTTTAGCCAATCTTCAGGAGCAGAGGTAGATTTTCTTGTGCACCTACTGCTTGCTTTGCCTCCCCAGCCTGCCAGCACCAAGTCCTGCTCATGCTGAGCTCCCTTTTTGCTGCCCTGCTGTGCTGTGCCCTGACAGTGGGCTGGGAAGCAGGGCCAGTGGCTGGACATGGGCTGAGGGGGAGGGAGAAATAGGAGAGTTTTCCTTGGAGAAGCTGACTCAGATCCTACAGGCCTGTGCTGAGTGTGGGATTTTTTGCCTTGTTTCCTTCCCAATGTAAGATGAGGCTTTTCTCTGCATCATCATGGTAACACCTCCAGCTTCCCTCTCAGAGCAAGCTGGGTTGATCCTGATCTCCATGGAGCCTCTTCCCAAAGCAGCCAGACTCCCTGTTTGCAGGGCTCTGCTTTCACCCAGAGCTGCTATTGCACTGCTGGCCCTGGAGCTGTCTGACAAAGGGAGACTTTGCAGAGGGGCTGTCTCTTCCTCCCAGCATAGAAAATGGCTTGTTTTTTGGGTGCCAGCACCAACTGCTGAGCACCCTCACCTGCCTCGAGGCTTGGAGGGATTCAGGTGCTCCCTGGACGTGGCACACACTGCCCTGGGAGCAGAGAAGGCAAGAGGGAATCTGTCTCCCGTGCCCATTGTCAGTGTGGCAAGCAGGGCTGGAGCTGCCAGTGCCACTGGGGGCCCTCAGCATTGGCCACAGAGGGGCCTCCCATCCCTGCAGGCCCATCACAAAGTGCTGCCGGAGCAGCTGCTTGTTGGAGAGGCCGTGCAGGACACGTTGCAGGGCTGCCCAAGGACGCTGTGCGGCACCTGTGGAGGGCACTGCTCCCCCTGGAACTCCTCAGGTGCTCCATAGGAAATTTTTGCAGGAGCTTTTGCTGTAGCACCTTGAGAAAGAAGCATTTAAATCAGAGAGAGGGGGGAAGAGCCTCAGGAGTCAGATGAGCTGGGCTGGACTCCTTCCCTCAGCTCCAAGAGCTCTCACTCTGAGTCTCCTCCTTTTCTAAAAGCAGGTAGTTTTCAAACTTTTTAAAAGCAAGTTGTGCATCAGAGAGAATTTCTACTGCCAGGAGCCATCCCAGTTCACTTTCATGTCATGTACTAATTAATGCATTGAGCTGTGAGTATGGGAGAAGATTTTCCCCATGGTCCCTGCACTGGTCAGTGGCATGGATGCAGGATGAGGTGAGGGTGATTCTGGCAGTGTTTGGGGAATAGGCCCCTCTGGCTACAGCTGCACTTTGCTCCAAGATGCTCCATTGGATCCATTTCCATGCTCAACACCTCAATCTCTCCTGTCTTCCATCCAGGCTTTCAATATCCTGCCACTGCCAGGTGTGCTGCAGCCAGGAGAGAGTCAGCAGGTCTCCTCCACCTTCTCTGCCCACCTCAACACCACCTGCAATGTCCCGGAGCTGTGCCACATGGAGGGAGGCTCCACCTCCGAGGTGCTGGTGCCCAGGGCGGCCTCACGTGTCAGCTCCTCCCTGAGCCCCCAGGAGATCAACTGTGGCTCACAGGCCCCTCTCAGGGACAGGTGAGTCAGCCTTCTGTGGGTTCCTGCTCTGCCATGGGTTATTGTCCCTGCAGGGCTTCCCTGCTCCAAGGCCTCTGAGCTCAGAGGAGCTGCAGAGCAAAGGCCAGCAGCAACACAGGGATGGCCACTCTGAGCTCCCTGGCTGCCAAGAGAGGAAGGACCTTCTTCTGTTGAGACAGAACATCTTCTTCTCTATTTGAGTGCCGAGCCCTCCTGGCTTAGCTGCTATCTGTGGAGAGCTGGGCTCTAGGCTTGCCTTGGCACCGCATCTAGAGGTGTCTTGAAGTCCATGGTGTTGAGTGGCATCTTCTTCATCATCTGCCTTCTTCACCAGAACAGTGGGACTGTGGTATGGGCAGGCGTGGGGCACAGAGCAAACCTTGCTTTGGGTCCTGCTCCTGCCACAGATGAAGTCCTTGCACTGCTGATCTGCCAGGGTTCTCCTTATGGTGGCGCAGCAGCCAGAAAAGCTCCTGTCCTTTGGGCTCCCCTGCAGCTGCAGCCGTAGGCAAGCACAGGAGAAGCTCAGCTCCAGCAAGGCAGCCCAGCTCAGGACACACAGGCACAAGTGTGGAGCTGGGAGTGGAGGTGCTTAAAGCAAGCCTGTGCATCAGGACTTCTTCAGGCCAGGCTGAAGTTGGTTTCATGGGGAGGAGACGGACGAGGCTGCTTCCAATGGTTTCCATGGCAGCCAGCACTGGTTTGCTTGGTGCTTGGTCCCAGCTGGGTTCCAGCAGGAAATCAGCCTGACACGAGCCTGTCTTGCAGGAGAGGAGTTCCTGCAGCCTTTGCTTTCTGACTGATAGGATTGTTCTCATGAAGGAGCAGGCTAGGAGTCGTTAAAACCAAAGATCACGGACAGAGACTCTCTAACTAATTAAAGTTAGACAGTGGGATGTTTATTAACACCGGCAGGCGGCACCAGAGCCGTCCCTAAAAGGCGTGCCCGCGTTGTCCAAGGTTCTTTGCCGTCTCTTTATTTCCCAAGATCTTACATAAAATACATCTGCACAACCCCAGCACCTCCCATCCCTGCTCTGTATTCAAATGAGGTCATTGGTCCTTCACTCCTGTGCAATTCTTCCCTTGAATTGGGTTGGTGGTCTCGAATTGGGTCAGTGGTCTTAAGGGATGAAGTCAGGAATGTCTTCATCAGGTCTCTGTGACCCTCTGGCACCATCCAAGGTCCCCAACTTAGTGATTGATTGACATCAAGCCCAGGTGCTAACCATTGTTCTACTGGTTTCAAGATGTTCTTATAACAGTTCACTTCCTCCACTTCCCTCTAGAAAGAAGCTCCTAATGGTAAACAATAGAACAATCAGCTCCAGCTTAAGCATCTCATAATCATTAACCTATGGTCTGCCTATCTAACCTACATCCTGATCAATGGGAATTGCTTCTAACCCTCAGCTGAAATCTGAACTCTTTAAAATCATGCTTCAGCTATGCCCAGGGAGAAGGGGGCTGAATGAGCTGAGTAAGAACTGTAGGAGAGCTAAGCAGATGTCAGCAATCTGTGCTCTGCTTTAAACTGGGAAGCCAAGAGACAAAGGGCGTTTCCAGGCCCCAGTGCAGAGAGCTGCTGGATCAGCCTTTGGCAGGGGCTGGAGGGGTCTGGCTGTGCCTTCAGAGGGAGCTGGCACAGTCAACACCTTATGATGGCAAAGCTCAGGTTTGGCTGGTCCTGGAGGTCCCCTTCCACCCATGCCCTCACTTGGGATGTTCCCAACCTCTGTGGGTTGAGGAGAATTCACGGAAATGGCCTCGGGGTCAAGGAATGAAGTGCAGGGCCAGTCAGGACTAGGGAGCCCAAGGTTCTGGTGGGACTCGCAGCCATGTTTTCTGTTTTGTCTGCAGAAGGCAGCTGAAGCAGCCAGCTCAAAAGCTTGAGCAGGAGGAGGCAAAAGCCTTAGAGAAGGAAGAGAGGAGGAAGGAGGAAGAGAGGCAGAAGAAGGGAAAGAAGAGTGTCTCTGTTGGCAAGCAACCTCCAATACCAGCAAAGGGGAAAACCAAGACCCGAGAGAATAAGGAAACCAAAATCCCAAAAAAGGAAACCAAAATCCCAGAGAGGAAGGAAATGAAAATCCCAGAGAAGAAGGAAAGCAAAGCATCAGAAGGGAAGAAAGTCAAAGCATCAGAGAAGAAGGACACCAAAGCATCAGAGAGGAAGGAAACCAAAATCTCAGAGAAGAAGGAAGACAAAGACCCAAAGAAGGTGGAACCCAAAGCTCCAAAGAAGGGAGAACCCAAAGCCGTCAAGAAGGGGGGAACTGAAATCCCAAAGGACTAAGCTAAGATGGAGAAGAACTCTTTATTCTTTATTCATACAACTCATTTTACAAAGTTTAACTGACCTTGTGTGCACCTTTAGTTCGTTCAAAGATTTCTTATCAGTTAGTTGATTATTGGTTAATAAAATAGATTTTACTTGTGCATCAAATCTCTCTATTGTATTGTTTACCTCTTCACTGATTCTCATGGGACAAATTACTTGTTATTGCAGGTGCATTTGTTTTTCACCCTCAGAATAGAATGGTCACAAAGTCTCATTCTCAAAATAGCTTCACATGAGAACTTGTAACTGCTTAGTTGCACACAGAAGAGATGATAGGCCAGCTATTGATATGGCTGAACAAGGCTGCATTTCAAAAGGCTTTTCTTTTATCATTATTCTACCTGTCTATGACATCTCCCGTGGTGTCCTTGGACCCACATTGTCAGAACTGACCCATGGTTCCATGAGGTTCCCCTGTGTCACCATGGTCACTGTCAGAGGCTGGATGAGATCAATGTCCTGAGACACCCTGGGATGAGCTGTCAATCAGTCACACAGTGGGTACAGTGCTAACCCAGCCCTGATTGCCTGTGTGATCAGAAATCCCACCTGGGAGAGGCTCACAAGGGCCCGGGGGCTTAAAAACATAGAGCAAAGGTGAGCCCCTGGTATGGACTCTGCCTTCTCCTGGGGTTTGTGTCTCACCCACACTGGAACCCTAGGAGCTGTTAGTCATATGTGTGTCTTTCTATAGAGCTTCTGTCTTTCTGTCTCTCTCTCTTTCTTCTCCTTCTAATGCTCTTTCTATGGAACATTTTTGGATACCCTAACAGCTTGCGTGTTTTAATGTTTCCAGGATAAATGGGCTAAGTTAATGAAGTTACTGCTATGATAAGTGTTTTATGTGTGATTTGATGTTGCGTTAAATCCTCTTCCAAAGTTCTTGATTTTTTGCACTTTGCCAGTAGAATTTTGTGTCATTTTGACCTCTTACGAATATCTGCTTGGTGTTTTTCCTGTGCACCAAACTCGAGTAAAGGTGGCAGATGAATTGGTGAATTGGCACGCAAACCCCAAACGGAGCTCTGGGTGCGTGGAGGATCGGGGCAGTGTGAGTCACACACAATCCCTGGAGTGCGGGGACACGGGTCCCTACCAGGGTTTGGGGTGCCCCGAGTACAGCAGCAGCACTGAGTAGAGCCAAGAGGGCCCCAGTGCCCAGGGTGGAACGGCGGTGCTGGGGGTTCAGTGTGCCACAGGTCAGGTAGAAACCATAAACCCACTGGAGGCCCCTTGGGGTCACAGGGCAGGGAAGGGCTGTGCTTACAGGGCAGGGCAAGGCTGGAGCTGCCCCTTCCTCCCCCCCCCACATACAAAATGTTTAGAGCAGACGATCTCCTCCAGTCTGTCACAACAGGCAGTGTTGGAGGTGAAATCCCAATTGTGGCCATGGGCACCTGGCTGAGAAGGACAGTTCTTTTCCATGGGAAGGAAGGCACAGAGCCTCAAGGTTTGGAAGGCAAGTGAGAGCCTCAGCAGGCCAAGGCCAGCTAGACTGTTCAGTAATTGCAGAGTTTGGATTTAGGGAATTTTGGAGGTGGAAACCCAATCTCAGCCATGGGCACCTGGAGAAGCAGGACAGTTCTTTCCTTAGGAAGGAGAGCATGGAGCCTTTCCCAATGTTTTGGGGACGGATGAGAGGTGACCCTTGTGAAACCACTGCCTGCCAGACTTGTCCTGGCAATATGCCTATTGGAAGAATCCCTGGATATAAGGACCTTTGGAGGTGAAATCCCAATTCTGGCCATGGGCGCCTGGAGCAGAAGGACAGTTCTTTTCCATTGGGAAGGAAAACACAGAGCCTCAGTGTTTCAGCAGCAGATGAGAAGTGACACTCAACATGCAAAGGTCAGTTGGACCAGTCAGGCAGTCTATGGGAGGCCAAAGCAGCCAGACCTGTTCTGTTTTCCCTTGGTTTTATGGGGCTCCATATTGTCACAATGGTTCCTTGGATCCATGGGGCCCCGCAGTGTCATAATGGTGACTTGATTCCATGGGTTCCAGCAGTGTCACAATGGCCCCTTGATTACAAGAAGACTTGCAGTGTCACACTGGCCCCTAGGTTCCATTGGGTCCCACAATGTCACAGTGGCCCCCAGGTGTCATAAGGCCCTGCAGTGTCACAATGGTCCCAAGGATTCCATGAGCCCTTGCAGTGTCACAATGGTCTCTGTGGCTCCCCAGGCCCCACAATGTCACAGGACTCCTCTGTTCCATGAGGTCTGGAATGTCACAATGGACCTTTGGACCCTGGGGTTTTGCTGTGTCACAATGGTCTCCTTTGGCTCCACAGTGTCACTATGGACCACTGATGACAGGAGGCTACTCTGTGTCACCCTGGAGCTTTGGTTCCATGCAGCCCTGCAGTGTCACAATGGTCTCCTTTGGTTGCCCAGTGTCACAATGGACCACTGATGGCAGGAGGCCCTGCAGTGTCACAATGGACCTTTGGTTCCATGCAGCCCTGCAGTGTCACAAAGGCCTCTTGGTTTCATAAGGCTCCACAATATCACAATGGTCCTCCCAGGATCACAATGGTCTCACTGATTCCATGAGGCCTCACAGCGTCACAATGGTCTCCATATTTCCATGAGTCCCCTGAGTGTCACAATGGTCTCTGTGTTTCCATGGTGCCCCTCAGTGTCACCATGGCCCCTTGGTTCCATAACACCCCAAAGTGTCCAAATGGTCTCCATGGTTCCATGCAGTCCCACGCTGTCACAATGGCCCCTTGTTTTGATGAGGCCTCTCAGTGTCACAATGATCCCTACATTCCATGGAGCCACACAGCGTCAGTACAGTCCCCTTGGATCCATGAGGCCCAGCAATGTCACAGTGCTCTCCATGATTCCATGAGGCCCCACAGTGTCACAATGGTCCCTTGGTGTCACAGGGTCCCACAGTGTCACAATGGTCCCTTGGTCTCACAAGGCTCCACAGGGTCACAATGGTCCCTTGGTTCCATGGCCCTGTGCTGCTGCATTCCCCCCTCCCCTTCTCAGGCCGCCCTTCCAGCTGAGAAATGCTCCTTGGGCCTGGGCCTTGGCCAACAGCCCCTGGGCTCAGCTCCTCTGCAGCTCATCACAAACACTGTCTGCTCCAGGCACTGCTGCTGCCCAACCAGCTCCTGGTTCCTTTAGCAGCAGCCCTGGGAACTGTTTTTGTTCCCTCAGCGACACAACATCCCTGTTCTCATACTGCCAAAGAAAGCTGTTGATGCCAAGTGCGGCCAGGATGAACCATTGCTGGGACTGAAGCCCCTCTCTTGGGGCCCTGCACACAGCGCTCCAAAAGGAGCCCTTGGAGCTCTCCTGGGCCAGCGACTCCCTCTGAGTGGGGCCTCTCCCAGCCGGGAACTCTCCTGTTTGCTGCACTCGGGGATCCTGAACAATGACAGAGCCTGGGCCGATCCCCCCACTCCTCCAGGCTCAGCACTCTGCCCACTGGGAAGATGCCAAAGGATCCACAGTGAGCATTCCGTGCCCTCAGGGGAATTGCTCACAGGTGCCTTGCACTGACTCTTTGTGTCAGTGTGCACACAGGAGTGCCTGTGCTGGGGAAATGTGGCAGAAATGCTGCTCTCTGAGGAGTTTGAGCGCCTTGGATAGCTGAGTCAGTCAGGCCTGTAGGGAAGGTTAAATCACAAGGCCTAAGTGAAGTTAATTGCTGCTAAGAGTTGTTCTTTTGCTAAGCTGCTACCTTTAGTGTAAGTTATAAACTAAGCAAAATATTGTAAAGTTTTATTCCTTTGTAAAATTGCAAAGTCAAAAGGTTTTATTTCGGTTGAATGCTGTTACGCTCTGCTCTTTTGCTAAATTGTGAAGTTGAAAGTATCAGTTAAGGTTAAGATATAAGTTAAGTCCTGTTAAGTTTGAGCTCTGTTAAGCTTTTAGGCCATATTCCTTTGATCCTTGCCCTCACTGTCCTTGTGTCACACACACACACAGAAGGACAGTTCTGGGTTAATTTCTGGTTTGATTGCCTGGATTCTGTTTGGTTTTGTTGTTGCTTTGTTTCCCTGGTGTGCCTGAAGTGTCCAGTCAGGAGCAGAGCGACTCTTGCCAAGGAACTTTGTGCTGCTGTTGGTTAATATTAAATCTGGTTTTTGCTGCTCCCTTGCTGGGGATTTTTTCAGCGCTCTCAAGCCCTCATTCGTAACAGGGTGAAGGAGCCCTGGCCCAGGCTCTGGCCCTGGACGACACAGGGACACTGCCGGGGGGTCCCTTTCCCCCTGTGCCACCCCCAGGGCCCCGGCCCCCCGTCCCCGTGTCAGGCTCTGGGGTCGATCTCGTGGAACATCCTCTGGGGGAGGCTGCGGGGCCGGGGGCAGGGGGACCCGGGAGGACAGGGGACCCCGCTGTGCACGAGCAGGGTTGGACTGCTCTGGGGGGAACTGTGAGGGGAGCCGGGGCAGAGTGACCTCCCCAGTGACCTCACACAGGCCCTGTGATGTCACACAGCCCCTGTGATGTCACACAGCCCTTGTGATGTCACACTGACCCTGTGATGTCACACTGACCCTGTGATGTCACAGAACCAACTCTATGTCCCCTTGTGATGTCATACAGCAGTGCTGTGATGCCACAGAAGTCTGATGTCACAAAGTCACCCTGTGATGTCACAATCTGTTCTGTGATGTCACAGCCTTCTCTGTGATGTTACACAGCTACCCGGTGATGTCACAACCCACTCCCTGATGCCACAGAGCCACCCTCTCTCATGGCAGACTCTGCTCTATGGCTTCACATCCTACTCTGGGATGTCACAGCCAGCTCTGGGATGTTACAGCCAGCTCTGTGATGTCACCATCCCCTCAGTGATGTCACAGAACCCTCAAGAACTCAGTTCTGTTGAAACCCTGAAGTTTCTTGTAGTTTGAAGAGATCCCTGTCAGGGACACAACTGAGAAAGTGTCCCCAGGTTCCAGCTAGAACAGAACCCTGCAGGCAGTGATGCCAGGTGGGGACAAGCAAGGGAAAGCTGTCTCTGGTGCTCCCCACAAGCCCCACGTTGGCTGGAGATTGTGCCTGTGAGACTGAGAGTGAGTGACTGAGTGGCAGAGAGGTCCCAGGGGTTTGGGCGTCTGATTTTCTGTTCCTGTGGGTGTGCATTCCCTCTTCCATTGGGGACAGCTACGGGAAATACTCATTCCCAAGCTGAAAAGGATGTTTTTGTTAAGTTTTGGAGAGTTTTAAATTTAGAGGGGAGTTATATTTCTGAAGGGAGTTTAAAAGGGATTGTTCATGGTTATTTGAGGAGCTTCCTGATATCTCTGTTGATTCTGTCTATCAGTTATCATTTTGGGATGCTGTTGGGGAAAAGTTTTATATTTTACAAACACAAGGGGTTTTAAAAGTTGGGAAATTTTATCTGTTGTTTCATTCAATTTATAGGATCATTTAAAGAGTTCATGGTTCCAACCCTTTTCCCTGGTTTATTCAACCCGCCCTTCACGTTCCTGAACCCAGGTTCCCTGAGAACAGGATGGGAGATGGCGCCCGCCCTTTGGCACAGACAAGCCATCTGCTGTCTGCCATCTCCCCTCCTTTTCTGTCCTCTCCTCAGGGTGGTAGTGGCCATACTGCCTTGACATATTCCCTCACCCACATTCCTTCATTCCCTAGTTCTAATCCTCCTTCCTATAAATCACAAGACGGCAATACTCCTGTTAGAGCGACCGCCATTTTAGATTCCCTCCCACCTTCATCCCCATTTCCCACCTTTGCTTCAGGTGCCTCCTCTGTGACGGGTCTCACCTTAATGTTGAATTCCACCGCTGCATTGGGTCCCTCCCCTGTCATCAGAAAGCTCCTCCCCGGCGCAGGCTCCACCTCTCCACTTCCAGACCCCTTCTCCAGTCCAGCTTCTTCCAGTTCCCACATCACTGGAACCGGACATGGGGCCAACTGGAAGGAAGCCATTTTGGCTACCAAAGGCCTTCAACGCCAGGCATTGCCGGTCGGCAGAAAGGCCTGCGCCTCTGCCAGCAGACCTGCCTCCTCTACAGAGGAAAAGAGTGATAGCTTATCTGAGAGTGAGGATGAGCCCAAGGATTCTTGGCAGAGGATGCGGAGAAAAGCTGCAAAGGAGGGGGACCGGGAGGTGATATCCAAGATTCAGGTGGTGTGCAGTATAAGCAGGGGCCAAAACCTAAATGGGAATCCATAGGGAATAGATTCCCATTTAGGCTTTGGCCCCTGGGAATCCATAGGGAATAGATTCCCATTTAGGTTTTGGCCCCTGCTTATACTGCACAGGTGCCACCTGAATCTTGGATTCCCTACCTCCATAGGGAAATGAATCACTTAGTAAAGGCTGCCAAGGATTATGGGAGGGGTTCTCCCTATTTTAACAATTTGCTGGACGTGCCATTTACTGCCCACACAATGGTATCACAAAATTTAAAATGGTGTATGAAAATTATATTGTCACCCGATGAATTTATTTTCTGGAAAGGAGTTTGGATAAAAAAAGTTCATGAGTCACCAAAAGGTTATGTTGAGGAAGAAGGGTGACAACACCTCACAATGGACCGCATTACCAGGGAAGGAGACTATACTAGACTGCAGTATCAGGCTGAAGTCTTCCCCCAGTCAATACTGGAAGATCTCAAAGGCGCTGCATGGTCCACCCTCCTCCAAACACCTGATAATTCTACACCCCACACTGACTTCACTGACATTCACCAGGGCCCGGATGAGAACTATATCAAGTTCATAAAGCACCTTATGAAAGCCCTGGAAAAACAGGTAGATGATCAAAAGGTCCAGGATGATCTTATTAGCAAATTAGCTTTCTATAATGCCAGTATTGACTGCAGAAAGGTTCTTCACAGCCTCCCCCTTGACCCTGAGCCTACCATTGCTCAGATGGTTGATGCTTGCATATTCCAAGCGGTCTCAGACCGTGACTCCAGCCTAGCCAAGGCCGCCAGCCAGGGTGCAATTGAAATGCTGGTTGCAGCAAATGTGCTTCCCCACAATACAGAATGTAATAAAGGCAGTGGAAACTTATAACTGCAGGAAAACTGGACATGTAACAAAAGACTATAAATACAAGAATACTGTTCTGGTTTTTTACCCAACCCTCAGTCCTACAGCCATTACCCAAACTGTTCCTGAAGCCAACAGCACTACCAGCCCTCGGGAAACTCCCAGCAGAGCACAAAATGACACCAAATATGAAGTTATTCGGTCCCACCCTTCCATTGGTGAGAGATGACCTAGGTTACAATATAAAGATGTACTCTATTCCCATCCTCAAGAGCTGTTGAAACAGGAGGGGTATTGTTTTATTCCTTATCTCCTGTTAATAGGCCTATCAATGCCTTTCTGCATGACTCAGAGATAATGCCCTCCAGGAGCCATTTCTGTTTAATGGACCCACCTCATGACTCATAGAATGATATCAGCCCATTGTGAGATGCTCCACCCAGGGGGGAAGAGCTAAGCATGCCCCCCTGGATATTATCTGGGCTTTGGGACAAAACAAGCTGCCTTTCCACTGGATTCCCCAGAGCAACAGCTGCCATTTCCACTGGAACTTCAGAGGTAGGCTACACCCTGCTACAGGATCACTGCTCCAACATAACCACATCTGCCACTCCAGGAGGACTGCAGCCACCATTCCAACTGGACTGCTATCAGCACCCTGACCAAGAGAGTGACAGGTTATATTCTGACTTTATCAGTGTTTTTTCTTATGTATTATTGCATGATTTTTGATTTTTTTTTCCTAATAAATTGTATTTCTGACATCGAGTCTCTCTCTGGTTTTGCTTTCAAACCAGAACAAATGGAAAACCCTGAGTGGGTTTCCTGAAAAACAAACCCACCTCAGAAACAACCTGCTCAGTCCAGGCTGCCTGGAATGATGTCACCTTTCTACAAGGGACAGTGTGAGCAGAAATGATCTCTGGGAGCAGAATTGTCTGAGTCTTGCACCTGAATTCTCTGTCCCTGTCGTTTCCCTGGATCTCTGTTGCAGATGAAGCTGCTCCTGCCATCCTCACCTTTTACCTCTCTCTTGAATGCAAACAGATGTTCCCAGGTGTATTGATTTTTCAAAGTTTCTACAAAACTTTTTTGTTCCTCATGGAACCAAGGGGCCATTTTGGCACTGAGGAGGTGACGTGGAAGCAAGGAGTCAATTATGACCCTGGGGTCCCATGGAACCAAGGGGCCATGGTGACACAGCAGGGCCACGTGGATCCAGTGGTCCATGGTGACACTGTGGATCCCAGGAGACAATGGAGACACCCCCAGAACCTCGTGGAACCAAGGAGTCCATGGTGACCCAGCGGGGCTGCATGGAGCCAATGGCCCATGGTAACACTGCCCATCCAAGGAAGACATTGTAACACTGCGGAAGCTCATGGACCGAGGGAGGCCATTGTGACACTGAAGAACTTCATGGCACAAAATATCCATGGTGACACAGCAGGGCATCATGGGAACCAAGGAACCGCTGTTGGCAGTAAGGACACTCATGGACCCAGGGGCCCTTGTGGCACTGCAGAACCAACAGAGCTGCTGGACCTTGTCCACTGGCCCTGCAGAGCTCCTTGGGAGGCATAGCAGGAGCAGCACCCTGGGAGCCTCGGGAATGCCCCTCTGGGATCCATGGCACACACTCCCAGGGGCTGGAATTCCCATTCCCAGGCAGGAAAAGATGCTCCAAGTGGAGCACGATCTTACAGTGACATTTCACTGCCAGCCTTCATAGCTTCACCTGTGGTTGTTGTAGCTCCGGGAGTGGGAAATAAATCAGGGCAGGGTCTTTGGTGGGAGCTGCCCTGGGTCAAGAGAGACACTGAGAGAGAAACAGAGCAGGCAAAGAAAGGCAGGAGAGAAAGAAGGGCACAAACACAATCAGCTGCGAAGGTGGCACTCTGAAAAACAAACTGGAACCGACAAAAAATGAATGGGACAGAAATCAGTCATTCTGGAAGTTTTATTTACTATCAAAATACAGGCCACACACCCAGCCCCACACAATCCCAATCCCACACCCTCAAATTTGGATGCCACTTCTCCCAATCTCCTTCCAACCCCCTCTCACCCTGGACACTGTGGAATCAAGTAGATTTGTCATGGGACTGAATTTTTCCTAGGTGGGAATAAGGCATTTTGACATGGATTGGTCAATTTTGGGGTAAAATTGAGGTGTTTTCAATGGGATTGAATCATTTTGAGGTGACAGACCAATCTATCTGGAATTCTGGAGTGCAAAGATATGGAGAACACTTGCTGAAATCCCCCAAGAACCCACAAATCCTACAGAACAAATGTTCACAAACCATAAATTCCACCTCAAATACCTGTTAAATGGTGGGACTTCAGACATCCTTGAACAATTACTTTCATTTTAGTCCTGTTTCAGGTGTTTTTAAGTGATAAAGACAAATCAGAAGAAAATTAGGGCCAAAAGGATAACCAGCCAGGTCTCCTCCCAACATGGATCACTGGGAATGTGGGTCACCAGTGTTCTGACCAATGTGGGTCCTCCCATGGGGGATGAAGCTGCGCCAGTGCACAAAGCTCCTCCTGTAGTTGGAGCACACGCAGGGCTTCCCTTACCGGTGCCTCTGTTGGTGTCAGGACAAGGTAGAGCTGTTTGAGAAGCTCTTCCCACGCTGGGGACATTTGTAGGGCCTCTCCCTGGTGTGGGTGCGCTGGTGGATGCTGAGGTGGGAGTTGTGTTGGAATCCCTCCCCGCACTCAGGGCAGTGGAAGGGCCTCTCCTCAGTGTGAATCCGCTCATGCAGGAGGAGATGGGAGCTGATCCGAAACCTCTTCCCACAATGGGAACACTCGTAGGGCCTCTCCCCAGTGTGGATGCCTTGGTTCCTGATGAGTTCTGAGCTGCAGCTGAAGCCCTTCCCACATTCCTCACACTTGTAGGGCCATTGCCCGGTGTGGATCACCTGGTGGCGGATCAGGGTGCTGCTCTGCCTGAAGCTCTTCCCACACTCCAAGCACTTGTAGGGATTCTCCCCATTGTGAAGCTGCTCATGCACCACCAGCTCCGAGCTCTGGCTGAAGTTCCGTCCACCTTCCTGGCCCAGGGTGGGTCTTTCCTCCTCAGAGCACACTGGGCTGGGTTTGCAGCCCCTCTTCCTGTGGGATCTCCAGGGCTTTTCCTCTCCATTGGATTCTTGTGCCATGGAGCTGCGCAAAACAGCCTCCTCCACGAGGTTCTGCTGTGGGGATTTGTCCCCCCTGGTTTCCATCCTCAGCTCCTTGTCTGGGGCAGGAAGGACAAAGAGAGGATGAGATTTGCCTCTGTGACAAAAGGAAGGGGAAGGAGATCTCCCCAGTGCTTCCCCGGCAAGACGGCATTGGCAGTGAGGTTGTCCTGCAGCTGGGGGCTGTGCTGGGCTGGGAGATGGAGCAGGAGAAAGGGGGAAAGGGGCACTGACTTCCTCCTCACCCGCCTGGGTGTCCTGGGGCATTGTCTCGGTTTGAATAGACAGGTGTCTGCTAAGGAAGGCAAGAGCCTCCCTTGAAATGGAAAATGTAAACAACCTCCTTCCGAACAGTTATAATTTTGAAATTATGGGGCTCTAAGGAAACAGATATAGGAATAGGAATAACAGCTATTTAGCAGGAAAATTAAAATATAAACACAATAGTACAAAGAAAAAACACTGACAGATTCAGAATACGACCTGACACCCTGTGGGTCACAGTGGCAGTGGCAGGGATCCTGCAGAACAGTGGGGTTTTCCTCTGAAGATCCAGTGGTGGTGGTGTTGGGCCTGGTCTTCCTCTGGCAATCCAGTGGAAAAGACTGACTCTGGTCTTCCAGCCCTCTGATTATATCCAGGTAGGAATGCTTGGCTCCTCCCTCTGGGGGGAGCTTCTCACAATGGGATGATGGAATTTTATCAGTCATGCAGTGGCACTCAATGGCCCATTAACAAAAGATATCTCCTGGGAGGGAGGTTGGGTTGTGAAAGAGATAAAGAAAACTGCCCAATTAACATAAGATAACTGCCCCATCAGATAGGAATAGAATACACCCCCACTGTCCAACTTAAGATAGCTGGGAAATGCTTTGCAGTATTCTTTGTCTGTGTGTCTGTGTTCATGTGTATTTTACACTCAAAGTCCCCCAAATTTCCAAGAGGTTTTCTTTGGGGTGTTGTCTTGCCCCTGTGTCCATCTGCACCTCCCGTCACTCTGTCACTGTCACCTCCAGCCATCTCTGAGCCCACTGGCGCCTCCCAGGTTTGCACTGAATCCCTCCCTCCTGCCCTCCAGCACCAGCAATGACCATGGCAGGGAGCTCAGAGCAGGAGCACCCAGGCCAGGGCTAGCGCCAGGACCAGGAGCACCTGGCAGAGGCAGGAGGAATCCCCCATTCCAGGGGCTGCAAGGGCTGCAAGGGGGGCACCCATGTCCCCTCACAGCCCCAGGGCTACAGACTAGGGAGGAGATGCCTCAACTGCCTCAGCTGAATTGTTTCCCTCAGCCCTTGGCCCAGGAAGTCTCCGGCTGGAGCACAACCTCTTAAGGAGAGTTTCCACAAGGAAGAGAAAAGAAAGGAACTGTTTCTTCCCTTTCTCTCATCCGTGCCCTGTGTGCTCATTTTCTTGTCATCTCTTAGCAAAACCAACAAAAAAGCATCTGCACTGAGGTGTTTCCCAGGGTCGGTTCCTAAATAGGGCCAAAGGAAGGTTTTCTGCCACGGAAAAAGTGAGAAATGTGGGATTTGTTCAGACAGTTGAAAATATGACAATTTCTAAGCACTGGAAATCCAAAGACTATAAAAACCGGAGTTTGCAGTTGTAATGGTCCATTGTCCTCCCTCTTCCCACTGCTGATTTGTCACATCCCAACTCCGGAGGAGCAGATTATGGAAAGAAGACCTGCAGGGAGTGTTGGAGGCCTAATCCCAGAGACTGGAAGAAAGAGTGAAATCAAGAAAAGATTTCCAGTTGTTTTCTTATCATATTGACCACAAATAGCTCTATAGTCCATATGCAATATCCAGATGAAGAAGCACGTTCCTGGTTTTATTTCCAAATTGCAGTACTTTGGAACATCTTCCTGGATGAGAACAAACCACAGGCCAATAATTGACCCACTTTGGTTCCCAAATCAGAAATCATTCAACTTCTACCAAGATGTCTTCCTCTGCAGGTGTCCCAGATTGCAAGGCAAAATGGATTTTATTTGCCATCTGTATGGCAGTTTTCCTTATCTCTTCCACAACCACTCCTCCCTCCAGGGGTGAAGGCATCTGCTGATAACAGCCTATTGAATGTCACTGCATGGCTGATAAGAATTACAGCATCCCATTGGGAGATTCTCCACCCAGAGGGAAGAGCCAAGCATCAGGCCAAGCCTAACTGGATAGAATCTGGAGATTCTGGAATAGCAGCACAACTTCTCCACTGGATTTCCCAGTGGAATAGCAGCTGCCTGTTCCTCCACTGGATCCTCAGAGAAAGACTACACCCTTTTCTACGGGAGCCCCTGCACCAACAGAACCACACCTGCCACTCCAGGAGGACTGCAGCCACATTTCCAATTGGATTGCTACCAACAGCCTGACCAACAGGGTGTCAGGTTGTGTTCTGACTCTGTCAGTGTTGTTTGACTGTACTGCATTGTTGATTTTATCCTTTTATTTTCTTCCCTATTAAATAACTGTTATTTCCGGCTCCTATACTTTTTATTTTTTGCCTGAGAGCCCCTTAATTTAAAATTATAGCAATTCAGAGGGGGAGGGTTCACATTCTCCATTTCATGGGAGGCTCCTGCCTTCCTTAGCAGGCACCTGTCTTTCAAACCAAGACAGCAGGACAGAAGGCACTTTGATTCCTTATGTCCCAAGTTTCTCCTGAGTTCATGACTCATGACTTCAGATGAACTGGAATGGTCCTGACTGCACAAAAGCAGCCAAAATGAGCAGGATCAAATGCCCTGGTCACCATTAATTGCACTCGATCCACGCCTTGCACAGCCCAGCAGCAATTCCTGCCTGTGTCCCCAGCTCTGGCTCAGCCAGAGGGCATCGCACTGGTGTGTGCGGGACCGGCTCCTGCAGGACATAGCGCTGGGAGCCGCTCTGTGTCCCACAGCTTCAGCATCTCAGGCACCGCTCCACAGCTGTGGGGCTGTGCCACCACTTTTCCACGGCTGCAGTTCCTGTGCCACCACTGTTCCATGGCTGTAGTTCCTGTGTAACCACTGTTCCATGGCTGTAGTTCCTGTGCCACCACTGTTCCATGGCTGTAGCTCCTGTGCCACCACAATTTCATGGCTGTAGTTCCTGTGCCACCACTGTTCCTCCTTTTCCATGCTCACTCCACTGCTGTTCAAAAGCTGTGTGGTGCAGTTTCAGCACGGTTCCTCAGCTCCTCCACCACTGCTCCACTGCTGCTCCAACACTGCTCATTTACCACTGTTCCACTGCTCCTTCTCTGCTCCTCCCCTGCTCCCCTGTTCTTCCACGGCTGCTGCTTCTGTTTTAGTTCTGCTGCCACAGCTGCAGTGTCACAGAGAGGGGAACGTTCGGGCAGCAACCGCTGTGGTGTCGCAGAAACCGGGACAACGGGACTGCCACAGCTGTGGTGTCACAGAGAGGGGAACACTGGGGCTGCCACAGCTCAGGTGTCATGGAGAGGGGAATGTTGGGGTGGCTGCTGCTGTAGTGTCATAGAAGGGACAACTGGGGCTGCCACCACTGAGGCGTCACAGAGAGAGGAACGTTGTGGCTGCCCCCACAATGGTATCATACACATGAGAATGCTGGGGGCTGGGGGCTGCCTCTGCTGTGGAGTCATAGAGAGGAGAATGTTGGGGCTGCCAAAGCTGTGGTGTCACAGACAGGGAACTCTGGGCCTTCCACTGCTCTGGTGTCACAGAGAGGGGGACTTGGGGCTGCCACAACTATGATGTCACAGAGAGGGAAATGTTGGGGCTGACACTGCTAGGGTTCCACAGACAGGGGAATTCTGGGGCTCCCACTGTTGTGGTATCATAGAGAGAGAAATGTTGGGGCTGCCATCCTTGTGGGCTCAAAGACAGGGTAATCTTGGGGCTGCTGCCCCTGTGGTGTCCTGCAGAAGTCAATGCTGGAACTGCCAACTCAGTGGTATCACAGAGAGGGGAATGTTGGGGGAGTCACTGCTGTGGTGTCACAGGGGAGCATTTGGGGCTGCCACCCCTGCGGTGTCACTGAGAGGGCAATGTTGGGCTTGCCACTGTGGTGCTGTCATAAAGAGGAGAATGCTGCGGGTGCCACCTCTGTGGTGTGACAGAGAGGGGAACACTGGGCTTGTAATTGCTTTGGTGTCATAGACAGGGGCACATTGGTATTGCCACTGCTGTCATGTCACAGACAGGGGAACTTTGAGGTTGCCACCACTGGGATGTCACTGACAGGGGAATGCTCGGTCTTGAACATCTGTGTTATCTTAGAGATGGGAACGTTGGTGTTGCCACCACTGTTGTGTCACAGACATGGAAGCACTGCCAAACCTCCCCTGGTGCTGTGCCCACTCCAGTGCTGCTCCTCTGTGACACTGTACTGCCTCCTGGGGACATTGTCACACTGCAGTGTCTCCTGGGGACATTGTCACACTGTGAAGACTCATGGGACTGTAGGGGCCCTGTGACACTCCAGGGTCTTGTAGAATCCATGGAAGCAAGAGGAGACTGTGAAACTCTGGGACTTCATGGAACCATCCATTGTGATACCTCAGGGCCTCATTCTTTCCAGGAATCCTTGTGACACTGCAGAACTAAATGGAACAAAGGGGACATTGTCACACTGTGGAGTTCATGGAACTGAGGAGATGCTCTGAGACTCTGGTGCCTAAAGATGCTCAGGAACCATTGTGAAGCTGTCGCTTGTGGAACCAAAGGGACACTGTAGCACTGTGGATTCTCAAGGAATCCAGAGGCCCTTGTGACTCAGTGAGGCCAGTTGCAACCAACAATCCATTGGGATCCCCCAGAACCTTGTTGTGTCCCGGGATTCTTGTGACATTGTGGGGTCTCATGGAACCAAAGGGACACTGGGACACTGTGTGATCGCAGGGAACCAAGGGGACTCAGAGACACTGTGGGGCCTCCTGGCTCTCAGTAACTTCAGACACTTGTGTCCATCTACAAGGGGGCAAAAGTCAGCAGCCTGAGCCTGTTGATCCAGAATATTCCTATCTCCATGGAGGGTGTTCCTGCCAGCTGTGGTGTTTGTGTTCTCTCTGCTCTCTGGGGGAATTGCATCCTACAAGAGACACTGACCACTCCAGTAGCTGACACCACAGGGCCTCCTGTGGGGTGGGGGCAGAGGCATCTTTCACTCCATTATGTTGCTCAGAGCCCATCCGGGCTGGAATATTTCCAAGGATGGGGCATTCACTGGCTCTCCACCAAGGCTAACGGAGAAAGCAGGGCACTGGGGAAGGCAGCAGGGAGAGCAGACGCTGTGCTGGATGAGCAAGGGAAGAGGATGAGCGCAGAAGGCACAGCCCACCAAGAGGCCACCAGGCAGAGCCGTGGAGCCTCCCCAGGTGAGAGTGACCTGCCCAAGGAGTGCCCTGCTGCCCTCAGGACTGTGCTGCCACCCTTGGCAGAGGTGTTTTCCCAGCAGGATGTCCCCTGGTCACCCGGGGCCGTGCCGCTGCCCCTGGCGGGAGGGCGCCGTCAGCTGAGTGTGCCGTCCCTGGAGTCGGTGGTGGAGGTGCCCGGAGCAGCCTGGCTGTGTTAAATGAGCACCCTGCAGCCCCTCCGTGCCCTGCCGTGGCTGCCAAGACTCCTGAAAGGACTGGCTGCTGTGCGGCTGTGCCCTCTGCTGCCCACTAAGAGATGTCTGAGTGCTCAGCCTCATTCCTGTGCCTGCAGGCAGATCAGTCGATAGAGCGACTGGGAGATGGGGGTTCACTATCCAATAGAGTGGCCATTAGCCACCCTGGGGGTGGGCGCCAGAAGCGAGAGCCCCCCTCAGGGTTTGCCCCCCCGCCTCACCGGGTAAGTGAAAAAACAATCAGAGTAGTGGTATTTCACCAACGGCTGGGACGCCAGCGGGCGGGTCACCCCGCACTGCCGAGCGCATGCCCGGCCTCCCACTTATTCTACACCTCTTATGTCTCTTCACAGTGCCAGACTAGAGTCAAGCTCAACAGGGTCTTCTTTCCCCGCTGATCCTGCCAAGCCCGTTCCCTTTGCTGTGGTTTCGCTGGATAGTAGGTAGGGACAGTGGGAATCCGTGCATCCATTCATGCACGTCACTAATTAGATGACGAGGCATTTGGCTATTTTTCAAACACATATAAATAATATATGTTCCTTTTCCGGGTTAAATAAAGGTGGCCCGTCCACCTTGGACAAATCCGGTAAATTGTTTCAAATACAGTAAATTGGTCTGAATCGGGTGGTAATTGATGTGTTATGAATTAAAGTCTTTGTCCCTACTCACTATGAGCTACCTAACTGGCTTGTGGCTTCCTTACGAACCTAGCTACTCTCTAGTTTATTAAAATGTAAAAGTGATACAAAAAAAAAAAAATTGCATACAAAAATCAACATATTAAAACAGCAATAAAAATCTACAAAACATTACAAAGTACAAAAAATGCAAAAATTCACTACCCTGAATCCTGTAATCTTCTGGCCCTACTGGTGAACATATGTACAATCTCCACAGACGATAGGAGTGCTTCTGTGGATAAAGTCTTTGCAACCATCGTTTGCCTCGATTTGGAGAGGCCAAGTGTACACAAAAGATCAAAGTTCCCCTTGTACCATTTCCCCCACGCTCCAAGGGGAAAGCCCATAGAAACAACGTCCTTTGCGTTGGTGAGGCTTTGCACCTTGGTTTCCAAATGTTTGTACTTGTTAACTTTCTCTGCAGCCACTTCTTCCAGAGATGTTTTGGAGGCTTCGTATCATACTGTCACTTTCACGATGAATGCACGTCCGTCCTTAACAGATATCAGATCTGGTTTGTACAGCTTCTTGATGGTTTCCCTTATGGGTGGTTCTTTGAACACTACCCAGTCCCTCTTCTTTGCCTCCTCAATAAGCCTTTCACAGATATGATTGTGCCTCTTGATTCGAGCGTCCTGAATCACTGGGCAGTAGCCGAGGATGAGGGCGCAGGTTTCGTTGTCCGCATCACAGTGCCTACAGGCCTTGATGTAATTTTCCTCTCTACCCCAGGAGAGAAATTCTCTTGTGGGGTAGAAGTTGTCCCTAAGTTGTAGTGTAGTGAGAAGTTTCCTGTGAGGAATGCATCTATAGTATTGGAGCCAATCACTACTAATTTTATCACCTTCAAAGCTTTTAATTCCACGGCCTTGGGATACTAATTTGGTCCATTTCTTGAATTCTTTTCTCCGTCAATCACAAGGTTTAGGAAATTTAGTTTTAAGGGTCGGTGCTTCCCACTCCGAGGTTGTGTCTGCACTGTTGGATGGTTCATTCGCCAGTAGTGCTTCCCAAATTGAGGGTATCTTCTCGCTTTCCCCTCCAGCTTGAATCCACAATTTCTTATACAGTTGTTCCATTTGATCTTTCTCTAGGAACTCCTTCATTGTTTCATCCGAGGACTGTGCAATCCAGTGCAGTCTCCGGGCCTGTACACTGGGGATCAGTCCCGCCAACTTGGTGACGCCCAAACCGCCGTCCTTCGTGCTCGAGTACAAGATGGCACTGCAGGTGCACGGAGGTGGTTGCAGCCAGTCCTTGACCGCTGTTCGGATCTTCTGGTCAAGGGCTTCAAGGGCCCCTGTTTCATTTGTGTATGGTCAGCCAGGTAGGTCAGTCGAGGGATGGTGTATGTTTTGAGGATATCAAGTATTTGCAGAGGTTTAAGTGGAGCTTGATCAATTCATTCAAGCCAGAATTCTAGTTTTGTGGGGAGGTTGGCTTTTGCTATCCCAGTCCAGGGGTCAAAGTGTAGGCCAAGGTATTTCTCATATTCCCTGGGGTTGATCATGTTCAGGGGTGCGCTGTTGATGGTCCATGCAGCGCAGTTATTGAAGGTGTAAGAGTCTTTTGTGGGCTTGATGTAGAAGCTGTGGCACTTTTCCCCTTGTGTTTTGAGAACGGTGAAATCGCAGAAGGTCTCTAATATATTGATATTTGTTTTCATGTTTTCCCAGGAGTCGCTCAACAAGACCAGATCGTCAGCGAATGCCACTGCTGTTATACTACTCTGTCCTCGGTGGAATCCTTTACCACTCTCTTCCAGCTTGCACAACAGGGGGTCCATTGCCAGGTTAAATAAAAGGGGTGACACCGGGTCACCCTGCTTTACTCCAACCCGGATCTGGATTTTGTCTGTGTGTGTGTTCATTTTTGTGGTGACATACATATTGATGTCTTTGTACATATTGTTCATCAGGCCAATGATGTGGGGATCCACTCCCCTCAGCTGCAAAGCATGTATGATGTGATGATGGCTTATGGTGTCAAAAGCCTTGGCGATATCCACAAATACAACACCCAGTGGTCTGTGTTCACTTTAGGCAGTCTGAAGTATAGTTTGCAGGAGTTTCAGGTTTTCAGAGCATCCTGCTGCTCTAATAAAGCCTCTTTGCCTTGGGTTGAGGGGGCACGCTTTGCTCAGCCTTGCTTTTACAATCCTGGAGAACAGTCTCAACAAGATGGAATTGATTGTGATAGGCCTCCAGTTATTAATGTCCTTTAAATGTTCCGGTTTTGTAGATTTGGGAA
The DNA here is from genome assembly GCF_028551555.1 of Melozone crissalis. NCBI lineage: Eukaryota > Metazoa > Chordata > Aves > Passeriformes > Passerellidae > Melozone > Melozone crissalis. The sequence goes on from NW_026535824.1 coordinate 8,103,084, forward strand.
TCAAAACAGTTCTGCACCCCCTCACCATGTCTGGGATCTCCCCAGATGTTAACCATAAGTTGAAGAGCTCAGCCGTCCAGGAATACCTGGGATCCATCTTTTTGATGTCCTCAAGAGTAACCCTATCTGGACCTGGAGTCGAGCCCTTGCTCATTTCCTGCACATTTCTTTCAATTTCTTTGGCCGTGATTAAGTCTCTGAAGGCGCTGTTGTCTGCCTTCCCATTAATTTCAAAGTCCCTGATGCCAGCAAAAGTACCAGGTGTTTCCCATCTGGCTTTAAATACCGAGTAAATTTCACTGGATGATATATCCCAGGACAAACACTCTACGTCATCCAAAATAATTTTTGCTAGTTTCCCCCTGTCAAGATGGAATAAATGCTGAAAGCAAAGGTAATTACCTTTTTTGATCACTCTGTCCTTCATCCACCTCTGAAATGGCTTTCTTGGTTGCTTCTCCTGGGTCTCCTTCCCATTTTACCACGTGTAGCAGTTCTTATCTGGCTTATTGATTCTAGGCATCCAAAGCAGTCCTGCACTGCCTGATTAATCATTGTCAGCATCTCCTGGCCGTCCATCAATTGCTTGAATGCTCTGGGGAAGTGGTTAATTGCTCCAGCTGATAAGCGTTCCTTGACTGTCTTTTGGTAATGAGCCTGCAGCTGCCCGTCCCTCTGCTGGTTTCTGGCGGTGGTTGTCCTTATCAGGGTGTCGTCTTAATTTATCCATTGTTTTCTCTCTGGCAGCTGGCCTCCCTGGTGGATGGTTCTCCCCAGGTCCATTGTCCACGGTTCTTGCCTGGGATTGCTGACTCAACCCAGGTTCCATTCCCATGCCTTCAGCTGCTCTCCTGGTGTGATGACTCACCTCAGGTCCTCTGTCAGCTCCATCTGTTGGTTTCCTAGGCAGCAATCTTCTTTTGTAACTAATTTGCTTAGCTGTTTCTGTTGTTACGTGTTCGGCGATAGGTTTATTAATGTTTTTGTTTCCCTCGAACTGTGCCTCCAGTCTTATCAGCAGTTCTTCCTCCTCTTTTGTCCAGCATCTTTTGTGGGCTCCTGGATTTGATGTTTCTTTCAGTTGGGAAGTAATGATCCTTTCTTGGTTTCTTATCAATGGGTGTGCCAATCTTTTGTGTTGTCCCAGGCCAATTTTGGTTCTGAAGTCTCTGCCGCATACTTCACAGATCCACTCTCCAGCTGGAACCCTTTCAGTTTCTGGACCTCTGCATTTTGCAAAATGACAAATAACACTATGATAGTTAATGTTTTCCTTTACACACTTGGCACACCGAAAGCAAACCCTCCTTTTCCAGTGCGACTCCTTTAGATGTTCAATCAGGCTTAACACAGAGTTTACCCGGGTACCACACAACAGGGACAAGGTGGATTTTTGTCAGCAACAGTCACCTTCACCATGTTATCCGGTGATTGCCCTCCGTGTTCCCCAGGCACTGGAGGCAATGCCTCTGGTGTGCCTTCACTCACCTTTTTGCTGCTTCCCTCACCAAGCACAAACGGTTCAGTGTCTCGTGGGAGGCTAGGATCTGAGTCTGAGTGCCCACCGATACCCTGGACAGGCGTACTGGCAGCCCCCAGACCACCCACCCCTGCCCCCCAAAGGACAAAATCCGGATTTTGAGCCATCGAATTGGGGCCACATTTACGGCGAGAACGGAGTGGGTGGTCACTCCACTCCGGTGCTCTTTGCCCCGTCTGCAACCGGGGAGCCAGGTTTCAAGCAATAAGCCAGGCGGCATTTACCAAGGAATTTGTTTCACCGAATTTGGTAGGAGTTCATTGGTGACTTGGTTTGGAAAGACAGGAGTGTGCTAAGGAAGGCAGGAGCCTCCCCTGAAATGGAGAATGTAAACCCTCCCCACCCCTCCGAATTGCTATCAATTTTAAATTAAGGGGCTCTCAGGCAAATATATGGGAGCAGGAAATAACAGTTCTTTAAGGGGGAAAAGAAAAAAATTAAAGGATGAAATAAAACAATGCAGTACACCAGAACAACACTGACAGAGTCAGAACCCAACCTGACGCCCTGTGGGTCACAGTGTTGGTGACAGTCCAATTGAAAATGTGACCGCAGACTTCCTGAAGTATCATTTGTGGTTCTGTTGGAGCAAGGGGGATCTGTAGAGAAGGATGTATTCTTCTTCTGAAGATCCAGTAGGAGAAGAGACAGCCGCTGTTCCTCTGGGGAATCCCATGGAGAAAGCCATGCCGGTGTCTCAAAAACCTCTGGATTATATCTGGGTAGCAATGCTTGGCTCCTCGCTCTGGGCAGAACATCTCACAATGGGATGTTATAGTTCTTATTAGTCATGCAGTGACATTCAATAGTCTGTTATCAGCAGATGTCCCCTCCCGAGGGAGGTGTGAATGTGGTCACTCAAAGAGAAAGATAAAGCAAACTGCCTACTTGACAAAGGTAATCTGCCATACAGATGTTAATGGAAAACATCTTGCATGCAATCTTCAACATTATCCACCCCTTTTTCTATTTCCATCTGCACCACAAAAACAAAAACAAAAGCAAAAACAAAAACAAAAACAAAAACAACAACAACAAAAAAATTTCACACAGTTCTCACTTAAGACTAGGTCTCCATGTTGTACACAATGGCTTTCTCCATCTTTCTGCATTACCCACCAAGTGTAAACAGGTCATTGAGCAAAAACAATTCCATGGATGGTTTTGTCTTTGCCTGAGATGGGATCAATCCAAACAGTCCTTCCTAAAATACCTTTCATGTGTACAACAGGGACTTTATTTCCATCCACTGTGTGCAGGGGTTCAGACTGGGCAGGACCAGCTTGATTTATGGAGCTTCTGGTGTTGACCGTCCAGCTGGCTTTTGCTGAGGTCATTTCCCAATTTCTAAAAGTCCCCTCCCGAGTGCCTTCAGGGTTGTTTGAAGTAGTCTGTTACACTGTTCAACTTTCCTGGCAGCTGGTGCATGATAAGGAATATGATATATTCAATACCATGTACCCTGGCCCAAGCATTGATAAGGCCATTCTTGAAATGGGTCTCATTTTCTGACTCAATTCACTCAGGGGTGACATGTCTCCACAGGATTTGCTTTTCCAGGCCCAGGATGGTGTTCCAGGCAGTGGCGTGAAGCACAGGGTAGGTTTCCAACCATCCAGTGGTGGCTTGCATCATGGTCAGCACGTAGCGCTTGCCCTGGCGTGTCTGGGGCAGTGTGATGGAGTCAATCTGCCAGGCCTCCCCATACTTGTACTTGGACCACCGCCCACCTTACCAGAGCAGCTTCACTCGCTTGGCCTGCTTGATGGCAGCACACATCTCAGTCATGGATAACCTCTGAAATACTGTCCATGGTTAGATCCACCCCTTGGTCTTGTGCCCACTTATAGGTGGCATCTCTACCCTGATGACCTGAGGCATCATGGGCCCATTGAGCTAAGAACAACTCCCCCTTATGTTGCCAATCTAAGTCTATCTTTGACACCTCTATCTTTGCTGCCTGATTTACCTGCTCGTTGTTTCGGTGTTCCTCATTAGCCCGACTCTTGGGAACATGAGCATCCACATGGTGGACTTTCACAGGTAGCTTCTCTAACCGAGCGGCAACGTCTCTCCACTCATCAGCAGCTCAGATGGGTTTTCCCCTAGGCTGCCAGTTGGCTTTTTTTCACCTTTCCAACCAGCCCCAAAGAGCATTGGCTACCATCCATGGATCAGTATAAAGGTAGAGCTTTGGCCATTTCTCTCTCTCAGCAATGTCCAGGGCCAGCTGAACAGCTTTGAGTTCTGCAAGTTGACTTGATCCACCCTCTCCTTTGGTAGCTTGTGCAACCTGTCGGGTGGGGCTCCATACGGCTGCTTTCCACTTCTGGTTCATCCCTGTGATGAGACAGGAACCATCAGTGAAAAGAGCGTAGCGTGTTTCCTCTTGTGGCAGTTGGTTTTAGGGAGGAGCTTCTTCAGCACGTGTCACTGGTCCTTGTTCCTCTTCATCAGTCAGACAAAAGTTCTCACCTTTGGGCTAGTTTGTAATTATTTCCAGAATCCCAGGGCGATTCAGGTTTCCAACACAGGAGCACTCTGTGATAACAGCAATTCATTTACTCCATGTCGTGTCAGTGCCGTGGTGGGTGGAAGGAACCTCGCCTTTGAACATCCACCCCAGCCCCGGTAGTCAGGGTGCCAGGAGGAGTTGTGCTTCTGTACCAGTCACCTCTGAGGCAGCCTGGACTCCTTCATAGGCAGCCAAGATTTCCTTCTCTGTGGGAGTGGAGTTGGCTTCAGACCCTCTGTATCTTTGACTCCAAAATCCCAGTGGTTGGCCTCGAGTCTCCCCAGGCACCTTCTGCCAAAGGCTCCAGGACAAGCCATGGTTCCCGGCTGCAGAGTAGAGCACGTTCTTCACCTCTGCTCCTGTCCTGACTGGGCCAAGGGCAATCACATGAGCGATCTCCTGCTTGATCTGGGCAAAGGCTTGTTGCTGTTCAGGACCCCAGTGGAACTCGTTCCTCTTGCAGGTAAAGAGGGCTCACAATCTGACTGTATTCAGGAATGTGCATTCTCCAAAACCTATGGCACCCAGGAAAGCTTGTGTTTCCATCTTGCTAGTTGGTGGAGACATCGCGGTGATTTTGTTGATGACCTCAGTGGGAATCTGATGCAGTCCGTCTTGGCACTTTACTCCCAGGAACTGGGTCTCTCAGGCCCGTCCCTTGACTTTGTCCTTCTTGATAGCAAAGCTGGCTTCTAGCAGAATCCTGATGATCCTCTCTCCTTTCTCAAATACTTCCATTGCCGTGTTCCCCCACACAATGATGTCATCAATGTACTGCAGGTGCTCTGGAGCCTCACCCTTTTCCAGTGCAGCCTGGATCAGTCCATGGCAGATGGTGGGGCTGTGCTTCCACCCCTGGGGCAGTCGGTTCCAGGTATACTGCACTCCCCTCACGGTGAAAGCAAACTGAGGCCTGCATTCTGCTGCCAAAGGAATGGAGAAAAATGTGTTAGCAATGTCAATGGTGGCAAAGCACTTTGCTGCCTTGGACTCAAGCTCGTACTGGAGTTCCAGCATGTCCGGCACAGCAGCGCTCAGTGGTGGAGTCACTTCATTCAAGCCACGATAGTCCACTGTCAATCTCCATTCTTTGTCAGACTTGTGCACAGGCCAAGTGGGGCTGTTGAAGGGTGAGTGGGTCTTGCTGACCACCCCTTGGCTCTCCAGCTCACGGATCATTTTGTGGATGGGGATCATGGCATCTTGATTCATCTGATACTGCCGGCGATGCACTGTCTAGGTGGCAATTGGTGGTCTTTGCTCTTCCACCTTCAGGAGTCCTACTGCAGACGGGTTTTTTGAAAGTCTAGGCAAAGTGTTCAACTGCTTGGTGTTTTCTGCCTCCACAGCAGCTATGCCAAAAGCCCATCTGAGTCCCTTTGGTCTTTGTAATAGCCGTTCAGGAGGAAACCTATGCCCAGAATACACGGGGCCTCTGGGCCAGTCACAATAGGATGTTTTATCCACTCTTTCCCAGTCAGGCTCACCTCAGCTTCTAACAGGGTCAATTGCTGTGATCCCCCCGTCACCCTGGCAATGGAAATAGGTTCTGCCCCCACATGTCCCAATGGTATTAGGGTACACTGTGCACCATTATCAACTAAAGCATTGTACTTTTGTGGTTCTGATGTGCCCGGCCTTCGGATCCACACCATCCAGAAAATCCAGTTTTCCCGTGCCTCTCACTGGCTGGAGGCAGGACCCCTCTAACCCTGGGTATTCATGGTAGAGGTACCTTCCAGGGGATCTGACAGATCATACTCAGCAGCTCGGTCATGGGAGGTTGAGGCTACCTTCGCTTTACTGGAGTTCCCTTGATTTGTTTTTCCCTCCTTGAGCTGACGCACCCGTGCTGCCAGGACAGAAGTACGTTTTCCATCCCACCTTCCCATGTCTTCCCCATGGTCACACAGAAAAAACCACAGGTCAGCCCGTGGGGTGTACCCCCCCTCTCTCTAGCTGGGGAACGTTGGGCTCTGACTCTGGGGCCTGTGACTCACAGCGGTGCAATGTGGGAATTGCTCCTCCTCACCTCTTCCCTCACCACCTCCCTCATCTCCTCTTTGATATCCTTAATCACAGCAGAGATATGAGCCTGCATCAGTCCATTGATCATACTTTCATAATTCTTAAGCTTGTTAGCTACAGAACCCACTGTCTCTTGGTTGTTATCAGCATTAATTGTTGCAATAAAGGTGGTGTATTGGGATGGTCCCAGGTTTGCCAGTCTCCACAACATTTGCCCTGTGCACCTGACTTTGTCGGGGTCATTATCATGCTGTCCATCCCTTCCAAAGAGTCCCTCCAATACTGCCACTTCTGTCAGCTGTTGAATCCCTTCCTCAAGGGTCTTCCAGCACATTCTATGGTGCTGGTCCTGCATTCTCTCCCTGTGGACAAACCTCTCTCTGACACTCATTAAAAGTCGCTCCCAGAGGGAAACAGACCCTGGCTCCTTTACAACAATCTGATTGATACCTGAGTCGTGGGTCAAGGGTCCCAAATTCCTTGCCTCACCATCATCCAGCTGGACACTTGTACTCATAAGATCTCAGATGCGAAGTAGCCAGGTTGTATAAGCCTCACGTCCCTGTCATACAATGTCTTTGCGCAGATTACAGAGACTTTTGTACGTCAGGGACTCGGTGATGATCGCAACCTCTGGCTCCCCTGTGGGTTGTGAGGGCCTTCTTTTATCTGGGTGCTCTGCTTTTGTCTTAGATCTCTTTGTTTCTAGAAGGGCAACTGCTGCTGGCTGTGTCTGCCTTTGCAATTCAGCCGGAACCTGGACAGTTGTAACATCTGTGGGTTCTGCTGCCGCACTATTAGACTTTCCCTCTTCAAGGCAGAGGGAGGGCTTCTCACCAGCTGGGGAAGTGTATTCCTTCAGCATCCGGCCCATCTCACGTATCTCCTTCACCAGACCCCCCAGCCAATCTGGGTAGTTCACATCTGGGGTGGGATGTGGGGCAGGGTCAGGCTCTGGGGCAGCAGCATCCCTAGACTCTGGTGGCGTATTAGATTCTGGGGTTGGTGTCAGGGTGCTTATCCAGGTTAGTCACCCCTTCTCTCTAAATGCTAAATAGAGCAGGCCTATCAGCAACACCAGCCACTGTATGATATCATTAATATTTAGAGTGGATCTGAACCCTTCAAAAACTGGTGGGGCGGACCCAAAGAGATGGCTAAAGGGTTGGGAGAAGATTTCACCTGGTGTCATTTCCTTATAGCAGGTGCCATTATTAAAGTAACCTCAAAAACATACTGTTAGTGTTTGATAGCTGTGAATCTGTGTGCCTGCTTTCCAGAGGAAGTTAAAAATCCATTAATTCCTCACCTTTTTCACCCATAAAACATACCGGATAACAGACACAGTAGCCTTGGTTATAGGACCAATGTTTAGATAAGGGCCTATAAATGGGAGAAATACAGCCATGATCACGTGCCACCCAAACCAGGGCCAGCTGGACCACATGGCGTCGCATAATGAGGTTTCTATAGCTACACACAAAAATTAGATTACTCAAGAACTGTTATTCCTTTTTGTTTCTGTGCCCTCCAGCCGCACGTTAGGCACCAAAATCTGTCTTGGTTTGGAAAGACAGGAGCCTGCTAAGGAAGGCAAGAGCTTCCCCTGAAATGGAGAATGTAAACCCTCCCCACTACTCCGAATTGCTATCAATTTTAAATTAAGGGGCTCTCAGGCAAAAATATGGGAGCAGGAAATAACAGTTCTTTAATAGGAAAAAAAAAATATATAAAATAAACAATGCAGTACACTAGAACAACACTGACAGAGTCAGAACCCAACCTGACGCCCTGTGGGTCAGGGTGTTGGTGGCAGTCCAATTGGATATGTGGCTGACGCCCTCCTGAAGCGTCAGATGTGCTTCTGCTGGAGCGGGGGGGATCTGTAGAGAAGGATGTGTTCTTCCTCTGAAAACCCAGTGGGAGAAGAGACAACTGCTGTTCCTCTGGGGAATCCCGTGGAGAAAGCCGTGCCGGTGTCTCAAAAACCTCTGGATTATATCTGGGTAGCAATGCTTGGCTCCTCCCTCTGGGCGGAACATCTCACAATGGGATGTTATAGTTCTTATCAGTCATGCAGTGACATTCAATAGTCTGTTATCAGCAGATGTCCCCTCTCGAGGGAGGTGTGAATGTGGTCACTCAAAGAGAGAGATAAAGCAAACTGCCTACTTGACAAAGGTAATCTGCCATACAGATGGTAATGGAAAACATCTTGCATTGCAATCTTCAACACCAGCGCACACCAGATCTTGGAAGGGAATGTGCTGACACTGAGAAATTGTCAAATGTTTCTGTGCCAGCAAACTGCTGGAATTATGCTGTGCAGGCATCTGAAAAAATCCAGATCTGGGCACTGGTGGTGTCAGCAAACACAAGATTGGGCTGGTGTAGGCACCAGGTATTTGCCTGGTTTGGCTTTCATTGCCAGCAAATTGCTGCACTTGGGCTGTGGTGGCACAGGGAAATGTCCAGATCTGGGCATGGGCGGTGCCATCAAATACAAGGTCTGGGTGGTGACAGACTTGGAAATTGCTGTGTTTTGTCTTCTTTTTCCAAAAAATTGCTGCTCCCCTATTGGTGCATCCTGTGGCACCCCACCTTATCTCCAGCTCTGGCTCCCTTCTCCATTGGATCATTTGTACCCTGACCCCTCCTGCCTTCCTCCAGTTATATACCCTGGCCCCAGTCCTGCTCCTGGCTCTTCGCCTCTGGTTCCCTTCAGCAGATGTTGTGCTCCTGCTTGCTCCTGTTTCCCTCTGCACCCTCACTTCCCCTGGACCCTTGGATTTTCCCTTAATAAACCCAGCTGGATCTGCTCTGCGAGGAGTCCTCTCGTCCCTCTGCTGAGGCTTTGATTGCACCATCCGGGCTCAGGGTCTGCTGGGCTGGGGGAGTTGTCAAGGCAGCCCCAAGTGGAGACGCTTTCGGTGCTGCAGGCACCTGACAGCATCTGCCTGGGGAAGCTGCTCTGGCCACCCGCAGCAACCAATTCCTTTTTCCAAGCAGCAGCTTCCAGTGTCCTCCTCCGAAGCCCAGAGAGAGAGGGAGCAGCTGCCCTCAGCCCTGTCCTTTACCGCATCCCAATTCTCATGGAATGTCCCCCCTCGGAGAGAAACTCCCAGACAAGAGAAGTGCGACCAGATCCCCTCCTCCCCTGAGCTTGATCACTTCTTTTGTTTCTTAAGGATCCAGTCCATCAGAGCGGTGGTATTGCACTGAGAGCTGGGACACCAGCAGGGGATCACCCCACACTGCCCAGTGTGCACCAGGCTCAACAGGGCTCCTCCTCACAGGGCACCTCTGTTACCCCAATTAGCTCCGAGTGGCTGCCTGGGGACAGGCGCCCACTTCCCCATGTGCCTGGGATGGGCACATCCTGCTCGGGGCCAGTGCTGGCCTGGGCCCAGAGCCAGGGCCATGACCCAGGTGCTCTGAAGGGCTCCGTGGCTGCGGGTGTGACAGGATGAGGGGCAGGGAAGGGCATATTCTCCTCTGGACAGTGCTCTGGGCATGGAGCTTGGTCGGGTTTGGCATCTGCGGGGAAAGGGGTGTCGGGTTGTGTGGATGTGGGAATTGTCACTGCTGAGGCATTCCCCAGCCCTCAGCCTTGTCTGCAGGTGATCAGCATTGCCCAGTGCTCCCCAGTGTCTGCAGTGCCTGAGATGCCAATCAGCCATCTGATCACATGTCCCTTGTTCCCCTTGTTCTCCCACGTGTTGGGTTTGCGGCCGGGCTCAGCTCTGGGGTGTCCCCCAGGGAAAGCTCTGGGAGGGGAGGGGCAGCAGGAGATGGGGGATCTGGCACTGGGGGCTGTTGGAGGATGGATTGTGTTGGACTGGGGGTTGTCCCCACAGGGTCCCCAGGTGCCTTTGGCTCCCTGCCTGCCCCCCTTGGCCCCCCAGGTGCCTGGGCCCTTCCAGGGGCAGCTGCCCCGTGCAGGAAGCTGGAGGGATGCCGAGCAAGGGGGCTGGATCTGTGCGACAGGTGGGGTGGGATGGACTCTGTGCCAGGGCTGGGCTTGTGGGCAGGGCTGGGGGCTGTGCCAAGCCGGGCTTTGGCCTGGGGGCTGGCAGGGAGGGTGCGGGGAGGAGTCCCGGCAGGGATAAAGGTGCTCCTCACCTGCTGCAGCCTCAGGCAGCGCTGCCCAGAGCAAGAGGAAGATGAAGGTGGCTGTACTCAGCTTGGCCCTGCTCTTCTCCATCCTCCTCCATCCACAGGCCAAGGTAAGGCACCAGCCAAACGCTGTCCCCACATCCTGCCCTTTCTGGCCTCCCATCCCACCCTTTTGGTCCCTCCTCTGTGTCCCATTCAGGGTCCCCAGCTGCCCTCCCACTGACCATTCCTGAGGCCTTTCTTTTCATGTCCCCCCTCAATCCTTTGCCTTTCTTCCTGGCCACTGCAGAGGGGTCCCCTTGTACAATTCCCTGACTCACCCCCCAATCCCACACCATCTCCCAGTCCTGTTGGTTTTGTCCCCACCTGTCCTCATTCTCCTGTCCCCACCAAGCCCCTCCCTTGCACTCCCATGTCCCTACACCTCAATTCCTTTCTCCTCCCCTGTACCTCACACGCTGCTCCTTCCACACCCCCAGCCCTGTCTCTTGGACTCTCAATGTTTTTGGGTCTCCCCCCACCTCAAACAGATCTTTTTGGAGGCCCTGAATTCCCATCCCTCTGCCTGCACCCTGCTCCCTGCACCCGTGTGTCACCTCAGCCCCACAAGCTCCAGTCCGGACCCAGCCTTTGTTCTCCTTTCCAGGCACTCCTGGAAGGAACCCAAGATGATCTGCGGGAGGTGAGTGGGCTGCTGGCATTGGAGGACATCCCCTCAGGGAATTGGGGGGCAGTGCTGTCCCCCCATCCCTTGCTGGCACCGGGGACATCCCAGTGACCAGCGAGGTCACCTGGTCTCTCTGCAGTTGGATTTAGACAATGTTGCAGTCCTGGAGACACCTCTGGTGGGTACCACGAGTTCTGCCGGTGCCAGACCCTCCCATTGCATGGCCACCACAGCCCAGGCCATCCCAGTGTGTCCCAGCACAGCCCAGTGCACCCCTCCTGACAGCCCAGACAATGCCCTGCCCCAGGGCTCCTCCCCAGTGAAGCCTTTGCCCAGGGCCCTGCTGCATTCCACCCCTGTCACCCCAGGACCCCCTGGATGAGCCAGGACGCAGCCCCTGCCCCAGCTGTGGCTCTTGGCCAGGAGCCCAGTGCTTCTGGGCAGCAGCACAGCAGCTCCTGCACCCCATTGCTGCCACAGCCCCTTCCCCAAGGCCCCCCTGCTCTCCCCTGCCTCCCAGTGCAGCCCGCTGCCCCCATTGTGTCTCTAACGCTGCCTTTTCCCCAGCCCCTGTGGCTGAAGAGCTGCGGGCTCTCCTGCGGCAGAAGCGCCTGGCTGCCTCTCTGGATGCCTAGGTGAGCCGTGCCTGCAGGGACAGGGCTGGAGACAAAGCCCATCCATGTCCCAGTGGGCTCCAGAGGTCACGTTCTGGGGTTTGTCTTTTAGGGTGTGAAGGACCAGTGTACTTTTTCCTCCAGTGGCATGAGGAAATGATCATCGCTGGAGGAAACCCCTGAACTCTTTGAGCCCTGGGCCATTTCCCCTGAAGAATCAATCATCAAGAATCAATAAATCCTTTGAGCAAAGCTTTGCTCTGTGTCCATGTGTGTCCATGGATCTGGATTTCCTCCTTTCCAGTGGTCCAGGGAAGTCAGGCCAGGTCTGGGCTTTGCTGCCTTTACACAGTCTGTGCCTTCCCCCAGACAAATGGTGTGTTGGGAGTTGTGCAGAGTCCAGGGGGAGTGGGTTGACGGGGGGGTGGATGTCCAAGTGGTGAGAAAGGCAGTGGTTCACTGTCAGCATGGTAGGAATGACCTGGGTTTAAAAGAAAAAGAAGTAATTTCAAAGAAACTTTCTTTCACAACTTTTTCTCCCCGTGAGAAATCACCATTTACTTCTCAATATTTTGAAAGGTCTATTAAAAACTTAATAAAACTTACAACAAAAGGACTAAATAAGGAAAAAGTTACAGCGCTGGGAGCCTCCCCCACTTGGTGGCTGGTAACCACGTGGCTGGCTCATCCACACAATGGCTGCTCTCCCTTTTATATCCTTGCTGCTGCAACAGGCAGCCCTAGCTCCTTCCAAAGGCTGTCTGTTGACTCTTGGTCACTATCCATTGGTGTAGACTGCTTTCGTGGAACTGCATTGGAGGGCAGGTGTTGCTAGGCCGTGCCTCTTAGGAACAATCTGCCCCTCCCCAAATGCCCGGACTACCAATATCAGCCCGGGATAACAATGCTGGGTGGGGAGGACACATTGCAGTAACATAACTATACATCTGTACAACTTCTCTTAACATACTTATCATGTTCACCCTTTAACTGGGAGAGCCAACCATCTCATTACTCATCTCAAACATTGTGGCATTCACATTCTCTGAAAAAATCCCTTTGCCCAGGATTTTTCTCCTGGGAAGCTGAGAAGCCTCAGAGAAAAAGGAAAACAATTCTTATCTCATTTGCTTTTCCTGTGTTGTGCTCATGTGCAGAATGTGTTTGGAGATTGTTTACCCACAGGTGATTGTTTAACTGGATTCTGGTGTGAGTTATTTTGACTCATTGGCCAATTATGGCCAAGCTGTGTCGAGACTCTGGAAAGAGTCACGAGTTTTCATCATTATCTTTTGAACATTCACTAAGAATCCTTTCTCTGTTCTTCAGTATAGTATAGTATAGTATAGTATAGTATAGTATAGTATACTTTATTATAAGATAGTATTATAAAGTAATAAATTAGCCTTCTGAGAACATGGAGTTAAATGCATCATTCCTGCCTTTGTTGGGCAACCCTGCAAATAGAATATTACACCCCCAAAATTCTTGATTTACTCAAAAGAATTTAAATGCCAAAAAAAAATCTTTCTATGTCAAAAGTATGTTGAAATTATTTATTGGTCTTGAAATTTGGTTTCCTGGCGGGATGGGGCTGCTGGGTCTACCTGTCTACGGGGCACTGTGGGGCTCTGGGGTTTCCTGGGTGAGGGGCCCTACACGGTCACCTGTAATGCCTGGCCACGGTGGGGTAGAGCCACCGCAGTGTCCTGGAAAAGGGTGAGTGGTTCTACCTGGCTCTTGGGTCGTTCTTGGCCGCTGGGTCCATCGGCTCCAGCAGGACTTGGGTGAATTTTAGGGTGGGCCAGGTGGATCAGTTGTCCCCGGCCATCCTGAGAGCTCACCAGTCATGTTCGCTGACTCCAGTTCCAATACTGAAAGAAACCACTGGTGCCAGCATCGCCCCAAGGAAGCCTCACAGCAGAACTGGCACAGGGCATTCCCCTGGCAGAGGGGCAGGGAAAATGTCTTGGCCATGAGCAGCAGAATGGCCAGAAAGCCCCTGGTGCAGGAGTTGCCCACCCCAGCAGATTGAAGGCAGGTTTGGGTTGCATTCCTGCTGTCCTGGCAGTGAAATTCTGAGCAGAGGGCACAGAGGTGTCTTCTCCTCGGGGCTCACAGGTGACACCGAGATGCTGTGGGGGAGCTGAGCCCTGCCTGAGGGCAGACTCAGCCCAGCAGGAGCCCCGGACTGACACCGCGATGGACTACACAGCTGGCTCAGGGGTGCCGTGTGCCATGAGTGGGGAACAGCTTCCCCTGAAACAGGGAGAGCTGAACCTTGGAGCCACCTGCTCCACAGCTGGAATGGTGTCAGCGTCAGGGAGCAGACTAAAGAGGAGAGGGAGGCCTTTGGTGTGAGATTCTGAGGAAGCTTTACTCATCAGGGGGAACAGGCACCAAAGAGCTTCAAGCACCAGTGTGCTCAGGATTTTATAGAGCACTAGAACTGTGGGTGGGCATGATCGCTGAGCCAATAGGGAATCAGGGAGGGAGGAGCAAAAGGAGGGGAATACATCTCAGGGACCAATGGGATAAGGGGGTGGAGAGGGCAGGTCACATGGGCCAATGGGGCATCATCCATGAGGGGAATTCCCGAGGGGCGGAACCTGCAGGGGAGGGGTTTACAGGAGACTGACAGGGAAGGGTCCAGAACAGGGGCAGAGTTTACAGGGATGGATAGGGAAGGCACTGGAATACAAGGTGGGGATTATAATGATTGAAGGGTAAAAGGGGAGGGATATAACCTGGGAATATCCCAGCTTGGGGAAAGACAACACACAGGGGGTGAACTGGAACAGACCATCCAAAAAGCTATGAAATAAAAGGGCACTGCAACAGCGCCCGATATAGAGGGATGCAGGACATGTTTTATGGTGCAAAAAGAAAGGATCGATCCTGTGCTATTTTTATACAGTCTTTTTATAGGCCTTTTCGTAGGGTTTTAAGAACATCCCGTGTCTATCCCCAGTTGGTCAGCAACAAGTTGTTACCCAGTATTGATTGGTCACTCAAACCCCTGGTGTGTATGTGCAAGAAAAGTTGTTTGTGAGAGATAGTTTTCATTTTTCTGTCTAAGAGGGAAAATACAGTTTATACGGGTGGCTGGTGTTTATCACAGTCTTACAGCTCTTTTTCAGGGAAAATAGGTTGTTTTCTACAGTCCTAGAGCTCTTTCTCAGGAAAAACAAGTTGTTTTTCACTGCTCCACAACTCGGTTCTCACAAAGAGTTGTCAGCTTTCTCATGGCTTCTTCCTCTTGCTGGGATTTATTAAAAGGCCTTCAAAGGATTCACCTTGAGCAGGACAAGATCCCAGTTGAGGCTACACTCAAAATGGATGACTGGTCAGGAGTTTTCACACTTTTATAAGGTTTGGTCCATTTAAATATTGGAGTTAGTTGTCCAGTTACAGCCTCAGATTATGCAGTCCCATCCTCCCAGTTTGCTTTCCTCAATTCGCTGTTATTTGCACTTTTTGTGCCTGAAGCTGCAACAGTGTCTGGTTCTGGGGCTGGAAAAGGATTGTTTTGTCTGACTACACTGTGAAGAGAACTTGCTAACACTGTGTATGAAGTCCAGAGTTACAGACTAATGCAGTAGAGAATCTGGAAATATGACAGCTAAAACTGAAGGCATCAGCCTGTTCCATGTTCCCTTGGTTCCATGGGGATCCACAGCATCACAATGGCCACTTGTTCCCACGAGATTCCCTGATGTCACCATGGTGTCCTTGGACACACCTGGTCACAACTGACCCATGGTTCCATGAGGTTCCCCAGTGTCACAATAGTCACTATCAGAGGATGGATGAGATCAATGTCCTGAGACACCCTGGGATGAGCTGTCAATCAGTCACACAGTGGGTACAGTGCTAACCCAGCCCTGATTGCCTGTGTGATCAGAAATCCCACCTGGGGGGAGGCCCACAAAGGCCTGGAGGCTTAAAAACATGGAGTGCAAGGTCAGCCCCTGGCATGGACTCTGCCTTCTCCTGGGGTTTGTGTCTCACCCACACTGGAACCCTAGGAGCTGTTAGTCATATGTGTGTCTTTCTATAGAGCTTCTGTCTTTCTGTCTCTCTCTCTTTCTTCTCCTTCTAATGCTCTTTCTATGGAACATTTTTGGATACCCTAACAGCTTGCGTGTTTTAATGTTTCCAGGATAAATGGGCTAATTTAATGAAGTTACTGCTATGATAAGTGTTTTATGTGTAATTTGATGTTGCGTTAAATCCTCTTCCAAAGTTCTTGATTTTTTGCACTTTGCCAGTAGAATTTTGTGTCATTTTGACCTCTTACGAATATCTGCTTGGTGTTTTTCCTGTGCACCAAACTCGAGTAAAGGTGGCAGATGAATTGGTGAATTGGCACGCAAACCCCAAACGGAGCCTAGGGTGCGTGGAGGATCGGGGCAGTGTGAGTCGCACACAATCCCTGGAGTGCAGGGACACGGGTCCCTAGCGGGGTTTAGGGTGCCCTGAGTACAGCAGCAGCACTGAGTAGAGCCAAGAGGGCCCCAGTGCCCAGGGTGGAACGGCGGTGCTGGGGGTTCAGTGTGCCGCAGGTCAGGTAGAAACCATAAACCCACTGGAGGTCCCTGGGGGGATTGGGGTCGCAGGGCAGGGCAGGGCTGGGCTTACAGGGCAGGGCAAGGCTGGACCTGCCCCTCCCCCCCCCCCACACAAAATGTTTAGAGCCAACAATCTCCTCCAGTCTATCACAACAGGCAATGCTGGAGGTGAAATCCCAATTGTGCCCACAAGCACCTGGCTGAGAAGGACAGTTCTTTCCATGGGAAGGAAAGCACAGAGCCCCAAGATTTGGAAGGCAGGTGAGAGCCGCAGTAGGCCAAGGCCAGCTAGACTTGTCAGTAATTGCAGAGTTTGGATTTAGGGAATTTGCAGGTGGAAACCCAATCTCGGCCATGGGCACCTGGAGAAGCAGGACAGTTCTTTCCTTAGGAAGGAGAGCATGGAGCCTTTCCCAATGTTTTGGGGACGGATGAGAGGTGACCCTTGTGAAACTACTGCCAGCCAGACTTATCCTGGCAATATGCCTATGGGAACAATCTCTGGATATAAGGAACTTTGGAGGTGAAATCCCAATTCTGGCCATGGGTGTCTGGAGCAGAAGGATAGTTCTTTTCCATTGGGAAGGAAAGCACAGAGCCCCAGTGTTTCAGCAGCAGATGAGAAGTGACACTCAACATGCAAAGGTCAGTTGGACCAGTCAGGCAGTCCATTGGAAGCCAAAGCAGCCAGACCTGTTCTGTTTTCCCTTGGTTTTATGGGGCTCCATATTGTCAAAATGGTTCCTTGGATCCATGGGGCCCCGCAGTGTCATAATGGTGACTTGATTCCATGGGTTCCAGCAGTGTCACAATGGCCCCTTGATTGCAAGAAGACCTGCAGTGTCACTGGCCCCCAGGTGTCATAAGACCCCGCAGTGTCACAATGGTCCCAAGGATTCCATGAGCCCTTGCAATGTCACAATGGTCTCCGTGGTTCCCCAGGCCCCACAATGTCATGTGACTCCTCTGTTCCATGAAGTCTGCAATGTCTCAATGAACCTTTGGACCCTGGGGCTTTGCTGTGTCACAATGGTCTCCTCTGGCTCCACAGTGTCACAATGGACCATTGATGACAGGAGGCCACTCTGTGTCGCCCTGGAGCTTTGGTTCCATGCAGCCCTGCAGTGTCACAATGGTCTCCTTTGGTTGCCCAGTGTCACAAAGGACCACTGATGACATGAGACCATGCAGTGTCACAATGGACCTTTGGTTCCATGCAGCCCTGCAGTGTCACAAAGGCGTCTTGGTTTCACGTGGCCCCACAATATCACAATGCTCCTCCCAGGGTCACAATGGTCTCACTGGTTCCATGAGGCTTCACAGTCTCACAATGCTTTGCTTATTCCATGGGGCCTCATAGTGTCACAATGGTCTCCATGAGTCCCCTGAGTGTCACAATGGTCTCTGTGATTCCATGGGCCCCTCAGTGTCACAATAGCCCTTTGGTTCCATGAGGCTGTAAAGTGTCTTAATTGTCATTTCATGGTTCCACGAGGCCTTGCAATGTCAAAGTGAACCTTTGGTTCCATGGAGTCCCACAGTGTCACAATGGCTGCCTGGTTCCATGACACCACAAAGTGTCATAATGGTCTCCATGGTTCCATGAGGCCCGGTGGTGTCACAACGAACCCTTGGTCCGATGGGGCCTCTCAATGTCACGATGATCCCTACATTCCATGGAGTCACACAGCGTCAGTACAGTCCCCTTGGTTCCATGAGGCCCAGCAATGTCAAAGTGGTCTCCTTGACACCATGAGGCCTCACATTGCCAAAATGGTCCCTTGGTCTCACAGGGCCCCACAGTGTCACAATGGTCCCTTGGTGTCACAGGGCCCCACAGTGTCACAATGGTCCCTTGGTCTCACAAGGCTCCACAGTGTCACAATGGTCCCTTGGTTCCATGGCCCTGTGCTGCTGCATTCCCCCCTCCCCTTCTCAGGCCGCCCTGCCAGCTGAGAAATGCTACTTGGGCCTCGGCCTTGGCCAACAGCCCCTGGGCTCAGCTCCTCTGCAGCTCATCACAAACACTGTCTGCTCCAGGCACTGCTGCTGCCCAACCAGCTCCTGGTTCCTTTAGCAGCAGCCCTGGGAACTGTTTTTGTTCCCTCAGTGGCACAACATCCCTGTTCTCACACTGCCAAAGAAAGCTGTTGATGCCAAGTGCGGCCAGGATGAACCATTGCTGGGACTGAAGCCTCTCTCTTGGGGCCCTGCAAACAGCGCTCCAAAAGGAGCCCTTGGAGCTCTCCTGGGCCAGCGACTCCCTCTGAGTGGGGCCTCTCCCAGCCGGGAACTCTCCCGTTTGCTGCACTCGGGGATCCTGAACAACGACAGAGCCTGGGCCGATTCCCCCACTCCTCCAGGCTCAGCCCTTCACCCACAGGGGAGATGCCAAAGCATCCACAGTGAGCATTTCCTGCCCTCAGGGGAATTTCTCACAGGTGCCTTGCACTGACTCTTTGTGTCTGTGTGCACACAGGAGTGCCTGTGCTGGGGAAATGTGGCAGAAATGCTGCTCTCTGAGGAGTTGTTGTGCCTTGGATAGCTGAGTCAGTCAGGCCTGTAGGGAAGGTTAAATCACAAGGCCAAAGTTAAATTAAATGCTGCTGAGAGTTTTTCTTTTGCTAAGTGGTTACCTTTAATATAAGTTTTATGTTAAGTTCAATATTGTTAAATGTTATTCCTCTGTTAAATTGTGAAGTCATAGGTTTAAGTTAGGTTACATGCTGTTACGCTCTGCTCTTTTGCTAAATTGTGAGGTTGAAACTATCAGTTAAGGTTAATGTATAAGTAATGTCCGGTTAAGTTTGAGCTCTGTTAAGCTTTCAGGCTGTGTTCCTTTTATCCTTGCCCTTGCTGTCCTTGTGTCACACACACACACACACAGAGGGACAGTTCTGAGTTAATTTCTGGTTTGATTTCCTGGATTCTGTTTGGTTTTGTTGTTGCTTTGTTTCCCTGGTGTGCCTGAAGAGTCCAGTCAGGAGCAGAGCGACTCTTGCCAAGGAACTTTGTGCTGCTGTTGGTTAATATTAAATCTGATTTTTGCTGATCCCTTGCTGGGGATTTTTTTAGCGCTCTCAAGCCCTCGTTCGTAACAGGGTGAAGGAGCCCTGGCCCAGGCTCTGGCTCTGGGGGACACAGGGACCCTGCCGGGAGGTCCCTGTCCCCCTGTGCCACCCCCAGGGCTCCGACCCCCATCCCCGTGTCAGGCTCGGGGGTCGATCTCGTGGAACATCCTCTGGGGGAGGCTGCGGGGCCAGGGGTGGGGGGACCCGGGAGGACAGGGGACCCCGCTGTGCACGAGCAGGGTTGGACTGCTCTGGGGGGAGCTGTGAGGGGGGCCGGGGCAGAGTGACCTTCCCAGTGACCTCACACAGCTCCCGTGATGTCACACAGCCCCCGTGATGTCACACTGCCCCTGTGATGTCACAGAGCCCCTGTTATGTCACACAGCCTTCTCTGTGATGTGACACTGCCCCTTTGATGTCACAGAGCCAACTCGATGTCACCTTGCGATGTCATACAGCAGTGCTGTGACATCACAAAAGACTGATGTCACAAAGTCACCCTCTGATGTCACAATCTGTTCTGTGATGTCACAGCCTGCTCTATGATGTTCCACAGCCACCAGGTGATGTCACAACCCACTCTCTGATGCCACAGAGCCACCCTCTATGATGGCAGACTGTGTTCTATGACCTCAGACCCTACTCTGTGATGTCACAGCCAGCTCTGGGATGTCACAGAACCTTCAAGAACCCTCAAGAACTCAGTTCTATTGAAACACTGAAGTTTCTTGTACTTTGAAGAGATCCCTGTAAGGGACACGACAGGGAAAGTGTCCCCAGGCCCCAGGCAGAGCAGAGAACTGCAGGCACTGATGGCAGCTGCGGACAAAGAGAAGCCAAGTCTTGGTGCCCTGGGGCACAGCAGCAGGGTCTGTGTCACCAAGGGCTGGGAGGAGACACCTTGTCCTGAGGCACTGGGGCCTCCTGGCACAGCCCCAGCCAGGCTGGGCACTGTCACCCCCTTGTCCTGCCCTCAGCATCCCCCCCTAGCCCACATCCCAGGGGCCTCAAGGATCTGCTGGAAGGAGTCCCTGGGGAGCCTTGCTCAGCAATGGCCCTGGGGGCTCCTGAATGCTCCCTGCAGGGACTTCAGGCTTTTCAAAGGACTTGGAGTTTTGCTTTTGCTTTGGAGTCTCTGACAGCTTTGTGCAGTCATGGCCTCCAATTATGTGTTGTAGTTAGTTCTTAGAGAGGCTTTGTCAGTAACACCACTCAGTGGGGCTCATTAATGCTGCAAGGTACTTCAGTTCTTTTAAGGTACTTGGTGTTTCCCTTGGGATAGACTCTGGGAGATATTTGTCCAATCATGGCCCAATTATCTGCGTTAATTAGTCCCTGGAGAGCTTTGTACTGACACTCAGTGGGGCTCATTAATGCTTTGAGACACTCAAGGTGCTGAACGTGCTTTGGATTTTCCTTTCCACACTGAGTGTCTGAGAGGTTTTTGTGCCATCCTGGCCACCAATTCTCTCCTCCAAGGAGTCCATGAGGAGCCTGTGTTGGAGAGGGACCTCAGTGGGAGCCATGAATGCCTGGAGAAACTTGGGGTGTTTCCTCTGCCTTTGACTCCTGGCAAGGTTTGTGCAATCTCCTGCCAGGCCCTGATGTTCAAGGGCTCAGCTCCAAATGCACAGTGAGGCTCATGAGGATCAAGCAAGTCCTGACAAACCCTGGCTCTGCCTTGATTTCCCTCTGCTCCAGTGCAGTTCATTAGGGCGGTTTCCTTTGACAGTTATGGAGAAATAGTTCAAAGAGCTTCCAGGAAATATGTAGTCCTATTTTAAAGGATGTCTTTTATTGCTGTTCCTATTACACAAGAGGTGATTGCAGCATTCAGTGACTGATATTGATCCAGGGACTCTCCTAAGGAGCCCTGGCCTGCTCAGAGAAGCTGTGCCTTGAGCTCTGAGCCAGTGTAGACAACCTTGCTCCACATTCCCCAAGCCCATTGTGTCTCTCCTCACTCACCTGAAACCTGCTTTGCTTGAAGAACTGGCTGCACACAGCCAAAGAGGGATTTTCCTTCTTTGATTTTTGAAGCAATCTAAAACTCCTGAGTTTCCCCATTGCAAACAGACATCCTCCTCAAGTGTGTGCCAAGCCCAAGCTGCCACCAGGAGCACTCCAGACCTGCCCTGGGCCAGCTGTGAGGGTGGATCATCATCCCAACATGCAGTGGTGCCATTGCAAGGGACTGTTGCCATGGACACTGCAATGACCCCACTGCTGGGTTTGGGTGCCATGGCAACCCCCATCAGTTCAGGTTTCCTTGTAAACCAGCCCAAGGAGCCATTTCTGCAGCCAGGTTCCATGGCCACTTGCCTGCAGAGCTGTTGCTGTCCTCAGCGGCCATGGCAGCCCTGGGACAAAGCGGTGCCAGGGCTGTTCCAGGTACAATTGCAGTGACACTCGTTGGAGCCACCAGGTGCCATGGCAATGGCCACGGGGACCCGTTCCTTGGTTTGGTGCCATGGCAACCAATGCCGGAGCTGTTGTGATGGTTGGTGGCCATGGAAAGCTGTCCTGGGCCCTTGCTCAGGGCTGGTGTCAGTGCCCAGAGCCAGAGGGGATCCCTTGCTGGGGGCTGTGCCATGGCCACCTGCCCTGTGCCGCGCTGGCCGCTCAGGCAACAGGAACCAGCAGCCAACGGCACTGCCAGGGCCAAAGGCCAGGTCAGCCAGACAGAAAGGGGCAGGGCTGGGCACTGTTTCCATGGCAACCGGCACTGGGGGGGACACCTGGGTCACCTGGCCTGGCAGTTGCCATGGAAACCCCTGGCAGGGACTGAGGGCACAGCCCCTGGCACTGAGACACTGCTGGGCCGGGTGCTGAGCACAGGGCTGAGCACACAGAGATGGTTTTGTTCTTGCTGAGCTGCAGCACAGCCAAGGCCTGTCCTGCCCCTCGTCCAGCCACGCTGGGGAGGGGCTGGGGCTGCGGAGGAGCTGGGCAGGGACACAGCCAGGACAGGGGACCCCAACTGACCCCGGGGTACCCCAGACCAGAGCACATCATGCTCAGGGTATGAAGGGGGGAACAGGGAGGAAGGGGGGAATTTTGGAGGGAGGGCTTTTGCCTTTCCAGGGAACACTTAGGCAAGAGGGGGCCCTGTTTCACCAGTGGGCAGGGTCACTACCAAAGACACAGACACCAACTGAAGGAATTGTGTCATTTATATCATGCACAGCTGCAAAGATTTACAAAAGGATAAGCTCAGCAAAGCACATCATCATTAGCAACGAATTACAAAAGAAGCTCAGCAATCCATCATAACCCATCATTATATTTTGATGACCAATCCCTTGGTGAAACACCAGAGGTGTTTGTGGCAGACAAAGATTCTGGCTGACTATCAAGGTACACCTTACAGACATCAGCAGTACTTTAGTGACACCGTTCTTCATTCTTTTTTCTCAATCTCATTCGAGTTAGGAACAAGAATTCTGTTGTGCATGGAGCTGGCACCTTTTTAATTCCAGAATAATGCCCCCAGGCCCTTTGCTGTTCAGCTTTACCATGCTGTCTGTGGCTAACAAGGCTTGGGGGGCCCTTTCCCCTCTGGCTGGAAGGGGCCGGGTCCCAGTCCCTGAGGGGCACCCAGGCTCCTGGATGGAATTCCTGTGCAAGTCCCTCAGTGTCACAGCAGCCTTCACAGGGAGCCCCATGGATCAGAGCATTTCCCAAAGGGGCCCTTGGGGCAAACAGGGATATCTGGTCTGGCAGGATGTGTAAAACCATATCCTGTCAGATCTCCTTGTTCTCACACAGAATCCTTGGATGCAGGGACACATTCCCATTGTTCCGGCCCAGGTTTCAGGACTCAGAGTTGTCTTTCCCAGGAGCTGCTCCTTCAGCTGCCTTGGGAGGGCCACTTGGCCTCGGGACCTACACTCTGGCTCCATTATTAGGACTGCTGCACCCAAACCCTTTATTTGCACAAACAGTGGTGATTGGAGGTGGATCTCCTTTTTTCACAATCATTCCTAAAAATGCAGTATAAATAATTGTTCTACCCTGTCACAGGGTTGACTAATCCAATCCTGGTCACTATTGTTTACAGAATTACTGTAATTTCTCCTGGATATTCTGCATCAATTCCTCCTGCCATGACAGGAACACTTTGCAAGGCCAAGCTCCAAGGCAGCAGTAACCAAAGCAAAGTGTCCTGGAGGAATCTGAATTCCTGTTTCAGAATTGATAGCTCTTATTTGCTTTGAATTTCTCCTAATTAATTCCAATGCATGAAGGCCCAGCCCTGCAGCCTCTGGGCTGGCCCTGCCAGGGGCCATCACAGCCAGAACAATTTCCCAGGCAGCCCAAGTCTCACTGCCCATGGTTGGATTTGCAAATTGGGGGCAGCCGTGCACAGCCAGGGGGTTCCATTTCCCCTGTGGGCCATTGGGAAGGGCATGGAGCACATCTGGGAGATGAGTTCTCCATGGACAAAGGTTCCCATCTCCTTATTTTTCCAACTGCTCTTTTAACAACCCCTTACCCGTGCAACCAATCCTGCAGCTTGCGCATAATCTGGTACATGAAAAACCCTGCAGGCAAAATCACTGTATTTTTCACAGGAACAGACAAAGCACCCTGCACCACAGTATCAGCAACCCCTGCAAAAATAGCCAATTTTCTCCCTTTCTCCCTTTTTCATTGTATACAATCTCAAAAAGTTGACCACTGACATGAGGGTCCTGGCCAGTCCTGTTCTGTAGGGTATTTAGTGTTACATCCCTGAGCAGCCAAAGCTACCAAATTAGTATTGTCAGCACTATTTCACGTTATTATATAATTTCATAGATAGATAGTGATATAGAAATATAGATAGATACAGACATAAATAAATTTATATAAATAGATATATTGAGGTCTTATTATACTATAAATACATATATAATTATTATGTATATAGACATTTCACTTGCACAAATGCATATCAGTTCAAGATTTGTCTGCCCAAACCCACAAGGTCTTTTCCTTTTCCATATGCAATTTCTGGATGCATTTGAAGCCATCCAGGGGTGCAGCTTCTTTTACCCAACAGTCTCACTGCTCACACGGGGCTCCAACCTCAGCCCACTCCAGAGCCAGGGAACTCCAGGGAAGGGCTTCCCAGCTGGGAATTTCTGATGGGACTGATTCCTCACACTGACACTGAACAAGTGACATTTTGTTGGGATCTGGCCAGACTGTGCCAGTTTTGTTTTACCAGTGGGCAGGGTCAGCACCAAAGCCACAGACTCTAACTGAAGGAATCAGAGTCATTTCCTGCAGTTCAGAGCAGCAAAGAATCGCAACAGGAGCAGCTCAGCAATGCACCCAACCATCCCCACCAAAGATTGCAGCAGTGATTAGGAAAGATCCAGCAGCATTTACCCTCAGCCTTTACCATCTCCCAGACCCACACAGCAGCTGGGGAAGCTGTCACAGCCAAGGGCTGCAGAGCCACTCCTGGGCACTGGGAATTCCTGCAGGTGCCTCCAGCCCCAGGTGAGGCTCCAACCCCGCTGGGAGAGGGCCCAGCTCTGACAGTGCTGAATGAACAAACTGACAGCACTGCTAGTGTGGCAACATCTGGTTTCATCCTCCTCTTGGGTTCCTCCCAAAGCCTGGCCAGGGCTCAAGGAGGAACCAAGGGAGCTGACTTTGACCATACAGCCCCAAACAAGGCCAGATGTCAGATTTCATGGCCTTGTCTGGCTTCTAAATACACAAAGGTCAATCCGTGTTTCCCTAATGAGTGGCTACATCTATCTCAGTGCTAATGACCATGCATATTTCATCAGGGAGCAGATACAAAGACAACCTTTGCTTGGAAGGTTCATCCAGAGGCCATCTTTGGCTCAGGGCCTGCTGTTCAGGCCGCACTCAGGGCTGGTGTCCAGACCTTGGCACTTCAGGGACATTGTTTAGTGCTGGGCTTGGCACTGCTGGGTAAGCGGCTGCACTGGGTGAGCTCAGAGGGCTTTTCCAACAGAAAGGATTCTGTGGCTCCATGCTAATATCCACTGCATTCAGCTGGGGCTATTTTAGCAGCATTACTTTGCTCAGAAAGTCTCCTCTTGCCCAGCTCCTGTGGCCTAAGGCTTCAGCTCCTTCAGCTCCTGGTGCTGAGGTGCTCATGCTGAACGAGACGAATCAGAGAGAAGAACACAGTCCATGCAATTCCTTCTGGGACACGGAGAGGGGAGGCTGTGCAAACAGGAGCATTGTTTGCTGTGGCCTCCTCTCTGCCCTTCACGTCTTTCAGCGCTTTGAACCAGCCAAGAGCTTTCTCCAAGAGTGCAATGGAGCAGCTGTTCCTGCTCCCAGGCCTGGCCCTCTCCAGTCTCTGCCCTTGCCTGGTTCTGTCCCTCTTGCTGTGCCCTCTGTTTCCCCAGGGCTCGCTGGCTGCTGCCCAGGACTGTGGCACTGGCACAGATCCAGTGCTCCAGAGCCTCCTTTCTGTGCCCTTGGAGCTGCCTGGGCACAGCCGCCTTTTCCATCTGGAAGCTCCCCATGGACAGGGAGTGCCCAGCTCCGTTCCCTGCACAGCCTCCAGGAGCCCAGGGCTGCCATCTCCAGTCCCTGCTGGCACTGGGGGCTCCCAGGTGCCTCAGGCTGCTGTGACACTGCTGCACATGGGAGGGAAGAGGGGCAGGGGCTGTGCTCAAAGTCAGCTCCATCTGCTGCTGCTGCTGCTGCTGCTGCTGTGGGGTCATTTGTGCAGCCCTGGCCCAGAGTCAGGGATCAGATCCTGCCAGTCTCTTCCAGCCCTGGCTGCTCAGAGTTTGGGCCTTGGAGCCTCAGGTGGCCAAAGGCAGCTGCTGCTGGTCCCTCTGTGTGCCCGTGTTCAGCAGTGCTGCTCCATCAGTCTGTGCCCAGAAACAGGGAAAAGCCTCAGCCCTGCAGGGCCAGGAGCTGCCGGGCTCTGCCTAAGCAGCTCAGCCAGCAGGAAGGGAGCTGCTCCACACGGGAACCAGGAGCAAAGGACATTTCTTCTGTAGGACATCTTTTCTATTTAGAAGGAAAAAAAGGAAAAAGGAAAAAACTAGGTAAATTGTAAAAGATAAGAATAAAATCCAAGTGTTAGTGAAAAAACATAACACAATGTTAGTGAAAAAAAACAAAACATAAATGCAAAGACACCTTCTTTGCATTAAGAGGTAAATGATCTTTTTCAAAAGAGAACTCAGTTCTTTACATTGTAAATGTGCTGATGGCATGGATCCATCTTACTGACCTCAGCAGCCTCTTAAAAGATTTTGGGCTTTGTTACCAACACTGGTATTTGAAATTGTGGTTGAAGCAAGAGGAAATTGCTTTGTGCCCTTCCAGCTCCAAGCAGGACTGGGAATGGAAACTCTGTCAAACCCCAAATCCTTTAGAAGATCACCTTCCTTCTCACCCTGCAAATGAGCTGCACATTCCTGTTGTAACTGCCAGGCGTTTCTTAGAGACACGAAGTCCCACTGACAGCTTTTTGCTCTGGTTTGGCAGTGCAGAAGGGCAATTCTCCATCCACCAGCTCCAGACTGCAGTACCTCAGGAACACGGCCCACTCGCCAGCTTTGGCCCACTTGTGGCACTTCTAGAGGAGGAAGAAAGTGCAATTGCACAATTCCAGCCAATCAAGAAGGAAGAATGGGACAGACAAAACACTCTGTACAGATGCAGGCGTTCAGCTGGGACTGTGGAGAGTTTGGGTCCTTGCCAATTGGATGTGTGTCCCCAGCTGCAATCTCTGGGCCTGCAGCAGAGTCTCACTCACCTGCCAAAGCAGAAAGCTCAGGTGCTGTGCTCGCAACGGGCTGGTCTGATGCAGAGCTGTCAGAGCAATGTGAGGGCAGAGCCAGCCCAGCTGGGCCCAGGGCTGAGCCCAGCAGAGCCCTGGCAGAGCCCAGAGTAGCCTCAGCACCCGCAGAGCCCGGCTGCAAGGAGAGAAAGCAGAAACCGCCTGTCAGCTGAGGGCTCCTGTGCCCTTGTGCCAAGGCCTGCGATGACCAGGCCATGCTGGCTGCGCCCAGAGCTGTGCCCAGAGCTGCCCATCCCTGCTGCCTTTGGCGCAGAGCAGGAGGGCAGCACATGTGCCCAGCCTGCAGCCAGCCACGGCACATCCAGCCCTCAGCAGCTGCCCAGAGCAGGATGCTCCTGTGCTCGCTGCCATCTCCCAAAAGCTCTGATCCCACCCTGCCAAGCACACAGGGACCCACCTCACGCCAACCACGGCTGCAAGAAAAGCTGCTCCCAAACCACGGCCTCAGCCTTCTCCAAGGGCACGGCCCATCCACACCACAGCTGCTCCCAAGCACTTCCCCATCCACACTGGACCACCTGGAACGCTTCCTCTGGAATAACAAACAACACATTATTGAAAAGAGTTTAGAGACAAAATGGGAAAACAAGAAAATTGGTAAAAAATCTTATCTCTGTCAGGGTCTTGAGGAAGGCCCAACCCCTGCATGCCAGGGAAAACCCCAGCCATGGCTGTGGGAAACCCACACTTTCTCTCTTCCCCTCTGCACTGCCCCCCAAAATCACGGTGACCCCAAAGCAAACAAGGGCAGTGAAGCAGCCCAAGCCTTTCCTTGCCTGCACAGCAAAGCAGCTGTGCACAGGTTCTGGAGTCCCACCTCTGCTCCCACCATGGGGCTTTGTTTGTGTCGGGCTGGCTGCCCCAGCCCCAGCCCCAGCCCGGGGCACGGTGGGTGCTGGGGGCTGTTGGCAGGGCCAGGAGCCCACTCCCATTTCGTACCCACCTCAGCCCAGGATCCGGCCCTGCCAAAAGCAGCCGGGCAGCGACTGAAGAATTACTTGCATCTGCCCCAGCAAAGGGGGAGCCTTTGCTTCCCCGCCACGCTGGGTCATGCCCAGATCTGGCAGAATTTCCCGGGTGGGACTCATCTGCAAATTCCCTGTGGAGTTTGGCTTTGAAGAAGGTGCCAGAATCAAAGTCCATCACCTTCAGCCTCCCGTGGCCAGGCTGAGAAAGAGCTTGTCATCCTTGATGTCATCCTCGCTGTCTCCAGCAGCAGCAGCAGCAGCAGCAGCAGCAGCAGCAGCAGCAGCAGCAGCATCCCCACCCGGTACAGCTTCTCCAGGGGCTCCTTCTCCTTCCCTGGGGGCAGACCAGGCTCTCAGGGCTCTGCCCAGGGCCCCAGCTGTCAGGGAACCAGGACAAGTAAAACGAGCTTGGAGGGTGGCCACCAGTGCTGAGCAGAGCAGCTCAGCCCCAGCACAAGGGCTGCGTGCTCCCATCCCATGACCCCGGTGCAGTGACACAGGCAGCACAAAAAGCTCTGGGTTCCTTTGCTTCTCATTGCCAAGGCATATCTGGAGCAGGAACTTACCAGGGCCCTGGATCAAAGTGTGCCTGTGGCTCTCTCCCTTCTTCTATGGCAGAGGAATATCCCACATCCAAGGATCACAGAACAGGTCTTCCAGTGCGGGTCTGTCCAAGGAGTTCACGGATAAACACCACCTGATCAGGTCTTTGCACTCTGGGAAGAGAAGCAGAAACTGCCGGTCAGCCAGAGAAGGCTCCTGTCTGCTTTGCCCCACTATTCCCACACCCAGGCCATGCTGCATGTGCTCCGAGCTGGGCCTAAACTTTCCCATCAATTCCCTGTTTTGGAGGAGAGCAGGACATGTGCCACCTCCTCAGCAGCTGCCAGTGCAGGATGCCCACTAGCCCGCTGCTGGCTCCCAGCACTGGGATTCCCCCCATGCCCAGAGAAGAGGATCCACCTTGAGAGAGCCCTTGTGGCAGCGGGAGCTGGCCCCAGCTGAGGTTCTGGCCCCTTCTGAAAGGGTGCTCCCCGCAGACCATCTGGTGCAGCAGGATGCCCAGGGACCAGACTGTTGCTGCCTCGCCATGGTACCAGCCAAAGTCGTTCCATTCCGGGGGGCTGTAGGACAGTGTTCCTATGGAATACAGATGGAGTTCATCAGGGGGATGCTGCTGCTCCCAGAGCCTGGCCCCAGCATCCCTGGGTGTGCGGGGGCTGCATCAGGGGCACTCAGGGTGACCACTGCCCTCTCGCCAGCATCTGGGACTTGTGCACAACGTTAGGGTTGGAAAAGAAGCCTCTGGTGTTGGAAGAGGGCAGCCCTGGCTAGGCCCGACCATGACATGCAAAGGAAAAACCCACTCCATGCTGGGGAAAAAACATGCCCTTATCCTCCCTGCCTGCATTTCCCCAAAAATATTTTGAAGCCAAGGGAAACAGGGCGAGTGAAGCAGCCCAAGCCCTTCCTGTCATCTGCATACCAAAGTGGCTGGGGCAAAGGTTCCGCCCTCCCTCTCTGCTTCCCCAACCCATGGGGCTTTTGGTTGGGCTGGCTGCCCCAGCCCAGCCCTAGTCCTGGGCAGAGTGGCTGGCAAAGGCTGCCAGCAGGGCTGGAAGATGGCTGCCCACCCAGCCCTGCTCTAAAGCAACTCAGCTGAAGATTTAGTGCCCTGACTGGCAGCAAAAGGGAGAATCCCCGCTGCCACAGCCAGCTTGGGCTGGGAGATGTTGGGCCATGAGATGTCAGCAGCGGGAGCACAGCCCTCTGCAGGCTCACCTGCAAAGTGAGTGTAGACTGTGTCCTGCAGGTAGGTGCCACAGCCAAAGTCAATGAGTTTGGCCTGCCCGGTGTCCAGGTCAACCAGGATGTTCTCTGGTTTGATGTCCCTGTGCAGGACCCCGCAGCTGGTGCAGTGCCGCACGGCCTCCAGCACCTGGCGGAACAGCTCCCGTGCCACCTCCTCAGGCAGGAACCGCCGTGCCCGAATGAAACGATGCAGGTCCTGACACTGCTCTGGCCGCTCCAGCACCATCACGATGCAGTTGGGGAGCTCGAGCCACTCCAGCAGCTGGACCACACCGGGGAAGCCAGTGGACACCCTGGCCAGCAGCACGATCTCCAGCGGGGCGCTGGTGCCGTCGGGCTGCGGGAGGAGCACGATGCCGTCAGTGGGGCCGATGCCGTGCCAGGCCTGGGGAAGCCCTCAGCCAGGCCGGGATGCTCTGCGCCCTGCGCTGGCCCCACGCCCGCTCTCTCTCGGGGCGTCCTGGTGGCTCCCACCGTGCCGGGCGCCGGCTCATCCCCGGCCGGCAGCCCCGGCTGCTGGCCCCGCTCACTCACCAGCTCGCCCCAGTGCCGGACGCGGTTCCGTGGCACCCTTTTGATGGCCACCTGCAAGCCAAGGGCAGCAGCGGGGTGAGCTCGCCGCCCGCACTGCGAGCCCCATCCACCGCCCTCCGCCCTCCTCCTCCTCCATCCCCTCCTCCTGCGCCCGCCGCCGGCCCCGCCGCTCACCGGGGCGCCGTCCGAGAGCCGCGTGGCCGCGAAGACTCTGCCGAAGCCGCCGCGCCCCAGCAGCGATCCCAGCCGGTACCGCTCCTGCAGGGCCTCCTGCGCCGTCCCTGCGGGCGGGACGCGGCTGTCAGCGCTCGGCCCGGGGCCAGCAATGGCCCCCGAGCGCCCCTCACCCGCCCCGGGCCGGCCATGCCCAGGCGTTCCATCTTCGGAACGCGGCACGGGAGGCTCGGGGCTGGCGGCCGCGCTGCCGAGCGGCGGAGCTCGGGCCGGGGAAGCCGCAGCGGAGGCGGCGGGAGCGGCCGCGCCGCCTGTGTCCTCCGCAGGCCGCGGGAGGAGCCGGGGCCGGGGCCGGGGCCGGGGTCGGGGCCGGGGCCGGGGGCGGGGCTGGGGCTGGGGCCGGGGCTGGGGCCGGGCTCGGGACTGGACCCTGCGTCGGGTCCGGGGCCGGGCTCGGGCCAGGCGGAGGCAAAGGGCGGCGATGCCGCCCCCTCCCCAGGCACTGATGCCCGCCCAGCAGCGCCACCGCCAGTACGGCCAGAGCCGGGCGGAGGCGAGACCGCGGCGGGACGGCCGGGGCTGGGCACGGGGCAGCCCCGCCCGGGGCCGGGGGCGGGCCGGGGGCATGGCCCGGCCCGGCAGGGGAGAGGGAGGCGGGGAGAGAAGAGGGACGCTGGGCAAGGGACCCCGAGAGAAGGGTGCCCGACAGCGGGAAAGGGAGAGAAAGAGAAAGAGAGAGAGAGAGAGAAAGACTATTCAAAACTATCTGTTTTGCTGCTGCCGCCGCTACTGCTGCCGCCGCTGCTGCTGCCGCCGCCGCTGCCGCTGCTGCAACTGAAGCACCGGGGCCGTTCGTCCCCGTGTCCGTTCCCCGCTCGCCCCACGAGCCCCACGTTCGAGCCCCGCGCGCCCCGGGGACAGCCCCTCCGTCTGCCCAAACACGGGAACTTTGCAGCGCTGAGCCCGGATGCAGAGCCCTGACTCCTGCGCACTGGCACAGCGATCCCCTCGCCTGCTGCTGTGCATTGTCCTTGCTGAGGGTCAGACACTGTCGGGGCACCTTCCCTTGGTGTAGGATTCCTACCTGACCCAAGCACTGCACTTACACCTCCAGTGTTGCTTTCCTGTGTGGAAAGGAAAACTGTGTGTAGCTCATGGTATTTTAGAGTGTCTAAAACTTGCCAAGTCACAGATTTTAGAGGTGAGGTGCATTTGGAATGAATGGGATGGAGAAGCAGTGCAACATGGAAAAGAGGAGCATAGAAATTAACAGAGGAAAACATCTTGGATTGTTTCTTTCATTTTCATTTCCCTTCTGGAAAGCTGTTTCAGTTTTCCAGGAATCATCTGCTGTCTGCTCTTCTCAAGAATCTCTCATGGAGAACAAGGTTGAGCCTCTGTCACAAGATTTGCCACCAGCTGCAGCTTCTCTTAGCTTTCCACAGTGCACAGTGTGTGCAGCAGGACTTTTGCAGCAAAGCAGGACAAATGTTAGGAGAACTTTACATGTCCGTTCTTTTCCTGCTGGGCTGGGGAGTTGTGCCACTGGTGAAGTTTTCATTGTGACTGTTTGTGCTGGTTTCAGGCAAATTTTGGGAGGAAACCTCCAAAAGGGGTCAGTCTAGAAAGCAAGTTCCAGCGGCCCCTCCCCCTACTAGCTGAGGAAAAGACTTCCCTCCAGAGCGGGTTTAAACAATTCCAAGAAAAAGGAAAGTCACAGTCCGAGGAACTTCTCTGCCCCAGCTAGCTAAAACCAAATTGCTAGACCTGGGCTGTGAAGGCATCAGGAAATTTCCAAGTCTGGGCACTGGCGGTCCCAGCAAACACCAGATCTGGATGATGCTGGTGCCAGAACCTGGAAATATCCAAACTTTGGCTTTCTGTGCCAGCACCAGGAAGTTTTCAGATCTGGGTGCTGGCGCTGCCAGCAAACACCAGATCTGGGTGGTGTCATTGCCAGTGACAGAAATCTGCCAGATTTGGGCTCTGCTGGCACCGGGAAATTTCCAAGTCTGGGCACTGGTGCAGCAAACGCAAGATGTGGGTGGTGCCAGACCCAGCAGCAGGAAGCTGCCACAGGTTTTAGCTTTCTGTGCCAGCAAATTGCTGGACATGGGTGGTGCTGGAACAGGGAAATTTCCAGATCGGGGCACTGGCAGTGCCAGCAAACACCAGTGAAACCTTCTGGTCCTCGTCCGGTCCGTTGACCAGTGGTTTTCCTGAGAACCAGCTCTGGCCACTTTACAGACAGAGACTGCTTTCATCTGGTTGTGTGGAAACAGAACTTTACTGAAGGCAAACACAACAAACAGGATGGCGTGCACAGTACAGAGAGCGAAGCAGAAAAAAGCCTGGGTCCAGGATCTAGCAGGGATATTTATACATTTATTTATGGGGAAGGGTTAAGGTGGGATCTGAGGGAAGGATCCAAGAGGAAGGAATGATTAGGAATATCACAATTTTGCGGCAAAAAGTAACCAATGGTAGCAAAGAGAACTCAGAACTTTCTAGTAACAATCTGCATAACTGAACAAGAGGATTATGGGTGGGAGCTCCTGCTCACCCTAAAGAGGGTTTTCCCACAGCCTTAAGCCGAGGTCTCCTTCTTTTAAACCAACCCAAACACAGCAGATCTGGGCGCTGCCAAGTTTGGGCTTTCTTTGCCAGAAAATTGCTGCCTTTGGGTTTTGCTGGCATCGGGAAATTGCCAGATGTGGGCACTGGCAGTGCCAGTGCACACCAGATCTGGGTGGGGAATGTGCTGGCACCGGGAAATTGCCAAATGCGAACCTTCTCTGCCAGCAAATTGCTGGAATTATGCTGTGCAGGCATCTGAAAAATTCCGGATCTGGGCACTGGCGGTGTCAGCAAACATGAGATTGGGTTGCTTTAAATACCTTTTAAATCCAGGTATTTGCTTGATTTAGGCTTTCATTGCCAGCAAATTGCTGGAATTGGGCTGTGCCAGCACCAGGAAATTGCCATGCCATGTTTGGACACTAGCAGTGCTGGAAAACACCAGATCTGGGTGGTGCCGGCCCCAGGTATTTGCCAGGTTTTGTATTTCTGTGCCAGCAAATTGCTGCACTTGGGCTTTGCCAGCACTGGGAAATTTCTGCATCTGGGCAATGGCAGTGCTGGGAAACTCCAGGTCTGGGCAGCAACAGAGCCAGCAGTGGAAAATTGCCAGATTTTGGGGGTTTTTGCCTGCAAATTGCTGCACTTGGGCTGCACCAGCACCAGGAAATTTCTGGATCTGGGCACTGGCAGTTCCGGGCAACACCAGTTTGTGAGAGCCGAAATGAGGGATGTGGGACGCCAGGCGGCTCTTCAAAGTGCAGTTTATTGTATCCAAGGTGATACAGCAGTCCAGAGTCATGGGTGACAGAGCTGTGCTACAGCTGTCAGCTCCAGCTGCAGGCCTGGAGACCCTTAGTTTAGGTTACAAATGCATTATATACTTTTCTTTGCTGAGCATCTTCACACAATAGAACCAATCTATACCTTAACTTTTACCTATAGCCAATCATAACTACTATCATTACCATATTCATGTTACTATTCTCCAATCACTAAAAGTTAGTACATTACAGTTTAAGCTAAAAGTTGTTTTCCAGTTTTCTTGCAGTGGAAAATTCTGAGACCTTTTTTCTACTTGCAAAATTTGCTGACTTGTTTGCCTGTGCTATCTTTCTGCTTGGTAAAATCTTCTTGTTTGAGGTGGGCTTATCCTTTGCTCTAAGTCATAAAAACCCCTTCTAACTAACATACACTTTGCCTTCTTAGCTATCCAAAAAGACTGGCTCATCAATTCTTTTCTTTTATATCAAAACTTGCTTTCATTTATATTCGTCTTCAGACATTACATTCAAAAATCTTTCAGCCAAGCATACATATCTGTTAGACTTTCTTGTCAAACTGCATCCCTGTATAGTGGTCAAGTGCTTGAGGCCAGGAGCACCTGGACAATGGGGACAGTTCTTTCCTATAGGAAGGAAATCACAGAACTCCAGGGTTTTGAAGGCACATGAGAAGCAGTCCCCAGAGGCCAAGGCAAGCCAGACCTGTCTGTCCTTGCAGCTTTTGTCTGAAAGCAACCCTTGGATATATGGGGAGTTTTGGGGTGGAATTCTATTTCAGCCATGGGCTCCTGGACAGGAATGACAGTTCTCCATAGAGGGGCAAGGGCCCCTCACAGCTGCTCATGGTCCCTCACAGCCCCACATGGCCCCTCACAGCCCCTCACGGCCCCTCACAACCCCTTGTGAGATGCAAAGCTGTGTTTCGTGTCAGGTACAAACAGGCAACGTGTGTACTTGTGAATGAGAAATGTGTGGATACCGACAATGGGATAGTTGTGAATTCTAGTAATAACTGAGGAAAATAAAGCATGGAAAAAGACTTTTGAACGTATCTTTTGTTTGCAAATTAACCCTAGTTGATTTAGGAGCATTTGAATTAAAGTGTTATAGATGTTGCTTTTTGTTTGCATTTAATCCATAAAGAGTTCTGCAATAATAACCTTTTGAAGTATAATTTTAGAATATTACTTGTATCCTTGAAACTGTAGCTTTGGAATATATATAAAGGAAATATGCTTATCTCACGCCTTATTGAAGCAGAGAAAAACAGCTTGAAAAAGGAAGATGAACATCACCTCAAGGGTTTATGGTTTCGACCAAAGGGAAGCTGGACATCACTGTTATGAGATTTAGAGTCTCTGCAATTAAAAGGTGGACCCATATCTGGGGAGCTGGACTCCACCAGATGGAATTAATCTTTCTTCTTTTGGAAACTGGACCGTCACCATCTGGGAATTCTCCTTTGAGATAGATCCTGAGAAATTAAAATCACAATAGTTTATAGAATTGTGATGTAATAATTTGGAATAAAAATTGCTGATGAGTAAAAGATTGGAAATAGAAACTGCTGAAAAAACCTGATGGGTACCCCTGTAAATACCTGTAACCATCAATTATCGGTATGCAGTTGGAGGGAAAACTTCCCCCACTGTACCTGGCGCTGTATTGCTCATACTTTATCACATTAAATAATAAATTGATTGCTGCTTGAATATTGGACTAGTCAAGCTTCTGATTCATAACACTCTCACAGCCCCTCACGGCCCCTCACGGCCCCTCACAGGCCCAGTCCTGGGGCTCCTCCCAGAGGAGGGGTCGGGCCCTGCTTGTTCCCCTTTCATTTCAGTGCCTTCATTACAGCAACAAGCAAAGAAAGCTGAAATGGAGCGTTTCCCCAGCATTTCCCTCGGGGTTAACTGCGGGCTGAAGCTCTGTGCTGGCGCTGGCCCCAGCGCCACCATCCCTGCAGCCGCCAGGCCTTTGCTGTCCCCCCGTGTCCGTTCCCTGTCCCCGAGTCCCGCCCGGCTCTGGCAGCAGCAGCAGCCGCAGCGCAGGGGGCGCCGGCCCGGCCCAGCCGGGGCTCCCGGCCAGGAGCAGCAGCAGCGCCGGCCCCTTCCCGCCTGCTCCTGCCTCGGCTCCCAAGGGCTTTTAACAGCTCAATTCTGGAGCAGAGCAGCCAGCACCCACACACAGCCCTGACTGCTCAGGGCCCGCCTGTGCTGCCCTGAGCCAGCCCTCAGAGGAAGAAAGGATCGGGCTCCAGCGCTGTTTTCAACGCTCTTTTCACTCACCCTGAGCTGACAGCAGGAGGCTGCGGGTGCCTTTGCCTTGGCAATTGGAGATCACGGTTGCTCTTAGCCCTCTTCTGCTTGCCACCTGAATTTTATCAGTACAACTGCACTTGCCTCTTTCAATCACTGCTGCCCACTGTGCTTTTGTGATGGTGAACTCAGTGTTTTTGTCACAGGCATCATGATTAGCAGAGACTGAAATGCTCACAAGTCCTTGAGCACCAAGTCGAGGGGAATGAAAGCATCACAGACCACTTTTGCAGCACTCAAACACAGCCCTGCTGCTGGTGCTGTTGAAATAGAATCAACCTACAGAGACCATCACAGAAATTGCCTCTGGAGTGGCAAATCAAATGAAAAAATCCACCAGGAGAACGAAAATACTGAAGTTGGCTGGCTTCATTGCTTCCTCGGAGCAGCAGAAAATGGAGATGCCCAGAGGTATTTTGCACTGCTGCTGATCCCAGTTGGAGCCCTGCCCTCTGCAGAGTCCCAGCGGGAACCTGAGCCCAGCCCAGGGAGCTCCCAGAGTGTCCTGGAGATTCTTTCTGCATTCGATCAGGCTTGCATTCCCCAGCAAGTCCCCAACAAAACCTCCTGTTTTCTTGGGTTAGAACAGGCACAATGAAAAACTCAGCAATGGCACAACTGCCCAGCCCACAAGGAAAAGAAAGGACAAGTTGTCAAGGAATCCAAACATTTGTCTTGCTTTGCTGCAGAAGTCGTGCTGCTCACGGTGTGGAAAGCCAAGAGAAGCTGCAGTTGGGGGCACATCTTGTGACAGAAGCTGCACCTTGTTCTCCAGGAAAGGTTCTTGAAAAGGGCAGACAGGAGTGTGGAGAAGATTCCTGGGGAAGTGAAACAGCTTTCCACAGGTGAAATGAAAATGGAAAGTGTTATGTTTGTCCAATTATCTCATCATAAAAAAACCCAATAATATCAAAAGTAGTAGCAATTTTAATTGAATAGTTAAAATAAAAAAAAAATTAAAATTGGATACAATATAATTTGATTAAAATAAGAGATAATTTGGTTCCAATAATAGCGCATAAGCAAACGATAACCACGGGGTACGGAGGGCAGAGTTCTGGGATCCTTGCCACCTCACCTACAAGCTTGCCAAGTGAAAATCATCCCTTATATGTCCTGTGTCAATACCATCTCTTCTCATTTTCGGTTCATCATGTCTCTATCTCCGCCCTCATTACCACCCTTATCACGCATGCACCATCACTTGGTTTGGTGTTCACACAAGTCTTTGGGGGTCGTTTTGGATGAAGACCTCTCCTCTTCCTCTTTGTCTTTTAATTCACCTTTGGGTTACACATGCGCATCAAGCCAGTACAATGTAAGCCAAGACTAACGTATCACTGCATCTACATATCAAGGCAATAAATCCCTTATAATTAGCATTTTCTGGTACCCAACCAGGTTCTTGGTCATTTTTAGCAACTGTATCTTCAGCTTGTTTCCTGTGGTCCTTGAGAACATCTGCTGGGGGGGGGGGGGGGGTGGAGCCCCTCCTCTCCCTCTCTTCTTTGGCATTTAACTATTTTATTATTCTCAAATATTAATTACTGTATCATTATTGATTACTGTTTCAATCTTTATCAGCACGAATCATACCTATTTATCACAAATCTCCCATTTCTCTTTTTGATCATTATGATTCGTGCTGCATTTAAAAAGCTGTGCCCTGATGTCTTTTATATTTTTCAGAATTTTGGTTTTCTTGTTGTCTCTTTTCAGCTTCAAACTTTTCTAGCATTTCTATTACTGCTTCTAGTCTTTCACACTTTCAAGTTTAGTTAGCATGTCCTGGTCTATTTCAATCCTTTAAAGTCCTTTTTGTCTTTAACAGGGGTTGATTTAGCTTTTAATACCATTATAGATCTTGGTTTTACTTTTTCTGCTGATTCTGAATCTAGAGACATTGTTGAAATTTGCATCTTTTGAATCACTGAGTGAATTAGCCTAATAAAATACAAAATCATACAAGGCAGAAACATAAGTCCTAGAATTGAGCATAACAACATGAACTCTAACATTTTCCTCCAAACACTTCTAAAGAGGTTACCCCACCAATCTGTTTTCAAGATTGAATTCCACTTTTGTACCGGCACATGAGCTACTCTTTTAATCTTTTTTGCAAGTTCTGTGATAGCTTCTCCATAATTATCAATTTCTACATAGCACTCAGATTCATTAAATCTCCTACAAACTCCTCCTTCTTTTGCTAACAGATAGTCTGGGGTGATCCTGTTTTGGTACACAAACACCCACATTCGTGTATATTGCCTGGCCAACATTTTTAAAGCATTGGAGGTGCGATTTGACACCACCTCTACTACTGCTTGGAGCCTTATTAATCGATTCAACAGATAAACTGGGGTCCTATATCTCCATGACCCATCCTGAGCTCATGTTGCTGGGTCATAATATGCTATAATTCGTTCTGCAGGCTATTTGTCCTCCCCCCAGTTTTGATTCCCTCCTGCTGTTGGAAAATTTAAATTCAAATATCCTTTATTCCACTGCAGGGTTTCATACAGTGGAGTTCCTAGCACATTGCTCCTAGATCTCAGTAAAACAAAGAAGGAGGGTTGTATTACTCCCAAAGTATAAGTTCCTCCCCATTTTTGAGATAACTCACTGTATGCTCGTTGCCCACAAATTTAATATATCCTATCTGGGGCTTTCCATTTCTTATCAGTTTTCTCCGGTTGTTCCCAATCAGACCTCAGGCTGTCGATGGATTGGTAGGGGTTAGTTCCAGGACTTCTGTACCAGCATACATTAATCTGTTCATCTTATTCACAATTTATTTCTTTTATTGGTCCCCAATATCCAATGGGGTTTTCAGGTCGCCAAATTTTTGAACGATTATCCATATTAACCACCAACGTGGATTTACAAGGAGTATGCCCTACTATTTTATTAAATTTCCTTCCTTCTCGAGTTATACAAATGATTCCAATTACTTGATGGCTTAAAATCCATCCTTCAGGTCTCTTCAATGTTCCAGAAATTTGGGTGTGGTTCTACTTTAAAAATTGCTCTGGAGCTAAGCTCTCACCTTTCCATGGCCATCTTTTAGCCATTTTTTAGACCTCTACAAATCTCACATTTGGATAATTCCAATTCTGTAGCAATCCTTTGCATCAATCCTACAAACTGGTTCTTATTCAAGGCTGGCAAATTCCAATCTTTGTAGCACTGTTTTACCTGTTTATACAATTCAGCTAATTCTCTTGACTCTTTTCTCTTGTTCTTTCTTCTATTCCCCTTTGTTTCTTTTTTTTCTTTTTTTTTCTTTTTCAATTTTTCTTTTAGTGCCCGGCCCCCTATTCTTATACTGGGATCATCTTTATTATGATTTCTTTCAAAACAAAAAAAACCTTTCATATTGAGGGCCAATCTGATTACTATGGGGATAAGGAGCTTGTCCGTTATATCCCAAATTTTTCCCTACCCAATACATCTTTCCTTCCTTAATACAAACATCTATAACACTGCTGCGATTTTAGCAGGCAGAACTAGCATATGGGTGTGTTACAAACACAGATTCCACCTTGTCCTTAATCCACACAGGTTGATTACAATAGTCACAAATGTTGAAATTGCTGGGACTTGGTTTTTGCCTTGTTTGCTTTTTCATTGCTGAAACTCTGTCCAGTGTGGCTTTCTGGCTTTGGCCAACTGCCCAGGGTACCAGAATGATCACAGTGAAAATAATCCTCAGGAAATCTACCATTTTTCCTTTCTCAAGGCCCCTTGGGTTGCAGCCAAGGGCCGAGATGCCAGTCTTCTTGGTAGCAAAGGTAATATCCCGGCATCTAGTCACCGGTGCTTTTAGTATTTTTGGTACCCATAGCCCCACAGAGTTTGCTTGTCTCTTTTTAAATGCCGTTTCCCAGTTCTAGCTGGTTAAGAAGCAATAATTAAAACAAAAAGAACAGGGAAAAGATTAGGCCGGAATACCATAAACCTGTATTTTCCAAAATTT
The DNA here is from genome assembly GCF_028551555.1 of Melozone crissalis. Lineage (NCBI taxonomy): Eukaryota > Metazoa > Chordata > Aves > Passeriformes > Passerellidae > Melozone > Melozone crissalis. The sequence continues at coordinate 8,143,148 of NW_026535824.1, forward strand.
CAGGGATGTGCCAACTACAAGAAGATTTTTCTAATTATTTTGTGCTTCAGGGGCGGGGAGTGCATTAAGTCACCATCTCCAATAGGCACACTCGCGGCGCCAATGTGCCCCTGGAATGCACCTATGATGTGGTGTATAGACTTCTTCTCCACCACAACTATCAATTTTGAGACACTGGTCTATAATATTATGAGTTGCTCGTTCTCTTATTTGTGCTATAGCAAATATAGCAAGAACCAATTGATCTAAGTTTTGTATTAATCTAATTGCTGCTGGAAGGGTCTCATCTCCCAGTCTCAAAGGTATCCCAAAAAAAATTATTAACAATACGTTCTATAGTTAGCTGGCTAAATACATAACCATAGCAAAGCAAGCAAATAAATTGTCTCTTCTTTTCTTCTCTCTTACTTTCCACCATGAGTTAAAGCAAAGTGTGCAAACAATACATATTCAGGGATGACACTTTAAACCATGTTTACTGCACTCCCAATGTTTTACTTGTCTCTGCTCTCTTTCAACAACAGCTGTTATCAATCGCAGTTTCTGGAATTGCAGTTTTGTAATCAATTCTAATAATGTTGCTGGTGCATGACCCTGGAGGAGATCTTCAATCTTTTTAGGCCGTTCCCACTGATTCAGAAAGTCTTTTGTTCTTTTTCCACCGGCGTTCTTCTGCCTCCGAGCTCAAGGGAATTGCGGTTAGCAGCCATCCAGGATGCCTAGTTCATTCTTAATAAATCAGGGTTAATATAAATCAACTTAAATCCCACCATATTATCACATTCTTGGAATTTCATGTTCTAACAATATTTTAGCTACAGTTTGAACTGTAGCCCGAGCTGCTGGAAATGCTTTAACCCACTGAGGTAATTCATCTATTATAACTAACAAATATTTCCACCGACCCACTTTAGGCAATTCTATAAAATCAACCTAGATCTTTTCAAATAGCTTGTAGGCTCTTTTGCATCCTCCAGAGGGAGGGGTTTTTAACACTTTCTTTTTTACTTTTTGACAGGTGAGACACCCCTGGGTAATTTGCTTTCCAATTTCAAATATCCTTATACACCCATAAAATTTTAAAAAGTGATCACAAAAGGCTCTTGTTCCCCAGTGTGTCTGTCTATGCAAGTTATCTAAGATCTAATGTGCCACTGGTTTTGGCATCATAATCCTGCCATCAGGAAAAACTCACTTTCCCTCCTTAAATGTTGCTCCTAATTTCTTTATAGTTGCCAGTTCTGCTAGCGGAAGGGAAAGTGTCTCCTGCTGAATTTCTATTTTTTGTAAGATCATGATTTCAGTATCTCTTTTTCTTAAGGTCACTCTTTTTGCTTCTTCATCGGCCAAATTATTTCTCTGACCCTAATATCCCTCCCTCTCTGGTGTTCCTTTACATGAACTACTGCTATTTTCTTTGAGCCTTTTAAAGCTTCAAGTATCTGAATTATCAATTCCCCGTGTACTAACCCTTTCCCTTGAGTGTTTATAAGTCCCCTTTCTTTCCAAATTTTTCTAAAAGTATGTACTACACTAAAAGCATATTTGGAGTCTGTATAAATAGTCCCTTCTTGCCCTTTTAGTATTAATAGTGCACAGAGTAATGCATACAATTCACGGCTTGTGCTGACCAGGAGGGACTAAGGGGACCAGACTCCTTTACCCTCAACTTTTTCCCACTTCACCTGAATGCCAACCCGTGTCATTAATTTCTAGATTATCTTCTTCAGTTAAAGAATACATTTTAAGTTTTCCTTCACAGGGTTTTATCTGTAAATTTAAGGCTATTATTAGATCTCTGCCTAACAAATTATTCTTGGCCTCTGATAACAACAATAAATCATTTACTCCAAATTTGTCATCTGTTTTAATTTGCACTCCTTTTATTACAGGAACAGGGAAAGCTTCTCTCGTAATTCCGATTACTGAAACTCGCTCACGACTTATCTCACATCCCTGGGGTAATTTTGTCACTGTCGACTGAGAAACTCCTATATTTACTAAAAATATAACTTATCAAGGGCTCTTCTGGTGGCGTTTCTGTCCCCTTCATTAAACAGAGCCCCTGACCTCCCTGAAAAGTTTCCTCATCGTGCTGTTTCTTCCCGCAACTTTTTTTGTAGGTGCTCCTTTTTATAATAGTAAAAACAGGTGGGTCCTGCACCCTTCAAGGCAGGGCAAGGATTTCGTAAGTGCCCTTTCTTGTGGCGGGAAAAAACACACAGGTCCTGTGTTCTTAAAAATAGATCCTGACATCTGCAGTTTGTTTTTCCCTGCGGATTTTTTTTCTTTTTTTTCTTTTTTTCTGTATTCAAAGCTGCCTGCATTTCTCTAACTGCCACCACCAAAATTCTGGCATCTGCTTTCTGCTTTTCCTCATCTCTGTTCACACACACCCTTTGTGCTTCTCTCAGTAACTCCTGAAGTCACCTGTCCTGCCAGTCTTCTAATTTTTCCAGCTTCTGCCTGATGTCGCCCCTCAGGACTCTAAAAGGCAGCATACTTACTCTCTTCCTGATTAACAGGGTCTTTTGAACTCACATACATATTTAGAGCCTGGCAAATCCAATCCTCAAATGATCTGAACTTGGGCCAATATAAATTATCTTTCCGGATCATTTCTTTTGTCCATTTAAACATGTAATACTTAACTATTTTCTGTTTACTTTTTCTCCTTTGGGATTCTCATTCATCCCAAAACCGTATCATCATCCCCAGTGGGCTGTCCTGAGGAATGCTCCCCCCCGAGAACCCCCCTCACGGTTCCCAGATACCTCAAACCACTGAGAATTTTTCCTACAATCTGCAGCCCCTGGGTCAAGGAACTTGTTCCCTGACCCATTTCTGGCGGCAACAAACTAAGAAATTCCCGGTACCAGGAGAGTCTTAGTTTCCCACACTCACCTCGTGGCTCAACTTCCTCACTTACTACTCTGCCACACTGCCTTTTTAATCTACCTGTTCCACTCCTATCTCTCCCTCTGCAATCTACTTGTTCCACTCCTATCTTTTCCTCTTTCTCAATCTATTAGCCCCATCCTCTCACCATCTAATCACATACTAAATTGCCTGCTACCAACCCATCCAAAGAAATTGAACCTCTTCATTCACTCTCTCAGTCTCCCCACTGAGTCAATCCCTCCTGCCCAAGGACCTTCCCACAGGTGCCTGGACCAGGGATCCCCTCCTTCCCCCTGGGTCAAACCCTCCCGGGGTCCCCACTCATTCACTTTTCTTTCATTTCCCTCCTTTCCCGGCCGGCCTCCTCTCGGACAGCACGAAAACGCGGTACTGGGAGGTCCCACTCACTTCGGGGGTCCGGGACTGCCCAGCCCCCGTCTCAGACACTCCACACACACTCACACATGCATACAGCCGCCCCCCGACGCAAAACCTCATGATAGTCACAGCCTCCTTTTCTCACAAGGGTCTTCGTGCACAAAGCAGTTTTCTATGGGTACTCTCTCTCCTACAAGCCGGCACTCTGATGGGAGCCTCTCTTGCGCGCTCTTAAAAACTAATTTGCTTATGCATTATTGTAAAAAAGACTCTCTTTTCCCAAGGGAGAGTGGTCTAGCCTTGGGACCACTTAAAAGTCTGGTGGGGAGCTCCTTCCCAGAAGCTATCCGCCTCCCCGGATTTAAAAGAGTCCCGGGTATCGGCACCAAAATTGTTACGTTTGCTCAATTATCCCATCATAAAAAAGCCAAACAATATTAAAAGTAGTAACAATTTTAATTGAATAGTTAAAATAAAAAAAAATTAAAATTTGATACAATATAATTTGATAAAAATAAGAGATAATTTGGTTCCAATAATAGCGCATAAACAAACGATAACCGCGGGGTACGGAGGGCAGAGTTCTAGGACTCTTGCCACCTCACGTACAAGCTTGCCAAATGAAAATCACCCCTTATATGTCCTGTGTCAATACCATCTCTTCTCATTTTCGGTTCATCATATCTCTATCTCCGCCCTCATTACCACCCTTATCACGCATGCGCCACCACTCGGTTTGGTGTTCACACAAGTCTTTGGGGGTCGTTTTGGATGAAGACCTCTCCTCTTCCTCTTTGTCTTTTAATTCACCTTTGGGTTACACATGCGCATCAAGCCAGCACAATGTAAGCCAAGACTAACGTATCACTGCATCTACATATCAAGGCAATAAATCCCTTATAATTAGCATTTTCTGGTACCCAACCAGGTTCTTGGTAATTTTTAGCAACTGTATCTTCAGCTTGTTTCCTGTGGTCCTTGAGAACATCTGCTGGGGGGGGGGGGGGGGGGGTGGGGTGGAGCCCCTCCTCTCCCTCTCTTCTTTGGCATTTAACTATTTTATTATTCTCAAATATTAATTACTGTATCATTATTGATTACTGTTTCAATCTTTATCAGCACGAATCATACCTATTTATCACAAATCTCTCATTTCTCTTTTTGATCATTATGATTCGTGCTGCATTTAAAAAGCTGTGCCCTGATGTCTTTTATATTTTTCAGAATTTTGGTTTTCTTGTTGTCTCTTTTCAGCTTCAAACTTTTCTAGCATTTCTATTACTGCTTCTAGTCTTTCACACTTTCAAGTTTAGTTAGCATGTCCTGGTCTATTTCAATCTTTTAAAGTCCTTTTTGTCTTTAACAGGGGTCGATTTAGCTTTTAATACCATTATAGATCTTGGTTTTACTTTTTCTGCTGATTCTGAATCTAGAGACATTGTTGAAATTTGCATCTTTTGAATCACTGAGTGAATTAGCCTAATAAAATACAAAATCATACAAGGCAGAAACATAAGTCCTAGAATTGAGCATAACAACATGAACTCTAACATTTTCCTCCAAACACTTCTAAAGAGGTTACCCCACCAATCTGTTTTCAAGATTGAATTCCACTTTTGTACCGGCACATGAGCTACTCTTTTAATCTTTTTTGCAAGTTCTGTGATAGCTTCTCCATAATTATCAATTTCTACATAGCACTCAGATTCATTAAATCTCCTACAAACTCCTCCTTCTTTTGCTAACAGATAGTCTGGGGTGATCCTGTTTTGGTACACAAACACCCACATTCATGTATATTGCCTGGCCAACATTTTTAAAGCATTGGAGGTGCGATTTGACACCACCTCTACTACTGCTTGGAGCCTTATTAATCGATTCAACAGATAAACTGGGGTCCTATATCTCCATGACCCATCCTGAGCTCATGTTGCTGGGTCATAATATGCTATAATTCGTTCTGCAGGCTATTTGTCCTCCCCCCAGTTTTGATTCCCTCCTGCTGTTGGAAAATTTAAATTCAAATATCCTTTATTCCACTGCAGGGTTTCATACAGTGGAGTTCCTAGCACATTGCTCCTAGATCTCAGTAAAACAAAGAAGGAGGGTTGTATTACTCCCAAAGTATAAGTTCCTCCCCATTTTTGAGATAACTCACTGTATGCTCGTTGCCCACAAATTTAATATATCCTATCTGGGGCTTTCCATTTCTTATCAGTTTTCTCCGGTTGTTCCCAATCAGACCTCAGGCTGTCGATGGATTGGTAGGGGTTAGTTCCAGGACTTCTGTACCAGCATACATTAATCTGTTCATCTTATTCACAATTTATTTCTTTTATTGGTCCCCAATATCCAATGGGGTTTTCAGGTCGCCAAATTTTTGAACGATTATCCATATTAACCACCAACGTGGATTTACAAGGAGTATGCCCTACTATTTTATTAAATTTCCTTCCTTCTCGAGTTATACAAATGATTCCAATTACTTGATGGCTTAAAATCCATCCTTCAGGTCTCTTCAATGTTCCAGAAATTTGGGTGTGGTTCTACTTTAAAAATTGCTCTGGAGCTAAGCTCTCACCTTTCCATGGCCATCTTTTAGCCATTTTTTAGACCTCTACAAATCTCACATTTGGATAATTCCAATTCTGTAGCAATCCTTTGCATCAATCCTACAAACTGGTTCTTATTCAAGGCTGGCAAATTCCAATCTTTGTAGCACTGTTTTACCTGTTTATACAATTCAGCTAATTCTCTTGACTCTTTTCTCTTGTTCTTTCTTCTATTCCCCTTTGTTTCTTTTTTTTCTTTTTTTTTCTTTTTCAATTTTTCTTTTAGTGCCCGGCCCCCTATTCTTATACTGGGATCATCTTTATTATGATTTCTTTCAAAACAAAAAAAACCTTTCATATTGAGGGCCAATCTGATTACTATGGGGATAAGGAGCTTGTCCGTTATATCCCAAATTTTTCCCTACCCAATACATCTTTCCTTCCTTAATACAAACATCTATAACACTGCTGCGATTTTAGCAGGCAGAACTAGCATATGGGTGTGTTACAAACACAGATTCCACCTTGTCCTTAATCCACACAGGTTGATTACAATAGTCACAAATGTTGAAATTGCTGGGACTTGGTTTTTGCCTTGTTTGCTTTTTCATTGCTGAAACTCTGTCCAGTGTGGCTTTCTGGCTTTGGCCAACTGCCCAGGGTACCAGAATGATCACAGTGAAAATAATCCTCAGGAAATCTACCATTTTTCCTTTCTCAAGGCCCCTTGGGTTGCAGCCAAGGGCCGAGATGCCAGTCTTCTTGGTAGCAAAGGTAATATCCCGGCATCTAGTCACCGGTGCTTTTAGTATTTTTGGTACCCATAGCCCCACAGAGTTTGCTTGTCTCTTTTTAAATGCCGTTTCCCAGTTCTAGCTGGTTAAGAAGCAATAATTAAAACAAAAAGAACAGGGAAAAGATTAGGCCGGAATACCATAAACCTGTATTTTCCAAAATTTCAGGGATGTGCCAACTACAAGAAGATTTTTCTAATTATTTTGTGCTTCAGGGGCGGGGAGTGCATTAAGTCACCATCTCCAATAGGCACACTCGCGGCGCCAATGTGCCCCTGGAATGCACCTATGATGTGGTGTATAGACTTCTTCTCCACCACAACTATCAATTTTGAGACACTGGTCTATAATATTATGAGTTGCTCGTTCTCTTATTTGTGCTATAGCAAATATAGCAAGAACCAATTGATCTAAGTTTTGTATTAATCTAATTGCTGCTGGAAGGGTCTCATCTCCCAGTCTCAAAGGTATCCCAAAAAAAATTATTAACAATACGTTCTATAGTTAGCTGGCTAAATACATAACCATAGCAAAGCAAGCAAATAAATTGTCTCTTCTTTTCTTCTCTCTTACTTTCCACCATGAGTTAAAGCAAAGTGTGCAAACAATACATATTCAGGGATGACACTTTAAACCATGTTTACTGCACTCCCAATGTTTTACTTGTCTCTGCTCTCTTTCAACAACAGCTGTTATCAATCGCAGTTTCTGGAATTGCAGTTTTGTAATCAATTCTAATAATGTTGCTGGTGCATGACCCTGGAGGAGATCTTCAATCTTTTTAGGCCGTTCCCACTGATTCAGAAAGTCTTTTATTCTTTTTCCACCGGCGTTCTTCTGCCTCCGAGCTCAAGGGAATTGCGGTTAGCAGCCATCCAGGATGCCTAGTTCATTCTTAATAAATCAGGGTTAATATAAATCAACTTAAATCCCACCATATTATCACATTCTTGGAATTTCATGTTCCAACAATATTTTAGCTACAGTTTGAACTGTAGCCCGAGCTGCTGGAAATGCTTTAACCCACTGAGGTAATTCATCTATTATAACTAACAAATATTTCCACCGACCCACTTTAGGCAATTCTATAAAATCAACCTAGATCTTTTCAAATAGCTTGTAGGCTCTTTTGCATCCTCCAGAGGGAGGGGTTTTTAACACTTTCTTTTTTACTTTTTGACAGGTGAGACACCCCTGGGTAATTTGCTTTCCAATTTCAAATATCCTTATACACCCATAAAATTTTAAAAAGTGATCACAAAAGGCTCTTGTTCCCCAGTGTGTCTGTCTATGCAAGTTATCTAAGATCTAATGTGCCACTGGTTTTGGCATCATAATCCTGCCATCAGGAAAAACTCACTTTCCCTCCTTAAATGTTGCTCCTAATTTCTTTATAGTTGCCAGTTCTGCTAGCGGAAGGGAAAGTGTCTCCTGCTGAATTTCTATTTTTTGTAAGATCATGATTTCAGTATCTCTTTTTCTTAAGGTCACTCTTTTTGCTTCTTCATCGGCCAAATTATTTCTCTGACCCTAATATCCCTCCCTCTCTGGTGTTCCTTTACATGAACTACTGCTATTTTCTTTGAGCCTTTTAAAGCTTCAAGTATCTGAATTATCAATTCCCCGTGTACTAACCCTTTCCCTTGAGTGTTTATAAGTCCCCTTTCTTTCCAAATTTTTCTAAAAGTATGTACTACACTAAAAGCATATTTGGAGTCTGTATAAATAGTCCCTTCTTGCCCTTTTAGTATTAATAGTGCACAGAGTAATGCATACAATTCACGGCTTGTGCTGACCAGGAGGGACTAAGGGGACCAGACTCCTTTACCCTCAACTTTTTCCCACTTCACCTGAATGCCAACCCGTGTCATTAATTTCTAGATTATCTTCTTCAGTTAAAGAATACATTTTAAGTTTTCCTTCACAGGGTTTTATCTGTAAATTTAAGGCTATTATTAGATCTCTGCCTAACAAATTATTCTTGGCCTCTGATAACAACAATAAATCATTTACTCCAAATTTGTCATCTGTTTTAATTTGCACTCCTTTTATTACAGGAACAGGGAAAGCTTCTCTCGTAATTCCGATTACTGAAACTCGCTCACGACTTATCTCACATCCCTGGGGTAATTTTGTCACTGTCGACTGAGAAACTCCTATATTTACTAAAAATATAACTTATCAAGGGCTCTTCTGGTGGCGTTTCTGTCCCCTTCATTAAACAGAGCCCCTGACCTCCCTGAAAAGTTTCCTCATCGTGCTGTTTCTTCCCGCAACTTTTTTTGTAGGTGCTCCTTTTTATAATAGTAAAAACAGGTGGGTCCTGCACCCTTCAAGGCAGGGCAAGGATTTCGTAAGTGCCCTTTCTTGTGGCGGGAAAAAACACACAGGTCCTGTGTTCTTAAAAATAGATCCTGACATCTGCAGTTTGTTTTTCCCTGCGGATTTTTTTTCTTTTTTTTCTTTTTTTCTGTATTCAAAGCTGCCTGCATTTCTCTAACTGCCACCACCAAAATTCTGGCATCTGCTTTCTGCTTTTCCTCATCTCTGTTCACACACACCCTTTGTGCTTCTCTCAGTAACTCCTGAAGTCACCTGTCCTGCCAGTCTTCTAATTTTTCCAGCTTCTGCCTGATGTCGCCCCTCAGGACTCTAAAAGGCAGCATACTTACTCTCTTCCTGATTAACAGGGTCTTTTGAACTCACATACATATTTAGAGCCTGGCAAATCCAATCCTCAAATGATCTGAACTTGGGCCAATATAAATTATCTTTCCGGATCATTTCTTTTGTCCATTTAAACATGTAATACTTAACTATTTTCTGTTTACTTTTTCTCCTTTGGGATTCTCATTCATCCCAAAACCGTATCATCATCCCCAGTGGGCTGTCCTGAGGAATGCTCCCCCCCGAGAACCCCCCTCACGGTTCCCAGATACCTCAAACCACTGAGAATTTTTCCTACAATCTGCAGCCCCTGGGTCAAGGAACTTGTTCCCTGACCCATTTCTGGCGGCAACAAACTAAGAAATTCCCGGTACCAGGAGAGTCTTAGTTTCCCACACTCACCTCGTGGCTCAACTTCCTCACTTACTACTCTGCCACACTGCCTTTTTAATCTACCTGTTCCACTCCTATCTCTCCCTCTGCAATCTACTTGTTCCACTCCTATCTTTTCCTCTTTCTCAATCTATTAGCCCCATCCTCTCACCATCTAATCACATACTAAATTGCCTGCTACCAACCCATCCAAAGAAATTGAACCTCTTCATTCACTCTCTCAGTCTCCCCACTGAGTCAATCCCTCCTGCCCAAGGACCTTCCCACAGGTGCCTGGACCAGGGATCCCCTCCTTCCCCCTGGGTCAAACCCTCCCGGGGTCCCCACTCATTCACTTTTCTTTCATTTCCCTCCTTTCCCGGCCGGCCTCCTCTCGGACGGCACGAAAACGCGGTACTGGGAGGTCCCACTCACTTCGGGGGTCCGGGACTGCCCAGCCCCCATCTCAGACACTCCACACACACTCACACATGCATACAGCCGCCCCCCGACGCAAAACCTCATGATACTCACAGCCTCCTTTTCTCACAAGGGTCTTCGTGCACAAGGCAGTTTTCTATGGGTACTCTCTCTCCTACAAGCCGGCACTCTGATGGGACCCTCTCTTGCGCGCTCTTAAAAACTAATTTACTTATGCATTATTGTAAAAAAGACTCTCTTTTCCCAAGGGAGAGTGGTCTAGCCTTGGGACCACTTAAAAGTCTGGTGGGGAGCTCCTTCCCAGAAGCTATCCGCCTCCCCGGATTTAAAAGAGTCCCGGGTATCGGCACCAAAATTGTTACGTTTGCTCAATTATCCCATCATAAAAAAGCCAAACAATATTAAAAGTAGTAACAATTTTAATTGAATAGTTAAAATAAAAAAAAATTAAAATTTGATACAATATAATTTGATAAAAATAAGAGATAATTTGGTTCCAATAATAGCGCATAAACAAACGATAACCGCGGGGTACGGAGGGCAGAGTTCTGGGACTCTTGCCACCTCACGTACAAGCTTGCCAAATGAAATTCACCCCTTATATGCCATGTGTCAATACCATCTCTTCTCATTTTCGGTTCATCATATCTCTATCTCCGCCCTCATTACCACCCTTATCACGCATGCGCCACCACTCGGTTTGGTGTTCACACAAGTCTTTGGGGGTCGTTTTGGATGAAGACCTCTCTTCTTCCTCTTTGTCTTTTAATTCACCTTTGGGTTACACATGCGCATCAAGCCAGCACAATGTAAGCCAAGACTAACGTATCACTGCATCTACATATCAAGGCAATAAATCCCTTATAATTAGCATTTTCTGGTACCCAACCAGGTTCTTGGTAATTTTTAGCAACTGTATCTTCAGCTTGTTTCCTGTGGTCCTTGAGAACATCTGCTGGGAAGGGGGGGTGTAGTAAACCCCTCAGCTTTAGCCAGGGCCCCTTGGAGAACAGAAAGCTGACACAGCGGCAAAGAAGTTTCCTGTCTCCAGGGACATCCGCCTTGTACCTTATGCCTATAGCCATGGAAGGCAATATGTTGTTAACCCTACTATTGGTCACTTATGGTCACTCTAACACCTTTGCCATTGGTCAGGATTGGATCTGGGCCAAGGGTATAAAAGTAGCATACTGTACCCCTACTAACTCGGAAGAAGAGCTGAGACCCTTCACGAACCCCTCCAATAAAGCCATACTTGTGGAACAGCCGGCGTCTTCTTCTCTCTCTACCGTCTGCTGGAGCCTTAGGCCAAGGGAAAAGCTACCTAGCAAGCAATGCTGAAATCACAAGAGCTGCCTAATCACTAAGAGCTGAATATTCCCTGCTTGCTAGGGCTGTCCCGCGGCCTTGGTCTGAGAGCGAGCTGGCTTCTGGCACCCAGTCCCCTTGGAGACTGAGCTCTGGAGCTGTAATAGCTTGCCTAGGATAAGACCAAGCAAGGCTCATTTTGGGGGAGGTGGAGCCCCTCCTCTCCCTCTCCTCCTTGGCATCACAACTTTTAACTATTTTATTATTCTCAAATATTAATTACTGTATCATTATTGATTACTGTTTCAATCTTTATCAGCACAAATCATACCTATTTATCACAGTAATATATCTTGCTAATTCTGCACTTGGAGGAATTACTCAGGTCTGCAGTCTTTATTACACACCCTGTTCTAAAAGACTTTTATGCTATTTTCCCTCTCTCTGTGTTTTCACATGTGGTCAACAAGGTTTTCTTTCTAAGAATATTAATCACAATATCCCAAAGGATTAAAAAATGCTTAGGTATTTTTTCCCTAAGTATTTATTAAAGAAAACTAGTAATAAAAAACTGTATACATGCTAGATAAAAAATACAAACAGAAATAAACTTGAGAGTTCTCCCAAAAACCTTAAGAAAAAACCCCCTGTACTCTATAAAACCCAGAGCATTCATCTACAGCATACAAAAATGGGCATGTTCTAGAAGAGAAAATTCGTGCAATGGTTCCGCACAGAATTCTATGCTTTCAAGCTTTTTGCCCTTCAGGGGCAGTGCCATTCTTTGAACTGTAATGCTCTGAGCATGTTCTGCTTACCATGGCAGCTTTCTGCTCTGCCCTGGTACAGATCATCCTCCCAGCAAAGGGGGAGTGCAGCCACCACAACTCGCAGCACCTTCCCACATAGCAAGAACCTGAAGGGGAGAGATGGCTTTCACCAGCTGCTGCGGGTTCTAACAGTGCCACCTCTCAGCTGCCGAAAGCCTGAATTTCTGTGTTGCACTGTGTTAGTTTATTGAGTCAAATGTTCTGTTATATAGTGGTATGTTCAAGTGTTCCCCGAGTTATTACAGTTAGCTTCTCCCCTATGTTATGCCCTCCGACCCAAGTGTCCCTCGAGGAATCCCCTCCCTCCTCAGCACATTTTTCCCTGTCAAGACAACCCGGCCCCTTTGCCCCATCAATCAGTCAAAACCCTACCCTTTGCTCCAGAACATTCCCTGTCCCTCACCCTAAGATCCAATCCCTATGCCAATGCTCTCTCCTCCCCTTGTTCTGATTTGTTGTAGCCCTCAAAACCGCACCCCAAGAGTCACTTATTGGTTACTATATGGTGTCCACCCCCTGCTTTGAAAGATTTTAAAAATCCGGTCACAGGGATGTTGGGGGTTTTTTCAACATCTGTTCCCTTTGGGAATTCTTGCCTGCACGACCTTCCCCCGCCTCTCCTGATGAATTTGCTGCACTTTATGCCGCAGAAGAGCCTCCTTTGCTTCCTTCACTCGGTCCTCCAGGGGTCTCAACTGCTGGCATTTGGCCTAGAGGTTCTGGCTCAGGCAAAACCCTATCCTAGCCAATTCCCCACTCTTGCCGTTGTCTCTGGAGCATCACAGAGCTAGCCAGGGCTGTGGAGGGCAGTGACAGTGACCCATGCCCTGGCATTTCACAGCCCCCAGAGCCACGCCTGCCAGGCCACAAGCCCCAGCCCTGGTGCCCACTGCCGGCCTCAGGGGCTCCTGGGCATCCTCACCCTGAGTGCAAAGGCAGCCTCAGGAGCCCCCAGGGCGCTCTGGATCCAGGCTGCAGACACCCTAAAGCCAGCACTGAAAGGGACATGGATGGGGACTGCAGCTGGATCTTGCAGTGCTCATCAGCCCTGACTACTCTCTAAGTGAACCCAAACCTCATTGGCAGCACCTTGAGCACATTGACCCTGCTCGCCCCTCCTGGAACGTGGTGTTCCCACATCCTAAACCAGCCCTTTGCAGGGAGTGACCAGCTCCCAGCTGCTCTGCTACCCTGGCCTTACTTTCTGTTTGCCGGCAATGAACTTAACGGATACACTCCTGAGAAACCTAGCACAACCTTTGCTTCTCAGGAGCTCTTCGGCAAAACAACTCCAGTAATCCCTAGTTTTGCACAGAGAAGGAGGTCCTGACAAAGCATGAGGCAGAGGCAGGGCTCTGGCATACGAATTCCTGAGCTGCAGGATTCCACCCATTGTTGTTCCTAGCTACTTTGCTGATATTTTAGAGCCAGTTCTGGACAAAGGCTGTGCTGACAGGATAGAAAAACGTGGAGAAAAAAAGGTGCAGGAGACAACAAAAAAAAAAACAAGGGGGAAAACCCTTAGAAATACAGAGCACAACAGAAGTCCTTGGAGATGGTTCAATAGAAAATGCCAGCAGCAGTGAGCAGAGCCCGAGGTTGCTCACTGCCACCCCAGGGGCTCCTCAGTCCCCTGCTGGTTTGTGTCTGATGCAGCCCTGCCTGGAAAGGGCTCCAGGCTCTGGTGTTCCCAGCTTGCTCCAGGCTACATTCTTAGCAGCACTGAAAGAAGAGGTGAAACAAAGAGCCATTTTCTGTCCTGCCTGCAAACTCTTCTCCTTCAGTGCCACTGCCAGAGATCATCCCTCTGTCAGCTTGGCACTGTGCCTGCTGCATCCTCGTCCCTGTCCCTTGCATCAGCTCCTGCACATTAGCACTCACTGTCCCACATCATGAACAGAGAGAGCTGTGTCAGAAGAGCAAGGAGTGCATTTTCTTGGCCTTTCTAACAGACACAAGAAGCATGAGTCCAAATAACTTTGTTGTTTGTTCCTGCCCTCTTTTTCGATAAGTCTTTTCTGCTTTAATGCAAAAGCCTCTTTTCATACATGGATGGAATGATCTGGAATTGGCAGTTGCTTCAGGCTGTCAGGCACCATGGGAGTTTTCTCTTGTCTCTGATGAGGATTTGGTGAATTTTCCATTGGTCACTTGGTGGTGTCACCATGGGCTGAGCTCAGCAGCCGACTCTGCTGTCCCCAGGGGATGCATTGGGACGCCAAGCCCCTCATGGCTGGGATTCGGGGGAGGGCGGGCTCGGAGCGCCCAGGGCCTGGGCCTGTGAGGAGCTGTTGCTGGCGCTGGCTGTGCTCAGCCCGCTGTGCCAAGCAGCCGCAGCCATGGAGACACAGGCGGGAGCTGTGGCCGAGGCCGGCAGGCGGCCCGGGCCGGCTCGCAGCTGCGAGGACGCCGGCAGCCTGTTCCCTGCGGCCGAGGCCGTGGCGGGCAGTTTGCGGGCAGGGCTTTTCTGAGCCGGCCGCAATGTGCTGCCTCCCGTGTGGGCCCGGCTGCGGCAGAGGCAGGCGGGAGCGCGGCGGGGCCGGCAGCGGTGGGCAGAGGCCGCAGAGAGCAGCAGCCCGGGCGGGCCCGCTGCGGAGCGGGATGGAGCTGCCGGGCAGCCCTCGGCCGTGTCTGTGCGCACAGGGCAGGAGCAGAGGCCGGAGCAGAGGCAGGAGCCGCGGCAGGAGCCGGCCATAGCGGCAGCTCGCCGCGCCCGGGGCCGCAGCCGCAGCTCTCCCGTGCCGGCCACAGCAGCAGCCGCTCGCCTCCAAGGCTCCGGCGCTTCCCGAAGACGAGGGGCCCGGCCCCCAGCACGCCCTGGAGCCCCGCAGCCAGAGGAGCCGCCGGCGCCGCAAAGGGCAGTGCAGAGGGCGCAGGGTGAGGAGGAGGACATGAGGCTCACTCTGGGCCGCGCTGGGGCAGCTCTGCCTTGTCAGTCTTCGCCTTGAGCCCTTTGCTTCTTTTCCATGAGCCCTGATCCCCATCGTTGGCCAAGGGCCCCCGCCGCCCTCTGCAGGGCTGCAGGAAAAGCTGCCTCAGTCACAGAATCACAGAATCCCTGGCTTGGAAGAGACTTTCAAGATGATCGAGTCCAACCTAAAAAATACCTCAACTAAAGCACAGCACCGAGTGCCACTCCAGTCTTCTTTCAAAGGCTTGCAGGGATGGTGAGTCCTCCCTGTCCCAGGAAGAACCAAGATAACACTGGGGCCTTCTACCCCCCGGCGCTTGGAGCTCTGGAAGCTCTGGAAGTTTGTCTTTCTGCTTAGGCAAAGGCCATGGAAAAGGACTGGGAAAAGTAGTCACTAATCGAGTAGCCTACAGAGCTCTAAATTGATGTGCAAGGAATACAGAAAAGACAGAAAAGAAAAAAGGCAAAACCCAAATGCCATCAGGAAAGTCTTGGGCATGAACACATAGCTGCAAAAGGGTCTTCTCAGCCCTATTTCTTTGTATTTCTGGGAACCAGAGGAATCCTGCTTGAGCCTCTGGGGAGATGGGTTTGGGAGGTAAAAGTTCATGTCTTTTTTCTCCCTGGGGCAGCTCCTGTTCCTAGCATCAGCTGAGCCTCTCTCCAGCCTGATGCCTGTTCTGATTGTTGCAGCAAAACAACTGATGGCAGACAGAAGACACTGACACTTGCAGAGACGTGGCTTTTCCAGTGCCAGCTGGGAGTGGGAGTCAGAAGAAAAACTCCCAAAAGCACAACTCCATTGGAAGATTGCCTTCCTTTTCATTGCGTAAAGAAGCTCTAGATCCACTTGTGAATTGTCAGTTGTTTGTTAAGGATGGGAAGTTTTCTTTCCTGATTTTTTTCATGTGGTTTGGAAGTGGATGAGGCTCTCGTTCATTCACAAACTCCAGACCAAAGTGCCTTTGGAAGATGGCCCACGTGGCAGTTTTTGCCCAGCCATGGTACTTGTGGATAGAAGAAAGCAAGGGCAATGGTATTTGCAGCCAAAACCCAGCAAAGCTTGGCTCAGCCAAAACATCCTGGGGAGAGAGAGGCCTCCAGCTGTTCCTAGAAATCAGCAGAGTTCCAGCCAAATGGTTGTGTAGCACTAAGTGCAATCTCTTTGCCTGGCTCAGAGCCTTGCTCAGCTGAAGAAGCAGGAGGATCAGCAAGGAGATCCCAAAGGCCAATCACATCATTTTGATTTTGCTCATCTTGTGTAAGTTTGCAACTAAACGTGTTTGCAGTTGAGCTAATGAGAGAAAAAAAAAGTAAATAGAGGCTTTACGGTGGGGCCATGATATTCCACAAGAGGAATCACCGGTGTGCATTTCATTGGAGCTCTTTCAATCCTATAAAAGTATTGTAGCCCTGATTTAAAATAGGCCGATATGAACCAATTTGGAGAGACAGAGACTAAAATGGGTTATGGGTTTTTTTTTTAAGAGTGAGAAAAACTACCCAAAAGGTGTTGTTTTGTGACATTTTAAAATATACTACCTGAAAATTACCAACTGCAATAAATCAAGAGTTTAAAATGGAGTGTTTAGGTATATGAATAATTAAAACCACAAAAATGTGCAGATATGAATGCATGTTTTCATAAAAATCATGAAATGATAGACCAAAAAATACATCCCCTGAACTACAATGCAAAGGCAGGTAGAACTGTACTTGAATGGTCTCTTTTTAGATTGCTGGAGTTTTTTCCTTGTGAAGATGAGCTAGGGTATTGCTGAAGAAAAGTGGCACAAGCAGGACGGGGCAGCGTGCTGTGCTCTGTGCAGAGGCTGCCAGGGGCTGCCCGAAGAGCGCCCTGCTGCAGCCAGAGCCCTCCTGGCCTGGGGCCCGGGAGCAAAGGGCCAGGACAGCCACCTCCTCCTTGTCCTGACCCTGCCACTGCTCCCTGCTGCTGCTGCTGCTGAGGGAAAGAGAAGACTCTCCTAAGGCCCCATGAACGAATGCACTTACGCAGCCCTGGGGATGCCAGTGAAGGAAACCATGTGTCACATAAAGCATGTGTGACCAGAGTCACCAAACACCACCTAAACATGGAATTGTTGCACCTCTCTAGGAGAGGCAGAAATTTAAAGAATTAACTGGGGACTTGAAGGCAGAAGAGGCCAGAGGAGGAAAACAACTCTGATGGAAAAAAACCCACCATATCTGAAGGGGGAAACATCTCTGCCCGCTCAGAATTGGTCGAGGGAGCATGCCTCTAATCCTCTCCTGAAAGGGATGCTTTAGGTGAGCTTTGCATCTCCAACTGCCTTGGACCAGAGCCAGGAAGATTCAATTATGTAAATGTTACATAGATAGATAGATAGATAGATAGATAGATACATACATACATACATACATACATACATGCATAGATACATAGATGGACAGACAGATCTCATTACTGAAATCTCTCTTTACTGTCCTCTCTGTTGCTACACACATCAGAACTTGGTAGCCAGTGCCCCACTCAACTACAATCCTGAGATTGCTCTCCTGTTGCTTCAAAAAAGCACACTCTTGGGGAATCTGGAGCATGTAGGTCCTTATGGAATGCAACCAGACACCCAGAGCATTGCACTGGGAACTGGACTCTTTGTGCATCTGTGCTCAGGCAAGTTCTTCTCTTGGACTCGACCACACTGATGGTGCTGAAGTGGCTGGAATCAGAAATGCAGCCCAGCCCACCCCAGCTCCTCTGATCCCTGAGCACCAGCTGGAATGCAAGGGCATTGATTTCCTGCTCAATTCCCAAACACAACACGCACTGATTCCCTGGGCTGCCAAAAGACACGGGAGCCATTAACCTTGAAAGTGATGTGTTTCTGCCAGTGCTGGAAAAGGGCAGCAAAAACTGAGAAAAAGCTCCCTGGAGAAAGAGAAATTACACAAGGCTTCTCCTTCGAGCAAACAAACAAATAAACAAAATATGAAAGTGTTACCTACTCCAGTGTCTAAAGCACTTGGATGCACTGAAGAGATGTTTGGCAGGGAAGCAGCCCTTGTGCTGAGCATTGGCTCTATGGATCTAAGGCAGGGATCTATGGAAGTCTGCCTGAAGGTCCCTCAGGAGCCCCCATTGTCCAGGCTAAAGCTCCCTCAACCCCTCCTCACTGGCCCTGTGCTGCCCCCCCTTGCCCAGCTCCCCTGTCCTTCTGTGCACACGCTGCAGCCCCTCCATGACTTTCTGCTTCCCAGGGCCCACAGCTGCACACAGCACTCCAGCTGTGGCCGCAGCGCTGCCCAGCACAGGCCACGCTCACTGCCCTGCTCCTGCTGCCCCACTGCTGCCGGCACAGCCACCGTGCCCTTGGCCTTCTTGGCCCCCTGGCCCCACGCTGCCTCATCTGCAGCTGCTCACAGCCACCAGCCCTGCGTCCTTTGGGCCCACGCAGCTCCCCAGCCACAAAGGTGCCCATTTCACTTCAGGTACAGCAGGCACCATTGCAAGACGGTCTTCCTGTTCTACAACGACATCTTCTAAGTAGATATCATAAAGTGTGATAAGAATAGAATTGTAAGGCACTCTGACTAAATCAAAATGGTCTAATTCAACTGTACAGGAAATTGCTCTTAAGTAAATATTCCACCCTATCTGCCGTCAGCAAGCAAGGTTCTCTCTGCAAAACTGGATTTGTAGTTCTTTAAAGCTCTGAGATGGAAATTTTAAAATATCCACTTATGCCTTTGTTATTTTCATTGCAGGCGTGAAAACTGATTTTCTTTCAGCCTTCCTTGCTGGCCCTCTACACTCTATTGCTACTGACCAAGCTCTCAGCTTCCTCTACAACTCTTAAGCACCAGGAACATGAAATGTTCCTTTCTCACTCACCTCAGGGTCAGCACTGCTGAATGCACACTTCAGGTGACCTGTAGTGGGAAGGGAAAATGAACCAGATGGTGTGAGAAAACTGCTTGGGCTGCTGAATCCAACAGAAAAGTCAACCCAAACAGAGAAGATTTCCCATTTTGTAACATCCCTCCAGGAGACACCTTTCATTCACACAGCCAGCAAGGGGTCAGGACAATATTCTTGCTTGTGCCTACACTTCAACCTGTTTAGCCAGTAAATGAATACAAACATGACCAAGAAAATCCAAATTGTTCTTTAACACTCAATGCTCCTGTTCTAGAAAACACATAAATGGCTTTTTAAATCCACTCCTTCAGGTCTTTTTTTTGGGTTTTTTTTGTTTGGTTTTTTATTTTTTTTTTAATCAGTTGCATGCACTAATTCTCTTTAATTTGCTGGAAATGCTTGCCCAGAAATGCTTCCTCAAAATCCCCTCTGAGCTGTGGCGGACACTCACTGCTTTAGAGTTTACATTTCCTTGCAGAGAGAATCACTAGTTAAGCACTTGGTAAAGGGTCAAGTTAGAGAGTTAAATCCTTTCATGACAAAATTTAAAAAGAAATAAGCTTTCCCTGAGTTCTGGGAACAACTGCAGAGATTTTAAAAGGCATTCCAAGAAGGTCTGCCAGTCTGCATTTTCAAAGCTGTCTTGCTTGTCCCAGCAACCTGAGGAAATGACAGACTCTGCTGCCACAGACTCTCCCGTGGAGGGAACGGAGCCCTGCAGGTTCCCCTGCAAATGCTGCCCCTGTGGCTACAGACACCCCCTTTTTAGCTGAACCTCTTGGCAGGAGCTTTACCAAACCACTGGCATCCTAATGCTCTTTCTCTTTCAAAATCAGAAACTCAGCCACCAAGAAAGAGCAGGAAGACATAGAAAAGCCAGGTTAGGATACACCCTAACCTAAGTAGAATGGAAAACTCTACTTACGTGCAAAGTGGGTAACATAACACGCGGAAAAAGAAATGCCATAAGCAGCAAAAGCTGCCCTGGCCAGATAGTGAAACATTGTTATTTTTGAAAGTTAGGAAAATAGATGAAACAATGCTCTTGTCAGTGGGCAGCTACCCACTGACAAAGGTGCCAATCAGGAAAGTTCTCCTGAATCTGAGCCAGCACTAGGGCTGCTCTGACACTCAGGCCTTCTGTGCACCAAGGCAACCTTCTGATGCCACTATGACGATGTGGCAACCATGCCCTGACATCACAAAGCAAACGCTCCATGTTGGTCTGTGAATTTATGCCAAGCAATAACCAACCTTCCCTACAGCAAACACAGAAGAGCCTGGGAAGTTTTCCTCTGTCACAAAGCAGCACAAATTCCCCTCATGGGCCAAACCCTGTTGTTCAGGGGATCCAAGAGGAGCTCCAAGAGTGCCCCAAGCACCTACAGCCTGTACCCCAGCTGAGCACTCAGATGGGATACAAGCAAAGGAAACCAGACCAAGAAAATGGCCCACAGCCCAGGGCTCCTGTGGATGTACATCTCTGCCTTTCTTTCCCTTTGGAAGCAGTCAAACTGGCAACTTGAGGGGAAACCAAGGGCTTTGTGGGGGCTGCATTGCTCTGCACACACCCAGGCCACCCGTGGCACAGAGCTTTGGTGCCTAAAAGGATAAACCAGCTGGAAAATGTTTCATTTTGACCTTTCTTACCTGCTAACAGAAGTTGCCAAAATGAAAGTTTCCAAGCAGGGCCTGATCCCTGTTGCCAGCTCTGGGCTAGTAAGGAGGCATTACTTTGTTTCAGTGGTGGGTGCATAGGGAATCACTTCCCTAAGCCCTGCACACCCAGCAATCTCACCTACCCGTTTTGTATCCATGGATCTAAGACATATTCAATAATTTGCTGAAACTCATAGGCTAAACATTACCTCAAATTTATTGACATATTTCAATCACTTCTCAGAATTTACTGACATGAGAATAGGAGTGTCCTGTAGGTCCCTGCTGGTCGTTGCCACAGGTTCAGGAGGCGATCCATGCACAAAAGAACCTAAGACACAACTGAGCTTGCAAAGCAACTTTATTCCATTAGTTGCAGTAGCAAATAATACATACCAACCCCTGGATTCCCAAAAATCCGCTGAGCAGGAGAAGGAGATGGAGCGTGGTGCTCGGCAGCAGGGGCAGTTAGGCAGTGCACTTCCAGGACATCCTCTGGATCAAAATGCTGTGCATCTCATCCTTCTCACCCTTCCAGCTCAGAACCAGGCCTTGTATCTCCTGCTAAGGATTTGGAATTTTCCCAGTTACAGCACCAGCTCACACATGGCTGGCGTGTGAGATGATGGCTCAGGATGACTCCATGACTCCCTGCCACCGATGGCTCCATTGTTCCCCTTTCACAGCTTGACTGCCCACCGATTGACCAATACATTGTTTCTCTTTCAAGGGTCAAGGTCCCCCATGTTAAACAAGACACTTTCCTTCACTGTCTTGTCAACCTGCTCAAACATGGATCAAATATGGCAGGGCTTCGGGCCCGTCTCTGGTTCCTGACACAGTTGTTTGGGAAATATTCCCATTCCTCAAATTCTCCTTTGGTGGTCAAGAGCCTCCTAAAAACACTTTCTTCCCTTTGAATGCATTCCAGCTATGTTCTTAGCAGGGGCACTCTCCTTATTCTCAAGGCCAAGATTGCCAGTTGCACACAGTAAGCACTGCAGTGGGGGAATACAGGCTTCAGCACTCCTGTTAAAGCTAAAAGAATTCAAAAGACTAAGCCCTGTTTGTTACACGCCTCTTCTTCCTATTCTGGGAATCAAACACAAGCGTTTCATCAATACACCCTGCAAGTGCTCTTGCTGAGTGAAGCCACATTGCTGTGTCAATAAAGCAGCTGGGACTCAGTTTCTTCATGCAGGGAAAGCCAATTCTTCATTCACATAACTCATTTTTACACGGTTTTCACAGATCTCATGTTCAGTCCAGCTGGCTGGTAGTTTCCTTGCCACACAATTTATTGCTTAGAAGGTGTATTAGTGTGTACATGCAAAGACTCACTCTTTTTAAGACTCACTCTTACTCAGGTGATTACATTTTTTTTTGTGGATGCTCATGGGAGAGATTTCTTGTTTATTACAGATGCAAAAAGTTTTCTTAGCACAATAGCTTGTTGTGCTAACTGCACTCATGACTGTTCCCATGGGAAGTTTGCTGGCTGCACATAGAAGATGTAACAGGCTATCTGGGAATTTACTATAGCAAGGCCTGATTTTATAAGGCCTTTCTTTTCTAATAACCCTACCTGTGTGCAACACATTATGACTTTCTTTCAGAAATTAATGAAGAAAACACAAATTGCCTGCTCAAACCCTTCTGCCCCCTTCCAAATCAGTTCACTCCTCAAGCACAAACCTCAGGCACATCCCCGACTGCCTCTCTCCCAGCAACTCAGAGCTGCATTGCACAGCACATGCTGTGCGCCACAAAGCAGGCTGGCCTGGTAGGCCTGAATATTTCTACCAATCACTCTGCATCTCACACCTTTGCTCTGGCTCAGTGCAGAACTGCAGGATTGCAGGTGCTTCCTCCCAGAGCTGCGTGAGGCGCTGGCTCCTGCAGATGTGCCCTGCCAAGCTGTCCCTGCCTCACGCTGGCCTCACTTCCCTGGCACAAGTGCCGGCCCTGAAGGAGCTGCCCTGTGCTCCAGCCTGCCGAGCAGCCCGGCTCCCTCCCACGGTGCCCAGAGGGCTGCACACACTGCTGGCCTTTGCCAGGAGTTGCAGGGCAGCTGGCAGAAGAGGAGGAATCCTCAGCCAGCCCAGCGGTCCACAGCTGCCCTTGGCCTTTCTCTGCTCCTGGGCACACTCCAGACGGCCAATGCCTCCAGGCCGGGCTGTGCCCAGCTCGGCTGCGCTTCCCCTCAGCAGCAGCCAGCTGCCACCTGGGCTCTGAGAGCGGAGGATTCACCCGCTCCCAGCAAGAGGCACCCAGGCCCGGCTGCTGCCTCTTGCAGCTCCAAGGGCCTCCTTCCAGCCTGCCTCTGCCGGGGCTCAGGCTGCTCCGGCCTCTGCCGGGGCTCTGCTGGGGCTCCAGCCCGGGCAAGGCCGGGCCCGCTCTCACCTCACAGGCGCTGACAGCTCTGCACCACAGGAGACCTTCCCGAGCACCCTCTCTGATCTTTCTGCTTTCTCACTTGAGCAAGGCTCTCCTCCAGCCAAAGAGATTATTGCATTTAGGGATACAAATCCAAGTGGCAGGAACCCCAATGCTCTGCAGTCACAGCTGAAGGCCTGCATCTGCACAAGATGTTTGGGCTGCCTTTGGTTTTGCCTTCAAATGCCATTGCCCTTACTGCCTCAACTAGAAATATCACAGCTGTGCCATAACCAGCCAGTGGGTCATATTCCAAAGGCAGTGTGGTCTGGAGAGGATGAATGAAGAGGAGCCCTCCTCACTTATGAAACCATACAAAAGAAGCCATATGTGTGACTTAGCACCCATAAAAAACAATTGGTAATTCAGAAGGAAATGTTGAATTTTCTGAAGGGGTCAGAAGGAGGAGAATCTTCCAAATGAGTTGATGTTTCAGAAACTTTATTAATTTCAACTCTAATCTGTAATTCTATGCTACAAATCTGTTCAGCAGCCCTACTCTACAATCCTACTCGAAATTGGTAACAGAGATTACATCTTGACATGATTGCTATGTTCTCGTCTCCTAGGGTTAGGCTTAGGCTTAGGCTTAGGCTTAGGCTTAGGTTTAGGTTTAGGCCTAGGCTTAGACTTAGGGTTGGGGTTAGGGTAAGGGTTACAGATAGGGACAGGGTTAGGGTTTCGGTTTGGGTTAGCATTTAAGGTTAGGGTTAGGGTTTAGGGTTAGGGTTTAGAGTTAGGGTTATTCGTCTTCTTCACTGAGTTGATGAGTTGTGCCAGGATGAATGGTGGCTTGGCTGAAGTTACAAATGGATGCTGTCCACCGGAAAAAAAAATACAACAAAGAACAGTGAACCATTACTTTCCAAGCTCATTGCTTCAGGGACTCAATCAGGATACATCAAGTTCCTGGAAAGACCCAGAAAGAGGAGCAATGGGACCATCTGCTCCCCAGTCATCTCCAGTGTGCAAGACCTTGCCATCACAGGCAAACCTGGCCCAGAATCCCACTCATCTGTTTATTGTGATGTATTCATCATGCTGGGATTTTTGCCCTGCCAGTGCTCTAGAAATGGCGCTTTCTGTCCCTGGGTTTTCTTCCTTTCAGGAAACTCCAATGACTCACACAGGCCCCTGCCTTTGAAAGACAGGCACTGTGCTGATTCCCACAGGGACAGAAAGCAGTGTCTACCTTTCCATACCCTGGCCCTCGTGTGCTGGATGGCACCTTCCTTCCCAGCAGGGCCAGCCCAGTGGCACTGGGCCCTGCAGTTCCCTCTCTGCCACACAGCCTGGCAGTAACCCTGGCGCAGTTCCCGTCTGCTTGAGAGTGCCAGGCAGCAGATGGGGCTGGGACAAGTCCCTCCCAGCTGTCCCTGTTTGCATGGCAGAAACCTCTGAGGGTGGGCTGGGGGGCACAAACCAGGGCCCCTCAGAGGCTCACAGTGAGCCCCCCACAGCCCCTCCTGCCTACAGCCAAATCTCTGACCCCTAGGCTGGGACTGGCTTCTTTGGGCTCCTCCACCACCATTTCATGTCTCTGTACCCTGCATTGCTCTACTTCAATTCTTTTGCCATTAGATAAAACTGAACACCCCACCAAATCACAAAAGAGGGCAACAGAAACAGTCAGAGGACAGAGCACCTCTCCTCTCAAGAAATGCAGAGGGAGCTGGAGTTATTCAGTTTTGTGAAGAACAGGCCCCGGGTAGACTTTATTGCCACTTTCCAAGACGTCACAGTGGCTTTGAAGAAAGTGGGGGACATCTTTTTTAACAGGGCCAGTTACAATAGGATATGGACAAATATTTCTAAACACAAAGGGCATCTAATCAGAGTAGATCTAAGGAATAACTTGTTTCTCGGAGTATGGTGCAACCCTGGCACAGCTTGCCCCAAGAGCTTGTAGGAGCCCCATCCCTGCAACCATTCTGGCTCCGGTGGCCAAGGGCTCTGAGCAACCTGATCTCTTTAAAGATGTCCCTGCTCATTGCAGGACACTTGCACCACAGGACCTTTATAGGGCCTGCCAGCCCAGCCCAGTCTAGGATTCCTCACCATTTTCATTTGAAGAGCACCAAGAGTGGAGGTGAGGAGGAAGGGGGCTCATCTGCTGCCTTGGACTTGAGTGGAAGAGGAGCCCATCCCTCAGAGCCTGTTTCACCTGCAGCCCCTTCACATTTTACCTGCAGGAGCTCCTTGGCAGACCAGCGCTGCTCCTCGTCTGTCTGCAGGCAGCAGCTCAGGAAGTCACGCAGCAAAGCCGAGAGGAGCTTGGGCTGCCGCAGCTGTGGAGTCCCTACTGTGGCTATCAGGTGTGTAGCCTGGAGAAAAAGGAGACACCAGGCTCCACCTCCTGCTTTCACATCTCTGAGACTCTCCCAGATCCCTTTGTTTAACCTCTGTTCTGCAGTGGCAGTTTCTGCCCTGGCAGAGACCCAGAGATAACTTTCCTTTACCAACCAAAAACCCAAACCCCGATGCAGCCACAGCTTTTCCACCATCTCTCAGATCTTGCCTTGGCAGCTGATTTCATTGTCTGACCTAGTTAGTGGGAACTACATCAGCAAAAGGACATTTGCTTCTCTGAGAATTCATGCCAGCTTCAGAGGCTTTTTGGAAGAGGGACTTTGCTATACTAACTAATTTCAAGGGTTAGTACATGAAGGGCATCTCTGCAGTGCTTTTTGGTCCTTTAAGCACACGTGCCCTAGAACAAAACTCATCAGGCTTTTTGTGCTGTTCTTGAAAACAATGGTAATTGGAAGAAAAGAAAGGAAATCCATCAGTTAATACCCAGGTAGGGAAAAAAACATTTACAATCTCCTCTTCAACACAGAAACATTAAGGTGCCTGCACAAATGTATTGGGATGAAAATGCCTGCTTGGGCACACAGGAGCCACCTGCAGTTCTGTCTCTCAGCAGTCTGAAAATTTCAGCTTCCCATTTTTGCAGCAAAAGAAAAATTGTCTAGGTCAGAAGAAGGAGAGGCTCCATCCCTATGGCCACCCTCTAGTCATTTGGCTACTCAAGTCAATGCATGAATGGTAGGCCCATCCCAGAAAGTGACAGGAATCACTGGGAGGTTTTGGCAGGCTCTCTGCATCACCAGGCTCTGGCTTGGTGACGTGCAGAATGTTGCTTGGGCTAGGAGGGAAACACGGTCACTGAGTGTTTCAGCAGCACTGCACAAGAAGCAGAAGAGACTCTGTGGTCTTTACACTCTCATGCCCATGTTTCCCAATGAGAAGAAACTGCACACAGGGTTAGGTTCCTCTCTAAAGACCACAGTTTTAGAAACTTTGTTGGGTTTGGGTTTGGGTTTCCTTCCTTCATTTCTGGAAATATAACAACACTCTTAAGATGCTCTTTTCCTGTTATTAAGGCCATCTACACAGACAAAAGAACTGGAACCACTAACCCAAAGGAAAGTGTTGCCTGAGAACACTTTGTTTGTTTGGAGTTTGTTTGCATGTGGTAAGGCTTGAATTCCCCCATTGATGCAACCAAAAGTACAGTAGATGCTGATGTGTTGCAGGGACATTTGTAGGAAGGGACCTTGGTGGAAGTAGTTCCAGCAGATGGCAATGGGATTTTGTCCAGTGGCACACAGGACATGGGACAGGTGAGAAAGACAGTGGGATCAGTGAGTATTTGCTCCTTACCGTGCCAGAACTTTCACTCAAGTAAGGAGGTTCTTGTTCTATCATTTCAATTCCCACAATTCCAAAAGACCATATGTCCACTTTGGGGCCATATGGTTGACCTGTCACCACTTCAGGCGCCATCCACCAAGGAGTCCCGGTTACCGAGCACCGTCTGCTCTGCTCAGTCGTGAGCTGAGTAGCGAGGCCAAAATCAGCTGAGGAGAAAACAAAATACGGGTTTTATCTGAATTCTGTGCAATTAGGAAAGCAAGCAAAAGAATTCCCCAGTGGAAGTTTGAAAATGTGCTGTTGAATCTCCTGGCATTGGTGACTTTAAAAATCCCCCCATTTTTTTGCACTGCCTCTAGCAGTGGCTTTTGTTCTTTGGAAACTTTGGACTTGTAACTCCCTCCCTCTGGAAGGGACACACACAGAGCAAGGCCACTCTTGACTGCTTGTGGCTCCTTATACCTCTGTGCACGTTGCAACTGTGCCCTCAGCTCGCAGCAGGGGTCCCTGCACTGCCACCAGCACCATTTTTGGGGAGCTGGCAGTCACTCCAAGCAGCCCCACACCCACATCCCTGGAACGCTGCATCTGACCAAGAATATACTGACCCAGTTTGACAGAACCGTCGGTTTTGAGAAGGATGTTGTCACTCTTCACGTCTCGATGGATCACATTGTTTGAATGAAGAAAATCCAGTCCTTGCAGGCACTGAGCGAGAAAACAGAAACAGAAGGGCAAAAATGAGTGATGTGATTTCATCACACAAGAAAGGAAACAAAGAATCTGAAAGATTCCCTCTCCAGGGGAATGGGGAGTAATGGCAGAGCAGTAATGGCCACTGAGAGGAAGAGCTTGCTGCTCCAAAACCTGCAGAGCAGGACCTTTCTGAGGAAAGGCACGTCAGCTTTTGAAAGGGCAACAGCACCTGCTGTTGTAGGCTGTCCCCTGCCAACCAGCCAGGATGACTCCTGCTGCAGTGCATGTGCTCAGAAGCAAAGAGCATTCTGGCTGCACTCCTATCCTTTTTAGCTGAGGACTGAGAGAAACGAGTCTCTCTCTTTTTTCTTTGCTGTTTGTTTCAAATCCTGCCACCAGCACCTTTGCTTTTACAGGCAAGGAATGCAGTGAAGACAGACTCCAGGCAAACATTTAGAGAGGCAAGGTGGAGAGCAGCAAATACAAATACAAGAGACAGAGCGAGAATACAACAGCAGGAGATAAGAGTACTGGCACTGAGTACAGGGAGTGCAGGGGCACTGGCAGGCCTTTCACTTGAGATGCTTTTACTTGCCCATAGCATACCAGCAACACAGAAACAAAGCTTGGCACAGGAAACCTCTCCTGTTCTGAGCCCCTGTTTCCCAGACAATCCTGCCCAAGCCCTTGGAAACACAGATGGGATTGCTGACCTCCCGACTGATGGCTGCTGTCTCATCTTCAGACAGGCAGGTCTGGCTGACGATATCGCTCAGGACACCTCCATCCATGTACTCTATAACCAGCAAGAGTTCCTCGCCCAGAAGGTAGCTGAAAGAAGGAAACAAGGGGGTAGAGATGAACATGCATGGCTACACTGATTTTTTGCTTCCAGGTTTCTTATTTCCAGATGCCTTTGTGACAAGGACAGAATCAAAGGAATAGATATTCCCTCTTGGCTGTGCATTGTTTGCAATCTGTGCAATCTCAAAGAGAAAGACACATCTGTGAAAAAGGAGATGTCTTAGATGGGCAGCAAATGAAAAGTGCAGTTTAGAAACAGCCCAGATAAAAAACCTGTCAGGCGTGGTGTTTCTGGAAATAAGCACCTAGTCTTCCTGGCATGCATAGCAACGGCAGGGAGGGGCAACAATCCAAGGGTAATCCACTTTAGGATGCTTCATCTGCACTTAAGAAACTTTAAAAAATCAATCCCAAATAAATGTGGAGGCAGTGAACTTTGAGGGTATTGAGTTAGGAAGATACAGCTGATCCAGGTTTTGAATAATTTTGGAGTAATTATCAAACTAGGTGTGCCAGGGAAGACTGATGCAGACAAGATGCACTCTCTTCTCATCCATTGGAGATGAGTAGAGAAATATGAATAAATAAAAATTAACAGCTTTACTTGCTGCCACGAACCAAAGTGGGTTTTTAACCTCTCATGTTTGCTTTATGTAAACACACATCCATGGGATAAGACCATGACCTCTCACCTGTCTAAATAATTCACAACATTGGGACTCCGAAACCTCTTCATGATCGTTATTTCATTAAAGGTTAGCTCCTTCCTCCTCACTCCTTGAAGATTTATTTTTTTTATTGCCACCTAAAATGACATTGAAAATCAGTAACTTGGGAGGTTGGTGGCAGGAGACCACAAGGCACGTGGAGCGAGTGATTTTGCAATGACACAGCTGAGCTGTGCCAAACTGCCTTGTGATTAGGCACTGCAGTCATTAGGAACTGACATTCCAACAGCCCATTTCTCTGCTCCCTTGGGAGCCAGTTACAGGACACGTGGGGCCACTGACATTTTGCCTTGACCACTTGGTAACAGCAGTGTCTCAGTTATCACCCACAAACCTCTGACCGCACTCTCTGCTGCTTTGTTTGGGACTCAGAAGAAGTAATCCATGCCTTAATACTCTGTGGATACATCTTGGGATATGGGCAGGGCTTAGGGCTTTCAGGGACGCCTTGCAGATCTCTCCCTATGTGCAGTTTCCAAGTGCAGCACTGCAGGTGGCCAAGGAACTACCAGTAACTTTCAGATGGATTTGCTGGCAGCCAGAAAAGAGAATTCAGGACTCTGAAGCTATAGCCCCAAAGAGCAGTGAGGTGCTCAAAGGCACCGCCTTTGTTTAGCAATGGAGAGCGAGTGAGCGCGTCCTTCTCTGAAAGGAACCGCTGCCCTCCGTGCCTTCCTTCCGGCAGCTGAGGAGGACAAAGTCCCAAATGTGTTTTGTGGGCTGGCACCAGTCTGTGCTTCTTGTGCCTTTTCAGCACAGCTCTGCCCAAAGCTCCAGCCACAGCTCACACCAGAGGGGAAAGCCCTCGAGTGCAGCAGAGCCTGCAGGGGCTGTTGACATTTACCTCTCCTCCTGTGGCAGTGTCGAGTGCTCTGTAAACATCTCCATACCCCCTAGATACAAAACAGAAGCAGAGAAAGGAGAAGCCATTTAGATCTTGCAGTGAAAGCCAGCCCACACAGGAAATCTCTGCTGGAAGTGTCAAAACCTGCAGGATGCAGGAGGGCTCTGCCAGAAGGCCGATGATGCATTTTCCTCTCAAGTGCGTGGGCACTGGGCCTGTTCCTGAAGCACTGGGGTTCAACTTCTAAAGGGAGGTTAGTCTTTCCTCTTGGGTTTCACTGTCTAAATGGTGTGATTCCTACCCTGACCACAGAGTGTTTCCTTCCTCAAACCAGGGGAAAGAATTGCTCCTGGGAACTGTTATCTCTCAGCTTTGATAGGGCATAGGTTGCTCTTTCAGGCAAGCAAGTTTCTTCTCTTTTCATTAGTGTGCCACTATGATTTTGAGACATACAAAAAATGCTAAAGAAATTAAGACAGAGCTGTCCCACACTTGAGACACAAGGAGACCTTCCAGGTCCTGTTCCTTGATGCAGGCAAGACCTCGGTAGCAAGGCATCTCTGACAATGCCTTCTGAGCCCACTCACAAATTCTGAGCAGCATTGAGAGATGGGACAATCTATCCCCAGTGTGTGAACATCTTTGCAGCTGTCCTGACTTCACGCTGGATAGACATTCCACCAGAAAAACACCTGGCCCATGGTTGTGCAGGAATAACTGCTGTTGGACTCACCCGCTGCCAAAATAATTCAGATGCGTGTATTTCATTAGGGGATTTTCAGTGAGGTTCACCATTCTCCCTGAGGGAAACAAAATGCAAGATGCTGACTTTAAAGCAGAGATCCCAGCTTCCAGGAGATAGAAAAGGCAGCCCCAGCGCCTGGGGCTCTGAGCCCTTTGTGGTCGGCGGGGTAACAAGGACCACAACCAGGCAGACAGCTCTGCAGCACAAGTGGCCAGCACAGAGACTGATTTGTACAGTCTTTTGAAGAGTTCTCTTGACAGGAAACAAAGCACAGGGACCTGCAATCCCAGGAGAGGAGGACATCTTCCCCACCTTTCAGCAGTTTGCCAAAGGAATGCCTTCCCATTTGTAAACCAGAGCACCTCAAGTTGTAACTAATTCTGACGGGGCTTTCAGCATCAGGACCCTGACCTGTTTATGAGCAGGCTGAGCTCAAAGATGCCCCTCTCCCAGCTAAGGAAGGCTCCAGCCTCTGCAGTCCCTCCAGCCCTCAGGGACAGGGCAGTTAGCACAACAAGGCTGGCAAAGCCCCAGCATAAGCACTGACAGGCACTGATGGGAAGAAGCCAGAGTGAGCCTGGGCCCCAGATAAGCTGTTGCCCCCATTCAGGACACACCAGGATGGGCTTTGAGATCAGCCACACTGAGGCGCAGATCAGTGCCCTTTTTGTCCCAACAGGTGATGGCAGACACAGAATTCACTGGGCTCTGGTCTCAGCCCCACCAGGTCTTATCTGAGAGCACAGCACTGGCAGCTGTTACGGGCAAGAAGCAGATTCATTGGGTTGTGCTGCAGAATCACAAAGGGCTTGATGTGTTTTCCTAGAGCAGGGCCTGGGCCAATGGGTAGGATTCTAACAGTCATGGGAAAGAGTGAGAATCAGGTATGGAAAAGTGCCATGGATCTGAGGAATATACCATGGCTGAGCTGGAGGCTCTCTCCTGAGAAATGCCTGCAGTACAGTTTTATCTGATCATGCCACTTGGATGTGTCTCCTGGACACATCTTGATAAGCATAAAACTAGAAGATTAAATAAAGGTTGTTATCAAAGTCTCTGTTTTTTCTTTGGGGGCACATGGAAAATACCTCGTGCTCTCTATTTGTCCTGTAACCTGATGTTCTTTCAAAGTAGTTCTTATTGACAAAAAGATAGCATTCTCTTATTGACAAAAATATAGCATTCTCATGCAAATAAACTGCAGATGTAGTAGTGGTAACAGTAACAGTCATAAAAATGACATCAGTAAGACGTGGGGTAGAAGGGCTCCTTCAGGATGGAGATAAACACAACAAAAAACCCCCACCAAAAATGAACAACACAAAAGCAATCCCACCCCCCCTCCCCCCAAAAAAGAATCCCCAACCAAAAAGACAAAACTCCAAAGCCAGTCCATTTCTGTGAAGTGTTTTTGCTCTGATGACCAGTTGGAAGTCAGGAGTCTAAGGAGAATTTAGGAAGCTAAAAATTCTGTTCAGTTTGGCCACTAGCACACAGGACTTGCCTAGATCATTTGCTAGGTCACAGCCTTCTGCTGATCCAAGAACAATCCCTGCTTCAGCCTTTAGCAGAGAGGGAAGCTCAGGCAAACCCAAGCCAGTCCCAGGTGCCCTCAGAGGCAGCAGGAACACCCAGAGCTCTCTCACTGCCTCGGAGCACAGCGCTGCCTCTGGGGAGTCCTAAATGGCCCTGTGACACCAAACTCAGGAGGAGCATTTGGGACAGCTCTGCTGACACCCGCACACAATTCACTGTCCCTCAGATAAGAAACACCCCAGACGTACGTACCCAGCAGCTCCAGGTACTCCTCCTCAATCTCCTGTTCCCAGGATCTGCCTGAGCTTGAGTTCCCAGGTTTCACAGAAGGGTTTCCTCGAGGTGATGCTGCTGCGGCAGCAGGTTCAGAGCCCAGGATGTGCTGGACCTGGAGCATTTCTGGTGGGCGCTGTTCCTGTGCCTCACTCCTAACTTGGGGTCCTTCATTGCCACACATTCCCTGCAAGTCTTCGCAGGCTGCCCGGTGAGACGTCAACACTTGCACCTCAAGTCAAACAGAACAAAGCAGTCAGACACTACAGCTTGTCCCTGTCAGCCAGGAGTCATCGGCTGTGAGAAAAGGCAAAGAACAGATTGACAGCAGATACAACAGCTTGTTTCAATCCTTCATCTGGGTCACCAAGTTCCACTGTAAAAACACCTCAAGAAAAAAGGAGAGCAGGAACAGGCCAGCAGGAATCAATTTGGATGACTGCTGGCCAAAAGGCCAAAGGACAAGTTTCGCTGTCCAGGGCAGCAGCTGCGATTCAGCACACCAGGAAATGTCCTTCAGAGTGACTGTGATACACACACTACAGCAGCATGGCACTCAGAGGCATCACCCCACTCCCTGCTGCTCTGCACTGGAAAGGCAAGAAGGGCAGAAACCACCAGACTGGTGACTGCAGTGGCTGCATCCCTCTTTCACTCACTAGGTTTTGCAGAGACTGATGGAAGCGATTAAGTTTCTCTCTGATGATTTTCATTTCTTCCTCCAGCTGCTTATGCCTTGCCTTGGTCATACTGTGAGCTATCTGAAGCTCTGCATCCAGCTGTTCCTTCATGTTCTCTAACAAACAAAGGAGAGAAAATTTCATGAGTGGAGTGGCTGCCACTCTTTCATTCACCTGGTTTTGTTGATCGCCCCTCTGCTGATGGAGATTCTCCTCTTGAATTCTTCCCATGTCTTCCTTGTTCTTTCTCTTCACTGCCATGATGTCACTCTGAGCTTCGGGCAGCTCTGCTTGTGGCTCTGCCTTGATGTCCTGTACACACAAAAGCAGAGCAAGTGACTGGGAGCTGCTGTAAGGCTCAGCTTTTTTCCTCTTTTGGCCTCAAAATCACATTTATTCAGCCATTTCTTTCTGCTTCCCTCCCCACATCAGCCTCCACTGCAAACCTCCTGTCCCAGGGCTGATCTCTGCAGATTGCAAGGCTCTGTCCTTCCAGTGCCTGTGGGACTCCTGGCCTCCTCAGTCCCAGGAGCTCTGGTTTACGCCCCTCTTCCTGCCCTTCCCTCTGTCCCCTGGCCAGTCAGGCTTACCTGGCCATTCTCCTGTGGCTCTTCCACCTGCTGCCTGTGCTGCTCTTCCTGCCCTCGGGCAGGGAACAGCTCTCCCTGAGTCTGGCATGGCATCTCAGATAAGGCAGTGTGCTCCTGCTCTTTCTCTAGAAGCACCTGCACAGAAAGCAAGACAAGATGGGTTTCAACTTCCCATATGCCCTTTGTGGGTCAAGACTCAAAGGCTGCTGGGCTCACACGTTCCCAAAGCACTGTGCTGCTGCTCTCCTGGGTCGTTCTCTGCCCAAGGGGAGGCACAGATTCCAAAGTGACCCTGGCCCTACAATCAGGGGCCGTCTGGGACTGAAGCTCCAACAGCCTCTCAGCCAGCTGACAGGGAAGGGGTGGCATTTCTCAAGGGTCTGGTGAGAGCCTCCCTCTGCTTCTGCCATGTCCTGTTTGTCTCTCAGCAGTGACTGACACCCCGCCCTGTCCCACAGCCTCCATCCTGGCTCTGCAGGGGCTTCCTGGGTGAGCTCACTCCTTGTGAGAGACACTTCTGGAGTTCACCTTCTCTTCAGGCCTGCACCAGCTTTGTGACTTCCCGACATCCACATTCTTGTTAGAAAACCGGGTCATTCAGGAGATGAGGATGCGTGCAAAGATCTCTGATGGAAGCCAGAGAACCTCTATGGCCATCTCAGTATATGGAGGAGGATCAAGGTGTTTCTTCTCCCTTTTTTGTCAACTGAGAATTCTGACCAGCAGTAACAGAGTTTCTCATAAGGCCCCATTAACGAATGCACTTACACAGCCCTGGGGATGCCAGTGAAGGAAACCATGTGTCATGTAATGCATGTATGAGCAAAGTCACCAGACCCCAGCTACAGCATGGGATAGTTCCACTCCCTTAGGACATGCAAAAATTTAAAGGATAAAAAGAAGGCTTCAGGGCATAAGAAGCTGGAGAAGGAAAACAGCACTGAGGGGAAACAAACAACCATCTCTGGAGGGGGAAACATCTCTGCCTGCTCAGGATCAGTCAATGGAACTTGTCTCTACCCCTCTCCTGAAGGGATGCCTTTAGATGAGATTTGCATCTTCCACTGCTTTGGAGCAGAGCCAGGAAGATTCAAATAGATAGATAGATAGATAGATCTCACTTTTATAATCTCTCTTTACTGTACTGTGGTATTTATATTCTTTGAATGGAGAGAGATATAGTTCTCTCTCCTAGGTTTTTTTTAAGGGAAGGTAGTGAGAAAATCATAGAAGGAGAGAAAACAATTATTATCTCTACTTGCTGTTCTTGTTGTTTAGTACATGAAGAATGTGTTATAGTGATTGTTTACTGAAAGTGATTTGTTAATTGGATTTTAGTGATAATTGTTTAGCTTGATTAGCTAATTAGATAAAAGCTGTGTCGTGACTGTCTGGAGACAGTCACGAGTGTTTCTTTAGCAGCTTTTTAGTAAAGTATCTCTTTAGTATAGTTTTAAAATAGTGCTAGTGTAATATAACATAGCTTAAGAAACCATTTGTTTAACCTTCTAAATCATAGAGTCAAAGCACATTTTTCGCCACGTGGGGTTCACCCTGAATCAATTCTGTCCATTCTGTTGCTACACACATCAGGACTCGGTAGCAGTGCCCTGATCAGCAGCCATCCTGAACTTGCTCTCCTGTTGCTTCAGTAACCCTCACTGTTGGGGAATCTGGAGTGTGTGGGTCCTTATGGAATGCAACCAGACCCAGAGCATTGCACTGGGAACTGCACTCTTTGTGCATCTGTGCTCGGGCAAGTTCTTCTCTTGCCCTTGACCACACTGATGGTGCTGAAGTGGCTGGAGTCAGAAATGCAGCCCAGCCCCTCCCAGCTCCTCTAAACTCCGAGGGCCATCTGGAATGCAAGGGCATTGATTTCCTGCTCAATTCCCAAACACAACACACACTGATGCCCTGGGCTGCCAAAAGACACAGGAGCCGTTAACTTGAAAATGATGGGCAAGCCCTACTGGCTGGTCTGGCACCAGAACAGCTTGTTCTGCACCAACATCCCTGCCCCAAACTATGTGTTCTTGTGCAAAAATACTGCATTATCCAGAACTGCCTCCTTGAAAACTAAAATTCTAGCAGAATTTCTGCCAGTGCTGGAAAAGAGCAGGAAAGATGGAGAAAAATCTCCCTTGCTCCCTGGAGAAGGAAAAATTACACAAGGCTTCTCCTTCTAGCAAACAAACAAATTAACAAAATATGAAAGTGTTACCTACTCCAGTGTCTAAAGCACTTGGATGCTGTGAAGGGATGTTTGGCAGGGAAGCAGCCCTTGTGCTGAGCATTGGCTCTATGGATCTAAGGCAGGGATCTATGGCAGTCTGCCTGAAGGTCCCTCAGGAGCCCCCATTGTCCAGGCTAAAGCTCCCTCAGCACCTCCTCACTGGCCCTGTGCTGCACCCCCTTGCCCAGCTCCCCTGTCCTTCTGTGCACTCGCTGCAGCCCCTCCATGACTTTCTGCTTCCCAGGGCCCACAGCTGCACACAGCACTCCAGCTGTGGCCGCAGCGCTGCCCAGCACAGGCCACGCTCCCTGCCCTGCTCCTGCTGCCCCACTGCTGCTGGCACAGCCACCGTGCCCTTGGCCTTCTTGGCCCCCTGGCCCCACGCTGCCTCATCTTCAGCTGCTCACGGCCGCCAGCCCTGCGTCCTTTGGGCCCACGCAGCTCCCCAGCCACAAAGGTGCCCATTGCACTTCAGATACTGCAGGCACCATTGCAAGATGGCCTTCCTTTTCTACCACCTCATGTTCCAAGTAGATACCATAAAGTTTGATAGGAATAGGATTTTAAGTCACTCTGTTTAAATTAAAATGATCTAATTCAACTGTACAGGAAATTGCTCTTAATTAAATTTTCCCTATCTGCCATCAGCAATCATCGTTCTCTTTTCAAAACTAGGTTTTTAGTTCTTCAAACTCTGAGAAGGAAATTTAAAAATGTCTATCTCTGCCTTTATTATTTTTGTTACAGGCATGAATATGGATTTTCTTTTGGCCTTCCTAGCTGGCCCTGTACAGTCTATTGCTACTGGCCAAGCTCACATCTTCCTCTACAATTCTTAAACACCAGGAACATGAAATGTTCCTTTCTCACTCACCTCAGGATCAGCACCTCTGAATACACGGATCATGTGATCTGGAGCGGGCAAGGGAAAATGAACAAGTGCTGTGAGAAAACTGCCTGCGCTGCTGAATCCCACAGAAAAGTAGAAGTCAGCTCAAACAGAGAGTATTTTTCTTTATCAACATCCCTCCACGTGACATAGTTCTTTCACACAGCCAGCAAGAGATCAGGACAATAATCTTGGTTGTGCCTACACTTTGGCCTGTCTAGTCAGTAAATGAATACAAACATGATCAAGAAAATGCAAATTGTTCTTCAACACTCAATGCTTCTGTTCTGTCCAACAGATAAAGCAGCTTTTGTTCTCTTGTCTTTCAGGTACTTTTTTCAAAAAAGAAGTTGCATGCACTTATTCCCATTAAGTTGCTGAAAACAGTCACCCAGAAAAGCTTGCCCCAAATCCCCCTGAGCTGTGCCAGTTCTATTGTGAGACAGCACAGCAGCAGCTCCAGGCTCAGGAGCAGACACTCACTGCTTTGGCGGTTGCACTTCACTGCAAAGGGAATCTCTCTTTTAGCACTCAGTCAAGGGTCAAAACGGACAGTCAAATCCTTTCATTACAAAATTTAGAATAAAAGAAGCTTTCCCTGAGTTCTGGGGAGAATTACAAAGTCTTTAGAAGGCCTTCTGAGAAGGCTCCCAGGCTGCATTTTGGAAGTTGTCCTGCCTGTCCCAGCAAGCTGAGGAAATGACAGACTCTGCTGCCACAGACTCCCGTGGAGGGAACGGAAGCCCTGCAGGTTCCCCTGCAAATGCTGCCCCTGTGGCTACAGACACCCCCTTTTAGCTGAACCTCTTGACAGGAGCTTTACCAAACCAGAGGCATCCTAATGTTCTTTCTCTTTCAAAATCAACTCAGCCACTAAGAAAGAGCAAGAAGACATGCAAAAGCCAGGTTAGGTTACACCCTAGCCTAAATAGAGTTGAAACCTCTACTTACTTGCCAGGCTGGTAATGAAGTAGGCGGAATAAACAGTGCCATACATGGTGCAAACTGCAGCAGCAAGTTGCTCAATCATTGTAGCACTGTGCTTCAAGTTTACTCCAACCAAGACTCCTGTCAGAGTGCAGCTACACACGGACAAATGCCACAATCAGGAGGATGCTCCTGATCTGAGCAACCCCTAGGACTGCTCTGGCACTGAGGCCTTCCGTGCACCAAGGCAACCTTCTGATGTCACCACGACGATGGGGCAACCATGCCCTGATATCACAAAGCAAAGTATGACAAAGCAAAGCATCACAAAGCATATTAGTCTGTGAATTTATGCAAAGCAATAACCAGCCTTTCCTACAGCAAACACAAAATGGCCTCGGAAGTTCTCCTCTGACACAAAGCAGCACAAACTCCCTCCATGGGCCAAACCCTGTTGTTCAGGGATCCAAGAGGAACTCCAAGAGTGCCCCAAGCACCTACAGCCTGTACCCCAGCTGAGCCCTCAGATGGGACACAAGCAAAGGAAACCAGACCAAGAAAATGGCCCAAAGCATTGTACAGAACCAGGAGAGAAAGCACTATTGGCATAGCAGCTGAAGAAATTCCTAACAAATCACCCCATATATCTGCATGTTTATAGGATGTTCCCACGGCTGCTGTGTATGTACATCTCTTCCTCTGCTCTTTCTTCCCCTTTGGCAGCAGTCGAACTGGCAGCATCTGCCCGCCAGGAGCAGCTGCTCCAAGCTGGGAACGCCACTGGCGGTGCTGATTTCCAGAGGGTTCTGTGTGCCAGGGGAAGCCAAGGCAGGAGCGGGTTGAACGGTGCTGGCGCTGCTGCTGCTCTGTGCCAGAGAGCCCCGGCTGGGCAGGGCACGGTGCCCACTGCGCTGCGGGCTCCTTCTCCTGCCACAGCTGGGCACACCTGGCAACAAGGCATGACAACTTGTGGGCAAGCCAAGGCGTTTCTGGGGCTGCACTGCTCTGCACACACCCAGCACACCTGCAGCACAGAACTTTAACCCTCAAACAGGTAAACCAAAGGGAAACAGCTGGAAAAGATTTCATTTCAACCAATCTTACCTGCTCAACAGAAATCTTCAAAATGAAAGTTACCAAGCAGGGCCCGATCCACACTGCCAGCTCAGTGTGAGAAAAGAGGCATTACTTTATTTCAGTGCTGGGTGTGTGAGGAATCCCTACCCTGAAACATGCACACCCACGTGTTAGTGTCCATAGAACTAAGACATTACTTTCATTACTTTTATTCATTACTTTGCTCAAACTCGCAAGCTAAACATTCTCACAAAGTATTTGACATGTTTAAATCACTTCCCCACAATTACTGACATTTAGAGTAGGGGTCTCTTGAGGGTCTCTGCTGGTCATGTGGTGAACATCCCATTCCTCAAATTCTCCTTTAATGGTTAGGAGCCTTCTTCTCCTTGAATGCATTGCAGCTACCTCCTCAGTAGGCCCACTGTCTTTATTCTCAAGGCTAAGACATCCACTTGCACACATTACCCTGTGTGCTGTGAGGGAAGGTACGACTAAGCACTGCCTGGTAAAGCTTAACAAATTCACAATTTGTTGCAGGTCAACACTTCCCCAACGTCTCTCATTCCTTCTCTGGGAACCAAACACAAGCATTTTGTGATCACTGAGCCCAAGGCCGCCTCCAACCCTCCTGTCACCCAGCAGCCCTTCTCTCCTCACAAACAGCAGGCCCAGCAGTGCCTTCCCTCACTGCCTCAGTCACCAGCTGTGTCAGGAGTTCTCTGTCACACACTCCAGGAACATCCTGGACTGTTTGCTCTCCGCTGCACTCTGTTGCCAGCAGACATCCCCACCCTGTTCCATGCCCCTTGCAGAACCCTGCACCTGCTGTCCATGGGCACCTGGCAAGGGGAGGCACTCACGGCAGAGATGCACCAGCTGCCCTGGGCAGGAACCAAAACCCTCTGGCGGCACAGCTGCTGGCCTGGGTCTGGCACAGCTCTGCACGCCCCACTCCTCACGGGCTCTGGGCTGGAAATGCAATTGCACTTTCTGCCTCATGGAGAAATACCAGGGCTGCACAAACAACGACCAGCAGGCCACATCCCAAAGGCACTGCAGCATGGATTGAGAAGGAAGAAGACCCTTCCCCAATTCCTAACCATACTAAAACCACAATAATGGGGACTTTTAATCTTCTGAATGTAGAGCTGATTGACAGGGTGACAAGGGAATCTTCCAACAGAGTTGAAGTTTGGTACAGTTTTTATTCTGAGTCCTACTCAGACTGTTGATTTGAAAATTTATTTAAAAATATTTTTTAAAAGGCTGTGCAGTCATATGGTTTTGTTCTAATACCAAAATGGCTAGATGAAATGTACTGGCATTTTAATTGCATCCAAACTGATCCGTCTGTAAAAGCTTTCCTGCAGAATAGCCACTAAACAAGAAATGAAAATCTGTGGACTGTTGACTTTGCAAATTTCTACTAAACTTATCAGACAATGAGGCATTTTTAGGTAGATCCTAGAGCAAATTAATTCCTATGGATAACTTGTATTGGATTAACCTGTTGATTTCGAATTAAAACTGCCAGCATGTACTAAGTGGAAATCTGAATACTCACTTCTATGAGCTCTGAATTATTAGATGGTCATTGTTCGCCATATTAACAAAAATTACCATTCTGGCTATTTTGTTTACTTACAGTCAGCTCTTCAACACTCTTTGTAACATCAGAAAGAGAGTTTGTAGCAATGTGAACCATGGGTTGGTGGAGCATTGCAGAAGGCTCCTATGCCAGCACTAAATGTTCACATTTACCATGGCATCACTTCTTGCCTTTAATTCCAAGCTACAGCTCAGTTCCTGCAGTACAGATTCACACTTGTAGTCTGTATTTGCAGCTGGTTCTTACTTCCCTGTCCAGACAAAAATCATGCTGAGATCTCAAATCAAAATAAAACAAGGAGAGAGTCAGGTTCTGGATAGGTATAGCAAGAACTAAGAGATTTTTTTGCAAATATGTTGAAAAGCAGTTTATAAATGCTGCAAAAACAGCAGATTAAAGACTTGCACTCTAACTTGCAAGCTGAGGTTTGCCTGTTCTTTCTGGACTGATTTCTTGGGGCCAGACACTGAACCTAATCAGTAAGAAAATCAAAACCACAGGAGTAGTTTGGAGAGTATTGTAAATGATTCTGTCATGATGCTTTTTGCCTAAAAGTTCTGGCCATCATCTGATTGGAGTAATTAGAGGAGATCGAAGCCATCACACTGTGCCTGTGCACACAATTCCTTCTCAGGAGTAATCCATGAAGCAACGCTGACAAACCCACACCAGCAGCTGCTGCCACACAGCCATGAAGCAGAGAATTTGTATTTCTGCTACATTTGAACAGCTGAAGATGCCTCTGCTGAGCTAATTTTAGTGACTGCTCACCACAGATGAGACCTTGTGGTCAGTCTCCAACAAGTCAGGGCAGTTAATATTCTGCCTAAATGAAGTAAGTCTAGCAATACATAGACCATGGGGCCTGAGGAAAGCCAGCAGCTGTGGGAGATTTAATTTGTTTCTGTATCTTTCTTTTTACTAATTTATTGCAGTCAATTTTTAAAGAATGGAAACTTTTGGCATACCATTGGCTGGAAGGTTGGTCAGTCTTCCATTCATGACTCCTCTGAAAGCATCACCCCAGTGTTTTTATCAGTAGCTCTTCCATCATCATGGCTCACACAGCATTTCCTGCAGCTCTTGCTGGAGTCAGGGAAAGGCACCAGGAGAGGGGGGAGAAAGCTGTGTGCAGAGATTGTGTCAGCTAAAGAGACATTTGTTTCCCCTGATTTGGCTGAATGGCTGCAGGAACCTTGCTGGCCCTGCTGGCGGGGTGGCCTTTTGCAGGGCTGGGCAGAGTCTGGGGCCCAGGATCCCTCCTCTTGGTGGGACACCAGGGTGAGCAGCCCCTGTCCCAGGCAGGAGCAGGGGTTCTGTGGCTCTGCCCTGGGCACAGGGACCTGCCACTGCCATGAGCTCCTGCCGCGGCTCCTCTGGGGCAGCTCCTGCTCTGCAGTGATGATGGGCGCAGCTGGGGGTGGCTGCAATGGAGGGTGGCTTCCAGTGGGCTCTG
Source organism: Melozone crissalis (assembly GCF_028551555.1). Taxonomy (NCBI): domain Eukaryota; kingdom Metazoa; phylum Chordata; class Aves; order Passeriformes; family Passerellidae; genus Melozone; species Melozone crissalis. The sequence goes on from NW_026535824.1 coordinate 8,185,048, forward strand.
CTGGTCTGCCACACTGGAGCCAGCAGAGCTGCTGGAAGGAGTCTCCTCTTGTGAGCTGCTGGAGCTGGAGCTGGCACTGGCCACAGCGCCGCTGTGTTCATCCCTGACAGGACCAGAGCACAGCAGCCTCTGGGCCTCCTTGCTGCACGATGGCAGTGAGGAGACCATGGACCAGAGGTTCAGTATGTGTGACTCAGTTTCCTCATAAACTGTGCTGAGAAAACCCTGCATCCCTCCTGCCAGATCTAAGACACTCCAAGAAATCTGTTGGCACATTGGGAACTCAGAATTGTTTGCATTTTGAACAATTGTCTTATGAGTGCTTTTGATTGTTTTTGTCATTTTGTGTTGATTCAGTTGATCCTTCAGAGAAGCTTTCCTAATAATATAATACATGGGGAATTGTGGAGACCCTGGCGGGGGGGGGGGGGGGCATTCCCTGGTCAAGGGAGACACAAGAAGTTTCCCTCAAAAAGCTGTTAGACCCCACTGGCTACTTCCCCTGTTCCTGTGTCTGTTCCTGTGTTCCTGAGCCACACCTTCCCTATTCCTGATCGGCCCCCTTATCTTTGTACTGCCCTGAGATCAGGGTCAGCCCCCAGGCCCCTGTGGAGACAAAGTGAGACCCTCTGTGTGTGGGTGCTGGGACCTGAACATCTCCCTGCACAGCTGAATAAAACATCTGTGGAGATTAAGCAAAGGTCCTTTTTGCTTCTTTACCCTGGACTATGCTAGCAGCAATTCAGACTGCTACAGAGGAGAAGCTGCAGTACTGGCACCAAGATTTTGGCAACTTGACCATAGGCACAGAGGGCGTGCAGGATGCTGCTCTATGAATTCCTTAACCAGCCATCTCTGGTGCTGGCATATTCCCTGCAGCTTCTGGTGCAGCCAGGACCACCTTTGGTCCAGCAGATGACATTGTTATTTGAAAAATTCGGCCCACTCCTTGGGCAGGAGGCCATGCACAGGCTCTGGTCCTGCAGCCCCTGCTCAGCTGGGGACAGTGTTCCCTGTGGGGAAGATGGAGCAGCCATCACAGGGTCTGGGGGGCTCCTTTCAGCAAGGTGGCCAGGCTCTCTCCCTGCTGGACTCTAGCAATTGTTTGGGGGAGCCGATGGCACATTGTATGTAGTCCTGTTCATCCTACTCAGAAAACCTGACAGCTTCTATCATTCTTCTGCAGAGTGGGCATGCTGGATTTCTCTTTGCCCACTGCAGGATGCAGCCCAGGCAGAACTGGTGGTGACAGGGCAGAGAAAAATTCACATCCTTCTTAGTGACCTGGCAGATGGGGCAGCTCCATTCTGTCCCCATGGCCATGTCTGTCTGTCCCAGCAGCAGGGAAGAGCTGAGGACCATGAGCTGCTCTCATTTGCAATCTTGCTTGGCCAGAGCCCAAGCTCAAGCCAGAGTGGTCCAGGCTCTGTCAGTGCCCAAATAGAAGCAGGAAGGGATGTTGTATCACAATCCATTCCTTGGTGAAGGAGGTCCATAGCAGCCTCAAGAGGCACCTCAGACACTCAACAGTCAAGGCAGTAACATATGGACAGGACACAGATGGCAGTTCATGGCTGGGAGAGCATTCGTAGACATATCCAAGGACAAATTTCCCAGGAACTCTCCACAGCTCTGGGATCTGCCCATCAGCTCTGTCAGAAGCTTCAGCAGAACAACCAAAGTCCTAAAAAGCAGCTCCCAGACACTTTTCCTACCATCCTGCCTGAGCAGCCAGGTTGCTTGCTGCAAAACACTCTTTTTCTCCTCTTCCCCAATGCCCTGTGGACACTTGCAGCCAAAATAAAAAGCTCCTGGCCCTCTGTGTGATGTGATAATACAGTTTTTATATTTCCATGCTGGGATGAAAGAAAGCTGTGCTGTGGGTCAGGAGAGGCCAGGACCCACTTGGCCTTCCTGCAGGCTGAGGTGGTGCCAGCAGACATCCTGCTGCATTTTTGGGGAATGTGTGAGGAGAATGGAGGGGGTGACAGAGAGGCCGAGATCATAGAGTGGAAACTCAGCTCCAGAGTGGCAGTGCAGACTCTCCCTGCTGAATGCCTGCTGGGGCTGGCAAAGAAGGAAAATGCCCCAATAACAGCCTGGTGGCACTGTGTCTCAGGGACAGGTACAGGGAGGTGACAACAAACAGCAGCATGGCCCGGTCTCACAGCTCCTAGGAAGCAGTGACAGAGGGGCCTCATGTGCCAGAGATTTCAGAAAGGCTGTCTTCTCAAATGGCCACTCTGAAACCCCTCTCTTTGCCTCTTGGGTTTGTGAATGCTTTTGACAGCCACAGCATCCTGGGGCAACGCATTCCACGATTTCATTAAGCACTCCTTGAAAAGCACCTCCCATTGTTCAACTGAGCTGCCAGCCTGGTCATTTCAGAGGGTGCTGCCTTGGTGGAGAGAAAAATCAATCGTCTGCCTTCCAGGGAGCTGAAGGAGAAGGGACTCTTCACCATCCAACACCTGGCTGGGTCCCATTCAGAGGTCCTGCTTTGTAGACTTGGTGAGGTTTGCTTGGCAGTTACCAGTGTGGTAAATAGGTATGATTCGTGCTGATAAAAATTGAAACAGCAATCAATATTGATACAGTAACTAATATCTGGAAATAATAAAATAAGTTAAAAATAGTAATGCCAAAGAAGAGAGGGAAAGGAGCGGCTCCACCCCCCTTTTCCCAGCAGATGTTCTCAAGGACCACAGGAAAGAAACTGAAGATACAGTTGCTAAAAATGACCAAGAACCTGGTTGGGTCCAAGAAAATGTTAATTATAAGGGACTTATTGCTTTGATATGTAGATGTAGTGATACGTTAGTCTTGGCTTACATTGTAGTGGCTTGGTGCGCATGTGTAACCCAAAGGTGAATTAAAAGACTACAGGGCCTTCATCAGTGACGACCCCCAAAGAGTTGTGCGACCACCAGACGCAGTGGTGGCGCAAGCGTGGTAAAGGTGATAATGAAGGCGGAGAAAGAAAAGTGACGAACCGAAAATAGGAGGAGATGGCATTGACACATGGCATATAAGGGGTGATTTTCACTTGGCAAGCTTGTACGTGAAGTGGCAAGGGTCATTGAACCCTGCACTCCATACCCCGCGATATCTCTTGCTTATGCGCTATTATTGAAACCAAATTATCCCTTCTTTTAATCAAATTATATTGTATCCAATTTTATATTTTTCATCTTAATTATTTCATTAAAATTGTTACTACTTTAAATATTGTTTAGGTCTTTTTAATGATGGGATAATTGGGCAAACATAACACCAGCGAGGTGAGAACATTGTTCTGAATTGTCCCCCATACTTCATACACAGTGTGTAGAGTAGGTATGTGCTTGTTCATCTCCATGTGTGCTCAGGGTCAGCCTTCATTTCTGGTTTAGACCTGAGATTTCCAATGTCTGTCAGCTATCTGTAGGATCTGTGGGTACATGCAGCTGTATTTACTGGCAGGTCGGGCATCTGACTCTCATCTTTGAGTGTGGTGCCTTTATAATGCAATGTGCAAATGAAAAACTGAGACACTAATGATGTTATTTGCCAGAGTCCCAGTCTCTGTCCAAGCTGTAATTCAACACTGCAAATTATTCTGTAGACCTGAGCCTGTGTTTTCTGTTTCCTGGCTGAGTGCTTCAGCTGCTGGTGTTGGTTTTTTGAACAGGAGCACCTGACTCTTTTATCTTTATCACTTGTGCCTTTATGATTTGAAAGCAGCCCTTGCTTTAATTTTTTTGTAAAAGGGCCTAAAATCAAAGCTGTGGACATTTTAGAAGGGTTAAGTAGAACACTGAATGAAATTTTTATTTTAGGCCTGCAGTGAGAAGGTCTCAGGCCAGAAATTGGTGCCTTTCTGTGCTTGTGCTCTCCTGCTCTTCCTGTACTTGTATGTTCCTCTGGACACAGTGGGATGTGTTGTCATTTCCTGGGACTTCTGTTGAAGGCAACTGGTTTTCTTTCCAAGGTGATTCTTATGTTTCCCCTCATGGCTTCCCCAGGTGACCAACCTCCGTTCCAAGGTGTCCTGCTCTGCCATTGTCACTCTGGGAGAGCTCTCTGTGACCTTGAAGAAGGACATGGACTCTGAGGTGGATGAGGTTGCTCGGCTCCTTCTCCAGATGGTGTCCAACTCCCCAGAATTTGTTCAGAAAGCAGCCAGTCAGAGCCTGGGGATCATGGTGGAGAATGTGACTCCTGCACGAGCAGTGACTGCTCTCATGGACATGGGAGCCAAGTAGGTTCCTTTTCTTTTAGTGATATTCTTCACCTTTGTGTGTGTGTGAAGGAGAAGGGATGAGACAGAGAATGGGAATGGTGGGAGGGAAGGGTCCTGTATCCTGCATCTTCTGTGAACTCAGTGACTTGATTCTCCAACCAACCTCACTTCTTTCTTCTTGTCACCTATTTCTGCCCTCCTGCAGCCCATTAGTTCTCAGAATCACAGAAGTGTAGAATATGGGGAGTTGGATGGGCCCATCAGGACCATCAAGTCCAGCTCCTGGCCTTGCCCAGAACAGCCCAAGGGTCACACCAAGTGCCTGAGATTGTTGTCCAAATGCTCCTTCAACCCTGTCGGGCTTGGTGCTGTGACCACTGCCCTGGGGAGCCTGTTCCAGTGCCCAGCCACCCTCTGGGTGAAAAACCCTTTTTCCTGATGTCCAAACTAAAGCTCCTCTGACTCAGCTTCCTGCTGCTTCCTGGAGTTCTCCCAGTCTGTCAGATTTTCCTAGATGTGGTGATCAGTGGGGAAGGGAAAGTGCATGCAAAGGCCAAGGATAGAGCCTTGTGCTTTTGTGGGCAGAGGGACAATTGCAATTGCAGCTGTGAGCAGTGTTTGGTATTTCACAGCTCTAACCAGAGAGGCCCTGGGAAAACCATGTCTCCTCATGATGCCATTACCTTAAGAAATGAAGAGGGTCCTTGCTGGGGCGTGGAGCACGTGGGGGACAATCTGCTGGGTGTGGCACAGCCTGCACTGCAGGTGCAGCTCCTGCTAAAGGAGTCTTGTATGACTGTCCTGGCCTTAGAGCTCTACTTTCTATTCAAAGTGATGTTTCATGTTAGCCTTGGGATGATGAATCACTTTACAGGCACCTTCACAGACTGACTGCCATGGGACAGTTGGAGCAAATGCTGCCTTAAATGTTGGTGCTGGGCCTGCTAGTTCCCAAGAGACGCTCTCTAGAGCAGGACAGCCTGGCTAAACTGCCTGCCACCCTTTCCTCAGCTTTGGAATAGGGTAAAACATTCAGATGGATCCATTGCCAAGCCTCACAGAAGAAACAGGCTGCATTGCTGGATATTCTGCAACTTCACGGCCCACAACGTGTTTTCCCTGCATTTGTTGTTTTCCAAAGGTCTGCAGATTTGGGGATAAATGGCTGGAAAGAGCCTCAATCCTGCTGCAGCTCTGTGTAGTGAGTGACCTCTGATGGGTCAGCATCAATTGCCCTTAATTTCTAAATTATTCATGTGTCATCTATTTCTTTAATCTTTCTCAGAGTAAATACCGTGAAAGAAATTGAGTATCAGACAGTGCAGGGAGACTGAATTCTCCCTCTTCCGTGCAGGCAGGCCTTGTGTACAATGCTACCTTTGTGTTTCCCTGAGGCCAGAACCTTGTGCAGGTGCCTGAAGGTGCAGGGAGAGCCCAGGCTCCTTCCCCCAGCAAGGGCAGGGAGCAGCTCTGGCCAAGGCCGGCACTGCTGCTGCTCCTTGTCCCTGTGCCCAGGGTTTGCTCTCTCCTCCCCAGCAGCCGCCCCGCCCCAGTGCGCGAGTGTGCGGCCCAACTCCTCCTGTCCCTGATGGAGAGAATTGGAGTCACCCAGCTCGCAGGCACAGCCAGGGCTGAGAGGCTGCCACACGTGGCAGGGAAGCTTGCTCAGGACTGCCGCAAGGACACAAGGTAATGATCCGCATTTCACCTCCCAAAACAGGAAAACCGCTTTGTGTCTGGCTGTAAAGGTGAAACCATAGAAGAGTGGAAACTAAAGAGAATATGAAGTTACCTCACGGTGTGAATAAGGGTCATAGAATCATGGAATATGCTGAGTTGGAAGGGGCCCATCAGGGTCATAGAGTCCATCTCCTGGCCATGGGCAGTGACTCCAAGAGTCACTCCATGTGCTTGAGAGCATTGTCCAAACTCTTCTTGAGCTCTGTCAGCCTTGGCACTGTGACCACTGCTCTGGGCTGCCTGGGCAAATGGCTGTACTGGGAAACCTGAGGTTGGCCAGCAAAAAGGAGCATTGCCACCTTTTTGCTGTGGCTTGAAGGATTCTTTACTGAGATCAAAAGAGCTCAGATCAGCCAGTCCAACACTTTTGTTTGGCCTCAGGTGCAAAGCCAAAATGTTGGCTAATGTTCATCACTGAAGCATCCCAAACATCCATTTCTCATTAGCTTCAGACTATCCTAGAAATATTTCAGGCGTCTTTAGCCAACATATTCAGTCTTTCTAAATCTGTTCTGCAGATTTCTAGAATGCTGTTATCTGTGGCTCAGTGAGCTCCACGTTTCTTCTTGAAGAAAACTGTGGTTTCCTTGTAGCAAAATCCACCCCAACCACCAAAATCCCCTTCCTTTGGTGATGAAATTCCCATGAATCGCTGCCAAGAGCAACTAGCAGAGCAACTAGCTGTCCCTGTGCATACCCATAGTATAGAATTATCAAGAGGATGCATGAGGTGCTTTGTCCTGGCTTCCCTGCCAGTTAAAGAAAGGCAAATTATTGTGCAATGGCAGCAAGACACTGCTAATAGGCTCTGACAACAAAGCAGATGTGTTTTGCTTGTTCCCTGGGATCCTTTGATGCCACAGAAGCACACCCCCAGTTTCAGAGTGAAATGCTATTTTTCTGTTGCCCCATATTCTCCTCTTGCCTCTTGTGTTCAGCTGACAGCACTGTGCAGTGTCAAGTGAGGTAAATCTCCCTCTTTGCTGAGTAGGTAATGCCTTCTCGTGCAGGGATTGCACCTGATGAGTTTAAGGCATCAGCCTCTTCTGTTAACACTCTTCCTTTGTTTGTTCACTTTTCTTTTGCTTCTTTCCTTCCTTCCTGCCTTCCTTCCTTAGGCATTATGGACAGGAGATGGTGAAGATGTTGCTCAATCATCAACAATTTAAAATGCTTTTGGAACAATCTCTTTTCCCCCATGACCTGGAAGATATTCTGACAAGAACTCAGAAGAAAGTAAGTGCTTGGCAGGAGAAATGTCTCCTTTGTGCAAGTATTGCCTCTGCTAATATGAAATCAAAGATACCCAATCTGTCTTTAGCTCTATCCTGTTCTGCTGAATCATTTTGCTCCTGGGAATGAGCTGTTAATCCTCAGCCTGTTCATCTGCAGACCACAAAGGAACTGATATTATTAGGGAAAAGTGGGGTTTTGAATATTTTCAATATCGGTCACAAAGAGGAAAGGGAAAGAGGAGAAAATGGGTTTACATTTAAGTGTAAGCCCCCACCATGCTCTCCCTACTCTGCCCCCTCTAAAGCAATTAAGTGAGAATTGTGCTTCTGAAGATACAAGAGTCTTTGCAAAGGACACTGGAAGTAGTAGTGCCAAGAAAATTCCCAAATTTACAAAAGATGTCCAGGTCAATCCTAGTTACTACAATGACTGACTGTCTGTCTTTTGGGAATACTGCCCTGCTGTCCAGCCCTGTGGAGTTGGAAGAAGCTTGGTGAATTCAGCAGCATCGAGCGAAAAATCCTTTGTTTGTTTGGGGCAGGATTTTATATTTTTTTAAATCGACATTAAAGAAGGGAGCCTGCCTTTGTGCAGGCACAGGGAGAGTGAGTGTTGAACCAAATCGACTTCCAACACAACGGGCCAACCCCCAAAAGAGTCCAATTTTTTCTGTTGATTCCTTTACAAACACTTGTTGCCTACCAGTTTGCATTATTCCCATTTATGCTCAAGACTAAGGAATTTGGGATTTTAGACTGCTGCTCAGTGTGGTAGCACCCATAACCTGCCTTGGGCTATTGAAAACAAAGAGTTGGCATCACTGAATCTCTGGTCTGTTTCCATCTGTAAGTTAGGAAATGTTTCCCTAAGCCTTGGTAGCAGTGATCCTGGTTCTAACTTGTGCTTTAAACAGGGAATTTCCTGTTTTATATTCTAAAGATTGATGAGGTTTCTCTATGTCTTTGTAGGGGATGGAAAACCAGAAGGGTGAAGGCCCATCTGTCAAGGAGCCGGTGAAGGAGAGGAACGATGGCTCAAAGAAGCCCCAGGCCACATTGTCTGCTAGCAAACAGCACTGAGCACTTTTGTCAGATGTGACAAAGCACATGGCAAGCTTTACATGTCTCTTCCTCAGGAAAAACTTTCTGGCAGAGATGACCAGTGCCACAGATTGTTTCCTTTCCCCACTCTAGATATGCTCTAGGATAAAAAATGTCTACTTCTGCATTGTGCTGAACACAACTTCTCTGGAGGGGTTTCCACAAAAATGGAGAGACAAAAAGACACCCATTGTGACCTGTGTGCCCTGGCAGCCATCTGAAGATAGATCAGATGCATCTCATCCTTGGTTTTCCTGAGTGAGCACTGGTGAGAATGTCACTTGCAGATTGTCTGCCATAACGATTAACATGAAGTCCACGTTGTTCTTCAGAGCCTCATGATTTTCCAGCTTGAAATCACATGATTAGGGAAGCTGCTCAAGATGTTTTGATCACAATTAACTGAAGGTATTGTCTGTGGCTGCAGCTCTCTCCATAGAGAGCAGCAGGCACAACTTTGCCAGGCATTGTCCTGGGGAAGGATGTTAGAAGATCAGAGAAAATAATGAGAAACAATTCTTATCTTCACTTGCTGCACCTGTTGTTGTGAACATGTGGAATGTGGTATGGAGATTTGTTTACAAAAGGGTAATTTCTTAATTGGCCACTGGTGATGGTGTTTTGGATTCAATTGACCAATCTGGTCTGTGTGTATCAGACTGTCTGTAAGGGTGATGAGTTTCAGTATAGTATAGTATAGTATAGTATAGTATAGTATAGTATAGTACAGTATAATAAAGTGATTGATCAGCCTTCTGGAATCACGGAGTCAATGCTAATTATTTCCTCGACAGGGATGCCATGCTGCGATAATTAACACCACCAGGTCCTCATTTGGTTTTATTTTCCAGGGTGAAATCTCCCTCTGATGGACACCTCCTACCCTGTGCACAAGCTCAGGTCACGTCACCTCCAGCTGTGGAAGAAACGGAGCTGCTCCAGAAGCTTTACCATCTCCTGGAAGCCAAGGGGTTTCAGACAAGGATGGAAGGAGTGGAACTCCTCCTAGACCTGTGCAAAACCAGCCCCCAGCTCATCTCCACTAACATTGCCCAAGTATGTAGGGTATCTTCACTGCTCCTTTCCTTTAGCTCCTTTCCTGAGCCTGTAGCAGCAAAGTTAATTCAGTGTGTCTTGGCACTCTGTCCGGGCTGTTTGGGACACTCTGGTCCCTCTTACCCAGAAAAAATTTAATTCAGGTCCAGGCTTCAGGACAAGTTGTTTCAGTCCCGCTGTATTTGTCTGGCGGGTGCCTATTGATGCTGTTCATCAGATGATGGCAGAATTTTCTGCTGGTGTAACTGCTGCTCTCTCCTACTCCCAGCTGGGTGAAGTGAAAGGAAACCAGCCCCTGAAAGCATGGCAATTGTTCTCTAGACCAAAAATGGGTTTGCATAGGGAAGAGAAGTATCAGGCTGGGTTGGTTTAAACCCAGTTGCTTTTTTTAAGAACACTTCTATATACTCCATCTTGTCTTACACAGGCACAGCTCTGGCTACTCATTTCCCTCCTTGTTCCTATTCCTCTTGGTAAAGACAGTGCTCTCCCTTCTTGGGGGTCTGTTTTTCTCTTTGGAAAAGGAGGAAAACAGCTAAGGGCTCATCTCTGCCTTCTCCTCCCAGTAGCTGCTTTTTCCCTTTTTCCAGGAAAAGGTGCCTGATAATGAGGCTGTCAAGGGACTGAACCTGCTCTAATGAGAGCTGTACAGCACATCACATTTCAGAAGTCTACTTGTTACTTAGAGAAATGGTCCGGATCCTGGAAGAGTTGATCATAGCCCTGCACTGCTCCAGACACTGGCTCTGAGACAAACAAAAGAAAACTTAGATCTCCTCCAGCCATAGTTTTGGCAAAATCATAATTGCCCTCAGTACTTGAGGCAACTGTATAGAAAACCGGGCATTGTAAATATCTGCTTCCATTCAAAGCAAAGGTACTCTTTAGCATTAATAAATTGAATTAATTTAATGATTTATAGATGGAGAGAAATACCATAGGAACTATTCTGTCCCCAGCCAAACCTCTTAAAGACAGAAGAAAATCTTTCAACCAGCATGAGGTTGTGCCACCATTCCAGTGAGTTGCCCCCAGGAAAACAGTGAAATTGTGCAAGTGAGTGCTGACCTGACAGAAAGCATCACTTTCATCTTTGACATTGTTGACTGCTACAGCCACTCTTCAAACAAGGACATTTGAATCCAGCTTTCACGTTGCTTGTTCTCTTCACAGATTTTTGAATATTTTGTCCTGAGAATATCTGACAGCCACAAGAAAGTGAAGCAGAGGGCGCTGGACGTGCTGGCTGAAATCACAGGAGCCCTGAAAGATGCCTTGAACCCGGTGATCATTGGCTTGGTGGAGGGAATAACAAAGAACCTGAACTCAAAGGATCCCAGGGTTCGTGGGGCAGCTGTGAAAGCACTGGAAGAATCCATTGCTCATTTGGGTCAGGCTGAGCCCTGGCAGGGACTCTCCTCAGCTTCGTCTCTGTCTCTCCTGCACATGAGAGCGCTGAGTGCCTTGACAGCTGCTCTTGTCTGTGGAACACTGCAGCTGACACCCACCAGAGGCTGTGCAGGTGCAGTCCTTATGCACCATCCCCAACAGGCTGGAATGCGATCAGCATTTCCCAACAGTCCCAGGAGCCCTTGGCTCTGTGCTGCTTGTCTGAAGAGCAAGTCATGGACTGCAGCTCTGCTACAGTTCACAGGCAAAGGGGGTTTGGAGTTTGCTTGGGCCCCGTCTGACTTCCCAAATGAACAGCTTTGCTGTTGGCATGAAGGGACACTGACCCACCAGAGCTTCTGCAGAGCAGCCACCTGGGAGGCTCTACATTAGAGGCATTAGCTGCCTATTTTCCACTTTTCTTCTTTTCTTCTATTTTCAAAGGGGAACTTGTGATTCACCAAGTTCATTTCTTTAGAACAAAGAGGTATAAACCCAGCTGTCAAGGATGCCTTGTTCCACCTGTTGTTTTGCATGGGGCAAGGTGGCCACAGCAATTAACTGCATAGGCAAGGGCTGGTCCAAATTCCTTTGCCACACACATTTATGTCAGCTCTGAAAATTCCGTACTGGTGGAATATGCCTGAACAAAGGAGTGTTGAAGAGGCAGGTCTTCAAGAGGAGTTTCCACTTTCTCCTCCCCAGCTGCTTTGTGATCTCAGGAACTGCCTGACTCAGTGCCTTTCTGTGACCCAAGTATGGGGCTCTTCCTTTTTGCTCTGGGATGCAAAACCTTTCCACTGCTTCCATGTGACTGAACTCTCGAGGTCCCTGATGTGAAATGTTTTAACACAGCTCCTGCTACAGCAGACAAGTTTGGATTTACAAATGTGAAAGGAGAGCTTTTCTTTTGGAATTTAAAACCCTGCCAAGTATGCTGGAAGGAAAGAAGAATAGGATTCAAACATCTGCAGAAATGTGCTTGATTTTATTAAATGGGGTTGGCCCTGCCCTTTCTCCTATGACCTGAGGAAAGTGAGCAGAAACATGTGTTTCCCTTGTAGATAAAAGTGTCACTGCTGAAAGAGTTCAGCTACCAATGGAATCACTGAGTGGCCAAGCCCTGCTGGATGTCACCGAGCGTATCACAGGTACGGCCTCCCCTTCTGAGCCAAGAGCTCTTCCCAGGGAGCATTTACAGGGAATGCCTGTGAGCAGACAGCAGAGCAGCTCCTCCAAACCAGGAGGTGCTGAGCGTGTCCCTGCTGCCCCATAGCCAAGGCAGGTGGGTTTGGCAGGTTTTCCCTGGCTGCTGCAGCAGCATCTGAGATGGGGGCAGCGCTCGGCCTGGGGCTGGGCTCTCACTGGGGCATCTCAGAACCACCTCCAGCAAAGGGAGGGCTAAAAATGCCCCAGCTGGCTCCTCTCTGGGGAGCTCAGGGACATCTGTGATCTTTGAGGGGAAATGGTGGCAAATGCTGTTTCAGGGCATCAGTTTGTTTTGTCCTCACAGATTTCTTGTTTTTCTCTTGGAAAGTTTTGAGGCTGAACCGTGCAGAGCCTGGGGGTCACAGCTTAGGCCAGAACTCAACAGAGGTATCAGAGGCACGGGTTTAGTGCAAGGCAGCCTCTGGGGCACAGGGACAGAAGCAGAGTGCTGAGGCTCCCTGCCTGTGCTGCCAGAGTGGCCTTGGACTGAGCCTTTCAGGGTGTGCAAACAGTGTCTGCCTGTGTCAGCGCTGTCCAAAATGCTACAAATGCAGCTGATAATTGATTCCTCAGAGGAGCTTGCTGTGTCAGCAAGAGCCAAGGAATGGAAAAAGGATAATCTCAATATATAGCAGAGAAGATGATTGATAGCCTTGTTTTAACTGGGGCTAAATCCACTGCTAATTATGCCAACATCTTTAAATGCAAGGTTTAATACACTTTGTGTCTTCATTAGGAATCTGAAAAGGGCATGTTCAGCGATTGGGAATGTCAAAGGCCCTTTAAAGAGCATTTGAAAAATATAGATCTCCAGCAATAGGGCATTTAGTTTAGCACTTCTTTTGATCTCTTTTTCAAATAAAGGAATTACCCATAAATTAGGACTACTTTAGAAAAAGCAGATGTTCTCTCTGAGATTTAGCAGGACCGGACAGCTGTTCCTCACATTCAGTAGTCACTGATGTCTTTAATTGCATTTAAATTCAAATGAATTCCCATTTTAAAATGGGTACCATAACCCTTTCCTGCTTAGCAGAATTGGTTTTGGGTACTTGCAGGAGCTCTTTCAATGTTGATGTCTGCTGGTGGAATAACAGCATAGAGAAAATGAAGTCTCTTCCGCCACAGAATATTAAATTGCTGCTAAATAACATTTTGTCCGATCAGAAAATAAGAATGGTCTCCAGAGCATTTCAGGTTTTCATCTCTTAGCCAAATCTGACTGTTGCAAGGAGCCTGTTGCTACTAAACCTTTGTCCGTGTTTGATACAGTTCAGTTCAGAAAATGGGCAGAGAGATTTCAGAGACAATATGAGAAAACACTTGTGTTTTGGTTACATTTCAGTCCCCTGTGTAGCATTTTTCTTTCTCTATGCCCCTATTTCAGTGGACATATAAGAAAAAATGCCATTAACATTGGGAGCGAAAACGGCAATAAAATGTAGAGATGCCCAAATGCCAAGGCAATGGGGTATGGGTAATTCTCTAGAGATGCCCTGAGGTTTGAAACAGCTCTTTGTTGGAAGCCCCAAAAGCATTCTGCCAAAGACACCAGCTGGTCACTGATGTTTCTCATCCAGCTGTCAGGCAGCAGCCATCTCTGGTGGGCTGGAGTTTTGAGGTGAGTTCTAACCCTGCCCTTTGCTGTGTGCCAAGGGAAGAGCCAGATTAGGCATCTGGCACTTGACATCAAAGTTACAAAAATGGAATCATCCCTTTTATTAGAAATCTCTCCATTTCCTCTCTATGGTACATTTCCAAATCTTCAGTGTGGGTTTAGGCAACTTCTTAATGGAAATCCAAGGCAATTGGACATTTCATTCATTGTTCATGCGGAGATTGTGAAATAATTTAGGAAAGGTAGGAAGTCTGCCACAGGGCCAAGGCTCTGGTTGGAGCAATTAGTGCTGAGGGGTTGGTGGTTCTGTTTCCAGGATGCTCAGCTGCTTTGCCCGTTTCTGGATCAAGGGGCTCTGGGTGCTATTTTGCTGCTCTTGGCCAGAGAGGCTGGCAAGAAGCAGAAGCAGAGGCAGATCCTTGTTTGCAGTGAGGCTGGTGGGTAAGGAGCTGTGTCTCTGTCCCGGCAGTGCTTGTGCAGGGGGTTCATGCCAGGAGCCCTGAAGTCGCCCAGCGCGACGCCCTGCCCGTGCTCTGGTCCTGCCTGGGGAACAAGGCGCTGCCTGTGCGGAGCGCCAACGTCCGCACCGTGGCCACCAAGCTGGCCTCTGCCCTCTGCAAGGTGATGGGCACCCAGCTGAAGAAATGTGCTGCCAGCAAGCCTCCACATGTGCGGGAAAACCTCTCCAAAATGTTGGGCTGGTGAAGGCAAGATGTTCTCCAGAAGGCTGAGGAAGCGCTGAGTTGGACACCTCTGGATTTGCCTTTTGTGCTGTGCCAAAAATGACAAAATCCTAAGGAAGGGTGTGCATCTGTCCCCGCTCTCTCCATTGCCCTTCCTAGTCATGGCATGGGGGGCCTGAAGCAGCTCCAGATGGAGGACAAGGTGAAGGCAGTCATGGCTCAGCCTCACACAGAGGTGAGGGGGGAGCTGGGCCAATCCCTGCTGGGAGGAAGGGTCTTGTGGCAGCCCAGAGAGGCTGTGCACATTGCCAGGGAACAGCTGTGCCCTGCATGTGCCCCTGCAATGAGCTGTGCTGCTGCCAGTGCCCCTGGAGCTGCAGGGCTGCTGAGCTGTGGGGCAGGCAGAGGAGCAGGAGGGTGCGTGTGCAGCTGAGCCATTCCTGGGGAGCACAGGGCTCTGGGCTCCCTGCTGTCCCAGGGCAGCCCAGGGGCCAGGCTGTGCCTGTGCCAGCTCTGGGCAAGTGGCTCAGGGTTTGCCCCGGCCTGCCTCAGTGTCTGCCAGCAGGAGCATGTTTCCATGTGCAGCTGTATAGACATTTCCAGGAAATGTGTCCCAGGAATTATGGAGCTTCAGATTGCTTTAGGTTTACATGGTGGCCTCCGTTAAACTTTGCCTCTCTGTTAAACTTTGTGTCTCAGTTTTGCAGATCTGGCTGGTTACAGTCCTACCGAGAAGTTTTCTCCGGACACTTCCCAAGTTCCCTCACCCACAAAGTCCTCGCCTCCCGTCCAGAAGAGCTCTCTTTCCTCCAAGCTCAGGAAGAAGCTGCCGCCTGTGTGAAGAGTGTTTGAAGAATAGGACTGATGCGTTAGGCTTGATAGTTACAGCTGTACATATGTTCTGATCTTTAGATGTAGTTTTGAATTATCGTGTTTTGATTGTATCTTTAAAATTTGGTGACATATTTTTAATTGGATATATTTTATTTTGATGATGAAAAAAATAAATTAAAAAAAAAAAATTAAATAAACCAAGAGGAGAATGTGAGACCAGGACCTGCTAGCCTAGAGATTATGGGAGTGCAGCTCATTCAGTGTGCCAGTGTCTCACCACATCCTTTCCTCATTGGGCCTCTCCTCCTCCTCTTTGGCCATGGTTTCTTTGTGTCATTTGTGCTGCTCTTTGTTACTTGGCATTACAACAGAGTCACCTGTTGACCTGTTTAGGGGACAATGGATCCAAAAGATCCTATCTAGTCAAAGGTTTTCTACCTAGGTGTGTTCTGTGCTCACCAAAGGCCTGAGCAAAGAAACCAAGAGAAGTGTGCCCAAATCCCAAAGCTTTGCTCCTTTGAAATCTCCCACAGATCTGGCTCACAGGTGTCTTCAGTCACAATTCCATACGTAAGAAG
The DNA here is from genome assembly GCF_028551555.1 of Melozone crissalis. Lineage (NCBI taxonomy): Eukaryota > Metazoa > Chordata > Aves > Passeriformes > Passerellidae > Melozone > Melozone crissalis. Next base: position 8,200,713 of record NW_026535824.1, read on the forward strand.
AGGTCATGTATTTCACTGGGAAACGATGCACTGCTTTGGCAACATCGCCTGTATGTATATTTGCCCGGGACAGCAGTGCAGCTGTGTTGTTTGCCCCTTGTTTGCAGAAGGATGAGTGCACTGGGAGGCCAATAACAAGTGACAAGGGTTCCTCCAATCTGCACTGCAGCCTGGGTGCCATTCAGCCCCGAGCTAGGGGATCATTTGTTCCCATGGACCAGTGCTTGCCAGTGGAATGAATTCCTGCACAGTTGGAAGAAGCAATTCTGGATTCAGCTCCAGCTCTTGGTGGGCTGCATGATCATTGACAATGCTGCCCTTCCAGAAATTATTCTGCAGTTTCCTTTCATAGTCATTTGAAGCTTTGAAACTTCACATTTCAATTTGCTTTGCCTTAGGGAAAAACACTTCTGGGCCCAGTGCAAACTGTAACCTTCTGACAGCAAAGTGCTCATGATTGCCAGCTTCTGATGTTACAGAATGTCACCTGGCTGCATGAGTTTGCTTAGCTCTGAGTCTAGTCCCGGCCTAGTAAAACAGTTGGTAGCTCTATACCTTCCTTTCTCTTCCTCCCTCTTTTTCCTTATTTTTCCTTTTTCCCCCAGTTCCTCCTCAATGCATTTTGCTGTGGTTATTCAATAAAGGTACATTTGTTTTGGTTATAGCAGCAACTCTCTGTACCGTGTCGGTTTTTTTTGCACTCTGAGATCAACCCACAAACTACCACAAAATCCGTTCGTAAGGATGGATCGTGACACTTGTATACATACTATAGAAACCTTCTATCAAACCTTAAAAATTCTTTACAAATTCATTTCCAACTTTGCTGGGTCTGGCACCGCCCAGTCTGGTGTTTGCTGCCACCACCAGTGCCCAGATCTGGAAATTCCCTTGTTCTGGCAGAGCCAAATCCAGCAATTTTCTGGTAAAGAAAGCCAAAATCTGGCAATTTCTGCTGCCGGCACGAGCAATGCCAAGATCTGGTGTTTGCTGCCACTGCCCGTACCCCAGTCTGGACATTTCTTATTCCAACACAGCCCAAGTGCAGCAATTCTTTGGAAAAAGAAGACAAAAGGCAGCAATTTCCTGGTGCCAAGACTGTCACCACCCAGACCTGGTGTTTGATGGCACCGCCCATGCCCAGATCTGGACATTTCCCTGTGCGGCCACAGCCCAAGTGCAGCAATTTGCTGGCAAAGAAAGCAAAACCAGGCAAATACCTGGTGCCCACACTACTCTGATCTCGTGTTTGCTGACACCATCAGTGCCCAGATCCGGAATTTTTCAGATGCCTGTACAGCATAATTCTAGCAATTTCCGGGCACAGAAAGTTAATATTTGGCAATTTCTCAGTGCCAGCACAACCCAAATGCAGCAATTTTCTGGCAAAGAAAGCCAGAACCCAGCAGCTTCCCAGTGCTGCCACCAGCACCACCCAGGTCTGGTGTTTGCTGCGCAAGTGCCCAGATCTGGAAATTTCCCAGTGCTGGGAAATTGCCCAAGTGCAGCAATTTGCTGGCACAGAAAGCCAAAACCCGGCAACTTTCTGCTACTGGGTCTGGCACCGACCACATCTTGTGTTTGCTGCCCCAGTACCCAGATTTGGAAAATACCTGGTGCCAGCACAGCCCAAGTCCAGTAATTTGCTGGCACAGAAAGCCATAATTTTGAACTTTGCAGGTTCTGGCTCCAGCATCATCCAGCTCTGGTGTTTGCTGGGACCGCCAGTGCCCAGATTTGGAAATTTCCCAATGCCTTCACAGCCCAGGTCCAGCAATTTGGTTTTAGCTAGCTTAGGCAGAGAAGTTCCTTTGGACTGTGACTTTCCTTTTTCTTGGAATTGTTTAAACCTGCTCTGGACTGAAAACCCAGAAAAACACCGGCAGCTCTCACCTGTGGCCCTCTGTGCTCTTGGACGCTGCATTCCAGCACCAGAAGGACTCAGGAGAGACCGAGTGAGCCAACTACAACCCACAAAAAGGACTTTCTGAATTTGCCATCTCTTCAGCACTGTCAGAGGTTTGAGTTAATATTGTTCATTTTTCATGCTTGTGAATACTTTACTTGTGAAATAAACTGGGGGTTTTTTCACTTTTCTCAAGGCAAAACTTTTCCTGAACTAGTAGGGGGAGAGGCCGCTTGAACTTGCTTTCTAGACGGACCCCTTCTGGAGGTCTCCTCCCAAAATTTGCCCTAAACCAACACAAACAGTCACAATGAAAATTTCACCAGTGGTGTAATTTCCTGGTGGAAAGTCTTGTGACCGAAGCTCAACCTTGCTCTCCATGAGAGATTCTTGGGAAGAGCAGACAGGAGAAGATTCCTGGAAAACTGAAACAGCTTTCCAGAAGGGAAATGAAAATGAAGGAAACAATCCAAGATGTTTTCCTCTGTTAATTTCTATGCTCTCCTTTTCCATGTTGCACTACTTCTCCATCCCAGTAATTCCAGCTGCACCTCACCTCTCAGATCAGTGACTTATTGATTTTTAGGTGGTCTAAAATACCATGAGCCACACACAGTTTTCCTTCCCCTGTTTTTACTGGAAAGCAACACTGGAGATGTAAGTGCAGTGCTTGGGTCAGGTAGGAATCCTACCCCAAGGGAAGGTGCCCCGACAGTGTTTGACCCTCAGCAAGGACAATGCACAGCAGCAGGCGAGGGGATCGCTGTGCCAGTGCGCAGGAGTCAGGGCTCTGCATCCGGGCTCAAGGCTGCAAAGTTCCCGTGTTTGGGCAGACGGAGGGGCTGTCCCCGGGGCGCGCGGGGCTCGAACGTGGGGCTCGTGGGGCGAGCGGGGAACGGACACGGGGACGAACGGCCCCGGTGCCTCAGTTGCAGCGGCGGCAGCGGCAGCAGCGGCGGCAGCGGCGGCAGCAGCAGCGGAAGAAGCAGCAAAAAACAGATTCGTTTTCTCTCTTTCTTTCTCTTATTCTCTTTCTTTCTCTCTCTTTCCCTTTCCCGCTATCGGGCACCCTTCTCTCGGGGTCCCTTGCCCGGCGTCCCTCTCCCCTCCCCGCCTCCCCCCTCCCCTTGATGGGCCCGGCCATGCCCCCGGCCCGCCCCCGGCCCCGGGCGGGGCTGCCCCGAGCCCGGCCCCGGCCGTCCCGCCGCGGTCTCGCCTCCGCCTGGCTCTGGCCGTGGTGGCGGTTGCGCTGCCGGGCGGGCATCGGTGCCGGGGGCCGGGGCGGCATCGCCGCCCTTCGGCTCCGCCTGGCCCGAGCCCGGCTCCGGCCCCGAGGAAGGCTCCAGTCCCGGCCCCGGTCCCGGCCCCGGCTCCTCCCGGGGCCCGCGGAGGACACACCCGGCGCAGCCGCTCCCGCCGCCTCCGCTGCGGCTTCCCCGGCCCGAGCTCCGCCGCTCGGCAGCGCAGCCGCCAGCCCCGAGCCTCCCGTGCCGCGTTCCGAAGATGGAACGCCTGGGCATGGCCGGCCCGGGGCGGGTGAGGGGCGCTCGGGGGCCGTTGCTGGCCCCAGGCCGAGCGCTGACCGCCGCGTCCCGCCCGCAGGTGAGGCGCAGGAGGCCCTGCAGGAGCGGCACCGGCTGGGCTCGCTGCTGGGGCGTGCTCCAACAACAGCCATGGAGCAGAGAGCCCCGAGAGTGCCCAAGCTGGTCGGCGTGGAGGACGAGGAAGAAGGCCCTGGTGCTGTCCCAGCACAGCAGACCGAAGAGGTGGTGCCGTTCCAACCACCGCAGGAGGGTGAGTGGCTGAGCTGGGCTGCAGGGCTGGAGCCTGCAGCTAACTTGGCCCTATGCCATGCCATGCCATGCCATCCCATCCCATCCCCTGGGGAAATGCCCATGGACAGGACGGAAGAGGGGCCGGGCAGACACCCCGTAGGAGCCGTGCTCCATCCCCCTGGAGCATCCCGGGGCTCTCCCTGCCTGGGGAGCGCAGGGCTGGGCTGTGTTCTCCGGCCTCTCCCGCAGCCCCTCATCTCTGGCTGCGCTCACTCTTTGCCAGATGCAGCCCTGGAGCACACACAGCAGCAGGAGCGCAGACGTGGCCGCTTCCGAAGAACAGCGCAGGTACCTGCAGCCACCCCCACCTGGGCTGGGCCTGCTGTCCCTGCTCAGCCCAGCCCCCTGTGTGCAGCATTCCGTGCAACATCCCCGGCTTCTTGCCCATCTGCTACAGATGGTGTGCAAATTCATGAAGAGGATTCGGGAGGAAGAGACCAGCGTAATGGGCACTGTGGTCAGAGTGTACCCTCCCATCTTCAAAACCAACACCAGTGCTGCCCTGCTGGATATGCTTGTGGAGGAGGGTCCTTCCAGTCCAAAGCAAGTAAGCAGCCTGTGGCCTGGCATCCATCCTCACAGCAATTGCTTGGCCTCCCAAGCCACGCCTGCTGCTCACTGTAAGCCTTGAGGCCATGGCGGTGTGCTGGCAAGGGAAGCACTTCTCTGGGGCAGCTGGGCACATGACTCCCTCTGGCAGCTTTCCAAGTCTCCCCTGCCTCTCCAGGTGCCCGCCATGATCAGGTACATCCACCAGTGGTTCGTGGCAAATGAGTTTCCTGAGTACAACCTGTACAGGCCCCTTCTGGATCTGACAGAGGCACAGCCCGCTGATGTGGTCATGGCTCTCCTGCGTTTGGCCCCATCATGTGACAGGTACAGGGCCCACGGGCCCACAAGGCTCAGGGCTCAGCAGCTCATCACCCTGTAGAGCCTGTCCCAGTGGTCTGACACACAGAGAATTCCAGGGCCCTCTGGCTCCTCCCTTTGCCAGTCCCCAGTGTTCTGCCATGCTTCTTCCCTGCTGCTCAGGGGCCAGTCCCCATGGGGCTGGGCTGCCTGCGTGCTGAGGGCCAGTGGGCAGAGGCAGAGCTGGCAGCCAGCTCAGCTCCCCACTGTGGCCCAGGCCACAGTGCTGTGTCCCAAACCCCCTGAGACAGAGCTCTAACCCCACAGAGCTGCTTTGACCATGTGGAAGACCATCATGTGCTCGTGCAGGACTGCAGAGACGGCCATGCTCGTACTCCTTGACGTTCTGGCCTACTGGCCAGAGCACAGCACGTGCACCTCCGATGGGGACCACACGGCTGTCCTTGCCCTGGCTGTGAGTTTCTGCAACTGGCCTTTGCTCAGCCCAAGCTCACCTCTCCATCAGGTCTCCATCCTCCCTCCACCATGGTGTCTTGCTGCCTCTCCCTGCTGGGCTGAAACCTGGCCCAGGGGCAGCTTCAGAGCCACCAGGCCCCGTGCTTCCCCTGTGTCTCCACTGGCCTCTCCCTGCCACACGGACACCTCGGCGCTGAGCTCGGGCTGCTCTGTCCTTTGCAGGCAACTGTGGTGATGTGGAAGATCCTCCAGATGCCCTGTGTCCCACATGTGGTGACCATTCATTTCCCTCGCCTCTTTGTGTATCTGCTCTTCCAAGTGCTCTTCAGCACCTTGGATATGCCAGAGGCAGCCGATACCTTCTGGAAGGGATGCCAGCAGCAACACGGCCTTGCCACCAGCCCCAACAGGTGCTCCATCCCAGTCCTCGTGTCCCTGTCACGTGCCCAGGGCAGGAGCCAGTGCTCCCAGCGTGACCTGGGATTTTCTCTGCACACAGCTTTGCAGAGCAGACCCTGAAGGCCCTGCTCTGCCGACTGCACTATGAGGATGTGGTGGTGGCAATGGAAGACAAGCATGGCTGGGACACACTGCTCTGTGCTGACACCCACCACTGTGCTGTGGGCATGCTGGCCAGGTGAGACGCCCTGCTCCCCAACTGCCCCTGGCATTTGTGCCCTGTTCCCGGGGTGCCCCACACAGTGGGGCCCCTTGGTCGTGGGCCACAAGGCCTTGTCACCAAGGGACAGCCAAGGAGACTGCAGAAGGCCAGGAGAGGGGCTCGGCTCCCCCTTGCTGGGTGCTGGAGAAAGGCCAGACCTCTGTGAGTCAGTCCTGGGAGAGCTTTAGCCCTGCTACCTCAGGGTTTTGCTTCCTGTTTCCTCCTACCAGAGAAATGCACCATGCATCTGAAGCCTTGTGTTCCACAATTGCATTCCACCTGCTTGGGCTGCTCTGCAAAGACACGCCATGCCGGGATTTGGCTGCCATGGCGTTCCTTGTGGAGGTGAGGCTGAAGGCCAGCACTGCCTGGCTGAGCTGCCTCCCGGCTCTGTGCCCTCTCGTGGCCACAGCTGCCCGGGACGGTGCCCGCGCCCTGTGCTGCTGCCTGGGCCTGGCCCTGTGCGGCTCCCCCATCACCAGCCTTGTGCCTTTCAGACCCTGGACTGCCTGGACTTGAGTGAATGCCGTGACAGCATCCTGGAGGTCATGTCCAAGAAGCTGCAGAGCGAGTGCAGGGAGATGCGTCGCTTGGCACTCAGAGGCCTCCTGGTGCTCGGCACCAATGTCTCGGTGAGAAGAGGGCAGCGACTGAAGCCATTCTGCCAGCGTGGGGCTGAGCAAGGCAGTCGCTTGCCCTTGCCTGGCCTTGGGGTGCTGAGGCAGCTGCTCCCAGCTCTCCTGCCTCCCGCTTCAGCTGCTCCAGTGCTTTGGCACAGGCCTTTGGCCTCTGGGCCCTGTGGCAGCAGGATGGCCTTTCACACACTCATGTTCCACGCAGGCCGCAATAAGAATGTGGAGTTTGCGTGAAAGGCTCGTGGAGCTGCTGCAGGAAAATGACAGCAACATGCTTAGGATGACCGTGGTTCTCCTCAGCCGTTTGTTCCTGTGCAATGGTGCCCCGCTAGCCAGCCCCCTCGCCCTGCAGCTGGCTGGGGCGCTCCTGCCACTCTTTGACAACGTAAGGCTCTGCGCCTCCAGCCATGGCCACTGGCTGCTGCCTGCAAACTTTGTGTCCTGTGCATTTTCAGGCCTGTGCCCAGATGGGTGTGAAGCAGCCGATGCTGAGGTCTCTTCTTTCTTTCATACAGGATGATAACCAGGTGCAGGTGTGCTCCATGTTCATTTTCAGAGAGATGCTGTATTTTTGGCCAGAAGAGGAAAAAAAGGCCCTGAAGTCACATGTGCGCCAGAGCCTGCTCCCACTGTTCTTCCACTGCCATGACAAGAACCAGCTTGTGGCAGAGGTGAGGACTCAGCGACTGCTGCCAGCCCCCTGGCAGGGGGGCTTGGCTGCCTCCTGCTCTGTGGCCTCGTGGGCTGCAGCCTCCTCCTGGCATTGGTACAGGGACCTGTGCGGGTCCTGGGTCCTGGGCTCTGGTGCCATCTCCAGGTCTCTGCTGCTCTCCAGGACTCCCGGGAAACGCTGCATTGTTCAGCCACATTCCTGCACAGAAAGGATCTCCAACACATGCTGCAGCTGGGTCAGACCTGGAGGTTCGGCGAGGCCCTGGTAAGGACGGCCTGCAAGCCCCAGCCTCAGGCTGGAGAAGCCCCCTGACCGCACTGCTCAGTGAGTGCGGCCGGCAGCTGAGCCCCTGCCCAGTGCTGCAGCCAGGGCCGCCAGCCTGCGCCCCACACGCCGCTGCCTTCCCTGAGCCACGCGGGCTCTGCTCCCGGCTCCCGTGGGCCAGAGCCAGGTGCCCATGGAGCCCCGGCCTGGGGGGGCTGCGGGCCGGCACTGCGGCTCCGCGGGCAGCAGCCGGCCCGCTGCCCCCTCCCCTCGGGAGCCCTTGGCCAGCGGCTGCTGGCAGTGCCTCAGGGCTGTGCGGCCAGGGGAGGCCGGGGCTGGGCACAGGCAGCGCCCGGCCCAGGGGCTGAGCCCGCACCAACCCTTCCCTCCTGCCGCTCTCTGCAGCTGGCACAGGACAGGAGCCGAGTGGCCGAGCACCTGCGCCGGGCCCTGTGCTACGTGGAGAGCCCACAGGAGTCCCTGCGAGCGGCGGCCGTCAGGTTCATGGGTGAGTCCCGAGCCCGGGCTGCCCTTCCCCTCCCCGGCCTGCCGCATCTCGGCCCCGGCCCCGCCTGCTGCCCCGGCAGTGCCAGCCGGGCCCGGCGCCGTGGAGCCCCGCCTGGCCTGGGCATTGCTGCTGCCGCCCTCTGGCAGCCGTGCCCTGGGGCGGCAGCGAGCGGCAAGGGCCGGGCTGAGCCCTGCCCGGCCAGCAGCCCGTGTGGCCACAGCGCCGGCAGCGCCGCTGGCAGGGAGCTGTGCCGCTGGGGCCGTGACAGGCTCTGTGTTCACAGGCATGGCCGGGCGGCACCTGAGGGGGCAGCAGCAAGAGCTGCAGCTGATCTGCACTGGTGAGTGAGGGCAGCGGGCTGGCAGCGGGGGCTGCTGGGGGGAGCTGCAAGCCCTGCTCCAGCTGCGGAGGGCTCAGCTCCCGTGGGCAGAGCACAAGGAGCTTTCAGGGCGACGTGGGCCATTCGTGGCCAGCAGCTTCGGGCTGATTCCCTTGCTCCCTGCTCCCTCCTGGCCATGGCAAGAGCTGGCTGGGATGGCCCTTGCAGGGGCTCTTCTTGGCTCCCCGCAGATCCAGCTCTGACCTTGCCTCTGTTCCTCTCTCTTGCAGCCCTGGAATGCCTGATGGAGGACAGGAGCAGTGCCGTGTCACAGCTGGCACTTGAAACACTGCATGTCGTCCTGGCAATACAGCATGGGCGATATTCCACCATCCAGAGGCTGCAAGATCAGCTGCGCAGGGCATGGAGGGCTCGGCCTCGCCTGTCGGGGCTTGACTGCCTGCTCTGCCGCATGACTTAGGAAGAGAGCTGATCCCGGAGGCTGTCTTTGCTGGGGCAACCTGTGCGAGGGGTAATTTTCCTTTTCTTTAAGATTTTTCTTTTCTTCATTTCCCAGCTAGGGTCTGGGCTTTGGCCTAGCTGTGTCCCCTGCTGATTGTGAAGTGTGCCATCAGCTGCAGGGCTTTCTGGGCTAAAAATATCATCAAGTCACTTGGACTTGCTCTTTTTGGCCTCTAAAATCTGGATCCAATTTCGGGGCAAATTTGGAGACCTCATCTATGGGTGGATGGAGCACCTAGGATTTTCCCAGTTGCTGGGAATGGTTCTCCAGGTCCCTGGAATATCCATGGCCCTGGTAAGTTCCAGCTGCACACATGCCTTGGCAATCAGAAGCAAAGGAACCCAGCCCTTTTTGTGTTGCCTATGTCACTGCACCGGGCTCATGGGATGGGAACACGCAGCCCTTGGGCTGGAGCTGAGCTGCTCTGCCCAGCACTGGTGGCCGCCATCCCAGCTGGTTTTGCTTGTCCTGGTTCCCTGACAGCTGGGGCCCTGGGCAGAGCCCTGAGAGCCTGGTCTGCCCCCAGTGAAGGAGAAGGAGCCCCTGGAGAAGCTGTACCGGGTGGGGATGCTGCTGCTGCTGCTGCTGCTGCTGCTGCTGCTGGAGACAGCAAGGATGACATCAAGGATGACAAGCTCTTCCTCAGCCTGGCCACTGGAGGCTGAAGGTGATGGACTTTGATTCTGGCACCTTCTTCAAAGCCAAACTCCACAGGGAATTTGCGGGTGAGTCCCACCCGGGCAAATTCTGCCAGATTTGGGCATGGCCCAGCCTGGTAGGGAACCAAAGGCTCCCCCCTTGCTGGGGGGAGATGCAACTCATTCTTCAGTCACTGCCCAGCTGCTTTTGGCAGGGCTGGATCCTGGGCTGAGGTGGGTACGAAATGGGAGTGGGCTCCTGGCCCTGCCAACAGCCCCCAGCACCCACCGTGCCCTGGGCTGGGGCTGGGGCTGGGGCAGCGAGCCCGACACAAACAAAGCCCCATGGTGGGAGCAGAGGTGGGACTCCAGAACCTGTGCACAGCTGCTTTGCTGTGCAGGCAAGGAAAGGCTTGGGCTGCTCCACTGCCCTTGTTTGCTTTGGGGTCACTGTGATTTTGGGGGGCAGTGCAGAGGGGAAGAGAGAAAGTGTGGGCTTCCCTCACCCATGGCTGGGTTTTTCCCTTGCATGCAGGGGTTTGGCCTTCCTCAAGGCCCTGACACAGGTAAGAGTTTTTACCGTTTTTCTTGTTTTCCCTTTTTGCATCTAATCTCTTTTCAAGAATGTGTTGTTTATTTTTCCAGAGGAAGCATTCAAGGTGGTCCAGTGTGGATGGGGAAGTGCTTGGGAGCAGCTGTGGTGTGGATGGGCCATGCCCTTGGAGAAGGCTGAGGCCGTGGTTTGGGAGCAGCTTTTCTTGCAGCTGTGGCTGGTGTGAGGTGGGTCCCTGTGTGCTTGGCAGGGTGGGATCAGAGCTTTTGGGAGCTGGCAGCGAGCACAGGAGCATCCTGCTCTGGGCAGCTGCTGAGGGCTGGATGTGCCGTGGCTGGCTGCAGGCTGGGCACATGTGCTGCCCTCCTGCTCTGTGCCTTTGGCAGCAGGGATGGGCAGCTCTGGGCACAGCTCTGGGCACAGCCAGCATGGCCTGGGCACCGCAGGCACAAGGGCACAGGAGCCCTCAGCTGACGGGCACTTTTTGCTTTCTCTCCTTGCAGCCGGGCTCTGCGGGTGCTGAGGCTGCTCTGGGCTCTGCCAGGGCTCTGCTGGGCTCAGCCCTGGGCCCAGCTGGGCTGGCTCTGCCCTCACATTGCTCTGACAGCTCTGCATCAGACGAGCCCGTTGCGAGCACAGCGCCTGAGCTTTCTGCTTTGGCAGGTGAGTGAGACTCTGCTGCAGGCCCAGAGATTGCAGCTGGGGACACACATCCAACTGGCAAGGACCCAAACTCTCCACAGTCCCAGCTGAATGCCTGGATCTGTACAGGGTGTTTTGTCTGTCCCATTCTTCCTTCTTTATTGGCTGGAATTGTGCAATTGCACTTTCTTCCTCCTCTAGAAGTGCCACGAGTGGGCCACAGCTGGCGAGTGGGCCGTGCTCCTGAGGCAGTGCAGTCTGGAGCTGGTGGATGGAGAATTGCCCTTCTGCACTTCCAAACCTGAGCAAAAAGCCGTAAGTGAGACTTTATGTCTCTAAGAAATCCCTGACAGTTTCAAAAGGAATGTGCAGCTCATTCCCAGGCTGACAAGGAAGGTCATCTTCTAAAGGATTTGGGCTTTGACAGAGTTTCCATTCCCAGTCCTGCTTGGAGCTGGAAGGGCACAAAGCAATTTCCTCTTGCTTCGACCACAATTTCAAATACCAATATTGGAAACAAAGCCCAAAATCTTTTAAGAGGCTTTTGAGGTCACAAAGATGGATCCCCGCCATCAGCACATTTACAATGTAAAGAACTGAGTTCTCTTTTGAAAAAGATCATTTACCTCTTAATGCAAAGAATGTAATTTGGCATTTATGTTTTGTTTTTTTCATTAACTGTATGGGTTTTTTTTCACTAACACTTGGATTTTATTCTTATATTTTACAATTTTTTTTTCTTTTTTCCTTTTTTTTCCTTTAAATAGAAAACATGTCCTATCAAAGGAATGTCCTTTGCTCCTGGTTCCCGTGTGGAGCAGCTCCCTTCCTGCTGGCTGAGCTGCTCAGGCAGAGCCCGGCAGCTCCTGGCCCTGCAGAGCTGAGGCTTTTCCCCGTTGCTGGGCACAGACTGATGGAGCAGCACTGCTGAACACGGGCACACAGAGGGAGCAGCAGCAGCTGCCTTTGGCCACCTGAGGCTCCAAGGCCCAAACTCTGAGCAGCCAGGGCTGGAAGAGACTGGCAGGATCTGATCCCTGACTCTGGGCCAGGGCTGCACAAATGACCCCACAGCAGCAGCAGCAGCAGCAGCACATGGAGCTGACTTTGAGCACAGCCCCTGCCCCTCTTCCCTCCCGTGTGCAGCGGTATCACAGCAGCCTGAGGCACCTGGGAGACCCCAGTGCCAGCAGGGACTGGAGATGGCAGCCCTGGGCTCCTGGAGGCTGTGCAGGGAACGGAGCTGGGCACTCCCTGTCCATGGGGAGCTTCCAGATGGAAAAGGCTGCTGTGCCCAGGCAGCTGCAAGGGCACAGAAAGGAGGCTCTGGAGCACTGGATCTGTGCCAGTGCCACAGTCCTGGGCAGCAGCCAGCGAGCCCTGGGGAAACAGAGGGCACAGCACGAGGGACAGAACCAGGCAAGGGCAGAGACTGGAGAGAGCCAGGCCTGGGAGCAGGAGCAGCTGCTCCATTGTACTCTTGGAGAAAGCTCTTGGCTGGTTCAAAGCGCTGAAAGGCGTGAAGGGCAGAGGAGGAGGCCACAGCAAACAATGCTCCTGTTTGCACAGCCTCCCCTCTCCGTGTCCCAGAAGGAATTGCATGGACTGTGTTCTTCTCTCTGATTCGTCTCGTTCAGCAGGAGCAGCTCAGCACCAGGAGCTGAAGGAGCTGAAGCCTCAGGCCACAGGAGCTGGGCAAGAGGGAACTTTTGGAGCAAAGTAATGCTGCTAAAATAGACCCAGCTGAATGCAGTGGATAGAATCATGGAACCACAGAATCCTTTCTGTTGGAAAAGCCCTCTGAGCTCACCCAGTGCAGCCGCTCACCCAGCAGTGCCAAGCCCAGCACTAAACCACGTCCCTGAAGTGCCAAGGCCTGGACACCAGCCCTGAGTGGGACCTGGACAGCAGGCCCTGAGCCAAAGGTGGCCTCTGGATGAACCTTCCAAGCAAAGGTTATCTTTGTATTTGCTCCCTAATGAAATGTGCATGGTCATTAGCACTGAGATAGATGTAGCCACTCATTAGTGAGACATGGATTGACCTTTGTGTATTTAGAAGCCAGACAAGGCCATGAAATCTGACATCTGGCCTTGTTTGGGGCTGTATGGTCAAAGTCACCTCCCTTGGTTCCTCCTTGATCCCTGGCCAGGCTTTGGGAGGGACCCAAGAGGAGGATGAAAGCAGATGTTGCCACACTAGCAGTGCTGTCAGTTTGTTCATTCAGCACTGTCAGAGCTGGGCCCTCTCCCAGCGGGGTTGGAGCCTCACCTGGGGCTGGAGGCACCTGCAGGAATTCCCAGTGCCCAGGAGTGGCTCTGCAGCCCTTGGCTGTGACAGCTTCCCCAGCTGCTGTGTGGGTCCGGGGGATGGTAAAGCCTGAGGGTAAATGCTGCTGGATCTTTGTTAATCTCTGCAGGCAATCTTTGGTGGGGATGGTTGGGTGCATTGCTGAGCTGCTCCTGTTGTGATTCTTTGCTGCTCTGAACTGCAGTGAATGATACTGATTCCTTCAGTTGGAGTCTGTGTCTCTGGTGCTGACTTTGGCCACTGGTAAAACAAAACTGGCACAGTCTGCTCAGATCCCAACAAAATGTCACTTGTTCAGTGTCAGTGTGAGGAATCAGTCCCATCAGAAATTCCCAGCTGGGAAGCCCTTCCCTGGAGTTCCCTTGCTCTGGAGTGGGCTGAGGTTGGAGCCCCGTGTGAGCAGTGAGACTGTTGGGTAAAAGAAGCTGCACCCCTGGATGGCTTCAAATGCATCCAGAAATTGCATATGGAAAATGGATTTGGGCAGACAAAGATGAATTTGTTGAGAGTACATAGGAAACAGCACCTTCAGAAGGAACAATCATTGTTGGAATGCTCCCACATGGAGCAACAAAAGAAGGTTTTCATCTTGAGCTCAGATGCCCTTGTGCAAGTGAAATATCAATATAACAAATAACTATATACATATTTATAGTATAATAAGACCTTCCTGTTTATATTTATAGATTTTTATGTATATATGTCTATATCTACATGTCTATATCTGTATTTATATATAAATATGTACATATAATAATAATGTGAAATAGTGCTGACAATACTAATTTGGTAGCTTTGGCTGCTCAGGGATGTAACACTAAATACCCTACAGAACAGGATTGGCCAGGACCCTAATGTCAGTGGTCAACTTTGTGAGATTGTATACAATGGAAAAAGGAGGAAGGGAGGAAATTGGTGATTTTTACAGGGTGTGCTGATACTGTGATGCAGAGTGCTTTGCCTGTTCCTGTGAAAAATACAGTGATTTTTCTTGCAGGGTTTTTCATGTACCAGACTATGCACAAGCTGCAGGATTGGTTGAAAGGGTGAAGGGGTTCTTAAAAGAGCAGTTGGAAAAATAAGGAGATGGGAACCTTTGCCCATGGAGAACCCATCTCCCAGATGTGCTCCATGCCCTTCACAATGGCCCATGGGGGAAATGAAACCCCTTGGCTGTGCACGGCTGCCCCCAATTTTCAAATCCAGCCATGGGCAGTGAGACTTGGGCTGCCTGGGAAATTGTTCTGGCTGTGATGGCCCCTGGCAGGGCCAGCCCAGAGGCTGCAGGGCTGGGCCTTCATGCATTGGAATTAATTAGGATAAATTCAAAGCAAATGAGAGCTATCAATACTGAAACAGGAATTCAGATTCCTTCAGGACACTTTGCTTTGGTAACTGCTGCCTTGGAGCTTGGCCTTGCAAAGGGTTCCTGTCATGGCAGGAGGAATTGATGCAGAATATCCAGGAGAAATTACAGTAATTCTGTTAAACAATAATGAACAAGATTGGATTATTCAACCCCATGACAGGGTAGCACAATTATTGATCTTGCAATTTGAAGAATGATTTTGAAAAAAAGAGATCCAGCTCCAATCACCACCGTTTGTGGAGATAAAGGGTTTGGATCCAGCAGCCCTAATAATGGAGCCAGAGTGTGGGTCCGGAGGCCAAATGGCCCTCCCGAGGCAGCTGAAGGAGCAGCTCCTGGGAAAGACAACTCTGAGTCCTGAAACCTGGGCAGGAACAATGGGAATGTGTCCCTGCAGCCAAGGATTCTGTGTGAGAACAAGTAGATCTGACAGGATATTGTTTTACACATCCTGCCAGACCAGATCTCCCTGTTTGCCCCAAGGGCCCCTGTGAAAAATGCTCTGATCCACGGGGCTCCATGTGAAGGCTGCTGTGACACTGAGGGACTTGCACAGGAATTCCATCCAGGAGCCTGGGTGCCCCTCAGGGACTGGGACCCGGCCCCTTCCAGCCAGAGGGGAAAGGGCCCCCCAAGCCTTGTTAGCCACAGACAGCATGGTAAAGCTGAACAGCAAAGGGCCTGGGGGCATTATTCTGGAATTAAAAAGGTGCCAGCTCCATGCACAACAGAATTCTTGTTCCTAATTGGAATGAGATTGAGAAAAAAGAATGAAGAACAGTGTCACTAAAGTACAGCTGATGTCTGTAAGGTGTACCTTGATAGTCAGCCAGAATCTTTGTCTGCCACAAACACCTCTGGTGTTTCACCAAGGGATTGGTCATCAAAATGTAATGATGGCTTATGATGGATTGCTGAGGTTCTTTTGTAATTCTTTGCTAATGATGATGTGCTTTGCTGAGCTTATCCTTTTGTAAATCTTTGCAGCTGTGCATGATATAAATGACACAATTCCTTCAGTTGGTGTCTGTGTCTTTGGTAGTGACCCTGCCCACTGGTGAAACAGGGCCCCCTCTTGCCTAGGTATTCCCTGGAAAGGCAAAAACCCTCACTCCAAAATTCCCCCCTCCCTCCCTTTTTTCCCCCCTTCATACCCTGAGCATGATGTGCTCTGGTCTGGGGTACCCCGGGGTCAGTTGGGCTCCCCTGTCCTGGCTGTGTCCCCTGCCCAGCTGCCCCACAGCCCCAGCCCCTCCCCAGCGTGGCTGGACGAGGGGCAGGACAGGCCTTGGCTGTGCTGCAGCTCAGCAAGAACAAAACCATCTCTGCGTGCTCAGCCCTGTGCTCAGCACCCGGCCCAGCAGTGTCTCAGTGCCAGGGGCTGTGCCCTCAGTCCCTGCCAGGGGTTTCCATGACAACTGCCAGGACGGGTGACCCAGGTGTGCCCCCAGTGCCCATTGCCATGGAAACAGTGCCCAGCCCTGCCCCTTTCTGTCTGGCTGACCTGGCCTTTGGCCCTGGCAGTGCCGTTGGCTGCTGGTTCCTGGTGCCTGAGCGGCCAGCGCGGCACAGGGCAGGTGGCCATGGCACAGCCCCCAGCAAGGGATCCCCTCTGGCTCTGGGCACTGACACCAGCCCTGAGCAAGGGCCCAGGGCAGCTTTCCATGGCCACCAACCATCACAAGGGGGCCGGGCATTGGTTGCCATGGCACCAAACCAAGGAATGGTTCCTCATGGCCATTGCCATGGCACCTGGTGGCACCAACGAGTGTCACTGCAATTGTACCTGGAACAGCCCTGGCACCGCTTTGTCCCAGGGTTGCCATGGCAACCGAGGGCAGCAACAGCTCTGCAGGCAAGTGGCCATGGAACCTGGCTGCAGAAATGGCTCCTTGAGCTGGTTTCCAAGGAAACCTGAACTGATGGGGGTTGCCATGGCACCCAGACACGGCATTGGGGTCCCTGAAGTGTCCGTGGAACAGTCCCTTGCAATGGCACCATTGCATGTTGGGATGATGATGCACCCTCACAGCTGGCCCGGGACAGGTCTGGAGTGCTCTGGGTGGCACCTTGGGCTTGGCACACACTTGAGGAGGATGTCTGTTTGCAGTGGGGAAACTCAGGAGTTTTAGATTGCTTCAAAAAGAAATGAAGAAAAATCCCTCTTTGGCTGTGTGCAGCCAGTTCTTCAAGCAAAGCAGGTCCCAGGTGAGTGAGGAGGGACACGATGGGCTTGAGGAATGTGGAGCAAGTTTGTCTACACTGGCTCCGAGCTCAAGACACAGCTTCTGTGAGCAGGCCAGACCTCCTTAGGAGAGTCCCTGCATCAATATCAGTCACTGAATGCTGCAATCATCTCTTGTGTAATAGGAACAGCAATAAAAGACACCCTTTAAAATAGGACTACATATTTCCTGGAAGGTCTTGGAACTATTTCTCCATAACTGTCAAAGGAAAACCTCCTAATGAACTACACTGGAGCAGAGGGAAATCAAGGCAGAGCCAGGGTTTGTCAGGACTTGCTTGATCCTCATGAGCCTCACTGTGCATTTGGAGCTGAGCCCTTGAACATCAGGGCCTGGGAGGAGATTGCACAAACCTTGCCAGGAGTCAAAGGCAGAGGAAACACCCAGAGTGTCTCCAGGCATTCATGGCTCCCACTGAGGTCCCTCTCCAACACAGGCTCCTCATGGACTCCTTGGAGGAAAGAATTGGTGGCCAGGATGGCACAGAAACCTCTCAGACACTCAGTGTGGGAAGGAAAATCCAAAGTACCTTCAACACATTGAAGTGTCTCAAAGCATTAATTGAGGCCCCTGGGATGTGGGCTAGGGGGGGATGCTGAGGGCAGGACAAGGGGCTGACAGTGCCCAGCCTGGCTGGGGCTGTGCCAGGAGGCCCCAGGGCCTCAGGACAAGGTGTCTCCTCACAGCCCTTGGTGGCACAGACCCTGCTGTGCCCCAGGGCACCAAGACTTGGCTTCTCTTTGTCCCCACCTGTTGTCACTTCCTCCAGTTCTCTGCTCTGCCTGGGGCCTGGGGACACTTTCTCAGTCGTGTCCCTGACAGGGATGTCTTCAAAGTACAAGAAACTTCAGTGTTTCAATGGAATTGAGTTCTGGAGGGTTCTTGAGGGTTCTGTGACATCACAGATCTGGCTGTGACATCACAGACCAGAGTGTGAGGCCATAGAGCAGAGTGTGCCATCATAGAGGGTGGCTCTGAGGCATCAGAGAGTGGGTTGTGACATCACCTGGTGACTGTGTAACATCATAGAGGAGGCTATGATATCACAGAACAGATTGTGACATCACAGGGTGACTTTGTGACATCAGTCTTCTGTGATGTCACAGCATTGCTGTATGAAATCACAGGGTGACATAGAGTTGGCCCTGTGACATCACAGGGTCAGTGTGACATCACAGGGGCAGTGTGACATCACAGAGATGGCTGTGTGATATCAAAGGGGCAGTGTGACATCACAGGGGCATTGTGACCTCAAAGGGCAGTGTGACATCCCAGGGGCTGTGTGACATCACGGGGGCTGTGTGAGGTCATCACTGGGGAGGTCGCTCTGCCCCGGCCCCCCTCACAGCTCCCCCCAGAGCAGTCCAACCCTGCTCGTGCACAGCAGGGTCCCCCCGGGTCCCCCCGCCCCCGGCCCCGCAGCATCCCCCAGAGGATGTTCCACGAGATCGACCCCAGAACCTGACACAGGGATGGGGGGACAGGGCCCTGGGGGTGGCACAGGGGGACAGGGACCCCCTGGCAGCATCCCCGTGTCCCCCAGGGCCAGAGCCTGGGCCAGGGCTCCTTCACCCTATTACCAATGAGGACTTGAGAGTGCTGAAAAAATCTATGGCAAGGGATCAGCAAAAACCAGATTTAATATTAAGGGACAGCAGCACAAAGTTCCTTGGCAAGAGTCACTCTGCTCCTGACTGGAAACTTGAGGCACACCAAGGAAACAAAGCAACAACAACAAACAAAATCCAGGCAATCAAACCAGAAATGAACTGAGAACTGTCCCTGTGTGTGTGTATGACACATGCACAGTGAGGGCAAGGATAAAAGGAATATAGCCTAAAGCTTAACAGGCCTCACGCTTAACAGGACTTAAGTTACACCTTAAATGTAACCGATACCTTAAACATCAAAGTTTAGCAAAACAACAGCACTAAACAGTATTTAACTTTACTTATAGCCTATGACTTAGCAATTTAACAGAGGAATAACACCTAACAATATTTAATTTAGCTAACAACTCAAATTAAACATAAAAATTTTGCAAAAGAACAACTCTTAATAGAATTGAAGTTAGCTTAGACCTCATGACTTTACATTACTTACAACTATCTGGATATCTGACTGACTCAGCTATCCAAGGCACTCCAACCCCTCAGAGAG
Source organism: Melozone crissalis (assembly GCF_028551555.1). Taxonomy (NCBI): domain Eukaryota; kingdom Metazoa; phylum Chordata; class Aves; order Passeriformes; family Passerellidae; genus Melozone; species Melozone crissalis. The sequence goes on from NW_026535824.1 coordinate 8,219,281, forward strand.
CAGCATTTCTGCCACATTTCCCCAGCACAGGCACTCCTGTGTGCACACAAAGAGTCAGTGCAAGGCACCTGGGAGAAATTCCCCTGAGGGCAGAAAATGCTCCCTGTGGATCCTTTGGCATCTCCCCAGTGGGTGAAGGATTGAACCTGGAGGAGTGTGGGGATTGGCCCAGGCTCCGTCGTTGTTCGGGGATCCCCAAGTGCAGCAAACGGGAGAGTTCCCGGATGGGAGAGGCCCCACTCAGAGGGAGTCGCTGGCTCAGGAGAGCTCCAAGGGCTCCTTTTGGAGCGCTGTTTGCAGGGCCCCAAGAGAGGGGCTTCAGTCCCAGCAATGGTTCATCCTGGCCGCACTTGGCATCAACAGCTTTCTTTGGCAGTGTGAGAACAGGGATGTTGTGCCACTGAGGGAACAAAACCAGTTCCCAGGGCTGCTCCTACAGAACCCTGGAGCTGGTTGGGCAGCAGCAGTGGCTGGAGCAGACAATGTTTGTGATGAGCTGCAGAGGACTGTGGAGACCATTGTGACACTTTGGGGTGTCATGGAACCAAGGGACCATTGTGACACTGTGAGACCCCATGGAGCCAAAGGTCCATTGTGACATTGCAAGGCCTCATGGAACCATGGACAGACTATTAAGATACATCACAGCCTCATGGAACCAAGGGACCTTTGTCACACTGTGGGGCACCATGGAATCATGGTGACCAATTTGACACTGAGGGAACTCATGGAATCATGGAGATCATTGTGACACTATGAGGCCCCATGGAACAAGCAAAGCATTGTGACACTGTGAGGCCTCATGGAACCAGTGAGACCACTGTGACCCTGGAGGTCCCCACAGAACCAAGAGGACCATTGTGATACTGTGGGGCCTTGTGAAACCAAGAGGCCTTTGTGACACTGCAGGGCTGCATGGAACCAAAGGTCTATTGTGACAGAGAGGGGCTTCCTGTCATCAATGGTCCATTGTGACACTGTGGAGCCAAAGGAGATCATTGTAGCACTGCAAACCTCCAGGGTCCAAAGGTCCATTGTGACATTGCAGGCCTCATGTAACAGAGGAGCTGCATGACATTGTGGGGCCTGGGGAACAACAGACCATTGTGACACTGCAAGGCCTCATGGAACCAAGGTGTCGTTGTGACACTATAGGGCACCATAAAACTAAGGGAACGTGGAACAGGTCTGGCTGGTTTGACCTCCTCTTCCCCCTCACGGGTCCAGCTGACCATGGCATGTTGAGGGTCTCTTCTCATCTGCTATTGAAACACGGGGGCTCTGTGATTTCCTTGCTATGGAAAAGAACTGTCTTCTCCTCCAGGTGCCCATGGCCAGAATTGGGATTTGACCTCCAACATTGCCTTTTGTGAGAGACTGGAGGAGACTGTTGGCTGAAAACATTTCATGTGTGGGGGATGAAAAGGCAGGTCCAGCCTTGCCCTGCCCAGTAACCCCAGTCCCCCCAGAGCCTCTATCCCAGCCCAGCAGTGTCTGCCAGTCCCTGGCACAGCACAGGCAATGCTCCACAGCCACCTCTGCAGCCCCCAGCCCAGCTCCTGAGGGACCAAATGAGCCCAATTCCCACCTGGGGGAAGGGCCCAGGGAGACCAAGGGGTATTTAAGGCTGACCACAAGGCAAGCACACATCTTGACCCTGCCTCCTCTTGGAATTTCCATCTGAACACTGCTGGAATCCAGGAGTTGGTAGCTGTGTGTTCTTCTCTGTATCTTTTATGTCTTTCTTGCTTTCTATGTCTTTTTCTTCAGTTTCTGTGCTCCTGCAAATTTTGATTAACTTAAAGTTGAACAGACTTAGAGTTTGTGAGGTTGAATGGGCCAAGTCAACGCTTTGAGAAGTGTTTTTTGTTGACTGAATATCTGTCATCGTTTGACATGAGAAGAATTTTAAAAAGTAATACAAAACTTTTTGTGTAACTGACAATCTGTTAAACCACTAAGAGACTGAACACATTTCTGTGAAATACAAATGTTAAAGATGAAAAAGCCCAGGAACCTCCTCTTTCTTTTCCAGTCAACAAAGAAGCAGTGGGCCCCTGCCCAAGGCCCCATCTCAACCAAACCAAACCAAACCAAACCAAACCAAACCAAACCAAACCAAACCAAGCAGCCCTGGCATGGGCTGAGCCCCTCCCCCCTCCCCAGGCTGCCCCTCCCCATCAGATCCATTCTAACCAAACCAAACCCCAACAACTACCAAACAGGAAAACAAAAGTGGCTACAAAACCCCAAACAGAACAAAGCCAGCCACAGCTATTAAAATCTTATCATCAAGTCGTTGTCCCCCCCCTCCCAACACAACTCAAACCAAAAACCCCTACAACCTGTAACGCATAAAAAATAACCCTACAACTAAAATTAAACACAAAAATACCCCCAAAACCCCAACCATAAAACCAATCCTAACACAACCCAAAACCAACTTCCACCACAAGTTACTGGCAGGTCAGGTGTTAATCCTTTCAATACATCAATCCTCCATTGAGTAAAAGAAAAAACAAAATGCAAACATATTAAAAAACTCTCCTCAAAGTCAGTAAAAAAGAAATGCAATCCCAAATAAAAACAAAAAAGAAAAAATACCTTATTTTTAAATCTGAAATCCTCCTATAAAGTATGAAAAAACCCTCTTTTTTATAGCACATAAAATTATAAAAAAATATTCAAATAATTATCAAAAAAAAAACCTACATACTAAAATAAACAAATGTTAAAATTACTGTAATTTTATTAAAAGTTTAAAAAGTAAAAGAAAAAAACACATAATGCAATACCTTCAAGAGAAGAACTCTATTCCGGAAGATAAAAATAATTTTAAAAGTAAATAATAAAACCTTTTACCTTTAAAAAACTCATCTTTAAAACAATACCTCATAAGTCAGCATGGCCCATCAACAAGCAGTAAAATGGCTTATAGCAATAAAAGGAACTTCACAATACCCAAGTTCCCCAGACAACTGTATTCATGACAAAATTAAGAACCACAAAAAAACTGTTTTTTCCTCCTGTAAAAATACTCCATAAGTTTAACATGAAAAACTTCTCTCTCAAAGTATTCTAAAAAAAAGGCTATTCTGGAAAGAGTAAACTAACTAGAAATTTTAAATTTAGTTACTTCACATTGTCAGAAAAATTTGGAAGAAAAAAAGTGTACTAAAGAGTTTATTTTAATTCCTTACTACTTTCTTCTTTTTTAATTTATTTTTAATAAAATTTTCTTTATACCCTTTTAAAATTTTAAGACTACTTTACCTTTCTCGTAATCCTGTCTCACAATAAAATAAATACAGAAATAATTAATTGACACTAAAACCCACAACACTCATCAATACATTAGTTAAGAAATCTCAAGATTAGAAAAATCTTAAATTAACAAACCAAAACCACTACAATATTGTAATAAATATTTTGCCAAAGTTTCTCTGATTTTCTAAAGTTGCCAGTAAAAGCTGTTTGGTTGTTTTGAGTGCCTGAGAATCTCTTGTTGTTATTTTCCAGGGAGTCCAACTCAGAGGACACAAACAATTGTAATTCCTTTTAAATCTCTCTTCGAGAGAGTTGTCTGGGAGATGGGAGTCAGGGCTTGTATGTCCTGCTTGGCACAGGCCAGGCAGGGCTTTCCCAGCCACATTCCACACTCCATTTCCCAGCTGGAGCCGCTGGTGCCTCTGAGTTGTGCTGCCCCAGCCCCAGGGACGCTCTCCTTGTCTGCCCATTCCCCCACGGTCTCTGGGCAGGGATGGCCTCAGTGGGGGCTGTTGACATCCTCAGAAACATGGAGGCTGCTGCTGAATTTTCCTGCTCCAGAGGCTTGTTCAGCCTTCAGCTCTTCAGTGCAGGAATTCAGTGTCCCAGGGCTCAGTAACATTCAGAACACCTGAACAAGCCAAGCCTCTGGGAATAATTTGATTTTAATTTTCAAATCCTTTGCATTTAATTAGATCTCAGTAGTGTATTCAAAGTGAATACATGATATTTAAAAAGACAGCCAGTAAAGATTTTTTTGGTCCTGTTTAGTTTTGTTTTCCTGTTAATTCATTGCTATGTGCAATCTCCAATTGACACTGAATCCAAGTACCTCCTCATGCAGTTTGAATAGATATGAAAATCAAGATTCTTCATGGCTGACAATCAATCAGACTCTGTCCCTACCCCCACCCCACCATTCCCCCCATCCAAGCCCTGGCACTCAGAGCAGCCTTGTGCAAATCTGAGCTGCCTCCAGCCCAGGCTGCACCTGCAGCTTTCAGCTCCTTGGCTCCAACTCCCACCTGCTTTCCTTGGAGAAGGAGCTGCCCGAGACACAGAGGGATGTTCATTCATTGTTATCTAACAAACCCAAGGGGAGGCACAGCTCCATCAAATGCAAAAGTCATTCTTCTCCCTGGCTCTGCCCTGCCTCTGATCCCCACAGCCGGTCTTGTTTCCTTCATCCCTCCTTTGCCAGGGACTTTGTGGGACAAGGGAGCACTGCTCTGGCTATGGAGGGAAGTCCAAGTGCATCCACTGTAGTGGGAACCACAACTCATCTGGTTTGTGTCCTTTGAGGGACCAGGAACTGCTGAGACTCAGAGGCACAGAAAGGATTCTCTTCATGGCCAACATAAAAAATGTGAACATGATAAATTTTAATAAACATCAAAACACTTCTCTGAGCTGCTTGTAACATGTCAGCAACATCTGACATGTCCACCATCCACAAGTGATTGCCATACAGGAACGATTTTGGCACAGACGAAAAAAGAGGTAATATAAAAAATAAAACTACAACAAAGGGGCTGACTAAGGAGTTATTTAAACTTCTGAAAGATTGGGCAACTCCCTGATGCTCAAAGCATGAAGCCTGTTAAGGGAGATGCATTGGAATGATCAGAGAACAGCTGCAGAAGGAAATCTGGGAGCAGCAGCAAGGACATAGATCCAGCTGCTCTAAATGAAGAGACATCCTTAGACATGGCCATTTAAACAGGAGAGCTGGAAACACCCAAAGGAAGAAGATAATGAAATATTAGACTAAATGTTGGTGGCAAAGGCAGAAAGGAAGATCATTATTTCTTCTGCCATCAGCATAAGAATGTAGTAGATCTTCAGGATATCCCCATTCCTAGTCAGAAAATTCTGTAATTTCTTAAAAATACTCAAATGACCCATATAATAAAGATTTTCTTGTATATTATGAAACTAACAGGCTCTAAAACCTGTGCCCCTGTCCAGGCAGACATCAGTTGTGTGCCCATGAACAGGCAGTGCCACTTGTGCCCTCAGGTGCCCAGCTGGGATTGGATCTCTCCAAGAGCACCTGAGGGAGAGCAGAGCACCTTGCAAGCTGCAGGTCCCAGCCAGCCGTGCAGGGCTCCTGTCCCATCAACATCTGCTCTGCTCCAGTCTGAAACAGGGCCCAGCATGGTGCCAGGATCATCAGAGAGTTGAGGTGTGTGCTGGAATTCAATGCCCTCCTCATCGCGCAGCAGCCCTGCATTTCCCTCCTGCAGCCTTAGTCTCCAGCACAGCCATGGAGGCTCTTTGGGCTCTGGACTGTTCCTGCAGCCCCCAAGGGCAGCTGAGCTCTGCCTTTGGCACAGTCAGGCCTGGCCAGTGCAGGCCCTGCTCAGCAATTGCTTGTGTGTGCCTGGCCTTGCTGTCAGCCCCAGCAGTGGCTGCGTGGCCCCTTTGTGGCCCTGTGCTGGCCCAGCCATGGTGGCCCAGCCCCTGTGCAGGCCCAGCCCAGGCCAGGAGCATTGCGGCTGGGAACGGCTCCTGTGCCGTGGTGCCCACGGCAGCCTTGGGGCTCTGTGCCCCATGGCCTCCCTGCTGGGAAGCCACTGCCAGCTCCTGCAGAGCCTGTGGCACCTGTGGGGCTGCACAGACAGCTCTGCCCTGGGCTCTGCCGGCCTCTGGGCCGGCAGAGAGGCAGCCAGGGCTGGCCATGGCCGGGAACAGGCCCTGAGCCCCACAGGAGGATGGAACTGGGCCACAGCCAAACTCAGCCCAGGCAGAAGCTGGGCTCAGCAGCCAGGGCTGCCAAGGGCTGGGCACAGAGGCTGGCGCTGACAAATGTCCTCGGCCCCCTCCCTGCTCTGTCCATGCCCCCAAGGGCACAGAGCAGCCTCCTCTCTGGGCCACTTGCCTGTTTGCAATGCCTTGCACAGGTGGTGGCTCTGCCCCACAAGGCCTGGCCTGAGTCCTGCCCCTGCACGCTCAGCCAGGCTGAGATGGACACTGATGGTTTCTTGGCCAGGCTCTCTGAGCCCGGCTCCCTGCAAGCTCTGCCAGCTGCCTGAGCTCTGGGCAGTACCAAGGGCCTCTCCCCAGCCCAGCCCAGCCGGCTCTGGCCCCACAGCTCTGCTCAGGCCAGGCTGCTCTGGCCACTGGCCCCATGGCCTCAGCCCCTGACAAGGGCACAGCAGCAGCTGCAGCTGCCACAGGACTCAGCCCTAGCCATGGGGGAAGGCGCTTGGCCAAGGCCAAAGGAGGCTCCCTGGCTGCCCTCTGCCTGAGGTGCTGAGAGCTCTGCAGCCCCTGGTGCCATCCCATCTGCCCAGGGCAGCACAAGAGCCCCGGCCTTGGGGCCCTCAAGAGCTGCTCCTGCTCCAGGCCCAGGGCCCATGCCAAAGCTGGACAGTCACAAAGCTGTGCCCATTTCTGTTCATTGCTGCTCTGATGGGGCTGAATCCTCAGCCTCTTGGAGGTTGCTGATGAATTTTACTATTCCAGAGGCCTATTCTTTCTGGAGCTATTCAGCTCAGGAATTCACTGAGAAAGGCTCATATATATGTGTTCACAATACCTGAGCAAAAAAACCCCCCTGGGAATAATTTAAATGTTCAATTCTTCGCTGGTTAATTGAAGAGATTTCAGTAGTTTATTTAATGTGAATATATTGTATTGAAAACAATGCAGAGAGAACTGTTTTGTCCTGTTTTCTTTTCCTGTTATAGAAGGTTATCAGCAATGTCCAATTGATATTGACCCCCAATTCCTTCTAATGCAGTCTGAACAGATATGAAAATCAAGACCCTTCACAGCTGACAATCAATCACACTTTGTCCCCACTCCCTCCCCACCATTTCCCTCATCCAACCCCTGGCTCTCCTATGGATCAGGAATGGTGTCGCCAGCAGGACCAGGGCTGTGATTCTTCCCCTGTGCTGGGCACTGGTTGGGCAGCACCTCGAGTGCTGTGTCCACTTCTGGGCCCCCCAATTTCAGAAGGACATGGAGAGGCTGCAGCATCTTCAGAGAAGGGCAACAAGGCTGGGGCGGGCTCTAGAGCACAAGTCCTGTGAGGAGTGGCTGAGGGAGCTGGGATTGTTTATCCTGGAGAAGAGGAGGCTCAGGGGAGACCTCATCACTCTCTACAACTCCCTGACAGGAGTGTGCAGCCATGTGGGGGTCCAGCTCTTTTCCCAGGGAACTGGGACAGGACAGCAGGACACAGCCTTCAGCTGCACCAGGGGATATTTAGGCTGGACATTAAGAAATATTCTTCACACTAAGGGTGATTGGGTATTGGAAAGGGCTGCTCAGGGAGGTGGATGAGTCACCATCCCTGGAAGTGTTTAAGGAAAGACTGGATGTGGCACTGAGTGCCATGGTCTGGGTGACAAGGTGGTGTTGGGTCCCAGGTTGGCCTTGATGCTCTCCAAGGTCTTTTCCAGCCTGGTTGATTCTCTGATGATTGTGACACTGCAGGGCCCTGGGGAAGCAAGGGGCCATTGTGACACTGTGGGGCCTGATGGCACTAAGAGGACCATGGTGACACTGTGTACGACATGGCAGCACAGAGCCAAGGGGCCATAGTGACACTGTGGGGCTGAATGGAAGCAAGTAGTCCATTGTGAAAGTATGGGTACTGGTGGAACCACAGAGGCCACTGTGACTCTGCAGGGCCTTGTGGAACCAAGGGGCCATCGTGCCACTGCAGAACCAAGGAGACCCTGGGGAGAGCCTGGGGACAATGGAATCAAGAGACCATTGCTCCATTGTAAGGACTCTGGGAACTGAGGGAACAATTGTGACCCTATGGTGCCCCATGGAACCAAGGGTCCCTGGTGACAGTGCAGGATCATGTGTCACCAGAACTCCATTGTGACACTGCAGTGCCAAGGAATTCCTTGTGGCACTCTGAGGCCTCATGGAACCAAGAGGCCACTGTGACCCCACAGGGCCTTGTGGAACCATGCAGAGCATTGTGACAGAGCAGGACCTGGTGTCAGATGGGGCCATTGTGACACTGCAGGGTCCTATGGAACCAAGGGGCCAGTTCTGCTCCTCAGGGACTCCTGGAATGAAGGAAACATGCTTGACACCATGGTGGCTGTTGGGACCAAGAGGCCATTGTGACACTGTGGAAGCAATGAGAGCATTGCTGCACTGCCAGACTTCATGGAACCACGGATTGTGACACTGCAGGGCCTGGGGGAACCACGGCACCATTGTGAGACTGTGGGGCCCAAGGACCCAAGGGACTTGGTGGCACCAAGGGGTCCCATGGAAACAAAAGGACATTGTGACACTGGGAGACCTCATAGAAATGTGGAAACCATTGGGACGCTCTGGGGCCTCATGGAACAGGCTGGATCCAGGGTCCAAATCCATCAAGGTGAGGTTTAACAAGTCCAAGTGCTGGGTCCTGCACTTTGACCACAACAATCCCTGCAGCGCTACAGGCTGGGGACAGAGTTGCTGGACAGCAGCCAGGCAGAAAGGGACCTGCAGGGACTGATGGACAGCAGGTTGGACATGAGGCAGCAGTGTGGCCAGGTGGCCAAGAAGGCCAATGGCTCCTGTCCTGGATGAGGAATGGTGTGGCCTCCAGGAGCAGAGCTGCTGTGCCAGCACTGATCTGCCCCCTGCTCTGCACACAGACATTGCTGCTGCAGCTCCAGAGAAGGCAGCCAAAGTGCATCTCTGCAGAAAACTTTGCTGGGAGATCCTTTAGTTCCTTTAATGCCACTGAGAGCGCAACCACTCATTGACATAGTCTTGGACCACAGGGAAGGCGGAGAGAAACAAAATGAGAAATGGCACAAACAATGACATTTCTATGTGGACAAGATAAAAAAATTAAAATAAAGGGAACCCCTCCCTCCACAATTAAACAAACAAGAAGTATCAAAGATGACTTTTATTAGAAGTGATTTTCAGAAATTTGGCAGCAGTTTAATGTTTCTGAAAGCATCCAGCCATTAGTCTCCTCACAGCAGCCTTGAGCTCCTGGTTCCTCAGGCTGTAGATGAGGGGGTTCAGGGCTGGAGTCACCACCGAGTACAGGACTGACAGGGCCAGATCCAGGGATGCGGAGGACATGGAGGGGGGCTTCAGGTGGGCAAAAAAGCCAGTGCTGATGAACAGGGAGACCACAGCCAGGTGAGGGAGGCAGGTGGAAAAGGCTTTGTGCCATCCCTGCTCAGAGGGGATCCTCAGCACAGCCCTGAAGATCTCCACATAGGAGAAAATAATAAACACAAAACAACCAAAATTTAAACACACACTAACAGCAAGAAGCCCCAGTTCCCTGAGGTTGGAGTGTGAGCAGGAGAGCTTGAGGATCTGGGGGATTTCACAGAAGAACTGGCCCAGGGCATTGCCATGGCACAGGGGCAGGGAAAATGTATTGGCTGTGTGCATGAGAGCACTGAGAAAGGCACTGGCCCAGGCAGCTGCTGCCATGTGGGCACAAGCTCTGCTGCCCAGGAGGGTCCCGTAGTGCAGGGGTTTGCAGATGGACACGTAGCGGTCGTAGCACATGATGGTCAGAAGGTAAAAATCTGCTGAAATGAAAAACATAAAGAAAAATACCTGAGCAGCACATCCTGAGTAGGAGATATCCCTGGCGTCCCAGAGGAAATTGTGCATGGCTTTGGGGACAGCGGTGCAGATGGAGCCCAGGTCAGTGAGGGCCAGGTTGAGCAGGAAGAAGAACATGGGCGTGTGCAGGTGGTGGCCGCAGGCTACGGCGCTGATGATGAGGCCGTTGCCCAGGAGGGCAGCCAGGGAGATGCCCAGCAAGAGGCAGAAGTGCAGGAGCTGCAGCTGCTGCGTGTCTGCCAATGCCAGCAGGAGGAAGTGCCTGATGGAGCTGCTGCTGGACATTTGCTGTGCCTTGGCATGGGGATCTGTAAGAAAAGCAATCATGGAATAGGTTGTAGGAGGACACAGTATGGGTAATGTAGAATGTAATCTCTTCCCCCAACAAGTTGCAGCTGCACCCTACTACTAAAGATGAGAAACAGGCTGGATGATAACAGGCAACACCTGTAACCAATAAGAACTAGTGGTATAAAAGAGAAGTCACTGGAGTCCAATGGTTGCTGCAAGGACCAAGAACAGTCAGTGCTTAGAGGAGGTATGAAACTCTGAGGGTATGAAATCCTTGCACAATAATGATAAGAGAACTCTTGATATATAAGACAATGTAAGACAACAGAACTCTTAATCTCTGAGACAACATATAATGATAATTGAACTGTTGTAATATATAAGACAACAATAGGTGGGTTTGGAGAGGACTTGAAATATCCCAGCACAGCCTTGGGGGAACTTTCCCCCCTTCTGCCTGCCCAGGGCTCTGCTGCCGGGAGCTGTCCCTGCCAGCAGCTGCTTCCCTGTACCCAGGGCTGGGCCCTGCCAGTGCTGCCAGGGCCCAGCCCAGGCCTGGGGGCTCAGCTCTGCCCTGCAGACCCCTCCCACCTCTGGCACTGCCCAGGGGCAGCTCTGGCTCTGCAGGCTCTGATGGTAACGTCAGAGTGACCCTGAGGAGGCAGAAAAAGTGACACTGATGCAGCCTCTAGGGGGTCCTGTGTTGATTGCTGTTGCTGCCTGGTTTACTCAGATTGGGAGATTATTTTTATATTTCACAACCTGAAATGAGAGATGAATATGTATGTTCAATTTCTAACTCAGAGCAGTAGATAAAAAAGCAGGATTTTCCCTTTTATGCAGCCCCTGTTTCAATATGCTCCCTGTGTAATCTAGTTGGAAGTGCTGTGGCCTTAAATGCCATCCTTGAAGCAGTCCTGAACAATGCAGCATCCTCTCCACACAAGGAGAACACGTCCAAGCCTTACCAGCTGTCTCCTCCCACCCAGATCTTGTCCCCCAGTGCTGGAAGCAGCTGCCAGGGCTGGCTGAGAGCTGTCCCTGGCAGGCAGCAGAGTCCCTGCCCCAGCATAGCGCCCTGGGCTGCAGGACCCTGCTCTGCAGGACAGCCCTGGGCACCCCTGCCTGCTCTGCAAAAGAGATAATCAGAGAATGTACTCACAGGGTCTGTAGGCATTGGGATGTTCCAGCTATAGGACATGGCTCCAGCAGATGCAGCTGCATTGTCCTGCAGCCAGAGGTTCCTTTGCCAAGGGCTGGCAGTGATTCTGCCACAGGCACTTCTCAGCATCTTTCCAGCCCTGACTGATTGAAGCTCTCTGTGCCTCTGTGCTGTGCCTGGGCTGGCTGCAGGCAGTGTCCCAGCCCTGCTGGGCTGGCAGAAGAGCTGCTCATCAAGAGAAATGTGCTTTTGAAGCTCTTCTTGGTTACCGGGAGCTGCCTCTGTGCCAGGAGCCCAGCCCAGCTCAGCAGCACAGACACAGCACAAGGACTGTATTGAGCCTCTGGGGCTTTGTGCTCAGGCCTTGAACATCAGTCCCTGAGAGGGAGCTGAAGAAACCTCTCCAGAACTCCAAGTCAGAATCCAACTCCAAAGTTTCTTGGACTTGTAATGGGTCCCAGTGAGGGACACAACTGAGAAAGTGTCCCCAGGCCCCAAGCAGAGCAGAGAACTGGAGGCAGTGATGACAGGTGGGGACAAAGAGAAGCCAAGTCTTGGTGCCCTGGGGCACAGGAGCAGGGTCTGTGCCACCAAGGCCTGGGAGGAGACACCTTGTCCTGAGGCCCTGGGGCCTCCTGGCACAGCCCCAGCCAGGCTGGGCACTGTCAGCCCCTTGTCCTGCCCTCAGCATCCCCCCCTAGCCCACATCCCAGTGGCCTCAGGGATCTGCTGGAAGGAGTCCCTGGGGAGCCTTGCTCAGGAATGGCCCTGGGGGCTCCTGAATGCTCCCTGCAGGGATTGCAGGTTTTTCAAAGGTCTTTGAGTTTGGCTTTTGCCTTGGAGTCTCTGAGAGCTTTCTGCAATCATGGCCTCCAATTATCTGCTGTAATAAGTCCCTGGAGAGGCTTTGTCAATAACAACACTCAGTGGGGCTCATTAATGCTTCAGAGTACTTCAGTTATTTTAAGGTACTTGGTTTTTCCCTTTTGATACAGACTCTCTGAGAGGTTTCTGCAATCATGGCCCCAATTATCTGCTTTAACGAGTCCCTTGAGAGCTCTGTACTGACACTCAGTGGTGCTCATTAATACTTTGAGGTACTCACGGTTTTTAGGGTACTTTGGAATTTCCTTTCTACACTGAGTCTCTCAGAAATTTTTTTGCCGTCCTGGTCTCCAATTCTCTCCTCCAAGGAGTCCATGAGGAGCCTGTGTTGGGATGGACCTCAGTGAGACCCATTGGTGCCTTGAGACACTTTGGGGTTTTCCATTGACTTTGACTCCTGGGAAGGTTTGTGCGATCTCCCGTCAGGCCCAGGGTTCCAGGGCTCAGCTCCAAATGCACCACAGGGCTCATTAGGATCAAGCAAGTCCTGACAAACCATGGCTCTGCCTTGATTTCTCTCTGGTCTGGAGCAGTTCATCAGGAAGATTTCCTTTTACAGTTATGGAGAAATATTTCAAGGAGCTTCTGAGAAATATGCAATCCTATCTTAAAGGGTGTCTTTTATTGCTGTTCTTACTATAAAAGAGGTGATTGCATCATCCTGTGATTGATGTTGATCCAGGGTCTCTCCTAAGGAGGTCTGGCCAGGTCAGTGAAGTTGTACCTAGGAGCTGACCCAGTGTGGACAACCTTGCCCCAAATTCCCCAACCCATGAGAGAAATTATTTTTACTTTCAAAAATTTAAATTGTTTATTGAGACCTCATGAAAATACAACAAAAACTGAATAAAGAAAAGGATACAATGCTGGGAGCAAAAATTCAGTCACTGTGTGCTCATCTACAAAATGGATATTCTGTCTTTTACACCTCTAGCCCCTCCCAAAGTCTTGTGAATCGATTCCTTGTTCACTCTCCAGTGGTGGAGATCACTGTCTAACACCTTGATTGGAGGTCAGGTGCTGCAACAGTAAGAAGCCGACTCTCCTAAATGCCCCAACTACTGAGGCCATCCTGTGATAACAATGCAAGGGGGAGGGGAAGGATAACTATACATCTACAAAACTTCTCTTAACATATATATTTAATATTCACCCCTTAACTGTGAAAATCAACCATGGAATTACACATCTATAACAAGCCCCCATTTTCTTTTTCTATAAGTCATTTTGTGCGAACAGTTAGGTAAAAAATTTTCTGTCTCTCTTGAATGAGTCATACCAGCATCTGTTGATGTGGGCAAGGACAGTGGGAACAGCAGAAAAAACCTCAGGTTTTCCTTAGACACACTTATTTGGAATGAACAAAAGGGCATCACAGAGGTCCAGTATGGCTTTGACTCCCATCTACAATGCCTATGTGCCTGATACCCATAGTTGGTGTTTCTTAGGGGTGAGTACAGAGGCCAACTCAGTCTTGCCTTCAGATTTCTGTTGAATTAAAAGACAACTGAGGAATGATAGAGGTCTGGTATGGCCTTTTGTCCCTACCTTACCATGCCTATGGGGTTCCTACCCACAGCAGGTCTATGGAGCCTTCTTGGTAGCAAGCAAAGGGGCCAACTTGGTCATGCCCTCCTTCCTTTGTCTTATTTTCTTAAGGAAGCTGTCCCACTGCCTTTGACAGTCCCTTGTGTACTTCTCCTCAACAGATGCTGGTAAATCTCTGCTTGAGAGTCAATCTTGTTTCACCCAGCCTGGATGTTATAGTCCACTCTTCGGGTTCCTCTCCTGGGCCTTTGACTCTGTTGGCATGAGTCCATCCCCGCTCTGCAGTTTGCACGGCTGATTCAGTGGTGAGCAGTACCTGAAAGGGACCTTCCCACTGAGGAGTTAGAGGCTGATCTCTCCATGGCTTAATCATCACCCAATCCCCATTATGGATTCTGAAATCCAGGGTGGTAGTTTGAGGAATTGCCCCTCTATATCTTAGCCCTTATAAGGTTTGTGCTATAGACATCACTTATTTCTTGGCATTGGCTTCCCCTTTCTCATAGGTGGCAGCCTTCTGGGGTGAGGTCAGGAAGGGTAACCCAAACATCATTTCATAGGGTGACACCCTCAGATCTGACTGGGGTTGAGTTCTAATTCTTAATAAGGCCAAAGGGAGACATTTTATCCTTGATTTGGGTTTAAATTCTTAGCTTAGCTAGAGCTCTTTTAAGAGTTTGATTCATTTTCTCAACCTGACTGGAACTCTGTGGATGCCATGGAGTGTGTAATTCCCATTTTACTCCTAGGGACTGAAAAACTTTCTGCAATATCTTTGATTTGAAATGAGTTCCCCAGTCTGAATCAATCTTGTTTGCCATCCCATATCAGGGAATGATTGATTCTAGAAGTGTTTTACTCACAACATTGGCATTGAATTTCATAGTGGGTACCACCTCTACCCAATGAGTCACGTGATCTACTATCGCTGGCAAAAACTTCCACTGTTGTACCTGGGGAAGCTCAGTAAAAGCTACTTGGATGTTTTGGAAGGGCCATAAGGCTAATTCTTGCTCTCCTCTGGGTGTTTCCCTCATTATTTTTTATTAACTTGTTGACATATCACACACTGTTCAGTTACTTGCTTAGCTATTCTGAAAATTCCTTTGCATCCCAAATCCCTTAAAAATTGATCACTTAGCACTTGGGTACCCCAGTGTGTTGTTCCATGTATGCCTTCTAGCATTTTCCTGGAAAAGGGTTTATTCAATATTTGCTTCCCATCTGCTAATCTCCACTTCCCTTTATCTTTCTTTGCTTCTATTTTGAGAAATTCTTCCTCTTCTGTCCCACTGAATACAGGGACTTTTTGCATTTCTCTCATGGGTGGTAATACTATTATTAGTTTTTCTGTCGCTGATTCAGTGGCATTTTTAGCTTCTAAATTGGCTAAATTGTTCCCTTGCTCCCCTTTTTGATGTCCTTCAACATATACCCCCACTACTTCTCTGGCAATTGGACGGTTTCTAACTCTTCTCAGACAAATTTTTTGTGAATCAGTCCCTTTCCCTTTGAATTTAATAGCCCCCTCCCTTCCCAAATTTTTCCAAATATATGCACTATTCCAAAAGTGCATTTTCAGTCTGTATATATTGTTCCCCTTTTCTATGCTAATATATCCAGAGCTTGTTTTAGGGCATACAACTCAATGCCTGGGCTGACCAGTTGGAAAGTAACTTTATCTTTTTTATGGCTACCAACCCTTCATGCACTATAGCATACCCCGATAACCTGTGCCCCTTTATTACCTGTGAAGATCCATTGATGTACAATCGTTTTCCACCTTGGAGTGGTTGATCTGTTACGTCCTCTCTTACTCTAGTTTGACAGTTTATAACCTCTAGGCAATTATGTATTAGTGCCTCATCTAGTTCTCCATACAAAAACAGGGCAGGGTTGAGTTGGTTACTCACAATTAGCTCTAAACCATTATCTATTAAGATGGCTTCATACTTTAGCATTTGGGAATCAGTGAGCCATTTCTCAGCCTTTTGGCTCAGGATACTTGTTACTGAGTCTGGGACATATATCTTCAATTTTCCCCCAAAAGGTTAATTTTTTGCTTTCTGCTATGAGTAGGGCAGTCACTGCCACACCTGAATGCAGGTTGGCCACCCCTGGCTGACAGGCTCTAGTAATTATGATACATAGGCCAGTGGTTTCCTGGATCCTCCTCAGTCCTGGGCTAACACTCCATGTGTTACCTCTTTTTCTATATCCACAGACAGATAGAAGGGTTTGTCTAAGGCAAGAAGACTCAGGGCTGGTGCACTAACCAATTTTTGCTTCAAAGCTTCAAACTTTTGTTCATCGTCTTTTTCCCACCTAATCTCTTCAATTAACTTTTCATACAAGTACCAGATGGCCTGCATGTATCCTCCAATCCATAGCCTACAATATCCCAACAGGCCTAAAAACCTTCTGACTTCTCTCTTAGTTTTTGGTGGGAGTGAGACTATCCCTGTAATTCTCTCAGGGTTCAGCCGCCAGGTCCCTTGGAGCTGGGTATATCACAAATCCTGGGTATATTACTTCTCTTTCTACAAATTCGAGTTTCCCTTTTGATACCTGAAGTCCTTGGCCCCCCAGAAAATTTAACAACACTATGGTGGATTTCCAAACTTCTTTTTCTTCCTGTCCTGAGAAAAGCAAATAATTTACATATTGGATGAGCTTTATCTCAGGTTTAATGGAGAAGAGTTGCGTTACTTCTCCTAGCGCTTGACCAAAGAGGTTTGGGGATTCAGAAAACCCTTGGGGTAACCCAGTCCACTGAAGCTGTTGCTTCCTCCCAGAATGGGGGTCCTCCCATTCAAAAGCAAAGACTACCCACTTTTCTCTGCCAGTGGGTATGCCCAAAAAGCATCTTTTAGGTCTATCATGTTAAACCACTGGCATGTTACTTAGGTGTGTATAGGGATTAGGCACTACTGGGTATCAATTCACTGGTTTTTTGTTCACTTCTCTCAAATCTTAGACAAACCTGTAAGTCCCATTTGACTTCTTTACTGGTAATATGGGTGTATTATGGGGGGACATACATGGTTCTAAGGTCCTGTCCTCAAGTAGGTCCTGGATCAGCGGCTGTAGTCCTCGTCTCCCCTCCAGGGAGAGTAGATATTGTCATAGCTGAACTGGATGATGCTCATTAGTTATTTTTATTACTATAGGTTTCATGTTCAATTTACCTCAGTTTTTTGGTTTTGCCCAAACCATCTCTTGAGTTTTCTCCTCATTTTCTTCCCTTAATTGGAGAAGCTTAACTACCATTTTCCCTTTCTCTGGGAGCACTCCAGAGAATGTCAAAATGCACCTGTAAATCCTTTCCTAATAAATTTCACCCTGCTTCTGGAACTAATAGAACATCCCCAATTCATATTTTATTTGTTCCTCCAAACTTTGTTTGCTTTATAACTGAGGCTTTGAAACTTTCCCCTTGTTAATGTTTGAAAAGACAGGTGTCAGCTAATCAAGGCAGGAGCTACCCCTGAAATGGAAAATGTAAACCCCCTCCCTCCAAATTGTTATAATTTTGAAATTGAGGGGGCTCTCAGGCACAGATATGGGAGCAGGAAATAACAGTTCTTTAATAGGGAAGAAAATTAAACAAATAAACAATGCAGTACACTAGAACAACATTGACAGAGTCACAACTCAACCTGACACCCTGTGGGTCAGGATGTTGGTAGCAGTCCAGTTAGAAATGTGGCTCCAGTCCTCCTGGAGTGTCAGGTGTGGTTCTGTTGGAGCAGGAGGTCCTGTAGAAAAGGATGTATTCTTCCTCTGAAGATCAAGTGGGAGAAAAGGCAGCTGCTGTTCCTCTGGGGAATCCAGTGGAGAAAGCTGTTCTGGTATTCCAGAATCTCCAGATTATATCTGGGTAGCAATGCTTGGCTCCTCCCTCTGGGCGGAGCATCTCACAGTCAGATATTAGAGTTCTTATCAGTCATGCAGTGACATTCAATAGCCCATTATTAGCAGATGCCCCTCCCAAGGGAGAAGTGATTGTGATCAGTCAGAGAGAGAGATAAGGAAAACTGCCCACTTGACAAGACAACTGCCATACAGATGGTAATAGAATACATCTTGCCTTCAATCTGGAACAACCCCAGAGCCATCAGCCCATCCCTGCTGGTTATGTGATGAGGCCTCCAAATCCCATCTTGGGAGATTTTTGGTTCCTCTCCAAAGTCTGTGAAAATGGAAAAATGTAGTCAAAGGCATTTACTCGCAAATCTTGCAGTGACAGGCTCAATATCTCTAAATTGAATGAGGGTGGATTTACATTTGCTAGAAAGAGGAAATATTTTACAATTATGAGAGTGGCACAAAATGGCAACCGTTTTTCCAGAGAATTGGAAGCCCCATCACAGGAATTGTCCAAGAGCAGGAGCTTTGTGCAGCCTGACCCAAGGGAACCCTCTCATCCCCTTGGACAGAATTCCTGTTTTGTGGTTCTCTGATGTCCTGGGTGCCCCCACAACGCTTCTGGCCAGAATGTCTGCTGAGGGCAGCCAGGCTGCTGCAGGGGCAGTGACCTCACAGCCATCACCATGGCAGCCCTGTCCCCTGGGCCTGGCTCTGCCCTTTCCTCTGCCCCTGCCTTGGCTCTGCTGGCATGAAGAGTTTTGTCATTAATATCTTGTCCCCGAGGTGCTGGGGCCAATGGCTTTCCAGTCAGGCTCCTGGAGCAGAAGTGGCTTTTCAGAGCCCAGCCAGGAATGAGCCCTGAGGCAGCAGCTCTGCAGTGGTGGCCACCAGGCCGGGCTGCCAAGGGAGGCTTCTGGCCATGGCCTGCAAGCAGCTGCTACTGCCAATGTGCCTTTGGTGCCTCAGGCTCTCCCTGGCACAGCTCCCAGCACGGCACTCTGCCCTTGTGCCCGAGCCCTTCCCTGTGCTGGGGCTGGCCTGGGGCTTTTCCTGCAGCAGGACCTGCCCTGCTCATGGCACAGGAAAGGCAGTTCCTGCTGGAGCAGGAGGCTCTGCCTGCAATGGGCTGCAGCAATTCCAGCAAGGCCCTGTTGACTTCAAAACTGCCCACAGCACGATATTCTAATAATTGTTATAGCTCCTGATCTGTGGAATAAATAACTGTGCTAGTGATCTTTCCATCTGATCATGATGAGAATAAGCTAGAGACATATTTATATAAATTATTCGGGTATTCTATCATTGATTCTGCAGGACAAATTGTGTAAAATTTGAATTCCACCTGTTCAATCTTTTATACCTTTGACAAATTCTGGGGCTGGGATTGGATCCAGCCACTCCCAGTCTCCTCTCTTAAAAGGAATTTCAGAAGTCTAGGGGCTCTGCAGGGGTTTGAGGAACCATGATGGCTACTGGGTGTCATTTCTTCACCTCATGACTCAGCAGGAGTTTCTCCAATAAAGAAATAAAGCTTTTGCCTGAAGCTCCCACTGTGCCCATGACAGGAACCCCTGTGAGTGTCTGGGGCATCCCGGCTCTTTGGCAGCCTGGGGACTCCTGGGATGTCACCGTGGAGACGCTGCGAGTGCCTTTGACAGACCAGTGCCTTTGCCGCCTAAGGTGCCCTGGGATGTCACCACGGAATGGTTTTGACTGCCTCTGACCCCACGGCTCTTTACCATCTCCAAAAAGCCCTGGCAGGTCTCCATGGAGCCCCTGTCCCTGCCTGTGACATTCCAGCTCTGGAACAGCCTGGAGACTCTTGGAAAGTCCCCATGGAACCCCTCTGAGGGCCTGTGAAAAATCTGATCCTTAGCAGGCAACCATCACCAGCCCCCTGTTGCTATGGTCAGTTTCCATGGCAACAATCACCAGCCCCCTGTTGCTATGGTCAGTCCCTTGGCAGCTCCATAGAGACCCCATGCCAGGGGTGGTTGCCATGGACACCAGCTCAAGCCTGCAGCCAGAGCCCGTTGCCATGGCAACCATTGGCAGCCCCCCCCCCCCCCCCCCCCCCCCCCCCATTCCCAGGCTCATGGGATCCCAGAACCACAGAATTGGCTGAGCTGGGAGGGACCCATCAGGATCCTCCACTCCAACTGCTGGCCCTGCACAGGACACCCCAACAATGCCAGCCTGGGCCTGGCAGCGCTGTCCAAACACTGCTGCAGCTCAGAGAGCCCTGGAGCTGGGACCCTTCTCTGGGGAGCCTGGGCAGGGCCCCAGCAGCCTCTGGGCAAAAACCTTTTCCTGACATCCAACCTGAGCCTGCCCCGACTCAGCTGCAGCCGTTCCCTCCACTCCTGTCCCTGGGCACCAGAGGGAAGAGGTTCCCACAGCCCCAGCCAGGGACCCGCTCCCAAGGCTGTTGCCATGGCCACCAGGGCTGGGACCAGCTGGGATGCTCGGTTTCCATGGGCCGGGGTTCAGGAATGGGATACCCCAATTTCCTGCTCCTGCTAAAACCACGCTGCCCTCGCTGCCCTCCCACCCCCAATGGAAAGCACAATAGGCAAAGATCCCAGGCTGGGATAAGAACAATTTATTGGGAACAGCAGCAAGATAAGGAACAAACAAGAACAGAAATAATACTGGTAACAGAAGGGATAAAATAAAGGGAAAACTACAACATAACTGACTGTCTCTTCCTGGACACAATTTTCCACTGCCTGGAAAGGACACCCTTCTTCTCAGGAGAGAGAGAGAGAGAGAGAGAGAGAGAGTCCCTTTCCTGCCCCAGGCAATTTCCTGAGGTGGGAGAGAATATAATGACATGGTCATGCCACGACTCTCATGTGTTTTTTTCAGAGCCACATCATGTCCATTGGCAGGGGCAGGAAAAGGTACAAGTGTTTTCCCAGACTGGATCATGGGGAATATGGATCACCAGGGCTCTGCTTAACATGGGTCCTCCATGGGGGTTGAAGCTGGAGCAGTGCACGAAGCTCATCCTGCACTTGGGGCATTGGCAGAGATTATTTTACCAGTGCCTCGTTTGGTGACTGGTCAAGTGAGAGCACCGGGCAAAGCTCTTCCCACACTGGGGACACTTGTAGGGCCTCTCCCCAGTGTGGATGCGCAGGTGGATGATGAGGTTGGACTTTTGCTTGAAGCCCTTCCCACAGTAAGGGCAGAGGAAAGGCCTCTCCTTGGTGTGAATCCGCTGGTGCAGGAGGAGATGGTAGCTGGTCCAAAACCTCTTCCCACACTCAGGACACTCGTAGGGCCTCTCCCCAGTGTGGATGCGTTGGTGGGTCACAAGGTTGGATCTGTAGCTGAAGCCCTTCCCACATTCTCCGCACTCGTAGGGCCATTCCCCGGTGTGGATCATCTGGTGGCTGATCAGGGTGCTGCTCTGCTGGAAGCTCTTCCCACACTGCAAGCACTTGTGAGGCTTCTCCCCATCATGAAGCTGCTCCTGGGCCATCAGCTCCAAGAACTTGCTGAAGCTCTGTCCACCTTCCTGGCTCTGGATAAGTCTTTCCTCCTCAGAGCACCCTGGGCTGGGTTTGGAGCCCTTCTTCCTGCAGAATCTCTGGGGATTTTCCTCCCCTTAGATTTCTGCACTGTGGAGTCAATCAAAACAACCTCTTCCATGAGGTTCTGCCAAGGAGATTTTTCCTCCCTGGTCTCCATCATCAGCTTTTTGTTTGGGGAAGGAAGGGCAAGGAGAAGATGGGATTTGCCTCCATTCCAGAAGGAAGGGGAAGGAGATTCCCCCAGTGCATCCCCGGCAGGATGGTCTTGGCACCAAGGTTGTCCTGCAGCCGGGGGCTGCGCTGGGCTGGGAGATGGAGCAGGAGAGAGGGAGAAAGGGGCACTGACTTCCTCCTCACCTTCCTGGGTATCCCAAGGCTCCTTCCTCTTCCTCTCAGCCTCCTCCTCCATCCAATCAAGGTTTGGGAATGGCAAATCCTGTTCTGGGAAGAAAACAAAGGGTGCGCACATTGTCTTTTGTTCCGGGATCTGTGCTGGGCTGGGAGATGGAGCAGGAGAGAGGGGGAAAGGGGCACTGACTTCCTCCTCACCTGCCTGGGTATCCCAAGGCTCCTTCCTTTTCCTCAAAGCCTCCTCCTCCATCCAATCAAGATTTGGGAATGGGAAATCCTGTTCTGGGAAGAAAACAAAGGGTGCGCACATTGTCTTTTGTTCTGGTTTGAAGGCAAACTTGGGGGAGAGTCTAAGTCAGAGTTACAATTTAAGAAGAAAATTTAGATCAGGGCAATGATACAGAAACACTGCCTTAAACTGACAGAGTCAGGATATAACCTGACACCCTGTTGGTCAGGGTGGTGGCAGCAGTGCCATTAAATGGTGGCTGCAGTCCTGTTGGAGTGGTCAACGTTATTCTGTCACAGCAGTGATCCTGTAGAAGGGTCTGGTCTTCCTCTGAAGGTCCAGGGGTGGTTATGGAGATCTTGTCCTCTGGGAATCCAGTAGGCAAGCTGCTCCTAGTGTAGGCAAGGCTCAGCTTATATCCAGGTAGGAATTCTTGGTTCCTCCCCCTGGGAAGAGCATGCCACAATGGGATGATGGAATTTTATCAGTCCTGCAGTGACACTCAATGGCCCATTAGCAGAAGATGTCTCCCCTGGAGGGCGTTATCAGGGGTGAGTCATGCAAGAGATAAAGAACACTGCCCTGCCTTTTTATAGCAGTTGATGAAGATGGGGATTGAAAACATGCATTTGGTTACATCTTGCATGGCAACCTGAAACAGTGGGGTAACCCCTGCTCAGAGGGTGAATAACCCTCCCCTTACCCAAACAGGCTCAGGTGTAAAACCCCCACCCTGGGAAGGGCACACACACAGGGGACAATGTCACACTTGGCTCCCTCCAGAGGAGGTCTCTGTCCCTTGCTCTCTCCCCCTTCTTTCTTTCTTTCCATCTTTCTCTCTACCTCACATTTACTGTTCAATAAAATCCATTTTGGATTTGGTCTCGTTAGCACCTTAATTGGGGCAGAGGAATCTCTGTAACAATTTTCTTAACCAGATTGTGACATTGTTTTGGCACAGTGAGTTTAGGCACTGTTCTCTGACTCCAAGTGCCTTTGACAACAGCATGGTTCCCTTCTCTGAGGAGGTTGTGGTTCTTTCTGGAAGAACTCTTGGAAACTTGGAAGGACTTGGAAACAGTCCCTCCTTCCTCCTGGGGAACTTATGGGAGAAATGATGAAGAAAATGGCTGTTCTGACTGACCAGTGAAAAAGAAAATATTTTGTTGTCCTTCCTTGAAAAGGGTTCTCAGGGCAGTCTCTGTCTCTCTCAGCCCAGGGAATGCTTGGAGCTCTCTGTCCCTTCACCCTGGGGGATACTTGGGGGGTCTCCATCCCTCTGGCCCCAGGCAATTCCTGTGCAGGGCTGGGCACCAGGGGCTCTGTGTCCCTCTCCCCGCTGAGGGTGCTCAGGGCTGAGGGGGCTCTCCCACCTTCTCACACCTGGGGAGGTCAGGGCAGTCTCTGTCCCTCTCAGCACTGGTGTGACCCTACCCAAACATCATCGGGGTCAGAGGGACAGAGACACCCCCAAAGCCCCAGAAGGGCTGAACCTGGGATTTGGTTTGGGGCTGAGGATTTAGGAAGGGGCTGGAATTGGGGCTGGGGTTGGAGTTGGGGCAGAGATTTGGATTAGAGCTGGGATTGGGGTTAAGGCTACGCATGGGATTGGCTTTAGGGCTGGGGTTGGGATTGGGTCTGGGGCTAGACAAGTCTGGCACTGGGATGAAATTAAATACAGAACTGTGAGTGTGTCTAAACATGGAGTGAGATTGAGACGAGGATCAGGGTCAGGTTTGGGACTGAGCTCACCCAGAGCGGGACAGAGGGGATGTCACTGCAGAATGTCCCTGGCATCATCCCAGCCCTCCTCAGGCACATCCAAACATGAGGGGCAGCTGGGTGCTCCAAGATCCAGGTGCTCCCACGCTGCCCCTCAATACCAGGTGAGCATTCCCGGAAGGCAGCCCTGACTGTAACCCCTGGGGCTCTGGGATCAGCCCTCACATCCCTGTGGGAGCAGCTGCAGACAGGATGGGAGATTCTTCTGGGCACTGGACAAAATAAACTTGGCAGAAATCAAACCTGACTCTGCATAAATCGCTTTGATGAATACTTGTTTTTCCCACAAGTCATATGTGATGAAAACACAAATAAATTGCAAACATGAATAAACCAAAAATAGAAGCAATTTTGTGGCAATTCCAAGTTTGATCAGTTCCTGAACAGCTCCAGCTCAGCTGCTGGTAGGTTCCAATAAGAGCAAAGTAGAAATTCGGCCCAATACAGATTATGAAAAGGAAGGGAAAGCTCTGTGTAGCTGTCACAAAGCTGACAGGGATGAAGAGAAAAAAGATTCTCACATTTGGCAAAGCCCCCACCCAAGCCTGTGAATTCAGAAGTTATCCTGGAATTTAGCTACTTGAGTGGGGGTTCTTGTGGGACTTTCGCAGCCTTGTGTTCCTCATCGTGGGGTGAATGAACCTTGTCAGTCTGGCTGGTAGCATTTGCTCCCTTTCCTCCAGTGATTTTAAGAAACTTTTCAAGGAAGGACAACAAAATATTTTCTTTTTCACTGGCCACCTCTAACAGCCATTTTCCTCATCAGTTCTCCCATAAGGTGCTCAGAGGAAGCTGTGTCCAAGTTTCCAAGAGTTCCTCCAGAGAGAACCATAACCTCCTCAGAGGAGGGAACCATGCTGTTGTCAAAGGCACTTGGGGTCAGACAACGGTGCCCTGAACACACTGTGGCAAAATAATATTGCAATCTGCTTAAGAAAATTGTTGGAGAAATTCCTCTGCCCCAATTAAGATACTAACAAGACCAAATCCAAGGTGGATTTTATTGAACAGTAAATGTGAGGTAGAGAGAGAGTTGGAAAGAAAGAGAAAAGGGGGGAGAGTAAGGGAGTGACAAGGGACAGAGACTTCACATGGAGAAGGGCCAAGTGTGACATTGTCCCCTGTGTGTGTGCCCTTCCCGGGGTGGGGGTTTTACACCTGAGCCAGTTTGGATAAGGGGGGTGGTGTTGACCCCCCGAGCAGGGATTACTCCACTGCTTCAGGTTGCAATGCAAGATGTAACCAAATGCATGTTTTCAATCCCCACCTTCAGCAACTGCTATAAGCAGGTGGGGCAGTGTTCTTTATCTCTTCCATGACTCAGCACTGATAACGCCCTCCAGGGGAGATATCTTCTGTGAATGGGCCATTGAGTGTCACTGCAGGACTGATAAAATTCCATCATCCCATTGTGGGGTGCTCTGCCCAGGGGGAGGATCCAAGAATTCCTACCTGGATATAAGATGAGGCTGGCAACACCAGCAGCACCTTGCCTACTGGATTCCCAGAGGACAAGATCTCCATAACCACCAGTGGACCTTCAGAGGAAGGCCAGACCCTTCTACAGCATCACTTCTTGGACAGAATCATGTTCATCACTCCAACAGGACTGCAGCCACCATTTAATGGGACTGCAGCCACCACCCTGACCAACAGGGTGTCAGGATATATCCTGACTCTGTCAGTTTAAGGCAGTGTTTCTGTATAATTGCCTTGATCCTAATTTTGTTTTTGAATTGGAATTCTGACTTAGACTCTCCTCCAAGTTTGCCATCAATCCGGTAAAAAATTTAGTGTGCTTATTTCTTGTTGTCTTCCCAAATCAGAATTTCCCATTCCTAAAACTTAGCCAGATGGAGGGAGAGGCTGCAAGGACAAGGAAGATGCCCCAGGACACCCAGGCAGGTGAGGAGGAAGTCAGTGCCCCTTTCCCCCTCTCTCCTGCTCCATCTCCCAGCCCAGCACAGCCCCTGGCTGCAGGACAACCCTGCTGCCAAAGCCGTCCTTCCGGGGATGCACTGAGGGGATCAACCTTCTGTTCCCTCTGGCATGGAGGCAAATCCTATCCTCTCCTTGTCCTTCCTCCCCCAGAGAAGGAGCTGAGGATGGAGACCAGCAAGGACAAATCCCCACAGAAGAACCTCGTCAAGAGGCCGTTTTGAGCAGCTCCATGACACAGGAATTCAATGGGGAGGATAATCCCCAGAGATTCCACAGGAAGAGGGGCTCAAAACCCAGCCCAGGGTGCGCTGAGGAGGAAAGACCCACCCTGAGTCAGGAAGGTGAACAGAGCTTCAGCCAGAGCACAGAGCCTGTGGTTCGTGAGCAGCTTCATGATCGGGAGAAGCCCCACAAGTGCTCAGAGTGTGGGAAGAGCTTCAGGCAGAGCAGCAGCCTGATCAGCCACCAGATGATCCACACCAGGGAATGGGCCTACGAGTGTGGGGAATGTGGGAAGGGCTTCAGTTACAGGTCCACCCTTGTGACCCACCAACGCATCCACACCGGGGAGAGGCCCTACAAGTGTCCTGAGTGCCAGAAGAGCTTTCAGACCAGCTCCCATCTCCTCAGGCACCAGCTCATTCACACTGGGGAGAGGCCTTTCTGCTGCCCTGACTGTGGGAAGGGCTTCAAGTGCAAGTCCCACCTCATCATCCACCAGCGCATCCACACTGGGGAGAGGCCCTACGAGTGCCCCACGTGTGGGAAGAGGTTTCAGACCAGCTCAAATCTCCGTCTGCATGAGCGGATTCACACAGAGGGGAGGCCCTTCCGCTGCCCCGACTGTGGGAAGGGATTCAAGCATAAGTTCACCCTCATCAGGCACCAGCGCATCCACACAGGGAAGAGGCCCTTCGAGTGTCCCCAGTGTGGGATGAGTTTCACCCAGAGCTCTGCCTTGACCAGTCACCAATGGAAGCACTGGTAAGAGATGTTCTATCAGTGCCCCAACAGCAGAAGAGCTTCATGCCCAGCTCCGGCTTCATCCCTCATTGGAGGACCCATATTGGAAAGAGCCCTGGTGATCCATGTTCCCTGTGATCCATGCTAGGAAGACACCTGTCCCTTTTCCTGCCCCTGCCAATGACATGATGTGGGATGGAAGAACATGAGGGTCTGGCCATGGCTGTGTCATGACATTCACTCCTACCTCAGGTCATTGCCAGGGGCAGGAAAGGGACTCTTTCTCACCCCAGGGAGAAGGGTGTCCTTTGCAGACAGGAGGAAATACATCGCCATGAAGAGCCAATTGTTGATGTTTTAGTTTTCTCTGCCAATAGTTTTACTTATCCCTTCTGTTATCAATATTGTTTTTGTTCCTGTGTGTTCCTTATCTCATTGCTGTTCCCAATAAATGGTTTTTATCCCAGCTTAGGATCTTTCCCTTTTGTGCTTTCCATGGGAGGCGGGAGGGCAGCGAGGGCAGCGTGGTTTTAGCAAGAGCAGGAAATTGGGGTATCCCATTCCTGAACCCCGGCCCATGGAAACTGAACATCCCAGCTGGTCCCAGCCCTGGTGGCCATGGCAACAGCCTTGGGAGCGGGTCCCTGGCTGGGGCTGTGGGAACCTCTTCCCTCTGGTGCCCAGGGACAGGAGTGGAGGGAACGGCTGCAGCTGAGTCGGGGCAGGCTCAGGTTGGATGTCAGGAAAAGGTTTTTGCCCAGAGGCTGCTGGGACCCTGCCCAGGCTCCCCAGGGAAGGGTCCCAGCTCCAGGGCTCTCTGAGCTGCAGCAGCGTTTGGACAGCGCTGCCAGGCCCAGGCTGGCATTGTTGGGGTGTCCTGTGCAGGGCCAGCAGTTGGAGTGGAGGATCCTGATGGGTCGCTCCCAGCTCAGCCAATTCTGTGGTTCTGGGATCCCATGAGCCTGGGGATGGGGCTGCCAATGGTTGCCATGGCAACGGGCTCTGGCTGCAGGCCTGAGCTGGTGTCCATGGCAACCACCCTTGGCATGGGGTCTCCATGGAGCTGCCAAGGGACTGAGCATAGCAAGGGGGCTGGTGATTGTTGCCATGGAAACTGACCATAGCAACAGGAGGCTGGTGCTGGTTACCATGGAAACGGACCATAGCAACAGGGGCTTGGTGATCATTGCCTGCTAAGGATCAAATTTGTCACAGGCCCTCAGAGGTGTTCCATGGGGACTTTCCAAGAGTCTCCAGGCTGTTCCAGAGCTGGAATGTCACAGGCAGGGACAGGGGCTCCATGGAGACCTGCCAGGGCTTTCTGGGGATGGTAAAGAGCCCTGTGGGCAGAGGCAGTCACAGCCATGGTGACATCCCAGGGGACCTTGGGCCGCAAAGGCACCGATCTGTCACAGGCACTCACGAGGGCTCCACGGTGACATCCCAGGAGTCCCCAGGCTGCCAAAGAGCCGGGATGCCCCAGACACTCACAGGGGTTCCTGTCATGGGCACAGTGGGAGCTTCAGGCAAAGTTTAATATTAGAGAAGCTCCTGTTGGGTCATGAAGTGCAGAAAGGATCCCCAGTAGCCCCCACAGATCCCCAAATATCACTACTTAGTCAGAGATGACACAGACTCACATCACAAGGCTAAGGGCTAAAACCTACCCATTTATTCAAACATCGACTTTTACATCTTGGTTTGCTTCAGGTGGACCTCATTGGTCATTTAATCAACACATTTCACATGAATGGCTAATTAAGACAGCACAGCTTTATGGAAAAAAGCCTACTTATTTCAAACATTGTCAGGGCACCAGGTATTGATGGTTGTTTTATGTTGGGCCTTTCTGGGGGCTCTCTCGATGTGGGAAACCCTCCTGTAGCAGTTCTGTGCCAGCTAAAAGGAAGTGCATGGGACTTTTTCAGTCTTCAGCTTCTTGTTTATTGTTATCTTATCTAAAGTTTTGCATTGCTGTCCACAGGCGGCTCAGAATGCTGGAACAAACACCTCAAAATGGCTCTAAAATGTACGGTTTCAAGGTCTTTTAAAGTTGTCTCATCCAATCAACTCTTAAAACGTGTATTATTTCTACTTATCTACACATAACTCATCCCTTGACTGTCCACATAATGTCTGCACTGTGCTTTCCTTGACCAATCACCCTGTGCCACCAACACTGCAGAAAATGGAGTAGATGAAGATGACAGGGACTACACCCCAATTCCTCCATCTTGCTGCCTTTCTACACCATACTAAAAACCCCAAAACCTAAATTTCTCATCCAAGGAACATAGCATACTACCCTCTAAACTATGTCACACTTCAGAAAATTCTAATAGTTCTCAAATTCCTGGAAGTCCTCTCCATGGGCGAAGGTGAAAGGCAGTGTTTCTCTAGGGGTCAAGACCTCTCAGAGCAGACAGAAATATTCCCTGTGCCTTGGATTCCCACACATTTAATCTAAAATCTATTAACCCTTAACATTTGAAGTTACCCAAAAATTTTCCAGGTAAGTAGGATTTGACAGAGAAGAACTAGAGAAGAACCGAGAGACAGAAGATCCATAAAAAGACACACACATAGGTACCAACAGCTCAGGTTCCAGCATCACTAACAGAACAACCCAAGGAGAAACCAGGATCCAGACCCTGGGCCTCGTGCTCTGGCTTTAAACCCCCTGGGCCTTCATGGGCCCGCCCCTGGGGTGGGACTGCCAGTTGCTTGTCCAATCAGAGCCAGGGTAGCACCTGCTGCTAGTGTGTGATTGATTGACAGCTGGGCCAATCAGAGCTGGGTTGACATCACCCCCTGCTGTGTGATTGACAGCTCTGCCAGGCCAGGGCTGGGGGTGGGGCTCTGTCCCACCACAAACCAAGGCCTGACCCAGCCCTCGCCCCACACACGCATTCCGAGCATCCCAAGGTGTCTCGGGACATTGATCTCATCCAGCCTCTGACAGCGACCACGGTGACACTACGGAACCTCATGGAACTATGGGTTAGTTGTGACAATGGAGATCCAAGGAAACGATGGTGAGACTGTGGAATCCAGGCATCAGGGAATCAAGGAGACCATTGTGCAGCTCAGGGGGCCTATGGAAGCAAGGATCAGTGATCGAACTGTGGTTTGATTGTGATTGATTTAAATAGAAACAAGGAGCCATTGTTTCACAGGGGGGCTGCATGGGGCCAATGGACCCTTGTGACTCTGTTGGGGCTCATGAAACCAAGAAGCCATTGTGACATTGCCAGACCTCATGGAATCAAGGACACCATTGTGACAGTGTTAGGACCCATGAAGTCAAGGGAACATGGAACACGTCTGCCTGGTTTGGACTCATGGGTGCTGTCTGACAGGTCCCACTGAATTTGACATGTCAAGGGCCACTTCCCATCTGACCATGAAGCACTGGGGCTCTGTGGTTTTATTCCTATGGGAAAGAACTGTCTTTCTTGTCTAGGCACCCATGGCCAAAATTGAGATTCTGCATCTAAAATTCTCTATATGCAAGGGTTATTCCCAGACAAAATCTGCCCGTACAGTCAAGTCTGGCTAGACTTGGCCTCTGGTGACTGCCTCTCATCTGCCCCTGCACCACTGGGGCTCACTTGTTTCCTTCCTATGGAGACCATTGTGACACTGCGGAGCATTGTGGAACCAATGGGCCATGGTGACACTGCAGGCCCTTGTGGAATCTGTTACACTGTAGGAACTTGTGGAACCAAGGGGAACATGTTGACCCTGCAGGGTACCATGGATCCAAGGGGCCACTGTGACACTGTGGGGCCTTGTGGAACCAAGGATATCTTTGTGGCTCTGTTGAGCCGCATGGTCCCAAGGGGCCAGTGTGAAGCAGCAGGGCTTTGTGGAACCAAGAGGCCATTGCTGCATTTCAGGGCCTTGTGGAGCTAAAGGTCCATTGTGATCCTGCGAGGCAATGTGGATCCATGGGGAGCATTGTGCCATTGCAAGGCCTCATGGAATCATGGAGACCCTTGTGACACTGTGGGGCCTCATGGAGGGAAGGGGCCTTTGTGACACTATGGGAAGTTGCGGAAACTTTGCGGGGGGTCATTGAACACAGCAAGGCTTCATGGAACCAACAGACCATTGTGACACTGTGGAGCTTTGTGGAACCATGGAGACCATTAAGATCCTTAAGGACTTGTCTAACCAAGGGGCCATTATGACACCTGAGGGCATCATGGAAGCAGAGAACCACTGTGGCACTGCAAACCCTCATGGAAGCAAGAGAACCATTGTGACACTGCAGGGCCCTGTGGCACCAAGGAAACATGAAATAGGTGTGGCTGCCTTGGCCTCCCAGGGGTCACCTGACAGGTCTGGCTGACCTGGGAATGTGGAAGGCTGCTCCCATCTGCCCCTGAAACACTGTGGCTCTGGGCTTTTCTTTTTATGGAAAAGAACTGTCCATTTTTTCCAGGCATCCATGGCCAAAATTAGGATTCCACCTCCAAATTTTTGTGTATTAAAGGATTGCTCCCAGACTAAATTTACTAGGACAGACAAGTCGGGCTGGTCTTTGACTCCTGAGGGACAGCATTCACTTATACTCCAAACACTGGAAAGGGCTCTGCGCTTTTCTTTTTATGGAAAAAACTCCCATCCCTCTTCTCCAGGCACAAATGTCTGAAACTGGGACTCAACATTCATAATTTCAAATATCCATGAGTTGCTCCAAGCAAACCTGCCAAGACAGACAGGTCAGGCTTGCCTTGGCCTCTGGTGGTTGCCATTCATCAGCTTCTGAAACATGGGGATAAGTGATTTCCTTCCTATGGAGACCAATGTGACATTTGGGAGCCTTGTGAAACCTTCATTTGGCCATTGTGACACTACAGAGCACCATGGATCCAAGGGACTATTGTGACACTGTGGAGCCTTGTGGAACCATTGCAGATCATTGTGGCTCTGTTGGGCCCAAGGGACCAGAGCAAAGCAGCGGTGTGGAAGTTAGCCCAGCTGTAACTCAGAGTCAGATGGATTTTATCCCAAAGAACTGGGCGTGAGTTTCAAGCCCTGGGAATAATTCATTTAACTTAGGGTAAGTTTGAGAGTTCCCCCATAAGCCTTTAGTGTTGTTATGCTAAGTAGTCCAAGTTCTTCTCCTCCAGTGGTTGCTTGTTTCCCCTACAGGATTATTGTTCTAGAGTGTTCTACCCTCAAGTGTATATATTGTTGCTTTGCCTTTTTCTCAGGTCTTTGAATCCCATCCCTCGTCCTGTGCTTGACTTCTCCATGTTTGTTGTTTTTCACCCTGTTACTAAAGTTCTTTTTGGGCAACTCCATTGATCCTGCTTGTTGTAGCATTGGTGGGTAGGACGGTTGGGACGGACGGAGGTGAGAGATCTCTGAGGCCAGGTCTTTCAACTTGTGGTTTATTGCAAAGGGTGTGGGTGCAGGGGCCTTGTTTGGAGCTGCCAGCCACAGCTCGGAGCAGGCCCGAAAGAGGAGCTTGAAAGAGGCGCCCAAAATGGATGCCCAAAAGAGGAGGGGAGTTCCCGTTACAATACAATAAATCTTCTGTGCTGCATATTCTAATTTTCAGTAACTAATCTAGTGCAAGATACAAATCTTACAGCATTTACATACAGCCTATAAGAATCATTACATTACCATACTGTGTTACATTTTAAACCCTAAAAACTACTCTTTGGACCCCTTCTGCCAAGCTAGTAGGGTCTGCTCTGACCCTTGGACCTGTCTGCAAGCAGAGGGAGTTGTTTCATCAGAAGGGGATTACCTTCAGCCGGCCATACCATTATTTTCCAGTTGTTCAGTAACTAAGGCTTGGTATCTCAAAGCTTGCTTTCATTTCAATCTGACAGTTTCCATATTTTCAAAATCTTTTGCCAGGCAATCATATTTATAAGGCTTTTCTGTTTCATCTTCCCTTGCATCTGCTCCTTTTCATTTTCACCACACTTGCCCTGAAGTTGGGGAACCAGAAAGGTTTGTCACAGCCACCCTCATTGCGACATTTGGCACCCGAACACGGACCCTGACATTCAGTCATGTCAGCTGGGGTTAGCTGATGGACAGGCCAGTGCTCCCCAGGATTGTGGATTGTGCCAGGCTGGCAGATTCATCATTTCTTTGAGGGACCTTGGCCAGGATCCACAAGGGAAAATGACAGTTTCACCTGCATAGGATTGCAGGTGGGTTTGGGGACACACAGGACAATTATTGCCCATTTTGTCACTGTCTTTTTACAATACACACCGACGTCCCATAACTGATTTAGGGTGTTCCAGTGGCTGTTCTACGTAAGGCAGAGAAAGAGAAAAATGGGCAGCCAGATGTCCAAAGTAGAAAGGTGTGTATATCGATGCTTTAAGTTAGTTCTCACAGATCATGACCAAATATCTTCAAAGAACAAGTTAAAATCAATCCTGAGGCGGATCATTAAAAATTCTCCAGATGCCCCTGAGCCTCACCATCCTCCCTCCATCTTAGCTCCTCCACTTCCTGCTACCAAAACTTTCTCTTCCGCCCTGAATGAACCTCCAGACTCCACCCCCACAACTGTGGGTCATGCCTCACTGTCAGTCATTCCACCTTCACCCTGGGCCATGCCTCCAGAACTCCACCCCGGAAGTCCGCCATCCTGAATCAAGGCCCTTCCTCCCAACACCTGACAAAATGGCAGTGCCCTTTGCCTCCCCCTCTGGCGACAATATAACCCCATGATCAATGATACTAAACCCAACAGTCACAGTGTTTCTAATCCAAATGTTTCTGCTCCAAGTTGCTCTTCATCCCCAGAAGACAGTTTGGATTCCCCAGAGCCACCTCACCCCTCAGCCCCAGAAGATCCCCAGGAAAGGATCCGGAAAGAAGCAGTTAGGAAGGAGACTGGCAAACAGTCTCAACAACTCCTCGTTGCCCCCGTATGTTATGAAAGAAGGGGGCAGAATCCCAGGTATCAGCCATTGGCTTGCAAGGAAATCAAGGATCTGTGTAGGGCAGCTAAAGACCATAGGAGGGACTTACCTTGTTTTAATGGTCTAATGAGGGCCATGTTTACAGTACATATGTTAACCCCCTATGATTTAAAATATAATATGACCGTGTTGTTGTCACCTACAGAACACACCCTGTGGGAAGGGGGATGGAAGTGTTTACTAAATCAATTAATAGCAGACTATGCTAATAATGAGGCAAGGGTGGAATTGACAATCAACCATCTAGCTGGAGAAGGACAATACAGCCTACCAGATGATCAAACAGCAGGTATCCTCAGAGAAGTATTGGATGATATCAAAGAGATGGCTTTGAAAGCTTTAATCCAGGTATCGGATGGTACCACCCCCAGTTTGGATTACCTTGGGTGGCTGCAGCTAAAGCTTTAGGACAATTGGACCATCTTGGGTGCCTGTTAAGTAAGCAAACCAATGCTATGTCCCTCACATTGAGTGGCCTGCTCTCAGACATAAAGACCATCAGACATGCCACCTTGCAGAACAGCGATAGAGTTTTTACTCTGGGCACATGAGCATGGGTGTGTAGACTCTGAGGGCATGTGTTGCATGAACCTCTCCAGTCACAGCGAGTCAATCCACATGAGCATTCAGGTTCTGAAGGAAGGGTTCAAGAAACTTCAAGTGGAACACAAAGACTGGGTCAATAAACTCTTCCAATCCCAAGGACTTAAGGTTTGGATGAGGTCTAACTAAAACCAGATTATTATTCTCTTAGTGGTGGTTGTTGTATTGTTAATTGTCCCATATTTGTTTGGATGGTTTTAGAAAGTCTTACAAAATTCTTTCAGTTCCATCTTTGTTGCAAAACAGAAAGGGGGAAGATACCCAACACAGGATCCTCATGGAGTCCTTAGAGGAGAGAACTGGAGGCCAGGATGGCACAAAAACCTCTCAGAGACTCAGTGTGGAAAGGAAAATCCTTAAAAGTACCTAAAAGTATTCTTAAATCCATAAAATACCTTAAAATCCTTGCGTATCTCAAGGAACTAATGAGCCCCACTGAGTGTCAGTACAAAGCTCTCCAGGGACTCATTAAAGAAGATAATTGGGACCATGGTTGCACAAAAATCTAATAGAGTCTTTATCAAAATGGAAACACCAAGTACCAAAAATAACTGAAGTACCTTGAAGCATTAATGAGCCCCACTAAGTATTGTTATTGACAAAGACTCTCCAGGGACTAATTAAAGCAGATAATTAGAGGCCATGATTACACAAACCTCTCAGAGACTCCAATGAAAAAGCCAAACCCAAAGTCCTTTGAAAAACCTGCAATCCCTGCAGGGAGCATTCAGGAGCCCCCAGGGCCATTCCTGAGCAAGGCTCCCCAGGGACTCCTTCCAGCAGATCCCTGAGGCCACTGAGATGTGGACTAGGGGGGGGATGTGGAGGGCAGGACAAGGGGATGACAGTGCCCAGCCTGGCTGGGGCTGTGCCAGGAGACCCCAGTGCCTCAGGACAAGGTGTCTCCTCACAGCCCTTGGTGGCACAGACCCTGCTCCTGTGCCCCAGGGCGCCAAGACTTGGCTTCTCTTTGTCCCCACTTGTCATCACTGCCTCCAGTTCTCTGCTCTGCTTGGGGCCTGGGGACACTTTCTCAGTTGTGTCCCTCACTGGGACCCATTACAAGTCCAAGAAACTTTGGAGTTGGATTCTGACTTGGAGTTCTGGAGAGGTTTCTTCAACTCCCTCTCAGGGACTGATGTTCAAGGCCTGAGCACAAAGCCCCAGAGGCTCATTACAGTCCTGGTGCTGTATCTGTGCTGCTGAGCTGGGTTGGGCTCCTGGCACAGAGGCAGCTCCCGGTAACCAAGAAGAGCTTCAAAAGCACATTTCTCTTGATGAGCAGCTCTTCTGCCAGCCCAGCAGGGCTGGGGCACTGCCTGCAGCCACCCCAGGCACAGAACAGAGGCACAGAGAGCTTCAATCAGTCAGGGCTGGGAAGGTGCTGAGAAGTGCCTGTGGCAGAATCACTGCCAGCCCTTGGCACAGGAACCTCTGGCTGCAGGACAATGCAGCTGCAGCACCTGGAGCCATCTCCTGAAGCTGGAACATCCCAGTGCCTACAGACCCTGTGAGTACATTCTCTGATTGTCTCTTGTGCAGAGCAGCCAAGGGTGCGCAGGGCTGTCCTGCAGAGCAGGGTCCTGCAGCCCAGGGCGCTGTGCTGGGGCAGGGACTCTGCTGCCTGCCAGGGACAGCTCTCAGCCAGCCCTGGCAGCTGCTCCTGGCACTGGGGGACAAGATCTGGGTGGGAGGAGACAGCTGGTAAGGCTTGGAAGTGTTCTCCTTGTGTGGAGAGGATGCTGCATTGTTCAGGACTGCTCCCATCATGGCATTTAACTGCAGAACATTTCCAAGTAGATCATACAGGGAGCAGAGCTTGGCAGGGGTTTCATAAATGCGAAAAGCCTGGGTTTTTATTCTACTGCTCTGTTTTGCCTGAATGGGAAATTGCATATAGATATTCATCTCTCAGTTCAGGTGGAGAATAAATTAAAAAAACCCCAATAGACCTGAATAAACCAGGCAGTGACAGAAATCATCACAGGGCCCCTCAGACGGCGGCATCTTTGTTGCTTTTCCAGCCTCCTCAGGGTTGCTCTGACGTTGCGATCAGAGCCTGCAGAGCCAGAGCTGCCCCTGGGCAGTGCCAGAGCTGGGAGGGGTCTGCAGGGCAGAGCTGAGCCCCCAGGGCTGGGCTGGGCTCTGGCAGCACTGGCA
The DNA here is from genome assembly GCF_028551555.1 of Melozone crissalis. Classification (NCBI taxonomy): domain Eukaryota; kingdom Metazoa; phylum Chordata; class Aves; order Passeriformes; family Passerellidae; genus Melozone; species Melozone crissalis. Next base: position 8,255,404 of record NW_026535824.1, read on the forward strand.
GAGCCCAGTCCTGGGCACAGGGAAGCAGCTGCTGGCAGGGACAGTTCCAGGCAGCAGAGCCCTGGGCAGGGAGTGGGGGGAAAGTGCCCCCAGTCTGTGCTGGGATTTTTAAAGTCCTCCTCAAACACAACTATACCATGATTACTTTTTTTACAGATCCCCATGCCAAGACACTGCAAATGTCCAACAGCAGCTCCATCAGGCACTTCCTCCTGCTGACATTGGCAGACATGCGGCAGCTGCAGCTCCTGCACTTCTGCCTCTTGCTGGGCATCTCCCTGGCTGCCCTCCTGGGCAACGGCCTCATCATCAGCGCCGTAGCCTGCGGCCACCACCTGCACATGCCCATGTTCTTCTTCTTGCTTAACCTCTCTGTTCTTGACATGGCCTTCCTAAGCACCACTGTCCCCAAGGCCATGCACAATTCCCTCTGGGACACCAGGACCATCTCCTACACTGGATGTGCTGCACAGGTTTTTCTGATTTTCTTCTTCTCTGGATCAGAGCTTGCCCTTCTCACAGTCATGTCGTATGATCGCTACGTGTCCATCTGCAAACCCCTGCACTACGGGACCCTCCTGGGCAGCAGAGCTTGTGCCCACATGGCAGCAGCTGCCTGGGCCAGTGCCTTTCTCTACGCTGTCATGCACACAGTCAATACATTTTCCCTGCCCCTGTGCTATGGCAATGCCTTAGGCCAGTTCTTCTGTGAAATTCCTCAGATCCTCAAGCTCTCCTGCTCCAATTCCTACCTCAGGGAACTTGGGCTTCTCATAGTTTGTACTTTTTTGTTAGTTGGTTGTTTTGTGTTCATTGTTTTCTCCTATGTGCAGATCTTCAGGGCTGTACTGAGGATCCCCTCTGAGCAGGGACGCTACAAAGCCTTTTCCACCTGTCTCCCTCACCTGGCCGTGCTCTTCCTGTTTATCAGCACTGCAGTATTTGCCTACCTGAAGCCCCCCTCCATGTCCTCCCCATCCCTGGATCTGGCCCTGTCAGTTTTGTACTCGGTGGTGCCTCCTGCCCTGAACCCCCTCATCTACAGCCTGAGGAACCAGGAGCTCAAGGATGCCCTGAGGACAAAGATGACTGGGTACTTTTCAGAAGCAAAGAAGTGATTGTTTTCTGCTGCTTAGTTTTCAGAATGGAACTCATGACTGGCCCAGTCTCTGCCTTCTCCGGTATTTGGTCATGCCGATGGATTCTTCTTGCCATAAAGTGCTCAATTAAATGTTTCTATTCATCCCTCACCTAATTCCCTGTCTGCCTCTTGAATTTGATCCAGAAGCTCTGTAATCCAGGAGCTGTACTATTGCTTTGTTTGAACAAAATAAACGACCTTGCAGTGCCTTGTTTTTTTGGGATCTCAACTCTGGGACCTGCATGAATTTATAGGGGGGAAAGGGAAGGGTCCCAACACAGCAGCACTGCCAGGGAGCAGCAGCACTTGGTCCTTTCAGAGCTGCTCTTCCCAAGTCCACACTCTCTTTCCCAGCCCTGCTGTGGGTGCAAGGCCAGAGTGCTCTGGCAACTTGGTCACTGTCCTGCTGCATGTCCCTGCTGTGACCACAGGCAGGGCCAGGCCATGGGCACTGCTGGGACACAGCTGGGCTCAAGCACAGCAGCTCCATCAGGAAAGGGCATCCCCTGAGGGCAGAGCAGGAAGGCTTTGCCCTCTCTCCATTTCCTGCTGTCAGGAATGTGCCCCAGGAATGTCCTGGCACAGCAAAACCCAGTGCCTGGGGCAGGGGGAGAGTGTGCATGGGGGGCTCACAGCAGAGTCCTGGCACAGCCAGAGCTCCTGGCATGGACCTGAGGCAGAAGCAGAGCAGGGCCTGGGCTTTGTCCTTGTTCCAGGACAGCCTGGGAAGGTGGCCCAGGGCAATTGTCCCACACCAGCCCCTGCAACCACCACTGCCAGCACTGGCCTCTCCCTACCTACAGGAGGTTGTTTGTCACTGCACAGAGGGACACCAAGGCCAGCAGGCCATGTTTGCTCTGTACTGAGGAGATCTCAGCAGTGCATCATGTGTGTGTGGGGAGATGAACCCCAGTGAGTACAAACACCATCAGCAGCACCCGGGGGTGGCACAATTCCAGTGGCACAAACAGTGCCTTGAGGCCACTTCACTCAAGAGGAATGTCCTCTCGGAAACCACCTAAATTCTTTGCTTGGCTGTGCTGAGGACTGCATTGAAAGAAACATCCAGGGCAGGGAGGCTCCAGGGAAAATGCTCAGGACCGCCATAGACTGCACAGAGAGACATTGGAGTGGTGACTCTGTGGGGAGAAATCACAGCTGCCTCCCTTCTGAACCACCCTGAGGACCTGGACAGGGCTCTGCTGTGTCCTGGGCACTAAGCTGGCACTGAGGGATGTGGAAAAGGCTTTTGGTGTCAGGGATGTTGAGAAGGCTGGGCAGTGTCACTGTGAGACTTCTCTCAAAGCTCTTGGAAAGGCCAGAGCCATCCCAGAGGATCCTGGGCACCTGGGAAGGGCAGACATGGAAGCAGTCTGCAAACATGTGGCAGCAGCTCTCTGGCCACAGGGAGCAAGGCACAACTAGCCAGGCATTGTCTTAGGGAAGGCTGTGAGAAGACCAGAGAAATTAATGAGAAATAATTCTTATCTTCACTTGCTGCGCCTGCTGTTGTGAACATGTAGAATGTGTTATGAAGATTTGTTTACCAAAGGGTGATTTCTTAATTGGCCACTGGTGATGGTGTTTGGATTCAAGGACCAATTAGGTCCACCTGTATGGTGACTGTCTCTAAGGGCGATGGGTGTCTTAAAAGGCATAGTATAATAAAGTGATTGATCAGCCTTCTGAGAATCGTGGAGTCAATGCTAATTATTACCCCTTTGGGGACGCCTGGTTACGGCAAGGGGTGAACCCCGATGTGACCCGGGGGAGCTTGCGGTTGGGAAAAGGTGCCTGCAGAAATGGGCATCCAAATTTCTATGTCAGAAGATGAAACCCTTGCAGTGTGGGAACTTATGATTTGTCATGAGACTTCCTATGTTGCAAGATGTTCTCTGCAGGCTTTTCTGTTAGGCCAAAATTCATGGTTTCCCCGTGGATGTGGAAATCTCACTGGATCTGCAGGCCTGGGACTCACTGGGTCTCTGTGTCTGGGGGAACTGAGGTGAGATGTGAGTGTACCTTGACTACTATCAATCTGGTCAATGCTTTCCAGAACTCTAAGGGGCCAGACCCCATGGGAAAGCGAATCCACCTTGATAGGCACATCCCAGTCAGACTTGGAGGAGCGCGTCCCCCGGCATGGGCAGCCACCAGCCCCTCTGCTACAGCCAGCTGTGGATCTGTTTAGGGACAGCCACCACTGGCTCATTGACCCCTGCCCTGCCGGGGAGGCAGGGGGGGCACTGCACCTGGAGCAGCTTGCTCCTGGCTTCCCAGAGCATGCACATGAAGGTGTGAGAGATGGTCTGCAGTTCCCCTCATTTGCCTCACTACCGTCCCCAGGACAGACATTGGGACCCTGAGGACCTGGATTGGAATTCTGGCCTGCCGGTGGTGGATGAACACCAAATAATCCTGAGACTCCTGAGCAGAATTCTGGCCTGCCAAGGGATTGTTTGCAGCTGTGCCTACAGTGACTGCTTCTAGCAGGGCCTGCCAGGGGGTGATACACCCCATGTGCTTGCACCTGCTCTGTGACAATAGCTTGTGGATTTCCCCACCTCTTGGCCTGGTTGGACTTTTCTGGGGTAACCTTTGGTGGTCCCCCTCCCACAGAAGAGCCATCATCTGCTTTTCAACCACCCTGATGGACGGACTGAGATGGGAGAAGACTCTCCCTCAAGGACTGAGATATGAGAACCCTATATGGAGAAGCTCCCCCTTCCCAAGGACTGAGACTGAAACCCTCAACATGGGGGAGGTGTGTGGGGGAGCTGACCTGACCAAAGCCAGATATTTGCCTGCAGGTATGGCCATTGGACCAAGAAGACAATGGTTCTCACCTACTGCTGAGAACATAGACTGTCTGTACCTGTCTTCAATACCTTCTTTCCCCCTCAGCAATTTCAATAGACTTATTCTTTATTGCATCTGTTCCCCCTCAACAATTTCAAGATTTGTTCCCCTCCTCAGCAATGGACTATAATAGAACCTTGAGTTTACCAGGACTTTTGAGATCTCCCCAATGTGACTAGGCGAACTCCATCAGTTGGACTACAAGGACTTTTTCTCTCTACGTTTGGTAGCTCCCTCTCTCTCTCTCCACCTCTTTTCTATTCTTTTCCTTTCTCTAATTCCATTAACACATTTGCTGTGGTCATTCAATAAAGGTGCATTTGTTCTGATTGATACTGCAATCCCCTTTCCGTGTTGGTTTTGCACTCCAAGAGCAGTAAGCAAACCATCACAACCCCCATTCATACGAACAGATGGTGACAACTGACACCCATCAGGAGCTGCAGGCCGACCATGAGCAGCATCATCACTGCAGGGATCCCAAGGGACATCAGCGGGATCCAACGCATGGAGCGGGACAGGTGGGAACCCGGCACCAGCTGGTAACTCAGCTGTCCATAGACTTCTCTAACAGGGAATGCTTCACCGCGTGCCAACGGGAAGATGTGGGCCATCCGATGGTCCTTCCAATATATTCATTCTGGGAGGCACTTTTCATGGACCTGGACAAATTTATGTCACTTCCAAAGTCCAGACCATTGGCCCAGGGGAAGAAATTTTCGTACAGCTCTGTTGCACAGAACCTCCTTTTTATCTATCACAAGGGACTCCTATTGCACAAGCATTCCTGTTACCTAAAGACAATCCAGGACAGGTTCCCCTCAACCCCACCATCATGTGGGTGCAGGTTGTGGCCTCCAACAAACCTGTCATGGAGTGTGGCCTGTTCTGCAAAGGGGAGAAGATTTACTGCCTGAGCATGCTGGACACCAGGGTGGATGTTACCATCATAGCCCGCTCTGAATAGGCAGCAAATTGGGAACTACAGCCCGTGGCGGGGATGATTTCAGGGATTGGAAGGGCAGCGGTTTCCATAAGGAGTAAGAGAAATATTATAGTAGAAGGTCCCGAAGGCAAGATGGCAACCATCCAGCCATTCGTGGTGAGGGCACTGATCACCTTTTGGGGCAGGGACCTTCTAGCCCAATGGGGCGCCTCTCTAAAAATTCCCAGTAGGGATTCTTAGTGGGGGCCACTGTGAAGTGTGTGAAACCCACCATCCCACAACTCACCTGGAAACAACAACATCCAGTGTGGAATGACCAGTGGCCCCTTTCTTTCTAACACAAAGTTACGTGCACTGGAGGCCCTCGTGGAGGAGCAGCTTGCCAAGGGCCGCATCACCAAAACCAACAGCCCTTGGAACTCCCCTATCATTGTTTTAGGAACACCCAGCAAAGACAGGGGAGGGCCCCTCCATGATCTAAAAAAAAAAAAAAAAGTCATAGAAGATAAGGTGCCCTGCAGCCCAGCATGCCCATGCCTTTGATGCTGCCCCAGGACTGGAAACTTTTTCCTGAAGGGAACAGGACAGGCTGTGAGGATCAGAGGCAGGGCAGAGCCAGGGAGAAGAATGACTTTTGCATTTTACAGAGCTATGCCTTCCCTTGGCCTTGTTGGCTGACAAGAAATGAACATCCCTCTGTGTCTCGGGCAGCTCCTTCTCCAAGGAAAGTAGGTGGGAGTTGGAGCCAAGGAGCTGAAAGCTGCAGGTTGCAGCCTGGGCTGGAGGGAACTCAGATTTGCACAAGGCTGCTCTGAGGGCCAGGGCTTGGATGGGGGAAATGGTGGGGTGGGGGTAGGGACAGAGTCTGATGGATTGTCAGCCATGAAGGGTCTTAATTTTAATATCCACTCAAACTGCATGACGAGGTCCATGGATTTACTGTCAATTGGAAGTTGCACATAACAATAAATTAACAGGAAAACAAAACTAAACAGGATCTAAACAATCTTTTCTCACTGTATTTTTAAATAGAATATATTGACTTTGAATACATTACTGAGATCTACTTAACCACAAGTGATTTGGAAATTAAAATCAAATTATTCCCAGAGGCTTGGCTTGTTCAGGTGTTCTGAATGTTAATGAGACCTGGGACACTTAATTCCTGCACTGAAGAGCTCAAGGCTGAACAAGCCTCTGGAGCAGGAAAATTCAGCAGCAGCCTCCAAGGTGCTGAGGATGTCAGCAGCCCCCACTGAGGCCATCCCTGCCCAGAGACCGTGGGGGAATGGGCAGACAAGGAGAGCGTCCCTGGGGCTGGGGCAGCACAACTCAGAGGCACCAGTGGCTCCAGCTGGGAAATGGAGTGTGGAATGTGGCTGGGAAAGCCCTGCCTGGGCTGGGCCAAGCAGGACAGACAAGACCTGATTCCTATTCCCCAAACAACTCTCTCAAGGAGACATTTAAAAGGAATTACAATTGTTTGTGTGCTCTGAGTTAGGAGCACTGGAGAAATACCAATACAAGAGATTCTGAGGAGCACAGAAGAACAAAACAGCCTTTACTGGGTACTTTAGAAAATCAGAGAAACTTTGGCAAAAGGTTTATTATAGCTTTGTAATAGTTTTGGTTTGTTAATTTAAGATTTTTCAAATCCTGGGATTTCTGAAGTAATGTATTGATGAGTGTGGTGGGTTTTAGTGTCCATTAATTATTTATGTATTAATTTTGTTGTGAGATAGGATTGCGAGAAAGGTACAGTAGGCCTAAAATTTTAAGAGTATATAAAGAAATTTTTATTTAAAAATAAAATTAAAAAGAAAAAAGTAGTAAGAATTAAACTCTTTAGAACACTTTTTTCTTTACAACTTTTTTTTTTACTGACAATGAAAAGAAACTAAACTTAAAATTTCTAGTTAGGGTACTATTTCTAGAATAGTCTTTTTTAGTTTACTTTGGGAGAGAAGTTTTTCTTATTAAGATTATGGAGATTTTTTTACAAGAGAAAAAAATGGATTTTTTGATGCTCTTAATTCTCTCATGGATAACAGTTGTCTATAGAACTTTGTTATTGTGAAGTTACTTTTATTGCTACAAGCTTTTTTACAGCTTGTTGATGAGCCATGTCGACTTATGGGGTATTGCTTTAAGTATGAGTCGTTAAAAGGTAAAAGTTTTTATTATTAAGTTCAAAATTATTTTTATCTCTGGGAATAGAGATCTTTTTTTGAGGATACTGGACTATTTTTTTTACCCTCTTTAAACTTTTTATGAAATTACAGTTATTTTAACATTTGTTTATTTAAGTATGGAGGTTTTTGTTTGACATTAATTTGAATTTTTTCTGTAGTTTTATGTGTTATAAAGAAAAAGAGTTTTTTCTCTATAGTTTACAAGACAATTTTATTTTTAAGATTAAGGGGGTTTTTTTTCTTTTTTTTTTTAATTAGAATTTCATTGCTTCTTTACTTACTTTGATGGTTTTACATTGTTTCTTTATATGTTTGTATTTTGTTTTTCTTTTACTCAAGGGAGGATTGAAGTATTGAAAAGGTTACTGATCCGCCTGTAACTTGTGGTGGGAGTGGTGGTTGGGTTGTGTTAGGATTGGTTTTACAGTTGGTTTTGGGTTTTTTTTTTGTGTTTAACTTTTTAGTTGTAGGGTTATTTTCTATGGGTTGTAAGTTGTAGGAGTTTTTGGTTTTAGTTGTGTTGGGGTGAGGGGGCCTGATGGTAAGATTTTAATAGGTGTGGCTAGCTTTGTTCTGGTTGGGGGTTTGTAGCCTCTTTTGTTTTCCTGTTTGGTAGTTGTTGGGGTTTGGTTTGGTTAGAACAGGACCAATGGGGAGGGGGCAGCCTGGGGAGGGGGGAAGGGGCTCAGCCCACGACAGGGTTGCTTGGTTTAGTTAGGTTAGGTTAGGTTAGGTTAGGTTAGGTTAGGTTAGGTTAGGTTAGGTTTGGTTTGGTTTGGTTGAGATGGGGGCCAGGGCTAAGGCCACTGTTTCTTTGCTGACTGGAAAAGAAAGAGGAGGTTCCTGGGTTTTTTCATCTTTAACATATGTGTTTCACAGAGGCATGTTCAGCATCTTAGTGGTTCAACAGATTGTCAGTTACACAAAAAAGTTTTGTAATACCTTTTTAAATTCTTCTTATGTCAAACTACGTAAGATATTCAATCAACAGAGAACACTTCTCAAAGCATTGACTTGGTCCATTCAACTTCACAAACTCTAAGCCTGTTCAAATTAATGTTAATCAAAATCTGCAGGAGCACAGAAACAGAGAAAGACAAAAGAGCCAGCCCTGTTCCGTGTTCTTTTGTTTTTATGGCACCCCACAGTGACACAATGGTACCTTGTATCCATGGGGCCCTGCAGTGTCATAATGGTGCTTTGATTCCATGGGGTCCAGCAGTGTCAAAAGAGACCCTGCTTTCAATTGGATTCCACAGTGTTGCAATGGCCCCAAGGTTCCAGAAGGCCCTGCAGTGTCATAATTGTCCCAATGATTCCATGAGGCCTTGCAGTGCCACGATGATCTCTGTGGTTCCACAAGACACACAATGTCATGTGGCTCCTATTCCATGAGCCCTGCAATGTCACAATGGACCTTTGGACCCTGGGGGTTTGCAGTGTCACAATGGTCTCCTTTGGCTCCACAGTGTAAAAATGGACCCCTGATGACAGGAGGCCCCACAATGTCACCATGACCCCTATGCAGCCTTCAGTGTCACAAAGGCCTCTTGGTATCATGAGGTCCCAGAGTATTCAGAATGGTCCTCTTAGTTCTGTGGGCACCCCCAGGGTCACAATGGTCTCAGTGGTTCCATGAGGCTGTGAAGTCTCTTAATGGTCTTTCCATGGGTCCATGAGGCCCTGCAATGTCACAATGGACCTTTAGCTCCATGGGGTGTCACAGTGTTACAATAGCCCCTTGGTTCCATGACACCACAGAGAGTCATAATGGTTCCATAAGGCACTGAAGTGTCACAATGGACCTTGGTTTGATGGGGCCTCTCAGTGTCACAATGATCCCTACACTCAATGGAGCCCCACAGTGTCAGTACAGTCCCCTAGATTCCATGAGGCCCAGCAATGTCACAGTGCTCTCCACAATTCCATGAGGCCCCACAGTGTCACAACAGTCCCTTGGTCTCACAAGACTTCACAGTGTCACAATGGTCCCTTGGTGTCACAGAGCCCCACAGTGTCACAATGCTCCCTTGCTTCCATGGCCCTGTGCTGCTGCATTCCCCCCTCCCCTTCTCAGGCCGCCCTGCCAGCTGAGAAATGCTCCTTGGGCCTCGGCCTTGGCCAGCAGCCCCTGGGCTCAGCCCCTCTGCAGCTCATCACAAACACTGTCTGCTCCAGCCACTGCTGCTGCCCAACCAGCTCCTGGTTCCTGTAGGAGCAGCCCTGGGAACTGGTTTTGTTCCCTCAGTGGCACAAGATCCCTGTTCTCACACTTCCAAAGAAAGCTGTTGGTGCCAAGTGTGGCCAGGATGAACCATTGCTGGGACTGAAGCCCCTCTCTTGGGGCCCTGCAAACAGCGCTCCAAAAGGAGCCCTTGGAGCTCTCCTGGGCCAGCGACTCCCTCTGAGTGGGGCCTCTCCCAGCCGGGAACTCTCCCGTTCTCTGCACTCGGGGATCCCCAACAACAATGGAGCCTGGGCCGATCCCCACACTCCTCCAGGATCAACCCTTCACCCACAGGGGAGATGCCAAAGGATCCACAGGGAGCATTTCCTGCCCTCAGGGGAATTTCTCACAGGTGCCTTGCCCTGACTCTTTGTGTCTGTGTGCACACAGGAGTGCCTGTGCTGGGGAAATGTGGCAGAAATGCTGCTCTCTGAGGGCTTGGAGTGCCTTGGATAGCTGTAAGTTAGGTTAAGTCACAAGGTTTGAGCTAAGTTAAATGCTGCTAAGAATTCTTCTTGTTCTAAGTTGTTATGTTTAATAAAAGTTAAGTTGAATATTGTTAAGTGTTATTCCTCTGTTAAATTGCTAAGTCATAGGTTATAAGTTAGGTTAAATACTGTTAAGCTCTGTTCTTTGCTAAATTGGGAAGTTTAAGGTGTCAGTTAAGGTTAAGGTATCAGTTAAGTCCTGTTAAGTTTGAGCTCTGTTAACCTTTTCGGCCATATTTCTTTTATCCTTGCCCTCACTGTCCTTGTGTCACACACACACAGGGACAGTTCTCAGTTAATTTCTGGTTTGATTGCCTGGATTCTGTTTGGTTTTGCTGTTGCTTTGTTTCCTTGCTGTGCCTGAAATATTCCAGTCAGGAGCAAAGTGACTCTTGCCAAGGAATTTCGTGGTGCTGTCGCCTAATATTAAATCTGGTTTTTGCTGCTCCCTTGCTGGGGATTTTTTCAGCGCTCTCAAGGCCTCGTTCGTAACAGGGTGAAGGAGCCCTGGCCCAGGCACTGGCCCTGGGGGACACTGGGACTCTGCAGGGAGTCCCTGTCCCCCTGTGCCACCCCCAGGGCCCTGTCCCCCAGTCCCCAGGTCGGTCTCATGGAACATCCTCTGCGGGAGGCTGCGGGGCCAGGGGCGGGGGGACCTGGGGGGACAGGGGACCCTGCTGTGCACGAGCAGGGTTGGACTGCTCTGGGGGCAACTGTGAGGCGGGCCGGGCCTGAGTGACCTCCCCAGTGACCTCACACAGCCCCTGTGATGTCACACAGCCCCTGGGATGTCACACAGCCATGTCTGGGATGTCAAACAGCCATATCTGAGATGTCACAGTGCCAAGTCTATAATGTCACCCGGTGATGCCATACAGCAGTGCTGCAATGTCACTGAAGACTGTGAAGTCGCAAAGTCATTCTGTTATGCCAGAATCTGTTCTGTGATGCTGCAGCCTGCTCTATTATGTTACACAACCACCTGATGATGTCACAACCCACACTCTGATGTCACAGAGGCACGCTCTATGATGGCAGAGTCTGCTCTATGGCCTCACACCCTACTCTATGATGTCACAGCCCACTCTGTGATGTCACAACTCCCTCAGTGATGTCACAAAACCCTCTCCGTAATGTCATACTCCCACTCTGTAATGTCACAGCACACCTTTTGAACACAAAGCCCACTCCATGATGTCACACAGTCATGCCATGATGTCACAGCCTGCTCTGTGATGTCACAGAATCCCCTCTGTGATGCTGTAGCTGCTCAATGACCTCACACAACCAACTCTGTGATGTCATAGCCCAACCTGTGACCTCACACAGCCCACTCTGTGCTGTCACACAGCCCCTTGCTGACATCACAATTGCTCTGTGCCTCTATGACACAGCCACACAGGTGCTGCTGTGACACAGCCCCCTCTGGGACATCCCACAGCCCCTGCCAGTGCTGAGCCCTTGTGAGCTCTGTCTGTGCCCTGCTGGTGTCCCTGAGGGGCCCTGGCAGTGCCCCAGCCCTGCTGGGCTGTGCACAGGAGCTGCTCCTGGCCAGAGCTGTCTCTCTGCAGCGCTGCCCTTGCCTGGACCTGCCTCTGGGCCAGGAGCCCGGCCCAGCTCAGCAGCACAGACACAGCGCAGGGACTTCAATGACCCTCTGGGGCTTTGGTGCTCTTTGCATCAGATTCTGTCCCTCAGAGTGTGCTCAAAGAACTTCTCAGGGACTCAAAAAGAAATTGAAACAAAGAAGTTTCTCATACTTTAAATAGATCCTTCTGAGGGACAGGACTGAGAAAGTGTCCCCAGGTTGCAGGTAGAGGAGAACACAGGTGGCAGGGATGACAGGTGGGGACAAGCAAGGGAAAGGTGTCTCTGAAACTGAGCAAACTTGCGCCTCTGTCCCTGCAGGCTGTCGGCATCCCCCGGCTGCCCCACCTGGCTGGCCCCTTCCTCTGCTGACAGCTCTGCCTCCTGCCTGCCTCTGCCTGCCCACACAAAGCCTTGGGCTGCTCCAGGCTCCAGGGGGATGTGCTGCACCACAGCCCTGCCCTGGCAGGGAAATTCCTTTCTCCTGGTGCCAGTCTGGGCCTCCCCAGCTGCCCTTGGTGCTAATATGTCTTCTTCAGGCTCATTCCCACTATGAAAAAAAAGCTCCAGCCTCTCTGAAACCACCCTTCCATCCCTCCCAGGCTACTCCTATTCTACCCTCAGTCTCCACACCACTGAGCCCAGAGCCATCACACTCTACCAGCTAGTTTTGTGATGAGGCCTCCAAACCCCATCCTGGGAGATTTTTGTGTCTTCTCCAAGGTCTGAGAAAATGGAAAAATAATGATCAAAGTTATTTTCTCCCAAATCTTGCAATGACAGAACAAGGGCCAATATCTTTAAACTGAATGAGGGTGGATTTATATATCTTAGAAGGAGGAAATATTTTACAAGTAAGAGGGTGGCTCGAAACTGCAGCTGATTTTCCAGAGAAGTGCATTCTCCATCCCAGGAATTGTCCAAGAGCACGAACATTGTGCAACCTGACCCAGTGAAACCCTCCCCTCCCCAGTGACAGAATTCCTGTTGTGAGTTCTTTGATGTGCTGGGTGCCCCGACAACGCTTCTGGCCAGAATGTCTGCTGAGGGCAGCCAGGCAGCTGCAGGGGCAGTGACCTTACAGCCATCACCATGGCACACCTTTCCCCTGGGCCTGGCTCTGCCCTTTCCTCTGCCCCTGCCTTGGCTCTGCTGGCATGAAGAGTTTTGTCATTAATATCTTGTCCCCGAGGTGCTGGGGCCAATGGCTTTCCAGTCAGGCTCCTGGAGCAGAAGTGGCTTTTCAGGGCCCAGCCAGGAATGAGCCCTGAGGCAGCAGCTCTGCAGTGGTGGCCACCAGGCCGGGCTGCCAAGGGAGGCTTCTGGCCATGGCCTGCAAGCAGCTGATGCTGCCAAGGTGCCTTTGGTGCCTCAGGCTCTCCCTGGCACAGCTCCCAGCACGGCCCTCTGTCCTCGTGCCCGAGCCCTACCCTGTGCTGGGGCTGGCCTGGGGCTTTTCCTGCAGCGGGACCTGCCCTGCTCATGGCACAGGAAAGGCAGTTCCTGCTGGAGCAGGAGGCTCTGCCTGCAATGGGCTCCAACAACTCCAGCAGGGCCCTGTTAACTTCAAAACTGCTTCCTAAAGCACTATATTCTAATAATTGTTATAGCTCCTGAACTGTGGAGTAAATGAATGTGCTTAAGTTCTTTCTTCTAATCATGATTAGAATCAATCAGAGAAATATTTATAAAAATCTATCGGGTATTCCATCATTAATTCTGTGGGACAAATTGGGTTAAAGGTTCAATTCCACCTGTTCAATCTTTTATACCTTTGACAAATTCTGGGGCTGGGATTGGATCCAGCCACTCCCAGTCTCCTCTCTTTGAAAGAATTTTAGAAGTCTAGGGGCCCTGCAGGGGTTTGAGAATCCATGGTGGCTGTTGGGTGTCATTTCTCCACCTCATGATTAAGCAGGAATTTTTCCAATAAAGAAATAAAGATTTTTCCTGAAGCTCCCACTGTGCCCATGACAGGAACCCCTGTGAGTGTCTGGGACATTCCGGCCCTTTGGCAGCCTGGGGACTCCTGGGATGTCACTGTGGAGCCCCCGTGAGTGCCTGTGACAGATCGGTGCCTTTGCGGCCCAAGGTCCCCTGGGATGTCACCATGGAATGGCTGTGACTGCCTCTGCCCACAGGGCTCTTTACCATCCCCAGAAAGCCCTGGCAGGTCTCCATGGAGCCCCTGTCCCTGCCTGTGACATTCCAGCTCTGGAACAGCCTGGAGACTCTTGGAAAGTCCCCATGGAACCTCTCTTAGGGCCTGTATCCAATCTGATCCTTAGCAGGTAACCATCACCAGCCTCCTGTTGCTATGGTCAGTTTCCATGGCAACCATCACCAGCCCCTGTTGCTATGGTCAGTCCCTCGGGAGCTCCATGGAGACCCCATGCCAGGGGTGGTTGCCATGGACACCAGCTCAGGCCTGCAGCCAGATCCTTTTGCCATGGCAACCATTGGCAGCCCCATCCCCAGGCTCATGGGATCCCAGAACCACAGAATTAGCTGAGCTGGGAGCGACCCATCAGGATCCTCCAGTCCAACTGCTGGCCCTGCACAGGACACCCCAACAATGCCAGCCTGGGCCTGGCAGCGCTGTCCAAACACTGCTGCAGCTCAGAGAGCCCTGGAGCTGGGACCCTTCCCTGGGGAGCCTGGGCAGGGCCCCAGCAGCCTCTGGGCAAAAACCTTTTCCTGACATCCAACCTGAGCCTGCCTCGACTCAGCTGCAGCCGTTCCCTCCACTCCTGTCCCTGGGCACCCGAGGGAAGAAGTCCCTACAGCTCAAGCCAGGGACCCCCTCCCAAGGCTGTTGCCATGGCCACCAGGGCTGGGACCAGCTGAGATGCTCGGTTTCCACAGGCCAGGGTTCGGGAATGGGATTCCCCAATTTCCTGCTTGGTATAAAAACGCGCTGCCCTCACTGCCCTCCCACCTCTCATGGAAAGCAAAAAAAGGCAAAGATCCTGGGCTGGGATATAAACAATTTATTAGGAACAGCAATGAGATAAGGAACAAACAAGAACTGAAACCATACTGATAACAGAAGTGATAAGGGAAAACTACAACACAACTCACTGGGTCTTCCTGGCCACAATTTCCCTTTCCTGGAGAGGACACCCTTCTCCTCAGGAGAGAGTCCCTTTCCAGCCCTTGGTGATGACCTGAGGTGAGAGTGAATGTAATGTCAGGGCCATGGCCAGACCCTCATGTTCTTCCACCCCACATCATGTCATTGGCAGGAGCAGGAAAAGGGACAGGTGTCTTCCTAGCATGGACCAGAGGGAAAATGGGTCCCCAGAACTCTTCCCAACATGTGACTTCCAATGGGGAAAGAAGCTGGAGCTGGGCATGAAGCTCTTCCTGCAGTTAGGGCACTTACAGAACTTCCGTTACTGGTGACTCCATTGGTGTCTGATCAAGTCCAAGCTCATGGAGGAGCTCTTCCCATGATGTGGAGAACTCATAGGGCCTCTCCCCAGTATGGATGCACCGGTGCCTGATGAGGGTGAATTTTTTCTTGAAGCCCTTCCCACAATCAGGGCAGTGGAAGGGCCTCTCCTCGGTGTGAATGCGCTCATGCAGGCAGAGATTTGAGCTGGTCTGAAACCTCTTCCCACAGGTGGGGCACTAGTAGGGCTTCTCCCCAGTGTGGATCTGCTGGTGCCTGATGAGGAGGGAGTTGTGCTTGAAGCCCTTCCCACAGTCAGGGCAGCAGAACGGCCTCTCCTCTGAGTGAATGTGCTGGTGCTTGTAGAGATCGGAGCTGGTCTGAAACCTCTTCCGACACTGGAGACACTTGAAGGGCCTCTACCCAGTATAGATGTGTTGATGGGTGACGAGGGTGGATCTGCAGCTGAAGCCCTTCCCACATTCCCCACGCTCACAGGTCCATTCTCTGGTTTAATCATCTGGTGACAGATCAGGGTGCTGCTCTGCCTGAAGCTCTTCCAACACTCCAAGTACTTGTAGGGCTTCTCCCCATCATGAAGCTGCTCATGGACCACCAGCTCCGAGCTCTGGCTCAAGCTCTGTCCACCTTCCTGGCTCAGGGTGGGTCTTTCCTCCTAAGAGCAACCTGTGCTGCGTTTGGAGCCCATCTTCATGCAGGGTCTCTTTGAGTTTTCTTCCCTGTTGGATTCCAGTTCCCTGGAGTCACTCAAAATGGCCTCTTCCTTGAGGTTCTGCCATGGGGATTTGTCCTGCCTAGTCTCCAACCTCAGTTCCTTGTCTGGGGGAGGAAGGACAAGGAGAGGATGGAATTTGCCCCAATACCAGAAGGAAGGGGAAGGAGATCCCTCCAGCAGGATGGCGTTGGCAGCAGGGTTGTCCTGCAGCCAGGGGCCATGCTGGGCTGGGAGATGGAGCAGGAGAGAGGGGGAAAGGGGCACTGGCTTCCTCCTCACTTGCCTGGGTGTCCCAGGGCTCCTTCCTCTTCCTCGCAGCCTCCTCCTCCATCTGGCAAAGATTTGGGGGTGGGAAATCCTGTTTTGGGAGGAAAACAAGGGATGAGCACATTTTTTTTTGTACTGGTTTAAAGGCAAACCTGGAGATGGTCTAAACCAGAATTACAATTTAATAAGAAAAATTTAGATCAAGGCAATGATACAGAAACACTGCCTAAACTGACAGAGTCAGGATATAACCTGACACCCTGTTGGTCAGGGTGATGGCAGCAGTCCCATTAAATGGTGGCTGCAGTCCTGTTGGAGTGATGAACATGATTCTGTCGAAGCAGTGATCCTGTAGAAGAGTCTGGTCTTCCTCTGAAGGTCCAGGGGTGGTTATGGAGATCTTGTCCTCTGGGAATCCAGTAGGCAAGCTGCTCCTGGTATTTTAAGCCTGAGCTTATATCCAGGTAGGAATGCTTGGCTCCTCCCCCTGGGTGGAGCACCCCACAATGGGATGATGGAATTTTATCAGTCCTGCAGTGACACTCAATGACCCATTTACAGAAGATATCTCCCCTGGAGGGCGTTATCAGGGCTGAGTCATGCAAGAGATAAAGAACACTGCCCCACCTGTTTATAACAGTTTATGAAGATGGTAATTGAAAACATGCATTTGGTTACATCTTACACTGCAACCTGAAACAGTGGGGTAATCCCTGCCTCCTTGTCCCTGCTCAGCAGCCTGGCAGGGGCCGCCCCATGCTCCTGCCCTTGCCATTGCACATGCCCACATGCCAGTGCCCATCCTGGGAAGAGCCCTGAGCAAGGAGGGAGGGACAGGATCTGCCTGGCCAGGGGCTGGGGCTCAGGCGTTGGCCCTTTGCATTCCTGAAACACATCCAGGTTTGCTCAGCACCGGAGACACCTTTGCCTTGTTTGTCCCCACCTGTCATCACTGCTTCCAGTGTTCTGCTCTACCTGGAACTTGGGGACACTTTCACATGAGTTGTGTCCCTTAATAGGACCCATTAAAAGCAAAAGAAAATTTGGACTTTGAATCTGATTTTGAGTCCCTGAGAAGTTCTTTGAGCTCTCTCTGAGGGACTGAGTCTGATGCAAAGAGCACCAAAGTCCCAGAGGATCATTAAAATCCCTGTGCTGTGTCTGTGCTGCTGAGCTGGGCCGGGCTCCTGGCCCAGAGGCAGCTCCTGGCAAGGGCAGCGCTGCAGAGAGACAGCTCTGGCCAGGAGCAGCTCCTGTGCACAGCCCAGCAGGGCTGGGGCACTGCCAGGGCCCCTCAGGGACACCAGCAGGGCACAGACAGAGCTCACAAGGGCTCAGCACTGGCAGGGGCTGTGGGATGTCCCAGAGGGGGCTGTGTCACAGCGGCACCTCTGGGGCTGTCTCACAGAGGCACAGAGCAGCTGGGATTTCAGCAAGGGGCTGTATGACAGCACAGAGTGGGCTGTGTGAGGTCACAGATTGGGCTATGACATCACAGATTTTGTTGTGTGAGGTCATTGAGCAGCTACAGCATCACAGAGGGGATTCTGTGACATCACAGAGCAGGCTGTGACATCATGGCATGACTGTGTGACATCATGGAGTGGGCTTTGTGTTCAAAAGGTGTGCTGTGACATTACAGAGTGGGAGTATGACATTATGGAGAGGGTTTTGTGACATCAGAGAGAGGGTTGTGACATCACTGGGCGGCTGGTAACATCACAGAGCAGGCTATGACATCACAGAACAGACAGTGTCATCACAGACTGGCTTTCTGATATCACAGTGTTTTCTGTGTCATCACAGTGCAGCTGCGTGACTGAAATTCCAGGGTGACATCCCAGAGTTGACTCTGTGACATCACAAGGGGCCTTGTAACGTCCGGAGTAGACTGTTACATCACAGATGAATATGTGACATCGCAAAAGAGCTGTGTGGCATCACAGGGGCTGTGACATCAGAGATGGTGATGTGTCATCACAGGGGTTGTACGAGGTCACAGAGATGGCTGTGTGACATCACAATGCCTGGGTGACATCACAGGGGTTGTGTGAGGTCACTGGGGAGGTCACTCTGCCCTGGCCCCCCTCACAGCTTCCCCCAGAGCAGTCCAACCCTGCTCGTGCACAGCAGGGTCCCCTGTGCCCCTGGGTCCCCCCACCCCTGGCCCCGCAGCCTCCCCCAGAGGATGTTCCACGAGACCGACCTGGGGACGGGGGGACAGGGCCCTGGGGGTGGCACAGGGGGACAGGGACCCCCCGGCAGAGTCCCAGTGTCCCCCAGGGCCAGTGCCTGGGCCAGGGCTCCTTCACCCTGTTACGAACGAGGCCTTGAGAGCGCTGAAAAAATCCCCAGCAAGGGAGCAGCAAAAACCAGATTTAATATTAGGCGACAGCACCACGAAATTCCTTGGCAAGAGTCACTTTGCTCCTGACTGGAATATTTCAGGCACAGCAAGGAAACAAAGCAACAGCAAAACCAAACAGAATCCAGGCAATCAAACCAGAAATGAACTGAATGAACTGAGAACTGTCCCTGTGTGTGTGTGTGTGTGTGTGTGTGTGTGTGTGTGTGTGACACAAGGACAGCAAGGGCAAGGAAAAAAGGAATATGGCCCAAAAGCTTACAGAGTTCAAACTTAAGAGGACTTAACTTACACCTTAAGCTTCAGCTTCACAATTTAACAAAAGAACAGCACTTAACAGTATTTAATGTAACTTAAAAACTATGACTTAACAATTTAACAGAGGAATACCACTTAACAATATTCAACTTAACTTATAACTTATATTAAACATAACGACTTAGCAAAAGAATAACTCTTAGCAGTATTTAACATAGCTTAGACCTTGTGATTTACCCTTACCTACAGGCCTGACTGACTCAGCCATCCAAGGCACTCCAAGCCCTCAGAGAGCAGCATTTCTGCCACATTTCCCCAGCACAGGCACTCCTGTGTGCACACAGACACAAAGAGTCAGGGCAAGGCACCTGTGAGAAATTCCCCTGAGGGCAGGAAATGCTCACTGTGGATCCTTTGGCATCTCCCCTGTGGGTGAAGGGCTGAGCCTGGAGGAGTGGGGGGATCGGCCCAGGCTCCGTCGTTGTTCAGGATCCCCGAGTGCAGAGAACGGG